>NC_135350.1:9695055-11054892 GCF_023851605.1 Tamandua tetradactyla
CTCTTTGGAGAAGTGTCTGTTCAAGTCTTTTGCCCATTTTGTAATTGGGTTGTCTGTCTTTTTGTTGTTGAGTTGAACAATCTCTTTATATATACTGGATACTAGACCTTTCTCTGATATATTGTTTCCAAATATTGTCTCTCATTGTTCAGGTAGTCTTTTTACTTTTCTGATGAAGTTCTTTGATGCACAAAAGTGTTTAATTTTGAGACGTTCCCATTTCTTTCTTTCTTTCTTCAATGCTCATGCTTTGGGTGTAAGGTCTAGGAAACCCCCTCCTATTGTAAGATTTATGTTATTTCCCTACATTTTCTTCTAACAGTTTTGTGGTCTTAGATCTAATGTGTAGTAATTAACTTTGATCCATTTTGAGTTAATTTTTGTATAGGGTGTGAAATATGGATCCTCCTTTTTTCTTTTGCATGTGGATATCCAGTTCTCTAGGCTCCATTTATTTATTATTTATTTTTTTATTTTTTAACTTTTTTTATTAATTAAAAAAATTAACAAACAAAACATTTAGATATCATTCCATTCTACATATACAATCAGTAATTCTTAATATCATCACACAGTTGCATATTCATCATTTCTTTTTTTATTAATTAAAAAGTTAACAAAACATTTAGAAATCATTCCATTCTACATGTACAATCAGTAATTCTTAATATCATCACATAGTTGCATATTCATCATTTCTTAGTACATTTGCATCGATTTAGAAAAAGAAATAAAAAGACAACAGAATAACAATTAAAACGATAATAGAGAGAAAAAAAAACCTATACCTCACATGCAGCTTCATTCAATGTTTTAACATAATTGCATTACAATTAGGTAGTATTGTACTGACCATTTCCGAGTTTTTATATCCAGTCCTGTTGCACAGTCTGTATCCCTTCAGCTCCAATTACCCCTTCTCTTTTTTTTTTTTTTTAATTAACGGAAAAAAAGAAATTAACCCAACATTTAGAAATCATACCATTCTACATATGCAATCAGTAATTCTTAACATCATCGCATAGATACATGATCATCGTTTCTTAGTACATTTGCATCGGTTTAGAAGAACTAGTGACACACCCGAAAAAGATATAAAATGTTAATATAGAGAAAAAAATAAAAGTAATAATAGTAAAAGCAAAACAAAACAAAACAAAACAAAAACCTATAGCTCAGATGCAGCTTCATTCAGTGTTTTAACATGATTACTTTACAATTAGGTATTATTGTGCTGTCCATTTTTGAGTTTTTGTATCTAGTCCTGTTGCACAGTCTGTATCCCTTCAGCTCCAATTGCCCATTATCTTACCCTGTTTCTACCTCCTGCTGGACTCTGTTACCAATGACGTATTCCAAATTTATTCTCAAATGTCCGTTCACATCAGCGGGACCATACCGTATTTGTCCTTTAGTTTTTGGCTAGACTCACTCAGCATAATGTTCTCTAGGTCCATCCATGTTATTACATGCTTCATAAGTTTATCCTGTCTTAAAGCTGCATAATATTCCATCGTATGTATATACCACAGTTTGTTTAGCCACACTTCTGTTGATGGAGATTTTGGCTGTTCATCTCTTTGCAATTGTAAATATCGCTGCTATAAACATTGGTGTGCAAATGTCTGTTTGTGTCTTTGCCCTTAAGTCCTTTGAGTAGATTCCCAGCAATGGTATTGCTGGGTCGTATGGCAATTCTATATTCAGCTTTTTGAGGAACCGCCAAACTGCCTTCCACAGTGGTTGCACCATTTGACATTCCCACCAACAGTGGATAATTGTGCCTCTTTCTCCGCATCCTCTCCAGCACTTGTCATTTTCTGTTTTGTTGATAATGGCCATTCTGGTGGGTGTGAGATGATATCTCATTGTGGTTTTGATTTGCATTTCTCTAATGGCCAGGGACATTGAGCATCTCTTCATGTGCCTTTTGGCCATTTGTATTTCCTCTTCTGATAGGTGTCTGTTCAAGTCTTTTTCCCATTTTGTAATTGGGTTGGCTGTCTTTTTGTTGTTGAGTTGAACAATCTCTTTATAAATTCTGGATACTAGACCTTTATCTGATATGTCGTTTCCAAATATTGTCTCCCATTGTGTAGGCTGTCTTTTTACTTTCTTGATGAAGTTCTTTGATGCACAAAAGTGTTTAATTTTGAGGAGCTCCCATTTATTTATTTCCTTCTTCAGTGTTCTTAGGCTCCATTTATTGAAGAGACTGTTCTGTCCCAGGTGAGTTGACTTGACTGCTTTATCAAAGATCAATTGTTCATAGATGAGAGAGAGGGTCTATATCTGAACACTCTGTTCTATTCCATTGTTCAGTATATCTGTCTTTGTGCCAGTACCATGCTGTTTTGACCACTGTAGTTTCCTAATATGCCTTAAAGTCAGTTAATGTGAGTTCTCCAACTTCATTTTTTTTCTCAGGATACTTTTAGCTATTCGGGGCACCCTGGCCTCCAGATGAATTTGGTTATTGGTTTTTCTATTTCTGTAAAGTAAGTTTTTGGGATTTTAATTGGTATTGCACTGAATCTGTGAATCAATTTAGGTAGAACTGACACCATAACTATATTTAGTGTTCCAATCCATGAATATGGTATGCCCTTCAATCCCAGTAGGTCTTCTGTTATTTCTTATAGCAATTTCTTACAGTTTTCTCTGGATAAGTTTTTTGTCTCTTTAGTTAAATTTATTCCTAAATATTTTATTCTTTTGGTTGTAATTGCAAATGAAATTCTTTTCTTGATTTCCCCCTCAGATTGTTCATTACTTGTGTATAGAAACACTACAGACTTTTGAGTGTTGATCTTGTAACCTGCCCCTTTGTTGTACTAATTTATTAGCTCTCATAGTTTTACTGTGGATTTTTCGGGGCTTTTGACATATAGTATCATATCACTTGCAAACAGTGAGAGTTTTACTTCTTCCTTTCCAATTTTGATGCCTTGTATTTTTCTTGTCAGATTGCTCTGGATAGAACTTCTAACACAGTGTTCAACAGCAGTAGTGGCAGTGGACATCCTTATCTTGTTCCTGATCTTAGGGGGAAAGCTTTCAGTTTTTCCCCATTGAGGATGATGTTAGCTATGGGTTTTTCATATATTCCTTTTTTCATGTTGAGGAAGTCCCCTTGTATTCCTTTCCTTTGAAGTGTTTTCAGCAAGAAAAGATGTTGAATTTTGTCAAATGCGTTTTCTGCATCAATTGACATGACCTTGTGGTTTTTCTGCTTTGATTTGTTGATATGGTGAATTACATTAATTGATTTTCTAATGTTGATCCATCCTTGCATACCTGGGGTGAATCCTACATGGTTATGGTGTATAATTCTTTTATTATTCTGTTGGATTTGATTTGCAAGAATTTTGTTGAGGATTTTTGCATCTACATTCATAAGAGAGATTGGTTTTCTTTTTTTGTAATATATTTTTCTGGCTTTGGTATGAGGGTGATGTTGGTTTCATAGAATGAGTTAGGTAGCTTTCCCTCCTCTTCAGTATTTTTGAAGAGTTTGAGCAAGATTGGTGCTAATTCTTTCTTGAACGTTTGGTAGAATTCACACGTGAAGCCATCTGGTCCTGGACTTTTCTTTTTGGGGAGCTTCTTAATGACTTATTCAATTTCTTTACTTGTGATTGGTTTGTTGAGGTCATGTATTTCGTCTTGCATCAAGGTTGGTTGTTCATGCCCTTCTAGAAAGTTGTCCATTTCATGTACATTGTTGTATTTATTAGCATAAAGTTGTTCCTAGTATCCTGTCATTACATTCTTTATTTTTGTGGGGTCAGTGGTTATGTCTCCTCTTCCATTTCTGATCTTATTTATTTGCATCCTCTCTCTTCTTCTTTTTGTCAGTCTTGCTAAGGGCCCATCGATCTTATTGATTTTCTCCTAGAACCAGCTTCTGGTTTTGTTGATTTTTTCAATTGTTTTCATGTTCTCAGTTTCATTTATTTCTGCTCTAGTGTTCATTCTTTCTTTTTTGCTTGTTTTGGGGTTAGTTTGCTGTTCTTTCTCTACTTCTTCCAAGTGGACAGTTAATTCCTCAATTTTTGCCCTTTCTTCTTTTTTGATATAGGCATTTAGGGCAATAAATTTCCCTCTTAGCACTGCCTTTGCTGCATCCCATATGTTTTGATATGTTGTATTTTCATTTTCATTTGCCTCGAGATATTTACTGATTTCTCTTGTAATTTCTTGAGCCAGTTGTTGTTTGAGAGTGTGTTGTTGAGGCTCCATATATTTGTGAATTTTCTGGCACTCTGCCTATTATTGATTTCCACCTTCATTCCTTTTTGATCTGAGAAAGTGTTTTGTATGATTTCAATCTTTTAAAATCTATTGAGACTTGCTTTGTGACCCAGCATATGGTCTATCCTTGAGAATGATCCATGAGCACTTGAGAAAAAGTTGTATTCTGCTATTGTTGGATGTAATTCTATAAGTCTAGCTCATTTATTATATTACTCAAATTCTGTTTCTTTATTGATCCTCTGTCTAGACATTCTGTCCATTGATGAGAGTATGGAATTGAATATCCAACTATTATAATAGATGTGTCAATTTTCTTTTTTCATTGTTTGCCTCATGTATTTAGGAGCATTCTTCTTGGTGCTAAATATTTACAATTGTTATGTCTTCTTGTTGAATTGTTCCGTTTATGAATACATTGTGCCCTTCTTTGTCTCTTTTAACTGTTTTGCATTTGAAGTCTGATTTGTTGGATAATAGTACAGCTGCGCTTGCTCTTTCTGATTGTTATTTACACGAAATATCTTTTACGAACCTTTTACTTTCAACCTATGTTTATCTTTGGGTCTAAGATGCGTTTCCTGTAGACAGCATATAGAGGGGTCCTGTTTTTTAATCCACCCTGCCAGTCTATGTCTTTTGATTGGGGAGTTTAATCCATTAACATTTAGTGTTATTACTGTACGGGCAGTACTTTCTTCTACCATTTTGCCTTTTGGATTTTTTATGTCATATCTAATTTTTCTTCGTGTTACCTTTACCCACAGTCTTCATTTCTACACTATTCTCCAGTCCTTTCTCTCTTGTCTCTTCATATCTGTCTCAAGTTCTTCCTTTAGTATTTCTTTCAGAGGCAGTCTCTTGGTCACAAATTCTCTCAGTGATTTTTTGCCTGAAAATGTTTTAATTTTCCCCTCATTTTTGAAGGTCAGTTTTGTTGGATATAGAATTCTTGGTTGGCAGTTTTTCTCTTTTAGTAATTTAAATATATCATCCCACTGTCTTCTCGCCTCCATGGTTTCTGATGAGAAATCTACACATAGTTTTATTTGGAATCCCTTGTATGTGATGGATTACTTTTCTCTTGCTGCTCTCAAGCTCTCTTTTTCTTTGACCTCTGACATTCTGATTAGTAAGTGTCTTGGAGGACATGTATTTGGATCTATTCTCTTAGGTTTACACTGCACTTCTTGGATCTGTAATTTTAAGTCTTTCATAAGAGTTGGGAAATTTGTAGTGATAGTTTCCTCCATTAGTTTTTCTCCTCCTTTTTCCTTCTGTTCTCCTTCTGGGACACCTACAACATGTATATTTGTGTGCTTCATTTTGTCATTTAATTCCCTGAGTCCCTGCTCATATTTTTCCATTTTTTTCCTATGTTTTCTTTTGCTTGTCAGTTTTCTGATGTTCTGTCCGCCTGTTCAATAATCCTATCTTCTGCCTCTTGAAATCTAACATTGTAGGTTTCCATTATTTTTTTCAGCTCTTCAACTGTGCCTTTCATTCCCTTAAGTTCTGTGATTTGTTTTTTCAGACTTTTGATTTCTTCTTTTTGTTCATTCCTTGCCTTCTTTATATCCTCTCCCAGTTCATTGATTTGATTTTTGAATAGTTT
This sequence comes from Tamandua tetradactyla, assembly GCF_023851605.1. Taxonomy (NCBI): domain Eukaryota; kingdom Metazoa; phylum Chordata; class Mammalia; order Pilosa; family Myrmecophagidae; genus Tamandua; species Tamandua tetradactyla. The sequence goes on from NC_135350.1 coordinate 9,700,925, forward strand.
TTCCATGTCTGTTTGTACCTTCTGAATTAACTGTTTCAACTCCTGTATCTCATTTGAATTGTTGTTTTGTTCCTTTGACTTGGCCATATCTTCAATTTTCCTAGTGTGATTTGTTATTTTTTGCTGGCATCTAGGAATTTAATTACCTTAATTACTTTATTCTGGAGATTGTTTTCACTTCTTTTACCCAGGATTTTCTTGCTGGATCAATTTGTTGTCTATCTGTTCTTTGACATTCAGTTCAGCTTATTCTTAGGTTTTGTTTCACAGAGGAGAATTTTTCACTTCTTGTTTTTTTGTTTCTTGCTCTGCCTATGTGGTGCCTTCCTGCCCCTCCATCCCCACCCACACTTAGCAGGATATACTTAGGTATTATACACCCCAGCTGGATTTTCCCAGACCAAACTGGCCTCCTGTCAGGAGGAAAGAGTCACCTGCGTCAGTTTTCCCTGAGGGTGAGACCCAGCAGGTTGACAGACTTTCCTGTGAAGTCTCTGGACTCTGTTTTTCTTATTCTGCCCATTATGTGGCGCTTGTCTGCCTGCAGGTCCCACCATCATAAGATGATGCGGTATCTTTGACTTTGGCAGACTCTCCCTGCTGGAGGCGTGGTGGAGACAGAGGAGAGGTTGTAGGCTGGTTTTAATGGCTTCAAATTACCAAGCCCTGGGGTCTGAATTCCTTGATGGAGGGATTCCACCCGAGTTGGTCCTCACCCCTCCCCTGGGGAAGGCACAGGCTCCAGACAGGCCCTCAAACAAGCTTGCTTCTGCCTATGCCTGGGGCAGTTGCAGCCCGAGAAGCCCTGCCGCTGAATCCAGAGCCAGTCAAGCCTTTGTAGAAACACAGCCACAAAAATCTCTGCTTCCTTTTTTTTTTTCGTTTTTCCGTCAGCCCTGCCCCCTTGGGTCTGGGGCAAAAATGAGCGACCTCCACTTTGACCAAGTTCACCTGAGCTGGGGGCCTATTTTTAGTAGTGAGAATTTGTGAATTAATTCCACACTGAATTCATTGTGCTCAGTCCCTTTTACTGGTAAAATCTGTTTTCTTTCCCCTCTGGGAAGCAGCCTGTGGGGGAGGGGCACTGTCTGCCGTGACTTGGGGAACTCATGGTTCTGGGGGAACTCTCAGCCGGTCCAGCTGGTCCAGATTGGTGTACGCTGTGTGTCCTGTCACTGACATGGCCCCAGGAGCTGTTCTGTATTGTTTCTGGTTATCTAGCAGCTGTTCTGAAGGACGAACCAAAACGCGCACATTGCTAAACTGCCATCTTGGCCCGGAAGTCAGACACTACATTTTAATATTTTAAAATGTTAATTCTGGTATTTATTCTCTGAGATTTCTGTGTCTTGGGTTTGTAACTAGCTGTTGATATGACACAGATTATGTTGGGTATAAGCCCTCCTGTCAAGAAGACCATCCTATTCTCTCTCTAATCCAATTTAGCAAGTAAAGTCACTGCTCTTCCCCTTACATGGGACATCACTCCCAGGGATGTAAATCTCCTTTGCAACATGGAGTAGGACTCCCGGGCTGAGCCAGGACCCAGGATCCTGGGATTGAGAAAGCCCTCTTGACCAATAGGGGAAAGAGAGAAATGAGACAAAGTAAAGTTTCAGTGCCTCGTTTGAACTTAGTGCCCTTACATCTCAAAGTGAAAGTGTAGGATCCTCTCTGGTCTTTTCTGATCATGCATCTTATCTTGTTCTGAGCATATGCACAGAGACTTATGAATTTCCCCCTTTACTGGGATAATTTTCTCAGTATTCCTTTTTCCCAGTAAAAGAGTAGTTTTTCCTTCTGGTCACAGATGTTCTATTGTGTGTCTTCAAGCTGGCAGTCCTTCTCCCCAGGCACTTTGATTGTTTTCTTACAGAGATTTAGCTGCCATGGGAGCTTTTTCTTTGTTTGAACAATTTCTGGGACAGGAGGGACAAAGATAACTGCCCTGGTTCAGATTTTCAGACTACCACCAGACATATGGTTATAGGCATTTATTCACTCCATGATAAGGTTACTCTGCTTGCTCTGGAAATAGGACTGGGGACCCACACTTGCAGTGCAGTCTGGCTTTGTACCAAGCTAGGTGGTGGGGGCTTGGGAAAGGATCACCCATGGCATCATGAGGTTTTCTATCACTTAAAATAGGCTTTTTCCTTTAAATATTTTTATTATAAACAATGAACAAACAAGCAAACATTCTTTTTTTTTTTTCCCTTAAAGTGATGCTTTATTTCCCAGATTTAAAAAGAAGGCAAATATGAAAGCTAATGATATTTTGGTAAAACTGGTATCATGCATTCTGAAGGTATAACAAAAGAGTAACAACCTATTACACTAAAACTCCTACTAAATTCTACTTAACACCTACCTATATTCATGGTATAGATATTACATTTTTAAGAGGTAGTTTCCATTTCTGGCCAAATATTTAAGAGTATTTAATCAAATTTGAATTATTTATGAACTACTAGGCCATGAATTCCTTCCCTCAAAGCTGAAGGAAATCATTTCACACTCTTACTTAACAGACTCAAGAGCCAAGCCAAAGGCTGTTTGTCAAAGTTTTATTTAAGGGCAAGGATCCAGGATGGACTTTAGATCTTGTTGAAAGCAGCAACATCCATGGACTGCACATAATCCTCAAAAGCAGTTATCTGCTCCTCCAGCATATCTGTTCCAACTTTATCATCTTCAACCACACATTGAATCTGAAGTTTTTAAATTCCATATCCCACTGGAACTAGTTTAGAAGAGCCCCAGACCAAGCCATCTGCTTGAATGCTTCTGACGCACTCCTCTAATTTGGCCATATCTGTCTCATCATCCCAAGGTTTCACATCTAGTAAGATGGAAGACTTGGCAACAAGTGCAGGTTTTTTGGCTTTCTTTGACTCACACTGGGCAAGGTGCTCTTCTCTTAGCCGCTTAGCTTCACTTTCCTCTTCATCATCAGATCCAAAAAGGTCAATGTCGTCATCATCTTTACTATCTGTGGCTCCACTTCCTGTGGTGTCTTCCACATTAGTGGGTCCATACTTGCCCAAAGCTTTTTTCACTCCTGGCAGGTTGGCTTTTTCCTTTTCATAAGATTTGATGTGATTATACCAACGTAGGGCATGATACAAGTCGGCGGGAGGTGGGCTGGAGACTGCTTCAAATACTGCCACATCTGCTTGTGACGGCACATATCCCTCGATGTAGCTCCTGTCCGCCAAGTAATCGTTGAGCACCTGGAGGCCAGCTGTGCTTTTCAGGTCTCCGAAACCCATGGCGACAGTTGTATCCGGGAACTGGGCAGCAGCGGAGGTAAAAAGGAGCGCATGCAGTCCAACTGGAGTGCTGAGAGAAAAAAAGGCAAGGAAACATTCTTGACATACATTTTTTTTTTTTTAATTTAAATGTCATTCTGGGGAGAGAATGCACTTGTTTATTATAACTGGATTTCATCTTATTTTACAGAAAATATCTCTTGGGGACATAAGTTTTCAGTCAAAGTAACAGGAACATTTATTGACTGTAAGAATTGAATGTTTATTTAGCTCCCCAAACACTACATTATTTATCTGATCATTGACAACCAGAGCTGAGAGTCTGAGGGGAGTGGGGTGGCCTGTTATCTAGTAAATGAAAGATGTAGGTAAATTCTTCTGAAGAAACAAAAATGAGGGCATTTTTTTGAAGTATTTCACTTTTAAATATGATTGCATTCATTATTTTAGTGATTATCCAGAGATCACTCATCAGAAGACACTAAAGTCCTTAGGATTCCATGCTTAGAACTGCTGTATTTAACTTACACGTATGACTAATGATACTATCATGAAGTTGTATACTTCTGTTCTCAAGAGCAGCTCAGATTAGAGCCCACATTGAGCCCAATGTTTGTTCCTGGAGGTGGCAAGAGTAGGTTGTCATGGAGCTATGGTAGATATCTGCATACTCGTATTTATGTTTTAGGTGAGAGGATATGTTTCTCTTTTGTAAAATTTTAGAATGACGCTATTCTTCAGGTACATTGGTCTGAGAACTTAACAGAGTAGAGCAAGGTGTTCAATAAGGTTTGTTGATAGTGATGAGAGTAGACCCATATTCATATTTTGGTTATGAGACCAGCTGCCAGCATTCACTTAATTCTCCCACAAATCCATTGGCAACTCTTCTCTTCAGTAGGAGTTGTCGTACTGCTTTGTAGCTGATCTCTCTTACAACCGGGAGTGCTTGAATACTGGAATCAGTTCCTTGACAGAAACGTGCTATGTTTCCAACTTTGCAAATGTTATGTGCTCTGTCTTCTTTTTGAACATGAATTTTTTCATTATTATTTCCCTTAGCCTCTCAAAGCATAAGACTGATTGGGGCTTGATCCTTGAATCTTACTTGCTTTTCGATGCTACAAGTAAAATTATATTGTTAAACTAGTTATTGTTAAATTTATGAAGTTTTTGTTGAAAACAGTTACTGCTCAAAAGAGTTTGGGAGATCACTTGAATATAAATGTTTCTGGAACTGGAGTCCACCATTTTATTCTCATAAATGCAAATGTTCCTTATTAGATTTTTTTAAAATTTCAATTTTAATTTAAATGGAAACCTAAGAGAGAGAAAAAGAACTTTTGCTGGATTACCTGCAAATCACCCTTTGATAAAATATTCTGCTATGCCCATTTGTGTGTGTGTGTGTGAGTGCTTACCATTGCTTTCGTTCCAGATAAGATTGTTTTGTTTGTGATTTAGACAGAAATAACCAAAGATCATATACAAATAAAGCATTAGTGAAAAGCTAAGACTGTAAGACATCATGGCGTGCTGTAAAAACGAGGATTTTGCCAGAGTTTGAATGGAAAAGGGTGCTTGTTCCTCACACCTTACTTGAGAGTGTAGATGCAGTACATTCAAAGGCTCTGCCTGTAGCAGTCAGCCTTATCTTCATATTGTAAATGATATATAATTTTAGCACACATTACAATGACGTTGGTAGTCTAAATTTTAGAGGTTGTATAGTTGTATGGTTATTTCGTTGAAAAAGATGTTATAGTTGCACAAAGACTATAAACCTATGAAACTTTGACCTCATTTTATATTTGTGAATTCTTTTTTATGTATGTATATTTTATTAATTTTTAAATTTAAAAAATATAACAGCAAACAAACATAAACATTCCTTTTGTATTATTTTATTTTTTTAAATACCAGAAAACACCAAATAAATGTAAACATTCCTATTTTGATCATTCCATTCTACATATATAATCAGTAATTCACAATATCATCACATAGTTACATATGCATCATCATGATCATTTCTTGGAACATTTGCTTCTATTCAGAAAAAGAAATAAAATGAAAACAGAAAAAAAATTATACATACCATACCACTTACCCCTTCCTTTCATTGATCACCAGCATTTCAAACTAAATTCATTTTAACATTTGTTCCCCCATTATTTAATTTTGTTCCATATGTTCTACTTGTCTGTTGACAAGGTAGACAAAAGAAGCATCAGACACAAGGTTTTCACAATCACACAGTGACGAATGCTATATCATTATACAATCATCTTCAAGAAACATAGCTACTGGAACACAGCTCTACATTTTCAGGCAGTTCCCTCCAGCTTCTCCATTACAATCTTGACTAGCAAGATGATATCTACTTAATGCGTAAGAATAACTTCCGGGATAACCTCTGGACTCTGGAATCTCTCAGCCATTGATATTTTGTCTCATTTCACTCTTCCCCCTTTTGGTCAAGAAGGTTTTCTCAATCCCTTGAGGCTGAGTCTCAGCTCATTCTAGGGTTTTCCTCAATCCCTTGATGCTGAGTCTCAGCTCATTCGAGGATTTCTGTCCCATGTTGCCAGGAAGTTCCACACCCCTGGGAGTCATGTCCCATGTAGACAGGGGGATGATGGTGAGTTTGCTTGTTGTTTTGGCTGGAGAGAGAGGCCACATCTGAGCAACAAAAGAGGTTCTCTTGGGGGTGACTCTTAGGCTTAATTTTAAGTAGACTTGACCTATCCTTTGTGGGATTAAGTTTCATATGAACAAACCTCAAGACTGAGGGCTCAGCCTATAGCTTTGGTTGTCCACACTGCTGGTGAGAATATCAAGAATTCAATTTGGGGAAGTCGAATTTTCCCCCTTTGTCACCATTCCCTGAAGGGGACTTTGCAAATACTTTTCTGCTCACGGATCAAATCACTCTGGGATTTATCGGGGCATCACTCTGGACAAACCAACAAAATCTCATGTCCTACTCAAGGTTCCATGTACTTATAGTGTTCAATTAAACTGTCCACATAAGTTATATTAGGAAATGCACTAGTCAAAATATATGTTTTATACCAAATACACATTTTTTGCTTTAGTCTCACACATTAAGTTGAAATTTTTTTTCTCTCTATTATCGTTTTATTTCTTATTCTGTTGTCTTTTTATTTCTTTTTCTAAATCGATGCAAATGTACTAAGTTGAAATTTTAAAATATTAATTACCATCTGTTTTCAGCACCCTGAAGTAATGACATTCCTTTGTTCTTCCTCATGCAAAAACACAAACATAAACGTTCTTAACATATGATCATTCCTTTCTACATATATAATCAGTAATTCACAATATCATCACATAATTGCATATTCATCATCATGATCATTTCTTAGAACTTTGCATCAATTCAGAAAAAGAAAAAGAAAACAGAAACAAATTCATACATACCATACCCCTTACCGCTTCCTTTCACTGATCACTAGCATTTCAATCTAAATTTATTTTAACATTTGTACCCCGTATTATTTATTTTTATTCTGTATGTTTTACTCATCTTCTGATAAAGTAGATAAAAGGAGCATCAGACACAAGGTTTTCACAATCACACAGTCACACTGTGAAAGCTATATCATTATACAATCATGTTCAAGAAACATGACTACTGGGACACACCTCTACATTTTCAGGCAATTCCCTCCAGCCTCTCCATTACATCTTGACTAACAATTGTGATATCCATTTAATGCTTAAGAATAACTGCCAGGATAACCTCTCGGCTCTGTTCGGAATCTCTCAGCCATTGGTACTTTATTTTGTCTCATTTCTCTCTTCCCGTTTTGGTTGAGAAAGTTTTCTCCATCCCTTGATGCTGAGTGCCAGCTCATTCTAGGATTTCTGTCCCACATTGTCTTTTTAAGAAATATTTTTATTGATGAAACAACATATAAATAAACTTAAAAAAAATACTTGTATTATAAGCAATGAACAAACATGCAAATATCCTTGACATACAAACATTCTTGACATGGTTACAATCAGTGGTTCACAATATCATCACATAGTTGTGTATTCATCACCATGAGCATTTTTTTGAACATTAGCAACTCTCCAACAAAAGAAAGAAAAAAGAAAAACCTTATACTTGACATGCTCCCTAATGCTCCCTTTCATTGACCACTAGTATTTCAGTCTACTCAATTTATAAATAGCCTTTTTCTTGATTTGGCATTTGTCCAGTAACTGCAACCCTTTAACTGTTTTCGGATCTCTAAGAAAGATGGTTCTGTCAATTTTTTTTTTTTTTTTTTTTTTTTTTTATTAATTAGTCAATTTTTGCTTGTTAAAAATTTCTGTGGGGACAAGTAGAATGGTGAACTGTGGTGTATATATAGGATCAAATATTATGCTGTTACAGAATGGAATAAAGTCAGGAGGCACACAACATTGTGAATGAACCTGTGGGAAATTATGTGATACAAAATAAGCCCGGAATAAAGAGAAATATTATATGGTCTCATTTAGAAAATATGAATGATTGAAATTTCTTATAGTGGCCTGATTTAGTCTGGAGCAGTAATTGTTATTTCTAGATTTTGAAAGCCTGTGGTATATATGTATAACCTGGTATTTTCTCGTAACTTTGGGTACCTGTGTGACATCTAAGACTCAGAGCAGTAGTTCTGCAGTTCTGAAGATAAGCACTGCCACATATAACAACTGTTAAAGACAGAGATCAGGCTTCAATTTGAGATAAGAACAAACCTGATTGGGTTGGAACTAAGGTAAATCAGAATACAGAGAGAGAGATCAGGAAAACATTGTCTGTATGTTAGAACTTCACCTAGTATATGAGACCGAAGGAAGAGAGGTTTATTTTGTCCAGAACCTACATTTTCTGTAGCACATAATCTAACTCAACCTGTCTGGATAGATCATTTAAACAACCCAAGTACGTGGAAGCGAGAATGGGAATGAGGGCCTATAATTCTGTATAGCTTATTGTAATGCCTGGATACATCTCACAGTATGTTGAGCAGGTAACTAAGAAGTATTGGCAAAGTCCCTTGAGGAATGGGAGAAAAAATATGGAACATTAAACTTTACCATGGGGAAACACTTGATACTGACTCAATCATTAGGCCAAGCTGTGAATCTTGAGGCTTGCTCTTGTGAAGCTTCTTTTTTGTAGCTGAGAAGCTAAGTCTACCTATAATTATGCCTAAGAGTTATTTCCAGAAGATCTCTTTTGTTGCTCAGATATGGCCTATCTTTAAGCCCAACTGTACAAGTGAAATCATGACCCTTACCTTATGTGGGACATGGCATTCAGGGGTGAAGTTCCCCCTGGCAACATAGGCCATGACTCCCAGGTATAAGCCTGGCTCTGGCACCATGGGATCAACAACGCTTTCCTTACTAAAAGAGGGGAAAGAATTGTAACAAATAAGGTATCAGTGTCTGAAAGAGTTCAGATAGAGTTGAGAGGCTATTCTGGAGGGTACTCTTATGTAAGCGTCAGCTAGATATTGGTACTTATCGTGGTTTGCAAACCCCAACCAAAACCATTCCTGCCAGTCCTAAAGAACACGTAGGGTTTTATCTGATTTCTCGAAAGGTTCCATGCACTATGATTACTTTCCAGAAACCTATAACCTCCAGATGGGTTCCTAGGCGAGATAAGTCCTGAAACCCAGAGGGATAGCTTCTCCAGAATATCCACTAGTTCCATCCCCTTATCCCATATTACTGACAGCCCTTTCCAACACAAAGAAGTTAAAATGGGCATAGCCCAAATACCCCTGAAGATTGGAAGAAAGATCAAAGGAGGAGGGTGGGTTATAATAGAGAAGATAGGATTTAACAAATGAGTATGACTGCTGAACCATTATATTGATATTTCTTAGTCTCCTGTGTCTTGGAGCTGCTAGAAGGAAAAACCTAAGAGTGTGGAATTGTAATCTATACCAAGCTCTGAAATCTATTCTACAGCTATTTGTTGCAATGTCCTTTGAAATTTATTGCTTTTTTGTATATATGTTATTTTTGACAAAAAAGAAAAATAAGTTGATTGTGATGATAAATGATAGAATCTCGGAGACTCCCAATCCACCATTTTAGTGATGTCACTCCTCATTATTCTTTTTGTAATTAGAGAAGTTGTAGGTTTACAGAAAAATATAAAAAATATATCATTTCCTATATGTTACTTCCCCTCCCCCATTATTAACACTTTGCATTAGTTGTTACCTTTGTTACAATTGATGAAAGAATATTATAATTGTAGTATTAATTATAATCCATAGTTTACATATTGGTGCAGTTTTTATTGCCACTCTGTTATTGACACCTTGCATTAGTGTGTTACATTTGTTGTAATTCATGAAAGAACATTTTTATAATTGTTTGATTAACTACAGTCCATTGTTTATGGTAGGGCTTATTAGGTTGTACAGTCCTATGTTTTATCTTTTAATTTTTATTCTGATACCATGCACTTCTCATTTGTTTTTAGGGCTGGGTGACAGTCCACTGTGCGTCTGTACTCTCTTCTATATGAACAAATCTATATATAGTATAATGTATACTATATATAGTATACATTAATGGTATACTATAATGTATAATGGGTGTTTAGGTTGTTTCTAATATTTTTCTGTTACTGATAATGTGACAGCAAATAATTATACATCCTTTTATATGTGTTTGTGTGTTAACATGGTTTGTTTCTTTTTTTATATTGGTATAGGCATATATTCAGGGTAGATTCCTAGAAGTTGAATATGTAGATGTATAATTCTGTTATCTATTGCCAAATTCCCTTCCAAAGGAGTTATATCATTTCAGCTCCCTCACCATCAATGTATGAGTGAGCGTTTTTCGCTATAGGCTTGCTAGTAGTGTCACCAAGCATTTGAGTTTTTCTCAATCTGAAATGTGAAAAATGGTATCTCAATGTAGTTTTAACTTCTGTTTCTCTTACTACAAGTTAAAATTATCTTTTCATGTTTTGCGTCATTTGTATGTCTCTTTTCATGAACTGTCTGTTCTACTTTTTGTCTTCTCTTTTTAATTACTGTTTTGTCTTTTTACTCTCCTTGATTTGTAATAGTTATTTTTCCATTAGCAACATTAGACTTCTATATATAATATATGCTACAAGTATTTTCATTCATTATTTTATTTGTCTTTTATTCTTCCTTTTGTTATTTTTCCAACAGCATTTTTTAAGGATGTAATAGTCAATATTATACACACATGAATGTGAATGAACAATTCATTTTATGATATTTTCCATGAGAACTTAATATTGAACTCCTATTTGAGCATTTCACAGGATTTCTGAGAAAAACATAAATATATTATTGTGCCTACTAAAATATTTCTTTAAAATGTATTTAAATTTGTTAAAAAATGTGCTTATTTACAAAAATATTAAAATTAATGAAAAAACCTTATTGAAGCATAATGACTAGCTATCATTATACAGTGCCATATAAGGATATAAATTTATAATATGAGGCTTTAGGAATCATAGTATTTAATTTGGGAAAGAGTTTTTGTACAATTTACTCTTTCCTCTAACTTACTTGAAAAAGAGAATTATGGGTGGGCCATGGTGGCTCAGCAGGCAGAGGTCTTGCCTGCCATGCTGGAGACCCAGGTTCGATTCCCAGTACCTGCCTATGCAAAATAAATAAATGAAAAAAAGGGAAATATTTTTTCTTGATATAAAGAAGTATCTGTAAAGAGAATTAAATTTTTTTCTTCAGTTTGAGAAAATTGAGCCTATTTATTGGAATATAACAATTTTAAGGATTTTAATATAAAATCAGAATTAATTTTACCTGTATTTTTAGAATGTGTGTGAGTGTTTATAAATGTCTTCTGTTTCATGTTAAGGTTTTTATGATATAATTGACTATAACCTATAAAATGCTAATTGAGAATTTTAGTTTGAAGTGAATGAAGCTAAGGAAAAATATAAATATTTATCCAGTGCCTTTTGGAAGTTCTTTTTAGAAATAAAAATAGCTCCAAAATGCACTTATTTTTGTTTAATTTAATTTATTCTGAGTTTTAATAGGAAAATGTTGAAATCAGAAATAAAAACTGCCTGAAATTAAATTTTACACCAGATACAGCAATGCTTTCTTGCAGTGTTGATTACTTTAAATTATGGTTTTCATATTACTTTAGAAAAAATTGAAATTGTTGGATATATACTGTTTCTTTTTAAAAAAAATCCTATTTTATGATTATTATATGTATTATTACATCCCGTGTTTTGAACAAATGTGTTGTAAAAGGATACTCAGTAGGTAGTATGATATAGCCACTGTGTTCTTTTCATTCTACAGGCTTGCCAACTTTTCTGTCTCAGAGTCTTTGTCCTAGCTCTGCCTTTTATCCAAGCACTTTTACCCCTGGCATAATGTTTTTTTCTCCTCCTTCAGTTCTGAATTGTTGCTTCCTATGAGACACCTTTTCTGAGAAACCTTTTCAAGGAATCTTGTATGTCTTGTTGACTGCTGTTTACTCCCTGTCTTGCACACTGCACCTAGAAAATAATTGTTGAGTGAATGAATATAAATTATTTTAACAAGACATAGTCAAATACATTTAAGATAAAACCAGAAATAGCATTTAAGTGCTTTTTCCTTATCTGTGTTTGTACATGTCAGCAGTGTAATATTGGTCTTAGCTTTCTTCCTTTTAACAATAGGCCAATATTTCATATTTAACATTTTTAGTATAGGTTATTAGCTATTGTTTCAATACTATTTATTTCCAAGTTAGTTTGAAAAAAAAGAAAATAAAGCATTCCTATTGTTGACTTAGAACGTAACTGAAAAGATTTTCATTCTAAATTTTTAAAATGTCTTATGAATATGTTCCAAATGCAGAGAGTAGCATGATAACTCTCCATATACTTATGATCCAGAGTCAACAATTATCAAATTTTGCCTCACTTTAAAATTTAAGTTTTATTCCTTGTTCCTTTCAATTTTAGAAATGTTTTAAAATTTTTAGTGTACTAATAAATTCATGGTGATTAAGATTATTTTATTTCATCCATTTTAGCTAGGAAACCATTTACTACAGTAGTTTCACAAGGTATTCCAAAGCCTCCACACCTGAACCAGGATTGTCCTCAAAAGGTACTTATTTTTTCTACGAGTATATTATTTATTTCAATATAGAGTATTCTGTAATTTTTTTTTCGCAAATTTTACAAATCACATAATGCTGTGAGTGCATTTCTAGGGCCCTCTTAGGGCCTGGGGAGACGCCTGTGCAGGTAAGGGAACTTGATGCTTATAGCGTCATCAACCATAAATCTGCCTCTGCCCGGGACCAGATGAAACTTGTGCTGCTTCTCAAAGCAACTTCCAGATGCTGGCCCCCTGAGAAGTCCCTGTGCTGTCTAGGTCATCCAGGGCAAGTCATTTATCCACTCCTTGCCTCCATTTCTTCCTCTAAAAAGTGTACCTAACCTTCTACCTGTCTCATGTGCAAAGCTCTTCGAAGATGTGTGGCTGCAAGTGAGCTCTGAGAAAATGTCAGTTGGCAGCATTGTGAAAATCAGGGAGGCGTGGGCCTTCTCCTGTGAGGGTCTCAGGCACAGTGTGGGGGCATCCAGAACTTGGGCACCACTGCCCTGCCCACCCAGCGACACAGGGCAGTCTGCTGTCCTTGGCTTCCATTGGTCAGCGCTGCGTGTGGGCCGGCCGCTGTGACAAGAACCTTCCAGACAGTTTCCCATTTCCAATTTGCAGCAGCCCAGAGGGACCCCAAATTGCAGGGAACTTCTGGGAGGGCAGGAGGGAGGCCTGGAGACCTCAGGATTGAGACAAGGCTCAGCTCCCTGAGCAGTTTTGCTTAAATTTCAGGAGATCCGTCTGATATTTCCAGAATGTGTGAAGTGTAGTTGAAGTTGGCTGCTGTGGGCTGCACAGTAAGGGTCTCATAGTCGCCCCGCAGAGCTGGTGCTGTTCATTATTCCATTTTCTTTCTTTCTTTTGTTTTTTAAATTTATTTTATTTATTAAATGTACGAACATACAAACACAAACATTCTTACCATATGATCATTCCATTCTTGTTATATAATCAGTAATTTACGATATCATCACATAGTTGTATATTCATCATCATGATCATTTCTTAGAACATTTGCATAAATTCAGAAAAAGAAATAAAAAGAAAAAAACTCATACATATCATACCCCTTACCCCTCCTTTTCATTAATTGCTAGTATTTCCATCTACCCAATATATTTTAGCCTTTATTTCCCCTATATTTTTTATATACCCCTTACCCCTCCCTTTCATTGATCACTAGCATTTCAATCTACTAAATTTATTTTAACATTTGTTCCCCCTATTATTTATTTATTTTTAACCCATATGTTTTACTCATCTGTCGACAAGGTAGATAAAAGGAGCATCAGACGCAAGGTTTTCACAATCACACATTGTGAAAGCTGTATCATTATACAATCATCTTCAAGAAACATGGCCACCGGAGAACAGCTCCACATTTTCAGGCAATTCCCTCCGGCCTCTCCATTATACCTTAATAAAAAAGGTGATATCTATTTAATGCATAAGAATAACCTCCAGGATAACCTCTCGACTCTGTTTGGAATCTCTCAGCCATTGCACTTTATTTTGTCTCATTTCCTCTTTCCCCTTTTGGTTGAGAAGGTTTTCTCAATCCCTTGGTGCTGAGTCCCAGCTCATTCTAGGATTTCTGTCCCATGTTGCCAGGAAGGTGCACACCCCTGGGAGTCATGTCCAATGTAGAGACGGGGAGGGCAGTGAGTTTGCTTGTCATGTAGGCTGAGGGAGAGAGGCCACATCTGAGCCACAAAGGAGGTTCTCTTGGGGGTGACTCTTAGGCCTAATTTTAGGTAGGCTTAGCCTATCCTTTGTGAGTTAAGTTTCATATGAGCTAACCTTAAGATTGGGGGCTCAGGCTATTACTTTGGTTGTCCCCACTGCTTGTGAGAATATCAAGAATTTTCCACTTGGAGAAATTGAATTGTCCCCCTTTCTCACCATTTCCTCAAGGAAACTCTGCAAATGCTTTTTTATTCACTGTTCAGATCCTTCTGGGATTTATCAAGGCATCACTGTGGACAGACCTACAAAATCTCATGCCCTACTTAAGGTTCCATGTCTTGATGGTGTTCAGTTAAGCTGTCCACATAAATTATATTCTGTAATTGTTAATGGGATTATAGTCATTCAAAGGCTCCCATGTTCTCAGTTCATGGCCCTACCTGTATCTCAGTAATTTTTTATTCCATCTCTAGGCCAAAAGAAATACCTAAGAGTTGCATTTACTATGTAGTTTTTAGTATTAAACAACTTCAGTTTTTTGTGCTAATTATTTAGCAAGCATTTTAATTATACATAAACACAGTAACTAAATGAATGTCTGTACCAGTTGGTCATTGCATAACTTCTCAAACCTTGTAATACTAGAAACTATCAACTCCACCCCTTGTCCCATATTAATTTTTGCCTACTATTTGGTTTTTTTATCATCGCAATCTCCAAAAAATCCCAGCTTCACAAAGAGGCTGTCATTGAAAGAAATGTAGCAGTATTTGACTTTGAAGCTGAAGTACCTTGAATTAGTAATTCATTCAGTATCTAAAAGTAATGTCCTTTCCTAAAATTTAAATCATCTCATAGAGACCCTATGAGTTCACTGTGGTACCCCAAAATAACTTGGTACAGTTTGGGAACCAAACTAGTAATATAAAAATATAATATACTAATAAAGGTGAATTGAAATTCTGGACTAATTCATCAATTAGTGTTTCTTGATAGGGATGCCATTGGCATTTTTGAAAAGAGAATTCTCTCATTTTGTGATACTGCTCTTTCTAGCAGACATGTATGGAAGAAAAAATAAAGTGAAATTTTCATTTACCTCTATTTTGTATTCTACTCAATTTTTCATCTTATTGCTTTTTTTCCCTTCAATAATCCTGTTTTTTTCTTTTTCAAACATGAAAAAAAGATGAAAAAACTTTTTCTCTGCTTATTTGTTAAAATATAAATTGATATGTATAGTTTTGAAACCTTTCCCTTAATACTATGTTATACTTTCTTACATCATTAATAAGTATTCTTTAACATATCTTTTAAGGCTTACTTACTATTACATCCCATGGGAATTCTATTACACCCATATTTTGAACAGATATTTTCCTATTTTGAACATTAGGTTGCTTCCATTTTGCTTTCATAAATAACACTTCAGTAAATGTTTTTGTACATAAATCATTGCTTTCATTATAAATTATTTACTTAGATTGGATTTCTAGATGTGGATTTCATTACTTGAAAAGCTAGGAACAACTTTCTGAGGTTCTTGGTACATATTTCTAAATAAAAAAAATCTTAATGCTTTGCAATATAGTTGTTTATTTCACTTCATTCTCACCAATATTGTTAAAGACTTTAAAAATTCTTGAAAATCTTGTCTTATTAAGATTTTTAGTTTTAATTTTTTGATTTTTAGTGAGTAAAGCATCTAGTGATGCTGTTCATGTATTTCTGGTGTCTAATAGAAACTTATGTCTTTATTTTGTGTTACGTTTTCCTTTTGATTTTTCTTACATATGAATGTTCTGTTCCTTAGGTGTTCAGAGAAAATGAAGTTGAACCAAAAGAGCCACTTGCATCTTTACAAGTGAGTTATCTTTTTTAAAAAAATTTTTATCGAGAAATCTTCACACACATACTGTCCAATCAGTGGCTCACAATATCATCACATAGTTGTGTATTTATCACCATGATCATTTTTAGAACATTTGCATCACTCCAGAAAATAAGAACTCATGCATCCCATATCCCTAACTCCTCCTTCTCATTGACCCACAGCATTTCCACAGTATTTCTATCTACCCAATTTTTACCATTTATTTCCCCTATTATCTAGTTATATTTATTTTTTATCCTTTTTTATTGTTGTTTTTTCAACTCATCTATCCATATCCTGGATAAAAGGAGCATCAGATACAAGATTTTCACAATCACACAGTCACATTGTAAAAGCTATATAGTTATACACTCTTCTTCAAGAATCAGGGCTACTGGAACACAGTTCAGCAGTTTCAGGTACTTCCCTCTAGCCATTCCGATATGCCATAAGTTAAAAAGGGATATCTGTATAATGTGCCAAAAGCAGCACAAAATGAAACAAAAATATGTTTTGTGAATTCACCCTTTTTAACATGATCTAATGTGTAAATTAATAAATAACAAGCAACTATGTAATTTAGCATAAAAATAATTACATTCTTATTCTGTTGTTTTTTTAAAAAAACAGTGTTATACTCTTTGTAGCAGAGTTATCACAAAGTATAAATTGTAAATAAACACCATCACTGTTTTTTTTCTCTAGAATGAGTTACCATTTAAAATAAATGTCATATTTTTTTCAATCTTTAAATTTTTTCAAACGTAACAACATATAAACATGAACGTTTTTTCCATATGATCAATCTATTCTTGGTATGTAATCAGTAACTCACAATATCATCACACATAGTTGTATATTCATTATCATGATCATTTCTTTGAACATTTGCATCAATTCAGAAAAAGAAGTAAAAAGAAAACAGAAAAAAATTCATGCATACCAACCCCTTAACCTTCCTTTTCATGGATCACTAACATTTCATTCTACTAAATTTAACATTTTTGCCCCCTATTATTTATTTTTATTCCATATGTTTTACTCATCTGTCAATAAGGTAGATAAAAGGAGCATCAGACACAAGGTTTTCACCATCACACCGTCATACTGTGAAAGCTATATCATTATGTAATCATCTTCAAGAAACATGGCTACTGGAATACAGCTCTGCAGTTTCAGACACTTCCCTTTAGCCTCTCTAATACACCTTAAACTAAAGAGGGGATATCTGTATAATGCACAAGAATAACCTCCAGGATAACCTCTCAACTCTGAAATTTCTCAGCCACTGACACTTTATTTTGTCTCATTTTGCTCTTCCCCCTTTTGGTCAAGAAGTTTGTCTCAGTCCCTTGATGCTGAATTTCAGCTCATTCTAGGATTTCTGTTCCACATTGCCAGGGAGGTTTACATCCCTGGGTGTCATGTGCCACATAGAGAGGGAAAGGGCATTGAGTTTACTTGCCGTGTTGGTTGAGAGAGATGGAAGCCACATCTGAGCAACAAAAGAGGTTCTCTGGGGATGACACTTAGGCCTAATTTTAGGTAGGCTTTGTCTATCCTTTGCGGGGATGAGTTTTATATGAACAGACCCTAAGATTGAGGGCTCAGTCAATTGCTCTGTTTGTCCCACTGCCTGCGAGAATATCTGGAGTTCTCTACATAGGGAGGTTGAATTTTACTCCTTTCTCACCATTTCCTCAAGGAGTCTTTGCAAATACTTCTTTATTCACTGTTCACATCACTTTGGGATTTATCAGGGCATCACACTGGACAGACCTACAAAATCTCATGCCCTGTTCAAGGTTACATGTATTTATGGTATTCAATTAACCTGTCCATATAAATTATATTAGGAAATGCACTAGTCAAAATAGAATATTTTTTAATTAAAAAAAATTGTTTTAGGGAAACAGGTTTATAGACAATCATGCATAAAATACAGGATTCCCATATCCCACCCCACCACCAGTACTCTGCATTGGTGTGGAATATTTGTTACAACTGATAATGGCACATTTTTGTAACTGTACTATTAAAACAAATGGTTTGATTTAGGGCTCACCATTTGGTAATGTATTTCCATGGATTGTTTAAACATTTTTGTTGTGTTATTGTATATACAACCAAACGTTTCTCCTTTTAATCAAATTCAGATATATATTTCAATGCAGTTAACTACAATCACAATTTTGTGTTGCTATCACCATCATGAATTACTGAAATATCTCCATTACTCCAACAGGAATCCTGTACATTTTAAGCCTTAACTTACCATTCCTTCTCCCTACCCCATTCCCAGATAACCTATATTCTAGATTATGACTGTATGATTTTGCTTATTCTAATTATTTCAAATCAGTGACGTAATACAATATTTGTCCTTTTATGTCTGGTTTATTCATTCAACATGATGTCTTTAAGCCTCACCCATTCTGTCACATGTTATCAGGACTTCATTTCTTTTTAAGGTTGACTAATATTCCAGTGTATGTATATACCACATTTTATTTATCCGTTCATCAGTTGATGGATGCTTGGGTTGCTTTCACCTTTTGGCAATTGTAAATAATGCTCCTATGAACATAGGTGTTCAAATATCTGTTTGAGTCCCTGCTTTCAATTCTTTTGGGTATATACCTGGTAGTGGGATAGCCAGGACACGTAGTAGACCTATACTTAGCTTTCTGTTGGACTGCCAAGCTGTTTTCCACAGCAGTTGCACCATTTACGTTGATGCTAGCAATGAATGAATGTATCTATTTCTCTGCATCGTCTCCAAAACTTATTATTTTCCGCTTTATAGGAGCAACCATTCTAATAGGGATGAAATGGTATCTCCTTGTGGTTTTGATGTACATTTCCTTGTTGGCTAATGATGTTGAGCTTTTTGGCCATTTAAATCATCGTCTTTAGAGAGATGTCCAATTCTTTTGCCCATTTTCTAAGTTGGTTGTTCGTCCTTTAAGTTGAAGGATTCCGTTATATATTCTGGTTATTAATCCTTCAGTGGTTTTATGGTTCCCAAGTATTTTTTACCATTGTATAAGCTGTCATTTTACATTCATGATAAAGTCCTTGGGGAACAAGCATTTTAAATTTTGATGAAGTCCCATTTATCTGTTATTTCTTCCATTGCTTGTGCTTTGGGTGTAAAGTCTTAAGAAAACATTCCTTAACACAGGGTCCTGAAGATGCTTCCCTATGTTTTCTTGTAGGAATTTGACAGTTCTAGCTCTTATATTAAGGTCTTTGATCCATTTTGAGTTGATTTTGATTTTGTATATGGTATGAGGTAGGGGTACTCCTTTTTTTTTTTTTAGCAATTGGATATCCTGTTTCTCCTGCACCGTTTGTTGAAGAGACTATTCTTTCCCAATTGAGTGGTTTTTGCCACCTTCTCAAAACTCAGCTGGCCATGAATGTGAGGTGTATAAGGAGAGGGTTGATTTCTGAACTCTCAATTTGATTTCATTGGTCTATATATCTGGCCTTGTGCCAATACCATGCTGTTTTTTTCCTTCATATACCTGTGCATTTATTACAATCGACCTTTTCCCCCTCTTTTCTGAAAAATAAACATATATACAAAACAATAAATTTCATGGTGTATCGCAACAATTCATTGTAGAACAGATTTCAGAGTTTGGTATGGGTTATGATTCCACAATTTTAGGTTTTTACTGCTAACTTCTTTTTTTTTTTTGTATTCTATATGGTAGGGGTCACATTTCATTCTTTTTCTATGTGAGTATCCTGTTATTGCAGCACCATTTGTTGAACTTTTTTTTTTGAAGCTGTTTTGGGCCAGGAATTGATCCTGAAACTCCCATGTGGCAGGCGAGAATTTTACCACTGAACTACTCCTGCATCCCATGCTGTTTTGATTTCTGTGGCTTTGTAATAAGTTTTAAGATTGAGAACTGCAAGTCCTCCAACTTCATTCTTTTTCAAGAAGGCTTTAGCTATTTGGAATCCCTTACTCTTCCATATATATTTGATGATTGGCTTTTCCATTTCTGTAAAAAAGGTTGTTGAAATTTTTATTGGGATTGCATTGAATCTATCTATAAACAGCTTTGGTTAGTATTGACATCTTTTTTTTTTTTCCATCTTCTTCTTCCTGCGGAGTGGGGGAGGGAGGATTAAGAGGGAAGGAAAGTGTTTTGTGGAATTGGTCTTAGTTGTTGACATTAAGCCAACTGACTGGTGAGGCTTTGAGATCAGAGCAAAAATGACGTGATGCAGATGGAGAGGGTAAAAGGGGACAGAGATATGGAAGTGAGTTAAAAAGGAATTGAGAAGTTGGAGAAAGGAGAACATGGGACAAACCTGAGGAAATAAATCCACTGCTAACAGTAGAGATTGGAGCCTTAGCTACTCACTTGAGAACAGCCTCTAATACCTGCCTATGTTTTTTTTTAATGAGTATACTCTTTGTATTCATAATGTGCAAATTAGTTTTTGATTTGTATGTTTGGTAAAGCACTATGTAATTTAGTAAGAAAACTTGTCCTAAAAATATCCCAGGGCAAGCTACCCTTTTTTTCTTAAATATTTTTATTATAAATAATGAACAAACACTGTTTTTTTTCCTTAAGATGGAGAGGCACTGGGAATCAAACCTGGGTCTGAGGCATGACAGGCAAGAACTCTGCCACTGAGCCACTGTTCCCTGCCTTACAAACATTTTTTTTTTTTAATGCTTATGAATTTTTTAAAAATATGGGAAATATATTTTTGGACTTAAACTAAAATAGCTGTTGGATAACTAAGGAAATACTCTTTATATTTCCTTGCTTTTTTGTCCAGGTGATTTTTTTTTTTAAATACCAAAAAACACCAAACAAATGCAAACATTACTATTTTGATCATTCTGTTCTACATATATAATCAGTAATTCACAATATCATCACATAGTTGCATATTCATCATCATGATCATTTCTTGGAACATTTGCATCTATTCAGAAAAAGAAATAAAATGAAAACAGAAAAAAAATTTATACATACCATACCCCTTACCCCTCCCTTTCATTGATCACTAGCATTTTAAACTAAATTTATTTTAACATTTTTCCCCCTGTTATTTATTTTTATTCCATATGTTCTACTGTCTGTTGATAAAGTAGGTAAAAGGTTCATCAGACACAAGGTTTTCACAAAAACATCGTCACACTGTGAAAGCTGTATCATTATAAAATCATCTTCAAGAAGCATGGCTACTGGAATGCACCTCTACATTTTCAGGCAGTTTTCTCCAGCCTCTCCATTACATCTTGAATAACAAGGTGATATCTACTTAATGCGTAAGAATAACCTCCAGGATAACCTCTCGACTCTGGAATCTCTCAGCCATTGACACTGTGTCTCATTTCACTCTTCCCCCTTCTGGTTGAGAAGGTTTTCTCAATCCCTTGATGCTGAGTTTCAGCTGATTCTAGGGTTTTTCTCAAATCCTTGATGCTGAGTCTCAGCTCATTCTAGGATTTCTGTCCCATGTTGCCTGGAAAGTCCACATCCCTGGAATTCATGTCCCGTGTACACAGGGGAAGGGTGGTGAATTTGCTTATTATGTTGGCTGGAGAGAGAGGCCACATCTGAGCAACAAAAGAGATTCTCTTGAGGGTGACTCTTAGGCCTAATTTTAAGTTGGCTTGTCCTATGTTTTGTGGAGTTAAGTTTCATGTGAACAAACCCCAAAACTGGGAGCTCATTTGTCCACACTACCTGTGAGAATATCAAGAATTCAACTTGGGGAAGTTGAATTTTCCCCCGTTCTCACCATTCTTTGCAAATACTTTTTTATTTACTGTTCAAATCACTCTGAGATTTATCAGGGCATCACTTTGGACAAACCAACAAAACCTCATGCCCTACTCAAAGTTTCATGTACTTATGGTGTTCAATTAAGCTGTCTACATAAGTTATATTAGGAAATGAACTAGTCAAAATATCAGTTTTGTATCAAATAAATATTTTTCACTTTAGTCTCACACATAGTTAAAATTTTAAAATATTAATTACTATTAGTTTTCAACACCATGCAGTAATGCCATTCTTATGTTCTTCGTCATGCAAAAACATTTTTAAAATTTGTACATTTAGTCACTATCATTATACACTCTAGGCATTCCTAGATTATACCATCTCAGTCTTTACTGTCTATCTTTCTTTCTGATTTCATTTGTACCCCCAACCCTCCTTCCTCTATCACTCTCACATTCAGCTTCATTCAGTGTTTTGACATAATTGTATTACAGTTAGGCAGTATTGTGCTGTCCATTTCTGAGTTTTTATATTCAGTCCTGTTGCACAATCTGTATCCCTTCAGCTCCAATTACCCAATAACTTATCCTATTTCTATCTCCTGATGGTCTCTATTACTAATGAAATTCTCCAAGTTTATTCACTAATGTCAGTTCATATCAGTGAGACCATACAGTATTTGTCCTTTTGTTTCTGGTGAATTTCACTCAGCAAAATGTCCTTAAGGTCCATCCATGTTGGTACATACTTCATAACTTTATTCTGTCTTATAGCTGCATAATATTCCATCATATGTATATACCACAGTTTGTTTACCACTCGTCTGTTGGTGGAGATTTTGGCTGTTTCCCTCTTTGTAATTGTAAATAATGCTGTTATACACATTGGTGTGCAAATGTCTGCTTGTGTCCTTGCCATCGTGTCCTCCAAGTAGATACCTAACAATGATATTTCCAGGTCATATGGCAATTCTACGTTTAGCTTCCTGAGGAACTGCCAAACTACCTTCCACAGTGGTTGTACCATTTGACATTCCCACCAACAATGGATAAGTGTGCCTCTTTCTCCACATTCTCTCCAGCACTTCTCGTTTTCTGTTTTATTGATAATGGCCATTCTGTTGGGTGTGAGATGATATCTCATTGCTGTTTTGATTTCAATTTTCCTAATAGCCAGGGAAGTTGAGCATCTTTTCATATGCCTTTTGGCCATTTGTATTTCCTCTTCTGAGAAGTGTCTGATCAAGTCTTTGCCCATTTTGTAATTGGGTTGTCTGTCTTTTTGTTGTTGAGTTAAACAATCTCTTTATATTTCTGTATTCTAGACCTTTATCTGATATATCGTTTCCAAATATTGTTTCCCTTTGTGTAGGCCTTCTTTTTCCTTTCTTGACAAAGGTCTTTGATGTGCAAAAGTTTTAATTTTGAGGAGTTCCCATTTCTTTCTTTCTTTCTTCAGTGCTCGTGCTTTGGGTGTAAAGTCTAGGCAACCGCCTCCTATATAAGATTTATAAGGTATTTCCCTACATTTTGTTCTAACAATTTTATGGTCTTAGATCTAATGTTTAGGTCTTTGATCAATTTTGAGTTAACTTTTATATAGAGTGTGAGATATGGATCCTCTTTTATTCTTTTGTGTGTGGAAATCCAGTTCTCTAGGTATCATTTATTGAAGAGAGTGTTCTGTGCCAGGTGAGTTGGCTTGATTGTCTTATCAAAGATCAGTTGTCCATAGATGAGAGGGTCTATATCTGAACACTCTATTCCATTCCATTGGTCAGTATATCTGTCTTTTTGCCAGTACCATGCTGTTTTGACCACTGTAGCTTCCTAGTGCACCTTAAAGTCAGGTAGTGTGAGACCTCTAACTTCATTTTTTTTTTCCCCTCAGGATACTTTTATCTATTTGGGGCACCCTGCCTTTCCAGATAAATTTGGTTATTTGTTTTTTGTAGTTCTGAAAAGTAAGTTTTTGGGATTTTACTTGGTAGTGCTTTCAATCGGTAAATTAATTTTGGTAGAATTGACATGTTAACTATAGTTAGTGTTTCAATCCATCAACACATTTATTGATGGTCTTCCGTTTATTTTGGTCTTCTGTGATTTCTTTTAAAAGTTTCTTGTAGTTTTCTTTGTATAGGTATTTTGTCTCTTTAGTTAAATTTATTCCTAAATATTTTATTCTTTTGGTTGCAATATAAATGAAATTCTTTTCTTGATTTCCCCCTCAGATTGTTCCTTACTAGTATATAGAAACACTACAGATTTTTGAGTGTTAATCTTGTAACCTGCCCCTTTGCTGTACTTATTTATTAGCTCTAGTTGTTTTGCTGTGGATTTTTTTGGATTGTTAACATATGGAATCATGTCACCTGCAAACAGTGAGAGTTTTACTTCTTCCTTTCCAATTTTGATGCCTTGTATTTCTTTTTCTTGACTAATTGCTCTGGCTAGAACTTCCAGCACAATGTTGAATAACTGTGGTGCTAGTGGACATCCTTGTGTTGTTCCTGATCTTAGGGAGAAAGTTTTCAGTTTTTCCCCATTGAGGATGATATTAGCGGTGGGTTTTTCATATATTCCCTTTATCATATTGAGGAAGTTCCCTTGTATTCCTATCCTTTGAAGTGTTTTCAACAGGAAAGCATGTTGAATTTTGTCAAATTTTACTATTGATATTTAGGGCAATAAATGGAGATGATCATGTGGTTTTTCTCCTTAGATTGTTGATATGGTGTATTGTATTAGTTGATTTTCTTATCTTGAACCATCCTTGCATACCTGGGAGGAGTCCACTTGGTCATGATGTATAATTCTTTTAATGCACTGCTGGATTCGATTTGTTAGAATTTTGTTGAGGATTTTTGCATCTATATTCATAAGAGAGATTGGGCTGTAGTTTTCTTTTTTTTGTAATATCTTTGTCTGGCTTTGGTATGAGGGTGATGTTGGCTTTGTAGAATGAGTTCCATAGCTTTCCCTCCTGTTTAATTTTTTTGAAGAGTTTGAGCAGGATTGATTCTAATTCTTTCTTGAATGTTTGATAGAATTCACATGTGAATCCATGTGGTCCTGGACTTTTCTTTTTGGGGAGCTACTTAATGACTGACTCCATTTCTTTTTCTTGTGATTGGTTTGTTGAGGTTGTCTATTTTTTCTCAAGTGAATGTTGATTGTTCACGCCTTTCTAGCAAGTTGTCCATTTCAACTACATTTAAAATTTAGTAGCATTACGGTGTTCATAGTATCCTCTTATTACTTCCTTTAGTTCTGTAGGGTCAGTGGTTATGTCCCCTCTTCTATTTCTAATCTTATTCATTGGCTTCCTCTAGTTCTTCTTTTTGTCAACCTCGCTAAGGGTCCATCAATCTTTTTGATTTTCTTATAGAACCAACTTCTGGTTTTGTTGATTTTCTCAGTTGTGTTCATGTTTTTAATTTCATTTATTTCTGCTCTAATCTTTATTATTTCTTTCCTTTTGCTTGCTTTGGGGTTAGTTTGCTGTTCTTTCTGTAC
Source organism: Tamandua tetradactyla (assembly GCF_023851605.1). Classification (NCBI taxonomy): domain Eukaryota; kingdom Metazoa; phylum Chordata; class Mammalia; order Pilosa; family Myrmecophagidae; genus Tamandua; species Tamandua tetradactyla. The sequence goes on from NC_135350.1 coordinate 9,726,194, forward strand.
TTCTTCCAAGTGGACATTTAATTCCTCGATTTTTGCCCTTTCTTCTTTTTTGATATAGGTATTTAGGGCAATAAATTTCCCTCTTAGCACTGCCTTTGCCGCATCCCATAAGTTTTGGTATGTTGTGGTTTTATTTTCATTTGCCTCTAGGTATTTACTGGTTTCTCTTATAATTTCTCCCTTGTTGACCCACTGCTTGTTTAAAAGTGTTTTGTTGAGCCTCCACATATTTGTGAATTTTCTGGCACTCTGCCTATTATGGATTTCCAGCTTCATTCCTTTATGATCTAAGAAAGTGTTCTGTATGATTTCAGTCTTTTTAAATTTATTGAGACTTGCTTTGTGACCCAGCATATGGTCTATCCTTGGGAATGATCCATGAGCACTTGAGAAATATGTGTATCCTGCTGTTGTGGGGTGTAATGTTCTATAAATGTCTGTTAAGACTCACTCATTTATTGTATTATTCAAATTCTCTGTTTCTTTATTGATCCGCTGTGTAGATATTCTATCCATTTATGAGAATGAGGAATTGAAGTCCCCAGCTATTATGGTAGATGTGTTTTCAGCATTTGTCTCATGTATTTTGGAGCATTCTGTCTTGATGCATAAATATTTATTATTTTTATGTCTTCTTGTTGAATTGCTCCTTTTATTAATACATAGTGTCCTTCTTTGTCTCTTTTAACCATTTTACATTTGAAGTCTAATTTGTTGGATATTATTATAGGTACTCCTGCTCTTTTCTGATGTTTTTTGCATGAAATATCTTTTCCTAACCTTTCACTTTGAACCAGTGTTTATCCTTGGGTCTAAGATGTGTTTCCTGTAGACAGCATATATATGGGTCCTATTTCTTAATCCATTCTGTCAGTTTAGGTGTGGGTTTTTCATGCATTCCCTTTATCATGTTTAGAACGTTCCCTTGTATTCTTATTTTTGTGGTATTTTCAACAAGAACGGATGTTGTTTGTCATATGCCTTTTCTGCATCAATTGAGTTGATCATGTGGTGTTTCTGTTTTGATTTGTCCATATGGTATATTACATTAATTGATTTTCTTATGTTGAAGCATCCTTGCACAGCTGGGATGAATCCTAGTTGGTTATGGTGTACGATTCTTTTAATGTGGTGCCTGATTCGATTTGGAAAAATTGTTTTTGAGGTTTTTTGCATCTGTATTCATTAAAGAGATTCATCTGTTTATTTTTGCATCTATATTCAAGATTTTGGTGTATAATTTTCTTTTTTTGTAGTATCTTTGTCTGGCTTTGGTATGAAGGTGTCTTGGCTTCAGCAGTGTATTAGGTAGCCTTCCCTGCTCTTCAGGTTTTTCAAAGTGTTCGATCAGAATTGGTACTTATCCTTTCTTGAATCTTTGGTAGAATTCACATGTGAAGCCATCTAGTCATCACCTTTCTTTTTTGGGAGCTTCTTAATGACCGATTCAGTTTCTTTACTTGTGATTTGGCTTGTTGAGTTTGTCTGTTTCTTCTCAAGTTATTGTCGGTTGTTCATGCTTTTCTAGAAAATTGTCCAGTTCATCTACATTGTCTAGTGTATTAGCATAAAGTTGTTCATAGTATCCTTTCATTACTTCCTTTATTTCTGTAGGTCAGTGATTATGTGTTTCTTCTATTTCTGATTTTATTTATTTGCATCCCCTCTCTTCTACTTTTTGTCAACCTTGCTAAGGATACATCAATTTTATTGATTTTTTCATAGAACCAGCTTCTGGTTTTGTTGATTTTCTCAATTGTTTCCATGTTCTCAATTTCATTTATTTTTGCTGTAATGTTCATTATTTCTTTCCTTTTGCTTGCTTTGGGGTTAGTTTGCCATTCTTTCTCTAGTTCTTCCAAGTGAACAGCTAATTCCTTGATTTTTGCTCTTCTTTTTTGATATAAGCATTTAGGACAATAAATTTCCTTCTTAGCACTACTTTTGCTGTAACGCATCAATTTTGATATGTTGTGTTTTCATTTTCATTGTCCTCAAGATACTTACAATTTCTTGTGTAATTTCTTCCTTTCCCACTGGTTGTTTAAGAGTGTATTTGAGCCTCCATATAGTTGTGAATTTTATGGTCCTCTGCCCGTTGTTGATTTCCAACTTCATTCCTTTATGATCTGAAAAAGTGTTTTGTATGATTTCAGTCTTTTTCAGTTTATTGAGACTTGCTTTGTGATGCAGCATATGGTCTATTCTTGAGGTTGATCCATGAGCATTTGAGAAAAAGATATATCCTGCTATTGTTGGGTGCTATTGTTGGGTGTAGTGTTCTATAAATGTCTGTTAGGTCTTTATTGTATCATTCACATTCTCTGTTTCTTTATTGATTATTTGTCTATATCTTCTTTTCATTGTTGATAGTGGGGAAATGAAGTTGTCACCTCTTATGATAAATGTGTCCATTTCTCTTTTTGTTGTTTTCAGTGTTTCCCTCATGTATTTTGGAGCACTCTGGCTTCATGCATAAATACTTTTGCCTGTTATGTCTTCTTGTTGAATCGATCCTTTTATTAATACATAGTGTCCTTCTTTGTCTCTTTTAATTGTTTTACATTTGAAGTCTAATTTGTTGGATGTTAGTATAAGTACTCCTGCTGTTTTCTGTATGTTGTTTGCATGGAAAAATCTTTTCCCAATTTTTCACTTATAATCTGTTTTTCCTTGGGTCTAAGCTGTGTTTCTTGTAGACAGCATATAGATGGGTTCTGTTTTTTATCCATTCTGCCAGTCTGTGTCTTTTGATTGGGGAGTTTAATCTATTAACATTTAATGTTATTACTATATTGGTAATACTTTATTCTACCATTTTGGCTTTTGGATTTTATATGTCATATCTTATTTTTCTTCTTTGTACCTTTACTGATAGTCTTCCTTTCTATATTCTTCTCCACACCTCTTTCTCCTGTCTTTTCATATCTGCCTCTAGTGCTCCCTTTAGTATTTCTTGCAGAGCTGATATCTTGGTCAGAAATTCTCTCAGTAATTTTTTGTCTGAACATGTTTTTTCCCTCTTTTTTTTTTGTGTGTGGATAGTTGATTTTTTTATTAATTAAAAAAAATTAACAAAACATTTAGAAATTATTCCATTCTACATGTACAATCAGTAATTCTTAATATCATCATATAGTTTCATATTCATCATTTCTTAGTACATTTGCATCGATTTAGAAAAAGAAATAAAAAGACAACAGAATAAGAATTAAAACGATAATAGAGAGAAAAAAAAACCTATACCTCACATGCAGCTTCATTCAATGTTTTTTTATAGTTTTTTTATTAATTAAAAAAAGAATTAACAAAACAATTAGAAATCATTCCATTCTACATGTACAATCAGTAATTCTTAATAACATCACATAGTTGCATATTCATCATTTCTTAGTACATTTGCATCGATTTAGAAAAAGAAATAAAAAGACAACAGAATAAGAATTAAAACATTAATAGAAAGAAAAAAAAAAAACCCTATACCTCACATGCAGCTTCATTCAGTGTTTTAACATAATTGCATTACAATTGGGTAGTATTGTGCTGTCCATTTCTGAGTTTTTATATCCAGTCCTGTTGTACAATCTGTATCCCTTCAGCTCCAATTACCCCTTCTCTTTTTTTTTTTTTTTTAATTAACGGAAAAAAAGAAATTAACCCAACATTTAGAAATCATACCATTCTACATATGCAATCAGTAATTCTTAACATCATCACATAGATGCATGATCATCATTTCTTAGTACATTTGCATCGGTTTAGAAGAACTAGCAACACAACCGAAAAAGATATAGAATGTTAATATAGAGAAAAAAATAAAAGTAATAATAGTAAAAACAAAACAAAACAAAACAAAAATCTATAGCTCAGATGCTCTCCCTCATTTTTGAAGGACAGTTTTGCTGGATATAGAATTCTTGGTTGGCAGTTTTTCTCTTTTAGTAATTTAAATATAGCATTGCACTCTCTTCTTGCCTCCATGTCTTCTGCTGAGAAATCTATGCGTAGTCTTATTGGGCTTCCCTTGTATGTGGTAGATTGCTTTTCTCTTGCTGCTTTCAAGATTGTCTCTTTCTCTTTGCTGACATTCTGATTAGTAAGCGTCTTGGAGTACGTGTATTTGGATCTATTCTCTTTGGTGTATGCTGTACTTCTTGGACTTGTCATTTTAAGTCTTTCATAAGATTCGGGAAATTTTCAGTGATAGTTTCCTCCATTAGTTTTTCTCCTCCTTTTCCCTTTTCTTCTCCTTTGGGGACACCCACAACACATATATTCATGTGCTTCATGTCATTCATTTCCCTGAATCCCTGCTCATATTTTTCCATTTTTTTCCCTACATTTTCTTTTGCTTATCGTATTTCAGATGTTCCGTCATCCAGTTCACTAATCCTATCTTCTGCCTCTTGAAATCTAACATTGTAGGTTTTCATTGTTTTTTTCATCTCTTCTGCCTTTCATCCCCATAAGTTCTGTCATATTTTTTCAAACTTTTGATTTCTTCTCTTTGTTCGTTCCTTGTCTTCTTTATATCTTCCCTCAATTCATTGATTTGATATTTGATGAGGTCTTCCATGACTGTTTGTATATTCTGAATTCATTGTTTCAACTCCAGTATCTCATTTGAATTGTTGATTTGTTCCTGTAACTGGGCCCTATTTTCAATTTTCCTAGTGTGATTTGTTATTTTTTGCTGGTGCTAGGCATTTAATTACCTTAATTAGTTTATTCTGGAGATTGTTTTTACTTTTTTTTTAACCTAGGATTTTCTTGGTGGATGACTTTGTTGTCTATCTCTTTTTTGACATTCACTTCAGCTTATTCTGGACCAGTAGCTTAGTTTTGTTTCACAGAGCAGAATTTTTCTGTTCCTGTTGTCTTGTCTTACCCTGCCAGTATGGTACCTTTTCCCCCAACCCTTAGGAGGGTCTACTTAGGTATTATAGACCCCAGCCAGATTTCCCCAGACCAATCTAGCCTCCTGTCAGGATTAACGAGTCACCTGTGTCAGTTTTCCCTGAGGGTGAGACCCAGCAGGTTGAAAGACTTTCCTGTGAAGTCTCTAGACTTTGTGTTTTTCCTATCCTGCCCAGTATGTGGTGCTTGTCTGCCTGCGGGTCCCACCAGCATAAGGTGATGCAGTACCTTTAATTTCAGCAGTCTTTCTCTGACTGGGGGTGTGGTGGAGACAGAGGAGAGGTTGTAGGCTGGGTTTAATTGCTTCAAATTTCTAAACCCTGATGTCTGAATTCCTTGAGGAAGGAAATCCACCTGAGTTGGGCCCCACCCCTGTCCTGGGGAAGGCACAAGCTCCAAAGAAGCTCTCAAACAAGCTTGTTTCTGCCTATGCCTGGGGCAGTTGCAGACTGAGAAGCCTTGCAGCTATGTCAAAAGGCAGTCCTTTGTAGAAACACAGTCACAAAAAGAAAAAAGAAAGAGAAAAATCCTTCTCAGAACAAGACCCTTGTTCCTCAGGTTTGCCAATCAAGAGTATGAGTTGGTATGTTGCTTTATGTACCTTCAGATCCTGTGTGCCCCTCCTTTCTTTTAGAGCCCAGACCCTTTCAAGTAGTATGTGGTATATGATCCAAAACAGCCTCTGTTTCTTCTTTTCTTTTTTCTTTTTCAGTCAGCCCTGCCCACTCGGCACCGGGGCAAAAATCAGCAGCCTCCGCTTTGAGCAGGTTCGGCTGAGCCAGGAGTCTATTTTTAGTAGTCAGAATTAGTTAATTAATTCCAAAATTGGTTTTGGAATTAATTAACAAATTGGAACTTGGTTGAGCTCAGGCCCTTGCTGTTAGTAAAGTCTCTTTCCTTTCCCCTCTGGGAACCAGTCTGTGGGAAAGGGGTGCTGGCCTCTGCGGCTTTGGACACTCATGGTTCAGGGTGGTATTACCGCTGATCTAGTATGCCCAGACTGGTGTACGCTGTGTGTCTGGTCAGTAATGTGGCCTGAGGTGTTGTTCTGTACTGTTCCTGGCTATATACTAGCTCTCGGTATGATGAACTAAATTCCATACTTCAATAAGCCGTCATTGTCGAACCCATACAAACATTCTTTACATGGTATACAATCAGAGGCTCACAGTATCATCACATAGTTGTGTATTCATCACCATGATCATTTTTTGAACATTTACATCCCTCCAGCAAAAGAAAAACAAAGAAACAAAAACTCATACATACCATACCCGTTACATCTTCCTCTCATTGACTTCTAGTATTTCAGTGTACTCAATTTATTTTAACCATTTTCTCATTATTTGTTCATTTTTTATCCATTTTTGTTACTCACCTGTCCATACCATAGATAAAAGGAGCATCAGACACAAGATTTTCACAATCATGCAGTCACATTTGTAAAAGCTATGTTATTATACAATCATTTTCAAGAAACATGGCTACTGGAACACAGCTCTGCAGTTTCAGGTACTTCCCTCCAGCCATTCTAATACACCATAAACTGAAAAGGGGTATCTATATAATGCATTAGAATAACTTCCAAGATTACATCTCAAGTCTGTTTGAAATCGCTCACCTACTGATACTTTATTTTGTGTTACTTCACTCTTCCCCCTTTTGTCGAGAAGGTTTTCTCAATCCCTTGATGCTGAGTCCCAGCTCATCATGGAATTTCTGTCCCACGTTGCTGGGAGGTTTGTTCCCTGGCAGTCATGTCTCATGTAGAGGGAAGAGTGCTGTGATTTCACTTGCCAGACTGGCTGAGAGAGAGAGAGGCCACATCTGAGCAACAAAAGAGGTTCTCTGGAGGTGTCTCTTAGGCCCAATTTTACGTAGGCTTAGCCTATCCTTTACAGGGATAAGGTTCATAGGGGCAAATGCCAAGATTTAGGGCTTGGCCTAGTGATTTGGTTGTCCCCAATCCCCCAATTGATTTTTTTTTTTAATATTTTCATTGAGAAATCTTCACACACATACGTTCCATACAAGGTGTATGATCAGTGGTTCATTATATCATCACTTAGTTGTGTATTCATCACTGTGATCATTTTTTAGAAAATTTTCATCACTCCAGAAAAACAAATAAAACAAAAAAGAAAAACTCACACATACCATGCACCTTATCCCTTCCTCCCATTAACCACTAGTATTTCCATCTACCCAATTTAATTTACCCTTTGTCCCCCCATTATTTATTTATCTTTATATCCATATTTTTTTACTCACATGTCCATGAAAGGAGCATTAGACACAAGGTTTTCACAAACACAGAGTCACATTGTAGAAGTTTTTTTTTTGTATGGTCACCTTCAAGAATCAAGGCTATTGGAACACAACTGAACTGCTCCAGGCACCTCCCTCTAGCCACTCCAGTCTACCACAAACTAAAAAGGAGTATCTACACAATGCCTAAGAATTACCTCCAGATTAACGTTTTGACTCTGTTTGAAATCTCTTAGGGGTTGCAGCTTTATTTTGTCTCATTTCTCTTTCCCTTTTGGTCAAGAAAACTTTCTTAATCTCTTGATGCTGGGTCCTGGCTCATCCTGGGATTTCTGTCCCACATTGCCAGAAAGATTTCATCCCTGGGAGTCACATCCCACTTAGGAGGGAGGACAGTGAGTTCACCTGCTGAGTTGGGTAAGAGAGGGAGGCCACATCTGAGCAACAAAAGAGATTCGCTGGGGTGACTCTTAGGCCTATTTTAAGTAGGCTAAGCATGTCCTTTGCAGGAATAAATTTCATAGGGGCGAACCCGAAGATCAAGGGCTTGCCCTATTGATTTGGTTGTCCCCCACAGTAAGTTTTTAAATTGCCAGTGTCAGAGGTTGATTTAGCAGTATGCATGTGACCCATTTCTGCCCAGTGGAACCTCAGGGGACATGTGCTACAGACTTCTTTATAAGCTACTTAGTAAAAACAGAATCATCCCTAATTAGGAAGAATAAGAGCAATATTTGTCATTTATCAAAGATACAAGATTCTTGAAAAATTGTTCCAAATAAGTATTAAATTTCTAACTGCTCTCATTAGTTTTCTTACAGTATGTTTATAAATAAAATGATGAGAGACAAAAGTAAGTTTTTAACTGAGGGGAAATAAAGACACTTTGCAATCTGACTCTTATACCTACAATGACCAACAGGTATAAGGGTTAATCATATATTTGTAAATCTCTTGGGAATTACATTGAATTGGTTGATGTGAGTTAAGATAAAGAAATGGAAAAGAGAAGGCAGTTAAAGCTGGTCTCTAGTCTGTGTGATTAGGATAATGGGAGTAACACTGACTAAATGAGGAAGAAGGAAGTACAATTTGAGATAATGTATTGAGGTCTGTTTTTAAAAGGTTGAGTTCAACATGATGGCAGGATAGCCTAGTGTATACGGTCTTCAGGCAACTGAAGAAATGGGGTAGAATATTAATTATTAAAGGCGTAGATCTGGGTGTTACTAGTATAAAAACGCCAACTAAAATCAGGAGAATTGATGGACAATAGATGGGTGAGAGCAAAGTAAAAAAAGGGCAGAGAGAGTCAATATCTGGTTCTTTGAGAAAAATTTCAATTAGTTTAGTTGATGACTCTAGCATTTACCAGCTAGTTGTTTGACTCTGATAAGTCATTAACAGATTTAAGGCTTATTTCCTCACCTGTAATAGAGAAATAAAAATTACCTTCCCAAGTTTGAGGAATAAATGATATAATGAATACAAAGCCCTTAATGTAAAGCTTAATATATATATTAGCTTATATATATAAGGTCTTAAATATATATAAATGTTTGAAATCAGAAAAAAGAGGAAGAATCATGAAAGGAAACACCGTGAAGTGATAGGTTCATTCATTCATAAAACAATTTATTTTAAAAAAATTTTTAATTTCTTTAAACGTAACATACAAACATGAACATCCTTACCATATGAACACTCCATTCTTGGTATATAAACAATAACTCACAATATCATTACATGGTTGTATATTCGTCACCACGATCACCTCTCAGCACATTTGCATCAATCCAGAAAAAGAAATAAAAAGAAAAAAGAAAAAAATTTGTACATAACATACCCCCTCCCCCCCCTCACCGATGACTAGCATTTCAATCTACTACATTTATTTTAACATTTAACAATTGATTTTTTAATTAATTTTTAAATTTTTTTAAAAATACCAAAAAACACCAAATGCAAACATTCGTAATTTTTGATCACTCATTTCTACATATATAATCAATTCACAATATCATCACACAGTTGCATATTCATCATCATGATCATTTCTCTGAACATTCACATCTATTCAGAAAAAGAAATAAAAATAAAACAGAAAAAAATTCATGCATATCATACCCCCACCCCTCCCCCTCACTGATCACCAGCATTTCACTCTAAATTTATTTTAACATTTGTTCCTCCTATTATTCATCTTTATTCCATATGTTTTATCATCTGTTGATAAGGGAGATAAAAGGAACATCAGACGCAAAGTTCTCACAATCACACAGTCACATTGTGAAAGCTGTATCATTACACAATCATCTTCAAAAAACATGGCTACTGGAACACAGCTCCACATTTTCAGGCAGTTCCCTCTAGCCTCTTCACTACATCTTGACTGATAAGGTGATATCTATTTAATGTGTAAGAATAACCTCCAGGATAACCTCTCGACTCTGTTTGGCCACTGACGCCACTGACGCTTATTTTGTCTCATTTCACTCTTCCCCCCTTTTGGTCGAGAAGGTTTTCTAAATCCCCTGATGCTGAGTCTCAGATTATTCTAGGGTTTTTCTCAATCCCTTGATGCTGAGTCCCAGCTTATTCCAGGATTTCTATCCCACGTTGCCAAGAAGGTCCACACCCCTGGGAGTCATGTCCCACGTAGACAGGGGGAGGGTGGTGAGTTTGCTTGTTGTGTTGGCTGGAGAGAGAGGCCACATCTGAGCAAGAAAAGAGGTTCTCTTGGGGGTAACTCTTAGGCCTCATTTTAAGTTGGCTTGACCTATCCTTTGTGGGGTTAAGTTTCATCTGAACAAACCCCAAGATTGGGGGCTCAGTCTGTTGCTTTGATTGTCCGCACTGCTTGTGAGAATATCAAGAATTCAACTTGGCGAAGTTGAATTTTCCCCCTTTCTCACCATTCCCTGAAAGGGACTTTAACAATTGATTTTTGATGGAGGTGCCAAGTCCTCTCATTTAGGAAAGAATAGTCTCTACAACAAATGGTTGTAGAAAAGCTGGATGTCCATACACAAAGGATAGAAGGTGGTCCTGTACCTCAAACCATATACAAAAATTGTCTCAAAATGGATGAAAGACTTAAATATAGGGGAGCATCTTCAGGAGCTGATGTTTCCTTAGACTTTTCACCTAGAGCATAAATAGATAAATGGGGTCACGTCAATATTAAAAAACTTTTGTGCCTCGAAGTATTTTCTCATGAAAGTAAAACAACAGCCTACACAATTGGAGAAAATATTTGGAAATCACGTATCTGATAAAGTTTTAATATCCGGAATTTATAAAGAAATCCTACAAATCAACAGCAAAAAAATTTTAAAATATGCAAAAGATCTGAATACACATTTCTAATGAAAATGTTCCTAATCATGAAAAGATATTCCTGATCATAAACCAGTACGGAAATGTAAATCAAAACCACCATGAAATTCTATTTCTCACCACTGGAATGGCTTCTATTTTAAAAAACAAAAACATTACAACTGTTAGAGAGGATGGGGAGAAATAGGAACCGATATTCATTGATGGTAGAAATGAAAAATGTTGCAGCCACTGAGGGGGACAGTTTGGTGCTTCCTCAGAAAGTTAAGTATAGAATTACCATATAACCTGGCTATCTCCATATTTCCTCAGTGTATATAAAATATTGCTTCTATTGTTGAATTCAGTTTTAAGACTATGTAATTCATTTTTATTTTTATTTTTTTTTGTAATTCATTTTTAAATCATGATTGTTTTATATAGGTTGCTTGATAAACTAAAAATGCTAGTTGCTCTTGCCCATACCTTATGTTTTGATTGCTAGAAACATATGTATAAATAGACTATTATTTTGCTGACAGCTTTTCCTCCCTCAATTTCATAATAAATTTTAAATTAAATGCTCTAAATTTATATAAGTATTATTTGATGAGTGTTTTGTAATGTACCCATCAGTTTTATTAAGTGTTCATAAGATTCGATCAAATTTTTATAATTAGAATTTTCTGATATGTGAGTTTAAAACATTAGCATATTACCTTATCTGCTAGAGCACTCCTTTGCCATTTATTACTTACTGTAGGTAGATATAAAAAGAAGCAAGGTGGAGTTAAGCTTAAATATTCTTTTAAAGGGGAAACTTAGCTTTATGTTTTGGACAATTTTCCCATCAAATTCCCAAACCTTATCTGAAAATATCTATCTAGCACATTTTTTTTTAAAATGCAGTTTTATTGAGATGTATTCATATACTATGTAATTATCCAAAGTATACAATCAGTGGCTCATGGTATCATCATATAGTTGTGCATTTTTCACCACAATCAATTTCAGAACATCTTCATTACTCAAAAATAAGAATAAAAAAATACACATCCCATACTTTCTACCTCCCTCCTCCATTATTTATTTATTTTTGTCTTTATTTTCTTACTCATCTGCCTCTACACTGGATAAAGGGAGCTAACATACTTTTTAATTTTTATTCTAGTGCTTTTCCTTGGGAAATGAAGAACAGAAAGCTTTTCTAGCTGTTACTCCTAAGGAAACAGAAAGAAAAGCCTGTATCCCTAAGGTAAAATTTCGGAAGAACATTGATTTTTTTCTAAACCACTGTTTTCCTATCATTTTCTCAACAAATATATGAGTTTTCCTAGGCAGAAGGCTAGTGAACATGAAGAATTCATTATGATTGAATTCCCTGATTTTAAGAACAAGAGAAACTCTTTAATGACTCTTACCCCCTTTTTTGGGTCTTGAATCTTCCCTCCACTAGTGATGAGCTAATAATGCAGTATGTGCAGTATCTGTAAGTAGGATGCATGAGGATGGACATGAGGCCCTGTAAAGTACAATTAATCAATGTTTCATGAAGAGTGAGTATCTTCATAGTCTTTAACTTATATAGTCTACTCACCACTTCTATTTCTGACTGAATATGGAGAAGAATATATAATCTCTGGCTCTAAGCAGTACTACCCATTTCAAATCAAAAGGTGATAGCGACAATAGCATATAGATGGTTGTTTTTTTCATATTGTGATCTATTATGAAGTCCAGCAGATCTCTGGAAGAGATCTATATATAGCAGCATAGAACATAAGGCACTTATTTGCTGGTGGGGACCTATCAAGCAGAAATACATAATCTTTAGCAGTTGAGAAATTTGAGAAATGTGTTATCTAGAATATGTATAAGAGTATATTCAGATTATTTATTATCATAATTTTGTTAATTCACCAGTTGGAAACAGATTAATCCTTTATGTGCATTCCTTTGGCTGAATTAGCAATCTTATTTTTCCATATTTTGTGTATACTTTGTTACTTAGTGTGAAGTAAAAAATCCTAGAACTCTCAGGGGTGCAGCAGAGAAAACCATTCTAACAGGAGAGCAAATCGTCTCTGAGGGGATGAAAGAACTTCTTTGAGATACGTGTCTGCATCGCAGTCATGTTCTTACAGCCTTTGTTCTCAAAGCAATAGAATATCAGATCTTATACTGGGAGACAGGGAGACCGTCATCTACCTGTTGTTAAGCCTAACAGTATGCAAAATCCTTAAGGGAAGGAAAACACTTCTGCATTATCTCTTTTTCTTCCCTTCCTATAATGTTACATTTATTGACTGCTTCCTATAGGAAGCCAAGCACTGTGTTAGATCCAGGTAATATCTAGATGGAACAAAAAGGTCTCTACCTTCAATGAGCTTACAGTATAGTAAGTATACAGATAAGAAGAAACTTCATTAGACTACAATGTAATAATTCTATAAAAGAAAGTCTCTATAAAAAGATGTAGATTGGAAGATTAGAGAAAGGAGCAACTAAGTCTTTCTGGCTTGATTAGCCTATTATTACTTTACTCATCCTATGCTCATCATAAAACAGAAATGGATACTTATTAATGTTGAACTTTGATGCTATTAAATCAGTGTACTTGAAATTAGTTACCCTTAACATAGGTTTTAGGATAATAGGAGCATTTCTTGGTTTTCAGCATTAGCACCTTGGTTATTATTTATATTAGGTAGTATTTAATAGATAGCTGAATTATGTATTATTTCCTATATACACATTGTGAATATACATATCCATATATACTTATATACTTATACAGTTCTCATTTTTGATACTTTGCCTGTAGCCCGTTGAATTTCAAGGGCATCAAGTAAAAGGATCAGCTACTAGTGGTGTGATGATCAGAGGACACAGCTCACAACCACGGTGTAGTCCCTTTCCAGAAAGCATTGAATATGAGAACTACATGACAGACATTTGTTTTTTGACATCTGATTTGCCTGGCAATTGTAGACAGATTGACTTCTTGCAGGTAAACATTCTTATTGTTGCATCATGCCAAATTATTTCTTTATATCAATACCAAATTTTATAATGAGAATATAGTTAGTTAAATCATTGTATGGTTATAAGTTAAAAAGGAGTTCAGTAAATTAACAAGAAACAGAGTCTCAAATGAAATGAGATAAAATGTAATAAGACAAAAATATTTTGTTTGAAAGTTTAACTCTTTTAGGATCAGGAATTATAAAAGGATAACTTTTCTTTTCAGAAAATACTAGGAATTCATGACATGTGCAGATAGGCAAGTTATGTATAGAAAATACTCATCTGTTTTTTAGCTAATAGACTTTTCTCTTCTAATAATTCCTGAGTCCTCATTTATCTCTTTTTTCTTTGTTGCTTGTGCCTTGGGTATAGTCTAAGAAACTATTGCCTAACACAGAGTTCTGAAGGTCTCTCCCTATGTTTTTTTTCTGAAAGTTTTATAGTACTGGTTCTTATATTTAGGTTTTTGATCCATTTTGAATTGTTTTCTCTATATGTTGTTAGGTGCGGGTCCCTTTTTATTCTATTGCATATGGAGAGTCAGTTTTCCCAGCACATTTGTTGAGTATACTATTCTTCCTACTTGGGTGAACTTCACAATCTTGTGAAAAATCAATTGACCTTAGAGGTGAGGGTTTATCTCTGAATTTTCGTTTTGATTCTAGCACCGTGTCTTTTTGCCTGCACCATGCCATTTTGACTACTATGGCTTTGTAATGAGTTTTAACTTCAGGAAGAGTGAGCCCTCCAACTTTGTGGTTTTCGAGGGCTTTTGCTATTCTGGGCCCCTTAATTTTCCATATAATGTGATTGGCTTTCCATTTCTGTGAAGAAGGTTGTTGGAATTTTGATTTGATATGCATTGGGTATTATAATCACTTTGGCCTGAATTGACATCTTAACAATATTTAGTTTTTCAATCCAGAAGAGCATGGGCTGTCCTTCCATTTACTTAGGTTTCTTATTTCCTTTAGCAATGTTTTGTAGTTTTCTGTGTACAAGGTTTTTTTATTTTTAATATTTTTACTGTCAATCTTTAACAAACATACAAACATTATATACATGGTTTACAATCACTGGTTCACAATATCATCACATAGTTATATATTCATCACCATGATCTTTTTTGAACATTTGCATCTCTCCAGCAAAAGAAAAAAAAAGGAAAAAGAAAAAACTCTCAGACATACCATATAGCTTACCCCTCTCTCTCTGATTGACCATAGTATTTCAATCTACTCAATTTATTTTAACCTTTGTTCCCCCTATTATTTGTTTATTTTTTATCCATATTTGTTACTCATCTGTCCATTCCATAGATAAAAGGAGCATCAGTCACAAGGTTTTTACAATCACACAATCACATTGTAAAAGCAATATCATTATACGATCATCTTCAGGAAACATGGCTATTGGAACACAGTTCTACAGTTTCAGTTCTACAGTTTCTACTTCCCTCTAGCCACTCCAATACACCATAAACTAAAGAGGGGATAGTATATAACGCATAAGAATAATTTTCAGGATAACCTCTTGACTCTGTTTGAAATCTCTCAGCCATTGACACTATTTTGTCTCATTTCTCTTTTCCCCCTTATTCTAGTTTGCTAGCTGCCTGAATGCAATATACCAGAAACAGAATGGCTTTTAAAAAGGGGAATTTAATAAGTTGCTAGTTTACAATTCTAAGGCCGAGAAAATATCCCAATTAAAACAAGTCTATAGAAATGTCCAATCTAAGGCATCCAGGAAAAGATATCTTGGTTCAAGAAGGCTGATGAAGTTTAGGATTTCTCTCTCAAGTGGAAGGGGACATGGTGAACATAGAGTTTCTCTCTCTCATCTAAAAAGGCACATGGTGAACATGGTCGGGGTTTCTCTCTGATTTAGAAGTGCACATGGCGAACACGGTATTATCTGCTAGCTTCTCTCCTGGCTTTCTGTTTCATGAAGCTCCCTGGGAGGCATTTTCCTTCTTCATCTCCAAAGGTTGCTGGCTTGTAGACTCTGCTTCTCGTGGCTATGTCATTCTGCTCTGCTCTCTCTGAATCTCCCCTTTTCTCTGAAATGTTTCCTCTTTTATAGAATTCCAGTAAACTAATCAGGACCCACCCGAATGGGTGGAGGCACATCTCCACCTAATCCAGCTTAACAACTGCTCTTGATTGAGTCACATCTCCAGGGAGATGATTTAATTGCAGATTCAAGTATACAGTACTTAATAGGGATTAGAAGAAATGACTGGATTTATAAAATGGGATTAGAATTAAAACATGGCTTTTCTAGGGTACATACGTCCTTTCAAACCAGCACACCCCTTTTCGTCAAGAAGACTTTCTCAATCCCTTGATGCCAGGTTCTTGCTCATCCTGGGTTTCTGTCCCATGTTGCCATGGAAATTCACACCCCTGGGAGTCATGTGCCACATAGAAGGAGGGAGGCAGTAAGTACCCTTGTTGTGTTGGCTTAGAGAGAGAGCCACATCTGAACAACAAAAGAGGTTCTCTGGGGGTGACTCTAATGCCTAATTTTAAGTAGACTTATCCTATCCTTTGCAGGGATATGTTTCCTAGAGGCAACCCCCAAGATCTAGGGCTCGGCCTGTTGATTTCGTTGTCCCCACTGTGTGTGAAAATATCAGGAATGCTCCAAATGGGGAAGTTGAATATTTCTCCCTTTCTCCTCATTCCCCCATGGGGACTTTGCAAATATTTCTTTATTCACTGTTCAAATCACTCTTAGATTTATCAGGGCATCACACTAACCTGGAGAAACCAACAAAATCTCATGCCCTATTCAAGGTTCCATGTACTTATAATGTTCAATTAAAGTGACCATACAAGTTAAATTAGGAAATGTACTGGTTAAAATATAAATTTTGCACCAAATAAACATTTCTCCCTTTACTCTCACACAGAAGTTGAAGTTTTAAAATATGGATGACCATCTGTTTTCTACACCCTACAGTAGACCTTCCTTTGTTTTTCCTCACGTAAAAACGTTTTTTAATTTGTACATTTAATCACCATCATTGCACATTCTAGGCATTCCTAAATTAAATAAGCTCAGTCTTTATCATCTGTCTTTTCTTCTGGTTTCATATGTGCCCCCAGTCCTTCTCCCTCTATCATTCTCACATTTAGCTTCAATCAGTGTACTTACATTATTGTGCTACAGTTAGGTAGTATTGTGCTATCCGTTTCTGAATTTTTACAATCAATTCTGTTGCACAATCTATATCCCTTCAGCACCAATTACCCAATCTCTGCCCCTGTTTCTATCTCCTGATAACCTGTGTTCTTAACTGAAATTCTCCATGTTTGTTCATTAATATTAGTTTATATCAGTGAGACCATACAGTATTTGTCCTTTTGTTTCTGGCTAATGCTTCATAACTTTATTCTGTCTTACAGATGCATAATATTCCATCATATATATATACCACAGCTTATTTAGCCACTCGTCCATTGATGGATGTTTGAGCTCTTTCCACCTCTTGGCAATTGCAAATAATGTGGCTATAAACATTGGTGAGCAAATGTCCGTTTGTGTCCATACCCTCATGTCCTCTGATTAGATACCTAACAATGGGATTGCTGGATCATATGGCAATTCTATACTTAGCTTCCTGAGTAATAGCCAAACTGCTTTCCATAGCAATTTGTGTACAAGTTCTTTACTTCCTTGACTAGATTTATTCCCAGATATTTGACTCTTTTAGGTGCTATTGTAAGTGCATTTAAAAAAATATTTTTATTATTAGATCTCACACACATATGGGCCATACATGGTGTGCAATCAGTGACTCACAATATCATTGCATTGTTGTATATTCATCACCATCATCATTTTTTAGAACATTTGCATCATTCCAGAAAAAGAAATAAAAAGAAAAAAGAAAAATATCATACATACCATACTCCTTACTCCTCCGTCTCGTTGACCCACTAGTATTGCTATCTACACAATTTATTTTACCCTTGTCCCCCCATTGTATATTTACTTTTTATCCATTTTTTTTTACTCATATGTCCATACCCTGGATGAAAGGAGAAACAGACCTAAGATTTTCACAATCACACAGTCACATTGTAAATGTTATTTCTTTATACAATCGTCTTCAAGAATCAAGGCTACCAGAACACAGTGCAGCAGTTTCAGTGCTTCCCACCAACCACTCCAGTACACAATAAACTAAAACAGGATATCTCTATAATGCATAAGAATAACCACCAGGATTCCGTCTTGACTGTGTATGAAATCTCTCACTCAGTGAAACTTTATTTTATCTCATTTCTCTCTTCCCTCTGTTGGTCAAGTAGCCCTTCTCAATCCCTTGATTCTGGGTCCTGGCTCATCCTGGGATTTCTGTCCCACATTGCCAGGGATATTTACACACCTTGGAGTCAGTCATGTCCCATGTAGTGGGCAGAGCAGTGAATTCACCTGTTGAGTTGGCTTAGCTAGAGAGGCTACATCTGTGCATCAAAAGAAGTTCTCTGTGGGTGACTCTTAGGAATAATTTTTAAGTAGGCTTAGCTTATCTTTGGCATATTGATTTGATTGTCCCAGCTGCTTGCAGGAATATCAGAAATTCTCCAAATGAGGAATTTGAATATTTCCTCCTTTCTCCCCTGTCCCCCAAGGGGACTTTGCAAATACTTCTTTATTCACTGTCCAGATCACGCTGGGATATATCGGGGCATCACACTAACCTGGAAAAGCCAAGAAAATCTCATGCCCTATTCAAGGTTCCATGTAGTTATGGTGTACAGTTAAATTGACTATAGAAGTTAAATTAGGAAATCCACTACCCAAATGATAAATTTTGTACCAAATAAACATCGCTCCCTTTGGTCTGACACAGAAAGTTGAGGTTTTAAAATGTGGATGATATGATCCTTAACCCTGTATTCTGATCTACCCCAGTCCAGTCCAGATCACCTTCCTTCATGTCTCTACTCAAAGGCTGAACACTTTTTTCAGTTTTTTAAATAGTTCGTATATGGGGTACTGCTGACTTTCATGCTTTTAGAGCTCTAACTCTGAGTCTCAGGTGTCACTTAAATACCTGAAGTTTCTGGGAATAGCCAGATTATAAGCAAACAGCTCAGTATCTCAGAATTTAGAAATAACAGCTATAACTCATGAATATATGTGATTACTGTAAGTGCTTACAATCTAGGATCCTTTACAATAGGCCCCAACTGATAACCCATGTTCTTCATTTCAGTTCACTGTGTTTTTATATTATGGTTAGTTCATATGATTGAGGCATGATAATATTTGTCTTTTTGTTCCTGACTTTCATTCAAAATACAGTCCTTAAAGTTCACACACCTAGTTGCATTCCTCACTTCATTCCTTCCTATGGCTGCTCAGTAGTCCATTCTATGAATATGCTATAGTTCCCTCTTCCGTTCCGCAGTCATTGTACCATGAGGCCACCTCCATCCATTGTGGATCTGAACACTGCTTCCAGAACCACCCAGTGTGCACATATCCATTCGTGTCCCCACACTCAGTTCCTGCAGGTATAGACTGAGCAATGGGTTTCAGGATCATATAGCTACCCCAGATCTAGCCTCCTGTGGAACCACCACCCTGCCCTCCAAAGTGCTGCACTTCTCATTTCCCTACCAACAGTGAATAGGCGCATCTATTTTTCCACATTTTAATTAGCATTTGTTTCTGTTCATTTTTTTAAAACTTTTTTATATTGTATAATCTAATACATATACAAAGCAAAGAAAGGAAAAAGCAATAGTTCAAAGTACTCTGCAACAAGTAGTTATAGGACTGATCCTGGAGTTTTTCATGGGCTACCATATGACCCTCTCAGGTTTCTTCTAGCTGCTCCTAAATATAGGAGGCTAGAAGGCATAAATATTTTTTATTATCAGAACAGACTTTTTTTTTCTTTTTTGTAAATAATATGTATACAAAAAAGCAATAAGTTTCAAAGCACAGCACCATGATTAATTGTAGAACACATTTCAGAGTTTGGCATGGATTGCAATTCCACAATTTTAGGTTTTTACTTCTAGCTGCTCTAAATACTGGAGACTAAAAGAAATCTCAGTGTAATGATTCAGCAATCATATTCATTTGTTAAGTCCTATCTTTTCTGTATAACTCCACCATCACTTTTCATCTTTCTGTCCCTCTGTTTAGGGTTGTTTGGGCTATGGCCATTCTAACTTCTTCATGTTTGAAGGGTCTGTCAATAAATATGGGGTAGGGAGATGGAACTAGATGATGTTCTGGAGAGGCTGGGCCCTCTAGGTTTCAGGACTTATCTGGTCCAGGGACCATCTGGAGGTTGTAGGTTTCTGGAAAGTTAGCCTACTACGTAGAACCTTTGTAGAATTTTATATTGCCGTAGGTGTCCTTTAGGATTGGCTGGAATGGTCCTGTTTGGGGGTTGGCAGGTTATGATAGATAGCAAGGTCTAACTGAAGCTTGCTTAAGAGCGACCTTCAGAGTAGCCTCTCAACTCTATTTGAAATTTCTCAGCCACTGATACTTTATTAGTTACACTTCTTTTCCCTGTTTTGGTCAGGATGAATTGTTGATACTACAATGCCAGGGCTGGACTTATCCCTGGGAGTCCTCTTTCCACACTGCCAGGGAGACTTTCACCCTTGGATGTCATGTTCCACGTAGAGGGAGAGGGCAATGATTTCACTTGCAGAGTTGGGCTTAGAGAGAGTGAGGCCACATGTGAGCAACAACAGAGGTCCTCCAGAAGTAACTCTTAGTCATACCTATAGGTAGGCTAAGCTTCACTGCTACCTACATAAGCTTCACAAAGAGTAAGCGTCAAGATGAAGGGCTTGGCCTATTGATTTGTGTGTCCCTAAAGTTTGGCACATTATCAGGAAATTCCCTGTTGGTAAAATTAAAAATAGTTCTGTATTTTTTCTCTCCTCCCTCAAGGAACTTTGCCAGTACTTTTTGATGATCTGCTTAATATACTCTAGGATGTATCCAGACATTACATTAAGCTATACAGGATTAAAGGACCTCTTTCTTATTCCGGACGCCTGTGTTTCAATTGTTCAAATGAGCTATACAAATAGATTGAGTTAGATTATGTGCTACAGAAAATTTAAGTTACAGACGAAATAAAGCTTTCTCCCTTTGGTCTCAAATAGTATGTGTGGTTCTAAAATATAGACAATGCCTTTGTTACTCTTCTGCTCTGAATTACTTTAACCCTGACCTGATTGGCTTCGTTCTTATCTCTAGATTAAGGTTTTATATATATATATTTTTATATTTATATAAAGCTGGTTTATATATATATATATAAAACAGCTTCTCAAAATCCAGAAATAATAATTACCAGTCTGCACTAAATGTGTCTGCTATGAAAGCTTACAATCTAGGTCCCTGTTTTCTTATAAGTGTTTTCTAAAGGAGACTATACTGTAATTGTTCTTTCATTTCTGACTTATTTTGCCTCACCCACATGTTCCACACATTCATTCACATCTTTGAATATCTCATGTCATTGTTCCTTTTTTGGTAGCAGCACAACATTCAATCATATGTGTACACCATTATTTGCCAATTTATTTCTCATTCAGTGCATCCTTTAGCCACCTGCATTCAGCAGGCATCATGTATAGTGCCCAAAGTCCACAGTCCATCAACACTCTCAATTTTAGATAATTTAGTTGTTCCCAAGAAAGAGATAACCAATAAACACACCCTCACCAAGTAGAAAATCTAAACCTCCTTTAACCCTTGTCCCTCCCCCCATTATTTACCTCTGCTGTTGCTGTGGTAGTACTGATGTTTTCTTTTTAAACATAGCCCATAGCATGCAATAGTAGTTTTCCCTCTGTATCCTGGACTTAAACATTCTTTGTACACGAATCATACCTTTGAAGTAGTTCTTGCAAGAAGTTATTTATATTTCTAGTGTTAATCAATACAATGCATAGGACTGTACCCCTTTCAATCTTGTTCATCTTCAATATGGTAATACTTATAGACCCATCAGAGACCTGCCTTCACTTCTATCTATTCGCTTACGTTTGAGTTCAACCTCATTAGCTAACCTTTCACTCATCTCTAGCTTCTATGTATCTCTAAGTCCCCTATATTCAGTATTGTAAGCCTCTGATTTTACCTTTACCATGGTCATAAAAGTGGAATCAGACAGTATCTATCCTTTTATGTCTGGCTTATTTCACTCAGCATTATGTCCTCAAGTCCCATGCATCTTGTCATGTGCTTCAGGATGTCATTTCTCCTTACTGCTGCATAATATTCCGTCATATGTATATACCACATCTTGTTATGTATATACCACATCTTGTTAATCCACTCATCTGTTGATGGGCATTTGGTTTGTTTCCATCTTTGGGCAATTGTGAATTCTGTGTCATTGCTTTCAGCTCTAGGTTATATACCAAGTAGTGCTATCGCCGGGTCATAGGGAAACTCGAAATTTAGTTTCCTCAGGAACCACCAAACTGCCTTCCATAGTGGCTGCACCATTATACATTCACATCAGCAGTGCATAAGTGTCCCAATTTCTCCACATCCTCTCCAACATTTATAGTTTCCTGTTTGTTTAATAGCAGCTGTCCTTATAGGTGTGAAGTCATATTTCATTGTAGTCGTAATCTGTATTTCCCTTTTAGCCAGTGAAAATGAACATATCTTCATGTGCTTTTCAGCCATCTGTATTTTTCTCCAGAATAATGCCTATACATATTTTTAGCCCATTTTATAATTGGGTTGTTTGTTCTTTTGTTGTTGAGTTGTATGATTTCTTTGTGTATAACAGATTATCAAAACTTTATCCGACTTTATAATAGTTTTTTATTTTAATTTTTTTAAACATAACATACAAACACAAACATTCTTACCATGTGATCATTCCATTCTTGCTATATAATCAATAGTTCACAATATAATCATTTAGTTGTATATTCACCATGATCATGATCATTTTGTAGAACATTTGCATCAATTCAGAAAAAGAAATAAAAACAAAAAAGAAAAAACTCATACATACCATACCCCTTACCCTTCCCTCTCACTGACAACTAGTATTTCCATCTACCCAATATATTCCAATATATTTTAGCCTTTGTTTCCCCTGTTTTTTTCTATACCCCTTATAACCCCCTTTCATTGATCAATAGAATTTCGTTCTACTATATTTATTTTTACATTTATTCCCTCTATTATTTATTTATTTATTTTTAATTTAAGTTTTACTCATCTTTCCATGCCATAGATAAAAGGAGCATCAGAAACAAGGTTTTCGCAATCACACAGTCACGTTGCGAAAGATTTATCATTATGCAATCATCTTCAAGAAACATGGCTACTGGAGCACAGCTCTATATTTGCAGGTACTTACCTCCAGCCTCTCCAGTGTACCTTAACTAAAAAGATGCTATTTATATAATGCATAAGAATAACCTCCAGGATAACTTCTTGACTCAGTTTGAAATCTCTAAGACATTGACACTTTATTTATTCTCATTTCTCTCTTCCCCCTTTTGGTCAAGAATGTTTTCTCAGTCCCTTCATACTAAGTTCCAGGTCATTCTAAGATTTCTGTCTGATGTTGGCAGGAAGGCTTACACCCTTGGGAGTCATGTCCCATGTAGAGAGGGGGAGGGCAGTGAGTTTGCTTATGTCCTCAGTTCTTAACTGAAACTGCCCAAGTTCATTCATTAATGTTAGTTCATATCAGTGAGACCATACAGTATTTGTCCTTTAGTTTCTGGCTAATCTCACTCAGCATAAGGTCCTCAAGGTCCATCCAGTTGTTATATGCTTCCTGACTTTATTCTGTCTTACAGCTGCATAATATTCCATCGTATGTATATACCACAGCTTGTTTAGCCACTCGTCTGTTGATGGACATTTGTTCAGTTTCCATCTCTTGTCAATTTTAAATAATGCTGCTATAAACGTTGGTGTGCAGTTGTCTGTTTGTGTCCTTGCCATCATGTCCTCTGCATAGATATCTAGCAATGGTATTGCCAGATCATATGGCAATTCTATACTTAGCTTCCTAAGGAACTGCCAAACTGCTTTCCACAGCAGTTGTATCATTTTACATTCCCACCAACAGTGGATGAATGTGCCTCTTTCTCCACATCCTCTCCAGCACTTGTTGTTTTCTGTTTTATTGATAATGGCCATTCTGGTGGGTGTGAGATGATATCTCATTGTGGTTTTGATTTGCATTTCCCTGATAGCCAGGGAGTTGAGCATCTTTTCATGTGCCTTTTAGCCATTTGTATTTCCTCTTCTGAGACATGTCTGTTCAAGTCTTTTGTCCATTTTATAGTTGGGTTGTTTGACTTTTTGTTGTTGAGGTGAACAGTCTCTTTACATATTCTGGATACTTGTTCCTTATCTGATATATTGTTTCCAAATATTGTCTCCCATAGTGTAGGCTGTCTTTTTACTTTCTTGACAAAGTTCTTTGATGCACTAAAGTGTTTAATTTTGAGGAGTTCCCATTTCTTTCTTTCTTTCTTCAGTCCTCATGCTTGGGGTGTAAGATCTGGGAAACTGCCTCCTATTATAAGTTTTATACAATATTTCCCTACATTTTTTTCTAAAAGTTTTCATGGTTTTAGATCTAATGTTTAGGTCTTTGATCCATTTCAAATTAATTTTTGTATAGTGTGTGAGATATGGATCCTCTTTTGTTGTTTTGCATGTGGAAATCCAGTTGTCTAGGCACCATTTATTGAAGAGACTGTTCTGTCCCTGGTTGGCTTGAATGCCTTATCAAAGATCAAATGTCCATAGATGAGAGGATCTATATCTGAATACCCTATTTGATTCCATTGGTCAGTATATCTATCTTTATGTTTATAGCATCCTGTTTTGACCTCTTGTAGCTTTATAATACAGTTCAAATTCAGGTAGTTTGAGGCCTCTTAATTCATTTTTTTCTCAGTGTATTTTTAACTATTCGGGGCACCCTGCCCTTCCAGATAAATTTGGTTATTGGTTTTTCTATTCCTGAAAACTAAGTTTTGGGAATTTTAATTGGTATTGCATTGAATCTGTAAATCAATTTAGGCAGACTTGACATCTTAACTGTATTTAGTCTTCTAATCCAGGAACACAGTATGTCCATCCATTTATTTAAGTCTTTTGTGATTTCCTTTAGCAATTTCTTATAGTTTTCTTTGTATAGGTCTTTTGTGTCTTTTGTTAAATTTATTCCTAAATATTATATTCTTTTGGTTGCTATTTTAAATGGAATTTTTTTCTTGATTTCCCCCTCAAATTGCATATTACTAGTGTATAGAAGCACTGCAGATTTTTCAGTGTTGGTCTTGTAACCTGCCACTTTGCTGTACTCATTTATTAGCTCTAGTAGTTTTACTGTGGATTTTTGGGGGTTTATGATATATAGTATCATATCTGCAAACAGTGAGAGTTTTACTTCTTCCTTTCCAATTTTGATGCCTTGTATTTATTTTTCTTGTTTTATTGCTCTGGCTAGAAGTTCCAATGCAATGGACAGTGGACATCCTTGTCTTGATCCTAATCTTAGGAGGAAAATTTTCAGTTTTTCCCTGTTGAGGATGATATTAGCTGTGGGTTTTTCATGTATTCCCTTTATCATTTTGAGGAAGTTCCCTTCTCTTCCTATCCTTTGAAGTGTTTTCAGCAAGAAAGGATATTGAATTTTGTCAAATGCGTTTTCTGCATCAATTGAGATGATCATCTCTTTTTTCTGCTTTGATTTGTTGATATGTTGTATTACATTAATTGATTTTCTTATG
This sequence comes from Tamandua tetradactyla, assembly GCF_023851605.1. Classification (NCBI taxonomy): domain Eukaryota; kingdom Metazoa; phylum Chordata; class Mammalia; order Pilosa; family Myrmecophagidae; genus Tamandua; species Tamandua tetradactyla. The sequence continues at coordinate 9,751,510 of NC_135350.1, forward strand.
TTGAATCATCCATGCATACCTGGGATGATACCTACTTGGGCATGGTGTATAATTCTTTTAATGCACTATCTGATTTGATTTGCAAGAATTTTGTTGAGGATTTTTGCATTTATATTCATTGAAGAGATTCGTTTGGATATTTTTATATCTATGTTCATCGAAATTGGTCTGCAATTCTCTTTCCTTGTAGCATGTTTGTCTTACTTTGGTATGAGGGTGATAATGGTTTTATAGAATGAGTTAGATAGCCTTCCCACCTCTTCAATTTTTTTGAAGAGTTGATCAGGATTGGTACTAATTCTTTCTTGAATGTTTGGTGGAATTCACCAAATTCTACCAAAGCCATCTGGTCTTAGATTTTTCTTTTTTGGGAGCTTCTTAATGACTGGTTCAGTTTCTTTACTTGTCATTGGTTTGCTGAGGTCACCTATTTCTTCTTGAGTTAATGTTCATCGTTCATGCCTGTCTAGGAAGTTGTCCATTTCATCTATGTTGTCTAGTTTATTAGCATAAAGTTAATAGTATCGTCTCATTACTTCCTTTATTTCTGTGGAGTCAGTGATTATGTCTCCTCTTCCATTTCTGATTTTATTTGTTTGCATCCTCTCTTTTCTTATTGTCAATCTTGCTAAGGGTCTATCAATCTTATTGTTTTTCTCATAAAACCAACTTCTGGTTTTGTTGATTTTCTCGATTGTTTTCATGTTCTCCATTTCATTTATTTCAGTTCTGATCTTCATGTTTCTTTCCTTTTGCATGTATTTGGGGGTAATTTGCTGCTCTTTCTCTAGTTTTTCCAAGTGAACAGTTAATTCCTTGATATTTGTTCTTTCTTCTTTTTTGATATAGGCATTTAGGGCAATAAATTTCCCTCTTAGCACTGCCTTTGCTGCATCCCATATGTTTTGATATGTTGTATTTTCATTTTCATTTGCCTCGAGACATTTTGATTTCTCTCATAATTTCTTCCTTGACCCACTGGTTGTTTAATAGTGTGCTGATGAGCCTCCATATCTTTGTGAATTTTCTGGCACTCTGCCTATTATTGATTTCCACCTTCATTCCTTTATGATCTGAGAAAGTGTTTTGTATGATTTCAGTCTTTTTAAATTTATTGAGACTTGCTTTGTGACCCAGCATATGGTCTGTCCTTGAGAAAGATCCATGAGCACTTGAGAAAAAGGTATATCCTGGTGTTGTGGGGTGTAATGTTCTATAAATGTCTGCTAAGTTCAGCTGATTTATTGTATTTTTCAAATTCACTGTTTCTTTATTGATCCTCTGTCTAGACATTCTGTCCATTGATGAGAGTGAGGAATTGATGTCTCCAACTATTATGGTAGATGTGTCTATTTCTCCTTTCAGTGTTTTCAGTGTTTGCCTCATGTATTTTCGAACATTCTGGCTCGGTGCATAAATGTTTATGATTGTTATGTCTTCTTGTTGAATTATTCCTTTTATTAATATATAGTGTCTTTCTTTGTCTCTTTTAAGTGTTTTACATTGGAAGTCTAATTTGTTGGATATTAATATAGGTACTCCTCCTCTTTTCTGATTGTTATTTGCATGAAATATCCTTTCCAAAGCTTTCACATTCAATGTGTGTTTATCCTTGGGTCTAAAATGTGTCTCCTGTAGACATCATATAGATAGATCCTGTTTTTTAAACCATTCTTCCAGTCTGTGTTTTTTGATTGGAGAGTTTAATCCATTAATATTTAGTGTTATCCATGTACGGGCAGTACTTTCTTCTACTGTTTCTCCTTTTGGAGTTTATATGCATATCTAATTCTGCTTTTTTCCCCCTTTTCTCATAGTCTTCATTTCTATACTCTTCTTCACACCTCTCTCTCCTGTCTTTTCCTATCTGTCTCTTGTGCTTCCTTTCTTATTTCTTATTTTTTTTTAGGTTTAAATTTTTTTAAACGTTGCAACATACATGTATTCTTACCCTATGATCATTCTGTTCTTGGTATATAATAAAAAAATTACAATATCATCACCATGATCATTTCTTAGAACATTTGCATCAATTCAGAAAACGAAATGAAAAGACAAAAGAAATAAACGTGTACATACCATACCCCTTATCCCTCCCTCTTGTTAACTACTAGTATTTCCATCTACCAATATATTTTAGCGTTTGTTTCCCCTATTTTTTTCTATACCCCTTACCACTCTCTTTCGTATTTCTTGTAGAATCTGTCTTTTGGTCACAAATTCCTCAGTGATTTTTGTCTAAAATATTTTAATTTCCCCCTCAGTTTTGAAGGACAATTGTGCTGAATATAGAATTCTTGGGTGGCAGTTTTTCTGTTTTAGTATCTTAAATATATCATACTACTGTCTTCTCACTTACATGGTTTCTGCTGAGAAATCTACACATGTTCTTATTGGGCTTCCCTTGTATGTGATGGATTGCTTTTCTCTTCCTGCTTTTAAAATTCTCTTTCTCTTTGTCAGCTGACATTCTGATTATAAGTGTCTCAGAGTACATCTATTCAGTTCTATTCTGTTTGGGCTCCACTACACTTCTTGGATCTGTAATTTTCAGTCTGTCATAAGAGTTGGGAAATTTTCAGTGATAATTTTATCCATTAGTTTTTCTCCTCCTTTTCCCTTCTCTTCTCCTTTTTTGATACCCAAAACTTGTATATTCATGCGCTTCATGTTTTCATTCCATTCCCTGAGTCCCTGCTCATATTTCTACTGTCTTTTCCCTATATTTTTCTTTTACAGGATACTTTTAGGTATTCAGGGCACCCTGCCCTTCCAGATAAATTTGGTTATTGGTTTCTGTATCTCTGAAAAGTAAGTTTTTACAATTTTAATTTGTATTGCATTGAATCTCTAAATCAGTTGTGTAGAATTAACATCTTAACTATATTTAATCTTCCAGTGCATGAACACAGTATGCCCTTCCATTTATTTATGTCTTCTGTGATTTCTTTTAAAAATTTCTCATAGTTTTCTCTGCATAGGTCTTGTCTCTTTAGTTAAGTTTATTCTTAAATATTTTATGCTTTCATTTGCAATTGTAAATGGAATTTTTTTCATGATTTCCCCCTCAGATTGTTCATTACTAGTGTATAGAAACACTACAGATTTTTGAGAGTTGATCTTGTAACCTGCTCCCTTGCTGTACTCATTTATTAGTTCTTATAATTCTGCTATGGTTTTTTGTGGGGTTTTAGAAATATAGTATCATATCATCTGCAAACAGTGATAGTTTTACTTCTTCCTTTCTGATTTTGATGCCTTGTATTTCTTTTTCTTGTCTAATTGCTCTGGCTAGAACTTCCAACACAATGTTGAATAAAAGTGGGGATAGTGGGCATTCTTGTCTTGTTCCTAATCTTAGGGGGAAAGTTTTCATATTTTCCCTGCTGAGGATGATTTTAGCTGTGGGTTGTTCATATATTCCCTTTATCATGTTGAGTAAGTCCCTTCTATTACTATCCTTTGAAGTGTTTTCAACAGGAAAGGATGTTGAATTTTGTCAAATGCCTTTTCTACATCAATCACGATGCTCATGCAGTTTTTCTGCTTCGATTTATTGAAATGGTGTATAACATTAATTGATTTGATTATATTGAACCATCCTTGTATACCTAGGATGAATTCTACTTGGTCATGATGTATAATTCTTTTAATATCCTACTGGGTTTGATTTGCAAGAATTTTGTTGAGGATTTTTGCATCTATATTCATAGGAGAGATTGTTCTGTAATTTTCTCTTTTTGTAATGTCTTTGGCATTTTTATGAGGGTGATGTTGGCTTCATTGAATGAGTTAGGTTACTTTCCCTCCTTTTCAATTTTTTTGAAGAGTTTGAGCAGAACTGGTCCTAATTCTTTATTGAATGTTTGGTAGAATTCACATGTGAAGCCATCTGGTTGGTCCTGGACTTTTCTTTTGGGGGAGCTTCTTAATGACTGTTTCAATTTCTTTATTTGTTGTTGGTTCCTTGAGGTCATCTATTTCTTCTTAAGTCAGTGTGGGTTGTTCATTCCTTTTTAGGAAGTTGTCCATTTCATTTACATAGGTGTGTTTATTAGCATAAAGCTGTTCATAGTATCCTCTCATGACTTCCTTTATTTCTGTGGGGTCAGTGGTTATGTCTCCTTTTCCATTTCTGATTTTATTTATTTGCATCCTCTCTCTTCTTCTTTTGCCAACTTCACTAAGGGTCCATCAATCTTATTGATTTTGTCACAGAACCAACTTCTTGTTTTGTTGATTTTCTCGATTGTTTTCATGTTCTCAATTTCATTTATTTCTGCTCTAATCATCATGATTTCTTTTGTTTTGCTTGATTTTGGGTTAGTTTGCTTTTCTTTCTCTAGTTCTTCCAAATGGACAGGTAATTCCTCGATTTTTGCTCTTTCTTCTTTTTTTTTTTTTTTTTTTTACCCTTTTTTTTTTATTTTTATTTTTATTTTTTTATTAATTAAAAAAAGAATTAACAAAACAATTAGAAATCATTCCAATCTACATGTACAATCAGTAATTCTTAATAACATCACATAGTTGCATATTCATCATTTCTTAGTACATTTGCATCAATTTAGAAAAAGAAATAAAAAGACAACAGAATAAGAATTAAAACAATAATAGAAAGAAAAAAAAACAAAAAAAACAAAAACAAAAAACCTATACCTCACATGCAGCTTCATTCAGTGTTTTAATATAATTGCATTACAATTGGGTAGTATTGTGCTGTCCATTTCTGAGTTTTTATATCCAGTCCCGTTGTACAGTCTGTATCCCTTCATCTCCAATTATCCCTTCTCTCTTTTTTTTTTTTTTAATTAACGGAAAAAAAGAAATTAACCCAACATTTAGAGATCATACCATTCTACACATGCAATCATTAATTCTTAACATCATCACATAGATGCATGATCATCATTTCTTAGTACATTTGCATTGGTTTAGAAGAACTAGCAACATAACCGAAAAAGATATAGAATGTTAATATAGAGAAAAAAATAAAAGTAATAATAGTAAAATCAAAACAAAACAAAACAAAACAAAACAAAAACCTATAGCTCAGATGCAGCTTCATTCAGTGTTTTAACATGATTACTTTACAATTAGGTATTATTGTGCTGTCCATTTTTGAGTTTTTGTATCTAGTCCTGTTGCACAGTCTGTATCCCTTCAGCTTCAATTACCCATTGTCTTACCCTGTTTCTAACTCCTGCTGAACTCTGTTACCAATGACATATTTCAAGTTTATTCTCGAATGTCTGTTCACATCAGTGGGACCATACAGTATTTGTCCTTTAGTTTTTGGCTGGATTCACTCAGCATAATATTCTCTAGGTCCATCCATGTTATTACATGGTTCATAAGTTTATCTTGTCTTAAAGCTGAATCCATTCTGCCATTCTATGTCTTTTGATTGGGAAATTCAGTCCATTAACTTTTAGTGTTATTACTGTTTGGATAATATTTTCCTCTACCATTTTGGCTTTTGTATTATATATATCATATCTGATTTTCCTTCTTTCTACACTTTACTCCATACCTCTCTCTTCTGTCTTTTCGTATCTGACTCTAGTGCTCCCTTTAGTATTTCTTGCAGAGCTGGTCTCTTGGTCACAAATTCTCTCAGTGACTTTTTGTCTATAAATGTTTTAATTTCTCCTTCATTTTTGAAGGACAATTTTGCTGGATATAGGAGTCTTGGTTGGCAGTTTTTCTCTTTTAGTGATTTAAATATATCATCCCACTGTCTTCTAGCTTCCATGGTTTCTGCTGAGAAATCTACACATAGTCTTATTGGGTTTCCCTTGTATGTGACAGATTGTTTTTCTCTTGCTGCTTTCAAGATCCTCTCTTTCTCTTTGACCTCTGACATTCTAACTAGTAAATGTCTTGGAGAACGCCTATTTGGGTCTATTCTCTTTGGGGTGCGCTGCACTTCTTGGATCTGTATATTTAGGTCTTTCATAAGAGTTGGGAAATTTTCAGTGATAATTTCTTCCATTAGTTTTTCTCCTCCTTTTCCCTTCTCTTCTCCTTCTGGGACACCCACAACACGTATATTTGTGCGCTTCATATTGTCATTCAGTTCCCTGATTCCCTGCTCAAGTTTTTCCATTCTTTTCCCTATAGTTTCTGTTTCTTTTTGGAATTCAGTTGTTCCATCCTCCAGTTCACTAATTGTAGCTTCTGTCTCTTTAGATCTACCATTGTAGGTATCCACTGTTTTTTCCATTTTTTCTTCTTTGTCCTTCACTCCCACAAGTTCTGTGATTTGTTTTTTCAGATTTTCTATTTCTTCTTTTTGTTCAGCCCATATCTTCTTCATGTCCTCCCTCAATTTATTGATTTGGTTTTTGAAGAGTTTTTCCATTTCTGTTCGTATATTCAGCATTAGTTGTCTCAGCTCCTGTATCTCATTTGAACTATTGGTTTGTTCCTTTGATTGGGCCATATCTTCAATTTTCCGAGCGTCATCCATTATTTTCTGCTGGTGTCTGGGCATTTGATCAGATCTCCCTGGGTGTGGGACCCAGCTGGTTGAAAGGTTTTTCTGTGGAATCTCTGGGCTCTGTTTTTCTTTTCCTGCCCAGTAGGTGGCGCTCGTGGCGGTCGTTTGTCTGCGGGGCAGTCGGCCCGGGAAACCGCGCGTGGAGGCGGGGGTCGCTGGCCGTGGCTTGGGGGAGTGCCGGTCCAAATTGCCCAGCTGGCCCGAGACGCCAAGCGTGACGGGAGGGCCCCGCTATCCAATGTTCCCAGTCAGACCGGGGAGCCACGTGCGTGGAGGGGACCCCAGACGCCAGCCACCCCAGCCGGGAAAACGTGCACCCCTCGGGTATCTCACAGCAGTGGATTCTCCCTACCCGTTCAGCCGTTCCAGAATGGGGTACGCTGTCTTTTTTGGTCTCTGTCGTGACTCCGGGAGCTGTTTTGTATTGTTTCTGTTTCTTTAGTTGCTTTTCTGGAGGAGGAACTAAGACCCGCGCGTCTTACTAAGCCGCCGTCTTCTCCGGAAGTACCTCTTCTTTTTTGATATAGGCATTTTGGGCAATACGTTTTCCTTTTAGTCCTGCCTTTGCTGCATCCAGTAATTTAGATATATAGTGTTTTCATGTTCATTTGCCTCAAGATATTTACTGATTTCCCTTGTAATTTCTTCCTTGACCCACTGGTTGTTTAATAGTGTGTTGATGAGCCTCTATATATGTATGGATTTTCTGGTACTCTACCTATTATTGATTTCCACCTTCATTCCTTTATAATGTGAGTGTTTTGTGTGATTTCAATCTTTTTAAATTTATTGAGACTTGCTTTGTGACACAGCATATGGTCTATCCTTGAGAATGACCCATGAGCACTTGAGGAAAAGGTATATACTGGTGTTGTGGGGTGTAATGTTCTATAAATGTCTGTTAAATTCAGCTGATTTATTGTATTATTCAAATTCTCTGTTTCTTTATTGATCCTTTGTCTAAACATTCTGTCCATTGATGAGAGTGGGGAATTCAATTCTCCAACTATTATGGTAGATGTTTCTACTTCTCTTTTCAGTGTTTCCCTCGTGTATTTTTGAGCATTCTGGTTTGGTGCATAAATATTCATGGTTGTTATGTCTTGTTGTTGAATTGTTTCTTTTATTAATAGATAGTGTCCTTCTTTGTCTCTTTTAACTGTTTTGCACTTGAAGTCTAACTTGTTGGATATTAGTATAGCTCCTCCTGCTGTTTTCTGATTATTTGTGTGAAACATCTTTTCCCAATCTTTAACTTTCAACCTATGTTTATCCTTGTGTCTAAGATGTGTCTCCTTTAGACAACATATTGATGGGTCCTGTTTTTTCAATCCATTCTGCCAGTCTATGTCTTTTGAGTGAGGAGTTTAATCCATTAACAGTTAGTGTTATTACTGTACGGGCAGTAGTTTCTTCTACCATTTTGCCTCTTGGATTTTATATGTCATGCCTAATTTTCCTTCTTTTTACCTTTACTAATAGTCTTCATTTCTACACTCTTGTCCACACCTGTCTCTCCTGTCTTTACATATCTGTCTCTTGTGCTCTCTTTAGTATTTATTGCAGAGCTGATCTCTTGGTCACAAATTCTCTCAGTGATTTTTTGCTTGAAAATGTTTGCATTTCCCCTCTTATTTGAAGGACTGTTTTCCTGGATAGAGAGTGTTGGTTGGCGGTTTTTCTCTTTGTTAATTTAAGTATATTATCCCCCTGTCTCCTCGCCTCCATGGTTTCTGCTGAGAAATCTACACATAGTCTTATTGGACTTCCCTTGTGTGTGATGGATTCCTTTTCTCTTGCTGCTTTCAAGATTGTTTCTCTTTGACATCTGACATTCTGATCAGTAAGTGTCTTGGAGTACTTCTGTCTGGATCTGTTCTGTTTGGGGTACACTGTACTTCTTGGATCTGTAATTTTAAGTGTTTCATAAGAGCTAAGAAATTTTCTGTGGTAATTTCCTCCATTAGTTTTTCTCCTCCTTTTCCCTTCTCTTCTGCTTCTGGAATACTCACAACACATATATTCATGTGCTTCATTTTGTCATTCAGTTCCCTGAGTGCCTGCTCATATTTTTCCATTTTTTTCCTTATATTTTCTTTTGCTGGTCGGATTTCAGATGTACTGTCCTCCTGTTCCCTAATCCTATGTTCTGCCTCTTGAAACCTGACATTGTAGGCTTCCATTGTTTTTTTCATCTCTTCTACTGTGCCTTTCATTCCCATAAGTTCCATGATTTGTTTGTTCAGACTTTAGATTTCTTCTTTTTTGTTAATTCTTTGCCTTTTTTATGTTCTCTCAATTCACTGGTTTGATTTTTGATGATGTTTTCCATGTCTGTTCAAATATTCTGAATTAGTTGTTTCAATTCCTGTATCTCATTTGATGTGTTCGTTTGTTCCTTTGTGTGGGCCATAACTTCAGTTTACCTAATGTGATTCATTATTTTTTGCTGGCGTCTAGGCATTTAACTGCCTTTATTAGATTACTTTGGAGATTGTTTTTACTTTTTTTACCTAGGATTTTCTTGCTGGATGACTTGTTCTCTATCTGTTCTTTGACATTAAGTTCAGCTTATTCTGGACCTCTAACTTAGGTTTTGTTTAACAGAGCAGAATTTTTCAGCTCCTTGGTTTTTTGTTTCTTGCTCTGCCTGTGTGGTGCCTTCACCCCCCCACCCCCCATTAGGAGGGTGTACTTAGGTATTACAGACCCCAGCCACATTTTCCCAGACCGATCTAGCCTCCTGTCAGGAGGAAAAAGTCACTGCATCTTTTTTCCCTAAGGGTGAGACCCAGCAGATTGAAAGGGTTTCCTATAAACCATTTGAGCTCTCTGTTTTTCCTGTTTTGCCCAGTATGTGGTGCTTGTCTGCCTGTAGGTCCCACTAGCATAAGGTGATGTGGTACCTTTAACTTCAGCAGCCCCTCCCTGCTGTGGGAGTGGTGGAGACAGGGAGAGGATGTAGTCTGGTTTTAATCACTTCACTTTCCAGACTCTGGGGTCTGAACTCTCGAGGAAGGGATTCTACCTGAGTTGGACCCCACCCCTCTCCTGGGGCAGGTACAAACTCCAGAGAATCACTCAAACAGGCTTAATTTTGCCTATGCCTGGGGCAGTTGAGCCCAAGAAGCCTTACAGCTGTATCCAAAGAGCATTTTAGCCATGTAAGCACAGCCACCAAAACAAAAGTGAAAAATCCTTTTCAGAGCAGGATCCCCATTCCTCAGGTTTGCCAATCAAGAGCTTAAGTTGGTACGTTGCTCTTTGTATCTCCAGGTCCTATGTGCCACCTGCTTTCCAGGGTCCAGACCTTTTCACATCTGAAACAAACCTTTGTTTTTTTTTTTTTTTCTGTCAGCCCTGCCCGCTCTGCACTGGGGTAAAAACCCGTGACCTCCACTTTTACTTGAGGTTCAGCTGAGCTGGGGGCCTAGTTTTAGTAGTAAGAATTTATTAATTAAGTCCACAATTTGAGTTTGGTTGCACTCATCCCCTGTGGCTGGTAAACTCTCTTTCCTTTCCCCTCTGGGAAGCAACCTCTGGGGGACAGTTGCTGGTCACCATGGCTTGGTGAACTCACAGTTCTGGGTGAGCTTGCAGCTGGTCCATCTGGTCCACTTGTCCAGTCAGTGAGGTGGCCCCAGCAGTTGTTCTGCACTGGTCTTGGCTATTTATTTGCTGCTCTGGAGGACGAATTAAATCACACACATTGCTAAGCCACCATCTTAGCCTCACCTCCCATTTTGTGTGTTATTGATATTGGCCATTCTGCTGGGTGTGAGATGATATCTCATTGTGGTTTTATTTGCTTTTCCCTAATAGCCAGGGATGTGGACCATCTTTCCAGGTGCCTTTTTGTCATTTGTATTTCTTCTTCTGAGAAATGTCTGCTCTTGTCTTTTGAACATTTTGTAATTGGGTTGTCTGTCTTTTTGTTGTTGAGTTGAATAATCTCTTTGTATATCTGGATACTAGACCTTTATCTGATATGTCAGTTCCACACATATCTCCTATTGTGTAGCCTGTCTTTTCTGCTTTCTTGACAAAGGTTTTTTATGCAGGAAGGTGTTTTATTTTGAGGCGTTCCCATTTCTGTCTTTCTTTCTTCTATGCTCATGCTTTGGGTGTAAGATCTGGGAAACTGCCCCCTATTGTAGGATTTGTAACAAATTTACCTACATTTTCTTCTAAAAGTTTTATGGTATTAGATCTAATGCTTAGTCTTTGATCTATTTTGAGTTAATTTTTATATAGCTTGTGAGATATAGATCTTCTTTCTTTCTTTTCCATGTGGATATCAAGCTCTAGGCACCATTTATCGAAGAGACAGTTATGTCCCACATGAATTGGCTTGACTGCCTTATCAAAGATCAATTGTTCATAGATGAGAAGGTGTACATCTGAACATTCTATTTGATTCCATTGATCAATATATCTTATCTTTTTGCCAGTATCATGCTGTTTTGACTAGTGTAATATGCTGGTTTGAAATCATGTATGTACCCTAGAAAAGCCATGCTTTAATCCTAATCCCATTTTGTAAAGGCAGCTTCTAATCCCTATTCAGCATTGTGTGTTTGAAACTGTAATTAGATCATTTTCCTGGAGATGTGATGGAATCGAGAGTGGTTGTTAAGCTGGATTAGGTGACGACATGTGTACACTCATTCAGGTGGGTCTTGATTAATTTCTGAAGTCCTGTAAATGAGGAAACATTTTGGAGAATTGGAGATTCAGAGTGTGCAGAGCAGAAAAACATAGCCATGAGAAGCAGAGTCTACCAACCAGTGACCTTTGGAGCCGAAGAGGGAAAATGCCTCCCAGAGAGCTTCATGAAACAAGAATTCAGGAGAGGAAGCTAGCAGATGACACTGTGTTTGCCATGTGCCCTTCCACTTGATAGAGAAAGCCTGAACTTCGTCGGCCTTCTTGAACTGGGCTTTCTTTCCTTGGATGCCTTAAATTGGGCATTTCTATAGACTTGTTTTAATTGGGACATTGTTTTGGCCTTGGAACTGTAGGCTAGCAACTTCTTAAGTTCCCGTTTTTTGGAAGCCTTTCCATTTCTGGTGTATTGCATTCTGGCACCTAGGAAACTAAAACGTGTAGCTTTGTAATATGCCTTAAAGTCAGGTAATGTGAGGCCTCTTACTTCATTTTTCTTTTTCAGGATACGTTTAGCTGTTTGGGGCATGCTGCCCTTCCAGACAAATTTGGTTATTGGTTTTTCTATTTCTGAAAAGTAAGTTTTTGGGATTTTAATTGGTATTGCATTGATTCTGTAAATCAATTTAGGTAGAGTTGACATCTTAACTACATTTAGTCTTCCAATCCAGGAACACGGTATGCCCTTCCATTTTTTAGGTCTTCTGTGATTTCTTTTGGCAATTTCTTGTAGTTTTCTTTGTGTAGGTCTTTTGTGTCCTTAGTTAAATTTATTCCTAAATGCTTTATTCTTTTTGTTGCTATTGTAAATGGACTTTTTTTTTCTTGATTTCACCCTCTGATTGTACATTACTAGTGTGTAGGAACGCTGCAGGTTTTTGAATGTTGATCTTGTAACCTGCCCCTTTACTGTACTCATTTATTAGTTCTAGTAGTTTTGCTGTGGATTTTTCAGGGTTTTCGACATATAGTATCATATCATCCGCAAATACTGAGAGGTTTACTTCTTGCTTTCCAATTTTGATGCCTTGTATTTCTTTTTCTTGTCTAATTGCTCTGGCTAGAACTTCCAACACAATGTCAAATAACAGTGGTGATAGTTGACATCCTTGTCTTGTTCCTGATTTTAGGGGGAAAATCAGGAACAGTTTTTCTCCATTGAGGATGATGTTAGCTGTGGGTTTTTCATATATTCCCTTTATCATGTTAAAGAAGTTCCCTTCTATTCCTATCCTTTGAAGTGTTTTCAACAAGAAAGGATGTTGAATTTTGTCAGGTGCCTTTTCTGCATCAATTGAGATGATCATGTGGTTTTTCTCCTTTGATTTGTTGATGTGGTGTGTTACCTTAATTGATTTTCTTATGTGAAATCATCCTTGCATACCTGGGATGAATTCTTCTTGGTCATGGTGTATAAAATCTTTTAATGTGGTGCTGGATTCAATTTACAAGAATTTTGTTGAGGATTTTTGCATCTATATTCATTAGAGAGATTCTGGGACACCCACAACATGTATATTCATGTGCTTCATGTTGTCATTCAATTCCCTGAGCATATTTTTCCATTCTTTCCCCTGTATTTTCTTTTGCTTGTCAGATTTCCAGTGTTCCATCCTCCACTTCACTAATCGTAACTTCTGCCTCTTGAAATCTAACATTGTAGTCTTCCATTGTTTTTTTCATCTCTTCTACTGTGCCTTTCCTTCCCATAATTTCCTTGATTTGTTTTTCAGACTTTGATTTCTTCTTTTTGTTCATTCCTTGCCTTCTTTATATCCTCCCTCAGTTCATTGATTTAATTTTTGATGAGGTTTTCCATGTCTGTTCGTACATTCTGAATTTATTGTTTCAGCTCCTGTATCTGATTTGAATTGTTGGTCGGTTCCTTGACTGGGCCATATGTTCAGTTTTCCTAGTGTGATTTGTAATTTTTTGCTGGCATCTATGCATTTAATTTCCTTAATTACTTTATTGTGGAGATTGTTTTCACTTTTTTTTTTTACCTAGGATTTTCTTGCTGGATGACTTTATTGTCGATCTGTTCTTTGAAATTCAGTTAAACTTACTGTTGATGTCTAGCTTAGATTTTGTTTAACAGAGGAGAATTTTCCAGTTCTTGTTTTTTTTTGTTTTTTGCCCTGCCTGTATGGTGCCTCTTTTTTTCCCCTTAGCAGGGTCTACTTATGTATTATCGACCTCAGCCAGATTTTCCCAGACCAAACTGGCCTCATTGTAGGAGGAAAGAGTCACCTTTGTCAGTTTTTTCTGGGGATGAGACCCTGCAGGATGAAAGATTTTCCTATGAAGCCTTGGGAACCTGTGTTTTTTCCTATCCTTTCCAGTTTGCGGCCCTTTTCTGCCTGTGCATCCCACCAGCATAAGGTGATGTACCTTTAACTTCAGCAGACTCTCCCTGCTGGTTATGTGGTTGAGACAGGGGAGAGGTTGTAGGCTGGCTTTAATGTTGTAGGCTGGCTTTAATCGCTTCAGTTTTCCAGACCCTGAAGTCTGAATTCCTTGAGGTAGGGATTCCACCTGAGCTGGGCCCCACCCCTCTCCTGGGGAGGCACAGACTCCAAACAGACTCTCAAAAAAACTTAATTCTGCCCATGCCTGGGATATTTGTAACCTGAGAAACCCTGCAGTTGTATCCAAATAGTAGTCAAGCCTGTAGAAACACAGCCACAAAAAAGAAAAGAAAAAAAAATTCCTTTTCATAAGAGGATCCCCATCCTTCATATTTGCCAATCAAGAACTTAAGTTGGTATGTTGAGTTGCGCATGTTCAGGTTCCATGTGCTGCCTGCTTTCCTTCATGGCCCAGACCCTTTCAAGTATTTTGTGCTGTCTGTTCCACAAAACCTGTTTTTTAAATTTTTTTGTCAACCCTTGCCCCTTCTGCCCTGGGACAAAACCCAGCAACCTCAGCTTTTATTTGAGGTTCAGTAAAGCTGGGTGCCTATTTTTAGTAGTCAGAATTTGTTATTTAATTCAACAATTTGAGTTTAGTTGCACTCAGACCCTGCTGCTAGTAAAGTCTCTTTCCTTTCTCCTGTGGGAACCAACCTGTGAGGAGGGGTGCCAGCTGGCACGGCTTAGGAACCTCATGGTTCTGGGTGGGCTTGCAGCCAGTCCAGATTGTGGTACGCTGTGTGTCAGGTACTGACGTGGCCCCAGCAGGTGTTCTGTCCTGTTTCTGGCTATTTACTAGCTGCTCTGGAGGGCGAACTAAATCCCACACCGCACTAAGCTGCAATCTTTGCTCCTCTTACTTTTGGTTTTCTTAGGAGTTTTTGCCTCTCTCTTCAATTCAATAAAATTTTCTTGTGTTTTGGCAGTCACAGGATCTGTTTCTTTAAAAGAACTCTTTTCTTTTTTTCAAAAGTGCCAATTTTGAACTGGCCTTTGGAGAAAAGTATTCTCCTATTTTGTGAGGTAATGTCTTGAAATGTTGCTGAAATTCTTTTGAACCTTCCTATTTAGTTTGCTTCTTAGAACTGCAGTTCTTTCATCTGAAAATTGTTCTATTTTTACTTTATGAGGATATTTACATTTTTCTGCTTTAGTTAAATTGGTTTGGACAGAAAAAGAAAACCTTTCTCTTTCTTCTGGATCCCTTTGTGCCCTTTTAGTTCTGGGTTCTTCGTCCAACATGTTCAATGTCCTGGCAAATTCTTCCTCATGCAGTTGCCTCTCCAACTCTGTATCATCAAGTTGCAATTGCTTGGTGATGGCTTCATCATTTAATCTAGAATCATCTGTATTTTGTGAAGGCTCTTTTCTTTTGCTTTCCATCATTTTCTTATCTGATCTTTGAACACTTCCAGTTCTGAAATAATCAAACAGTAAAGTGGGTGTAAGCTTTTCTTATGATAAAGGCTTATTCTAGGTCTAAGTGTTTTCTTCCTTATTTTTTTCATGTTTGAGGCTCCAAGATAACTATTTTCCTACACTCCATTCTGTTTTGATTTAAAGGCTGCCCTCTCAGAGATAAAGTCATTTTCATCTGTTTCTGAAATGTATGTAACAGGATCCCAGCATAGAATTTTACCAGGTTTAGAAGAAAATGGTAAGTTTTCCGACTGCTTTTTGGCATTTCTTACCTGCACTGTTTCCTCTGATTCTGAATCTGAAACATAGATAATCCTCTTTTTCTTGTTTGGTTGCTTCTACTTGGAGTTCATTCTTTACAAGAACTATTTACCTTGACTTCCTTTATTCCTTTTTTCACTTTTAAAGTTTCTCCATCAGCATATGATTCCTCATTCTTCTTTAGTGTTTCACTTACAAGTTTCTTTCTACTTGATATAACTTCGAAGAATTTCTGAATACCCATGGCAGCCCAAAGATTGAGGCGGGGGCAGGCAGCAGAAGAACCAGCTGTCTGCAAAATCTGTTACCAGGGCTAGGGATCCATGTGTGGCAACAACTTCTCCCAGGAAGTGGAAGAAGACCCAGGTGCTGTGTTCTTTTTTATTTATTTATTTTTGTATGCTGTATGGTGGGGTCACATTTCATTCTTTTCCATGTGAGTATCCCATTATTGCAGCATCATTTGTTGAATTGTTTGTTTGTTTTTGTTGGTTTCTTCAATTGTTTTGGAAGTACATTGGCTGGGAATCAAACCCGGGTCTCCCTCATGGCAGGTGAGAATTATACCACTGAATTACTATCACACTCTTGCTGTGTTCTTGTAATCCAGTCTTATGGAGGTAGACCTGTTTTGGGTAGAACCTTTTGATTAGGTTGTTTCCATGGAGGTTCACACCACCCATTCAATGTAGATCTTAATAAACTTGCTGGAGTCCTTTAAGAGTGTACCCAGAGAGTTGAGAGGGTTTGCAGAAGCTAAATTGGAAAACACCTAGGGGTGAAGCAAGAAGGACCCACAGGAGCTGAGAGCCATTTAAAAGTAGAAGCCAGGAGAGAAGGACAGCAGACATTACTGTGTGCCAGAGGAACCCTGGATGCCAGCTGTTTTTCCTCCAGAAGGTGTCCTTTTGTTGACATCTTAATTGGACCTTCTATGGCCTTAAAATTGTAACATGTAACAATAAATGCCATTGTAAAAACCAATCCATTTCTGGTATATTGCATCCTCACAGATTTAGCAATCTAAAACAACTCCCAAAAGTTTGGTATCTGTTAGCAGCTGTTTTAGTTTATTAAGCTGGTGGAATGCTACACACCAGATGTGGGACAGTTTTTAAAAGGGAAATTTAATAAATTGCAAATTTTCAATTCTAAAGCAGTGAAAATGTCCAAGTTAAGGCACCAACAAGAGGTTACCTTCACTCAAGAAAGGCTGACACCGAGAGGAGGTGCCAAGAATGGTGGCTTAGCAAGGTGTGGGATTTAGTTAGACCTGCAGAACAGCTACTAAATAACCAGGAACAGTACAGAATAGCTCCTGGGGCCATGTTAGTGACTGGACACATGGTGTACTCCAGTCTGGACCAGCTGGACTGACTGCGAGCCCCCCCCAGAACCGTGAATTCCCTAAGCCATGGTGGCTGGCCTCCCTCTCCCACAGGCTGCTCCCCAGAGAGGAAAGGAAAGGGACTTTACCAGCAGCAGGGGATGAGCGAACTAAGCTTCAATAGTGGTATTAATTCACAAATTTTGACTATTAAAAATAGGCCCCCAGCTCAGGTGAACCTGATCAAAGCAGAGGTTGCTCATTTTTGCCCCAGACCCAAGGGATCAGGGCTAATGGAAAAACATAAAAAAAGAAACAGTGGTTTGTGTGGTCATATTTCTACAAACGATTGACTGCCTTTGCATTCGGCGGCAGGGCTTCTCAGGCTGCAGTTGCCCCAGGCATAGGCAGAAACAAGCATGTTTGAAAGCTTGTCTGGAGCCTGTGCCTCCCCCAGGGGAGGGGTAAGGCCCAACTCAGGTGGAATCCCTCCGTCAAGGAATTCAGACCCCAGGGCTTGGTAATTTGAAGCCATTAAAACCAGCCTACAACCTCTCCTCTGTCTCCACCATACCCCCAGCTGGGAGAGTCTGCCATAGTTAAAGGTGCCCCATCATCTTATACTGGTGGGACCTGCAGGCAGACAAGCACCACATATTGGGCAGGATAAGAAAAACAGAGTCCAGAGACTTCACAGGAAAGTCTGTCAACCTGCTGGGTCTCACCCTCAGGGAAAACTGACACAGGTGACTCTTTCCTCCTGACAGGAGGCCAGTTTGGTCTGGGAAAATCCAACTGGGGTCTATAATACCTAAGTAAACCCTCCTAAGGGTGGGGGGAAAAGGCACTATACAGACAGGGCAAGAAACAAGAAAACAAGAACTGAAAAATTCTCCTCTGTTAAACAAAACCTAAGCTAGTGGTCCAGAAAAACCTGAACTGAATGCCAAAGAATAGACAGACAACAAATTCACCAGCAAAAAAACCCTAGATAAAAGAAGTGAAAGCAATCTCCGGAGTGAACTAATTAAGGTAATTAAATGCCTAGACACCAGCAAAAAAAACAAACCACACTAGGAAAATTGAAGATATGACCCAGTCAAAGGAACAAACCAACAATTCAAATGAGATACAGGAGTTAAAACAATTAATTCAGAATGTATGAACAGACATGGCAAACCTCATCAAAAATCAAATCAATGAATTGAGGGAGGATATAAAGAAGGCAAGGAATGAATAAAAAGAAGAAATCGAAATACTGAAAAAAACAAATCACAGAATTTATGGGAATGAAAGGCACAGTAGAAGAGATGAAAGAGACAATGGGAACCTGCAATGTTAGATTTTGAGAGGGACAAGATAAGATTAGTGAACTGGAGGACAGCATCTGAAATCCAACAAGCAAAAGAAAATATAGTGAAAAAATGGAAAAATGTGAGCAGGGACTCAGGGAATTGAGTGACAATATGACACATGAATATACTTGTTGTGGGTGACCCAGAAGGAGAACAGAAGGGAAAAGGAGGAGATAAACTAATGGAGGAAATTATCACTGAAAATTTCCCAACTCTTATGAAAGACTTAAAATTACAGATCCAATAAGTGCAGTGTACACCCAGGAGAATAGATTCAAATAGATGTACTCTAAGACACTTACAAATCAGAATGTCAGTGGTCAAAGAGAAGGAGAGAATCTTGAAAGCAGCAAGAGAAATGCAATCCATTACATACAAGGGAAGCCCAATAAGACAATGTGTAGATTTCTCAGCACAAACCATGGAGGCAAGAAGACAACGGGATGATATATTTAAATTAGTATAAGATAAACACTGCCAACCAAGAATTCTATATTCAGCAAAATTGTCCTTCAGAAATGAAGGAGAAACTAAAACATTTTCAGACAAAAAATCACAGCAAATTTGTGACCAAGAGACTAGCTCTGCAAGAAATACTAAAGGGATCACTAGAAGCAGATACAATGAGAAAGGAGAGAGGTGTGGAGAAGAGTGTAGAAAGGAAGACTATAAGTAAAAGCAAAAAGAAGAAAAATTAGATACAACATATAAAATCCAAAAGGCAAAATGGTAGAAGAAAGTACTGCCCATACAGTAATAATACTAAATGTGAATGGATTAAACTCCCCAATGAAAAGACATAGACTGGCAGATTGGAATAAAAACAGGACCCATCTATATGCTGTCTACAGGAAACACATCTTTGACCCAAGGATAAACATAGGTTGAAAGTGAAAGGTTGGGAAAAGATATTTCATGCAAATAACAATCAGAAAAGAACAGGAGTAGCTATACTAATATCCAACAAATTAGACTTCAAATGTAAAACAGTTAAGAGAGACAAAGAAGGACACTATGTATTAATAAAAGGAGCAATTCAACAGGAAGACATAACAATCATAAATATTTATGCACCAAGGCAGAATGCTCCAAAGTACATGCGGCAAACACTGAAAACACTGAGAAGAGAAATAGACACATCTACCATAATATTTGGAGACTTCAATTCCCCACTATCATCCATGGACAGAACATCTAGGCAGAGGATGAATAAAGAAATAGAGAATTTGAATTATATAATAAATGAGCTAGACATAACAGACATTTATAGAACATTACACCCCACAACAGTAGGATACACCTTTTCCTCAAGTGCTCATGGATCATTCTCAAGGATAGACCATATGCTGGGTCACAAAGCAAGTCTCAATAAATTGAAAAAGATTGACATCATACAAAACACTTTCTCAAATCATAAAGGAATGAAGTTGGAAATCAATAATAGGCAGAGTGCCAGAAAATTCACAAATGTATGGAGGCTTGTGCTGGTTTGAAAGGAAGTATGCCCCCTAAGAAAAGCCATGTTTTAATATAAATCTCATTTCTTAAAGGTAGAATAATCCCTATTCAATACTGTATATTTGAAACTGCAATGAGATCATCTCCCTGGTTGATGTGATTTAGTTAAGAATGGTTGTTAAACTGAATTAGGGGATGACATGTCTCTGCCCATTTGAGTGGGTCTTGATTAGTTTCTGAAGTCCTATGAAAGAGGAAACATTTCGGAGAAAGAGACTCAGAGAGAGCAGAGAATGCTTCAGCACCACAAAGTGGAGAGTCCATTGGAGATGAAGAAGGAAAACGCCTCCCGGGGAGCTTCATGAAACCAGAAGCCAGGAGAGTAAGCTAGCAGATGACGCCGTATTCACCATGTGCCCTTCCAGCTGAGAGAGAGAAGCCCTGACTGTGTTCACCATGTGCCTTCTCACTTGAGAGAGAAACCCTGAACTTCATTGGCCTTCTTGAACCCAGGTATCTTTCCCTGGATGCCTTTGATTATTGGTCATTTCTACAGACTTGTTTTTAATCGGGATATTTTCTTGGCCTTAGAACTGTAAACTAGCAACTCATTAAATTCCCCTTGTTAAAAGCTGTTCCATTTCTGGTATATTGCATTCCAGCAGCTAGCAAACTAGAACAAGGCTCAACAACACACTCTTAAACAACCAGTGGGGCAAGGAAGAAATTACAAGAGAAATCAGGAAATATCTCGATGCCAATGAAAATGAAAACACAACTTATCAAAACTTAGGGGATGCAGCAAAGGCAGTGCTAAGAGGAAAACTTATTGCCCTAAATGCTTGTATTAAAAAAGAAATAAAGGGCAAAAATTGAGGAATTAACTGTCCACTTAAAAGAAGTAGAGCAAGAACAGCAAACCAACCCCAAAGCTAGCAAAAGGAAATTACAAAGATTAGAGCGAAAATAAATGAAATTAAGAACATGAAAACAATTGAGAAAATCAACAAAACCAGAAGTTGGTTCTATGAAAACATCAATAAGATTGATGGACCCTTAGCAAGATTGACAAAAAGAAGAAGAGACAGAATGCAAATAAATAAGATCAGAAATGGAACAGGAGACATAACCACTGACCCCACAGAAATAAAGGTAATAAGGACAGGATACAATGAACAACTTTATGCTAATAAATACGACAATGTAAATGAAATAAACAACTTTCTAGAAAGGCATGAACAACCAACTTTGATGCAAGAAGAAATAGATGACCTCAACAACCAATCAGAAGTAAAGAAATTGAAACAGTCATTATGAAGCTCACCCAAAAGAAAAGTCCAGGACCAGGTGGCTTCACATGTGAATTCTACCAAACATTCAGAAAGAATTAGTACTAATCCTGCTCACACTCTTCAAAAAAATTGAAGAGGAGAGAAAGCTATCTCATTCTACGAAGCCAACATCACCCTCATACCAAAGCCAGAAAAAGATATTACAAAAAAAAAAAAAAAGAAAACTGCACACCTGTCTCTCTAATGAATATAGATGCAAAAATCCTCAACAAAATTCTAGCAATTTGAATCCAGCATCACATTAAATGAATTATACATCATGATCAAGTACGATTCATCCCAGGTATGCAAGGACAGTTTAACATAAGAAAATCAATTAATGTAATACACCATATCCGCAAATCAAAACAGAAAAACCACATGATCATCTTGATTGATGCAGAAAAGGCATTTGACAAAATTCAGCATCCTTTCCTGTTGAAAACACTTCAAAGGAAAGGAATAGAAGGGAACTTCCTCAAAACGATTAAGGGAGTATATGAAAAACCCCCTACTAACATCATCCTCAGTGGGGAAAAAAATGAAAACTTTTCCCCTAAGGTCAGGAACAATACAAGGATGTCCACTCTCACCACTTTTATTCAACATTGTGTTGGAAGTTCTAGCCGGAGCAATTAGACGAGAAAAGAAATACAAGGCATCAAAATTGGTAAGGAAGAAGTAAAACTCTCACTGCAGATGATATAATACTATATGTCGAAAACTCCACAGCAAAACTAGTAGAGCTAATAAATGAGTATAGCAAAGTGGCAGGTTACAAGACCAACACTCAAAAATCTGTAGTGTTTCTATACACTAGCAATGAACAATCTGAAGGGGAAATCATGATAAAAATTCCATTTACAATTGCAACTAAAAAAAGAAATATTTAGGAATAAATTTAACTAATTTGATAAAGGACCTATGCTAAGAAAACTGTAAGAAATTGTTCAAAGAAATCACAGAAGACCTAAATAAATGGAAGGGCATACCGTGTTCTTGGATTGGAAGACTAAATATAGTTATGATGTCAGTTCTTCCTAAGTTGACTTACAGATTCAATGCAATACCAATTAAAATCCCCAAAACTTACTTTTCTGAAATAGAAAAATCAATAACCAAATTTATCCAGGAGGGCAGGATACCCCGAATAGCTAAAAGTATCCTGAGGAAAAAAAATGAAGTTGGAGGTCTCCCGATACCTGACTTTAAGGTGTATTATGAAGCTACAGTGGTCAAAACAGCATGGTACTGGCATAATGATAGATATACTGACCAATGGAATCAAATAGTGTTCAGATATAGACCCTCTCATCTATGGACAATTGATATTTGATAAGGCAGTCAAGCCAACTCACCTGGGACAGAACACTCTCTTCAATAAATGGTGCCTATAGAACTGGATTCCACATGTAAAAGAATGAAAGAGGACTCATATTTCACACTCTATACAAAAATTAGCTCAAAATGGATCAAAGACCTAAACATTAGATCTAAGACCATAAACTGTAAGACGAAATGTAGGAAAATATCTTTTAAATCTTATACTAGGAGGCAGTTTCCTAGACCTTACACCCAAAACAAGAACATTGAAGAAAAAATTAAATAAATGGGATCTCCTCAAAATTAAACACTTTTTTGCATCAAAGAACTTTATCAAGAAAGCAAAAAGACAGCGTATACAAAGGGAAACATTATTTGGAAATGACGTATCAGATAAAGGTCTAGTATCCAGAATTTATAAAGAGATTGTTCAACTCAACAACAAAAAGACAGCCAACCCAATTACAAAATGGACAACAGACTTGAACGGACACTTCTCAGAAGAGGAAATCAAATGGCCAAAAGGCATATGAAGAGATGCTCATCTCCCCTGGCTATTAGAGAAATGCAAATCAAAACCACAATGAGATATCATCTCACGCTCACCAGAATGGCCATTATCAGTAAAACAGAAAATGACAGGTGCTGGAGAGGATGTAGAGAAAGAAGCACAGTTATCCGCTGTTGGTGGGAATGTCAAATGATACAACCACTATGGAAGGCAGTTTTGTGTTTCCTCAAAAAGCTAAATATAGACTTCCCATATGACCCGGCAATACCATTGCTAGGTACCTACTCTGAGGACATGAGGTCAAGGTCACAAACAGATGTTGTACACCAGTGTTTATAGCAGCATTATTTGCAATTGCGAAGAGATGGAAACAGCCAAAATGTCCATCAACAGACAAGTGGCTGAACGAAGTATGGTATGTACATACGATGGAATATTATGCAGCTGTAAGACTGAATAAAGTTATGAAGTATGTAACAACATGGATGGACCTTAAGGACATTATACTGAGTGAGATAAGCCAGAAACAAAAGGACAAATACTGTATGGTCTCATTGATATGTACTGACATTTGTGAATAAACTTGGAGAATTTCGTTGGTAACAGAGACCATCAGGAGATAGAAATAGGGTAAGTTATTGACAAATATTGTATGGTCTCATTGATATGAACTGACATTTTTGAATAAAAACTTGGAGAATTTCGTTGGTAACAGAGACCATCAGGAGATAGAAATAGGATAAGTTATTGGGCAATTGGAGCTGAAGGGAATCAGATTGTGCAACAGGACTGAATGTAAAGACTGAGAAATGGACAGCGCAATACTAACTGACTGTAATATAATTATGTTAAAACACTGAATGAAGCTCAATGTGAGAATGATGGAGGGTGGGTGGCTGGCAGCACAAATGAATCAGAAAGATAGATGATAAAGACTGAGATGCTATCATCTAGGAATGCCTAGAGTGTATAATGATAATGACTAAATGTACAAATTTTAAAAATGTTTTTGCATGAGGAAAAACAAAGGAGTGTCATTACTGCAGGGTGCTGAAAATAGATGGTAATTAACATTTTAAAATTCTAACTTATGTGTGAGATTAAAGCAAAAAATGTTTATTTCGTATGAAATTTATATTTTGACTAGTCAGCATTTCCTAATATAACTTATGTAGACAGCTTAATTGAACACCTTAAGTACATGGAACCTTGAGTAGGGAATGAGATTTTGTTTGTTTGTCCAGAGTGATGCCCTGATAAATCCCAGAGTGATTTGAACAGTGAATAAAAAGGTAATTGCAAAGTCTCCTCTGGGAATGGTGAGAAAGGGAGAAAATTTAAGTTCCCCAAGTTGAATTCTTGATATTCTCACAAGCAGTGTGAACAACCAAAGCTATAGGCTGAGCCCCCAATCTTGGGGTTTGTTCCTATGAAACTTCACACCACAAAGCATAGGTCATGCCTACTTAAAATTAGGCTGAGTCACCACCAAGAGAACCTCTTTTGTTGCTCAGATGTGGCCTTTCTCTCCAGCCAACACAACATGCAAACTCTCTACCCTCCCTCTGTCTCCGAGGGACATGACTCCCAGGGATATGGACCTTCCTGGCAACATGGGTTAGAAATCCTAGAATGGAGCTGAGACTCATCATCAAGGAATTGAGAAAACCTTTTCGACCAAAAGGCCGAAGAGTGAAATGAGACCAAATAAAGTGACATTGGCTGAGAGATTCTAAACAGAGTCAAGAGGTTATCCTGGAGGTTATTCTCACGCATTAAATAGATATCACCTTGTTAGTCATGATGTAATGAAGAGGCTGATGGGAGCTGTCTCAACATGTAGAGCAGTGTTTCAGTAGCCGTGTTTCTTGAAGATGGTTGTATAATGATACAGCTTTCACAGTATGACTGCCTGATTGTGATAACCTTGTGTCTGATGCTTTTATCTACATTATCAACAGATGAGTAAAATATATGAAATAAAAATAAATAATAGGAGGAACAAATGTTAAAATAAATTTAAATTGAAATGCTAGTGATCAATGAATGGAGGGGTAAAGGGTATGGTATGTATGAATTTTTTTCTCTTTTCTTTTTATTTTTTTTCTGAATAGATGCGAATGATCCAGGAAATGACCATGATGATGAATTTGAAACTATGTGATGATAATTGTGAATTACTGATTATATATGTGGGACGGAATGATCAAAAGTTAAGAATGTTTGTGTTCGTTTTGGTTTTTTGATATTTAAAAAAAAAAAAGAAAAAAAACTGATACCATCCAGAACACCTTTGTCTGCTGGGATGGCGCATGGCTGGCATCTGCTGGAGTCTTTGAGTGCTAGACGAGTTTCTCAGCTGGAAAGGCACAAGGCAACATCTGCTAGCTTTCTCTCATTTCGTAAGGCTTCCTTGGGGGCGTTTTCCTTCTGTATCTCCAAACGTCTCTGGCTGTGTGGGCTCTGTCAGCATCGAGTTTTTCTCCAAAATGTTTCCCTCTTAAAATGCTCCAGCTTTAACGGGTAGAGACACATTTCCATGGAAATCATCTAATCAAAAGTTACCACCCACAATTGAGTGGGTCACATATCCATGGAAACAATAAAATTTCTCACCCAGCAATACTGGATCAGGATTGAAGAACATGGCTTTTCTGGGGTAAACAACAGTTTCAGACTGGCATATTCCACCCTTTAGAAAGATATGTTCTTTATTTATTCTTTCCAAATGCAAGATCCATTCATTCCATCTCAGTATCACAAAACCTTAAACCATTTTAGTAAAAATACAGACAGAAACAGAAGAGAACAGAAGAGGTAACAGAAGAGAAAATAAAATCTCTTCAAAGTCAGCTACAGGCATGGCCTATCCAAAGACAAAATTCTCCTCTCCTTCTGTGCCTATAAAACTCAGAACAAGTTATTGACTGCCAGTATAGAATACATGTATCTATTGTCATAGGGAGAAATTGAGAGAAAACAGATCTTGAGACCGTAGCAATTCTAAGAATCTGCAGCGCAAACTCATTGGATTTCAAAGTTTGAGAATCATTTATTCATAGGGTTTTAGAACCAGCAGTCTCACCCTTTCCAAGGGCCTATGAAGTGGCAGCCCGAGTCTCTCTAAGTGCAGCCTTGGGGGACATTTGAGAGACCACCATCTTCTGGGCTCCACCCTCTCCAAGCATTGGGGCTGATCCTGGGATCTCTGCCATCCCCCAGACACATGTTCAACCTCCCCAGGACAGTGGGGTGGCAGCCATGTTCTTCCCCAATCCCCAAGAAATATGTTCCACCTTCTCTAAGGCCTGGTGCACAACTCTTCCAAAACATCAATGTGGAGGCCCCACCTTCTGTCTTCAGGGCAAACTCACCCTCTTGAGAGCTCGGGTGGGTCCGCTTTCCAGGCCTGAGATTTCGTGGCTCCATTTCTTAGCTTCCATGATTCTGCCTTTGAAGTTATTTTTCCTTCAGTTTGTCCCTTTTCTGTCACTTTTAGTCCACACTGGCAGTGGTTCCATTTATATAGATCCCAAAACACTCTTATTGGTTTTCTATGTCGTATGCAGTGATCATACCATTAGACAATAGAAATTTCTACAGATCCTTCCTGTATAACTCCATCTCCAATTCTGGCTTGTCCTGAAATGGCTGACTGTTTCTATGTTTTGTTAAATCCCCACATGGGACTGTATTCTCTGGGGTCTTCCTTTCTGGAAGCCCAGAATTTTCCAAACCATCAATTTTTGGCATCTTTGTGCCCAAGTGCTCAGTTCTCAACTTATTCTCTGTCACATTTCACTATGAGCTATAACGAGAAACCAAGTCACACTTTCTACATTTAATTTGGAAATCTGTTTTGCTAAAAATCCAAGTTCATGACTTCTAAATTCTGTCTCCCATCCAAAACCAGTTGTCAATTTTGCTGAATTTTCTTCCGCTTTAAAACAAGGATCGCTTTCCTTCCAGTTTGCAATAATATGTGCATAATTTCTGCCTAAAACCTTATCAGAGGTATCTTTAGAGTCCTTGTTTCTACCTAAAGTCTCTTCAGAGCATTCTAGGCCTTCTCTATCAAGCTCCTCACAACCTTTCCAGAATCTTCCTTTTATCCAATTAAAAAACTGTTCCAACATGTTTGGTATTTGTAAACCACAGCACCCTACTTCTTGGGTACCAAAATCTGTTTTAATTTGTTAAAGCTGCTGGAATGCAATATACCAGAAATGGAACAGCAAAAAAAGGGAATTTATTAAGTTGCAAGTTACAGTTCTAAGGTCATAAAATTGTCCATATTAAGGCATCATCAACACAATACCTTATTTCTGAAAACAGACTGCTGGTGAACTTGGACTCCTCTTTCACATGGCAAGGCACATGAGGACATCTGCTGGTCCCTCCCTTCTCTCTTGGGTTTCACTGCTTCGAGCTTCTGACTTCCATGGCTTCCTCTGTGTTTCTATGGCTTTCTCTCTCAGATTCTTTCTTTCTATGTTTTCCTCTGAATTGTTTTTTTTTTTTTTTTTTTTTTTTTATACATGGTCAGGCACCAGGAATCAAACCCGGGTCCTCTGGCATGGCAGGCAAGTGTTCTTACCTGCTGAGCCACCGTGGCCCGCCCATTCCTCTGAATTTTATCCTTGTTTTTCAGCTTCTCTTTTTCTGTATCTTTCTCTGAATTGCATCCTCTTATAAAGGACTCCAGTAAGTGGATTAACACCCACTCTGAATAAGGTGGATCATATCTTAAGATCCCGTTCACCAAAAGATCCTATGTAAAATAGGTCCACACCCATGGAAATGGGTTAACTTCAAGAACATAATTTTCTGGGGTCATAAATCCTCCAAACCATCACACCCTGCTTACCTGTATTCTAAATTTTGACTCTATGAGCTTGTTTATTGTAAGTATTCATTTTGATGAGATGATACAATATTTGTCCTTTTGTGTCTGGTTTATTTCATTCCATGTGATATCTACAAGGTTCATTCCTATTGTTGCATTATCAGAACTTCATTCCTTTTTATGACTGAATAATATTCCATTGCACATATATACCAGATTTTGTCTATGTATATATCAATTCATGGACACTTAGGTTCCTTCCATCTTTTGGCAATTGTGAATAATGCCACTGTGAACATGGTGTGCAAATATCTGCTTGAATTCCTGCTTTCAGTTCTTTTGGTCACATACCTAGAAGTCAGATTGCTGGGTTATATGGTAATTCTATACTGAACTTTCTGAGGAACAGCCAAATTGTCTCCCACAGTGGTTATAAAATTTTACCTTCCCACCAGCAGTGAATAAATACTTCAGTTTCTCCCCATCCTCTCCAACTCTTCCTTTTTACATTTTTTCCAGTTGCCATTCTAGTGGGTGTGACATGGTATCTCATAGTTTTCATATGCCTTTCCATAATGGCTAATGACATTGAGCATCTTTTCATGTACTTATTGGCCATTAGTATATCTTCTTTGGAGAAATGTCTATTCAAGTCTCTTGCTCTTTTTTCAGTTGGGTTTTCTTTTTGTTAATGAGTTGTAGGATTTCACTGTGTATTCTGCATATTAAACCTTGTGCTGGTTTGAAATGATGTATGTCCCTTAGAAAAGCCATGTTTTAATCCGAATCCCATTTTGTAAAGGCAGCCGTTTATTCTAATCCCTATTCAGTATTGTATGTTTGAAGCTGTAATTAGATCATCTCCCTGGAGAGGTGATTTAATCAAGAGTGGTTGTTAAGCTGGATTAGGAGAGCTGTGTCTCCACCCATTTGGGTGGGTCTTGATTACTGGAATCCTGTGAAAGAGAACAACAAGAGAGAAAGCAAGGAGATTCAGAGAGAGCAGAGAATGCTGCAACACCATGAAGCAGAGAGTCCATCAGCTAGTGCTTTGGAGATGAAGAAGGAAAATGCCTCCCAGGGAGCTTCATGAAACCAGAAGCTAAGAAAGAAGGCTAGCAGATGACACTGTGTTTGCCACATGCCTTTCCAGATGAGGAAGTAACCCTGACCATGTCTGGCATGTGCCTTCTCACTTGGGAAAGAAACCCTGAACTTCATCAGCCTTCTTGAACCAAGGTGTCTTCTCCTGGATGCCTTCGATTGGACATTTCTATAGACTTGCTTTAATTGGGACATTTTCT
Organism: Tamandua tetradactyla; assembly: GCF_023851605.1. NCBI lineage: Eukaryota > Metazoa > Chordata > Mammalia > Pilosa > Myrmecophagidae > Tamandua > Tamandua tetradactyla. The sequence goes on from NC_135350.1 coordinate 9,780,223, forward strand.
TGGCCTTAGAACCGTAAACTAGAAACTTATTAAATCCCCCTCTTTAAAAGTCTTTCTGTTTCTGGTACCTTGCATTCCGGCAGCTAGCAACCTAGAACAAATCCTTATCAGATACATGGTTTCCAAATAAAAGTTTATAATTTTTAATCTTCAATCAATTCAGCAGTTACTTTCTTTATGACTAGTGCTTTTTGTCTTTTTAAAAGAATTCTTTCTCTAACCTAAGGTTATGAAGATATTCTCTCATATTATCTTGTAGAAACTTTATTATTTTACCTTTCACATCCAGACTTACAGTATACTTGGAATCAATTTTTATATATTGAAGTCGGAATAAAGCTTCATTTCTTTTCTGATATGGACATCAAGATATCTTAGCACCACTAACTGAAAAAGCTGCGTTTTCTCCACTCTTTGCATTACCTCCTTTGTCATAAATCAAGTGTTTATATATTATACATCTGTTTCTGGTTCGTATTCTGACTCAGATCTATAGTTTTAGAAGTCGTTTTGTCTTGTAAAATATGGATTTGCATCATCTTTGAATATTCTCACTTTGTTCTTCTTAGCTTTTTGCATTTCTACATATAATTTAGAATTAGCTTATCAATTTGCACACACATATACAAATATGCTGGGAATTTGATTGGAATTTTATTGATCATATAGATCTTGGGGATAATTGACACTTTTACAATATTTTATAGATATATTTCCAATATCATAAGGATATACATTCCTCTGTTTATTTTGATCTTCTTTAATTTCTCCCAATAATGTTTTACAATTTGGGCATAGATGTCCTCTATAAATCATTTATGTATTTAATTTATAGGAACTCTTTACATATTTTGAAAATTAATCCTTTGTCATTTCCCCCAATTTATTAATGTTTTACTCATTATTTTTTTTTCAAATATAAAATTTTACTTTTTCCTTTATGGTTTCTGGAGCCCAGATCTCTTTATATCAACACTTAATTCTTTTAATGTAGTCTTGATGCTTTTATTAAGTATTATCATGTTATTGCACGATCATATTAGTCGGGGTTCTCTAGCGAAACAGAACCAACAGCAGATATCTGTAAGTGTGAGAAAACAGTGGCAATGCCAGAGTACAAAATCTGTAGGGCAACTCTGTTGAAGGGTCTCAACAGGTGCCATAGGAGAGGCTCGCAGGCTGAAGAGGAAGTGAAAATTCTCTCTTCTCCCTTAAAAGTCTTCAAATGATTGGATCAAATCCAACTGATTGGAGTTTTTCATTTGTGGAAGACACACACTTAGTCGATCATAGATGTGATCAGCTACTGATGCAATCAACTGACTGAAGACTTAATAGACCAGCCTTCTAGTTTATCACCCAGTCAAGGAAATATCCTTGCAGTCATTGTTAGGCCAGTGCTTGCCTGACTGGACAATTGGCACCATCACCTGGCCAAGCTGACACACTTGAACCTAACCATTGCAATGATCTTTAGCAAGAGCTAATGATTTCAGTGCCTATGTTAAATAAAATAAGTTATTTCTGAATTCCATGTATATTCTCCTAGACTCTCATTATATCTGTGTCACAGCTTTTGAATAAATCTATATTCACTTTTTTTTTTTTTTTTGGTATGGATAGGCTCTGGGAATTGAACCTGGGTCTCTGGCATGGCAGGCGAGAATTTGCAACTGAGCCACCATCACACTGCCCCGTAATCAATGTTTTTATTGTATGAATATCTTAATATTTTCACTGCTGAGCCAATTAGTATGCTATGATTATGTTTCCAGTTTTTATTTTTTCTCAATTTATTATTATCTCATTTTTTTCATTAGCTTAGTTTTCGTTGTATAATTGGACTAAATTTTTCTACATCCCCCAAAAACTTTATAAACTACCCTTCAGTTCATTCTTCCACGGAAACCTATCAGATAATCTTTGTCAGTTCCATTTTTTTCCCTCTCTTCTGATGTTCTCCCATCCATCTCCTTCAATCTGTGCTGTATAGTTGAAATCTTGGAAATGACCTTTAACCTTTTTCTTAGAAGCTCTTAGAATCTTGTGTTGTCTATATCCTTAACACCGTGTCTTTTTTTTTTTTTTCTTGTTTTGCTGGAGTATGTCTTTGAGTAGGTCCTAAGAATGAGAGAATGGAAGTTAAAATATTGGAGACTTTGCATTGTGAAAATTATTTTATTCTGCCTTCATACTTGATTGATAGTTTAGCTAAGTATATAGAATTTTGATATGATCTGCTTTTTCCTTTTTAAATTTAAATTTAATATTGCTTTTTCCTTCTAAAAGTTTTAGCATCTTTTATTCCTGGTTGTCTGAAATTTCACAATGGTACGCCTTCCTGCAGTGTTTATTAGTAATTGTGTGTCAGATGCTCATTGGGTCTTTTCATTTTGCAAACACAAGACCATTATCAAACTTAACAATTTTTTTTTTTATTTTTATTTTTGGAATTTGATCAGATGTTTTAGCTCATTCTATCCTACTTTCAGTGGCACATGGTGACCTCCAATTTCTGAGCCTTTTCATGATTATTGAGGCAAAACAGTTCATTCTTATTCAGTTCTCCTACAGTAAGTTTTTAGGTTTGATTTTTTTCCATAATGCCAAGTATATACCATTCCCTATCTTCTTAATAGTATAATTTAGGGTCATTGCTATTTCTTTTTTTCTTCAAAGATGGAGTTTCTGCTTGTTTCTCATTCCCTATGTTTTATAGGAGGAGAATAAATTAGAAGCTTTACTCCATACTGAAAAACAAATTTATGTCCATTTGTTTTCTTTCTAATTTTCTTCTTATAGGTCAGTTATGCGCTTATATTTTGTATCCTAAATTTATCAAAAATGTTCTCAAGCAAAATGACTAGATCTACCAACCAAGATACCTGTTTTTTTTTAATAAGTATGAGAGATTGCTTGCACATAGCTGTCTCTGAACATAAAAAAATATTCTATAATTCATCAAATTTTAAGAGAGTATCACTGATTATAAGAAGCACCATTATGTTATATGCCACTAAGCTAGGAAGGAAGAGCAGTCAATTATACATTATAATGTGCTTTATCACTTAGACATTTTTTTTGGGGCGGTGGGGAAATACAGGGCCCTGGAACCAAACCTGGATCTCCCACAGGCAGGTGAGAATCCTACCACCGAGCCACCCTTGTACTGTTCACTTAGACTTTTTAATGTTAAATTATTGAAACAATGCTTTTATATTTATTTGGGCATAAATTTTTATTATATCACACTGTTCTGTCTTCTTGCCTTTATATGAATACAATAGCTTTTTGTTTCAATACTAAACCATGATATAATCTTTTTGAAGACAATTAAAATCACGTAACATATCTAAGATTAACAGTGTACAAACTGTATTTAAATGATTATTTTATAAACAATATAACTATATTTGCACATGCTCAGGCAATGGCACCCATGTGAGAATTGCTGCCTAGGTTGTATATGTAAAAAATGCCATCACTTTTAAGGCACATCTCTGTTTCAGTCACATGAAGATGTAATAAATATGAATCACAAGAATTGATGATAAATCATGTACTCTGCTTTCCCTGAATAGAACTTTGTTTCTGTTTATTTCTTTATTATAGATAGAACTTTGTTTCTGTTTTTTCTTTTTTAAATTTATAACCATAAATTGTGTCTGTATGTGGAATATGCATTTACTAACTAAAGTGCTAAATTAATCTCTGTTTTCCAGGTCCCAGATAAAGAAAACTTTCCAAAAGGTACTGGCTTTAATATTGAAGGCAATTTTCAAATGATAGCTGAGTCTGATAAGGATTCAATTGGAAATTATTGTAAGTAAATTGTGCATAGAATATAACATTTGGGCGGGCTATGGTGGCTCAGCAGGCAAAAATGCTTGCCTGCCATGCCAGAGGACCCGGGTTCGATTCCCGGTGCCTGCCCATGTTAAAAAAAAAAAAGAATATAACGTTTAAGAGTTATTTGGCATGGGAAATTTGTCATGTAAAAATCCTTGCTTTTTTCCCCCACAACTGTTCTAGGTTTCCCTCCTAGAAATTCAGAACATTCAAATCATTTCGATTATAATTTCAAATCAACAAAGAAGACTTCATGGGAAGAAAATAAGGTATAATATAAAAAAAAAGTTTTATTATTTGGAGAAGTAAAAGTTTTTGGTAGTCTTACAAGAAATGAATATTAAAAAGTAAAAAGATAAAATTCTTAAGACTAGAAGATATTTTTCAACATGATCAGAATTGTTTTTCAACAACCAATTAACATTATTCTAGTTGTGAAATGTCAGAGTAATTTCTTTTAGAATCAAGAACACAATATGTATGACTGTTGTCTCCTTTGCTTTTTAAAGATGTCATGATTATTGCAATGTGATGTGAAATGAGAGGCATACATATTAGAAAGAAATAAAAGAATCAATTAAAGTTAGTAGAAGTTAAGAAAAATTTAGTAAATGAACTAATAATAAGAATAAGGTAACTTGATAAGTAGGTTACCCAAACTAGTTAGAAAACATAATAGAAAAAGAATTCTAACAGTAGTACAAATGATATAAAATGACTAGGCATAGTCTTAATTAGGAATATGCCAGATATATAAGAAATAGATTATGAAATTTTACTCCACGCTATAAAGTTCATGAATAGAAATTCCACAAGTATTTATTGAATGCCTTCTGTATATGAGGAATTTGTGAGACTTGGGTAAAGAGTGATGAACAGAATGGTTATGGTCTCTTTCCTTAAAGAGTATAGATTGTTTTGTATAGATTAAAGTAAATCCTCTCTGATAAGATGACATTGAACTGGAGATCTGAATGAAGAGAGAAGGAGACCCATCCAGATATCTAGGGGAAGAGCATTCCAGGCCCAGGGAATTACAAGTGCAAAGGTTTTGAGGCTGGAGAATGGCAATCAATTTGAAGAACAGCAAGGAGGCTACTCTAGAGTGAGTGAGGGAGAAAGTGGTAGAAAGTGAGGTCACAGAAAAGGTAAGGTGATTGACCATGCAAGGACATATAGAACATTGTGATCACCTTCTTGTACTTTCAGAGAAATTGGGAACAGAACCATTGGACTTGTTTTTTTTTTTTTTTTTCACATGGGCAGGCCTGGGAATCAAACCCGGGTCTCCTGCATGGCAGGCGAGAACTCTCCCTATTGAGCCACCATGGCCCACCCTGGAGTTGTTTTGATTAGAGGAGTGAATTGTAATTTAGAAAGAGCTGTGGCAAGTTTGCAGAGAATATACCAGGGGAACAGGGTGGAATACTTAGTGAGTATTGTCTATTACTATTTTTTTATTGAGGAGGCAGTAGTCTAGACTGCCTAGTTTTGAAGCCCAAATTCCACTTACCAGTTGGGTAAATTAAGCAATTTTAACTGTTTTTCTCAGGTTTCTCTTTTAGGATAAGAATAGTACCCACCTTAGAACGTTGTAATAAAGATCAAATTAGTTAAAAATAGAAACTGCTTAGATCAATACCTGGCACGTAGTAAGAACTCAATAATGTAGTAAAACTACTGACGGTGATGTGCTTTATAAGTTCCCATTTTTGTTTTTGTCTCTTCCACTAGACTGAACCCCTGGAGTGCAGGGACCATGAGTATTCATCTTTACATCCTTAGCTCTATCCCAGCATCTGGATCCAAGTAGCTAATCAATAACATTTTTAAAAATCTACCTATAAATGCTTAATAATTTATTGTCATTTACTAAAAATTAAAAAGCAAGACCAAAAAATCATATACACGCACATTCATTTTAATAAGTTCAAGCCATCCAGAAGAGTTATAAAGTTAAATAAAAGAACACTTTCTCCCTAATCCAAAACTCCATTAGAAACCACTCTAGCAGTTTGTGATTATTCTTCCAAACTTTGATTCTTTGCTTATACATATATATACATATAAATGTGATCATCATATTAGGTTTTTAAGGTGACTAATTTCTGGAAGAAACAGCAGCAAAATTAAATGTTTTAAGGACAGTAACATAGTATATAATACAGCTGTTCAGGCCTTGGATATATCATAAAGTTCATTCCATTTGGGAGCAATACCTTCAAGTTGAAATCAATGTAGATAAACCCTAGAACTAAAAACATAGAGAAAGCTGTATAGTACTTGAGTCTGTAGGAATCAAACTTTACAGCTTCAAACCTTAGGTCTGTTAGTCTGGACCCCTTGGATTTTAAGTTGATCTTCAGAATCAAATCCCTATAACCCATATCACTCTAACTCAGAATCTAGCCCATTTCAAATGAGTCAGAAAGGTTTTATGTTCTGTATGTTACTTTCTATTTTTTTATTGATTTTAGTGAGTTTATTCTGTCCAGTCGTTTTTAGAAGTATTTATAGTTCTTTGCCGCCACTATAGTTCTACTTAATGTGTTTGAAATCAGGATTTTAAAAATAGAGATTATTAGAGTTCATTTAAACTATAGCGAAGAAAGCAGTAAAAAGATCTTGGTGTGTAGCTATGGGTCTTATGTTTCCTCTATATGTAATAATTTCTTTCTGGATAGGTGACATCACCAGAACAAAAGATCTCTACATTGAACCCTATTTCTACTTTTTCTTTGAACACAAGAGATGAAGACTTCATGCTAGAATTCTCTGAGGAATCCCTGAAAGCAAGAACTTCACCTGGTGATCTTCAGTTTTTCAACTTGGAGGATAGTTCGTACCATTAATATTAAAATGAAGATTTTTATTTGAGAGATTGTTATTGAATTAAAAATATATTGGAACCAGATTCAATGTCATATGCTTTGAAGGCTTCCTAAACCCTTTCTTCCGTTTGACTTACTGTTACAGATAGCTACTATTTTCTCCTTATTTCTCCTCCCAACCTTTCTCATCCCAGACCTCTGAAAGTATCTTCTACCATTGCCAATACTTCTCACAACCGTAACTCCAGAGCCTTGCTCTGCTATAGCCACTTTTGAGAGGAATGGCTCATTGTGAATTCTCAACACCATTGGTCAATTTTAGGATAACCTCTTAGATTCCCCTTTTTTCTTTAGGAGTAAACAGCTGCTATCACTATTGACCCTCCCAGACCTCTGTGTTTTCATATATTTTGACTCTTTCATATGAATCTTTTCCTGTTTCTTAATAAATATCAACTATTCTGTAGCATCCCTTCTGCTATTTTTTGTTTTCTGGTAATCTCATCAATGTATATTCCCTGATTCTGAATTTATGTTGCATAGGGTGAAATTGTAGGTAATATTTTTCACTATGGGTGGGTATATAAGAAAGAAAAACTGAAATGTGAATGGGTAGTTGGGTTGCAGAAGGTTTCCTGGGTTAGCAGAAGGCAACAAGTTAGGGAAGAGAGAAATAGGAGAGCCACTGTGGGAGGAGGGGTATTCTAAAACAATGAAGTGACATTGGGACACTTACACCCTGGATCTTTTACTTCTTTAATGGAGTTTTAACTTTTCTGTCAGCATTGCTTGATTGACTTGTTAGACTTACAGAATAACTTCACACTTTATAAAAGAATATTCATTGGCTCACTTTTTGCTCTTTTACTTCCCAAAGGATCTCCAGAATTTATTTTCAACAAAGTAGAAACTCAATAAGGAAACTGTATTATTATAAAATAGGAAATCTTGGCATTGTCAGATAGAACTTTTAAGTTCGATTAGTGTCTTTGCTGATTCCCATGAAGTATTATTCATTTGTTTATTTATTCAACAAATGTGTGTTGCTATCTCCTCAACAATGTAATAGGTACTGGGAATACAGCAGTGAACAAAATAGACAAAAATCTCTGCACTCAATGAACTTATAAGCTGGTAGGGGAGACAAGCAGTAAACAGATAAAACACATATGTTAGATTTTGGTAAGTGCTATAATTTCAGAATAAGGGGAGAGTATTACAGGATGGACAGAGTTGCTGTGTTATATGAGGTGGCCAGAGTAGTTTTCTCTGATAAGATGACATTTGAGCAAAGACCTAGAAGAAGTAAAGGAGAAAATTGCAGAAAGCTGGGGAAGAATAATCAAATAGAGGGAACACTAGGTGCAACTGAGTTGGGAGCATGCTTGGCATGTTCAAGGAACAGCTAGAAGGGAGTGGGTAAGAGGGAGAGTGGTAAAATATGAACTCTGAATGGGAGTGGTGAGGTCCAAATCATATATATGTTATAAGCATTTTGGTGCTTACTCTGGGTGAAATAGACAACTAATGGAAAATTTTGAGTAGTGGAATGATATGATTGGGCTTGCAATTTAGAAGGATCAGTCTAGCTGCTCTTTTCAGAATAGACTAAAAGGAGTCTATTGCAATGGTTTACATAGGAAGTAACTGTAATTTGGAATAGGGTGGGAACAGTGAGTGAGAAGTAGTCAGATTCTACATATATTTTGAGGATACAGTAGAAAGAATTTGCTGATGGATTGAATGTGGGGCATGAGGCGAAATAAAATTGAAGTTGACTCTTAGGTTTTTGGTCTGAGGATCTGATAGAATAAAGATAAGGAAGAGGAAAAATCCAGGTAGGGTAAAATCCAGGGTCCATCTTTGAACATTTGAGATAACTATATGTTATAACAAAACTATATGAAAATTAAATACACATTTTGCCATTTTATAGAATTGTATATTTTCAAGAACAAAGTCATTAAAGGTGGTGACCAATCAAATTCATTACAACTATAGCAGTTACTTCTAATTTCAGACAGTGACTGACCTGGGCATATGTTTGTTACGATGCCTTATATTGTATAGAATTTTTCATTGTAAAAAGTACTTTTCATGTTGTCTCATTCATTTTACATAACTTTATGAATTTAGAGGTCAGTTTTATTAATCCCATATTACAGATCAGAAGCAAATCGGAAAATCCATCTGACTTGCCCAACTTTACATAGGAAGTTAGGGAAAGAGCATAATGAAGAAAATCTACTTGTTTTCTGACAGACAAGTTTCCTCACTTTTCTTACAGAGACTATAGTAATGAAACTGTCACTTTTAAATGTGATATTTTTTACATTCACAAGGATATATATTTTACTAAAGCAGCTGACAGAAGGAATTATATAACTCTTTCAGCTGAAATCTGCTATAACATTAGCTTGCCAGAATGAACCCTCATCAAATACCAGCAGACTAAAATCTCCTTTGTCCTGGATGTGAGCACAAAAGCACTTTTCCTCACAAAAGCACTTTTTATTTGAGGCAAGGAGAAGTCTGGCTGTAACGAATATAATTCCAAATAATCCAAACCCAACTATTAGTAACACTTTTTGACATTATACATTTTTTTCTCCCTGGTCAGAAAGGGGTATTCAACTTGGATTTCCTAGTTGGGCAAAAAAAAGGTCAAAGAAAATTGGAAAAGACCCAGAGATACTGCTCTTCATACCCCACCATCCAGCTGGGCTAGTCATCTAATGCACTGCTGAGGAACTCGGGTCACACAACACTTAAAAGAGAACGGAAGCAGGAAAAACAGGAGAGCAGGTCACTTGGGGAAGAGCCAGAGTTCACAGCTTCAAAACTCGCCAGTGAAGTGGTAATTCTTGTGGAAGGAAGGGCTCAACACATTAATTTATAAGTATAAAAAATATATAAAGGAAATTACAAACATGTAGTCATGTAAATGAACCATGAATTTCAGTTTCTAGAGGAGTATAGAGAACAAAAAACTAGTTCTGAGCTCCCATCACGAATCTGACCGTGGTTAGTCCTGTTATCTCTAGGCCTGAGCAATCTCATTCTAAAATGAGAATGATTAATTGGCTTTAAAGTGCTTTAGAAAAAAAGCAGTTTTGTTAAAAAAGTTAATAGTTACAGAAAAAAACCTTAGCTAAGGTGGAAAAGAAAAATATAAAGTCTCCAAGTTCATCAATCTTAAAACAGTTGAGTTTTATGAATTAAGAGATTTTATTTTTTGAGATTAAAACCATTAATTTTTTTTTCATTTAAAAAAGGAAATTAAATTGTGTGTGCTTTTTTTTTTGCAGGGAAAGTTGATTCTTTATCCTTTTTAAATAGATAACCACTGGTTTTTAGAGCTTGGGTTTTAACTGGCAGTACATTTTTATTTAAGCAGCATTCTCTTCTTATTTCAGAAATGAAGAAATCCAATTCTCTGAAGAATGAGAACCTTCAGAGACTTCCATTCGTAAGTAGAGCCCGAGTTCCACTTATTACTTTGCCACCTGCTGATGGGCTTCCTGACTTAAAATCTTGTTCATATCTGATTGACTGTGACATACAAGAATCTTCTTGTTCCCCTGTATTCAACTTGTGTGAAGAGTCAGATGTTCTTGCTTTTGGCATTCAGCCTGAGGACCAAACTAAACCTTCTTTCTCTGAAGAATCTAGAGAAATGACTCCAGGGGGTCTTTTACTTCTTGATGATATATCTAGCGAAAGCAAATGGCTGAAATATCAGAACACATCGCAGTGCAACTTGACTACTCCAAACAGAGTTGATAAGAAAATAGCAGATGCCTTTGCTGAGATGCATTTTAGTAACACAGGTGAAAGACAAAATGATGCTATGAAAATAAGCTCTTTAGACCCTGTGCATTTGCAAATGATAAAAGGCATGCTCTACCAACAGCAGCAGAATTTTAGCAGTCAAGACTTGGTTTCCAGAAAAAATGAACTTTCTCTGAATTTAAAGCAGATTTTCAAGACTAAGGAAGTTCAAAATATGGTAGGAGAGTCTGCCTGCTACAACGACAGAGTGACAGGAGATTTACAGGTAAGGAAATTTATGAATGTCTCCTGGTATAATGTTTCCAGTAGTTATTATCTAAATTTCAACAAAAGAATGACCGAAATAGTACAAGAGTCATGATTTTATACTTGGAGAAGATGCCTTTTTTTTCACCCAGAACTCTAGCAACAATCACATCATCTCCTTTGACTTAAAATCTTTCCTAGTAGTTATGAATATTATGTACAGTGTCTGGCACATAATAGGTATGTAATAAATTATACCTCCTACTCCTGTTTCCACCACTATTTCCACTGCTGTTATCACTGGGATCATTTTCATTTTTCACTGTCACCTCAGTTATTGGTTGAGAGCAATTCTTATTATAGTCACAATCAGAAATAGAGATACATAATGACCCACTCATAATGGTTAAGTTTTTCCTACCAAAATGTATTTGAATATGTGCTAAAGGGGAAAAGTTAAAAAATTAGTCTTATTTAGGTTTGCAAGTGCTACACATAGTCAGTTTTGCTATCTGGTTTCTCATTTGAAGTTTCAGTAATTTTTAGGATTCTAGAATCAGAAGAAAATTTATTTTATTTTATTAAACATGTTTTTAGTAAATAATTTACTCTTAGTAACAATATTTTTCTGGAGTGTTATAATGACTTGAATTATTCCTTTTCAGAAGATAAATACCTCTGAGCTATGCTTCCCAAGTGGACAGAAAACAAAATCTGCTTATCATCCCCAGAGGCAAATTCACATACCACCTGTTTTTCAGTCTACTGCTCAATATAAGCAAATTTTTACTGCTTGTCTCATAGGTATGATTATTATCCTTTAGTTTTATTATGATTTCTTCTCCCTAATGTAAGTTATATAGCTATGAAAGAGTATATGTTTTATTGTGAATTTTTATATTAAATCTTCCTTCCTGTTGAAATCTGTTATTTTCCATGTGTGCTCCATTTTTAACATTGTCTACTCTTAATTTCAGATTATAAATGAGTTTTTAAAAAAATATTTTTATTGAGATATCTTCACACGATAGAGTCCATCCACAATACAAAATCAGTGACTCACAATATCATCACCTAGTTGTATATTCATCACCATGATCATTTTTTTTTAATTAATACAACCAAGCCACATACAGTTCTTAATGTATGAACATTCCATACTTTGTGTGCAATCAGTGGCTCACAATATCATCACATAGTTGTTTATTCATCATTATGATCATTTCTCAGAACATTTACATCACTGTGGAAAAAGAAATAAAAAACTCATGCATACCATACCCCTTCACCGTCCCCCTCATTGACCACAAGTATTTCCCTGTACCCAACTATTTTAACATTTGTTCCCCCATTATTTATTTATTTTTAATCCATTTTTTTTACTCATCTGTCCATAACAGATAAAAGGAGCATCAGAACAAGGTTTTAACAATCACACAGTCACTTACCATGATTATTTTTAGAACATTTGTCACTCCAGAAAAAGAAATAAGAAAAAAGAAGAAACTTGTACATCCCACACCCCTCACCCTCCCTCTCATTAATCTCTAGTATTTCAGTCTATCCAGTTTTTTTATCCCCTTACCGCCCCCCCCCCATTATTTATTTATTTTTTTGTTTTCATTGTTTTACCCATCTGCCTATACCCTGGATAAAAGGAGCATCAGACACAAGGTTTTCACAATCACAGTCACATTGTAAAAGTTATATAGTTATACAAAAGACTTCAACAATCAAGGATACTGGAATACAGTTCAGCAGTTTGAGATACTTCCCTCTAGACACTCCAGTACACCACAAACTAAAAAGGGATAGCTATAAAATGCATTTAAAGAACCTCGAGGATAACCTTTTGACTCTGTTTAATCTTTCAACCATTAAAACTATTTTGTCTCATTTTTCTCTTCGCCTTTTGGTGTGAAGGAGGCTTTTTCAATCCCATTTTGCTGGATCCTGGTTCATTGCCAGGAGTCATATCCCATGTTGCCAGGGAGATTTACACCCCTGGGAGTCATGTAGGAGGGAGGACAGTGAGTTCACCTGACAAGTTGGTTCAGAGAGAGTGGCTTTATCTGAGCAACAAAAGAGTTCTCTTGGGGTGAATCTTAGGCATAATTATAAGTAGGCTTAGCTTCTCCTTTGCAGGAATAACTTTCATCAGGGTGAACCTCAAGATCAAGGGCTCAGCATATTGAATTGGTTATCCCATTGCTTGCAGGAATATTAGCTCTTCCCCAGATGGGGAAGTTGACTATTTCTTCCTTCCTCCCCAGTTCCCCAAGGGAACTTTGCAAATACTTTTTTATCCTGTGCCCATATTACTCTGTAATATATCTGGGAGGGCATCATGCTGACCTATACAAACCAACAAGATCTCATGCCCTAATTAAGACTCAGTGTAATTAGGATATTTGAATAAACTGACCATACAAGTTAACTTAGATAATGTGATACCCAAAATATAAATTTTGTACCAAATAAACACCTCTCCCTTTGTTCTCATACAGAAGTTGAAGTTTTAAAATAAAGACCATATCATCCTTTACCCTGTATTCTGATTTACCTTAGTCCTATACAGATCAGCTTCATTCGTATCTCTTGTCAAAGTCTGTTCACTTTTTCAACTGTTTTTAACAGTTGCTGTATGGGATAATGCTGACTTTCATAGCTTAAAGCTCTAACTCAGTCTCAGATGTCACATAAATACCCGAAGTTTCAGGGAACAACCAGGTTGTTCAGTATCTCAGAATTTAGAACTAAGAGTTACAATTCCAGAATAGATAAGTGAGTTTTTTTTTTTTTTTTTTTTTTTTTTTTTTAAAGGAAAGACAGAGAGAAGGAAGGAAGGATAGAAGGAAGGAAGGAAGGAAGAAAGGGAAACATTTTCTTGTTTTATTGTATTTTGTTTTTCCGTTTTTTGTTACATGGGCTGGGGCCGGGAATCGAACCGAGGTCCTCCGGCATAGCAGGCAAGCACTTTGCCCGCTGAGCCACCGCGGCCCGCCGATAAGTGAGTTTTTTAAATGCACGTTTATAGAGATATAGTCACATACCATATAATCATCCAAAGTATATAGTCAGGAATTCATAGTGTCGTCATATAGTTGTGCATTCATCATCAACATCAATTTTTGAATATTTTTGTTACTAAAAAACAATAAAAACAAGAATAAAAATTTTAAAAGAACACCCTAAAACATTCCATATTCCCTAACCCCGCTATTATTTATTTATTTTTGTCTTGATTTTCTTCCTCATCTGTTCCATACCATGGTAAGGGGAGCGTCAGACACAAGATTTTCGCAATCACATGGCCACATCGTAAAAGCTTTATAGTTATAGTGTCATATTCAGGCTTCAATGCTATTAGATTATAACTCTACATTTTCAGGCATTTCCCTCTAGTTACTCCAATATACCAAAAATTGAAAAGGAATATCTGTATAATGCATAAGAATAACCTGCAGAATGACCTCTCTATTCTAGTTGAAATCTCTCAGCCACTGAAACTTAATTTTGTTTCATTTCTCTTCTTACTTTTGGTCTGGATTGCTTTCTTAATCCATGACATCAGGGCCATGCTCATCCTTGGGGTTCATGTCCCAGGTTGCCAGGGAGACTTACACCCCTAGGACTCATGTCCCACATAGGGGAGAAGTCAGTATGTTTACCTGTGGAGTTGGCTTAGAGAGAGTGGCCACATCTGAGCCACAAAAGATGTTCTCTGGAGGTGACTCTTTGGCATAATTATAGGTAGTCTTAGCTTCTCCTTTGCAGTAATAAGTTTCATCAGGACAAGCCCCAAAATGGAGGACTTGGCTTATTAAATTGGTAGTCTTCAATGCTTGCAAGGATATCAGGTCTTCCCCAGATGTGGAAGTTTAATATTTCCATCTTTTTCCCATGTTCGTCAAGGGGACTTTGTAAATACTTTTAATCTTCTGCTCAGATTACTCTGGGATATATTGGGGCATCACACCAACCTGTACAAAATAACAAGATTTCATGCCCTATTTAAGATTCCATGTAATTATGGTGTTTGAATAAACTGACCATACAAGTTAAATTAGATAGTGTGCAACACAAAATACAAATTTTGCACCAAATTAACTTCTCTTCCTCTGTTTGCACACAGAACTTGAAGTGTAAAAATGCAGCCAATATCATCCTTTACCCTTTAGTCTGATATAACTTAGTCCTAACCAGATTGGCTTCCTTCATATTTCTAACTGAAGTCTGATTTCTTTTTCAGCTCCTTTAATAATTGCTGAGTGGGTTAATGTTGCCTTTCATAGATGCTCTGAGTCTCAGGTGTCACACAGATACCCAGAGTTCCAAGAAATGACCAGTTTATACAGAAACAGCACCTTATCTCAGAATTTAAAATTAATGATTACAACTCAGGAATAGATGTGCCTGCTGTAAGAGCTTACAATCTAGGAAACTTTACAATGAGCATTTCCCCTGATAACCTATGTCTCAAATTAAATTCTCAGAGTTTGCACATTACATTAGTCCATATTAGTGAGGCATTATAATATCTGTCTTTTTATTTCTGGCATATTTCATTCATCATACTATCCTCCAGGTTCATTCACCTGTTCGCATGTCTCAGAATTTCCTTCCTTCTTGCAATCACTCAGCATTTCATTGTACATATATAACATCACAATTCTTGCTTCAGTTTCTCAGTTGATGTATCCTTAGGCCACCTCCATCCATTCCGAATCTTGAAAACTGCTGCCATTAACACCGATGTGCAAATGTCCATTCATATCCCTGCTTTCAGATCGTCCAAGTATGTACCTAACAATGGTGTTGTAGAATCATATGGCAATCCTATACTTAGCCTCATGTGGAACCACCGCACTGCTCTCCAGGGACTACACCATTCTACTTCCCTACTAGCAGTGAATAGATACATTTTTCTCTTCATGTTTTCTCTAGCACTTGTATTTTTCTGTTTATGTTTAAACAATTTTATTCACACACCATGTAATCCATTCTAAATCAACTATCATTGGCTCCTAGTATAACCACATAGTTATGCATTTAGCACCACGATCTAGATGAGGACATTTCCATTTCTTCCACAAAGTAAGAAGATAAAAACAATAAAGGGTAAAAACTAGAAAAATTAATTGTGAATGTAAATGCACAGCCATACGATGATATTGTGAAGCACTGATTGTACACTTCGGATGATTACATGGTATGTGAATATGTAATATATATCAATAAAAAGAGTTCTATATACAGCAAAAGTTCTCTGCAATCCCAGTTATTATCTTCTACCTTTCCTTCTGGTATCATACATGCCCCTAGCCCTCCTCTTTCCACTATACTCAGTCAGCTTTCTTCAGTGTATGTGTACAGTATTGTGTTACCATCAGATAATGTTGTGCTATGCATTTCTGAATCTCAGCAGTCAATCCTGTTGAATATTCTGTACTCTTTCAGCATCAATGCCCAGTCTCTACCTTCTTTCTATTTCCTGATAACCTGTGTTCTGAACTTTAATTCTCAGAGTTCATACATTAATGTTAGTTCATATTAGTGAGACTATACAGTATTTGTTCTTTTGCTTCTGGCTGATTTCACTCATCATGATGTCCTCAGGGTTAATCCACATTGTTGCATTCATCATGGCGCTACTCTTTACCGTTACTAATAGTCTTCATTTCTACACTCTTCTCCAAATCTCTTTGTCTCCTGTCTTTTCCTATCTGCCTGTAGTATTCCTTTCAGTATTTCTTGTAGAGCAAGTCTTTTATTTACAAACTCTGTGTCTGTTTGCCTGAAAATTTTAAACTCACCCTCAGTTTTGAAGGAACTTTTGCTGTATATAGAACTCTTTTTATTGATATATATTACATATTCACATACCATGTAATCATCCAAAGTGTACAATCAGTGCTTCACAATATCATCGTATGGCTGTGCATTTACATTCACAATTGATTTTTTTTCTTTTCTGTGAAAAATAACATATATACAAAAAAGCAATAAATTTCAAAGCACAGCACAACAATTATTTGGAGAACAGATTTTAGTGGTTGGTATGGGTTACAATTTCACAATTTTAGGTTTTTACTTCTAGCTGCTCCAAGATACTGGAGATTATCTATGTTGGAGAAATAGCAATTTAAAGATTCAGCAATCATATTTGTTAAACCCTACCTTCTCTGTATAGCTCCATCATCAAATTGATCTTTCTATCCCACTCTTTAGGGATATTTGGCTATGGCCATTCTAATTCATGTTGGAAGGGGCTGTCACTAATATGGAATAGGGAGATAGAACTAGGTGATGTTCTGGAGAGGCTGGGCCCCTCGAGGTTTCAGGACTTATCTGGTCCAGGAACCAATCTGGAGGTTGTAGGTTTCTGGAAAGTTACCCTAGTACATGAAACCTTTGTAGAATCTTATATATTGCCCTAGGTGTTCTTTAGGATTGGCTAGAATGGTTTTGGTTGGGGGTTGGCAAGTTATGATAGTAGCAATGTCTGACTGAAGCTTGCGTTAAGAGTGACCTCCAGAGTAGCCTTTCGACTCTTTGAATTCTCTCAGCCATTGATCATTTATTAGTTACACTTCTTTCCCCCCTCTTGGTCAGGATGGAACTGTTGATCCCACAGTGCCAGGGCTGGACACATCCCTGGGAGTCCTCTCCCACACCTCCAGGGAGACTTTCACTTCTGAATGTTTTGTCCCACGTAGAGGGGAGAGTAATGATTCACTTACAGAGTTGAACTTAGTGAAAGTGAGGCCACATCTGAGTAATAAAGGAGGTCCTCCAGAAGTAACTTTTAAGCATACCTATAGGTAGGCTAAGCTTCCCTGCTACATAAGCTTCACAAGAGTAAGCCTCAAGATCAAGGGCTTGGCCTATTGATTTAGGTGTCCCTAATGTTTGACACAGTATCAGGGGATTCCCTTATGGTAAAGTTTAATAGTTCCATATTTTTTCTTCCATCCTTCAAGGGATTTTGCTAATACTTTTAAATTATCTGTATTTAAGTATTTAATTAATACTTTTTAATTATAATATAATGTATCATCCTAAAATAATACTAGGATATATTCAGGCATTATATTAAGCTATACAGGATTAAAGGCCTTCATTCTCACTCTGTGCTCGCTGTGTTTCAGTTTTTCAAATGAGCTATCCAGACAGGCTGAGTTAGATTATGTGCTACAGGCTGAGTTAGATTATGTGCTATCCAGACAAAATAACCTTTTTTCCTTTGGTCTCAAAGAGTAGGTGTGGTTCTAAAATATAGACAATATCTTCTTTATGCCTGTGTTCTAAATTACCTTAATCACAATCTGATCGGCTTCATTTTTATCTCTAAATACCAGGTTATAAATATATAAATCAACTTCTCAAACTCCAGAAATAATAATTCCCACTCCAGAGTAAATGTGTTTGCTATATGAGCTTTCAATCCATTTTCTAAAGGAGACCATACAATAATTGTTCTTTCATTTCTGGCTTATTTTGCCTCACCAAATGTCCCACATGTTCATTCACATTGTTGTATACTTCATGACTTCGTTCTTTTTGTAGCAGCACAATATTCGATCACATGTATACAGCATCGTTTGCCAATTACTTCTCAGTCAGTGCATCCTTCAGCCACCTGCATTCATTAAGCATCAAGGGTAATGTCCGAAGTCCACAGTCCATCAACACTCTCAATTTTAGATGATTTCATTGTTTCCAAGAGAAAGATAACCAATAAACACACCCTCATCAAATAGGAAATCTAAGCCTCCCCTCAACTCTTGTCCTTCCCCCTACTATTTACCCCTGTTGTTGCTGTGGTACTGCTGATGTTTTGCTGTTAAACATAACCCATAGCATGTAATAGCAGTTTTCCACCTGTACCCTGGACTTGAACACTCTTTGTACACAAATCATACCGTTGAAATCGTTCTTGCAAGAACTTATTTATATTTCTGGTGTTAATCAGTGGGACACATGGGTCTATACAACCCCTTTCAATGTTGTTCACCTTCAATATGGTATTATTATTTATAGACTCACTAGAGAACCACTTTCACTTCTATCTGTTCCCTTACATTTGAGGTAAACCTCATTAGCTAACCGTTCACCCATATCTAGCTTCTATATATCTCTATATCCCCTATAGTTTGTATTACAAGCCTCTGATTTTACCTGTACCATGGTCATAAAAGTGGAGTCATATCGAGACTTTCTTTTTGCATCTCATTTATTTTACTCAGTGTTATGTCCCTATTATTTATTTTATCCATATTTTTTACTCATCTGTCCATATCCTAGAAAAAAAGGAGCATTTGACAAAGTTTTTGCAACCACACAGTCACATTGTAAAAGCTATATCATTATACAATCATCATCAAGAAATATGGCTACTGGAACACACTCGGCAGTTTCAGATACTTCTCTCTAACCACTCAAATACACCATAAACTGAATAGGGACGTCTGTATATTGTGTAAAAATACCTCCAGGATAACCTCTAGATGGTTTGAAATCTTTCAGTCACTGACACTTCATTTTATCTCATTTCTCTCTTCCTCCTTTTAGTTGAGAAGGTTTTCTCAATCCCTTGATGCGGGGTCCTGGCTCATCCCAGGATTTCTATCCCACCTGCCAGGGAGATTTACACAGGGAGTCATGTCCTACGTAGAGGAGGGAGGGCAGTGAGTTCACTTGCTGTGTTGGCTTAGAAAGAGAGAGAGCACATCTGAGCAGCAAAAGAGGTTCTTTGGAGTGACTCAGGCCTAATTTTAAGTAGGCTTAGCCTGTCCTTTGCAGGGATAAGTTTCATAGGGGTAAACCCCAAGATTGAGGCTCAGCCTATTGACTTGGTTGTCCCCATTATTTGTGAGAATATCAGAAATTCTCCAAGTGGGGAAGCTGACTATTTCCCCTTTTTTTCTCATTCCCCTTAGGAAACCTTGCAAATGCCAATACTATTTGATTATCTGCTTAATATACTCTGAGATGTATATACTCTGGAATGTATCCATCATTACATTAATCTGTGCAGGATTAAAGGCCCTCATTCTTATTCTGGGTTCTCTGTCTTTGGGTTGTTTAAATGATCTTTCCAGACAGGTTAAGTCAAAGTATGTATTACAGAAAATTTAGGTTCCAGACAAAATAACCTTTGTTCCTTTGTCTCATAGAGTAAGTGAAGTTCTGAAGTACATACAGTGTCTTCCTTATCCCTGTCTTTTGAATTACCTTAATCCCAGCCTGGTCAGCTTCTTTCTTATCTCTGATTACCAGGTTATACATATATAAATAAATTATATAAAACAATCTGTCAAAATCTAGAATTAACAGTTACCACTCCAGACTGAATGTGTCTGCTATAAGAGCTTTCAATGTAGGCCTCTATTTTCTTATAAGCATTTTCTAAATGAGACCATGGTATATTTGCTCTTTTGTTTCTGGCTTATTTTGCCTCACCAGATGTCCCACAGGTTCATTCACAGTGTTGCATGCCTCACAACTTCCTTCCTTTTTGTAACAGCACAGTATTCGATCATATGTATATACCATCATTCATTGATCTACTTTTCAGTGCATTCTTCAGCCACCTCCATCCTCTGGGCATCATGTATAATGTCCAAAGTCAACAGTCTATTGGATATAGAATTATTGTTTGGCAGTTTTGTTCTTTCAGTATCTTAATTATATTATACACTGCCTTCTTGCCTACACAGTTTTTGCTGAGAAGTCTGCTTCAAGTCTTATTGAGGTTCCCTTGTATGTGATGGATTGATTTTCTCTTGCTGTTGGCAGAATTCTCTTTTTCTCTTTAACATTTGACAATCTGATTAGTCAATGTCTTGTAATAGGTCTATTCTGTTTGGGATATGCTATGCTTCTTGGATCTGTAATTTTATGTCTTTCATAAAAGATGGGAAATGATTATTTTCCCCATTATTCTTTCTAACTCTTTCCTTCTCTTCTGCTTTTGAGACACCCATAATATGCATTTCATGTGCTTCATGTTGTCATTCAATTCCCTGAGATCCTGCTCATATTTTTCTATTTCTTTTCCTATATTTAAAAAAATTTTTTATTAATTAAAAAAAATTAGAAGAAAAAAAAACAAGCATTCCCAACACATACACTCAGCAATTCACAATATTATTACATAGTTGCATATTCACCATCATGATCATTTCCCAGAACATTGGCATCAATTCAGAAAAAGAAAAGACAACAGAAAAATAAAACAAAAACAAAAATATTTTTACATACCATACCCCTTCCCCCTCCCTTTCTTTGAACACTAGCATTTTAAACTAAATTTATTTTAACATTTGTTCCCCCTATTATTTATTTTTATTCTGTATGTTCTACTCATCTGTTGACAAGGTAGATAAAGGGAGCATCAGACACAAGGTTTTCACAATCACACAGTCACATTGTGAAAGCTGTATCATTATACAATCATCATCAAGAAAAATGGCTACTGAAACAGAGCTCTACATTTTCAGGCAGTTCCCTCCAGCCTCTCCATTACATCTTGGTTAACAAGGTGATTTCTACTTAATGCGTAAGAATAACCTCCAGGATAACCTCTTGACTCTGCTTAGAATCTCTCAGCCATTGACACTTTATCTCATTTCACTCTTCCCCCTTTTGGTCGAGAAGGTTTTCTCAATCCCTTGATGCTGGGTCTCAGCTCATTCTAGAGTTTTTCTCAATCCCTTGATGCTGAATCTCAGTTCATTCTGGGATTTCTGTCCCACGTTGCCAGGAAGATTCACACCCCTGGGCGTCATGTCCCACGTAGACAGGGGGAGGGTGGTGAGTTTGCTTGCTGTGTTGGATGGAGAGAGAGGCCACATCTGAGCAACAAAAGAGGTTCTCTTGGGAGTGACTCTTAGGCCTAATTTTAAGTAGGCTTGACCTATCCCCTGTGTGGTTAAGTTTCATATGAACAACCCCCAAGACTGGGGGCTCAGCCTATAGCTTTGGTTGCCCACACTGCTTGTGAGAATATGAAGAATTCAACTTGGGGAAGTTAAGTTTTGCCCCATTCTCACCATTCGCCGAAGGGGACTTTTACAAATACTTTTCCACTCATTGATCAGATCACTCTGGGATTCATCAGGGTATCACCTGGACAAACCAACAAAATTTCATGTCCTATACCAAGTTCCATGTACTTAAGGTGTTCAACCAACTATCTACATAAGTTATATTAGGAGATGCACTAGTCAAAGTACAAATTTGTACCAAATAAACAGTTTATTCTTTAGTCTCACACATAAGTTGATAATTTAAAATAATAATTACCATCTATTTTCAGCATACTGCAGTAATGACATTCTTTTGTTCTTCCTCATGCAAAAACATTTTTGAAATTTATACATTTAGTCACTATCATTATACACTCTGGACATTCCTAAATTATACCATCTCAATCTTTATCATCTATATTTCTTTGTGATTTCATTTATGCCCCAGCCCTCCTCCCTCTATCATTCTCACATGCAGCTTCATTCAGTATTTTAACATAATTGTATTACAGTTAGGTAATATTGTGCTGTCCATTTCTGAGTTTTTATATTCAGTCGTGTTGCACAGTCTGTATCCCTTCAACTCCAATTACCCAATATCTTACCCTATTTCTATCTCCTGATGGGTCTCTGTTACCAACGAAATATTCCAAGTTTATTCACTAATGTCAGTTCATATCAGTGAGACTATACAGTATTTGTCCTTTTGTTCTGGCTAATCACAGTCATCATGATGTCCTTAAGGTCCATTCATGTTGTTACATACTTCATAACTTTATTCTGTCTTACAGCTGCATAATATTCCATCTTATGTAAATGCCACAGTTTGTTTAGCCAACCGCCTGTTGATGGACATTTTGGCTGTTTCCATCTCTTAGTAATTTTAAATAATGCTGCTATAAACATTGGTGTGTAAATGTCCATTTGTGTCCTTGCCCTCATGTCCTTTGAGTAGAGACAGGATATAGATGGGTCCTGTTTTTAATCCATCCTACCAGACTATGTCTTTTGATTGGAGAGTTTAATCCATTAACATTCAGAGTTATTACTGCATGGGTAATACTTTCTTCTATTATTTTGCCTTCTGGATTGTATATGTCATATCTAATTTCCCTTCTATTTACCTTTACTCATAGTCTTCCTTTCTACACTCTTCTCTACACCTCTCTATTCTGTCTTTGTATCTGTCTTTAGTGTTCCCTTTAGTATTTCTTGCAGAGCTGCTCTCTTGGTCACAAATTCTCTCAGTGATTTTTTGTCTGAAAATGCTTTAATTTCTCCCTCATTTTTGAAGGACAGTTTTGCTGGATATAGAATTCTTGGTTGGCAGTTTTTCTCTTTTAATAATTTAAATATATCATCCCACTGTCTTCCTGCCTCCATGGTTTCTGCTGAGAGATCTGTGCATAGTCTTATTGGTCTTCCCTTGTATGGGATGGATTGCTTTTCTCTTGCTGCTTTCAAGATTCTCTCTTTCTCTTTGACCTCTGACATTCTGATTAGTAAATGTCTTAGAGTATGTCTGTTTGGATCTATTCTCTTTGGGGTATGCTGCACTTCTTGGATCTGTAATTTTAAGTCTTTCATAAGAGTTGGGAAATTTTCATTGATAATTTCCTCCATTAGTTTTTCTCCTCCTTTTTCCTTCTCTTCTCCTTCTGGGATACCCACAACATGTATATTCATGCGCTTTATATTGTCTTTCAATTCCCTGAGTCCCTGCTCATATTTTTCCATTTTTTTCCGGAAAAAATTTTCTTTTTCTTGCCGGATTTCAGATGTTCATCCTTCAGTTTGCTAATCCTATGTTCTGTCTCTCGAAATCTACCATTGTAGGTTTCCATTGCTTTTTTCATCTCTTCTGCCTTGCCTTTCATTCCCATAAGTTTTGTGATTTGTTTTTTCAGACTTTCAATTTCTTCTTTTTGTTCATTCCTTGCCTTCTTTATATCCTCCCTCAATTCATTGATTTGGTTTTTGATGAGGTTTTCCATGTCTGCTTGTATATTCTGAATTAATTGTTTCAGCTCCTGTATGTCATTTGAATTGTTGGTTTGTTCCTTTGACAGGGCCATATCTTCAATTTTCCTAGTGTGATTTGTTATTTTTTGCTGGTGTCTAGGCATTTAATTACCTTAATTAGTTCATTCTGGATATTGCTTTCACTTCTTTACCTAGGGTTTTCTTGCTTGATGAATTTGTTGTCTGTCTGTTCTTTCACATTCAGTTCAGCTTTTTCTGGACCTCTAGCTTAGGTTTTGTTTATCAGAGGAAATTTTTTCATTTCTTGTTTTCTTATTTCTTGCCTTGCTTGTATGGTACCTTTACCCCCCTACCCTTAGGAGGGTCTACTTAGATATTATAGACCCCAGCCAGATTTTCCCAGGCCATACTGGCCTCCTAACAGGAGAAAAGAGTCACCTGTGTCAGTTTTCCCTGAGGGTTGGACCCAGCAGGTTGAAAGACTTTCCTGTGAAGTCTCTAGATTCTGTTTTTCTTATCCTGCCCAGTATGTGGCACTTGTCTGCCTGCAGATCCCACCAGCATAAGATGATGCGGTACCTTTAACTTTGGCGGACTCTCCCTGGGTTCTATGGGGGCTTGCAACTGGTCCAGCTGGTCCAGACTGGGGTACGCTGTGTGTCTGATCACTGACATGGCCCAGGAGCTGTTCTGTACTGTTTCTGATTATTTAGTAGTTGTTCTGGAGGACAAACTATAATGCGCACATTGTTAAGCCGCCATCTTGACCTGGAAGCCCCGTGTAAATCCCTATATTTTCTTTTATGTTAGAATTTCAGATGTCCTGTCCTCTAGCTCACTAATCCTTTCTTCTGCTTCTTCATATCTATTGTAAGTCTCCATTGTGTTTTTTATCTCTTCCATTCTCATAAGTTCTGCCACTTATTTTTTTGGATGCTGTATGGTGGGGGATCACATTTCATTTGTTTTCCATGTGAGTATTCCTTTATTGCGGCACCATTTGTTGAATTTTTTGTTTGTTTATTGTTTGCCTGTTTGTTTGTTTTTGGAAAGTGCATGGACTGGGAATCGAGACTGGGTCTATCACATGGTAGGCAAGAATTCTACCACTGAACTCACTTAGCACCCCCTAAGCTTTGCCATTTTAAAAAATGTATATTTTTATTAAGAAATCTTCACATTAACATATAGTCCTTCTGTAGTATACAATCAGTGGCTCATAATGTCATCACATAGTTGTGCATTGATCACCATGATCATTTTTAGAACATTTGTATCACTCCAGAAAAAGAAGTAAAAAGAAAAAAGAAAAAACTCATATATACTGTACTCCTTTACCCTCTCTCTCATTGACCACTAGTGTTTCAATATACCTAGTTTTTTAACCCTTATCCCCACCCCATTATTTATTAATTTTTTCCGTATTTTTTTTTTTTTTACCCATCTGTCTATATCCTGGATAAAAGCAGCATCAGACACAAAGTTTTCACAATCACACAGTCACATTATAAAAGTTATATAGTTATACAATTGTCTTCAAGAATCAAGGATACTGGAACACTTCTCAACAGTTTCAGGTACTTCCTTCCATCCTACCCAATACATCATAAGCTAAAAAGATACCTTCATAAGGTATAAGAAGAACCTCCAGGAAAACCTCTCCACTCTGTGTGAAATCTCTGAGCCACTGAAAATTTTTTTCTCCCTCCTCCTTTTGGTCAAGAAAGTTTTCTCAGTCTCATGATGCCAGATGTTGGCCCATCGCAGGAGTCCTGGCCCATGTTGGCAGAGAGATTTATATCCCTGGGAGTCATGTCCCATGTCGGGGTAAGGGCAGTGAGTTCACCTAGAGAGAGAGGCCATATCTGAGCAACAAAAGTGGTTCTCTGGGGGTGACTCTTAGGCATAATTATAAGTCGCCCTAGCTTCTGCTTTGCAGGAATAAGTTTCATAGGGCCAAACCCCTAGATCGAGGGCTCAGCCTACTGAGTTAGTTGTCCCCACTGCTTTCAAGAATATAGAAATTCCCCAGATGGGGAAGTTGAATATTTCCTCCTTTCTCCCCAGACTGAATTATCTGAAGGTGGTCCACCACTTGAGCTGAGCCTGGCCTCACCTAGTCTTCAGGGAATTATCTCCCTCACTTGACTTGTTACTTTGTCTCTGAAACCTATCTTAACACTGCTCTTGCCTGTTTAGCATAATTGAAAATGTCTGAAGCTTTCTTTAATGAGGTACTTTGAATAGTTTCAAAACAGAAAAAACAGTGAGAGAAAAGAATCCCTTTCAGAGCCAGTCCCCAGCCCCCAAGGTTCACCAGTCAAGATCCAGAGTTGGTACCTAGCTCTGTATGTCCCTTTTCTTGGGGCATAGCACTTTTTCAGTATTCTAAGCTTGGCTGACTCCAAATGCCTACTTTGTTTTTTTTCCTTCATTATTCTGCTCTCCTCTCTGCTGGGAGAGACGTTCAGGGTTACTTTTCCACTTTCTCTGGATTTTTCTGTACTTGGAGCTTGTATTCAGCAGTCCAAATTTATTAATTAAAACTACAGTTGGAGCTTTGTTGAACTACCTTCCCTTGCTCCCAGCAGAGACTGCGTCTTTTTCTCCATCAGCTTTCCTTGCCAGTGGGGAAGGGGTGGCAGCCTCCACTGTCTGGGGGTTTCATGTATAGTTTCCTGTTGTGATCTTGTCTCTTCTACTCATTCCAGACTGGTATGCAATGTGTGTCTGGATGGCCACAGAAGTCCCCCAAACAGTTATTACAGACAGTTCCTTCTTGTTTACTAGCTGCTCTAGAGGACTAACTAAACTCCACACCTCCCTATACCACCATCTTGCCCTGCCTCATTCATAAATGAGTTAGAAGTGGGAAATTACATGGGATTGTATAACTCGGTAAATATCCTGGCAAACAATGATATTGATTAACAGCAGAAATATAAAACATTTCCTCTATGAATGAATACAAATGTATAATACTCTTACAGGAATCAAAATAGAAGGGGGATGAGGGAATGCACCTATTGCAAACTAAGGACTCTTGGTAACAGTAATATCCTAATATTCTTTTATCAACAGTAACCAGTATACCATACCAATAACAGGAATCAGTGATTGTGGGGCGATAAAGGGTGTTCTAGTTTGCTAGCTGCTGGAATGCAATATTCCAGAAACAATGGCTTTTAAAAGGGGGGGGGGAATTATTGTAATAAGTTGCAAGTTTAACGTTCTAGGGCCGAGAAAATGTCCTGATTAAAACAAATCTATAGAAATGTCCAATCCAAGGCATCCAGGGAAAGATACCTTGGTTCAAGAAGGTTGATGAAGTTCAGGGTTTCTCTCTCAAGTTCAAGAGCACATGGCAAACACAGGGTTTCTCTTTCATCTGGAAAGGCACATGGCAAACACAGTCAGGGTTCCTCTCTCATCTGGAGGGGCACATGACGAACATGGTGTCATCTGCTAGCTTCCTCTCCTGGTTTCCTGTTTCATGAAGCTCCCCGGGAGGCATTTTCCTTCTTCATCTCCAGAGGTTGCTGGCTGTTGTACTCTGCCTCTCGCAGCCCTATCGTTCTGCTGTGCTCTCTCTGAATCTCTTCCATTCTTCAAACTGTTTCCTCTTCTATGGGACTCCAGTAAACCAATCAAGACCCACCTGAATGGGTGGAGACATGACATCACCTAATCCAGCTTAACAACCACTCTTGATTGAGTCACATCTCCAGGGAGATGATCTAATTGTAGTTTCAAACATACAGTACTTAATAGGGATTAGAAGAAACAGCTGCCTTTACAAAGTGGGATTAAGATTAAAACATGGCTTTTCTAGGGTACATACATCATTTCAAACCAGCACAAGGGGTATGGATGTTTTGGGTTTTCTCTTTTTATTTTATTTTTTTCTAGAGTAATGAAAATGTTCTAAAATTGATTGTAGTGATGAATGTACAGCTGTGTACGATACTGTAGGCCATTGACTCTGCACTTTGAATGGATTGCATGGCATGTGAATATATCTCAGTAAAACTGAATTAAAAACAGTGGGCACTATGATTGTTTTTGAGAACTACAACCCCCAGATGGTTCCTAAGCCATATAAGTCCTGAAACGCAGAGGGGCCAACTAGTTCCACCCCACTATCCCGTATAATTGATGGCCCCTTCCAAAATGGAAAAGTTAGAATAGGCATAGCCCAAATAACCCTAAATATTGGAAGAATGATCAAAGGATATGGTGGAGTTATACAGAGAAGGTAGGTTTTAGCAAGTTAGTATGATTGCTGAATTATTATATTGATATTTCTTTTTTAATCTCCAGTGTCTTGGAGAGCTGGAAGGAAAAATCCTAAAACTGTGGAATTGCAACCCATACCAAACTCTGAAATCTGTTCTATAACTAATTGATGTGGTGTGCTTTGAAATTTTTGTAAAAAATATTTTTATTGATTAATCTTCACTAACATACATTCCATGCATGGTGTACAATCACTGGCTCACAATATCATCACATAGTTGTGTGTCCAGAAAAAGAAATAAGATGAAAAAAGAAAAACTCATACCTCCCATACTCCTTCTCCTCCCCTCATTGACCACTGGTATTTTTACTCATCTGTGCATACCTTGGATAAAAGGAGCAACACACACAAGGTTTTCACAATCCCATAGACACATTGTAAAAATTGTATCTTTATACAATTGTCTTCAAGAACCAAGGCTACAGGAACAGAACTTAACAGGTTCAGGTACTTCCCTCCAGCCACTCCAATGGTGTTCTTTTAAATTTGTTGCTTTTTCTTTGTATATATGCTATTTTTCACAATAAAAAAAAAATTGTGAAGAAAAAGCATAGGAGATCCGAAGGAAATTTTGTTGGTTTATTTAATTTTTTTCAATTATTTATTTATTTTTTTAAATACAGAAAACACCAAATAAATGCAAACATTCTTATTTTGATCATTCCATTCTACATATATAATCAGTAATTCACAATATCATCACATAGTTGCATATTCATCATCATGATCATTTCTTAGAACATTTGCATCAATTCAGAAAAAGAAATAAAAAGAACAGAAAAAGAAATAAAATGAAAACAGAAAAAAAAATTATACATACCATACCCCTAACCCCTCCCTTTCATTGATCATTAGCATGTCAAACTAAATTTATTTTAACATTTGTTCCCTCTATTATTTATTTTTATTCCATATGTTCTACTCATCTGTTGACAGGATAGATAAAAGAGTATCAGACACAAGGTTTTCACAATCATACAATCACATTTTGAAAGTTTTATCATTATACATTCATCATCAAGAAACATGGCTACTGGAACACAGCTCTACATTTTCAGGCAATTCCCTCCAGCCTCTCCATTACATCTTGAATAACAAGGTGATATCTACGTAATGCATATGAATAGCCTCCAGGATAACCTCTAGACTCTGTTTGGACTCTCTCAGCCATTGACACTTTGTCTCATTTCACTCTTCCCCTTTTTGATTGGGAAGGTTTTCTCAATCCCTTGATGCTGAGTCTCAGATTATTCTAGGGTTTTTCTCAATCCCTTGATGCTGAGTATCAGCTCATTCTAGGAGTTCTGTCCCACGTTGCCAGGAAAGTCCACACCCCTGGAAGTCATGTCCCACGTAGATGGGGAGGGTGGCAAGTTTGCTTGTTGTGTTGGCTGGAGAGAGAGACCACATCTGAGCAACAAAAGAGGCTTTCTTGGGGGTGATTCTTAGGCCTAATTTTAAGTAGGCTTGACCTATCCTTTGTGGGGTTAAGTTTCATATGAACAACCCCCAAGACTGGGGACTCAGCCTATAGCTTTGGTTGTCCATACTGCTTGTGAGAATATCAAGAATTGAACTTGGGGAATTTGAATTTTCCCCTGTTCTCACCATTACCCAAAGGGGACTTTGCAAGTACTTTTTTATTCACTGTTCAAATCACTCTGGGATTCATCGGGGCACCACTCTGGACAAACTAACAAAATATCATGTCCTACCCAAGTTTCCATATACTTATGGTGTTCAACCAAGCTATTTACATAAGTTATATTAGGAAATGCACTAGTCAAAATATAAATTTTGTACCAAATAAACATTTTTTGCTTTAGTCTTACACATAAGTTGAAATTTTAAAATATTAATTACCATCTGTTTTCAGCACCCTGCAGTAATGACATTCCTTTGTTCTTCCTCATGCAAAAATATTTTTGAAATTTGTACATTTTCTCACTATCATTATACACTCTAGTCATTCCTAGATTATACCATCTCAATCTTTATTGTCTATCTTTCTTTCTGATTTCATTTATGCCCCCAGCTCTACTCCCTCTATCATTCTCACATTCAGCTTCATTCAGTGTTTTAACATAATTGTATTACAATTAGGTACTATTGTGCTGTCCATTTCTGAGTTTTTATATTCAGTCCTGTTGCACAATCTGTATCCCTTCAGCTCCAATTACCCAATACCTTACCCTATGTTGGTTTATTTTTATATCACTTACTTCTTAGAATGTAATGCTAAGAGAAATAAAAATAGTTTCAATTTTAATAAAAGTGACAGTGCATATACACACTATTCTTGTGTTAAAGACAACTCCTTGACAACAGTACATTTTAAAGTTTTTTGCAAACTTATTTGTGTTCCTGGTTTAGTTACTTTGATATATTGATCCCTCTATAGCCCTACTTTTGTAAGAGTCATACTCAATGCATCTAATGTTGAAAGCATAATGTACAGAACTCAATTCCCTTCCCTTTTAGCATTCAGGACTTTAATTAGCGAATCGCCTCTAAGAACTAGAATAAACTTTGAAACATAAAACCAAAGGAAAAAAAAAACAGACCAAAAAAAAAAAACAGTGGGAGATGGCAGTTTTTTCCTTTAAAATTATAGTTATTTCATTATTTTTTTAAAAGCTAGAAGTGTCATAAATGGTTTTAAATTAAGTGGAATATTTAAGAATGATGCATAGTTAGTTTTGATTGTTTTATTGTACAAGGGTAAAACTCATTTTAAAAAAATGAATATTAGTATAATATTGACTCTTTTTTTATTTTTTTGGTGTGCATGGTCCAGGAATCAAATAGTATTGACTCTTAAATGACTGTTTTCAAATTTAGCTGGCAAAGAGCACATTTGTGATACAAAGATGAAATAATTTTATATTTAATTTTTATCTGTATCTTTTTTTGCAGAACATCTAAATATATTGCTGTTTGGGTTGTCACAAAGGTTGCACGAAACTCTTTCAAAAGTTGACATAACATTTTACACATCATCCAAAGGAGAGGAACTAAAAAACGTACAAAATAATGTGCCATCCTGCCATCATCATCAGCCTGCAAAACTTGTTATGGTTAAAAAAGAAGGTCCAAATAAGGTATTGTTCCCTCCTCACCCTACCAAATGCTTGTCTTATACAAAGTTTAAGTACCTATTGCTTTATAACAAGCTTACTTAAAGTGTAAATCTTGACTGAGACCTTTCTTTTTCAGACATTAGTACCTCATTTATAGTAAATGCTTAATTTGCATTCAGCATTTGTGGATCTGTGTTCTAGGATACCAAAATATGAGCTAATGTCAACCTTCAAGTTGAGTAGGAACTTACTGCATAGTAATAAATGGAGACAGAAACCTCAAAGAAAATCTTATATAAATTATATATACGTGTGTGTGTGTATGTGTGTGTGTGTGTTTAAAACTGCTGGTAACCCTATTGTATAGGAATTCAGGTTAGTAAAATGGTGGTGGTGTGTTGATTAGTGGTTTGTACTCATTTGTAAGACTATTCCTTCCCACATACCAATACAATTTTCCTTTACCATTTGTATATTCTACTTGTTTATATATGAATCATTATTTGTTGAATGTGAAAATTTGTATTCAAAATAATTGTCAAAAGCAGTAATTTATAAGCTGAAGTATAACCATAGAATAACTGCTGAAAGTGTTTTTTTAAAAGATTATTTGAAGACATGATTGCATGTTCACAATATGTTGTTGGGTATAGGGGTTTGGATACAGAATAGAAAATGTATAAGTATATGAGTTTTGTTTAAAAAAAAAAAACAACCCAGCAACATGGGTTTGTCTTTGTATGTATGTGTATATGTGTGTATGTTTGTATGTGTGTGTGTGTGTGTACTTGGGTGAATGAGCAAAAAGACCAGAGAGAAATGCATAAAATGTTGATTGTAGTTGTTTGGGGCTAGCTTTCAGGTTGTCCATAGTGAAGATTTTTAATGTGAAAAACAGTAAATATTTTTCAAATAACCTCATATTATCTTTGAGTAATGTAATCTTTTGACAAAGAGAAAATAAGTGGAATAGTAGGTAGTTTTAAAAGTTTTAATTTATTTTGTAAACTAATATTCACTTGGAGACTAATTTACTACAGTAAATTTATGCCAAACCATCTTCACAAATGTCTTGACAGACATAATACAAAGCAGTAGAAAAAGGAAAACATTTTTTTTCACTAGATTTTAATATCTTTTTTTTTCCCTTGAGGGTCGTCTGTTTTACACATGTGATGGAACCAAAGCTGACCGATGTAAGTTTTTCAAGTGGTTTGAAGAAGTAACTCCAGGTTATTTACCACAGAAAGAATCTCATCCCAGCATGGTTTTAAGTGATATAAAAAGTATTGGCTTGTACTTAAGAAGTCAAAAGATACCATTCTATGAAGAGTGCCAGCTTTTGGTGAGGTATGTTTTATGGTACCAAATAATTATCTGTAATCACATCTCAGTGCAATTCTTCCAAGACTCTGCTGAGGTCTTGCAAATAATTCTTTAAGGCTATATTTGGCTTCCTCTAAACATCAAGCTGTGTTGTCAGAAAAACTGGAAGGAATGCTGTTTTTCTAATCATTTTTATGTATAGTCGAGGCTATTCACAATCCTAAGGAAAATCCTACCTAACAAACCAGAGGAATACATTTTAGCATTGTAGGATAATAGGATTCAGAAGCCTGAACTACAGTGCTTATTGGATAATAGAGTGTTACTTTTTGTAAACATATCTGTTATAAAAGTGGAATAATCCAAAGAGAAAATATGATGGCTGTTTTCACAGTGACTTAATAAACAACATTTATTTAGTGCTCATATATGCCAGGTTCTCTTGTACCTTATATGTATTATTTAATCATCACAATGAATGTTATTTAAAATGTGAAGATGATGGGAATAAGTTAGCCCCATTTTCTGCTTATAGAAACTCAGATACTGTATCTTTTAGATACTTTTCCTACTTCAATCTCTTCGAAAACCGATAATTCTGTGAAGATTGCTGTTATTTTCTTGCTTCGATGTGATGGTATACACATATATATACATACACTTAGTTTTACTTGAAAGGTCATTGCTAATTTTTAAAAAAGTGTTTTTACTAAGAAGTCTTCACACATATGTAGTCCATTGAATACTATCATCCATAGTATACAATCAGTGGTTTACAGTATCATCACATAGTTGTGGTGATATGTTTATAATTTTTAGAACATTTGCATTACTCCAGAAAAAAAAATAAAAAGAAAAACTCATACATCCCCTACCCTTTACCTCTCCCTGTCATTGACCATTTTTCAATTTACCCAATTTTTTACCCTTTATCCTCCCCCATTATTTATTCATATTATTCTTATCTCTTGTTGAAGTCTGAACATTTTTTGAACTTTTTAAACAGTTGCTGTATGGGGTAATGCTGACTTTTCATAGCTTCAGTGCTATAACTCAGAGTCTCAGGTGTCACATAAATACCTGAAGTTTCAGGGAATGACCAGATTATATGCAAATAGCTCAGTATCTCAGAATTTAGAAATAACAGTCACAACTCCTGAATATATGTGACTGCTATAAGAGCTTTCCATCTAGGACCTCTTACAATAGGCCCCCACCAGATCCATGCTCTAAACTTCATTCTCAGAGTGTGTCATAGTTAGTCCATACGAGCAAGGCGTAATAATGTTTGTTGTTTTGTTTCTGCCATTTCACTCAATGCACTGTCCTTAAGGTTCATTCACTTAGTTGTATGCGTCACAACTTCATTCTTTATATCCTCTCTGAACTTATTGATTTGGTTTTTGTTGAGATTTTGCATGTCTGTTCAAACACCCCTGAATAAGTTGTTTAACTCCTGTATCTTGTTTGAAGTGTTGGTTTGTGCCTCTGATTGGGCCACATCTTTGATTTTTCTATGAAGACTCATTTTTTTACTGGCGTCTAGGCATTTGATTTCCTTTATTAGTTTATTCTGGAAATTTTTATCACTCTTTTACATGGAGTTTTCATGTTGGATGGCTTTGTTCTCTGTTCTTTAACATTTAGTTCAATTTATTCTAGACCTTTAGCATGGGTTCTGGGTAACTAATCAGAATTTTTCAGTTTTTGTTTTTCTGTTTCTTGTGGTGCCTATATGGAGCCTTTTTTCTTTATTTTTGAGGATGGTCTCTTCATATATTATTGACCCCAGTCATATTTTCCCAGACCACACAGGCCCACATCCCAGGAGGAGAGAATACCAAGTATAAAGTTTCCCTGAGGGGGTGATGCAGCAGGTTGTCAGACTTTCCTATGAAGCCTCTAGACTCTGTGCTTTTCCTATCCTGCCTTGCATGTGGTGCTTGTCAGCCTGCAGCTCCCCACTGGCATAAAGTGATGTGGTGCCTTTAGTTTCAGCACCCTCTTCCTGCCATGGTGTGGTTGAGACAAAGGCTGAGGCAGTAGGCAGGGCTTTGATTACTTCTGTTTTCCAGCCCCTGGGGCCTGAATTCCCTGAAGGAGGGCCTCCACTTGAGTTAGGTCCTGCCCCTTTTCTTGGAGAAGAAATGCCCTTTAGGGAATTAACCCCTTTCACCTGACCAGTTACTTTGTCTCTCAGACATGCCTTAATTCCGCCCTTGCCTGGGGTAGTGCTGGAGCCTGAGAGTGCTCACAGTTCTATCTAATGCGCTGTTAAGAAGTAAAAAATGACAAATTAGGTAAGGGAGATGGAGATACATGTTTCAGAAGAGAAGGTTATTTCCATCTTGAACATTTAGAAACACTAGACTGAACTCTGATGGATAGAATCATCAGTTTATTAACAAAGGATGACTTGTATTGAACAAGACAAGCTGGTTCAAGCATTTGAAATTGCTTTTGAAGTACTAAGACAGCATTCAACTGGAGATCTCAGTACACACAAAATTACAAAAGTTGCCCTCATGTCCGGAAATTCCAAATGCTATGGAATGCTGCCTAGAAAGGAAGTTGTCTATAACTGGAAAACCATAATCAACAGTGCCGCAGACTTCTATTTTGAAGGAAATAGTCATCAAACTCTACAGAATACCACTGTAAACCAGCTGGTATAACCTGCTATCCTCCAGCAGAAGGAAGGAAAAGGCAGAAAGAAGCTCTGACTGTACAAATACATTCATGAGTCCCTGTGTAATCCTGAGATGGGATCATGCATTCAGTGGTAGATAAACCTAAAGACATCTTTTAGTTTGTACCAAAAAAACAAAGAAAACCTTGCAGAACTTTGGGGAAAATGAAAAGCCAACTTGAAGACCATGACTAACTAGAAAATGGCCAGAGCACTGAGGAATTATGGAAGAAGTGGGGAAATCACCAAAATCTGGAGAAAGCTAATTTACCAGTTCATTCAGGTCATTCTCCAAAGACTTTCTCCAACTTATTTCTTGGGCAATAAAATCTTCTCTTTACATTTTTTTTTTTTTCGCATGGGCAGGCACCGGGAATCGAACCCGGGTCTTCAGCATGACAGGTGAGAATTCTGCCACTGAGCCACCATCACACTACCCCTTCTCTTTAGATTTTGTTCAACCTCAAAAAGAATATCTCAGTTTAAATAACAGGAATGCAAATTGTAATTAGGCATGTGTCAATTACTGTAAGTTAAAAAACCCTAATTTCTAAATACAGCCATACATGAAATAATTTGTGGCATCAGAAATCCCTACAAACTTCTGAATTTTCCTCTTAAAACAAATAGTGAAGGAAAAAAAACCAATTAACTTTATGATTGCTATTTTCATGGAAAGCACGTTATTTGTGCTAGCTTGGTGGGAAATTCTGTCTCTGAACAACTTTAAAAGATCAAGCTCCATTTGAAACTATGTCCTTCGTCTTACTATTTCCTTTTTTTTTTTTCCAAGTTTTTTTATTGTATAGTATAACATATATACAAAGCAAAGAAATAAAAAAGCAATAGTTTTCAAAGCACTCTTTAACAAGTGGTTACAGGACAGATCCCAGAGTTTGTCATGGGCTACCATAAAATCCTCTCATTTTTCCTTCTAGCTGCTCTTGAATATAGGAGGCTGGAGGGCTTAAATGTTTTTTTATCATCACAATCAACTTTTTTTCCTTCTTTTTTTGTGAAAAGTAACATATATACAAAGAAGCTATAGATTGCAAAGCATAGCACCACAATTAGTTATAGAACATGTTTCAGACTTTGACATGGTTACAGTTTCACAATTTTAGGTTTTTACTTTTAGCTGCTCTAAAATACTGGAGACTAAAAGAGATATCAATGTAATGATTCAACATTCATATTCATTTGTTAAATCCTATCTTCTATGTGTAATTCCACCATCACGTTTGATCTTTCCATTACTCTCTTTAGGATTGCTTGGGCTATAGGAATTCTAAATTTTTGATATTGGAAGGGTTTGCCACTAATATGGGATAGGGAGATGGAGCTGTTTGATGTTCTGGAGAGGCTGTGCTTTCAGGACTTATATGAATCAAGGACCCATCTGGAGGTTGTAGGTTTCTGGAAAGTTACTCTAGTGCCTGGAACCCTTGTGGAATCCTATATATTGCCCTAGGTATTCTTTAAGATTGGCTGGAATGGTCCTGGTTGGGGGCTGGCAGATTGTGATAGGTAGCAAGTTCTATCTGAAGCTTGCATAAGAGCAACTTCCAGAGTAGCCTCTCAACTCTATTTGAACTCTCTGCCATTGATACTATATTAATTACACTTCTTTTCCCCCTTTTGGTCAGGATGAAATTGTTGATCCCATGGTGCCAGGTCTAGATTCATCCCTGGGAGTCATCTCCCACGTCGCCAAGGAGACTTTCACCCCTGGATGTCATGTTCCACATAGGAGGGAGGGCAGTGATATCACTTGCAGAGTTAGAGAGACTGAGGCCACATCTGAGCAACAATAGAGGTCCTCCAGACCTCTTAGGCATGCGTATAGGTAGTCTAAGGTTCTCTGCTACCTACATAAGCTTCACAAAAGTAAGCTTCATCAACGAGGTCATGGCCTATTGATTTGGGTGTCCCTGAAGTTTGACACAGTATCAGGGGATTCCCTGATGGAAAGGTTTAATAGTTCCATATTCCTTCTCCCCTCTCTCAAGGGATTTGCCAATACTTTTTGATTATCTGCTTAATATACTCAGGATGTATCCAGGCATTACAATAATCTATTCAGGATTAAAGGACCTCTTTCTTGTTCTATGCTCCCTGTGTTTCAGATGTTCAAATGAGCTATACAGATAGGTTGAATTAGAATATGCACTACAGAAAATTTCCATTGCAGAGCAAATAAACCTTTCTTCCAGTGATCTCAAAAAGTATGTGTGGTTCTAAAATATAGACCCTGTTTTCCTTACCCCTGTGTTCTGAATTACTATGACCCCAACCTGTTCGGCTTTGTTCTTAGCTCTAAATACCTGGTTCTATGTATAAACAGCCTCTCAGAATCCAGAAATAATAGTCACCACTCTGGACTTAATGTGTCTGCTCTAAGAGCTTACAGTCTAGTTTGTTAGCATAAAGTTGTTCATAGTATCCTTTCATTACCTCCTTTATTTCTGTGGGGTCAGTGATTATGTCTCCTCTTCCATTTCTGATTTTTATTTATTTGCATCCTCTCTCTTCTTCTTTTTGTCAACCTTGCTGAGGGTCTATCAATCTTAAGGAATTTCTCATAGAACCAACTTCTGGTTTTGTTGATTTTCTCAATTGTTTTCATGTTCTCAATTTCACTTATTTCTTCTCTAATCTTCATTATTTTTTTCCTTTTGCTTGCTTTGCGGTTAGTTTGCTCTTCATTCTCTAGTTCTTCCAAGTGTATCCAAAGAGCAGTCAAGCCATAGAAACACAGACACAAAAAAGAAAAGAAAAAAATCCTTTTTAGAGCAGAACCCCCATTCCTCGGGTTTGCCAATCAAGAGCTTAAGTTGGTACGTTCCTCTGTGTATCTCTAGGTCCCATGTGTCCCCTCCTTTCCTTCACGGCCCCCGATCCTTTCAAGTATTTCGTACTGTCCCATCCAAAAACCTGTGGTTTTTTTTTCTCTTTTTCCATCCACCCTGCCCCTTCTGTAGCACGGCAGAACCCTGCAACCTCAGCTTTTTTACTCCAGGTTCAGCTGAGCTGGGGGCCTATTTTTAGTAGTCAGAATTTGTTAATTAATTCCACAATTGGAGCCTGGTTGTGCTCAGCCCCTGCTGCTAGGAAAGTCTCTTTCCTTTCCCCTCTGGGAAGCAGCCTGTCGGGGGAGTATTCTAGTTTGCCAGCTGCCGGAATACAACACACCAGAGACAGATTGGCTTTTAATAAAAGGGGATGTATTTCGTTAGTTCTTCAGAGGAAAGGCAGCTAGCTTTCACCTGAGGTTCTTTAGGTTTTCTCTTACATGGGAAGGCACAGGGTGATCTCTGCTGGCCTTCTCTCCAGGCTTCTGGGTTCCAACAACTTTCCCCGGGGTAATTTCTTTCTGCATCTCCAAAGGCCTCGGGTGAGCTGTGAGTGCTGAGATGAGGTATGTTGAGCTGCTTGGGCTGTGCTACATTGAGTCTCTCATTTAAGCACCAGCCAATTAAATCAAACATCATTCATTGCAGCAGGCATGCCTTCTAGCCGACTGCAGATGTAATCAACAGATGAGGTTCACATCCATTGGCTCATGTCCACAGCTTTAGAACTAAGCACCTTCACCTAGCCAAGTTGACACCTGAATCTAACTACCACAGGGAGGAACACTGGCCTCTAGACTTCGGGGACTCATGGTTCCGCATGGGCTCACAGCTGGACCAGCTTGTCCAGATTATTCTGAGTGTCTAGTCACTGACGTGGCCCCAGCAGTTGTTCTGTACTGTTCCTGCCTATTTACCAGCTGCGCTGGAGGACAAACTAAAATCCACTCCTCACTAAGCCACCATCTTGGCTCCTAAAAGCTTACAGTCTAGGCCTCTGTTTTCTTATAAGCATTTTCTAAAAGTGACCATACCATTGCTGTTCTTTTGTTTCTGGCTCGTTTTGTCTCATCAAATGTCCCACATGTTCATTCATATCACTGCATGCCTGGCAACTGTGTTCTTTTTATAGCAGCACAACCTTCGTTCATATGTATACACCATCATTCGCTGATCTACTTCTCTGTCACTGTATCCTTCAGCCACCTGCATTCATTGGGCATCATGTAGAAGGCCCAAAGTCCACAGTCCATCAACATTGTCAATTTTAGATAATTTCTTTGTCCTCAAGAGAAAGAAAACCAATAAATGCACCTTTGGCAAATGGTAAATCAATCTTCTCTTAACTCTTGTCCCTCACCCCATTCTTTACCTCTGCTGTTGCTGTGGGAGTGCTGATAGTTTTCTTTTGAACATACCTCATAGCATGCAATAGCAGTTTTCCCCTGTACTCTGGACTTAAACACTTTTATACAAGAATCATATCTTTGAAGTAATTCTTGCTAGAACCAATTCATATTTCTAGTGTGAATCAGTGGGACACGTAGGTCTATACAATCCCTCAATCTTGTTCATCTTCAATATGGTAGTATTACTTCTAGACCCACTAGAGACTCACCTTCACTCTTGTCTGTTCCCTTACATTGGAGTTCAACTTCATTAGCTAATGGTTCACTCATCTCTAGTTTCTGTATATCTCTAAGTCAGCTATATTCTGTATTATAAGCCTGATTATGCCTTTATGCTAGTCGTAAAAGTGGAATCATAACAGTATCTATCCTTTTTTGTCTGGCTAATTTCACTCAGCATTATATCCTCAAGGCTCATCCATCTTGTCATGCCATTTCATCCTACTGCTACATAATATTCCATCATATATATATATACCACATTTTGTTGATCCACTTCTCTGTTGATGGGCATTTGGTTTGTTTCCATCTTTTGATGATTGTGAATAATGCTGCTTTGAACATTGGTGTGCAAGTGTCTGTTTGTGTCATTGCTTTCAGCTCTTCTGGGTATATACCAAGTAGTGCTATTGCCGGGTCATAAGACAACTCGCTATTTAATTTCCTAAGGAACTGCTGAACAGTCTTCCATTGTGGCTGCATCATTATACCTTCCCACCAGCAGTACATAAGTGTTCCAGTTTCTCCACATCCTCTGTATTTATAGTTTCCCGTTTGTTTAATAGTAGCCATTCTTATAGGTGTGAGGTGGTATCTCATTGTAGTCTTGATCTGCATTTCCTTTATATATATTTGCTTTTCAGAAAAATGCCTATTCATATCTTTAGTGCATTTTATAATTGGGTTGTTTGTTCTTTTGTTGCTAAATTATATGATTTCTTTGAATATACAGGAAACAAATCCTTTGTCTGATATGTGATTTCCCAATATTTTCTCCCTTTGAGTTGGCTGCCTCTTCACCTTTTTGGCAATATCTTTTGAAGTGCAAAAGCATTTGATTTTGAGAAGTTCCATTTATCTATTTTTTTCTTTTGTTGCTTGTGCTTTGGGTGTAAAGTTTAGGAAGCTACCTCCTATTACTAGGTCTTGAAGATGTTTCCCTACATTTTCTTCTAGAAGCTTTATGGTGCTAGTTCTTATATTTAGGTGTTTGATCCACTTTGAGTTAATTTTTGTGTAGGTGTAAGATAGGGGTCCTCTTTCATTCTCTTGGCTACTGATATCCAGTTCTTCCATGCCCAATTATTGAAAAGACTATTTTGGCCCAGTTCAGAGGCTTTGGGGGCCTTGTCAAGAATCAGTTGACCATAGATTTTGTGGTCTATTTCTGCACTCTTGATTTGATTCCATTGGTCAATGCTTCTGTCTTTGTGCCAGTACCATGCTGTTTTGACCATTGTGGCTTTATAATAGGTTTTAAAGTCAGGGAGTGCTAATCCTCCCACTTTGTTCTTCTTTTTTAGGATGATTTAGCTATTTGGGGTCTTTTCGCCTTCCAAATGAATTTGGAGTTAGCTTTTCCAAATCTTCAAAGTGGGTTGTTAGAATTTTGATTGATGCTGTGTTGAATTTGTAGATCAATTTGAGGAGAATTAACATCCTAACTATATTTAGCCTTCCTATCCATGAGCAGGGACTATCTTTCCAACTATTTAGGTCTCCTTTGATTTCTTTAAGCAGTGTTATGTGGTTTTCTGGGTAGAAGTCCTTTACATCCCTAATTAATGTCATTCCTGAGTATTTGATTCTTTTACTTGCTATTTTGAATCATCTTACTACTTTCTATGCAACTACATTTTCTAGGTTATCAGTTCCAATAGAGATGATTTGTTTTATTTTGTACTTCCCTGTCGTAAACTCAGGTGAAAAAAAATCACTCAAATATCTAATGAGAAAACAAAAAAATGACTGCATATGATATAGTCCTTATGCCAAAATATGTTTATGACTTTAAAAACTTCCATGGATATCCTGAACCTAAATTTCCTCTGCATTTCCTCTTCTGGTCTGGGGAGCTAAAGAAGCAATAGTTTAAGGGAAATGCCACCTTCCTTAATAATAAAACTCAGAAGCATGCACCTCCTCCAAACCATTTCTTTGCATTTCACTCTTATCTAGGTAGATCCTAGCTGACATTTCTTGCTGCTATCCTACCACTTGGCCACAGAGAGGTGGCTCAACCTTGGACAAGGTCTCTTCTTTTTTCCCTTGGCCCAGCCCGCTTGAGTCCAGGCTGCAAATAGGGCAAAAAAAAAAAAAAAAAAAAAGAATTTTTTTTAAAGGTTAGAGACTAGGAAATCATATACCTAGGGAAGAATTGGTATTCAGGCAGTCTGTTTATAGAGATATGGCTACTTTCCATAAGGAATGCTGGGAAGAAACCCTTTGTTCCCTATTGCTACAAAGCAAGAGAGCTTTTTAGGTAATGTGGGCTGTCCTCATTCCAGGCCAAGAGAGGATTTCCCCGTCTTTTCCTTAGTGTCTTTCTGGTGCCCTTCCCCACAAAATGTCAAGAAAGAATAGGGTAGGCTCAGTGTGACTGAATATCAAATGTTTCCACATATTGTTTGGGTTTCAACCTCGAAACAGGATTCAGCATTTACACTCCCTCCTCCCCAAAGAAAATATTCTTTATAAAGCATTAGTAAGCAATGTAAATTTTACCAAAGATTCCAGAAGTGGAATGTTGAAGAGGGATTACCACACAGAATCATTCTACCAATTCCATCAATATTTTTGTTCTCTCCATAGTCCCTCTTATACCTAGTGCCAACTTGAGGGTGCCCTCTCCTTGACAGTGCTTCCGAGAATTCCCTATCAGGTCCAACTCTGGGCTGTAATACACTTTTGTTTCTGTAAGACACCTGGGCTCTTCCTTCTACCCATAAGTGGACTGACCAAACCCCATTTTCACAAGGAGGTCCTTCCTGATAAAGAAATGCTCTTATCCAGTTACTCAGGGACCAAAATTCTTTATATATTATAGAGAATGATAAAGAGGGCTATTCTTTCCTGTACCTACCAAAAGAGGAGGAAGAGAGATTTCTAACCCTGTTTCCTGGTATATTGTATCCTATCCTCCATTTTTTCATCTGGTTCCATTAAAGCTCTTTTCTGGTGAGTGAGAGTTCTGAGAAGGAAATTTCATCCAGTTACCCTGTGTCCCACAGGCATCTTCCCATTATTTGATTTCTTGGCCAAGTTATTAAGAACTAAACCTTTCCTTCAGGTGCTTCCTATCAGTACTTTAATTCATAAGAGCATCCTCTGGGCCCTGGTCCTGGAACTCATCCTTCACTTGGTTCATC
This sequence comes from Tamandua tetradactyla, assembly GCF_023851605.1. NCBI lineage: Eukaryota > Metazoa > Chordata > Mammalia > Pilosa > Myrmecophagidae > Tamandua > Tamandua tetradactyla. The sequence continues at coordinate 9,822,978 of NC_135350.1, forward strand.
TGGTTGGTTCATCCTTCAGTTCTTCTTATTCTTCAGGCATAAGTAAGTGCATATCTCTTTTATCAAATTAAGGGAAAAACGTTAAATTCATCAGTTAGATGGCTGCATTAATTTTAGTAGGCAAAAGTGAAAAATAGCTTAATAAATGTATTTTGTTCCATTATTTCCTTCATTCCACTATCCCTGTGTAGATGGAATATGCCTCACTCTGGGTATCTAGTATTACATGAAACAGATATGGTTCTTTCTGTCACGAAACTTCAATTCTATCCATAGCTAGGCATAGATTTATAAATTTTATTAAAATATAACCAAAATTTACCAGATAATTACTGTTGATCATTGAGTGAATTATGTCATAGCCACTCAAAGCATTGCTGAATAATGATCAAACAATCACAAAGGCATGGAAAAAACTGTTATTTTGTTTTCCTGGTGCCTAGAACAGCACTCAGTAAAGATTTGTTAACTGAAAAAATAAAAGCCTCTTCTGAGCTGGGCCTCCACTCCCCAGGTTTTACAATAAAGAATTTGAGTTGGTACGTGGCTCTATGTGACCCCAGGTTTTATGTACCCTGTTTTCTTGGGGTCCAGCCCTTTTTCAGTATTTTGTGCTGTCCAACTCAAAAAGCCTCCGTTTTATTTATTTATTTATTTTTCCATCAGCCCTGCCCCTTCTCTGCTGGGACAAAAACTCCTGTTTCTTTTAGTGCTTACTCCAGATTTGTCTGTGCTCTGGGTCTGTTTACAGTAGTCAGAATTTGTTAGTTAATTCTGCATTTGGAGCTTGGTTGATCTGTTTCCTTGCTACTAGTAAAGTCTGTTTCCTTTCACCTTGGGAAACCAGCCTGCTATGACCTAGGGGGAGAAACATTGGCCTCCGTGGCTTGGAACTCTTACAGTCCTGTGTGGGATCTCAGCCATTCCATCCATTCCAGACTAGTGTATACTGTATGTCCAGTCACTGATGTCCCCCCAGTAGTTGTTCTGTACAGTTCCTGTCTATTTACTAGCTTCTCTGGAGGACAAACTAAATTCCACACCTCAATATGCCCCATCTTTCCCCAGGATCCAAACTGAGCCTTTATAAATTTAATACAATTGAAATTATCCAAAGAGCTTTCTCTGACCACAATGAAATGAAGCTAGAAATTAATATTCACCAAAGAACCAGAGCATTCACAAATATATAGAGATTAAATGATACAGTCTTGGAGGGGCCAAGATGGTGGCTTAGCAAGGTGTGGGATTTAATTCATCCTCCAGAGCAGCTAATAAATAACCAGGAACAGTACAGAACAACTGCTGGGGCCTTGTCAGTGACTGGACACACAACATATATCAGTCTGGACCAGCTGAACTGGCTGCAAGCCCATCCAGAACTGTGAGTTCCCCAAGCTGTGACAGCCAGCACCCCTCCCCCACAGGCTGCTTTCCAGAGGGGAAAGAAAAGGGACTTTACCAGCAGCAGAAGCTGAGTGCAACCAAACTCCAATTGTGAAATTAATTAACAAATTCTGACGATTAAAAATAGGCCCCCAGCTCAGATAAACCTTTTGCCCCAGTGCAGAGGGGGCAGGGCTGAAAGAAAAAGAAAAAAAAAACCACAGAGGTTTTTTTGGATTTGAAAATGTCTGGACCCTGAAGGAAAGGAGGGGGCACATAGGACCTGGAAATACACAGAGCAATGTACCAACTTAAGCTCTTGATTGGCAAATGTGAGAAATGGGGATCTGGCTCTGAAAAGAATTTTTCTGTTTCGTTTTGGTGGCTTTGTTTCTACAGCTTGACTGCTCTTTGGATACAGCTGCAAGGCTTTCGGGCTCCACTGCCCCAGGCATAGGCAGAACTATGCTTGTTTGAGAGCTGGTCTGGGGCCTTTGCCTTCCCTGGGAGAGGGGTGGGGCCCAGCTCAGGTGGAATCCCTTCCTCAAGGAGTTCAGACCCCAGGGTCTGGAAAAGTGAAGCAATTAAAACCAGACTACAACCTCTCCTCTGTCTCCACCATGCTGCCATCAGGGAGAGTCTGCTGAAGTTAAAGGTACCACATCACCTTACGCTGGTGGGACCTGCAGGCAGACAAGCACCACATACTGGGCAGGATAGGAAAACAGAGAGCCCAGAGGCTTCATAGCAAAGCCTTTCAATTTGCTGGGTCTCTCCCTGAGGGAAAACTGATGCAGGTGACTCTTTCCTCCTGACAGGAGGCCAGTTTGGTCTGGGAAAATCTGATTGGGGTCTATAAAGACCCTCCGAAGGGGTTAAAAAAAAATGTACCACACAGGCAGGGCAAGAAATAGGAAAATAAGAACTGAAAAATTCTAATCTCTTAAGCAAAACCTAAAGATAGAGGTCAAGAATAAGCTGAACTGAATGTCAAAGAACAGATAGACAACAAAGTCATCCAGCAAGAAAATCCTAGGTAAAAAGAGTGAAAAAATCTCCGGAATAAAGTAATTAAGGTAATTAAATGCCTAGACACCAGCAAAAATAACGAACCATATTAGGAAAATTGAAGATATAGCTCAGTCAAAGGAGCAAACTAACAATTCAAATGAGATACAGGAGTTGAAACAATTAATTCAGAATGTTCAAATAGACCTGGAAAACTGCGTCGAAAATCAAATCAGTGAATTGAGGGAGGACATAAAGAAGGTAAGGAATGAACAAAAAGAAGAACTCAAAAGTCTGAAAAAACAAATCACAGAACTTATGGGAATGAAAGGCACAGTAGAAGAGATGAAAAAAAAACAGTGGAAGCCTACAATGTTAGATTTCAAGAGGCAGAAGATAGGATTAGTGAACTGGAGGACGGGACATCTGAAATCAGACCAGCAAAAGAAAATATAGGGAAAAGAATGGAAAAATATGAACAGGGACTCAGGGAATTGAATGACAACATGAAGCACATGAATATACGTGTTGTGGGTGTCTCAGAAGAAGAAGAGAAGGGAAAAGGAGGAGAAAAGCTAATGGAGGAAATTATCACTGAAAATTTCCCAACTCTTATGAAAGACAAAATTATAGATCCAAGAAGTACAGCAAGCCCCAAATAGAATAGATCCAAATAGACGTACACCAAGACACTTACTAATCAGAATGTCAGATGTCAGAGAGAATCTTGAAAGCTGCAAGAGAAAAGCAGAAACCATGGAGTGAGAAAACAGCAGGATTATATATTTAAATTACTAAAAGAGAAAAACTGCCAACCAAGAATTCTATATCCAGCAAAATTGTCCTTCAGAAATGAGGGAGAAATGAAAACATTTTCAGACAAAAAATCACTGAGAGAATTTGTGACCAAGAGACAACCTCTGCAAGAAATACTAAAGGGATCACTAGAGACAGATATGAAGACAGGAGAGGGAGGTGTGGAAAAGAATGTAGCAAGGAAGACTATCAGTTAAGGTAAAAGAAGGAAAATTAGTTATATCATGTAAAATCCAAAAGGTGAAATGATAGAAGAAAGTACTGCCTGTACAGTGATAACACTAAATGTTAATGGATTAAACTCCCCAATCAAGAGACATAGACTGCCATAATGGATTAAAAAACAGGACACATCTATATGCTGTCTACAGGAAACACATCTTTGATGCAAGGATAAACATAAGTTGAAAGTGAAAGGTAGGGAAAGATATTTTATGCAAATAACAATCAGTAAAGAGCAGGAGTAGCTATACTACTAACCAACAAATTAAACTTCCAATGTAAAACAGTTAAAAGAGACAAAGCAGGACACTATGTATTAATAAAAGGAACAATTCAACAAGAAGACATAACAATCATAAATATTTATGCACCAAGCCAGTATGCTCCAAAATACATGAGGACAACACTGAAAAGAGAAACAGACACATCTATAATTATTGGGGATTTCAGTTCCCCACTCTCATCAATGGACAGTACATCTAGACAGAGGATCAATAAAGAAACAGAGAAATTGAATAATACAATAAATGAGCTAGACTCAACAGACATCTTTAGAACATTACACCCCACAACAGCAGGATATACCTATTTCTCAAGTACTCATGGATCATTCTCAAGGATAGACCATATGCTGGGTCACAAAGCAGGTCTCAATAAATTTAAAAAGATTGAAATCATACATAATACTTTCTCAGATCATAAAGGCATGAAGTTGGAAATCAATAATAGGCAGAGTGCCAGAAAATTCACAAATATATGGAGGCTCAACAACACACTCTTAAACAACCAGTGGGTGAACAATCTGAGGGCGAAATCATGAAAAAAAAAATTCCATTTACAATTGCAGCCGAAAGAATAAAATATTTAGGGATAAATTTTACTAAAGAGGCAAAAGACCTATATAGAGAAAACTGTAAGAAATTGTTAATAGAAATCACAGAATATAAATTTTGTACCAAATAAACATTTTTTGCTTTAGTCTCACACACAAGACAAAATTTTATAATGTTAACTATCTATTTTCAGCACCCTGCAGTAATGACATTCCTTTGTTCTTCCTCATGCAAAAACATTTTTTAAATTTGTACATTTAGTCACTATCATTATACACTCTAGGCATTCCTAGATTATACCATCTCAGTCTTTATTGTCTGTCTTTCTTTCTGATTTCATTTGTGCCCCCTCCTCCCTCTATCATTCTCACATTCAGCTTCATTCAGTGTTTTAAATGTATTACAGTTAGGTAGTATTGTGCTGTCCATTTCTGAGTTTTTACATTCAGTCCTGTTGCACAATCTGCATCCCTTCAGCTCCAATTACCCAATAGCTTATCCTATTTCTATCTCCTGATGGTCTCTGTTACTAATGAAATTCTCCAAGTTTATTCACTAATGTCAGTTCGTATCAATGAAACCGTACAGTATTTGTCCTTTTGTTTCTGGCTAATCTCACTCAGCATAATGTCCTTAAGGTCCATTCATGTTGTTACATACTTCATAACTTTATTCTGTCTTACAGCTGTATAATATTCCATCATATGTATATACCACAGTTTTTTTTAGCCACCCGTCTGTTGATGAACATTTTGGCTGTTTCTGTCTTTTTGCAATTGTAAATAATGCTGCTATAAACATTGGTGGCAAATGTCCATTTGTGTCCTTACCCTCATGTTGTGTGAGTAGATAACCTAGCAATGGTACTGCCAGGTCATATGGCAATTCTTTTTCTAGCTTTTTGAGGAACTACCAAACTGCCTTCCACAGCAGTTGTACCATTTGACATTCCCACCAACAGTGGATAAGTGTGCCTCTTTCTCCACATCCTCTCCATCACTGGTCATTTTCTGTTTTATTGATAATGGCCATTCTGGTGGTTGTGAGATGATATCTCATTGTGGTTTTGATTTGCATTTATCTAATAGGGAAGTTGAGCATCTTTTCATATGCCTTTTGGCTATTTGTATTTCCTCTTCTGAGAAGTGTCTGTTCAAATCTGCCCATTTTGTAATTGGGTTGGCTGTCTTTTTGTTGTTGAGTTGAACAATCTCTTTATAAATTCTGGATACAAGACCTTTATCTGATATATTGTTTCCAAACATGTCTCCCATTGTTTAGGCTGTCTTTTTACTTTCTTGACAAAGTTCTTTGATGCAAAAAAGTATTTAATTTTGAGGAGATCCCATTTCTTTCTTTCTTTCTTCAATGCTCTTGCTTTGGGTTTAAGGTCAAGGAAACCGCCTCCAAGTATAAGATTTAAAAGATATTTCCCTACATTTTCTTCTTACAGTTTTATGGTCTTAGATCTAACGTTTAGGTCTTTGATCCATTTTGAGTTAATTTTTGTATAGGGTGTGAGATATGGGTCCTCTTTCATTCTTTTACATGTGGATATCCAGTTCTGTAGGCACCATTTATTTAAGAGACTGTTCTATCCCAAGTGAGTTGGTTTGACTGCCTTATCAATGATCAGTTGTCCGCAAATGAGAGGGTCTATATCTGAACACCCTATTCTATTCCATTGGTCAGTATATCTATCTTTGTGCCAGTACCATGGTGTTTTGATCACTGTAGCTTCCTAATACGCCTTTAAGTCAGGTAGCATGAAACCTCTGATTTCATTTTTTTTCTCAGGATACTTTTAGCTGTTAGTGGCACCCTGCCCTTCCAGATAAGTTTGGTTATTGGTTTTCCTAGTTCTGAAAAGTAAGTTTTTGGTATTTTAACTGGCATTGCATTGAATCTGGTAAATCAATTTAGGTAGATTTGACATCTTAACTATATTCAATCTTCCAATCCATGAATACGGTATGCCCTTCCATCTATTTAAATCTTCTGTGATTTCTTTTAACAATTTTTTATGGTTTTCTCTGTATAGGTCTTTTGTCTCTTTTGTTAAATTTATTCTTAAATATTTTCTTCTTTTGGTTGCAAACGTAAATGGAATTCTTTTCTTGATTTCCCCCTCAGATTGTTCATTACTATTATATAGAAACACTACAGATTTTGGGGTATTGATCTTGTAACCTGCCACTTTGCTGTACTCATTTATTAGCTCTAGTAGTTTCGCTGTGGAGTTTTCAGGGTTTTCGACGTATGGTATCATATCATCTGCAAACAGTGAGAGATTTACTTCTTCCTTTCCAATTTTGATGCCTTGTATTTATTTTTCTTGTCTAATTGCTCTGGCTAGAACTGCCAACACAGTGTTGAATAACTGTGGTGCTAGTGGACATCCTTGTGTTGTTCCTGATCTTAGGGGGAAAGTTTTCAGGTTTTCCTCTTTGAGGATGATGTAAGCTGTGGGTTTTTCATCTGTTCCCTTTATCATTTTGAGGAAAGTACCTTCTATTCCTAGCCTTTGAATTGTTTTCAATAGGAAAGGATGTTGAATTTTGTTAAATGCTCTTTCTGCATCAATTGAGATGATCATGTGGTTTTTCTGTTTTGATTTGTTGATATGGTGTATTACAGTAATTGATTTTCTTATGTTGAACCATGCTTGCATACCTGGGATGAATCCTACTTGGTCATGATGTATAATTCTTTCAATGGGTTGCTGGGTTCGATTTGTAGAATTTTTTTTTTATTTTAATGCAATTTTATTGAGATATATTCACACACCGTATAATCCATCCAAACTATACAGTCAGTGGTTCACAGTATCATCACATAGCTGGGCGTTCTCATATTGTTCTTAAGTTTTATTATTATGCCCATTAAAATAATTGTGAGGATTGCAAAAATATGGAAAAATTTGCGATAGTGCTACATGGAAATAAAGCCTAGGGCTCTGGCCTTGAAAACTCTATAAAACATGACTACGAGAACAGACACAATTAGAAGAATGGTGAGAGAGGTGGAGGATTGTAAATTTCATTTTTTCAGTATTCTCTGACGTTAAATTAATTTTCAGTGGACAGGTAAACATTTTAAAGAAAATCTGATGAGGAGGATGTTGACTCTGAAGCAACTCCCCTCATTCTGTCCATGGGGCCTTTGAGAGACTCAGCTCAGGAGTCTTGGATCAGCTTCCCTGGGTTGCAGAGAGGGAGTTTCACTTCACGAAAGCCCTGGGCTTTGCTGCAGGGAGAGGCACTGCAGACAGCCACCACATTGGGCTGCCTCTGCACTGAGCCAGCCCAACTGTTTCCCCTGTAGTGCCCTCCCGTGGCAGAAGCCTGCCTCTGGAGACAGGGCCAAGAGAAAGCAGCCAGACCAGAGGGTGGGGAACATGGACACGCAGCTTTGGAGACTCAGGATGAACAAAAAGTTTTAGAACATGTCACATGAACATTTAATTTCATGTCTGGGGAGAAAGGTAGCTCCATTTGCTGAGGCAGGAGGACTGATGGTCTGGATGGGATGGGTGTCTAAAGAGATGCAGGAAACCAAGGTCGGTACCCATCATGAGCAGTAAGGGGTCCTGGGCTAAGTGCCCATGGTAGGCTGGGAGGCACAGTTCAATGCGGATTTTCAAAGAGGTATTCGAGATCTGGGCCACGCAGTCTCTGCTCTTTGTTTTTGTTTTTGGTAAAGTCTCTTAGCAGTACCAGTACTGCATTTTCAAATATTTCTGGGGCTGGTTTTGTGTCTGTGGCCCAGTAGTAAATATCCCAGTCATTACTGGGCTCATTAATCATAGAGGTTCAGCTGTTTCTCTGTCATTTGGTGCAGATATTCTTTAGCAAAGAGGCCACACCAGAGTCGGGAATACTGTGACCACTGCCATTTTCCCCGAACAGCACCAGAAGCCTTCAGCCCAGCTACTTACGGGAATCCCCGAGTAGCAGGACCTGAGGATTTCGGCGCGAGGTTCTGAGCGGGAAGATGCGTCCCTGCCCGATTTGTAGAATTTTGTTGAGGATTTTTGCATCTGTATTCATTAGAGAGTTTGTTCTGTAGTTTTCTTTTTTTTTTGTAATATCTTGGTCTTGCTTTGGTATGAGGGTGATGTTGGCTTATAGAATGAGTTAGGTAGCTTTCCTTCCTCTTCAATTTTTTTGAAGAGTTTGAGCAGGATTGGTACTAATTATTTCTTGAACGTTTGGTAAAATTCACATGTGAAGCCATCTGGTCCTGCACTTTTCTTTTTGGGGAGCTTCTTAATGACTGATTCAGTTTCTTTACTTGTGATTGGTTTGTTGAAGTCATCTATTTCTTCTTGAGTCAATGTTGGTTGTTCATACCTTTCTAGAAAGTTGTCCATTTCATCTACATTGTCATATTTATTAGCATAAAGCTGTTCATAGTATGCTGTCATTACTTCCTTTATTTCTGCGGAGTCAGTGGTTATGTCTCCTTTTCCATTTCTGATCTTATTTATTTGCATCCTCTCTCTTCTTCTTTTTATCAATCTTGCTAAGGATCCATCAATCTTACTGATTTTCTCATAGAACCAACTTCTGGATTTGTTGACTTTCTCGATTGTTTTCGTGTTCTCAATTTCATTTATTTCTCCTCTAATCTTCATTGTTTCTTTTTTTGCTTGCTTTGGGGTTAGTTTACTGTTCTTTCTCTACTTCTTCTAAGTGGACAGTTAATTCCTTGATTTATGCCCTTTCTTCTTTTTTTGATATAAGCATTTAGGGCAATAAATTTCCCTCTTATCACTGCCTTTGCTGCATCCCATAAGTTTTGATATGTTGTGTTTTTTTTTTTTTTTTCCACATGGGCAGGCACCGGGAATTGAACCTGGGTCCTCTGGCATGGTAGGCAAGCATTCTTGCCTCCTGCGCCACCATGGCCCGATATGTTGTGTTTTTATTTTCATTTGCCTCGAGATATTTCCTAATTTCTCTTGTAATTTCTTCCTTGACCCACTGGTTGTTTAAGAGTGTGTTGTTGAGCCTCCACATATTTGTGAATTTTTTGGCCCTCTGCCTATTATTGATTTCCAACTTCATTCCTTTATGATCTGAGAAAGTGTTTTGTATGACTTCAATCTTTTAAAATTTATTGAGACTTCCTTTGTGATCCAGCTCATGGTCTGTCCTTGAGAATGGTCCATAAGCCCTTGATAAAATGGTATATCCTGCTGTTGTGGGGTGTTATGTTCTATAAATGTTTGTTAAGTCTAGCTCATTTATTGTATTATTCAGATTCTCTGTTTCTTTATTGATCCTCTGTCTAGATGTTCTGTCCATGGATGAGAGTGTGGAATTGAAGTCTCCAAGTATTATGGTAGATGTGTCTATTTCTCTTTTCAGTGTTTGCCTCATGTATATTGGAGCATTCTGGCTCGGTGCATAAATATTTATGATTGTTATGTCTTCTTGTTGAATTGCTCCTTTTATTAATACATAGTGTCCTTCTTTGTCGCTTTTAACTGTTTTACATTGGAAGTCTAATTTGTTGGATATTATTATAGCTACTTCTGCTCTTTTCTGATTGTTATTTGCATGAAATATCTATTTCCAACCTTTCACTTTCAACCTAGGTTTATCCTTGTGTTAAAGATGTTTTTCCTGTAGACAGCATTAGATGGGTACTGTTTTTTAATCCATTCTGCCTGTCTCTGTCTTTTGATTGGGGAGTTTAATCCATTAACATTTAGTGTTATTACTGTACGGTTAGTACTTTCTTCTACCATTTTGCCTTTTGGATTTTATAGGTCATATCTAATTTTTCTTCTTTTTACCTATACTGATAGTCTTTCTTTCTACACTCTTCTCCACACCTCTCTCTCCTGTCTTTTCATATCTGTCTCTAGTGATCTCTTTCGTATTTCTTTCACAGCCGGTCTCCTGGTCACAAATTCTCTCAGTGATTTTTGTCTGAAAATGTTTTAATTTCTCCCTCATTTTTGAAGGACAATTTTGCTGGATATAGAATTCTTGGTTGGCAGTTTTTCTTTTTTAGTAATTTAAATATATCATTGCACTCTCTTCTTTCCTCCATGGTTTTCTGCTGAGAAATCTATGCATAATGTTATTGGGCTTCCCTTTTTATGTGATGGATTGCTTTTCTCTTGCTGCTTTCAAGATTCTCTCTTTCTCTTTGACCTCTGATATTCTGATTAGTAAGTGTCTTGGTGTATGTCTATTTGGATCTATTCTCTTTGAGGTCTGTTGCACTTCTTGGATCTGTAATTTTAAGTCTTTTCAGTGATAATTTCCTCCATTAGTTTTTCTCCTCCTTTCCCTTCTGTTCTCCTTCTGGAGAACACAAATGTTCGTGCGCTTCCTGTTGGCATTCAATTTCCTGAGTTCCTGCTCATATTTTTCCATTTTTTCCCCTATATTTTCTTTTGCTTGTCAGTTTTCAGATGCTCCATCCTCCAGTTCACTAATCCTATCTTCTGTCTCTTGAAATCTAACACTGTAGTTTTCCATTGTTTTTTCATCTCTTCTGTTGTGCCTTTCATTCCCATAAGTTCTGCGATTTGTTTTTTATACTTTCGATTTCTTGTTTTTATTCATTCCTTACCTTCTTTATGTCCTACCTCAATTCATTGATTTGATTTTTGATGAGGTTTTACATGTCAGTTCGTACATTCTGAATTAATTGTTTCAACTCCTGTATCTCATTTGAATTGTTGGTTTGTTCCTTTAGTGGGCCATATCTTCAGTTTTCCTAGTGTGATTTGTTATTTTTTGCTGGCGTCTAGGCATTTAATTACCTTACTTAGTTTATTCTGGAGATTGTTTTCACTTCTTTTACCTAGGGTTTTCTTGCTGGTTTAATTTGTTGTCTGTCTGTTCTTTGACATTCAGTTCAGGTTTTTCTGGACCACTAGCTTAGGTTTTGTTTAACAGAGGAGAATTTTTCAGTTCTTGTTTTCTTGTTTCTTGTTTCTTGCCCTGATTGTATGGTGCCTTTTCCTTCCCACCCTTACGAGGGTCTACTTAGGTGTTATAGACCCCAGCTGGATTTTCCCAGACCAAACTGGCCTCCTGTCAGGAGGAAAGAGTCATCTGTGTCAGTTTTCCCTGAGAGTGAGACCCAGCAGGTTGACAGACTTTCCTGTGAACTCTCTAGACTCTGTTTTTCTTATCCTGCCCAGTATGTGGCGCTTGTCTGCCTGCAGGTCCCACCAGCATAAGATGATGGGGTACCTTTAGCTATGGCAGACTGTCCCAGCTGGGGGTGTGGTGGAGACAGAGGAGAGGTTGTAGGCCATTTTAATGGCTTCAAATTACCCAACCCTGAAGTCTGAATTCCTTGATGGAGAGATTCCACCTGAGTTGGGCCTCACCTCTCCCCTGGGGAATGTACAGCCTCTAGACAAGCTCTCAAACAAGCTTATTTCTGCCTATGCCTGGGACAGTTGCAGCCTGAGTAGCCCTGCTGCTGTATCCAAAGGCAGTCAAGCCTTTGTAGAAACACAGCCGCAAAAACCTCTGTTTCTTTTTTTATGTTTTTCAGTCAGCCCTGCCCCCTTGGTGCTGGGGCAAAAATGAGCAGCCTCTGCTTTCACCAGGTTTACCTGAGCTGGGGCCTATTTTTAGTAGTCAGAATTTGTGAATTAATTCCACTATTGAAGCTTAGTTCGCTCATCCCCTGCTGCTGGTAAAGTCCCTTTCCTTTCCTCTCTGGGAAGCAGCCTGTGGGGGACAGGTGCCAACCACTGTGGCTTGGGAAACTCACAGTTCTTGGGCTCGCAGCTGGTTCATCTGGTCCAGACTGGGGTATGCCGTATGTCCAGTCACTGACATGGCCCCAGGAGCTGTTCCTGGTTATTTAGTAGCTGCTCTGGACGATAAACTAAATTCCACACCTTGCTAAGCTGCCATCTTGGCACCTTCATTGAAATGGCTTTTTTTAAAGGGGAATTTAATAAGTTACAAATTTACAGTTATGAGGCTGAGAAATGTTCCAGTTAAAACAAGTCTATAGCAATGTCTTATCAAAGGCATCCAGGAAAGGATACCTGTGTTCAAGAAGGCCAATGAAGTTCAAGGTTTCTCTCCCAAGTGAGAAGGCACATGGTGAACACAGTCATAGTTTCTCTCTCATCTGGAAAGGCACATGATGAACAGTCAGGGTTCCTTTCTCATCTGAAAGGGCACATGGCAAACACATGTCATCTGCTAGCTTCTTCTCCTGGCTTCCTGTTTCATGATGTTCCCCGGGAGGTGTTTTCCTTCTTCATCTCCAAAGGTCACTGGCTGGTGGACTCTGCTTCTCATTGCTATGTTGTTCTGCTCTGCTCTCTCTGAATCTCTTTCATTCTCCAAAATGTTTCCTCTTTTATAGGAGCCCAGAAACTTATCAGGACCCACCTAAATGGGTAGAGACACGTTGTCAACTAATCCAGTTTAACAGCCACTCTTGATTAAATCACATCTTCAGGGAATAGGTCTAATTACAGTTTCAAGCGTGCGATACTGAATAGGGATGATTAGAAGAAAGAGCTGCCTTTACAAAATGGGATTAGGATTAAAACATGGCTTTTCCAGTGCACATACATCATTTCAAAGCAGTGCATTCCATGCTCTGGACCCTAAAAAGACATGTTTTCCCCATATACAAAATACATTTGTTCCATAACAATATCAGAGAACCTTAAACCATTTCAGCAACGTTACAATACAATACAAGGTTAAAACCAGTACAAAATCTCAAAGTTAGTTGGAAGCATGGTCTGTTGTAAGGCAAATTATTCTCTGACTTTGACCTTTTAAAGCTCATAACAAGTTATTTGTTGCCAACCCACAAAGAAGGAACAGTCATGGGATACATATACCCATTTCCATAGGGAGGAAGGAACACAGGGGTCACCAGACCCAGACATTTTCGAAAACCTGCAGGGCAAAGTCCTTTAGATTTCAAAGTCTGAGTCATTTATCTTCAGGGCTTTAGATAGCGGCAGTCCCACCCTTTCCAAGGGCCTATGCAATGGCTTGCCTCTGTCTTAATACAACCTTGGAGGACATTGGGGAGACTACCTTTTTCTCGGCTCCACCCTCTCCAAACATTGGGGCCACACCTGGGCTCTGCCATCTCTGGGACACATGCTCAACCCCTCCATGTGGTGGCAGCCAGGCTCTCCCCAAAGCCCAAAGAATGTGTTTTACCCTCTCCAAGGCCTGAGGCGGCATGACTGTTCCACTGCAGTGTGGTGGAGGGCTCATCCTTTGCCTTTGGGGCAAACTCACCCTCTCCATGGGCTTTGGTGGGTGTGCTGTCGTGGTCCGAGGCTTCTTGACTTCACACCTCAGCCTCCATGGTTTTGTCTCTGAAGTTATTTTTCCTCCAATGTGTCCCTTCTCTGAGCCCCCGAGTCCAGACTGGCAGCGGCTCTGTTTATACAAGTCCCACAGCATTCTTCTTGCCTTTCTATGCAGTAGCCTTGGAACATGCCCATCAGACATAAGGAGTTCCCACAAATCCTTCCTGGATAACTCCATGTCCAATCCTGGCTTTCTCTGAAATGTTGACTGGTTTCACGTTTGTCCGTATCCTCATGTGGGGCACTATTCTCTGGGATCTCCCTTCCAGAAAGCCCAGAATTCTCCAGAACATCAACTTCTGGTTTCTTTGTACCCAAGAGTTCAGTTCCCAGCTTATCTCTTTCCTGTAGCATTTCACTATAAGCTGTGAGGAGAAACCAGGCTGCACTTTCCACATTTAATTTGGAGATCTCTTCTGCTAAATATCCAAGTTCATGGCTTTCAAAATCAGCCTTCCAGCCAAACTCACTTGTCAATTTTGCCAAATTATCTCCTATTTTAAAACAAGGATCATCTTCCTTCCAGTCTGCAATAGTACACACCTCATTTCCATCTAGAGCCTGGTCAGAGGTATGTTGAGAATCCATGTTTCTACCCACAGTCTCTTCAAAGCATTCTAGGCCTTCTCTATCAAACTTCTCACAGTTCTTCCAGAATCTTTCCCTTATCCATTCAAAAAGCCTTTTCATCATGTTTGGTATTTGCAAACCATCGCAGTACCCCACTCCTGGTACCAAATTGTATTAGTTAGGGTTCTCTAGAGAAACAAAATCAACAGGGAATACTTACAAATATAAGATTTATAAAAGTGTCTCACGTGACCATGGGAACACAGAGTCCAAAATCCACAGGGAAAGCTGTGAAGTCGACAATTCCAATGGAGTGTCTAGACAAACTCCACAGGGAAGGCTTACCAGCCGAAGCAGGAAGACAGCCTGTCTCTTCTGAATCCTCCTTAAAAGGCTTCCAGTGATTAGATTAAGCATCACTTGTTGTAGAAGACACTCCCCTTGCTGATTCCAAATGGAATCAGCTATGGATGTTGCTGATGTGATCATGATTTAATTCTATGAAGTGTCCTCATTGCAATAGACAGGCCAGCACTTGCCCAACCAGACAAATAGGTACCACCACTTGGCCAAGTTGACACATGAACCTGACCATGACAGGTTACAAATGTACAGTTCTAAGGCTGTGAAAATGTCCCAGTTAAGGCATCAATAGGACAGTAGCTTCTCTGAAGACCACTTACCCTGAACTTGAGCTTCTCTTTCAGATAAGGCACATGATGATGTGTGCTGATCCTTCTCTCCCAGGTTTTGTTGCTTCAGCTTCTGGCTTCTCCATCTGTGACTTTCTCTCTACACTTCTCTGGGTGTTTCTTTGAATTTCATCTCTTAGCTTCTGTATGTGTTTTATCCTCTTTTAAAGGAGTCCAGCAAGAAGATCAGGACCCACACTGCATGATATAGGTCACATCTTAATTGAAAATAATCCATTGAAAATATCCCACCTACAGTAGGTCTGCACCTGCAGGAATGGATTAAAAGAACATGGCTTTTCTGGGGGTACATGACACCTTCAAACACTGCTGAATAATATTCCATCCTTTGTATATACCACAATTTGTTTTTCCATCATCAGTTAATGGACAGTTTGGTTGTTTCCATTTTTTGGCAACTGTTAATCATGCTGCTATGAACATTAGTGTGCAAATGTATGTTCACATCCCTCCTTTCAGTTTTTCTGGATATATACCTAGTAGCTGTATTGCCAGAGCATATGGCAATTCTATATTTAGCTTTCTGAGGAACTGCTAAACCATCTTTCGCACTGGCTGTATTTTATATTCCTACCAGCAGTGAATAAGTGTTCCTGTTCCGCATCCTCTGCAACACTTGTAGTTTCCTGTTTTTGTAATAGTTGCCATTCTAATACGTGTGAAATGATACCTTATTTTGTTTTGACTTGTATTTCCCTAATAGGTCGTGAAACTTAGCATCTTTTCATATGTCTTTTAGCCATCTGTTTCCTCTTCAGAAAAATGTTTAGTCTTTTTCCCATTATCAAATATGTGGTTTCCAAATATTTTTCTCTCATTGAGTGGGTTTTCTTTTAATCCTTTGACAAAATCCCTTAAAGCATAGATGTATTCAGTTTTGAGGAGTTTCCATTTATCTATTTTTTTTCTTTTGTTACTTGTGCTTTGGAAGTAAGGTTTATGAAACAGTTGCCTGTCACTAGATCTTGAATATACTTCTAAATTTTATTCTAGAGTTTGTTGGTACTGGCTCTTATATTTAGGTCTTTCATTGGTTTTGAGTTAATTATTATATAGGATGTGAGAAAAGGGTCCTCTTTCATTCTTTTGCATGTTTGATGTCCAGTTCTCCCAGCACTTTTTATTGAAGAGATTGTTCTGTCCCAGTTGAGTGGACTAGGGAACCTTGTCAAAAACCAGTTGCCAAAAGAAGTATTTGCAAAGTCCCCTTGGGGGACTAGGGAGGAAGGAGGAAATATTCAACTTCCACACCTGGGGAAGACTGGATATTCCCGCAAGCAGTAGGAACAACCAAATCAATAGGCTGAGCCCTTGATCTTGGGGTTCGTCCCTGTGAAAATTATTCCTGCAAAAGATAGGCCAAGCCTACTTACTGTTATGCCCAAGAGTCACCCCTAGAGAACCTCTTTTGTTGCTCAGATGTGACCTTTCTGTCTAAGCCAACTCAGCAGGTGAACTCACTGCCCTCCCCTCTACGTGGGACATGACTCACAAGAGTATAAATCTCCCTGGCAACATGGGACAAAACTCCCAGGATTCACCAGGACCCAGCATCATGGGATTGAGAATGCCTTTTTGACCAAAAGTAGGAAGAGACAAAGAGACAAGTTTCAGTGGCTGAGGGATTTCAAACAGAGCCAAGAGTTTATCCTCAAGGTTCTTCTTATGTGTTTTACAGATATCCCTTTTAGTTTATGGTGTATTGGAGTGGCTGGAGGGAAGTACCTGAAACTGTTAAGCTATGTTCCAATAGCCTTGATTCTTGAAGACAATTGAATAGCAATATACCTTTTACAGTGTGACTGTGTGATTGTGAAAACCTTGAGTCTAATGCTCCTTTTATTCAGGATATGGACAAATGAGTAAAAAATATGGATAATAAATAAATATTAGGAAAGTAAGTGGTAAAATAAATTAGGTTGATTGAAATACTAGTGGTCAATGAGAGGTAGGATTAAAGGGGTATGGTATGTATGAGTTTTTTCTTTTTCTTTTTATTCCTTTTTCTGGAGTGATGCAAATGTTTTCAAAATGGTCATGGTGATGAATACACAACTATGTGATGATATTGTGAGCCATTGATTGTATACCATGTATGGACTATATGTGTGTGAAGATTTATCAATAAAACTATTTTTTCAAAAAAGAAAAAATTGACAATTTTATTTATCTGAAAGAACCAACTTTTGGTTTTATTTCGTCTCTCTATTGTTTTTTTTTTCCCCTCAATTTCATTTATTTCCACTCTTACCTTTGTTATTTCTTTCCTTCTGCTTGCCTTAGGATTAGTTTGTTCTTCTTTACTCTAGCTTCTCCAAGTATTTAGTTAGGTGTTTGATTTTAGCTTTCTTCTTTTCTTAAAAAATATTTTTATTGATAGAAGATATAAGCATACAAACATTCTTAAGATACCAGCATTCCATACGTGGTGTATAGTCATTGGCTCATGGTATCATCAACATAGTTGTGTATCCATCACCATGATCATTTTTTTTTTGAACATTTGCATCAACCCAGAAAAAGAAATAAAAAAGGAAAAAGAAAAACCTTGTACGTAACATACCCCTTACCCTTCCCTCTCATTGATCACTAGTATTTCCATCTACTCGATTTATTTTAACCTTTGTTCCCTCTATTATTTGCTTATTTTTTATCCATATTTTTACTCATTTGCCTATACCCTAGCTAACAGGAGCATCAGAAACAAGGTTTTTGCAATTCAACTGTAAAAGCTTTATCATTATACAATCATTGTATTCTTCAAGAATCAAGGCTACTGGAACATAGCTTTACGCTTCAAGTACTTCCCTGTAGCCACTCTAATACACCATAAATTAAAAAGGGGATATATATATATATAATACGTAAGAATAGCCTCCAGGATAACCTCTTCCCTCTTTTGGTCAAGAAGGTTTTTGCAATGCCTTGATGCTGGGTCCCAGCTCATCCTGGTATTTCTGTCCCATGTTGTCAGGGAGATTTACACCCTTAGGAATCATGTACCATGAAGTGAGAGTAGGCAGTGAATTCACTTGCCCTGTTGGCTTAGAGAGAGAGGCCACATTGGAGCAACTAAAGAGGTTCTCTAGGGGTGAACCTAATTTTAAGTAGGCTTGGTCTATCTTTGCTGGAGTAAGTTTCATAGGGGTGAACCCCAAGATTGAGGGCTCAGCCTATTGATTAGGTTGTCCCCACTGCTTGCAAGAATATCAGAAATTCTCCAAATGAGAAAGTTGGCTATTTCCCCCTTTCTCCCCATTCCCCCAAGGGAACTTTGCAAATACTTCTTTATTCACTGTCCAAATCACTCTGGAATTTATCTGGACATCACACTAACCTAGACAAACCGACAAAATCTCATGCCCTATTCAAGATTCCATGTACTTATGGTGTTCAACTAAACTGACCATACTAGTTAAATTAGGAAATATACTACCCAACTTATAAATTTTGCACCAAATGAATGTCTCTCCTTTTAGTCTCACACAGTAGTTGAAGTTTTAAAATATGGATGATACCATCCTTTGCCCAGTCTTTTGGCAAAGAGAAAGATTCATATCTTTACTCAATGTCTTTTTTCTTATTTTTTTATATTTTCTTTTAAAAATATGGAATGCTTAATGAATTTGCGTGTCATCCTTGTGTGTGGCCATGCTAATCTTCTCTGTATCGTCCCAATTTTAGTATATGTGCTGCTGAAGTGAGCACTCTTCTTTTTTAATGTAGGCCTATAGGCCTATAAATTTCCTTGTAAACCTTCCCTTCACTGAATCCCGTAAGTTTTTATATGTTGTTTTTCGTTTTTATTCATCTTGAGATATTTGCTGTTCCTCTTGAAATTACTTCTTTGGCTCACTGATTGTTTAAGGGCATGTTGTTTAACTTCCATATGTTTGTGAATTGTCTAAATCTCTAGCACTTATTGATTTCCACCTTCATTCCATTATGATCAGACAGGATGCTGTATATGGTTTCAATCTTTATTTTATTTTAATGCAATTTAATTGATATATATCATATATATCAAAATTCATATACCATGTAGTCATCCAAAATATACAATCATCGGTTTACACTGTCATCGTATAGCTGTACATTCATAATTGACTTTTTTCTTTTTTTGTGAAAAAATAACATTTATACAAAAAAAGGAATAAATTTCAAAGCACACTGCAACAATAAGTTGTAGAACAGATTTCAGAGTTTGGTATGGCTTGCATTTCCACAGTTTTAGATTTTTACTATTAGCTGTTCCAAGACACTGGAGACTAAAAGAAATATCAATATAATGATTCAGCAATCATAATATTTTGTTAAAACCTGCCTTCTCTGTATAACTCTGCCATGTTTCTATCTTTTTAAAATTTATTAAGACCTGTTTTGTGCCCCAGTATTTGGTCTGTCCTATTGAATGTTCCATGAGCACTTGAGAAGAATGTATATCCTGCTGTTTTGGTGTATAATATGCTGAATATGTCTCTTAGGTCTAGTTTGTTTATCATATTATTTGGGTTCTCAGTTACCTTTTTTTCTCTTTCTTTTTTTGGTTTCTACTCTTTTTTTTTTAAAAATGTTTGTATTGTAAATCTTAACAAACAAACATACAAACATTCTATACATAGTGTACAATCAGTGGCTCACAGTATCATCACATAGTTGTGTATTCAACACCATGATCATTTTTTTTTTAACATTTGCATCTCTCCAGCAAAAAAAAGAAAAGAAAAAACTCATACATATCATACCCCTTACCCCTCCCTCTCATTGATCACTAGTATTTCAATCTACTGTATTTATTTTAACCCTTGTTTCCTCCATTATTTGTTTATTTTTTATCCTTACTTTTTACTCATCTCAGTTACCTTTTTGATCCTCTGTTTACGTGTTCTGTCTATTGAAGAGAATGGTGTGTGGACATCTCTCACCATTATTGTAGAGTTGTCTTTTATTCCCTTTAGTTTTGTCAGTTTTTGCCTCATGTGCTTTAGGGCACCTTGATTAGGTGCATAAATATTTATGATTGTTATTTTTTCTTGGTGAGTTGTCCCTTTTATTAATATTTGGTGTCCTTCTTTCTCTCTTAGAACAGTTTTGACTTAAAGTCTATTTTCTCCCATTTTAGTATAGTTAGCCCTACTCTTTCTTAGTTACTATTTGCATGGAATTCCTTTTTCCATCCTTTCACTTTCAACCTATTTGTGTCCTTGGGTCTAGTAAACATTATTTAGTTTGATCCTTCTTTTTTTTCTTTAATCTGTTCTGCCAATTTGTGTCTTGATTGGGGAATTTAATCCATTAACATTCATTGTTACTACGGTAAGGGCAGTACTTACTTTAGCCATTGTGATCTTTGGTTTTCATCTGATATCTTTTTTTCATCGCTCTTTTCCTTTATTGCAACCTCTTTTTCTGTATAGTTGATGTTTTCTTATGTATCTCACTGATCCTTTTCTCATTTGTGTATAACTTTAAGATAATTTCTTTGTTGTTACTCTGGGGTTTATATTATGCAACCTATATTGATAACATACTAATTTGAAAGCATACCAACTAAGCTTCAGTAGCATACATGTTCTCTGCTCCAATATCCCTCTGTTTTCCTTCTTTATGTGGTTTTTGTCCCACCTTACCGCTTTACGTTTTGCACACATCCATTATCAGGATTTTTTCCTGTTCAGTTGTATTCTAATTCTTATAGGAATTAAAGAGTTGAGATATATATTGTGGATACAGTACTATTGGGTTTTTGCATTTGCTCTTTTAGCTACTGTTGTAGTTTGCAAGCTTCCATAAAGTGATATACTAGAAATGGAACAGCTTTTAAAAATGGGAATTTATTAAGTTGCAAGTTTATATGTTCTAAGGCCACGAAAATGACCAAATTAAAACAAGATATAGAAATGTCCAATCTAAGGCATCAGGGAAAGATACCTTGGTTCAGTAAGGCTGATGACATTCAGGGTTTCTCTCTCAACTGAAATGGTACATGGTGAACATGGGAACATCTGCTAGTTTTCTCTCCAGGCTTTTTGTTTCATGAAGCTCTCCCTGGGGCATTTTCCTTCTTCATGTCCAAAGGTATCTGGCTGCATGGGCTCTCAAGTTTTTTCTGAAATGATTCCCTCTTAAAGGACTTTAGTAAGCAACTCCACCTTGAATGGGTGGAGAAATACCTCCATGGAAATTATCTAATCAAAAGTTAACACCCAAATTGTGTGTGTCATATCTCCATGAAAACAATCAAAAAGCTCCCACTCCAGTATAGGGAGAAAATGTTATTGCATGCTGTGGACTATGTTTTATAGGAAAACATCAACAGTATCACAGCAATACCAGGGGTACATAATGGGGGAAGGTACAAGAGATAGGGGGAGGTTTAGATTTTCTATTTGATGAGAGTGTGTTTATTAGCTATCTTTCTCTTGGGAACAGTGAAATTATCTAAAATTGAGAGTGTTGATGGACTGTTGACTTAGGACATTATACATGAGGCCCTGTAGATGGAGGTGGCTGAAAGATGCACTGTCTGAGAAGTAGATTGGTGAATGATGGTGTATACATATAATCAAAACGGTGCTGATACAGAAATGATTGAAGTTGTGAGGCATGCAACAATGTGAATGGTGGGATATTTGGTGAGGCAAAATAAACTAGAACCAAAAAAGCAAATATTGTATGATCCCATTTAGAAAATACTTATAAGAAAACTGGGGCCTAGACTGTAAACTCTTAGAGCAGTCGCATTTAGTCCAGAATGGCAATTGTTATTTCTGAATTTTGAGGGGCTGTTTTATATATGTATAACCTGGTATTTAGAGATAAGAATGAAGCCAGTCAGGTCGAGATTAAAGTAATTCAGAATACAGGAGTAAGGAAGACATTGTCTGTATTTTAGAACCTCATCTACTGTTTGAGACCAAACGAAGAAAGGTTTATTTTGTCCAGAACCTAAATTTTCTATAGCACATAATCTAATCCAACCTGTCTGCATAGATCATTTAAACAATCCAAACACAGGGAGCCCAGAATAAAAATGAGAACCTTTAATCCTGTATAGCTTAATGTAATGCCTGGATAAATCTCAAAGTATATTAAGCAAATAATCAAAAAGTATTGGCAAAGTCCCTTAAGGGATGTGAGAAAAATTATGGAACTATTAGACTTTACCACCAGGAAAACCCCAGATACTATGCCAAACATTAGGGACACCCAAATCAATAGGCCAGGCCCTTGATCTTGGGGCTTGCTCTTGTGAAGTTTATGTATATAGTGGAGAAACTTAGCCTCCTTGTAGGAATGCCTATGAATCACCTCTGGAAGACCTCTTTTGTTGCTCAGATGTGACCTCTCTCTTTAAGCCCAACTCTGTAAGTGAAACCATTGCCCTCCCCCCTACATGGGCCATGACATCCGGGGATGAAAGTCTCCCTGGCAGTATGGGAGATGACTCCCATGGATGAGTCCAGCCCTGGCACCATGACATCAACAATGCCACCCTGACAAAAAAGGGAGAAAAGAAGTGTAGCAAATAAGGTATCAGTGGCTGAGAGTGTTCAAATAGAGTCAAGAGGCTACATTAGAGGTCACTCTTACATATGCTTCAGTTAGACACTGCTACCTATCATAACTTGCCAAACCCATTCCTGCCAATCTTAAAGAATGCCTAGGGCATTATATAAGATTCTACAAAAAGTTCCATGCCCTAGTGTAACTTTGCAAAACCTACAACCTCTATATCAGTCCCTGGACCAGGTGAGTCCTGAAATGCAGAGGGGCAAACCTCTCTAGAACATCAGCTAGTTCCATCCCCCTATCCCATATTATTGACACCTCCTTTCAGCATGAAAAAGTGACAATGAGCATAGCCCAAATACCCGTAAAGAGTGGGGGAAAGATCATAGTGATGATAGAGTTATACAGAGAAGGTCGGGTTTAAGAAATGTGTATAAATGCTCAATCATTATGTTGATATTTCTTTTAGCCTCCAGTACTTTAGAGCAGCTAGAAATAAAAACTTAAAATTATGGAATTGTAACCCATACCAAACTCTGAAATCTGTTCTACAACTAAGTGTTGCAATGTACTTTGAAATTTATTGCTTATATATAAATGTTATTTAAAGAGGAGTATAACGCAGAAGATAGAATTTAACACATGAGTATGACTGATGAACCATTATACTGATATTCCATTTGGTTTTCCAATGTCTTATAGTAGCTAGAAGAAAAAATGAAAAATCATGGAACTGAAAACCATACCAAACATTAAAATCTGTTCTATAATATACTTGGAAATTTATTGCACAAAAACAAACAAAAAAAGCTCCCTTCCAGCAGTACTGAATGAGGATTAAAGGACTTGGGTTTTCTGGGGTTCACAACAGATTCAATCAGCACAGCTACCCATACTGATGATCTTCATTTCGTCACACTACTCCAAGCCATTCTGTCCTGTCTTTTGTTGATGAACTCACCCACTTTCTGTTTGTGAGTATTTTTAATTCCCCTTTATTTTTGACGGACAGTTTTGCCAGATAGTGAATTTTTGGCTGGCGTTTTTCCCTTTCAGTACCTTAAATAAATCATACCACTTCCTTCTTGCCTACATGGCTTCTGATGAGAAATTGGCATTTAGCTTTTTGTTCTGTTTCACTTGTACATGATAAATCACTTTTCTCTTGCTGCTCTCAAAATTCTCTTTACCTTTGGCTTTTGAAATTCTGATTAGTATGTGTCTCAGAGTATGTGTATTAGCATTTATTCTGTTTGGAGAATGTTGAGCTTCTTAGACATATATATTTATATCACTCATAAGAGTTGAAAAGTTTTTGACCATTATTTCCTCAAATATTCTTTCTGCCCTTTCTGGGACACCCGTGATGCTTATATTTGCATGCTTTGTGCTGTCACTCAGACCCCTGACACACTGCTCAATTTTTTCTATTCTCTTTGCTCTCTGTGTTTCTGATCATATGATTTCAACTGACTTGTGTTCTATTTGCTGATTCTTTCTTCTGCATGTTTAGATCTCTTCTTTTATGCCTCTAGTATATTTTTAACCTCTACTAATGTGCCTTTCATCCTATAGTTTCTCTTATGTTTCTTTTTGTACTTTCAAATTCTTCTTTATGCTCACACATTGTCTCCTTAATATCCTTTCTCTTTGTGTCTATATTTTCTTCCAACTCCTTGAATTGATTCAGGAGATTTATTTGAACATCTTTGATTAGTTGTTCCAACTTCTGAGTCTCCTCTGAAGTTTTAACTTGCACCCTTGATTAAGCTTTATCTTTCTGTTTGTTAGCATGGTTTCTAGTTTTTTGCTAATGTCTAGGCATGCACTTTTCTTCATGTTTTTAGCCCACTCAGAAAGGTCTATCCACATATCTCTTCCCCAGACCTCTTTGTCACCAATTTTCCAATCATGTTCTTTCCAAGTCTCTGACCATCCAGCCAAACCATTAGCAACATCCCATGAATCAGTATACAGACACACCTCTGGCCAGTTCTCCTTCTAAGCAAATTGAACAACCAGGTTCGAAGTTCTGCCCACTGGGAGGATTTCCCCTCACCACTGTCCTTCAGGGACATCCCGGAAAGGGGTTTCTCGTTTTCTAGCTGCCACAATGCAATATACCAGAAACTGAATGTTTTTTTTTCTTATTTTTTAATTTTTTTTTTAAATACCAAAAAACACCAAACAAACGCAAACATTCTTATTTTGATCATTCAGCTCTACTGAATGACTTTTTAAAAGGCGAATTTAATACATTGCTAGTTTACAGTTCTAAGGCCAAAAAAATGTCCCAATTAAAGCAAGGCTATAAAGATGTCCAAATTAAGACAGCAAGAAAAAGTTACCTTCACTCAAGAAAGGCCAATGGGTTCAGCATTTCTCTCTCAAGTGGGAAGGCACGTGGTGAACATGGTCACAGTCTGCTAGCTTTCTCTCCCAGTTTCTCGTTTCCTAAAGCTCCTGCCAGGGTGTTCTTCTTCATCTCTGAAGGTTGCTGCCAGGCGGACTCTGGTTGCTTGGCCTCATGGCTCTGCTCAGTCTGCTGGGGCTTTCTTGTGGCTCTAAAAAGGGACTCTCTCCAAAATGTTTTCTCTTCTAGAGGATTAATGGGGGGAGTCATAACTCTGTAGAAGCTATCTGATCAAAAGTTACACAATTGAGCGGGTCATATCTCCATGGGAACAATCAGAATGCTCCCAGCTGGTAATATTGAATGAGGATTAAAGGACATGGCTTTTCTGGGGTTCATCACAGATTCAAAACTGGCACATTCTACCCTTTGGGCCCCAAAAAGACATGTTCTTTCCAAATGTAAAATATATGAATTCCATAACAATATCAGAATGCCTTAAAACGTTTCAGTAACAATACAAATATAATACAATGTCAGAAGCAGTATAAATCTCATCAAAATCAGTTACAGGTATGGTCTGTTTTAAGACAACATTCTCCTCTGGCTCTGGACCTGTAAAACTCAGAACAAGTTGTTTGCTGCTAACATAAAAACGAGGAACAATCACAGGAAACATATACCTGTTTCTATAGGGAGGAATTGGAAGGAACACAGAGTCACAGGTTTTGAAAACCTGCAGGGCAAAGTCCATTAGATTTTAAACTCTGCGAGTCGTTTATCTTCGGGGCTTTAGAAAGCAGCAGTCCCACCCCTTCTAAGGGCCTACACAGAGGCCTGCCTCTCTCTGATGGCAACCTTGAGGGACATTGGGAAACCGCCTTATTCTCAGCCCCAATCTCCCCGAGGCTGTATTTGGGTTCTCTGCCATCTCTGGGGCACACATTCAACCCATCCATGTGGTGGCAGCCAAGCTCTCCCCAAATCCTGAGGAATGTGCTTCACCCTCTGCAGGGCCTGAGGCAGCATGACTTCTACTGTAATGAGATTGAAGGCCCATCCTCTGTCTTCTGGGCAAACTCACCCTCTCCACATACTTGGGTGGGTCTGCTCTCCTGGCCTGAGGCTTCTTGACTTCAGACCCTAGCCTCCATGGCTTTACCTCTGAAGTTATTTTTACTCCAATGTGTCTGTTCTCTGTCCCTCTCAGTCCCAAATAGCAGTGGTTCTCTTTATAGAGATTGCACAACACTCTCTTTGGCTTTCTATGTGGTAGCCTCACACCATGCTCATCAGACATAAGGAGTTTTCACAAATCTTTCCTGGATAAGTCCATGTTTTCTGGCTTTCTCTGAAATGGCTGATTGGTTCCACATTTGGCCAAATCCTCACATGGGGCACTGTTCTCTGGGTTTTCCCTTCCTGGAAGCCCAGAATTTTCCAGAACATCAATTTCTGGTTTCTTTGTACTCAGAAGTTCAGTTTTCAGCTTATCTCTGTCCTGTTGCCTTTCACTATAAGCTGCGAGGAAAAACCAGGCTGCACTTTCCACATTTAATTTGGAGCACTCATCTGCTAAGTATCCAAGTTCATGGCTTTTAAAATCTGCCTTCCAATAGAGCCATTAGTCAACTTTGCCAAATTATCAGCAATTTTAAAACAAGGATCACCTTCCTTCCAGTTTGCAATAACACATGCCTAATTTCTGTGTAGAGCTTCATCAGAGGTATCTTAAGAGTTCAAATTTCTACTAACAGTCTCTTCAGAGTATTCTAGGCCTTCTGTATCAAGCTTTTCACAAGTTCTCCAAAATCTTCTGCTTATCCATTTAAATCGCCATTCCAACATTCTTGGTATTTGCAAATTGCAGCAGCACCCCACTTCTGGTACCAAGATTTGCTCTAGTTTGCTAGCTGCCAGAATGCAATATACCGTAAATGGAATGGCTTTTATAAAGAAGAATTTAATAAGTTGCTAGTTTGCAGTTCAAAGTCCAAGAAGATGTCCCAATTAAAGCAAGGCTATAAAAATGTCCAAATTAAGGCACGAAGAAGTTACCTTCGCTCACAAAAGGCCAATGGGTTCAGCATTTCTCTCTCTACTGGGAAGGCAAGTGGCAAACATGGCAACAGTCTGCTAGCTTTCTCCCCCAGCTTCTTGTTTTATGAAGCTTTTGCGGGGGCGATCTCCTTCATCTCCAAAGGTTGCTGGCTCGTGGGCTCTGGTTTCTTCGCATCATGGCTCTCTCTGCTCAGCTCTGCTGTGGCTTTCTTGTGGCTCTAAAAAGGGACTCTCTCAAAAATGTTTCCTCTTTTAAAGGATTAATGGGTGTAGTCACAACTCCATGAAAGCTATCTGATCAAAAGTTACCAACCACAATTGAGTGGGCCACATCTCCATGGGAACAGTCAGAATGCTCCCAGCCAGTAATATACTGAATGGGGATTAAAGGACATGGATTTTCTGGGGTCCTGCACAGATTCAAACTGGTACAATGAGTTAATTCGGAAGATCCATTGCTCCTTCATTACTAGGGTTTCATTGCTGATTGATTGGCTTTGTATTAACGTTCTTCTTTAATGCTTACTCCAATTTGTTCTAGACCTTTAACATAGCCAGTATTTAACTGTTCACATTTTCTGAGCTCTTCCTCTCTGATTCTTGCTCTGGATATGCAATGCAGTTTTTAAGATTGTACTTTCTGAGTAACTGTTTCACCTTCAGAAGAAAGTCTCCTTTCCTCTCTTCCTTTTCTGAGAATCTTGATCTTTTCTGTTTTTGTGCAGAATTTTTTCAGCAACTCCTATAGTTTGTTTCATTTCTCTCCCTCAATCAGTGCCCCTTTTTCCTTAGACTTTTCAGTTCTGGAACCCAACCTATTTTACAGCAGTTCAGTTTAAGCTATTCCCCTTTTTTTTCCTGTAAGGCTTTTCCACTTCTGGTTACTTGCCCATTATGGTATCCCATCCTGGGCAGCCAGATGGGCTTAATCCAAAAAGATGGGTTACTTCAGGAAAGTCTGTTTTGTGTTTAGGTGCTCTGGTTAACAAAAACTGGATTGAGTGAGAGCACAACAGTTCTTGCCAGTGATAATAGTCTCTCTCTCTTTTTTTCCCTCCTGGGGGCCCTTTGGTTTGCAGCACTCCTCAGTGACTTATATTCACCCTTGGGTCTCTGTGGACTTGTATCCCTTATCTTGGGAGGCATGGGAATTCTAACTTGCTGCTGTGAGTGGCTCTATAGTCTCTGTTCACAGCCAGAGAGATCCAGGTCACCATTTCTAAGGGACTCCGAAGCTGCCTGGGACCAAGGGTTAGGGAGGGGAACAGATTGGCAGTTTGGGATAAAAATTTCCTACCTGATGTTTTCTTTTTCTTTGATTCCACATTTGTGGAGTCCCTCTCCAGTCTACCTTCCTCCAAAGTTCTAAACAAGTGGGATTTGTCATTTTGTTTGCTGAATCTCTGGGGAGTATTTTTCAGGGGATATCTTATCTTGCCAAGTTGATAATATCTCTTCAAGTATATTTGTATTTTGTGTACACATCTGAAAGTATATACACATACACCCTGGTTCTTTCCTTTTCAAACTGTATTTCCAAGATTTAAAACAATTGATACTTTAACATTCAAATTCATTTTTGTTTTTTACTTCATTTTGCAGAAAAGGATTTGATTTTCAGAGAAAACAGTATGGGAAGCTAAAGAAGTTCACTACTGTAAATCCTGAGTTTTATAATGAACCTAAAAGTAAACTTTATCTTAAGCTGAATAGGAAGGAAAGTTCTTCAATTTATAGCAAAGGTAAGTTAACCTGATCATGTCAGGTACTGAGCCTAGCCTTGTGTCTCAGTTACTTATAGCTCTGTTAATCCTTTACACTAAAGAGATTTTTTTAAAGTATTGTTTGATAGTAATATAAATGATAAACTATTGTGTAATGAGTTAGACCATTTTTACATATTTTAAAATCATATATTTTAAATCTTTATTAAAAATATACCAAAAATGTTTTAATTTTTTTAAAAAGTCACACTAAGTTCTTGGCATCATATAAATTCATATACTGGTCTAATTGTACTTTGTCTTAATATGAAAATAAACTGAAAAATCTGATGAGGTTTATTGATACTTCTTTCATTACCTGCACAATATATTTTTTATTTTAATATTTTTATTGTAAAAAGTTAACATACAAACATATATTCTTGACATAAAAACATTCCAGACATGGTTTGCAATCAGTGGCTCACAATATCATCACATAGTTGTATATTCATCACCATGATCATTTTTTGAACATTTGCATCACTCTAGCAACAGAAATAAAAAGAAAAAAGAAAAAAACTCGTATATGCCATACCCCTCACCCCTCCCTCTAATATCTACCCAATTTATTTTAAACTTTGTCCCTCCTATCATTTATTTACTTATTTTTATCCATATTTTTTGTTCATCTGTCCATCCCCTGGATATAAGGAGCATCAGACACAAGGTTCTCACAATCACACAGTCACATTGTAAATGTTTTATCGTTATACAATTGCCTTGTCTTGTATAACAAGAAACTAGGGTACTGGAATACAGCTCAACAGTTTTGGATACTTCCCTCTAGCCACTCCAATACACCATAAACTAAAAAGGGATATTTATATTGTGAATAACCTCCAGCATAGCCTCTTAACTCTGAAATCTCTCAGTCACTGACACTTTATTTTGTCTCATTTCTCTCTTCCCCGTTTTGGTCAAGAAGGCTGTCTTGATCTCTTGATGCCAGGTTGTGGCTTCTCCCAGGCTTTCTGTCCCACATTGCCAGGGAGATTCACACCCCTGGGAGTCATGTCCCATGTAGCAGGGGAAGATAGTGAGTTCACATGCTGAGTTGGCTTAAAGAGAGAGGCCAATCTGAGCAAGAAAAGAGGTTCTCTGGGTGTGACTCTTGGGCCTAATTTTTAGTAGGCTTAGCCTGTCCTTTGAAGGAATAAGTTTTGTAGGGACAAACCCCAACACTGATGGCTCAGCCTATTGATTTGGTTATCCCCACTGCTTGCAGAAATATCAGAAATTCTCCAAATGGGGAAGTTGAATTTTCCCCCTTTCTCCCCATTTCCCCAAGGGGACTTTGCAAATACTTCTTTATTAACTGTTCAGATCACTCTGGGATTTATCGGGCTATCACAGTAACCTGGACAGAGCTACAAAATCTCATGCCCTATTCGAGGTTCCATGTATTTATGGTTCTCAATTAAACTGTCCATATACATTATATTAGGAAATGCACTAGTCAAAATATAAATTTTGTACCAAAAACATTTCTTGCTTTATTCTCACATAGAAGTTGAAGTTATAAAATATGAATGACCATCTGTTCTCAGCACCTTGCAGTATTCACATTCCTTTGTTCTTCCTCATGCAAAAACATTTTTTAATTTGTATATTTAGTCACTATCATTGTACACTCTAGGCATTTCTAGATTATATTGTTTCAGTCTTTATCGTCTATTTCTCCTTCTGGTTTCATATGTGCCCCCAGCCCTCCTCCATCTATCATTCTCACATTCAGCTTTACCTGCACAATTTGACACTGTATCTTAAATTTTGCATTTTTGGAAATAGAATCCTTTAAGAAGATTTTTTGTAAAACTACCTTAGGTATGCAAAATTAATCACAGTTTTTGGTTTCAGGACATTTCTTGTCATTGGTCTTTACATAGGTTACTTTTATCTATTTATTTAGCTGCCTTAAATAACGTAATAAGTATCTGTGAACTCACAAATCAAAGCCGAATCTAGTACTTTTATAGCAACCTACGTTCAAATATAACGCTTAACTCATCTTATCTCCCCGACCCAAGGTTCTCATTCCTTTTTAAAAATTGTGTTTTCAGATGATTTGTGGGTGGTTTCAAAAACCCTAGACTTTGAACTGGATACTTTCATTGCATGTAGTACTTTCTATGGACCATCATCTTTCAATGAAGTGGAGCTACTGCCTTTGAATGGCTATTTTCCTTCCAGTTGGCCCACTAACAGTAAGTAGTACCATGCCAATCTTAATTTATTTAAGAATGAGTAACAGACATGGAATGCACTGAGAGCAAAGATGCTAACTAAGTGTGAGATTGTTTGATTAAAGCCAAAAAACAAAAAACATATATGCCCATTCCTACTATTGTAAACAATGAGTTCCTGAAAATGTATATGTAAGCTGAATATATAAATATCCCTGCAGTTCAAGTTCCGGAGGGTTAACAATATAACAAACTATTTAACCCTCACTCAAATATTTCATTAACAGTGAACTTTACATGGCATATACTGGTTTCTGTAATTTTCTCGACTGGTTACTTCAAGTTCTAACTCTCTTGGTTTATTTTTTTTTTGTCATTTAAAAAAAATATTTGTATTGAAAACCTTAACAAACAAACATACAAACATTCTCAACATAGGAACAATCTATATATGGTATATATATAATCAATGCCTCTTGGTTTATTTGAAGGTACATGTAGTGAACAAATAATTTATTTTTACATTAAGGTCTTGTACATTTTGTAAGAGATTTTTGCAAGAGGTTGAATAAAAGGTGTGATTTTTACATTAAGGGTATTTTATCATCTATCTTGAGTAATTTTTTTTTTTTCACATGGGCAGGCACCGGGAATCGGACCCGGGTCCTCTGGCATGGCAGGCAAGCATTCTTGCCTGCTGAGCCACCGTGGCCCGCCTTATCTTGAGTAATTCTTAATAAGATAGTAGGTATCGGCCTTATTTTTCTTTTCTAATAAAGGAGAGCCAAGTACCTATCTACTTCTCTGCATGAGTAGCCTTCTCTATGCATTTTTAAAAATGTTTCTCTGTACATATATGTATTTTTATATCTATATATACACACACAGAGGCATATATGTGATATGTATATCATAGGGAATTTTGTTCACAACTTTTGTTTTGTTTTGGTGGGGTGCATGGGCCAGCAATCAAACCCAGGTCTCCCACATGGCAGGTGAGAATTCTACCACTGAACTACCTATGCACCCCTTTTCTATGCATTATGATCTCTAAAATAATTTTTGGTAGTGTAACTTGGCCCACACCTCATTAAAGATAGTGTTGATTGGCACATTTCTAATATTTTATATATGTTTTTAATTTTTGGTCCTTCCTTTCATAACTGGATAAATCTAGTCAACCAGCTTCAGTTCAATAAGAGACTAATAAAGTGAACATTTTTCATTTTTCATAAGAATATCTTCATATTTGTTTCATGTATTTCCTAACCAATATCAGCATTCTAATTTTCTGTTTTCTATATATTTATGTAACATAATTGAGCTATAAATGCAAGAAAATGTTCAAAAATTATTAAAGTTATAGCCCCAAGGTAGTATGCTGATTAAATGGAAATCTCTGTCAGTAACTCAAAATAGTTGTTCTTGTTCATTTGTTAATTTATGGAAGTCCAGATTTTATACAAAATACATAACTTATGGGTATCACTATGTAAACTGTAAATGAGCAGTTAGTATAGTAGTTTAATGGATAAAAGTATGTGGACCTCTGCATGTAATTTAGGATTTATTTTCTATTATTAATTCAATAGTCATACAGAAATTTAATACAGAGTTTTTTATAGTTCATTTTATTTATGTTATATATTCATTTTCTGCATCCTTTCTACAGCAGTGGTTCATGCATTATTAGTTTGTAATGCTAGCGCAGAGCTGACCACTTTGAAAAACATTCAGAACTACTTTAATCCAGCTACTCTACCTCTAACACCACACCTATTAGCAATGTAAGTCATTATTTACCTTTGGGTCATTGGTATTTGTTTTGGTTTGTTAAAGCTGTGGAAATACAATATACCAGAAATTGAATGGCTTTTAAAAAGGGAATGTATTAAGTTGCAAATTTACAGTTCTAAAGCCATAAAAAAAATGTGCAAACTAAGATCCAGAGAAAGATACCTTGACTCAAGAGAGGGCTGATGACATTCAGGGTTTCTCTGTCAGCTGGGAAGGCACATGGCAACATCTGCTAGCTTTCTCTCCTGGCTTCTCCTTTCAAAACAGCTTCCTCAGGGGCATTTTCTTTCTGCATCTCCAAAAATCCCCTGGCTGTGTGGGCTCTAAAGCTGTTTCCAAAATGACCCCCTTCTAAAGGACTCCAGTAAGTGACCCCACCTTGAATGGGTAGAGACATGTCTGCATAGGAACTACCTAATCAAACTGTCCCACCCACAAATGAATGGGTTCCTTCTCCATTGTAACAACATAATAAAAAAGATCCCACCCAACAATATTGAATGAAGATGAGAAAACATGGCTTTTCTGGGGTACACAACAGTTTCAAACTGGCACAGTATTAAAAAATGGTGATTAAAAAAGAATTTGAAAACATGAAAACAATAGAGAAAATCAATAAGACCAGAAGTTGGTTCTATGAGAAAATCAACAAGATTGATGGGCCCTTAGCAAGATTGACAAAAAGAAGAAGAGAGAGGATGCAAATAAATAAGATTAGAAATGAAAGAGGAGACATAACTACTGACCTCACAGAAATAAAGGAGGTAATAACAGGATACTATGAACAACTTTACGCTAATAAATACAACAATTTAGAAGAAATGGACAGGTTCCTGGAAAGACATGAACAACCAACTTTGACTCAAGAAGAAATAGACGACCTCAACAAACCAATCACAAGTAAAGAGATTGAATTAGTTATTCAAAAGCTCCCTAAAAAGAAAAGCCCAGGACCAGACGGCTTCACATGTGAATTCTATCAAACATTCCAGAAAGAATTAGTACCTACTCTCCTCAAACTCTTCAACATAATCGAAGTGGAGGGAAAACTACCTAATTCATTCTATGAAGCCAACATCACCCTCATACCAAAACCAGGCAAAGATATTACAAAAAAAGAAAACTACAGACCAATCTCTCTAATGAATACAGATGCAAAAATCCTCAATAAAATTCTAGCAAATCGTATCCAACAACACATTAAAAGAATTATACATCATGACCAAGTAGGATTCATCCCAGGTATGCAAGGATGGTTCAACATAAGAAAATCAATTAATGTAATACACCATATCAACAAATCAAAGCAGAAAAATCACATGATCATCTCAATTGATGCAGAGAAGGCATTTGACAAGATTCAACATCCTTTCCTGCTGAAAACACTTCAAAAGATAGGAATACAAGGGAACTTCCTTAAAATGATAGAGGGAATATATGAAAAACCCACAGCTAATATCATCCTCAATGGGGAAAAATTGAAAACTTTCCCCCTAAGATCAGGAACAAGACAAGGATGTCCACTATCACCACTATTATTCAACATTGTGTTGGAAGTTCTAGCCAGAGCAATTAGGCAAGAAAAAGAAATACAAGGCATCAAAATAGGAAAGGAAGAAGTAAAACTATCACTGTTTGCAGACGATATGATACTATATGTAGAAAACCCAGAAAAATCCACAACAAAATTAATAGAGCTAATAAATGAGTACAGCAAAGTAGCAGGCTACAAGATCAACATTCAAAAATCTGTAGCTTTTCTATACACTAGTAATGAACAAGCTGAGGCGGAAATCAAGAAACGAATCCCATTTACAATCGCAACTAAAAGAATAAAATACCTAGGAATAAATTTAACCAAAGAGACAAAAAACCTATATAAAGAAAACTACAAAAAACTGTTAAAAGAAATCACAGAAGACCTAAATAGATGGAAGGGCATACCGTGTTCATGGATTGGAAGACTAAATATAGTTAAGATGTCAATCCTACCTAAATTGATTTACAGATTCAATGCAATACCAATCAAAATCCCAACAACTTATTTTTCAGAAATAGAAAAACCAATAAGCAAATTTATCTGGAAGGGCAGGGTGCCCCGAATTGCTAAAAACATCTTGAGGAAAAAAAACGAAGCTGGAGGTCTCGCGCTGCCTGACTTTAAGGCATACTATGAAGCCACAGTGGTCAAAACAGCATGGTATTGGCATAAAGATAGATATATCGACCAATGGAATCGAATAGAGTGCTCAGATATAGACCCTCTCATCTATGGACATTTGATCTTTGATAAGGCAGTCAAGCCAACTCACCTGGGACAGAGCAGTCTCTTCAATAAATGGTGCCTAGAGAACTGGATATCCATATGCAAAAGAATGAAAAAAGACCCATCTCTCACACCCTATACAAAAGTTAACTCAAAATGGATCAAAGATCTAAACATTAGGTCTAAGACCATAAAACAGATAGAGGAAAATGTTGGGAGATATCTTATGGATCTTACAACTGGAGGTGGTTTTATGGACCTTAAACCTAAAGCAAGAACACTGAAGAAGGAAATAAATAAATGGGAGCTCCTCAAAATTAAACACTTTTGTGCATCAGAGAACTTCATCAAGAAAGTAGAAAGACAGCCTACACAATGGGAGACAATATTTGGAAACGACATATCAGATAAAGGTCTAGTATCCAGAATTTATAAAGAGATTATTCAACTCAACAACAAAAAGACAGCCAACCCAATTACAAAATGGGAAAAAGACTTAAACAGACACCTACCAGAAGAAGAATTACGGATGGCCAAGAGGCACATGAAGAGATGCTCAATGTCCCTGGCCATTAGAGAAATGCAAATCAAAACCACAATGAGATATCATCTCACACCCACCAGAATGGCCATTATCAACAAAACAGAAAATGACAAGTGCTGGAGAGGATGCGGAGAAAGAGGCACACTTATTCACTGTTGGTGGGAATGTCAAAGGGTGCAACCACTGTGGAAGGCAGTTTGGCGGTTCCTCAAAAAGCTGAATATAGAATTGCCATACGACCCAGCAATACCACTGCTAGGTATCTACTCAAAGGACTTAAGGGCAAAGACACAAACGGACATTTGCACACCAATGTTTATAGCAGCGTTATTTACAATTGCAAAGAGATGGAAACAGCCAAAATCTCCATCAACAGAAGAGTGGCTAAACAAACTGTGGTATATACATACGATGGAATATTATGCAGCTTTAAGACAAGATAAACTTGTGAACCATGTAATAACATGGATGGACCTAGAGAATATTATGCTGAGTGAATCCAGCCAAAAACTGAAGGACAAATACTGTATGGTCCCACTGTTGTGAATGGACATTCGAGAATAAACTTGAAATATGTCATTGGTAACAGAGTTCAGCAGGAGTTAGAAACAGGGTAAGACAATGGGTAATTGAAGCTGAAGGGATACAGATTGTGCAACAGGACTAGATACAAAAACTCAAAAATGGACAGCACAATAATACCTAATTGTAAAGTAATCATGTTAAAATACTGAATGAAGCTGCATCTGAGCTATAGGGTTTTTTTTTTGTTTTTGTTTGCTTGTTGATTTGTTTGTTGTTGTTGTTTTTTACTATTACTACTACTTTTATTTCTTTTCTTTATATTAACATTTTATATCTTTTTCTGTTGTGTTGCTAGTTCCTCTAAACTGATGCAAATGTACTAAGAAACAATGATCATGCATCTATGTGATGATGTTAAGAATTACTGAGTGCATATGTAGAATGGTATGATTTCTAAATGTTGTGTTAATTTCTTTTTTTTCTTTCCGTTAATAAAAAAAAAAAAAATAAATAAAAAAAAAAAAAAAAAACAAATGATCAGAAAAAAAAAAAAAAAAAAAAAAAAAAAAAAAAAAAAAAAAAAAAAAAAAAAAAAAAAAGAATTTGAAAAAAATGAATATGAAAATGCAATAAAAACAAAAGCACATTACATAAATGTAGGCAATAAAATTTCAATCTTCTTTTAGGGATTTTGAGATCACTGTCAGTAGTTAAAAAGAGAAAGGGAAATTTACTCTGTATCCCTCTATTCACTTATTTATGATGGTTCCAGTTAATAAATCTTAGTGTAATAGTTTTTCCCTTTGTCAAGGTGTAATTTCTTAAGGATCTTTTGATTACTGATTTTATTTTTTTGTGCATTTATATTTTTATACTGCAGATATTTAACACTTTAAAGAAACATTTTATGGCTTAAATCTCTATGTATATCAATATTAAGTTTATTGTTGACATTACCTGTGTCTCAATTTGAGGTTCTCAAGTACCATGTCCCTTTTTTTAAAAATTGGAAGTAATTTTAGATTAAATATATTAAAATGATAGAAAATATCTATTTCTCTAATTTTGAATGTCATTACAAATCTGTGTCGTTTCATTTTTCTCAGAAAAAGTCCTGGGTAAAAAATAAATATCCTTATGATTCTATTCTGTAATTTATTCACTTTGAAATGAATTCTGTCTTTATAAAAATAGAAATGAAATCAATTTATTTAATGCAGCTTTACTTGAAAAAGAAGCTTTATTAATTATCTAATTCAGCTAATAGCTCATGGGCTTTAAAGTCAGCCCACCACTTATTAATGATGTGCTTCTGGAGAAAAAAAATTTAACATTTCTGTGCCTATTTTTGGGATAATTAACTACTCCCTTTTGTTGTGAAGATTGCATCAAATAACATATAAAATGCTTAGCATAATGCCAGCACTTAGTAGATATTCAACATATGTTAGTTTTCTTATCTCTTCCATGTTCCTCCAAATTGGAATAAGTATCCATTTGTCCCCTTAAAAATAAATATGTTCTCTTTGATGCTTAAAAAATGAAGGCTTAGTTATGAATAGGTCTACTAACCTATTTCAAAAACCCCTTGTTTTTCTTTGGTTTTACTTACTTCCTTTGACTAGGTCTTCCCCAACTACAGTTAGCAGCAAGAGAATCAATAAAAGAAAATTTATCCCCCCAGCCTTTACAAATAGCAACACAAAATTTGAACTACTCAGCCCAGAAGAAATATTGCAGTTAGCTAATGAGTTAATTCAGGCACATAGGTTAAACAAGGATCAAGCTACAGCTCTGATTCAGATAGCTAAAATGATGGCGTCCCATGAAAGTGCTGAAGAAGTAGAGGAACTGCGAACTCATACTCTCCCGATCACAATCATACATGGTAAGTAGCAAGAAGGAAAAAACGTTCAAGTAAATATTTTTTTATGTAAATTTCTGTAACTCAGTCTACTTCTGTGTAATTTTCTAGTCAAAAAGATTCAAGTAGCTATTTCACACCTTCATTCTTCTCCTGACCTCATGCTTGCTCCTGCCTACTCTCTCTGAAATTGATCCTGCCTCTAAAACAGAAAATGGAGTTGCATAATAGAAACTCTCTTCAGGGCCTTCCCTCCTTCTCCAACTTATCTAAGTTTGGAACTTTGCTGACCTTCTTCAGTTCTGTCTCAGTGAAGCTTTATTTCCTCCCTATAGCACCTTTTTGATCCACCAGCTGTAGCTCTTCTCTCTACTCTATCTTCAATTTCTCCTTTCTCCTACCTCATTTTCCTTTATATCACCTCTAGCTAGTACCTTTTTCCTTCTCTTTAAAGCAAAACTTACTGAAATAATTCATACATGAAAGTCTCTGGGGTTGTTTGTTTTTACCTTCCATCTGTTTCTAACTTTTTATAGTCTCAGTTTACATCATACTCCTAAACTCCTAAAACATCTTTTGCTAAAGTTCTCACTAACCTCAAACTTCTAAACTACTTTAGAAGTAGTTTAGAAGTTTACTTACTTGCTCTTTTTCAATTGACTGCTCTTTTTGAAGTAGTACTCTTCCTTGATTTTCATGGAAGAATACAATTCTCTCTCTTAATCTCCTCTTTCTCTTACTGTTTGTCTCCTTCCATCAAATCAGTCACTGAGATATGTCCCGTCTAGCTGCAAATCATATTGCATATTGATACTCTCCTCTCCACTTGTACCAATTCAATCTAAACCTTCATCATATCTCCATATATCCTAGCAGATAACAATGTGGACTCTAGAACTTGAATCCCAGATTTATATCCGTTACTACCATTCATTTATTAGCTGTATGATCTTAGGTGGGTACTTATCCTAGGCTTTAATTTTCTATTCTGTTAAGTGGGTATACAATAGCATCTACCTCTATAAAAGGCTTAAAACAGTGCCTGAGTTCCTCAGAAAGTAAAGTCTAGAATTACCATATGACCCAACAATCCTACTTTAAGTTATATATGAAGAAGAATTGAAAGCAAGGACTTGGACAGATATTTACATGCCATTGTTCATAGCAACATTTTTCATAGT
The DNA here is from genome assembly GCF_023851605.1 of Tamandua tetradactyla. NCBI lineage: Eukaryota > Metazoa > Chordata > Mammalia > Pilosa > Myrmecophagidae > Tamandua > Tamandua tetradactyla. Next base: position 9,861,915 of record NC_135350.1, read on the forward strand.
TGCCAAAAGAAGGAAGCAACCCAAGGGTCCACAACTGATGAATGAATAATAATAATAAAAAAAAGGTATATACACACGGTGGAATATTACTCATGCATAAAAAGGAATGAAGTTCTGATCCGTGCAATAGCATGGATGAAGCTTGAAGACCTCATGTTGAATGAAATAAGCCAGACACAAAAGGATAAATATTGTATGATTTCACTACTGCTAACTAATTAGAATAAGCAAACTCAAAGTCAGAAACTAGAATATAAGTTACCAGGGGATGGAGTAGGAGTGGGGAATAAAGAGTTAAGACTTAAAATGTATAGAGATTCTATTTGGGATGATAGAAAAGTTTTGGTAAAGGATGGTGGTGATGGTAGCACAACACTGGGACTGTAATTAGCGGCACTGAATTATATATTTGAGTATAGCTAAAAGGGGAAATTTTAGGTTGTTTATTATTAGAATAAAAATTTAAAAGATTCATGGAACTGTACAACGTGAACTATGAACCCAAACTTAAACCATGGACTATAGTTAATAGTACATTTATAAATATGTGCTTTCATTAATTATAACAAATGTACCACACCACTGCATGGTGTTAATAGGGTGGTTTATGGGAACCCCATATTTTATTCATGATTTTTTTGTAAACTCACAACATCTCTAATAAAGAAAAAGTGCCTGGCACCTAGAAGGCGCTAGGTAAATGTTAGCATTTATTATGATAATTATTTCATACAGATTTCTAATCTACCACTAGTTTTACCTTTTTCTAAGTTATTGCTCAAGTAGTTTTTCTAAAACATTAATCTGATTGAGTCAGTTTCATTGCTTAAAATCCTTCAGTGACATCCCTATCCTTTAAGATAAAATTCAAACTTATCAGCCATAGCCAAGCAGAGCCTTTATGATTTATCCCCTGCCTATGTCATCAGCCTCATCTCGCTTTTTGCTATTGGCTGTATGGGAATACTTAAAGCCCTTTTTATAGCTGCATGTTTTTTCCTTCCTCTACTTAGAATGACCCTTTCTCTAAGCAATCTGGTTATCTTTTTCTATAAGCCTTAGTTCTGCCATTTCTTATTTTTAGGAAACATTCCCACTTCCTTATAAATTTTCTTCCTCTGCTTCCGTAACAATGTTGCTTACCGTATCATTTTGCCATTTTTCCTTTACTTGTCTGTTTACTTAAGTAGGCTAAGACCTTGTTAAAGATGAAGGTCTCTTGCTTATTTGTTTAACCCTCGTATTTAGTATATAGTGAGCACTCATTATTTTTTGGAATGAATTAATTAAATGAAGGAGGAAGGGAAATAGATGGGTGAAATATTTCTTGTGCTTTTGGGAATTTATTTATGATATTACCTTTCTTTTCCCCCTTCCTTCAAAATAATTAGGTGTTTTTGGAGCAGGAAAGAGTTATTTGCTGGCGGTGGTGATTTTGTTCTTTGTACAGCTATTTGAAAAGAGTGAAGCTCCTACAGTTGGAAATGCAAGGCCATGGAAACTTCTCATTTCTTCTTCCACTAATGTAGCCGTAGACAGAGTACTTCTGGTGTAAGTATAACAAGTTTACTTAAGTAGCTAACATTTTAAGTTATTGTTGAGGCACTCTACCATGAGCCTTGAGTGTCCATGCATATTTTTGTTATGTATGCCTATAATACAAGGTCTTTGTCTCTGACCCAGGAGTCTCTGATCTTCTGCCAGGATCCATGAAACAATAACAGGCTCATGTATTAGTTTGTAGGTAGGATAAAATCAAATACCAAACTGAAAATTTTGGCCAAAGATAAGATACTCGTGTAAAAATTCAGATTCAGCCAAGAACATGTAGGGCCAAGAAGGAGATTATTTGAGGGGAGGCAACCTCATATAGAAGATATACAAGAGGGAAAAGTATGTGAGGGCTCCTCTTCACAAAGCTGTAATAGGGGGTAACATATGTAGAGGAATGATCACAGTCTATGGTGCTAGATAGAATTGGCTGGGTAGGAATCGTGACTACATCACTTATTAAGTGTCCTCAGCAAAATTGTCTCACCTATGTATATCAGTGTCTTCATCTCTATGATGAGAGATCTTACAGAGCTGTTCTGAGTATTCAGTGAAGTAATGTATGTAAAACCTAATACTTCCTAATAAATCTCAATTCTAAATAAATGGTAGCTATTGTTTTCCATATTTTATGTCTTTAGGGAAATTTTGTTTGTAATAAATGCTAGCATTGGTATTTTGTGAACAGTTCATGAACCTTCAACATAAAATAATAAAAATTTTTTAATTCTCTAAAAATCGTGTTTTAAAAAAATCCTTTAACTATATTGCATTTCCTTTATTTGAGTTTAAGTATTTCTTACTGAATTATATAGCTCTAAAATAAACTGCTATATGTATTTAATAACATAAATACATGCAACTTTGTTTTATAACCTATTTTCTAAATAATCAGTTTATCTTACTGTGCTTTCTTTAAAGGCTTATCAGTCTTGGATTTGAAAAGTTTGTCAGAGTTGGGAGTGTTAGGAAGATTGCTAAGCCAATTTTACCTTATAGGTAAGAATGCTAAATTCCAAAACTCATAGAATGTTCAGAGAAGTATAATTTTATATACCTCTTACCTTAAATTTGGTTTCTGAAGATGTGAGAAAGCCTTGTCTTCTTCTTGGCTGACTTAGAAAATTTGTATTTTACTTCTCTGTGAAATATGGAGTAAAGGAGGATGTTCTTTTATATCATTCTGTTTTTAGTTTGCATGCTGGCTCAGAAAATGAAAATGAGCAATTAAAAGAACTACATGCACTAATGAAAGAAGATCTCACCCCAATGGAAAGAGTCTATGTGAGAAAAAGTATTGAGCAGCATAAACTGGGCACCAATAGAACATTGCTGAAGCAGGTATAAGGAAATAACTTCAATTTGTTTCTTAAATTATATTCTCTAGTCAGCTTTTCTTTATTCCTATTGATGGAAAAATATTTTATTTAAATAAGACAAAGTACTAAGAAAAAAAAAAAGAAATAAAACAAAGTACTATGATAACTTAGATTCAACTAAAGTGAGCACATGTGATTCCTTAGATTTTGTCTACCCAGTGCACATTTTATGTTTGCTATGAAGTATTCCTCAGATCTGTGAACACATCCAAATCACCATGACTCATCTTTTCTCCTTCTTCCTATTTCTATATTACCTTTTATAGTCTTGAAGAGGTAGAAATAGATTCCTGGCAACTTAAATGAAACTTGGTTGTATTCTAGGAGGAATAGCAGAAGAGAAGGCAAAATAAAATGAAATTTGTCTTTGATGCCCTCCCAGAAAGCCAAGACTTTCATGATTTGTCCATATCCAGGAATTTAGAAGCTAAGAAACCCCTGCTTCCATGTACTGGGAGCCAAGACTGAGCATACAGGATCTCAGGCTAAGTAGCGTTACCCCCTTTATCAAGCTTGGATCAGGGTAGCCTGTGTGTCATGTGTTAGGAGAGAAGGAAATCAATCTGGACTTTTTCCTAAGAAAGGAGAACATGGGAAAAAGAAAGGGAGATGGAGGAAAAGAGAATTGTTGGCCTTCTTGGGCCATGTATATAAAGATGACTTTCTTTAAAAGGTTTGGAAAGACCAACCTATTGATTGATCAGCTATTGCTAAAATAATGCTGCTTAACAAACAAAATCTTAGTAGTTTAGGGCAACAAATTTAGGACTTTACAAATCAACTGCTGGCTAAGTCTAAGGCTATGGGGTCAAGTCTCTAATTCTGAGAACTGCCTGGATTTGATAGTCTGATGTATAGCAGAAATGCAAGAGGGCAGCTGGATCACACAAATGCATTTAAAGTTTCTGTTCATATCGTACCCACTAATATTCCATTTGCAAAAATAGGTCAGTCACATGGCCAAGCCCAACACCATTGAGGCAGGGAAATATATTTCACCTTTTTCTCTGGTGGAAAGCACTGCAAAAAATGGAAAAAGGTGTGGATATGTAAAACTCTCATAGGGAGGAACTGAGAAATTAAAAATAATCCAATCTAAAACAGGCCTCCAAGTTTTCATTTTAGAAGTTCTCAGAGGGCTTCAGATTAGCTTTCTATTAATTGTATTATGTTAGCTCTGTACTCCTTTCTCCCCAACTGAATTCAGAAAAGCTTAGTTTGACTATGTATAACTAATACAAATGAGTCATTCTGTAAACTGCTTAGCATTATGCGCTCTTTTCACCCAACATAATAATGATATGTCAGAATAACTGTTGGTGGTTTCTTTGATAATTTTATAAATGAAAGTCCAGTTACTACATATATATTGCTTATTTCTGTTACCTATTTGCAAATGAAAACTATTTTAGAGGAAATTTTTTTTTAAGTTTTCTCTAAGAAATTTATAAAGTCTTAAGATCAGAAGGCATTCAGACCTAACATAGAAGTTCCTAAAATTTTAAAAGTTAATTTAAAAAAATGCTTTATAGTTAATTTACTACTTCCTAAATCAATAACAAAATGTCTTTTGCTGTTAGAATCCGAGCAATATTAATAAATTAAAAGATAAAAAATAAAATTCTAAAAGAAAAACCTTAGTTCTTTACGGTTCTTGCAATTTCTTATAATTTCATACAAAAGAAGTGATACCTGATTCATAACTTTAGGTTCTCATTCTAAGGTTATTTTTGTAAAATATAAGAACAGAAATTAGATAATGAATGAAATTTCAGAGTGGTAACAAGAGCAGTGTTATTGTTACATGGCTGTCCTCTGATAATTTTAAGTACTTAATGTTAAAAATCAGTGGAATTTCTAATACAAATATGGCTTCAGGATTTTGAGTTTTGTTTTTAACAAAAGAAGTAAAACAACTGGTAGAAAGCAACTGTGTGTTCAATATTACTTAGTATTTAAAAGAAAAATAAAGTGTTTATAATATTTTTGCCGGTCATATTTGGCTAAAACAGATATGGTCAGTTTTAATGGACTGCTCTTTTTACCAATAGTGTAACATATGTAAATATTTATAGTAGGCCACTAGGCTAATGACCAAATTCAATTAGAAAATGCATAAATTTTCCTATTGTTTATATTAAATTTGAGATTAAATACTAGCTTTTACCAGATTTTTTTGCTTTGAGAATAATGGCATTCCACTATAATATTCAAGACTTGTGAGATTCAAATATACTTGTAGGCTACAAGTACACTTTAATTAACTGTGGTTTGCAATTAGTTAGCCGCCTTCATCTTCTTAAATGAATCAAAATACTAATGTGCTTGACGGTTAAGCAACAGACAGTTCTTTAATATAGTCATTGTTCTTTGTTGAAGATTTTGGCCTGTGTTGATATAATACATGTTGTATTTGTTCAGCCACATCTGGAAGGATAAAATATGTATGTCATCCTTGATATTTCCTTAATCCTTGATATTACTTTCCTTGTGAAAATAAAATGTGCATTTTATTCTTATTAATGGATTTGTGGCTAAAATAGTCTCTATTTTGCGATTTCCTTTTTTTTTTTAACAGAGTGAAAACCAAATTCTTGTTTTGCATGAAGATTCATCTGATAAGAAAATTGTTAGAAAAATCTTATAAAACTATAAAATCTTAGCCAACCTTAACCACAACCCATAAAATTCACTTCCAACATGACTTCTACAACTTCCTATATTTTGTCCCACACATTCCTGTTTCTCATTCTGTAACAATCAGTTATTTTACTTTAGGGGAAAAAGTACTTTCTTTTTCCTTAACAGGAACACTTCCCGCATACTTTACATATTTAAATTACCAAAAAAGATCTTGATGTGATTTCCGTTTTATATGTGGGAATGATGAAAATGTGGAATTAAGTGGTCCATGATTGCTGATCACCAATAATTGAATTAGGACTAGCTCTCTGATTTTAACCTATAGAAAGTTATTTGATTCATTATCTTATTTTCTTATAATAGTTTTTAATTAATTACATTTTTTTTAACATAAAGGTTCGGGTAGTTGGAGTTACCTGTGCAGCCTGCCCATTTCCATGCATGAATGATCTTAAATTTCCTGTTGTTGTGCTGGATGAGTGTAGTCAAATAACTGAGCCAGCTTCCCTCCTTCCCATTGCAAGGTAAAAGATTCTTTTTTCAAAGATACTCACATGTGTCACCACTGTTTCAAACATTTTCTCAGTTCAGTTTATTAGGCTTTTCTGAAAATTCATAGCAATTCAGTTACTAAACTGATTTTTAAAAGGAAGAATATAGAGGGAAATATTTTTAGGTTAATGTATCAAAATTTTTTTAGATCCCAATTTAGATATTTGGACCACGTAATCCTTAAAGTCTTGAATAGCCCTAGTGCTAGGATTCTACTAGAACCTTGCATATTTCTCTAATAGATCAAAGGTTCCTATTTAGTCATGGTTTTGAGGACCTAACACCACTGAAGAATGTCCTTCAATTCCCTTATCTTGATGTGTTTAGGTCTCAAAGGAATTTTTAAATTATGAAAGTATATAACTTCAATAAAGGAAAGCCAGTGGAAAATAAACATTTTCTAATGAAATCTTCTCAGCTTTCCCAGCAAATTGAAATAGTGTGCTTTTAAAGCATCTTATATTGAGGAATTCCTAAAGCAAGGAATAATAGGTCACAGCTCTAGTCCTTCCTTTCTCGGCCCCAAATAATGAAGGAGTAGGATACCAACTGTAATTGTTTTCCCAGGATGTGTGGGATTCCTGGGTTGTGGGTCACACAGTTTTTCAAACTGGGACATTCTTGGGCAAACCAGGACAAGCTGGTCACCCTACTGAAGAGCTAGGAGTGGAGGGGAGACGAGGCCCAAATGTGGGGTGCAGGGTAATACTTGTTGAACACCTACTATGTAGTAACACATCATATACCTCATTTAATTCTTACAACAGACATACAAGGTATTATTACCTCCAGGTTATTGGTAATACTGAACCTTGGAGTGATTAAATAACTTGCTCAGTTTACAGAGTATATAATAACTTGATTTGGATATATATATATTTGTCTATAAACTTGAACTTTTCCCACTGTATCCTGCTGCTATTTAAATCAAAAGATATTTAGCCCCTGAGAGCTCATTTACTTCCTCTGTGAAATAGCAATTTAACCAGATGACTTTTAAGAAAGTTTCTAATTCTAAAAGAGTCTGCGGAATCCAAAAATTTCAGTGCTTCCCAGTGTAGGTTCTTTATACAAGGGACACTTAATATGTTTTACATGGAAAAAACGAAGTTCTATATAAGTTTCCTTACTGTGTGACTTCTCAAAGCCTTTAATATACTTATTAGCACTATTTAGTCTTTTTAGTTCTCAGAACATTTCATCTCACTGTACTCAAATTCTTCGAAATACATTTTGGAAGAGAGTGTGATGACTGATGTCAGCGTACCCTTTTTTTCATTGTTTAGATTGATTTTTGAAATTCTATTTTTAGGTTTGAATGTGAAAAGCTGATTCTTGTTGGAGACCCGAAGCAACTTCCTCCTACTATTTCGGGTTCTGATCCTGCTCATGAAAATGGATTAGAACAAACTCTTTTTGATCGACTTTGCCTAATGGTACATACTGCTAAAATTTCATATGGAATTATCATTTATTAATTACAAGATGTGAAGGTTGATAGAGAATGAAAATATTAGAAGATCTGGTCCTTGCCCTAAAATAATTTATAATCAGTTATTAGAAAGTACTAATCTTGAAATCACGTAGGACCCTATAATTTAAGCAGCCCTTTATAAGGAAACTTTTCCTGTATACTTTAGTAGTAGGTACTAAAGATATTGCATTTGTTCTCAGACCAAAAAAAACCTATAACGTCTCTATTATTCATGTACTCAAAACCAATACTGCTGTGGAGCTCTATTTCATTTTTTTGAAAATTTGAATAATTATTACTGTTGTGTTTTTTTTTAATTGTGAAAAATAACATATATACAAAAAAGCAGTAAATTTCAAAGCACACCACAACATTTAGTTGTAGAACAGATTTCAGAGTTTGATATGGGTTGCAGTTCCACAATTTTAGGTTTTTCTTTCTAGCTTCTCCAAGACACTGGAGACTAAAAGAAATATCAATATAGTGATTCAGCAATCATACTCATTTGTTAAATTCTATCATCTCTGTTATAACTCCATCTTTGTCTTTGAACTTTTCCCCAATCTTTTGGGGTATTTGGGCTATGCCCGTTCTAACTTTTTCATGTTGGAAAGGGCTGTCGATAATATGGGATAGGGGGATGGAACTAATTGATATTCTGGAGAGGTTGACTCCTCTGAGTTTTGGGACTTATATCTGGCCTAAGAACCCACCTGGAGGTTGTAGGTTTCTGGAAAGTAATCATCGTATATGGAACCTTTGTAGAATCTCAGATAAAGCCCTAAATGTTCTTTAGGGTTGACAGGAATGCTTTTGGTTGGGGTTTGGCAAACCATGATAAGTAGCATATCTAGCTGAAGCTTGTGTAAGGGTAGCTCCAGAGTAACCTCTCGGCTCTATTTGAATTCTTGCAGCCACTGATACCTTATTTCTTACCATTCTTTCCCCCTTTTGATCAGGAAGGCATTATCACTGCCATGGTACCAAGGCCAGGCTCATCCCATGTGATAAGGGAGACTTTCACCCCTGCGTGTCATGTCCCATGTAGGGGGGTGGGGAGAGTAATGATTTCACTTGCAGAATGGGGCTTAGAGAGAGAGAGGCCACATCTGAACAACAAAAGAATAAATCTTAGGCATAACTATAGATAGGCTAAGCTCCTCAGCTACAAGGATAAGCTTCACAAGAGCAAGCCTTAAGATCAAGGGCTTGTTAAGAAATATAGAGACAGGATGGCTTAAATGTGGCAGAGAAGAGGAGAAAGTATTTTAAGTAATTATCTAGTACTCCTTACACTTATGGGCAGAATGGGAACTGAACTGAGTTAACTGCTAAAAGTGAAACAGCTTCTAATTCCAAAGAAATGACATTTTGTATCGCACTTTCTGCTCTAATGCAATGTTGTTGACTTACCTCTTCTTCTGAACCATGAGGTTCATCTTTCTGTCTCCAATATCTAGATTACTATGTAATAGGCATTCCTTAAAAAAAGTAGGAATGAGTGAGTGAATAAATGACTAGTACCCAATAGGCCCTTTGATGTTGTCGTCTGTGGTCACTAAGGAAAAACTAATAATTAGTTACAAATATGAAATGCTATCTTTGTCTAATCATGCTTAACACAGTTCTCTATCATTTTTTCTGTCTGTTCAAAAAGTTTCTCACTGTCAATAATAAATTGATGGGGAGATGAATGATTAATTACACTATATTTAAATTACCATCACAATGAAAGGAAAAAATTAAATTAATTAAAAAAATAAAAATATCAAGGGCTTGGCATATTGACTTGAGAGTCCTAATGTTTGAGACAATATCAGTTTTCCTGCGGTAAAGTTTAGTGCTCCATATTTCTTCTCCCATCCCTCAAGAGACTTTACCAATACTTATTAGTTATCTGCTCAACATACTCTAAACTTTATCCAGGCATTACATTAAGCTGTATAGAGTTCTCTGTAGAGAAGCCCTCATTCCCATTCTGGACTCCCTATATTTGGGTTGTTTTAATGATCTATCCAGACAGGTTGAGTTAGGTTATGTGCTACAGAAAATTTAGGTTCTGGACAAAATAAACCTTTCTTCCTTTGGGCTCAAAGAGTAGGTGAAGCTCTGAAATACAGACAGTGTCTTTCTTACCCCTCTATTCTGATTTGCCTTAATCCCAACCTGATTGGCTTCATTCTTATCTCTAATTAAAGCCTGATCTCTTTTTCAGTGTCTTTAACAGTTTTTGTATATGGCAATGCTGACCTTCAGAATTCCAGAACTCCTACTCTGAGTCTTAGGTGTCACATAGGTATCCAAAGTTCCAGGGAAATACTGGGTTATACTATATAGCATAGCTTCTCAAAATCTGAAAATAACAGTTACTGCTCTGGACTAAATGTGATTGCTGTAAGGGTTTACAAGGTAGGCCCCAATTTTCTTACAAGTATTTTTTAAATGAGACCATACAATATTTACTCATTTGTTTCTGGCTTATTTTGCATCCAATAATGTCCCATAGGTTCATTCATAACTTCATTCCTTTTTTTAGCAGCACAATATTCAATCATATATACACATCAGTTCACCATTTTACTTCTCAGTCAGTGTATTCTTCAGCCACCTGCATTCTTTGTGCATTATGTATAATGTCAAAAGTCAATAGTCCACTTCTCACGTTGTCCTCACTTAGCATTATAATCATCAACACTTTCAATTTTAGACAATTTTCATTGCTCCCAAGAGAAAAATAACTGATAAGCACACCCTCACCAAACAGAAAACCCAAAACCTCCCCTTAACTCTTGTCCCACCCCCAAGTTAGTTACCCCTGGTATTGCTGTGGTATTGTTAATGTCTTCGTGGTAAACACAGCCATAGCATGCTATAGTAATTTTCCCCCTATACCCCAATATTATAAATTCTTTGTACAAGATTCATACCTTTGAAGTAGTTCATGTAAGGACTTACGTTTGTAGTATTAATCAGTGGGATACATGTCTCTGTATAACCCTGTCAATCATGTTCACCTTCAAAATGGCAAGATTACTTATTAACCCACTATTGAACTGCCTTCAAACTTCTATCCATTTCCTTACATTTGAGTTTACCTCATTAGCTAACCGTTCACCTATAGTTCTGTGTATCTCTAGGTCCCTATGTTCTGTGTTATAAGCCTCTGAGTTTACCTTTACCATGGTCATAAAAACGTAATCATACAATATCTACCCTCTCGTGTCAGGCTTATTTCACTCAGCATTATGTCCGTAGGGTTCATCCATGATGTCCTGTGCTTCAGGACATCATTTCGTCTTGCTGCGAATATTCAATCATACATATATGCTGCATTTTGTTTATCCACTTATCTGTTGATGAGCACTTGGACTGTTACCATCTTTTGATGATTTTGAATAATGCAGCTATGAACATTGGTCTGCAAATGTCTGTTTATCTTACCACTTTCAACTCTCCTGGGTATATACCGAATAGTGGGTGTTTAGTTTTTTAAGGAACTACCAAACTGTCTTCCTTAGTGGCTGTGCCATTATACACCCCCACCAGTGGTGCATAAGTGTCCCAACACATCCTCTCTAACATTTGTAATTTCCTGTTTATTTAATAGCAGCCATTCTTATATGTGTGAAGTAGTATATCATTGTGGTCTTGCTTTACATTTCCCTTACAGCTAATGAGAATGAGCATCTTTTCATGTGGTTTTTAGCCATCTGTATTTGCTCTTTGGAAAAATATCTGTTCATATTTTTAGTCTATTTTATAATTGGCTTGTTTGTTCTTTTGTTGTTGAGTTATATGATTTCTTTATGTATACAGTATATCAAACCTTTATCCAATGTGTGAATTCCAAATATTTTCTCCCAGTGAGCTGGCTGCCTCGTCATTTTTTCGACAAAGTCTTTTGAGGCACAAAAGCATATGAGTTTGAGGAGTTCCCATATATCTGTTTTTTCTTTTGTTGCTGTACTTTGAGTATAAAGTTTAGGAAGCTACCTCCTATTACTAGGTCTTGAAGATGTTTCCTTATATTTTCTCCTAGGAGTTTTATGGTACTGGTTCTTATATTTAGATCTTTGATCTACTTTGAGTTAATTATTTTTATTGGGTGTAAGTTAAGGGTCCTCTTTCATTCTTCTAGTTATTGAGAGCCAGTTCTGCCATGCTTATTTATTGAAGAGACTATTTTGTCCTACTTCAGTGAATTTGGGGGCTTTGTTGAAGATCAGTTGGCCATAGATTTGGTGGTCTATTTCCTCAGTCTTAACTTGATTCCATTGGTTAATACTTCTATCTTTATGCCAGTACCATCTGTTTTGACCCCTGTGGCTTTATAATAAGCTTTAAAATCCTTCCACATCATTCCTGTTTTTTTTAGGATGCTTTTAGCTATTCAGGGACTCTTTCCCATCCAGATGAATTTGATAACTAGCTTTTCCAGCCTTTCAAAGTAGATTGCTGGAATTTTGATTGGTACTGTGTTGAATCTGTAGACCATTTTGGGTAGAATTCACATCTTAACTACATTTACCCTTCCTACCCATAAGCATGGAATGTCTTTCCCCTATTAAGAGCTTCTTTGATTTCTTTTAGCAATATTGTGTAGTTTTCTGTGTACAGGTCCTTTGAATACCTAGTTAAGTTTGTTCCTTGATACTTGATTCTTTTAGTTGCTATTTTGAATGGATTTTTCCTTAATTGTCTCCTCAGTTAGGTCATTGCTTGTGTATAGAAACATTACTTATTTTTGCACATTAATCTTATATCCTGCCACCTTGCTGAATTTGTTTATTAGCTCAAGAAGCTTTGTCATAGATGTCTCAGGATTTTCCAAGTATAGTATCATGTCATCTTCAAATAATAAAAGTTTTATTCCTTCCTTTCCAGTTTGGATGCCTTTTATTTCTTTTTCCTGCCAGATTGCTGTAGCTAGAACTTCTAGTACAATATTGTATAATAGTGGTGACAGTGGGAATCCTTGTCTTGTTCTTGATGTTAGGGGGAAGACTTTCATTCTCTCACCATTGAGATTAATGCTGGCTATGGGTTTTTCATCTTTCATGCCCTTTTCCATATTAAGGAAGTTACCTTTGATTCTTATTTTTGAAGTGTTTTTATCAGAAACGGATGTTGAATTTTGCCAAATGCTTTTTCAGTATCAGTTGAGACGATCTTTTGATTTGTTAATGCACTGTATTGCATTGATTGATTTTCTTGCATTGAACCACCCTTACATTCCTGGTATGTTTACACTTGGTGGTGGTGTATAATTCTTTTAATGTGTCGTTGGATTTGATTTGCTACTATTATGTTGAGAATTTTTGCATTTATATTCATTAGGGAGATTGGCCTGTAGTTTTCCTTTCTTATAGTTTCTTTACCCAGTTTTGTTATTAGAGTGATGTTAGCTTCATAAAATGAGTTAGGTAGCTTTCCTTTTTCCTTAATTTTTTGGAAAAGTTTGAGCATAATCGTTCTTTCTGGAATGATTGATGAAATTCCCCTGTGATGCCATCTGGCCCTTTTCTTTGTAGGAAGATTTTTTATGAGTGATTGAATCTGTTTACTTGTGATTGGTTTGTTCAGATCTACTATTTCTTCTTGAGTCAATGTGACTTGTTTGTGTGTGTCTAGGAATTTGTCCATTTCATCTAAGTTGTCTATCTTGTTGCATATAGTTGTTTTAGTATCCTCTTATGATTTTTTTTTCTTCAGGGTCCATGATAATGACCCCCCCCTTCATTTTTTATTTTTTTATTTACATCCTCCTTTATTCTTTGTCAGCCCTTGCTAGGGGGTCCAATGATTTTATTTATTTTCTCAAAGTACCATCTTTGGCTTTTATTGATTCTTTCTATTCTCGTATCATTTAATTCTGCTTTAATCTTTGTTATTTCTCTTTTATCTGTTTTAGGTTAGTTTGCTGTTCTTTCTGTAGTTCCTACTGGTGAGCAGTTAAGTCCTCAATTTTTGTTCTTTCTTCTTTTATTTATTTATTTATTTAAAAAATTTTTTTCTTCTTTTTTAATACAGGCATTTATGGCAATAAAGTTCCCTTTTATCACTGCCTTTGCTGCCTCCCATAAGTTCTGCTGTGTCATCTCCAGATGGTTTCCAATTTCTCTAGCAATTTCTTTTTTGACCCACTAATTGTTTAAGAATGCCTTATTTAAGCTCCATGTATTTGTGAAAATTCTTGTTCTTCGGTGGTTATTGATTTCCAGCTTCATTCCATTGTGATCAGAGAAAGTACGTGAAATAACTTTAGTCTTTTTAAATTTATAAAGACCCTGATTTTTGCCCTAGCATATGATCTATTCTGGAGAACATTCCATGAGCACAAGAGAAGAATGTATATACCGCTGTTTTTTAGTGTAACCACCTATATATGTCTTTTAAGTCTAATTCATTTATGAAATTGTTTAAGTACTCTATTTCCTTGTTGCTCCTCTGCTTCCTTGTTCTTTCTATAGGTGCGAGTGGTGTATTAAAGTCTCCCACTATTATTGTTGAAACGTCTGTAGCACCCTTCAGTTTTTCCAATATGTGCCTCATGTACTTTGGAGCTCCTTGATTGGGAGCATAAACATTTATGATTGCTATTTCTTCTTGGTGAATTGTCCCTTTTGTTAATATGTAGTGTCCATGTATCTTATGATGTCTTTACATTTAAAGTCTGTTTTGTCTGATATTAGTATAGCTCCTCCTGCTTTCTTTTGGTTACAGCTTGCATGAAACATCATTCTCCATCCTTTCACTTTCAATCTGTTTGTTCCTTGTGTCTAAGATGAGTCCCTGGTAAGCAGCATATAGATGGATCATCTTTTTACATCCTTTCTGCCAATCTGTATCTTTTAATTGGTGAGTTTAGTCTGTTAACAGTCAGTTATTACTGTAAAGGCATTTCTTGAATCTACCATCTTATCCTTTGGATTTTATTTGTCAGATCTATATATTCTTTTCCCTTTCTCTATCCTTTTAAGTTACTGTTAATGGTGTTCTTCAATTCTGTGCCTTCCTCTAAACCTCTCTTTCCTGACTATTTTTCAGCTGACAGAAGTCCCTTTAGTATTTCTTGTAGGTCTGGTCTCTTATTGAAAAATTCTCTCAGCATTTGTTTGCCTGTGAAAATTTTAATCTCCCCCTCAGTTTTGAAGGACAATTTGGCTGCATACAGAATTCTTGGCTGGACTTTCTTTTTCATTATCTTAAAAATATTATACCACTGCCTTCTTGCCGCCATGGTACCTGTTGAGTAGTCCAAACTCAGTGTTATGTGGTTTCCCGTGCAGCTTTTAGCTTTTCTCTTGCTGCTTTTAGGATTTTCTGCTTCTCTTCAGCATTTGACAGACTGATTAGTATGTGTCTTGGAGTAGGCCTATTTGAATTTGTTCTATTTGGGATTCATTGGTCTTATTTGATTTGCATATTTATGTCTTTTATAAGGGTTGGGAAGTTTTTCCCCCCATTATCTCCTTAACTAATATTCCTTGCCCTTCACTCTTCTCTTTTCCTTCTTGGAGACTGAAGATTCTTATATTTGTGCACTTCTTATTGTCCGTCATTACCCTGAAATCCACTTCAAGTTTTTCCATTTTTTTTGGCATTTGTTTTTTTGTGCATTCAAAATGAATTGTCCTATCCTCTAGTTTACTTATTCTTTCTTCTGCCTCTTCAAAGCTGCTGTTGTTTGTCTCTACTCTATTCTTTATTTGGTCTATAGCATCTTTAATCTCTGTAATAACTGCTACTTTTCTATTTATTATTTCAGATTCTTCTTTATGCTCTTTTAGAGTCTTCTTGTTCTCCTTTATGTCATTGGCCAACCCATGATATTTATTTAGTAGAGTTGTATGAACATGTTTGATTAGTTGTTTCAAAGTCTGTATCTCCTCTGGTATTGTAGTTTGGTCATTAGGCTGGGCTGTTTCTGTCTGCATCGTCATATGATTTGTGATTTTCTATTGCCTTCAAGGCAAATAACTCTTGATAGTGTTTCTTAGGAAGTTGATTTCCTTCAGGCGTCTAACATTTATATTTGGGGGACATGTGTGAGGAGGGATGTGAGGCGTGAGGTAGGACACAGTGGCATGGTGGCATTTTTTGGTGCAGGGCTTGGCACATGGAGAGGGCACTACATGGATGCCCATGAGCATGGTGTGTGGCACAGGGCTCATGGGGGTGGGTGCAGCTTGGGAGACATGGGGGCAAAGCACAGTGGGAGATGGATTGTGCAGGCAGGATGTGGATGCACATGTGGAGTGATAGTGTCATGGTTGTCAGGGTGCAGGATTCCGGGCATAAAGGTCAGGGCACAGGGGGGCGGGGTGCATGTGTTTCGGGGATAGGTATGCTTGGGTTGGGTCTAATACTTGGGGGGCCAGGGTGTGATTGTATGCTTCATGTGGGGGTCTGGGGTGAAGGCCAAGACGCGAATACACATGGGGGTGAGGTATGACCCCCTGTGCAGATTGCAGGGAGGAATAGGACATGGGTTTGGCAGCAGGGCACACATGTACAGTTTGTTGGAGAGATGAAGGGCCCTGGTATGTGTGTGCACATGCACAGGGTGTTGAGTTGGGGTCTAGGGTGGAGCTGCACGCCAGTTTGAGGGGTGGGGTATGGGTGTGTACATGCACAGGGCAGAGGCGGTAGTAAGGATGTACACGTGATCACCTATGGGAGGTGGGGCACTGGTGCTTGGGACCTGGAGGGCGAGGCTATAGCGGGAGTGTGCACATGCACGGGACAGGGTGGTGGGGTGCAGGGGTTGAGGGGCCAGGGCACGGGTGCCAGGGCGGGTAGAATCCGGGTGCACATATGCACAGGGCTGGGGGGGTGGGATGCAGGTGTGCACATGTATGGAGCTCGGTGAGGTGGGAACAGGGCAAGGGTGTGTGCATGCACAGGGCAGCAGTGGTGTGGCAAGGAAGTGAAGATAAGCACCTGCAGGTCGTGGGGGTGGCGGGATGATGTGCACAGGGCTGGGGGGCATGTCTGAGAACACAGGTCCTGGGTGAGGATGGGGTCATGGGATGCAGAATGGGCGCAGTATACATGCTTGTGGCACATTCAAGAAACATGGCTTAGCCTACTTCCTACTTCCCCATTACCCTGTCTGTGTACTCCTGAGGGCTCTGGGTCTCCGTTTGGAAAGGGGTATGTTAGGCCCTTTGCACTAGCTGGGTCATCTTCATTTCTCTGCATCTCAATTCCTCGGATTTTTCAACCAGGGCCTCCCTATATAGTGTTGAAGACCCTCTCAGATCACTTGCACCCTGGAATTGCTTACTGTCATTTTTCTATGAGTTCTCTGCCTGCTCCTTGGAGCAGGGGTAAACTCAGCCTATCTCATTCCACTATCTTCCCAGAAGTCAAAACGACTATTGTTTTTTTAATTGAAGTTAAATTCACGTAACATGAAATTAACCATTTTAAAGTGAACAATTCGGTGGCATTTAGTACATTCATTTGTAGTACAACAACCGCCTCTTCTAGTTTCAAAACATTTTTATCACCCAAAAATAAAACTCTGTACCCATTAAACAGTTACTCCCCATTCCTTTCTCCCTCCAGCTCCTGGGAACCAATGATTTATTTTCTGTTTATCTATTCCATATATTTCATATAAATGAAGTTATACAAGATATGTGTTTTTGTGACTAGACTCTTTCACTTAGTATAATGTTTTCAGGGGTGATTGTAGCATGTAGCAGTACTTCATTTCTTTTTATGGCTGAAGAGTATTCCATTGTATGTGCATTTATGTCCTATTTATGGCCAAAGAATATTCCATTATATGTACATACTACATTTTGTTTATCCATTCATTATTACTATTATGTGATACAATTATCCAAGATCAGAACGTTTCTCACAAAAGAATTGTAAGAAAACCTTTGTCAAAAAAAAAATAGATCATGGTTTAAATTGCACTTAATATTTCGCTGTTTGGACTTTCAACAATCTGTAGTTTCTTAACAAAGGAAGAGAAACTGAAATGAAACTAAAAGAATTGTTAAATCTCTAGTAAGTATTTATTTACCTGTAAGAAATGTTATTTCCTAGAAGATCCCTCTAATGAGAGAGTTTAGACAGAATGGGTTGATTTCCCTCCTCTAAAAGGTAGAGATATTAGCATGTCTATACTTCTTTCCTATCTTTCTTATCCCTTCCCAGGTTCCTGTTTTGTTAATTGCATTATTATTTTTGTACTCTCTGGATTTATAACATTTACATTTTGTTCCATAACCATAATTTTTTTTTTTAATTTTAAAGAGAGAAAGAGTTTATTGCTAGGCACAAAGCGAGAGATCAGATGGCCTAGTGGCCCAAAAATCTGTCACTTGGAGTCTAGGGTGTTCAAGTTTTTTATGGATTCGAACAAGGGAGTTGTTACCATTACAGTAGTAAGTATAAACAAGGATGAGACTAGTAAGTACCAACAAGGGTGAGACTAAGCTAGAATATCCGTTATAATGGTAAATATAACAAGGGTGAGGCTAGTTGAGTTTCAATAATTTCAGATATTCATTTTTAGCTATTCTATAATATCGAAAGAAAAAATCTATATAATGATTCAGTAATCATAATCATCCTTAAATCCTAACTTCTTGGTTGTACTTCCAGTTGCTCATACCAAAAATTTTGGAGTCATCTTGACTGTTCTGTTTCTCTCATCTAATCCATCTTCAAAATTTAACCAGAATTCACTGCTGCCCCCTCTACCACTACTCTGGTTTAAGCCACCATTATTTGGTTTGGATTGTTTCTGTAGCCTTTTTTTTTTTTCCATTTGCTATTCCTTTATTGTAATTTATTCTCTTCATGTATTTGTCACTACATGAAATTTTTTTATATATTCATCATCATGATAATTTCTTAGAATATCTGCATCAGTTCAGAAAAAGAAATAAAAAGAAAACAGAAAAAATTCATGCATACCATAACCCTCCCTTTCATTGATCACTAGCATTTCAATCTAGTAAATTTATTTTAACATTTGTCCCCCCTATTATTTATTTATTTTTAATCCATATGTTTTACTTGTCTGTTGATAAGGTAGATAAAAGGAGCATCAGACACAAGGTTTTTATAAACACAGTCACATTTTGAAAGCTGTATCATTATACAATCATCTTCAAGAAACATGGCTACTGGAGCACAGCTCTACATTTTTAGGCAGTTCCCTCCAGCCTCTCCATTACACGTTAACCAAACAGGTGATATCTATTTAATGTGTGAGAGTAACTTCCAGGATAACCTCTCGATTCTGTTTGGAATCTCTCAGTCATCGACACTTTATTTTGTCTCATTTCTCTCTTCCGCCTTTCGGTCAAAAAGATTTTCTTAATCCGTTGATGCTGAGTCCCAGCTCATTCTAGGATTTCTGTCCCACGTTGCCAGGAAGGTCCACACTCCTGGGAGTCATGTCCCACATAGAGAGGGGGAAGGCAGTGAATTTGCTTGTCATGTTGGCTGAGAGAGAGAAGCCACATCAGAGCAACAGAAGAGGTTCTCTTGGAGGTGACTCTAAGGCCTAGTTTTAAGTAGGCTTAACCTGTCCTTTGCGGGGTTAAGTTTCTTATGAACAAACTCCAAGATTGGGGGCTCAACCTATTGCTTTGATTGTCCCCACTGCTTGTGAGAATATCAAGAATTCTCCACTTGGGGAAGTTGAATCTTCCCCCTTTCTCACCATTCCCCCAAGGGAACTTTGCAAATACTCTTTTTTTCACTGTAAAACCATAATTTGTACAATAATGTTTTGGTTTCTTAATACTGCTGGAATGTAGTATACCAGAGATAGAGTTGCTTTTAAAAAGAGAATTATTAAGTTGCAAGTTGATAGTTCTAAGGCAATAAGAATGTCCAAACTAAGGCATCCAGAGAAAGATACCTTGCCCTAAGAAAGGCCAATGGGTCTAGAATGCCTTTGTCAGCTGGGAAGGCATGTGGCTGGCATCTGCTGTTCTTTGGCTTCTGGTTTCAAACAACTTCCTCAGGGTCATTTTTTTTCTGCACCTCCAAACATATGGGCCTCATGTTGGTTCTGTTGGCTCTGAGGTTTCTCCAAAATGTTTCCTCTTTTAAAGGACTCCAGTAAACTAATTAAAACTCACTTTGAATGGACAGTCACATCCCCATCTAATCAAAAGGTCACACCCACAACTGGGTGTGTCACATCAAAGTTTCCACCCTAAGCAATAGGTCTGGCCCCACAGATTGGATCAGGATTAAAACATGGCTTTTCTGGGGTACATAAAAAGCCAGCATAAATTATTTATAATTATTTCTGCATTTAAATAGATGCAGTTGAAAGAAAATCAGTAGAAAATAAAAATTTTCAGACTTCATCATCAATTTTTTTTAAGAATGCCCCATAGATGCCTACTTTTCTGAGTTCTTTTTATGTTTGAAAAACGTCTATATCTTTTCAATGTTAATGGTATCTTGACTTGATGTAATATTTTTTGGCTCATACCTGTTTTCTGGCTTGAAATATTAAAGTGAAGTCTAGGGCCAGCCTGAATATTTTCCCTTTGTAATGACTCATTTTTTCTGCCTGGATGCAAGAAGTCTTTCTATCACCTTTATGTTTGTGTCTTAACTAGGATATGTCTCAGTGTTGAACTTTTGTATTTTATTATCCTGTAATATAATACAGTCTTTCAAATTGAAGATTCTATCCTTTCATTTCAGGAAAATTTTGTTTCATTGTTGAGTTCTCTATAAGAGCTGTACCACTTATTCTTCTATTGGATTGTTTTAATCTGTCTTCTGTTATACTGCTTTAATCTCATCTGCATTATCTGTGAAGCCTTTCTTCTATGTGAGAATTTTTTTTTCAGCCAAATCTGTTTTGTTCTTTGCTGCTTCTAGTTTATTAGTTCTTTAAAAATATTGTTTTGAAAATGTTTGTTTTTTAGGATTGCCATTTCCCTCATTGTCTCATTATGTTCTTGTCATGTCACCACCTTTGAGATTTTGTTTTATTGAATTATATACTGACTAAATTCTAAAGTTTAAATACTTGTGGAAATTTTTCTTCCATTCCTTAGTTATATTTTGTTTAAGCTGGGTTCTCTATGTCTCTTTTGCATTGTCTTCCTTTATTTTATTAATTTTTTTTTTGTGTGTGTGTGGGGTGCTATAGTATGTTTGCATACTATTACGCATTTCATTTCATTTCTCAGATTTGTATTCTGTGTTCTTTGCATTTTCCCAATACCCTGAATATTTGATGTCAGAGGAAAATGTGTAGAAATGGGGTTAGAATACAGCTAGGTTAAGAAAGTATGCAGTCTTTATTAGCTTATGTGGGCTATCTCACTTCTCACGGTTTTTGTTTTATCTCAATTTTTGTTAAATATGCTGTACTAGGATACACCCCACATGGATGGAGGTGTATCCTTTCCCAGAGGGGGGATACTCTTGGGCCTGATGTTCATCACATCTGTGTATGGCCCTGGGATACTTCACTTGCACTAAAAATGGCCCAGTTGCTCACTTCCCATTTCATTATTTTTCTTGGTGCCATTCCCATTATGTGATTTCTGTAGAAGTTAGGGATCTCACTATGCAACGTTTCTCCCTCCACACTAGAATCTTCTTTGTTTCTTAACGACAATCACTTTTTACAGTTTATGGCACTGGGTTGGCTATATACCTTTCTTTGTTGCATGGCTGCTGAATTTTTTTTCTTTGCTGTTGTTTTTACTATTTTTTTTCCCTTTAGATATGGGAGAATGCACTCTGCAATCTAACTTTATCCTACTTTTTTTATTTTATAATTTCTCCTTACATGGACTTTCAAGTTGCATTTTTTCCCTAACTTTTTATATTGACATAATTTCAAACTCAGGAAAGTTGCCAAATAATACAGAAATAATATAGAGAACTCCAGTATACCCCCTACCCAGACACCCAGATTTACCACTTTTAACATATTATCATAATTTTATATCGTTTTAATCTATCTATTTTCTAGACATCTGAGAGTAGATCACATACATTATGCTTCTTTACCACTTAATACTTTCATGTTATTTATCAGGAACAAGCATTTCTTTACTAGGAACAAATGTACTTATATAGCGACTTTAAGTACAATTACCAAGTTCAAGAAATTTGACATTGTTATCATGCATAAAGTCTATATTCCAGTTGTTCAGTTGTCCCAATAATGTCCTTTTGGGCACTTTCTCCTCCATTATTGATTTAGAATAGGATCATATTTTGCATTTAATTGTCATTGTCTCGTTAGTCTCTAGTTTCCTAGGCTGCTAAAGCAGACACCATGAAATGGGTTGGCTTAAGCAATGGGAATTTATTAGTTTACAGTTTGAAGTTGAAAAAAATGTCCATATCAAGGCATCATCAAGGTGATGCTTTCTTCCTAAAGACCAGCTACTGGTAACCCTTGGTTCCTCTGCTACATGGCGAGGCACATGGCAGCACCAACTGGTCTTTCCCTTCTCTTCTGGGATTTCATTGCTTTTAGATTCTTGCTTCCATGGCTTGTTTCTCTTTGTCTGAATTTCATTTCCTTATAAAGGACTCCAGTAACAGAATTAAGACCCATCCTGAATGAGGTGGGTCACACCTTAACTGAAGTAGTCTCATTACAATGGTTTTACACCTACAGGAAAGGATTAGATTTGAAAACATGTTTTAGGGAGTACATACAGCTTCAAAATACCACAGTCTCTCTTTTTTTAAACTGTGGTAATTCATATACAGCATAAAATTTCTCATCTCAGTGACTCCCAAACATACAATTCAGTGGGATTAATCACATTCACAATGCTTTGTTACCATCACCACCATCCATTATCAGAACTTTTCCATCACTCCCAACAGACCTATCACGCATTAACTCCCCATTTCCCTCCTCATTGTCACTGGTAACTGGTACTCTATTTTCTTTGCCTGTGAATTTCATGTAAGTGGAATCGTACAATATCTTTTTTTTTTTATGTTTGGCTTATTTTACTCAACATGATGTCTTTAAGGTGCATCCATGTTATAGCATGTATCTGAACTTTATTCTTTTTTATCGATGAGTAATATTCAATTATATGTAAATACCACATTTTGTTTTTCCACTCATCTGTTGATAGACATTTGGGTTGCCTCCACCTTTTGGCTATTGTGAAGAATGTTGCTATAAACATTGGTATGCAATGGGTATATACTTAAAAGTGGAATTGCCAGTTTATATGATAGTTTTATGTTTAACATTTTTAGGAACTGCCAACTAATTCCCACAATAGCTGCACTATTACACACGCCTACAAATAAAGGTTCTACTTCTCTGAATACTCACAAACACTTATTTTCTGTCATTTTAATAATAGCCATTCTAGTGGGTGTGAAATGGTATCTCAGTATGGTTTTGATTTTTATCTCCCTAATAGCTAGTGATACTGAACACTTCTTCATGAGCTTATTGACCATTTGTGTATCTTCATTGGAGAAATGCCTATTCAAGTACTTTGTCCATTTTTTAAGTTGTCTTTTATTCTTGAGTTGTAGAATTTCTTTATGTATTTTGGATATTAAACCTTTATCAGATATATAGGTTCCAAATATTTTCTCCCATTTTCAATTTCTTGATAATATCCTCAGATGCACAAAAGTTTTAAATTTTGATGAAGTGCAGTTTATGCTTTTCTTTTTGTTGCTTTTACCTTTCATCAATGTTATTGATCTTTTCCAAGAATCAGATTTTGGTTTCAGTTTTTCTTTTGTTTTTCTGTTCTCAATTTCATTTATCTCTGCTCTAATCATTATTATTATTTTGCTCACTTTGGTTTAATTTACTCCTCCTTTTCTATTTCCTCCAGGTTTTGGGTTAGTGTACTGATGTGAGATCTTTTTTTTTTTATTTGGTTGATAGCTGTAAATTTCCCTCTTGAGTACTGCCTCTGCTGCACCCCATAAGTTTTGGTTTGCTGTATTTGCATTTTCATTAGTCTCAAGATATTTCATATTTTCCCTTGTTATTTCCTCCTTTACCCATTGGTTATTTAAGATTGTATTGTTTAATTTCTACATATTTGTGAAGTTTCCAGTTCTCCCTCTGTTATTGATTTCTAGTTTTATTCCATCGTGGCTGGTGAAGGGTTTGTCTGTATGTCTATGATTTCAGTCCTTTTAAATTTATTGAGACCTGTTTTGTAACTGAATATATGTCTTATTGTAGAGAATGCTCCATATGCTCTTGAGAAGAATGTTTATTCTGCTGTTGTTAGGTGAAGTGTTTTATATATATATCCACCAAGGCTATTTTGTTTATAATATTGTTCAGCCTCCATATCCTTAATGATCTTTTGTCTCTATGTTCTATCCATTATTGAAAATGGTTTATTGAACTCTCCTAATAATAATGTAGAACTATCTATCTTTTCCTCAAATATGTCAATGCTTGGATCATATATTCTGGGGCTCTGTTGTTCAGTGTATATATGTTTATAATTGTTACATCTTCTTGATGAATTGAGCCTTTTATCAAAATAAAGTATTTGTCAAAATATAGTATTCCTCTTTGTCCCTTGTAATAGATTTTGACTTCAAGTCTATCTGATGTTAGTATAGCCCTACCCACTCTCTTTTGGTTACTATTTGCATGGATTTTTTTTCCCTATTTATTCACTTTCAACTGACTGTGTCTTTGAATTTAAGGTGAGTCTCTTGTAAACAGCATATTGTTTGGTCATGCTTTTTTGTCCATTCTGTCAGTCTCTGCCTTTTTTTTTTTGACAAGTGCAGACAGGAGATTAATAACAAGCACACATGAAGGGGGTCTGAAGTATAGACTCCAGCCCACTTTAAACATGGAGAAGGCTGCTTATTTACAAGAACAAAGGGGTGCAGGGTTTTAGGGAGAAGAGAGGGTTAGGTGGTAGATGGATCTGTTGGGCAGTGGTAGAGGGGACTGGCTGGTGAGCAAGTGCTGTGGAGATTGGAGAGACTGAGGTTTTGGCGGGCATGGGAAATTGGTGGGTTTTCATTGGTCAGGTTAGAAGTGAGGGGCCTAGAGGGAAGTTGATAACTCTCCATTGGCAGGATTTAAAATTTAAACTACTGTGTGGTTTTGGCAGGGTTGTAACTGCCAGAGTTTTGACAGGCACCAAGCAAAGGAATTATCACAGGAATGCAGTTATCAAATGGCGGGTGCTGGGTCAAAGCATTATCACAGGAATACAGTTTGCATCTGCTGTGTGGAGATATATGTTAAGGGCTAGCTACATCATAGGAGAGAGGGAGGTAGGTGTTGAGGGTCCTGGGGTATTATAATATTTCCAACCTTTTTGTTTTATAACTCATGGGAATAGAAATGTAGGGGTTGGGTGGATGGGAAGGCAGTTGGGGCATCTGCTTTGGCTACATCCTACTGTTATGGGGCAGAGTTGAATTCATTCCTGTCCATCCCACCTTGTATCCAGAACTTCTGCTTCACTTAGAAGGGGCTGGTATTGGTATCCTTGCAGTAGTATCAAACTGTTAACCTGGTCCTGGGTTAACGTTTGTATGGTTTCTTAATTGGTGTCCAGTGTTGGATGTTTGGTCAACAACAACAGGGTGGAGGTCCCTTACCACTCAGTCAGCCTCAGTTCAATCTTGGTCCTGGGTTTTGGAGCCAAAATGTTAGAAAAAAGTTACATATCAGGACACAGAGACTGACAAGTGAAGGCAGGAGTTATAGATTCCAGCCCCCAGTCTCTTGTCTTTTGATCAAATATATTAATTGTGGTTACAATGGTACTTAGATTTAAAGCCAAAACATATAACAATCTTGTTTGATATGATATCAACCTAACATTAATAACATCTATGAAATTTCTAACCCCCCACTATTATGTTCTAGTCACAAATCATATCTTTATACATTGTGTGTCCAAAACAATAGACTTATTACTTTTTATGCATTTGCATTTTAGATCTTGTTAGGAGTAAAAAGTAGAATTACAAACTAAAAATACAATAGTAATGGCATTTATATTTACCCATGTAATTACCTTCACCAGAGATTTTTATTTCTTCATGCATCTTCAGTTTACTGAAACCTGTCTTTAGCATTTTTTGTAGGACAGTCTCTTGGTGATTGTTTTAGTTTGCTAGCTGCCAGAATGCAATATACCAGAAATGGAATAGCTTTTAAAAAGGGGAATCTAATAAGTTGCTAGTTTACAGTTCTAAAGCCAAGAAAATGTTCCAATTAAAGCAAATCTATAAAAATGTCCAAATTAAGGCATCCAGGGAAAGACACCACGGTTCAAGAAGATTGATGAAGTTCAGGGTTTCTCTCTCAACTGGGAAGGCACGTGGCGAACATAGCGACGTCTTCTAGCGTCCTCTCTAGGCCTTGTGCTTCATGAAGCTCCCCAGGGGCCTTCTCCTTCATCTCCAGAGGTCACTGGTTTGTGGTCTCTGTAGTTCTCGTGTCTCTGCTGCTGTCATCATTCTCTGCTTTCTTGGAATCTCTTGTCATTCTGAACTTCTCTACAAAATGCTTCCTCTTTTAAAGGATTCCAGTAAACTAATCAAGACCCGTCTGGAATGGATGGAGTCACATCTCCCTCTAATGAAAGATTAATACCCACAAGTAGGTGAGTCCCATTTCCGTGGAGACAACCCAGTCAAGTTTCCAACCTATAGTATTGAATAGGGACCAAAAGAAATGGTTGGTCCCACAAGATTAATTAGATTAATGGCTTTTCTAGGGTATAAAATCCTTTTAAACCAGCACAGTGATGAATTCCTATTGCCAACTTGCCTCTATGGTTTCTGATTAGAAATTACCACTTAATCTTATTGAGGCTCCCCATATGGACACATTGCTTCTTATGACTTTCAGGATTTTCTCTTTGTGTTTGTCTTTCGACAGTTTGACTATAACATGACTTAGTTTGGTACCCTTTGAGTTTATTCTCCTTGCAGTTTTTTGAGCTCCTTGGATATGTATATACCTTTCTTTCATTAAATTTGGAAAGCTTTCAGCCATTATTTCTTTGAATATTCCTCCTACCTTTTTTTCTCTTTCTTTCTCTAGGATCCTCATAAGGTATATATTGGTATGCTTGATGATGTTTCCACAGGTCTCTTAGGCTCTTCTCATTTTTCTTTATTCTTTTTTCTCTCCATTCCTCATGCAAATTATTTCAGTTGTCTTATCTTCAAATCCCCTTATTCTTTCGTTTGCCAACTCCAATCTGCTGTTGAACCCCTCTAGGGAATTTTTAAATTTCAGTTACTGTTATCGTCATCTCCAATTTTTCTGTTTGGTTCCTTTTTATGCTTTTTATCTCTTCATTGAAATTCTCTTTTTGTTCATCTGTCATTTTACTGATTTACTTTAGCACCTTATCTATGTTTTCCTTTAGCTCTTTAAACATATTTGACTATTTTTTAGTCTTTGTCTAGCATGTCCAACGTCTGGGCTTTCTCATTGATGGTTCTAATGTTTTATTTTCCTCCTTTACATGGGCTGTTGTTTCCTGTTTTTTCCATGTCTTGTGATCTTTGTTGAGATTTTAATATTTAATTTCTTATCTCAATGTTGGTCACTGAGGTGTTTGTTTCTTAAATTTGTATCCAGCTACTTTATGACCGAAATTTCCTTAAATGCCAGGAATTAATTTTTTAAAAAAAGGAAAGAGAACACCTTTTTCCCAGTCTTTTGAGATTAGATCTGTGCAAGTGCTCCCTTATAGAATTTAGGTGTCTTAACAATGGGTCTAAAGAACAACCTGAGGCAAAAACATAGAATCCTTATGGGCTTTTATTAGCATGGGTCTTGTGTTGGAGTGACCTTCAAATTCCCCATTTATAGAATCCAAATATCCCTTTCCTCTAGGAAATAGTCTTTCTTCCTTGTCCTAGGTGTTATATCTCTTAAAACTCGTAAGCTTTGCCTCAGGTAGCTGCAGTTTGATTGATTTATAATAGCCTATTAGCTGCACTGTAGGCCACTTGTACATATTTGGTAAGTACTGGGACAAGTCAGACAGACAAGAGTCCTAGTTCAGTCATTCAGGCTGCCACTAGACAAATTGGTACACGCATACATATGTTGGGTCCAGGACCAGGGACCCACATTGGGAACATGGGCTGGCTCTACACCAAGCTTGGAAGGACTGAGAGAAGGGCCAGCAGCAGAGCCATGGGGTTTTTCTACTGTTTTAACTTGACTTTTTCTTCTTTTGGTGCTTGCTCAGTTACTGCAACTCTTAAACTATTTTCTGGAGTTCTGAGAAAGGTGATTTTACCTATTTTTGCTTTGTTAATTGAAACTTATGTTTACGGGTGGAACCCTGGAACATCTCAGTCTACCATCTTTGTAATATCACTCACTGCTTTGAGTTTAGTTGTAGTGAGTTTTGTGAAGAATCAAGCTTTTAGTTGTTTTGAGCTTTCAATTATAATTGAATTGAAGTGCAAAACTTTTACCCCTCCATGATAAGTCATTGTCAAGCCTCTTTTGAATCAGACCTTTTTGGTGGCTCTTTTCTCTAAAGTTAAAATATATATATATATTTAAATTCTTAAAATATTTTAATAGGTAATATAGTTACATCATTCAAAATCAAAGAAGTACCAAGAGGTCTGGAGACAGTGAAAAGACTTCCAATTCCATCCCCCAGCCACCCCATTCTTCTCCCCAAAAGCAATCATGATCCTTTTCTTTCCAGTTATGATTTATGCCAATGTAAACAAATGCAAAAAAACTCCCTACATTTTAACAAATGCTAGCATTCTGTAATGCTGTCCTGCCTTTGTTTTTTCACTCATCTGTTGGCAATGCCTTTTAAGACATGCGATAGAGTTTGGGGCAGAATTTTAGAAGGGCATATAAAGCATGGACTAAAAAGTGATTTAGTCACAGAGTGGAATACTATAAAGCAGTTAAGATAATGACTAGCTCTCAGAAACAAGGATGTTGAAAGAAGAAAGGTACAAAGGGATATGTTCAATGAAATACTATTTATGTGAATTTCTAAAGTATATTATTTTAGTTTTCTGGCTGCTAAAACAAATATAATGCAATGGTGTTTCAGTATGCTCAAGCTACCAAAATTCAATATATCAGAAATGAATTAGGTTGGTTTTTTTTTTTGGAGGTGGGGGGCTTGCTCTGGGAATCAAACCCGGTGAGCATTTTACCACTGAACCACATGAATTGGTTTTTACAAAGGGGATTAGGTTGCAGATTTACAGTTCTGAGGCCATGAAAATGTCCAAATTAAGGCATCCAGAGAAAGATATTGTGACTTTGAAGGAAGGCCACCAGCATCTGGAATACCTCTATCAGCTGGGAAGGCACGTGGCTGGCATCTATTAGTCCTTGCTCTCTGTTGCTTTCAGCATCTGATTCCAGTGGCTTTTTCTCTAAGCATCTATGGGTCCTCACTTAGCTTCTCTGGGGGAAAACTCTGGGTTTCATCTCTCAGCATCTCCAAACATGTATGTCTTTTGTTTCATCTCTCTAACCTCTGTGTCAGCTTTCAGCTCTCTGTCATAAAAGGCTCCAGAAAGGATTAAAACCCACTTTGAATGGGTGGGGTCACATCTCCATGGAACCAACCTAATCAAAAGTCCCACCCAACAATAGGTCTGCTCCCACAAGATTGGATTAAAATGACATGGCTTTTATGGGGGTGCAAAACAGTTTCAAACCACCACAAATGAGGTGGTTTAAACAATGTAAATTTATTGGCTCATGGTTTGGGAGCTAGGAGAAGTCCAAAATCAAGACAGTGCTTTTTCCCAGAAGACTTGTCATTCTCGGACTGGTTCTCAGTGATCCTTGGTCCTTGGCTTTTCTGTCGCATGGCAGTGCACATAGTGGCCTCTCCTGGCTTCTGTGGGTTCCAGTGACATCCTACTTCTTTCTGTAGCTTTATCTTTCTGAATTTCATTCTGCTTATGAAGGGCTCCAGTAATAGAATTAAGACCCATCCTGATTTAGCTCAGCCATACCTTACCTGAAGTAACTTCATCAAAAGGTCCTATTTACAATGGAATCACACCCACAGAATGGGTTAACCATAAGAAATGTTTTTCTGGGGTACATAGTTCCTAGCCACCCCACATATCAAGTAATATTTATTATTTATAAGTAGATAAATGTAGGAAAAATACAAAAACATGCATGGGAATGGCCCAAAACTATCTTCAAGTTTAGAGTTATTTCTGGGTAAAGTGGTAGAAAAAGGATGATAGAGAGAGGCTTTAGCTTATAAATGTCACAGTTTATTTTCTTAAGAAAAGAAAGATCTGAAGCAAATTTGATTAAATGCTAATGTCAAGTCTGAAAGGTGGGCGTCAGCTTGTCTTTATTTTCCTTTTTGTATTTTTGAAATTGTTTATAATTAATTAAAAGTAAGGAAAAAGTAATATTTACTACTCATTGTTGAAAATGTGGAAACTATGGAAAAGCAAAAGGCAAAAATAATACATCCATAATAAACTCCTTACCACCAAGAGAAAACCCTTTGTAATATTTTAGTATTTGTCCTTCCAGTTTTTATCCTTCCAGTTTTTATCCATGCCATAAATATAATTTCTATCCTGCCTTTTTTAAACTTTGCTTTATAGTAAATCATTTTCCCATGCCATTACTAGCTTTATAATTACCACTTTATCATAAACGTTTTATCACTAGATATTATGTTGTGTAGATATTCCATAATTTAGTGGATATTCCATAATTTTCTCCTATACTGAATATTTCATTGTTTGTAATTTAAAATACTGTTCCTTTGAGTACTTTTTTTTTTTTTTTTAGTATTCAGGGTTTTGGTGTGGTTTTTTTTTTGGTATTCTTTTTTATTGTGAAAAATAACATATGTACAAAAAAGCAATAAATTTCAAAGCACACTGCAACAAATAATTGTAAAACAAATTTCAGAGTTTGGTATGGGTTGCAATTCCACAATTTTAGGTTTTTCCTTCTAGCTGCTCCAAGACACAGGAGACTAAAAGAAATATCAGTATAATAATTCAGCAGTCATACTTATTTGTTAAATTCTGTCTCCATCTTTGCGTTTGATCTTTCTCCCAATCTTTCAGGGTAGTAGGGCTATACTCATTCTAGCCTTTTCATGTTAGAAAGGGCTGTCAGTAATATGGGATAGGGGGATGGAACTAGTTTATGTTCTGGAGAGGCTGGGCCCTCTGGGTTTCAGAACTTATATTTGGCCTAGGAACCTAGGAACCTATCTGGAGGTTGTAGGTTTGTGGAAAGTAATCATAGTATATAGAACATTTGTAGAACCTCAGATAAAGCCCCAGGTATTCTTTAGGGTTGACAGGAATGGTTTTGGTTGGGTTTGGCAAACCATGATAAGTAGCAGTATCTAGCCGAAGTTTATGTAAGAGTAGCCTCCAGAGTAACCTCTCGACTCTATTTGAATTCTCTCAGCCATTAATACCTTATTTGTTACCATTCTTTTCCCCCTTTTGGTCAGGAAGGCATTGTCGATCCCACAGTACCAGGGCCAAGTTCATCCCTGAGAGTCATATCCCACATTGCCAGGGAGACTTTCTCCCCTGGCTGTCATGTCTCATGTAGGGGGTAGGGTAATGGTTTCACTTGCAGAGTTGGGTTTAGAGAGGGAGAGGCCATATCTGAGCAACAAAAGAGGTCCTCTGGAAATAACTCTTAGGCATAACTACAGGTAGACTAAGCTTCTCCACTACATAAATAAGCTTCGCAAAAGCAAGCCTCGATCAAGGGCTTAGCCTACTGACTTAGGAGTCCTTAATATTTGAGACAGTGTCAAGGGATTCCCTGGTGGTAAATTTAATAGTTTCATATTTTTCTCCCATCTCTCAGAGGCCTTTGAGCACTTTTGTACTTAAAGATTTTTGTCAGGAATTTCATGTCCACTGACTTAGACTTACCCACAAACGTATGTCCCAAAGAACAACTAGTAACTGAAGATTTTTTTTTTGATGGTTGTTCCAATAAAAGGTATTTTGTCCATGTGATTATTAATCCTGTTGTTCATTATGTATTATTATTAGAGTAACTTAGAACTATTCAAAATGTTGTAGCAATACTATAGAACATTTTAGAAATAAAAAACATTCTCCAGAAGAACCCTAAAGTAGCTGGGACGTGGATTTTATGATGCATGAACAAAATATGAAACTTCTTTGAAGGCTTAGAGTGAAAAATGGCTTGTATCCAAGGTGGAAAGTAATCAGTGAATTATCAAAACTTTTTTTTTTAAGATTTCTTTTCAATTTTGTCTTAGGTCAATTCCAGTTACGTTATGGAAGCTTAATATCAAGTGCCAAACTTATTTGGCATGTTTTATAATTTCCTAGTATAATATTAATTTACCAATAAAATAATTTTTGCAATTTCTTTTAAAAATTAATTTTATTTGTGCTCTACTCTATCATGGTTGTAATTTCATCTCCTAGGCACACAATGGATTAAAAAGTTTTAATATCATTTTTTATTATTATATTTTCCCTAGAGAAAAAAATGCTATGTTTAAAGTTTCTGTTTTTCTGCATATAAATTTCTTAGGGTCACAAGCCAGTTCTACTGAGAATCCAATACCGTTGTCACCCTGCAATCAGTGCTATTGCTAATGAACTGTTCTATGAAGGAAACCTCATGAATGGTATTTCAGAAACAGAGAGGAGCCCTTTATTGAAATGGCTGCCAACCCTCTGTTTCTATAACGTTAAAGGACTGGAACAGGTAAATGACATCAATGTTGATGGGAATCAACATGCTTTAGTTTCCTACTTTAATTTTATTGTTGTTTGTATGGTCTTTCCATTGCCTTTCTGGGAAATATAATTTAGGATCTGTTTCTTATTCCAGATTGAAAGAGATAACAGCTTTCATAATGTAGCAGAAGCTGCTTTTACACTCAAGCTGATTCAATCACTGATTGCAAGTGGAATAGTGGGCTCCATGATTGGAGTGATAACATTATACAAATCCCAGATGTACAAGGTTTGTATTACATATTGCAATATTTATCACAAATTATTACAATTACATATTACAATATTTGATAATACATTTTGTAGTTTTATTTTGTTCTGTTTGTTGCTTGGAAAACTTTTGAGGCTATAGTTAATGATGTATTAAAAGAAACATTTTAATTTTTTTCTGGCCTGTTTTTTTTTCAGTATAATTAAATGTACAAACTAACAAGGTTTAATTAAATTCAGTTTACAGCTGTTAGGGCAAAAATGCAAATAAACAAATTAAAGGGCGGAAAATATGGTGTATGCTTTGTGTTTGGGGACAGATGGAATTGAATCTCTGTTTTCCAAAATGTTCTTTTATTATTGCTACATTTTATCAGTAAATTAAGGATAAATACCAGCTATTAATGTACACATGATCCAATTACTTCTCCCTAGATTTTTTTTTGTTTTTTTCTTTTCCAGTTATTTAAAAGTATTTTTCATCTTAGTAATGGTTAACTCATCACCTTTGATTTTGTTTCCTAATTAATACTGTCATCAATTCATTTATATATTTCAGAAATTAGTCAAATCTCTGTGAGTCATAAAAAAGAAAATGAAAATTACCCAGTATTAATTAAAT
Organism: Tamandua tetradactyla; assembly: GCF_023851605.1. NCBI lineage: Eukaryota > Metazoa > Chordata > Mammalia > Pilosa > Myrmecophagidae > Tamandua > Tamandua tetradactyla. The sequence continues at coordinate 9,895,099 of NC_135350.1, forward strand.
CAAAATGTTTGCTGTGAGGAGATTCAGAGCTTAAGTTCTTCCTGACCTCTGTGTTGCATGATCCCTGCTTTCCTCCACAGCTTTGTCATCTCCTCAGTACTATGGACTTTGACCATCCCAATATTAAAGCTATCCAGGTGTCAACGGTAGATGCTTTTCAGGGAGCTGAAAAGGAGATCATTATTCTGTCCTGTGTAAGGACAAGACAAGTAGGATTCATTGACTCAGAGAAAAGAATGAATGTTGCACTGACAAGAGGAAGGAGACATTTGTTGATTGTGGGAAATTTAGCCTGTTTGAAGAAAAATCGACTATGGGGGCGTGTGATCCAACACTGTGAAGGTAAAATGAAACTGTTTTAAATTCAAGTATTTTTAATTAAAACTGATTTTTTGACTTAATGCTTGGGCTGGCTCAGGCAGGAACAACACTGAATTTGCCACTGTAGGATATGACTGTAATGATAATAATATGGGGAGCGCTATAAAATGAGGAGTTTTTATATCGTATTTTATATCTTCTTTTTAAGGGCAGGAAGATGGATTGCAGCACGCAAGCCAGTATGAGCCGCAGCTAGACAGTCTCCTTAAAGAATTTTTTGAAAAACAAGCAGAAGAAAAACAGAAGAAAAAGAATGAAAAACAGAAATTTAAAAATAAGTCTTTTTCACAAAAAGATATGGAATAGGTATTTTGTATTTATGTAAACTCAAATTCATTCTTCAAATTACATATTTTATATTTTTCTTACCCCAAAAGCCTTTGTCATGGAAAAAAATACTTTATTTCTATGATACTTAAATATTACCTAAACACATCCAAAAAAATTTGCTCTTCAAAAATGTATATATTATTTTTATTAAGATAGGCAAATGAAGATAATGCAATTTGTTATTAATAAAAATAAATTTCTTTCTTAAAATTATGGCTTCTGTTTGATAAAGAAGTGAATTTTACAACAGACAGGGAGAAGCTTTCATGGGGAATGTTACTTCAAAAAAAAATCTCAAAATCTCATCTATTAGAACACTATCTGCACAGTCAGTTACACCAACACATGTCTTTCTGAACTCTAACTCTTATCAGAATCTTTTTAAAAATAAAAATAAAAATATATTATATAAATAATATAAAAATAAATATAAATATTAAAAAAATGCCTCCCTCCCATTTTATAAGTAAAAACATATTCATAATAAAACTTTTAAGTGCAAAGGAAAATAAAGGAGAAAAACACCCCAAGTTCATGACTGCAGATAACAGTGCTCAAGACCTGGCAATGGCCAGTACCCAGCACCATAAGTGGTTGTTCTAGTTTGCTAGCTGCTGGAATGCAATATACCAGAAACAGAATGACTTTTTAAAAGGGGGAATTTTTTAAGTTGCACATTTACAGTTCTAAGGCCACGAAATTGTCCAAATTAAAGCAAATCTATATAAATGTTCAATCTAAGGCATCCAGGGAAAGATACCTTGATTCAAGAAGGCTGATGATGTTCAGGGCTTCTCTCTCAACTGGAAACGCACATGGAAAACGTGGTGACATCTGCTAGCTTTCTCTCCAGACTTCTTGTTTCATGAAGCTCTCCAAGGGGCATTTTCCTTCTTCATCTCCAAATGTTTCTGGCTGCATGGGCTCTTGTAGTTTTCGTGGCTCTGCCATGGCTCTTTCCAAAATGTTTCCTCTTTAAAAGGATTCCAGTAAAACTAATCAAGACCCACCTGGAATGGGTGGAGTCACATCTCCCTCTAATCAAAGGTTAATACCTACAATTGGAGAGTACATATCTCTGGATATGATCTAATCAAGTTTCCGACCTGTAGTACTGAATAGGGATTAAAAGAAATGGTTGCCTCCACAATATGGATCAGGATTAAAACATGGCTTTTCTAGGGGACATAATCCTTTCAAACCAGAAAACTGATATAGCAGTGCTTAAGAAATGTCTGTTGGATGAGTAAACAAATGAATGAAAGACTACTTCTGGTTCATTTTCTTCTAGTCTTTTTCCTGTGTGTTTTTTGCATAGTAGTTATTGGTAAATGTGTTGTTGCATATGTTGATTAAAGTTTTTTAAGTAAAATGAAAAATTCTCTGTAGAAAATTTGAAAAATACAGAAAATTATACAACAGAAAAAAATATGTAGAGATCCACGAGTCAGAGAACACCATTAACATATTGCTTCAATATTTTTTCTGTGCTTTTACTGTGTCACTGTGTTTGAAACCAGTTGAGTCCATATTGAGTTTTAGGCATTATTAACAATGGAATATTTATACATCTTAGATAGAAAAATGACATGGGCTTGATTATAATTAATATCAAAAACATATCTTTACTAACTAAAAAAATTCTCATTGATCTAAGTCACTCGATACTCATTTTTTAAATGCAGAAAATTGCTTACTTGACTTTGCAATAAGAAAATGATCACTTTACCTCTATGAAACTCATTTTTTATGCTAGGGTAAACCCAACAAACAAAAACCTGTACTTCAGTAATTCTCCAAGTCTTGTTCCAAAAGTGTTGCTGATTTCAGTAGCACATCAAGCTTTAATGTGAAAGATATGACTGCCAACAGTTCCATATATTGAATAAGGAATAGTTGAAGGAAGTATTGCAGAGCCATGTATTACTTCTGGACTGTATAATCTGAAATTTTCTGCATTTTAAAAATGAGTATCGAGTAACTTAGATCAATGAGAATTTTTTCAGTTAGTAGAGATAATCTAACTGAAATTTAAACTGGGTTCCTGAGTTTTATAGCTACCCAAATCTCCCACTTTTTATTTCTTAATTTTGAGTCAGTTCTTGGCCAGCTGGAGCTAGGTCTCATGTAATTTTTTCCCAAGGAGAGTATTGAACTGATATATCTTTTGAGCCTTTGCATATTTGAGAATCTATTTCTGTTACATACATTTATAAGAGCTATCTGAGTGCTGGGAGTGATGGTTCAGTCTCCATCTCAGGTCTATGGCTGGTTGGCAGACGGGTTTTGCATAGCTCCTAGTCTAACGCCTACTAGTTTTAATCTAATAATGTTCATAAGACTTTGATACAGTCTTCTGCACTTGTTCCTGTACTATCATTAGTCCCTTTCTCTTTTCCCCCCTCTCATTTTGCCAGGTTTCCAGAAATTTCAATTTCTGCAACAAGGTAGGAAGAGGTCTTGTTGTAGAGAAGGGTTTCTCAAACTTCAGCATTCTTGGCATTTTGGTCTGATTCAAGAAGGCTGATGATGTTCAGGGCTTCTTTCTCAACCTTTTCCATCTTAAATTTCAAGGTTGAATAGGCACAAATCAAACTCTGAGAATCCCATTCAACAGACAACCAAAATAATGGGTTTCTCATGATTTCACAATGTACTCCAAATGATAAAGCCAGTTTTACAATTATAGCCATTAGAAATTTGCAGATAGCAATATTAAATCAGTCTCCCATCTTATATCCAGTATATAGGATTATATAAGATGTTCTCAAGATTTTTATTTATAGAGTTTATTAGTTTCTGTATCATATATTGAAATAGAAGAAATTTCTAGGCTTTAATGCATTCTTCATTAATTGCCTTTGTTTTACAGGGTATGCATGTTGAGTTTTTTTCCCAAAACGCTGTCACAAACATATCTCTCCTCCCCAGTGTGGAGAACAGGTATTATTTTCCCTGTGTTAAAATAATGAAACTAAGGATCACAAATCAAAGTGATCTACCTAATCTGCCACAATGTGTAAGAGGCAGGGCTGAGACCCAGACTAATCTCTCAGGTCAGCTGTTCTGCACTGCCTCCATTGGAAGCCACTTTATCAAAGAGGAAAGACTGAAACTCAATCTCCTCTTTGACCCAACCAACCAGACTCAATCCCAACTCATTTCCTCATAATTCACCTTGGCTGATTTATTATGTAACAATTTATTTGTTTTAACAATCTATACCTTCCCAGTAACTATATGCTAGAGAAATGAGTTTCTTGATTTCTGTTTGAAGGTCTCTGGAAGTCTAAATTGCTGCTAGGAGGTTCAGTTTGTTACTTAATGCGAGAAAAACTGATTATTAATAAAAATTAATAGCTGAGCTGACGATTCTTAAAAGCCTTATAATTATCAAAAATAGTTAAAAATATATACATTTGTACTCTGCTCTGCAGCCAACCCCTGTCCTTGAAACATGCTTTTCTATATTTGAGTTATATGTGAAAAAATAAAATATTCCAAGGTGATATGAATGAAGCCCAGCTTAAAATTTCAAAATAAAACATAACTTTTGGTATTGTTCTTTAATATTTGAACAAAGGGAAGATTAGTTTTGGGGATGCCAAAGCAAACTCCAAATGTTGTGTGCTCTTCACTATGGTTTAATTTAAAGACAGCAGTGAAATACCTTTATACTAATTCAATTTTTTTATATTAAATAAGAATGAACTGGAAATTGGTGATTTACTCGACAGATATTGGACCTTGAAAATTAAATAATTGTTCTAAAAACATTAGCTCAATGCTGATTTGAAATGCCTGCTTCATAATGAGTCATGAATGAAATGTATGTTTAGTTCCAGTTGTGTTTTGGGTTTACATTAGTAGGATTTATTATAAAGTAAAGGAAAAATTAAATCCATGTATTTCTACAAGCCTCTGAGTTCCTTTATCCTGAAACAATAGTTAGGTTGTTGGTTGTTTTGTTTTAACTCATCTGTTAGTCTCTTAATTATTGATTTTACTTACTGTTCTAATCAGACAAATCTGGTCCTGATAGAGTTATGAGGGTGTGTGTGAGAATGTGAGTATGTAGTGTGCACGCCAATTGAAGAGGTAAGTAGGAGGTGGGAAAAAAATCAGGAAGCAGTCTATTTGCAGGCTAGAGAACTAGTAGAGAACTCTTCACAGTTCTCAGGTAATGTGTGCTACCCATCCTCTTTTAAGATGGAAACTCCAAATCCATTTTATAGGCTGATAGTGATGGGTTGTGGCTCCTTGGAATATAGCTGATTATTCAGTTCAGTAAAATTCAGCACATTCATTGAGCATCTCCTCTGTGGCTGTCCCTGTATTAGCTGGAGTAGTCCAAGTCAGTCTTCTCTAACAGGTTATGTGCAGCTTTGTTTTATGTGCCAGCTTAGACATAGAGTGAAGGTGACCTGGCTACACAGAACCCTCATTCCCACATGGGGCAAGCTAGAACACTCCCTTATGGAGAGACTTAGGAGCATTCGTGAGGTAAGAAAATTGGGCCTCTTTGACCATTCTTTTGGAATGTCTATTTATAAATAAATGAAGAACTAACATGGCCATAATGTTGTCAAATGTCCTGATGCTTTGACTCGTGTATCCTCAGGTTCCTTATCTCTTGAATCAGTGTTGGGTTTAGGAGTGTGAGGTAGAGGTCCAGATCTTTGAGGACTAGGTGTAGCAGTAAGCAATAGAAGAGGGATGAATTTGTGTGCAGGGAAGTAACTGTTGGGGGAAGATTTGGTTGACAACTTCTGAGGCATGAAAAGATTCAAGGTCTTTCACCACTGGTGTGTGTGTGTAACCAGATGGCACCTCCCATTGGTCTGTGATCCTTTTTAAGAATCACAGTTCATATCCAATGTTTGAATAGATGTATAGCCTCTTCCTTCATGAGCAACATGGTGACAGGATCCTGAGCACAAAGAATTAGGGCATCAGACAAAGTGTAATGAACAACAGTCTAGGGTAATTGCTTAGTCTAGATATTGCTATATGAGACATTTTATATGCTGGGTATACTGCATTAGCCAGCTGACTGAGTATAAGGGAACAAGGACAAAATAAACAACATATTGGTAAAAGAATTACATATATAATGTTAATGTCAATGCCTCTTTAGAATCATATTTTGCATTTATAATTTAGGATTAGCACCAACATAACAGGTTCTCAATAAGTACCTAAATGTTAAATGATAAAAATAAATGATGTCCAAGTGATTCTTTTCCCTTTTCTAAAAATTTGCCTTTAAAATTTAAAAAATTTAAAAAAATTTTTTTAAAAATTTTTTTTAACATTTTATTCTATTTTCTTGATGGGTAAATCAAACTGTGCTTATTTCTCTTTCCTCCTATTTGTTCACATATAAGCATTGTTTTATACATTTTAAATGTGAATACCTCGCTTTTTGTTTTATTCATTATAACCACATCTACTTTCTTTCTCTTCCTTTTTGTTTACTTTTATTTATATATTTTTGAATAGATAATAGCATTCACATGGCTCAATATTTAAGTGGAACAAATGGGAATACAGTGAAAAGTCTTCCTCGTGTCCCACATCTATCCAGTTTTCCTCCCCAAGGTCAACCAATGTTATAAGATTCTTATATTTCCTTCCAGAAATATTTACTAACATGCAAATAATTCCATTATAAAATGGTCTCCCCTTTTTCATGATAACCTACCATACACATTTTCATTACCTTGCCTTTTTCGCTGAACATTATATATAGTGCCTGTATTTTTTAAAAATCACCTGGGATTTGTCATCACCCTAAATTACTCCACTAAGAGCTGACCATCACCTATCCTTCTCTCCTACACCAATTCTTTGGCTTCATCGTGATCTCTCATTTCCTGATTCCTTACTGTTCTTCCAATCTAGCAGCCTCCTTATCTTTCCTGTCTGCCTGAACCCTATTGGGTTTAATCACTCTCAACTACATTGGTGTATTAGCTCTTGGCTGCAGTTTTCTCCAGCTGATAAAATTTTAAATTAGTCCAAACATCCTCTCCTTTTTCCTACATCTGGGCTGCTGGGTGCTCTAAAGAAAATTATACTAATGTGCAGATGGGTGCCACAACACATTTATGATAATTGATTTCACATGTCCCATATGCCCAGAAGTTATATGTCTCTAATCAGCTCTTCAACTCGTCTTCAGTCACTATTCCCACCAAAATGTTTTTTTTTTCTAACATGCAAATATGATCACATTGGAATTTTTCAATGGCATCTCATCGCCATAATAGTACTTCTCAACATGTGGTCATTGACCCACCTGTATCATTTCATTTACCCTCAGAATTTTGCTTTTTTTAAAATTAGCTTTAGTGAGGTATAATTTACATACAATAAATATACCCAATTTAATTGTACCTTATGATGAATTTTGACAAATATTTATATCTGTGTAACCACCACCACAATCACGATAAAGAACATTTCAATCAGTTAAAAAAGCTCTCTTGTACCTTTTGAAGTCAAGTTCCCCCTACCCAAAGTAACCACTAATTAATTTGCTCTGTCCATAGGATTAGTTTTTGTTTTGTGTTGTTGTTTTGTTTGTGTTGTTTCGTTTGTGTTGTTTCCAGCCACCACTGTGTTGAGGTCATCTTCTGTACCTCGTGTCTTCTCAATGATGGCACCAAATGCACTATAGAGCAAAGCTAGAGACTCCAGAGTATTAGCCCAATGTGCCCCTTGCCTGGTCACCATATTTTCAAAACCTGTACATTTCTTGCTTTCGACTAGGCCATGGTTTACGTTTCCTTCAGTCCAAGCCGTAGACCATTCTTTGCCCCAAATGCAGCCCCTGACATGCAAAACCCTCTGTTAGTTAAGAAGGGAGTTCAAATTTTATTAGCTTCAGTAGGTAAAATGAACTCATCTGTATCCTGCTGCACGAGATAGCAAGGATCCACATTTAAATAAGGAGATTTCTGCAACTTGATAAACTATGTATAAAAAGCCTATGGAAAACATCATAATTATGGGAAGACTTAATACTTTTTCTCTTAAGATCAGGAACAAGGGAATTATGACCACTCTTACCATTCTGATTAAACATTGTATTGAAGGTGCTAACCAGTGAAACTAAGCAAGAAGAAGACATAAAAGATTGAAAAAAAGGAAATAAAACTGTCTTGATTCACAGATGACATGATAGTTCAGAAAAAATGTTAAATCCACAAAGAAGCTATTAGAACTAATAAATGAATTTAGCAAGGTCTCAGGAGAGAAGCTCAATATAAAAAATAAATTATATTTGTATGTACTAGAAATGAACAATTGGAAATTAAAATTAAAGAAATAGTACTATTTATAATAGCAACAAGAGACATGAAATACTTAGATACAAATAAAGATTATTTGCAAGATTTGAATACTGAAAACTATAAAACATTGGTGAAATAAATCAAATACTTAAATAAATGGAGACATGTCAGTTCTTTCCTAACTAATCTATAGATTCAATGCAATTCCCAATAAAATTACAGCAGGATTTTTTTTGGCAGAAATTGATAAACTGATTATAAAATGCATATAGAAAGGCAAAAGGATCTAGAAGAGCCAAAACATTTTGAAAAAGAACAAGTCACACTAGCTGATTTCATAACTTATTATAATGCTATGGTAATCAAGAGAGTTGTGCAATATAACAATATAAAAATCAATGACAATCAAAAATAGAATAGGGAATTCAGAATAGACCCACATAAATATCGACAATTTCTTTTTGACAAAGATGTGAAGGCAATTCAACAGAGAAAGAAGAGTCTTTGGTGCGGAATCAAATAAACCACCATATGCAAAAAAAAAAAAAAAAAAAAAAACCCAAAACTGTATACCTTGATTTAAATCTTGCGCCATATGCAAAAATTGATCATAGACTAAATGTAAAGCTATAGAACTTCTTGAAGAACCTATAAAAGAAAACCCTTGTGTACTTGGACTAAAGATTTCTTAGATAGCATACCAAGAGCTCTATCTTTAAATAGGACTTCATCAAAATTTTAAAGATCTGATCTTGAAGAGAAATTTTTAATGGAATGAAAAGAAATTAAATATTTTCAAAACACATATCTGATAACAACTTGTTTCCAGATGTAAAAAGAACTTTTAAACTCAACAATATGAAAACAACCCAATTTTAAAAATGGACAAGAGATTTGAAGATAGTTCACCAGAGAAGATACAGGAATAATAAATATGCACATAGAAAAATTCTCAATCTCACTAGTTATGAAAGGAATGCAAAACCACAATGAAATACCACTACACATAATTAAATATTTTTTAAAAAACTGGCATTGCCAAGTGCCATCAAAGATAAAGAGCAAATGAAACATTCAGCTTTGCTGATGGGAATGCAAAAATGGTTTTGGAATTATGCAAAATAATTTTGGAAAAAAATTTGGCAGTTTCTTATAAAATTAAATACACACTTACTGTATGACCCAGCAAACCTAGTCCTATGTTCAAGTTAAATGAAAACTTAAGTTCATGCAAAAACTTGTACTTGAATGTTTATATAGCATTATTCATAGCTGCTTAAAACAGAAACAACCAAATGTCCTTCAGCTGGCATGTGGATTAACAAATTGTGGTACATCCAGATGAGGGAATACTACTCAGAAATAAAAGGGAATAAACTGATAATCACAACAACGTGGATAAATCTCAAATACATTATGCTAATTGAAAGATGCCATACTCAAAAGGCTACATACTATATGATTCTACTTATGTGACAATTTGAAGTGGCAAATCTATAGGGATGGAAAATAGATCAGTGGTTGCTAAGGCCAGGGGGTAGTTAGTAAGAGCAATTGACTACAGAGGAGCACGAAAGATTTTTTTTTTCTGAGTCATGAAAGTATTCTATCTCGATTGTCACCGTGGTTACAGGTCTCTTGTAGTCTGCTGCGCTGCTATGACATAAACGTAGTGGATTGGTTTAGAAAACAAGAATTTATTGTCTCATGGTTTTAGAAGATGGAAGACTTGCTTCCTCCTGGGGTCAGTAGCCTTTTGGTGCTGGCTTGTTGCAATCCATGGGATCCCTTAATTTGCATCTCTGCTTCCTGTCAAATGGTGATGTCCTTTCCTTGTTCTTCTGAACTCCTACTGACTTCCAACTTCTAGCTTCTCCCTGTGGCTATTTCTTTATAAGACCTCCAGTAATCCAGATTCAGTAATAAGATCCCCAATAATCTGCTTCAATTGGCCACAACTTAACTAAAGCATAACATCTTCAAAAGATCCTATTTACAAAAGGTTCACGCCCACAGGAATGTGGATTAAGGTACAGCAATTAGGTGCACCAGTTCAATCTATCACAAGCCCTGTATGCATTTGACAAGGCTTACAGAAATGTACACGAAAATGGAGGGATTTATTTTATATAAATTATACTTCTACTGAAAAATAAAAAAAAAAACAACAATAAACTAACAAATAACCAACCATAACAATTTTTCTAAGATCCAGCCATGTTCTTTTTTAAGATTGTCCTTCTAACTCCCTGTTCCTCCAGGGAAATGTTCCCGTGGCCTCCCTTTTGTTTCCATATTCAAATGCCATCTGCCTTTCCAATTTTGTCTCAAGTTCTTAAAAGATAAAATGTTGTCATTAGTGGTTGTTAAATTGAGAAATTTCATTTGTATAACTTATCTTTAATTATACAACCTGCTAGGTATACTGGATATCCTATCTAGAATTAATAAGCTCACTGGTTTACCACTTTATGTTACAGAAAGTGCCACCTTTGACTCTTTTCTTTTTTTAACTAAATACCTATTGATCTTTACCTGATTTGAGAAATTCTGCAATATTGAAAGACAGGTAACAAAATTTGAGCTTATATTGAATCAGACTAATTAGGTTCTATGGCATCTAGATTATTGCATAATAAATATTAACTGAGGGGTAAAAGAAGAATAAAACCAGAACATGCAGATACTCCTGGCAAAGACAGAACTATATCTGCAGGGGAATAAAGTCCTAGAGAAAGTGTGAGTAACTGCTTGGGTGAAGCGTGTTTCCTGTGGGTGGGGGAAGGAAAAGGTAGTAAAAAGGGGCAGGAATTCAAAGGCATATGCAGAATTGCTTCTTCATTTCAAAATGGTAATGAAACTATTTAAATCATGGCACTAGAGCACCTCTAAGGAAAAGAACACCTTAACCAGAATAGGCCCATGGCATAATTCTTTAGTAATATATACACTTTTCAGGTAATGGGGTAGAATTAAAGAATAACTTTAATAGTGACTATCTTTCTTCTCTCCCTCTGGGGCTTATCTGTTTCAGCATCACAGGAACACTTTTACAGTTTCTAGGGAACCATCTTCTTACTCTTAAAACACCTTCTATAAAGGAGTCATCAAGAATTTTGTCTCCATCCAACCAGTATAAGAAACCTCCTGTGCCTAAAATGATCTCACCTTACTGTAGCCTTACTCCAGGCTCTTTAGTGCAAGGGCTTCTGAAGAAGGTTTTATTCAAATCCTTTATACAAAGGACAGCAGACACCACTATAATCATCTTTTACTTTATGGCGAACACTTCTGACTCTCTAATCTGCTTTTTGTTTCAAGTGCTCTATTCTTAAGCTATATTGGTGACAGTTTTCTCACTGGCCAATCCAGTCCATCTCCTTCAGGAACTCCATGTAAATACCTGTTTAAAGTTCTTCCATCTACACCATAAATACATGGAATCTTGAATAGGGCATAAGATTTTGTTGTTTTGTCCAGGTGAGAGTGATGCTCCAATAAATCCCAGAATGATCAGGACAGTAAATAAAGAAGAATTTGCAAAGTCCCCTTGGGTGAATGGGGAGAAAGGGGAAAATATTCAACCTTCTCATTTGGAGAATTTCTGATATTCTACCAAGCAGTGATGGACAACCAAATCAATAGGCCAAGCCTCCAATTTGGGGTTCACCCCTATGAAACTTAACCTCGCAAAGAATATGCTAAGCCTACTTAAAACTGGGCCTAAGAGTCACCCCCAGAGAACCTCTTTTGTTCCCCAGATGTGGCCTTTCTCTCTCTAAGCCAATGTGGCAAGTGAGCTCACTGCCACCCTCCACCCCCACTATGTGGGACATGATTCCCAGGAGTGTAAGTCTCCCTGGCAACGTGGGACAGAAATCCAGGATGAGCTGGGACCTGGCATCAAAGGATTGAGAAAACCTTAACCAAAAAGCAGAAGAGAGAAATGAGACAAAATAAAGTTTCAGTGGCTGAGAGATTTCAAACAGAGTCGAGAGGTTATCCTGGAGGTTATTCTTATGCATTATACAGATATCCTCTTTTTAGTTTATGGTGTATTAGAGTGGCTAGAGGGAAGTACCTGAAACTGTAGAGCTGTGTTCCAGTAGCCTTGTTTCTTGCAGATTATTGTATAATGATATCACTTTTACAATATGACTGTGTGATTGTAAAAGCTTTGTGTCTGATGCTCCTTTTATCTAAGATGAATAAAAAAATATGGATAAAAATAAATAATAGGAGGAACAAACGTTAAAATAAATTGAGTAGATTGAAATACTAGTAGTCAATGAGAAGGAGGGGTAAGGGGTATGGTATGTGTGCTGGTTTGAAAGGATTATGTGCCTGAAAAGCATGTAATCCTAATTCAATTTATGGGAGCAACCAGTTCTTTTAAACCTATTCAGTGCTATTGGAATCTTGATTAGATTATCTCCATGCAGGTGTGACTCGCCCAAGTGTGGGTATTAACTTTTGAATAGAGGGAGATGTGACGCCACCTATTCCAGGTGGGTCTCAATTACTTTACTGGATTCCTTTAAAAAAGGAAGCATTTTGGAGAAAGTCCCTTTTGAGAACTGCAAGAGTCATGAGGCTGAGATCCTATGTAGCCAGAGACCTTTGGAGATGAAGAAGGAATATGCCCCTGGGGAGCTTCGTGAAACAAGAAGTTAAGAGAGAAAGCTAGCAGACTTTGTCATGTTTGCCATGTGCCTTTCCAGCTGAGAGAGAAACCCTGAACTTCAACTGGCCTTTCTTGAGTGAAGGTTACTTCTTGTCGTTGCCTTAATTTGGACACTTTTATAGACTTGCTTTAATTGAGACATTTTCATGGCCTTAGAACTGTAAACTTGCAACTTACTAAATTCTCCTTTTTAAAAGCCATTCCATTTCTGGTATATTGCATTCTGGCAGCTAGCAAACTAGAACAGCATATATGATTTTTTTTCTTTTATATTTCTTTTTCTTGAGTGATAAAAATGTTTTAAAAAATCATGGTGATGAATACATGACATTGTGATGATATTGTGAGCCATTGATTATACACCATGTATGGAATGTTTGTATGTCAAGAATATTTGTATGGGGCGGGCAACAGTGGCTCAGTGGCAGAATTCTCGCCTGCTGTGCTGGAGACCCGGGTTCAATTCCCAGAGCTTGCCCCTGAAAAAAAAAAAAAGAATGTTTGTATGTTAAGTTTTTACAATAAAAATATTAAAATCAGGAAAAAAAGTTCTTCCATCTACCATAAGGGAAATCAAAGACTTCATTAGTTGGTAATACTGAATTTGATTTTTAATCTTCTCTTTAATCCATGATTCAATAGAAGTTTTGTTTCTGAGAATTATTTTGTCTGGATAGGAAACAACATTTCAACAGCTATGGTTGTTCCCAAAGCTACCACCAAGGCAAACAAGGTGGCAGCAGATGAAGTTAATTCAAACAGAATAATCAGAAGGATTTGTCAGGGCTGCATTCATGTCAGTCTTTACTGTGTTCCATGCAAAAGAGAGCCGACTATAAAATTATACGTGCATAGCCATACCAAAAATGAAAGCGGCATGAATACAGCCCAGGGGTGCTCAAAGGAGAAACAATGTGAACAGAGCATGATTTTGGTAACCACAGCAGTTGTGGCTCCAAGGACAGTGATGGTCCATCTTCACCGCACACCTGTTACGCTTTCCGCAATGATGTGATCACGGTGCCTTGTATGGTTGGCAGATTTTGCAATACTGGAGTTACAAGCTATCCTGAGAATTTTCCAGTTGCCACCCCAGAGGGGCAAAGCCAGGGCCCACAAACATAGCACTGAAGTACTTGTAAAGAATCATGGCCATCCAATTTATGAACGTGCTTAAATTCATGCTTCCTCCGGTTGTAGGGCCAATACAACAACACAGAGTCAATTATGGCCTTCATAGAAAGATTGCTGTAACACCAAGGGCTATGATGGGACTTCAGTGACAGAGTCTCTTTAACTCTTGGAGATTTCAGACTTGATTACTGAGTAGAATATAAACATTTTGGTGAGGAAGAATTCCTTTCTATTTTTAGAGAAGTATAGATTTCCTTTGCTGTGCACACATTTCCCTGTGCCACAAGTCTACGTATCTCCCGTCACTGTCATGCCTTCAAGCTGTGGGAGATGAATCAAGGCATTTCACTCTTAAGTATGCTGGGCTCTTTATTTTTATTTGTTTTTTTTAAAACAGGGGAGAGCTCAAATACAGTCCCCCTACCACAAATTATGCAGTTGAGTTTCCCACATTTGGGGAAATCGGAGGGGTCAGCACATCTAGAGTGCAATGGATAAGCCTCGCCCTGGGAAAACCACCTTCGTGATCGTGGTATCTCCCCTGCCAGGTAAGTTTAGAGAGCTCTGTTTTAACCAGGAGACTCTAGCATCCTGGTTTGAAACCCAACCTGCTATATCTGGTCCATCCCTTCTCCAGCACCCTGCCCACTATTCTCTGCTCGGACCAGGTACACAGCCTCCCCACCTTTGATTCTTTAGGAATCAAAGTAAGATTGAGAGAGAGGCAAAGAAAAAAAAACCTCCTTCTCTCTTTTATTTTTCATGTGTTTGGAGCTTGTACTCATTTGATTCAGCTGTGAGTGACCAAAAGCCCAAAACAATAGTGGCTTAGTCAAGTTTATTTCTATCATGCATAGAAAAACTGGAAGTAAACAGTGGGGATCCTGGCATGGCATGTCTGCTCCATCATCTCCAGGATGTTCTCCTCTTCCTCGTGACCCAAGATGGAAATCAGATATTGAATCTGTGTTCCAAATGTCAGAGAGAGAGAATAGCATGTTTCTACCATTAAGGACATGAAGTTGCACACACTACTTCTATTTACATCTCAGTGGCTAGAATTTGAAAGCACTGATTACTCCTAGATGCAAGGAAAGTGAAAAATGTGGTCATTATTATAGGTAGGCATGTGCCCAGCTAAAAGTTGTGGGTCCTATTTCTGTAGAAGAAGAAGATGGCTAGTAAAGGACTTTTGGAAGTCTCTTCCACAGTGTTGTCACATTAAGGATGCTTCCATTCAATCTTGTCAGGATATGTCTACTTCATCAAATATCTTGAAGGACATAGGAAATGGCATTCCCTTCTATTTATGAGGTAGTTCCCAGCCCTTGGTGAGTTTATGAATGTAAGCGTAAACGTCTATGAAGACACCAGGCTTCTCTGTGATCAAGGTTTACATATGATTTTTGTGTCAAGTTTGCATTTATGCTTCTGATCATGTTAGCTCCAAGTCATGCCTTATTAACTGTTTTATCACACACTCACAAAATTTCTATCACAATGGGTTGGGCTAAATGACAAGCATATATTGGCTCATGGTTTCAAAGACCAGAGGTTCAACATCAAGATCTAGCAAAGCTTGCCTTCTCCTCAAAGTCTGTGGTCTTCTGGTGCTGGCTGCCAGCCCTTCCTGGGGTTCCTTGGCTTTCCCATCACATATTCTCTCCTTTCTTCTGTTCTTACAGTTTTCCCTGCCTTCAGGCTTCTGGCTCTTTATAAAGCCTCCAGTAATCCAGATTAAGGTTTACCCTCATTCAGCTAGGCCACAGTGTAACTAAAATAAAATCTTCAAGAGGTCCTATTTAAAATGGATATACATTATTGATAAAAATGAGTGCACACCCACAGGAATGTGGGTTAAGATTAAGACCATGTCTAAACTGGTATACATAATTCAATCTCATAATTTACGGTAGCTAATGAGAAAAACAACAAAGGCAACTGAGTACTTACATTATTTTCAGCACTTACTGATAGCCAAGTAACACTGAACAGAGATTTCTCAGTACTTCTAAAAGAGAAAAGTGGAAGGCATCATTACACAATACTTGGCATGATACTAATATCATCCAAACATGAAACTTCACAATGGCAGTTTGTAACAAATTTGTATTGTGAGAGGTTATGGGTAGTTAAAACCAATATCATATATCACATCAAATTAATATTAATCCCCATCGTGCCGGTTTGAATCTGTGGTGGACCCCAGCAATGCCATGTCCTTTAATCCTCATTCAGTATTGCTGGCTGGGAGCTTTTTTATTGTTCCCATGGAGATGTGACTCATACAGTTGTGGGTATTAACTTTTTTTTAAAGTTATTTTATTTATTTATTTTTTTACATGGGCAGGCACCGGGACTTGAACCCGGGTCCTCTGGCATTGCAGGCAAGCATTCCTGCCTGCTGAGCCACCGTGGCCCGCCCGGTATTAACTTTTGATAAGAGAGAGATGTGACTCCACCCATTCCAGGTGGGCCTTGACTGGAATCCTTTAAAAGAGGAAACATTTTGGAGGGCGTCCCATTTTAAGAGTTGTGAGAGAGACATAAGGCCTAGAGTACACACAGCCAGAAACCTTTAGAGATGAGGCCTAGAGTCCACACAGCCAGAGACCTTTGGAGATGAAAAAGGTAAAGGCCCCTGGGGGAGCTCCAGGAAACAGGGAGGCTGGAGAGAAAGCTAGTACAAAATGCCATGTTCTCCATGTACCTTTCCAGTTGAGAGAGAAACCCTAAACTTCATCACTCTTCTTGAACCAAGTACTTTCCCTGATGGTGTAATTTGGACATTTCTATAGCCTTTCTTTAATTTAGACATTTACACAGTCTTAGAACTGTAAACTTGCAACGTATTAAATTCCCCATTAACAAAGCCATTCCATTTCTGGTATATTGCATTCCAGCAGCTAGCAAACTAGAACACCCATTTATGAAAATGGTAATGACAATAATATCCTCATTGGGATTTTTATGAAGACTAAATGAAATAATATATTAAAAGTTCCTACCATGTACAGTGCAGGCTCACTGGAGGTTTTCTTCCTCTCTACAAGAAGTAATTCCTATTTCCTTAGTTTCATCAGGTATCAGCCAGAAATAAGCCTATAAGAAAGCTCTCCAGAAGAACCACTTCCTTTGGCTACTGATTACAAACTAAAAACCTGGGGGGAAACCAAGTAGAGAAAAAAACTGCAAAATAAATAATTCCTTTAGAAAAAATTTTGTCAAAATGGGATGTTGACCTGACACAATCTTGGCATGAGTCACAAAGTATGCACTGGGTAATCAATATTAGTTAATGACTAGGAGGAGGGGGACGAGGAGGGAAAAGTGATGGTCCTCATCTTTATGAAACCCTAATTTTGACTTGACTCTCTTCAGATTGATCAAACTAACTTGCTCATTAAGGAAAAATCACCTTGTATTCTGTAGTTACGTATTTACTTCTTTATAAGTATTGGATTAGAATGAACTTTCCCAATTGCCAGGAAATTTGTGATTAAATCATCGATCAACACTACCATCAAAATGCTTGGAGACAAGAACTATTATACTGACTTCATATGAAACTATATAAATAGATTTTTATTTATTGTTATTTGAACACTCTGTGTGGTTAATTTTATTTCATCCCTATTTTAAAAGAAACAGCACTTTGGGCTTGTGTGGTGGGGATGTGTCGGTGTGGGGGGGAGGACAAATCTATTACTGCAATAAGACACTACTCTTCAACTAGCTTATTGTGAACATGTATTATTCCCCAGCATCAGCACAGAAAAGAAGTAAGCAGAAGCTCCATTTCATGAGACATTGAGAGCCAAAGAATGAATTAGAGAAGAAATCACAAGCATGCTATTCTTTGGGAACAGGCAGCAATTTATATAAAGAAATACTGTAACTCTAAAACAACTTCCTCAAACCTCTGAGAAATATTGTTGGCTCAAAAGCAACATAACTCAAATAATTTTAAGCATAAGGAGAGGAGTTGCCAAACTCATGCAAATAATAAAAATTAATTTTTCTTCAGTTTTTGGTGGCATATCTCAGGGAAGCTATGTTCTATTTAGGCCATTAACAGGAATTTGTTTGGGTTAATATTGACATAGGGTTTTATTTTTTATTTCTTGCTTATTTTGCGTTTCAGAATTTCTTAGTTGATTTTTACCATAAAAAACTTTAGAGAACATCTCTTGGTTTTACTGCACAGCATTGCATTGTGAGATTATGTTTTTCTTCCTTCAAGAGAAAAAAATGAACCGTCAAATCCTCAAAAATAAAAACCCAAGAGAAAAAGAGTTTGTTGAGAAGAATGCCATTATCCTCTTGCAAATCCTTTCCTTTCTCTTATTCTCAGCCCTGCTGTCTCAGGCAAGACAATAATACAACATAGTTTCAGTGTGGTGATTGGTACTATAAAAATGCAAAGTTAAAGAGAAACCCACAGTCGTCTCCTTCAGGGGAAAGACGGCTTCTGTCAACAGAGAAAGAAAAAGAAAACAAAACTCAGAACCAAACATTTTCTCGATTCTAATTATGTTAAAAGTAGCAGCTTCAAATGCCATATTTTAAAGTACAGAATAAAAGAAGAAGAAAGTTTGTAATCACTACTGATGGTGGTCAAAAAGAAACATTCAAGTAAGATTAGAAACAAAGGATTTCCTGTTAGCAAGTATTATTAAACTAGAGGTGTATTGCTTTGAGATGTTAGTAAAAAAAAAAATCTTTCTTTAGAAATCCATTAAACACCTGTAATGCAGATTTATCCATCTGGGAAAACTAGATAGATGTATGTATAGTATATAGAAAATAATAGCTTCCAGGAGCTTTCCCTTCTCCATCCAGCTCCAGGGAATGTGATTTAACAAAAATACTGAAATTAGCACTATGTTTCTGCCTTATAAAACAGTGTTTACATTGGGTATCAAAGACCAAGTTTTAAATGTTTGTTTTAGAAATGACAGTATCTCATGTCAACGTAAAAATGGTTCAACTCTTGGGACTTTACTTTTAACTTTTTATTTTGAAATAATTTCAAATTTACAGGAAAGTTGCAAACATAATACTAAAATAATACAGAGAACTCCAATATAACTCCTACCTAGAAACCCAGATTTACCAACTTTTAACATTTTGCCACATTTGTCATAGCATCCTATCTATCTATCTATCTATCTATCTATCTATCTATCTATCTATCTATCTATCTATCTATCTATCTATCTGTCTGTCTGTCTGTCTAACCTCCTAGACATTTGAGAGTAGGTTGCATACATCTGGATCTTAATTTTAACTGTGGATGTGTTCTATGATGTAGCTCACCCCGTTTCAGACATCTCTGATCTGAAATTTCCCTCTGATCTTTGATGAAGACTGCAAAAGACAAAAATACTCTCCAGAAGATCACTGATCTTTTAAATAACATTTTTTAAGTTTTCAAAATTAACTTGAAAGGTGTAGAAAGACATAGAAAACAAAAGGTAAATCACCTCTACTCAATCGCAAAAAGACAAGCACTGTGAATGTTTTCCTTTCCAGGATGTAAGTGTTTATGTTTCCTTCCAGTCATTCGGATATGTATATCTATCTATCTGTATCTATATCTTTATCTGTAAATATAAATAGCTATGTCTACAGGCTGGGATAGACCACACACACACATATATATATAGTCTACAAATTAGGGTCATACTAAATACTATGAGATCTTTTTCTTGTTACTAAATAGTCGTCAAAAATACTATTTTAAAGTTTGCCTGATATTTTGTTATTGTGGCAATATGACTTATTTAGTCAATTTCTGTTGTCAATAAATGGGGACAGCTTAAATTTGTTCTGATTCACAAGTAAATTGCTAAATTTTTAAGTTCTTAAGTTACCTTTGACTTTTGGGAAAGGACCATTTGCATGCTAAAGTTAAGGACAAGTAAATTTTAGCAGGAAAGTGAAGAAAATGGAAAGCAGGAACAGGAATTTCCCTGGACCAAAGAGATGAGTCCTACGACAAATGATACTACGCCTCACCGCCCCGCCCCCAGCACACGAACTCTAGCTAAAACGAATACCCAGTGGGAAGAAAACAAAAAATACTAGGGCACAAGCAATCTACAGAACATCTCTGGAATGTGGCTCTGGGTGTGTGAGGTAAGGCGTTTATATGTGCACACATTATGTTAATAAATAGACACCTGCGTACTCATATGCGCACGCTTACAGTCATCAGAAGTCCTTTTAGCAGGTTGGGGCCCAAGTCTTTCCCCCGCCTCTTGCGTCTTGGGGTCACCTCCAGCCGTCTAACTGCTAAATACTCACAAAACAAATAAAACCAAAGTCTCGGGACCTACACCTGTCGGTTCTCAAACTTGGTTGCCAATAAAACCACTGGAGGAGTGTTTTATGTCTGTTTGCTTCCGCTCCGGGCGCCCACCACTGACGCTGTTGATTCTCAGGTTAGGAAGCAGCCGGGTCCCCAGCGTTGGTCGCAGTGGCCTAAGGTTAAGGCCCCAGGAGGGGGGGAACGCGAAGCGACGCCCAACCCAGCGCCCCGCTTGCGGCGGGAGGGCGGGCGACCTGCCTTGCAGACCCGGGGCCCACCGGGCTCCGCCTTTCCCGTTGCCCCGCCAGGGGGCGCCACGACCTCGCCGCGTACCCTCGCAGGGCCCGGTGCCCTTGGGCGCGCTCAGCCCTGCTGGACCCGCTACGCGTCCCGGGAACACTCAGGTGTGGAAAGAAGGGAGCGTGACCACGGGGGCGCGGCAGCCTGCAAGGGGCGTCCGCTTCAAACCCATATGCGCTCCGGGGTCCCTCACATACAGCCCCCCTCCCCACCCGGGTAAGCTCGTGTTGTTTTGTGTTTTGTTTTAAAAGCGTTCCCCGCCCCCGTCCTGCTTGAAGGCACAAATGAGAGAGGGGTGGGAGGGGTGGGAGGGGGAAATGGAGAAAAGAGGCGCTGGGGAACTGAATACCTTCTTTAAATTACTGCTGACACCTCGGTTCCAGGCCCCTAAAATCTCAATCAACAATCCATTAGAACTCAACAGGAGTAAAACTAAATCCTCGTTTAAGTGTATTTATCCGATCTCCTTTCTCTCTTTCAAATGCTAAATCCATTTCAGCATATGCCCCCTTCTTTCTCTTGCCTTTCTCTCAAGACTGGCAGCCCATACTACTCTTGTAAATATGAAAGATGCTAATCATATGACATATCACGTCTCGGTCGGAGCCGGAATAAAGCCTTCAGATTTGGGATCATTGCCTCCAGACAACAGCTTCATCAGCCGGAAAGTTGGTTTTTTTCTCCTTTCCTTCAACTCTCAATCCCTTCTTTGTTTAGAGGAAAATGCAGCCGACTCAAGCCACCCAGGCCATATGGTTCACTCTGTATTTTCTTAGTTGAATTCTGAATTGTTTCTGTGACTTGCGAAGTTTTTTTGGAAGTGCGTATAAAGACATAGAAGAGCTACTTGTGCACGGAGCGCTGCCTGGGAGCGCCGCGGCCGCCCCCTCCCGGCCTGGAGCCCCGGCCCGCGCGGACCGGCCCAGTGCAATAGCAGCAATTGAATTATCACAATATTATGACTGACAACGAAACAGGCCATAGTTACTTGGTTCGCTCCGGGAGCGTATTCTGCGCCTCGTACAGCACCTGGCACACGGTAGGCGCTCGGGAAATACTTGGGGAATGAAAGAAGGAATAAATCAGCTCTAAGGGTCGGCCCCGATTAGTTTGAGTTCTAAAATATCACCTTGGATGCCTGAAAATAAAACGTAGCCTCGCTCTCTTCCGACACTAGTACAGTACATTGCTTGTCTACATAGCCATTTAACGTGTTCTGACGTAAATAACTTTTTTGCCTGCTTGTCTGAATACAAGCCCGCTGGGAGTAGGGCTCCGTGTCTGTTTTGGGCATCGGCGCAGCGTTCCCAGCGGCTGGGACAGTGCTCCGCACCCACTGAGTGCTCATTAAATGTACTTTTAATGTAGAAATGGAAGATGACAATGAATGATTTAAAGTACTGAACTAATATCCTAAACGGTACATATTAAGCCACCTTCTCCACTAACGATTCCAACTTATTTAGCCCACCCTCGCCCTTTTTATTTATATCAGCAACAACAACAACAACAAAAATAATATATTTATCTCCAGAAGAGAACTACGTGTTTTGTTTTGTTTTGTTTTCCTTAGCGGGGAGAGGAGAGGGAAAATCAGCTTTCAAGGTCTTTATCCATTGCTCGTGAATAAGTTTTGTGTTTTCCAGGTTTGGGACTGTCCGAGCGAGGGAGCAGGCTGCCAAATTTTCTTTTTCTCCGTCTAACTCCTTACACAAACCCCAAAGAGTCCTTTCACGAAATCATTAAATTCTACAGAGGTGGTCAAGCTCGCTCTGCTTTTCATGAAATGGAGAAAGAAAAGGGTCCTTGAAGTTTAGAAGATGCCCAAGGAAAACTCCTTGAATAACATCAAAAGAATGAGTTTCCATAGCTGTTGAAGCACGAGGGCCGTGTATCAGCACAAAGGGGAACCGGGGCACTGGGACGGGCCCACCGCTCTGTCCCAAGACAATTGGGTCACAGAAATAGGGAATTAATTACCATTGGAGAGTGGGCAGCCCATTCACCACTGGCTGAGTTTTATTAAACGCCAATATAAATAACAAAACAACTCTTGTGGCTGCACTATTCCTACACGCCAAAGGAAGGATTATGCTGGGGATTAACATCTTAAAGTCTATGAGACTTTCTGACTCAAGGCTCGGAGCTGGTAATCGTGTTTGTCTCCTGGTTCAGCGATTAGTGCTCTCTTTCTTGCACTTTCCCCCGGATAGCCAATGTCCCTTTTTGCAGGCACAGAGAGTGGGGGGTGGGGTGGGGTGTCGTCGAGGTTCTGTCCCAAATGTGCCTCTAAGCCCCCCAATCACGAGCAAAACGGTCAAAAAGCTGGCGGGGACTGGCACAATTTTCTACAGTATTTTCTCTCCTTCGTGGGAAAGAAGAGGGGTGCTTGGCCAGCGGGTCGCCTGGGGAGCGAGGGGAAGCCTGCGGGCCGCTGCCTTCCCCGGGGCGAGCGGGGAGAGGGCAGGGCTGGTACAGGAGGAAGCGAACCTCCCAGCACCTGCCTGGCAGTTTCCGCCGCCTTCAAGCAGACCTTGAAAGTCAAGCCTGGATCCCTTTTGGTTTGGAACGCGGCACCCGAGCAAGCTGTGCGGACTCGGGGCAAGGGTTTCGGGAATGGGGCTCGGGGCCTGTCTCCTCTTGCGACGCTCAAGATTTTCCCAAGGTGAGGGGTGGGGCGGTGAAGCCGCAGCGCAGGCGGCGTAGCCCGGCCCTCTCCAGGACGAGGTTAACGCCGAGTCCTTCCTGGACAGGATCCAAGGGAAGGACAAGGGTGAGATTAAGAACTCTGTCCGGGAGCGTGACTGGAGGCCAGTTCCAAGGCGGGAGTTCACATGGTTGTTTCCCTCGGCTTCCTCGGCTCCCGGGAAGGGCGACGCCAAAAAGCCCGAGCCGCGCTGGTCCCCAGAGCCCACCAATAAGGAACACTGGCCTTGCAGAGGGTCCTCTGCGAAGAAAGCTGACGGTTCCCACCCTCGTCTCGGCTACTCGGGAAACCGCATTTCCACCTCCCAGTGGGCGATGGCGAGAGATGTTCCAGTTCCCAACAAACTAGAGATGGTGATGCCGAAAGATGTTCAGGATTGACTGACTTTTTCTCGCCATCTTTCTGCCGGGCAACTCACCCCAGAGCATTGCGATTTAGGCTACAAAACCCTTTGGCAGGCTCTGATGCTGTTCTTTCAGTAGAGAGTAGTAGCATCCTCTCTTGGCCGACAGGGTGATTTACTGTGAGCTAGGAGCCAGGCTCGCCGGGAGCACAAATCTTTGCTCTTTCACTTTCTTGGAACGGCGCACCCCTTGGCGCCAACTAGCCCCCAAGCCCGCCCAACCCCCGCCACCTGCCACCCCCATATTCACCTGCAGCAGCAAGTGAGGTCTGGGGAGCATTTGTCCTCTTCAGCCACTTGTGAGGTCGAAGTGCGGATGGGATGTAGCCTATGGCCCCACGGCAACATCTACCCTAAACTTTAGGGCTTCTGGGTCGTCTCAAAGTTCAAGCTTCTTTAGAAGCAACAAAGACTTTCTAAAGCTCTCCACCCCTTCACCCTTACCCTACTTCACTTTTCTCTCACTACAAGCACTCGGCCTCCTTTCTAAGGCTTGGGGATGAGTTTAAATCACAGTGCTCCCATTTCTTGATAACTGCCTGCTTTGAGCTTTTGTTCTCTTAAAGTAGGATTGCACGCTGAAAGAGGGGCTGAAGATGAACAGTTTGACCCTTTAGGACAGTTCACGCAATGGACAGGAGAGGCCCTGGGTCACCATCCTGGCTGAAGCTATTCAAGCGCTACCCTCCCCCTTCGCATAACATTTCAGCCTCGTTTCATCTGGACAATCTTTTAGACCACACAAGTACCTCTTGAATTTATTTAAGTTAAAAGAGTGCTAGACAAGCCCAGCTAAGGATATTTGGCCTTGGTCACGTCTTTGCAAATCTGAGTACAAATCGAAATTGCTTTCTTTCAGTGAAACCGAGCAAAATGCTGAACAAATAGAATTTGCTATCCAGGCAATAGAATGTGAACCTTTGGTCTCTGGATTGCACTAGTGTTATCAGATTCTCCTACTATATCCTTGGGTTGTCTCTTTTTTCTTTTTTAAATGGTATTTTCATAGTGGAAAATATTTACAGAAGTATTCTATTTTCAAGTGTGATGAGAGACACTACTCTTGAAAGCTACATATCACCAGAATTCTGAAAATTCAAGATGTGCGCCTGTGCTTCCCATGGTGATCTAGCACACACCACTTCATATACCCAAAGAGGCCCTTATTTTAAAATAAAATTGTGTGAACCCATGATGTCTTTATATTTAAGTGGATTAAAGATTGGTGTATGCCAATGTTTAAATATGTACACAACCTTAAGTTTCTTGACAGTGTCGGAATGCTTTTATCCATTTGAAGACAATTGCTGTAGAGGAAATGTGCAGTTTACCCTGATACCATTTTACCATTACTAAACAGAGGATACACCTAAATGTGTGCTATTAACTTGCCACCATAACATCACTCATCAACAGTATAGGTTAGGATTTTGCCAAAGGAACACATGTATCCTGTCAGTGCATCGTAAAAACATAAAATCTTGGGAGAACATAAAAACTGGGGAGTCAGACTCCTAAACACTGTTAACAATCAACTAAAGAAACCCATTGTGTGTTTTAGCGGCACTAAACATTAGATCCAGCTTGAGTTCGGTGATTATTTAGGGTTATACAAAGATCAACAGGTTTTCCTATAAGCTTCTACTTAACTGGATTCAGATTCTGCCCTTACCCAAATGTATTATATCATTAAATCAACTTAACACTTCTTAACTAGACCAAACTTTTCAACTATCCCAAGAGGTATGTTTCTTTTGATACCAAAATGAACTTCCTTTTGCTTTCTGTTACATTACGCTACTGGCTTATCTTTCTTTCCAGGCAACTCCTGTAGATGTAAATATCTAAAGACTGAGGCACCTTGACTCTTACCATTATTCTGGTAATTTTTAGCAGACGTTGATCATTTCCTCAGAATCTAGCTTTCTCATCCTTTACTTCAAATTAAACAAACAAGCAACAATCCTGCATCCACTCCCTCATACTCCTTCAATCTTTACCCATTTTCCAATACCACACACTTGGCATGCATTCTTTTGGGGGGAATGTAAGAAGAATATTAGTGTTATCAATGATCATTACCTATAAAATAATTATCGTGTGTATGTGCAACCAAGGCAAGCATTTCTGGCATCTTTCACTACTTTTTTTTCCCCCAATCTAACCCCATTATGATGTTCTGATTCTGCAGGTTCATGGTACAGAGACTCAAAGTGTGAGAGAGGCCAATGCTGAATGTTGGTGAAAATGGATGTCTCTTCTTCCTTTTGTTCATTTCTGCACTTCTAACAAGTAAAATCAAAGCATTAAACCATTCTGAAGGGACTGAGGAAGTCACGAAAATAATGCTTTCAATTTGGGGGAATTTAGTTTTGAAGTGTAGGGGAAATGCAAAACAAATACCAAGGAGCAAAGTGAAAACCATGGCAGTTTTCAAATCACTTCAAGACAGAAGGAAGTCTGGAAGTAAGAGAGGGGCAGCGAGCAACAGTCTCACAGTATTCTAATTTCATTTTCTTTATTTTGTATCTTCCAATCCTGCTCTTTTTCTCCTGGCAGAAAACATTAAAACAAATTTAAACCATGCCCAAACACTAACAACCACTCTCATCATCCCCTTCTCTGAAATACAACTTATTTCCAATTCCTGCAAACTGAGTGAACAGAGACTCGCAGGTAGTACTGTCTTTATCCCGCCACTCTTCCTTTCTTAACACTCCAGCTGCATCTTGCTTAACACCTACTTGCAAAAGGAATTCAAGACAGTCCTCTCTTGTCTACTGGGGTCCAGATCCACCACCGCCAATCATCTCCCTCTAACACTCAGTTCAGCGCACACTCTTCTGGGGGGCTCTGGGTCTGTCTCTAAGGAAACGAGCAACACTGACAAGAGGGTGGGCGTGAGCATGTGTGGTTGGGGAAAGTGTGTGTGGGCTGGATGACAAGCAATTCAGAACAACTTTCCTCCGAAGTCCGGTGGTCCTTCAGCTGTTTTCCATTGAAAGGCCAGGAGAATCGCGAGGACGATCCCCGTGTCCCTACAACGCCCCCCAGCGCGGAGCAGAGGTCACGGAAATGTCAGCGCAGCCCATTCGTTCGCAGGAGCCACCGCTTTGCTGCGCCTCCCGCGGGGCTCCACGCCAGCCACGCAAGAAGTCTCCTTACTATCCGGTCCAGCCAGAACCTAGGGGTAATCCGAAAAATACATCTCACGTCAGGGCTCCGAATGTCAGTCTGTTACAGGTGAAATGAGGAGGTCCTATCCAGCTCTAACATGTGAATACTTTTATTCTCACCGCCTCTGAATCCCATGGTCTGCTCCCCCACTCCATCTTCCCCTCCAGGAGACGCCTCTACCAACTGCCCCCACCCCACCCCCGTGTCCTCTCTGGTCACACTCCCACATCAGTCCCTGGAACCCAAGCATGCTCACTCTGGGCCCACAGCTCGTTCCCGACCCCCTGGTCCTCCCCTAACCCAACGAATGCGCTTTAAAATCGTTTACTAGTTGCTACAGCTCCTAAGAGGCTTTGCCAAGAGACGCCCCGCAGCAACACAGGGCTGACGCCATCCGCAGGATTCTGACCCCCATTAACTAATTCCTCGGCTCCCATCGGCCGAGAGCGCGGAGGCCGGGCAGCGCCCGGGCGGGGGCGGGGGCGGGGGCGGGGGGGGGAGCCGTGGCGTCGGCGAAGACCCGGGCGAGGGCGACAGTCCTAGCCCCCCACCCCCAACTCGCCAACGGTCCCCCGCGTCCCGGCCCCTAATGAGCGGCTGAAAGGCAGCGGGCTCCGGTGCGCGTGGCTCGCCGGCCTCCCGGAGTCTGGGGCGCCCTGATTGGCCAGCTGCGCCTCGCGACCTCCATTCATTAATAAATTAGCGGCACGCTCCAGCCGAGCGCGAGCCACCAATCACAATGGGCAGCGGCGGCGACAACAGCCGCAGCCTCGGCAGCTCCAGCCGCAGCCTCGAGCTCCAACAGGAGCTTTAAAACCATTTTATGCTGATTAAAGAAAGGGGTGGGGGGCGGGCGGGGGAGAGGTGGGGGAAGAAGGATGGATGGCAGGGCCAGGGGAGGGGGGAAGGGGGTGAAGAAAGAGAAAGAAATGAATGATGATAATTCAATGAAAAGAATAGGCCGGGGGAGGGAAAAGAAGGGGGAAGGGGGGCCGGAACAGGGGCTGAGGGGGAAGAGGAGGCGGCGGCCGAGGGGGTGTGAGGTGGGAGCCCCGGGGGCATATCTGATTGTTTTCTTGGTGGTATATAAGGGGTTTTAAGGAGAGTCGTGTGCCAGACACGCAGCCACTGAACCACAAGCAGCTTCGCTTTAACTGGAGTGCCTGGGAGTCGCGTGCCAGGAGCCGCACGGCCAGGGACTGACTGACAGACACGCACCACCACCACAACACACGAGACCCGGGCGGGCCGCCGCCGCCGCCGCCGGGGCTCTTGGCAAACGCCCTGGTTGGAGAAGTCCCCCGCGGAGCCGCGCCGCACAACGCCGGGCCCTCTGCCTTCAAGCGGGGAGACGGACGCTGCGCCGCGCTGCCAGCTGCGCGCATATTCTCCGCACACACCAAAGTAACAGCGACGCTGAAGCACATTTAGAGCGAACTAAGTAAGTACGCGCACCACGGCTTCCAACTTCTAGGGTTGTTTCCCGCACTCAGCCCCAACACGTCCGCAGGCGGTCTGCCCCCCCTCCACCCGCCCCCCGCTGCCCCCCGCTGCCCCCGCGCTCTGTGTCGCGGGCCACGGTCCCTTCCCGCGGAGGGAACCCAAGCGCCAGGGCAACTGGCCGAGTGCGGTTGCGCCTGGCTGGCTGCTGGGTCCTAAAGAGCAGAGCTCCAGAGCTTTGAGAGAGGGGAGGGGTTTCTTCCCCGACTGAATACCTTCCTCCACCGCGCGGTTTAGAGCTGCCCCTCCACTGAGCGCAGGTGCAGGCCCCGGCGACATGGTGAACGCGTTTCTGAGTTTATATTTACCCCTCGGTTGCTTCTTTCTCCCTCCCTACTTGTCTTCGGTAGGATGTTCGTCAAGTCCGAGACCTTGGAGTTGAAGGAAGAAGAGGACGTGTTGGTGCTGCTCGGCTCAACCTCCCCCGCCTCGGCTGCGCTGACCCCGCTGTCGTCCAGCACCGAGGAGGAGGAAGAGGAGGAGGAGGAGGAGGAGCTGGGAGCTCCCGGCGGGCCGCGGCTAACGCGCAGGGTCGAGGCCGGGTCGGGAGTGCTGGACCGCTCAGCGGCTGGCGCCGAGAGCTGTAGGCCCGCGCGGCTGCTGGACCTGGCGCACGAGTGCAAGCGGCGTCCCTCCCGGGCCAGGGCGGTCTCCCGCGGTGCCAAGTCAGCCGAGACCGTGCAGCGCATCAAGAAGACCCGCAGGCTGAAGGCCAACAACCGCGAGCGTAATCGCATGCACAATCTCAATGCGGCGCTGGACGCGCTGCGCGAGGTGCTCCCCACCTTTCCCGAAGACGCCAAACTCACCAAGATCGAGACTTTGCGCTTCGCCCACAACTACATCTGGGCGCTCACGGAGACCCTGCGTCTGGCCGACCACTGCGGGGGCGGCGGCGGGGGCCTGCCGGGGGCGCTCTTCTCCGAGGCTGTATTGCTGAGCCCCGGGGGCGCTAGCGCCGCCCTGAGCAGCTGCGGGGACAGCCCATCGCCCGCCTCCACGTGGAGTTGCACCAACAGCCCCGCGCCGTCCTCCTCCGCGTCCTCCAACTCCACTTCTCCCTACAGCTGCACTTTATCTCCTGCCAGTCCGGCGGGCTCAGACATGGACTATTGGCAGCCCCCGCCTCGCGATAAGCACCGCTACGCACCTCATCTTCCCATAGCCAGGGACTGCATCTAGAGACGCCATCTCTGCTACCCACACCAGGTCTTAGTGGGTTCCCTTTCCTGTCCCCGACCTAGCCCTTCTCCTACCCCTTCCCTGCCCCCTCTTTCCAAGACCTGGTCACCACCTCACTTCACAGAGCAGATGTAGCCGTTCTGATTCCTCAGTTGTTTTGCTACATTCCTTGGCTATGGGTTTTCTTAATCCGACGGGCTCTGATCGAATGAAGGTGTGATGGCGTTTATCAAAGACGATGATGGAGTTTCGGGTGCGCTTCTTGTGGCTAAAGAAACGCTGGGAGGGGATGAGAGTGCCTAGCTAAAGGGTTTGCAGAGCGAAATGACGCCCCACCCCTCTCTGTAACGCCTGAGGACTCGGTGCTGTTCGTGTGAATCTCCCAGAGGGAATGCAACTGGTTCCTGTGATCTCGTCACCTTTGCTTCTACATAGAGATGTTAATGTCGAGTAGAAAGAAATGTATCTTAGCATCTGAATGATTTTACCGGTAATAATATTATCCGCAGATTTGCAATGGCTGGCATCTGCTTTATTCCCACTGCAGTCTGCAGGCTGTGGGAATTTCACCTGTCAAACCAAACTTTCTCTCTCTGATGTGCACTTTGTTCTGTTTCCCAGATTCGTCACAATGCCTATTGTCCAGTCCTTCTCTTTCCTTTTTCTTCCCCATTTTGCCATCTGTCTCTTATGATTTATGAGAGGAAAAAAAAGTTGTTTTGTTAGAGGGCCAGGTTAGAAGTCATTGTATAATTTGTAGGCTTTGTACTCATTGAATGCAAGCGTGGAAATTTAGTCTGAACTCTCTATCAAAAGGAAAAATGTGGAGGAAAAGGGAAAAATAAGGAGGGAGGA
Organism: Tamandua tetradactyla; assembly: GCF_023851605.1. NCBI lineage: Eukaryota > Metazoa > Chordata > Mammalia > Pilosa > Myrmecophagidae > Tamandua > Tamandua tetradactyla. The sequence continues at coordinate 9,925,363 of NC_135350.1, forward strand.
TTGCTTCATGAATTATTTATCTTGACCTTTTAGGGAGAAGGAACTCCCCCATTCTTTCAAGAGATTAAAAATAAATCAACAGACTGAAAACCTAAGCAGACACGGAGCATTATCAGGATCAGCCACACACGTGTTCCCTTCTATTTATTATAAAGAAAAATTTCATGGGAAAAGTATGTATTTTTTTGTATATTCTACAGAGTTTATTCTAGTATGTATTTACATTTGGAAGAACAAGAAAACTGTTCTTATGATTAAACTATAAACAAATATCTAATTTTCATAATTTTTGTGTATGGTATAGCTTTTTCCCATTTCTTGGTTTTTAGAAATGAGTTGTTCTCTGAAACTCTCCCCATGTCAGACAGAGTAGAGAAATTTGTATATTTCAACAGGGTTTGTGTACAGGATTCCACTGACATAAGGTCCAAAAAACTACAAGAAGCCAAATCATAGTTGAGACACTAACATGGAATGGATACAAACACAAACTTGGTGTTTAAGAATCAATTGATGAGCAACCAAGGTGAACAAACCCAAAACTAAACTAAAGCAAATGATTTCATAATTAAGGCTTGGTAAGCACCAAAGTTCAGAAAACCTTGATTGAAAAAAAATAGTGAAGTCAAAATTTCTTGGTGGAGTGTGGAGACTTTGCTCTTGCACGTAACCTCTGTGGGCTTCGCTTTCCTCAGCTGTAAACTGAAGGGATTACGCAGCGATATCTAAGGGCCCCTCACAGCCATGCCATTGTGATAAAACTGAGTATTTGTAAATTAATTATTGGAACCTGATTTCGTATTAACCATTTTAGCAAGCTAATTGGTTTGGAAAGGAAAAGCCTAGAAAAAGGAGATAAATAAATAAAATAATGCATTTTTATTATAATAAATAATAAAAATGGAATAAAAATGCATCTGAAAGAAAAAGCTCAGGCTTTCCAATCCTTGTTAAAGTTATTACACAGTCAAACATCCTCAAAGATGAAGCAAAAATGACTTCCTAGTCGCCAAGATCCGTAACCCTATGAGGTACACCTCACTCTCCAAAGGAGAAATGATTGACCTTTGGTTGGCCTTGGGTTAAAGGTGACCAACTGAAGGCTGACCACATTCTAGGTTTAAGCCCCTTGAGGGCTAGGAAAGATCACATGCTAGCTAAAATATGATGTTTGCGCACACTACCAACACCCCAACATGAATTTCATATCTGCTTTGGTTTCAGCCAAACTGTCCACTCTTCTACATAAATTGATGATAATCTTTCTTGAGATGGCTACTGAAAATATTCCTCCTCTCCATCCTTATGAATGGCATTAAGCATTTAATATCTTAATGACTCCATTTTTATCAAAGAAAGAGCCAACCCAGGGTTTTTATTCAGTATTCATAACTGGAAATAAGAGAGACCTATTGGAAAAATCCTTCTATTTTAAAGACTGTGTTATTCTTATGCACTCTCTGATTGTCTGATAAGGGAAGAAAGTGATATTTCTCCTATGATCACACTTATGTTTCTAGTGTTTAAAAAGGTGAACAAAGCAAGCAAGGCAATTATAGTTTTAAAACATCTGCTATTTGATGCCAAATAACGTTTCTTCTGGTGTGGTGCTGCAAATATATGGTGCTTCCTTTGGAAAGTTGCCAAATAAAGAGTTCATGGTACACATCAATGGACACAGACCTCAGGTGAGGTTGCTGTTCCACGTCTATCAGAAACTTCAGTTGTTAGGGCAATACCATACAAAGGTGACCCTAATGACTTAGTTGGAGAGGCACTGATGGCAGACGATTCAATAATCATAGCTTTGAGGAAGGGCAACACACCCAACTACACAATAACCATCCACCTAGAAACCCTACAGTTTCTCCAAGTCCACAGACCTCTTCACGCTAGCAAAGCCGGAGTTTGCAGGTCCTCCCCACATCAGCAGCATATCGTTCTCATGCCAGGAGTTCCATCTGACATCTGTGTGCCACACTCAGGCTTTTCCTTCCCCATCTAGAGCAGACCTTGTTTTGCACTAAATTGGTGCAATTATTTTTATGGGGTCTAATCATTTTCAGCCTTAACAATGACATTCTTGCTGCCTCACTTAAGCTCTGGGGAGTCTCCTCCCCAACTCATAGCAACCTCCACAGCCTGAGGCTGAGGATCGGTCGTTTTCTTTCCTCCGTATTCCCGGCCAGTAGGTATGAGTGGAATTGCAAGGCCGTAGCCACTGCAGCAGGGAACAAGGCCGCTGTTCTGTTTTTCCATTTCCCTCCTTCTCCACTATGGGGTGGAACCGTCTACACCAAGCAAGCTTGTGGACTGCTTAGCCACACCATTCTGTTTCTGGGGCACCCTGAAGAGAGACATTTCAAGCAAGAGTGCGGAGATTTTCTCCTGATGAGTCATTCTCACAACGGCTGGTATTGCTAGATCTTTCCCGCGATAGCGCGGCGGCCTGTTTACTTAAAAGCTGGAAGACAAGCAAAGGCAGGTCGGGTCTGCCTGGGAGACGCGGCTTCTACGCTGCAGGACTGCTTGCATTTATTTGTTCTAAAGTGCCCAGGCCTTGTTAAGCCTCGTTTCTTCTTCACCAGATTTTAAATGAAATCACACGAGGACCAGGAAGGAGAAAAGGAAAAAAGCAGAGAGGCCCGCCACCGACCGCTGGGCCGGAGGTGGGAGAAAGGGGCTGGGGACCCCCGGTCCCCGCTGCACCTCGGGCGGGACCTGGGTGAGCGCCCTCGGGAGCTGAGCCCCGCGTGCCCCCTACTGAGACGAGCGCACCGAAAGGCCGCGGGTTCTTGGCCGAGACAGAGCGAGAGCCCATTGGCTCTTCCCTGAGTCCAGACCAGAGGCCCAGAGAAGGCGACTGGACTCAAGGCCACCTTCGGCCGCGTCCACACGCCTTCCCTGGGTGCAGGGGCTCCCGGCTGCGGGGAAGGACCCCGGCCCGCAGGAGAAGCTGGGAGCTGTGCGCCCCCACCCATCTCGCCTCTCCACCCGCCTGCCGGTGCTGGGCGCGTCTCCTCCAGGGCATGGCCCGGGGCAAGTTGTGACTTCTGGGCGCCGACACCTGGAGCCCGTTAAAGCGCCTTCTCTTCACGTCGGGCCTCGGGCTTCTTCCCCCCCTGGCTCCGGGGCTCCTAGGCAAGCTTTGAATGTATTAATTAAATAAAGGCGGCAGCCCTTGAATTGGGCCAATGCAGGGTGCTCCCGGGAGCGTGAAAGTCCCGGCCTCTAGAATCCGCAAAAGAAAATGTGTGAAAAGAGAATTAGTGAAATTAGGTTAGACCAATAAAACTTGAGAGCTCCAGCACACACACCCCCCCTCCCCTTTTCCTTTCCCCCAGCCTGGGGCTAGAAGGGGCTATCTGGTCTGATCTATTGTTTCCCACCCTGGCAGGGGGTTCATTGTGTGATAAATAATTCCCCCTCCATTTTTTTTTACTCTTAAAAAAGAAAAAAAAAGAGTATTTGCATAATCACTGCTTTGATGTGGCCAGAAATCTGAGGCTTGGTCTCCCCAAATCTGTCATTGGTAGCGGGGCAACAAAGCTAGATCCAGGTCTTTTACTTCGGTGACAGTGTGGGGGGCAGATTGTCAGAAACGGCAGCGTTAAGCTGCTGCCTCTCTCTTTTTTTTTTTTTAAGGATTCACTTTAATGATTAAACTTAAGGAATGTCCAAAGAGGGGGAGTGGAAAAGATGAGCGTTTTCGTCCCCCACCCTCTCCCACCCGGCAGGGTTCGTTGTTCTCCGCAGTTTCTTTTCCACGTCGCTTGGGTGGGGGGTGCGGTGGGGGTGGCGCGGGCAGAGTCCACCCGGGCGCACGAGGAGCCGGGCCTGCGGGAGAGGTTCTCCTCGTCCCGCACCCCTTTTTCCTTTCCCGGTTTGGTTTATTGCGCCTGGATGGGGCTCGTCTGATGGAGGATGCTGAAGTGAGTCGCTCTTTAGTCTTTGAGTGGAACCCGGGGGTGAGGGTGGGGGTCCCCTGGGAATGCAGCTTGGGGGCTGTTTCAAACGGTTTGCGACCAGAGAGGCGAGCAAAGAAATGCAGTCATCCGGAAAGCAGAACGGAAAAGCCAGTGTGTCTGAAGCTATTATTTCCCTGCAAGGTGGTCTGAGTCCGGAGGATGGAGTGGGAAAGGGTCCTGATGGCGTGAGCTAGGACAAATGTCTTTTCTTTTCTGTGCCAGTGTCGGGAGAGGGGAATGGAGGGACTGGGAGAGGAATATAAGGGTGCGGGGGAGCATCCTCCTCCCTCGCTTTCACTCACATTCTCCTTCTCTCCAGCCTCAGAGCTCCAAGGGGGACGTGTCTGCTTGGATTACAGACTGGGGACACCACGTGGAAGGCCTGGCTCCCTGAGGGCCCTGACAGGCGCCGGCTCCGCCCTGTAGCCTGGGTAGGTTTCTGAAAGAGGGACGCTCGGCTTCCTGGGACCCGATCGCAGGGATCTGCGACTTCTGGGGGCGTGGAGATGGGGGCGGGAAAGGAAAAGGATGCAAAATGCACCCGAATGTCCAGGGTCTCTCTCCTTCTCCCTGTCGCTCGCCCTCGCATCTCACCAAGCTGACCCGGGGCGGTTCCTGAAATGTCCCAATAGCTTTCGGATCGCAGAGCGTCAACAGCCGTTAGCTCATCATCAATTCTTTGTACATGTTTATCTTTCTTTTTTACTTTTCCAGGCTGTAACTGCATAAGCATTTGTCTTTTGTCTTGTTTTTTTTCTCATTTGAACTTTCCCACAAAACAAAAGTCATATATTTCTTAAGAAATAAAAGGAACTTGAGATCCAAAATTCTTCCTGAAGGAAGTATGCTTTTAATTTTTATTGGACTTTGGGGGCAGCTCTTTATATTTGTGTCACCTGGCAGACACTGGACTTAACCATGCTTTGAATTCCAGGGATGTGAGAGATCAAGAAGCAAAAAGTTGAAATTATTTCCAAAAGACACCTCTCCAGGACAAGCCTGTTGGACTTCAACAATGATGAGTTGATGTAATGTGTCCCATCTTCTCTCATAGGTCTTGTTGATTGTAGAGCAGGCTGTCATCAATGTTTTTCTCCATTTCTCCTTCCTTTCTAATGATTCCATCATCACCTTCTCTTTGTTTCTTTCCATTTTGTCCATCTGAACTCAGATTCTCACTCCCATTTTCATTCCCTTTCACTCTACCATTTCTTCTTTCTGTCACTTACACTGGCACATGCACTTCTTGAGGCATATCTGGAGACATTAAACAGTGGAGCAAAGAACCCAAACTTTTGCCTATTTTGTTTGATCTAGAAACAATTGAGTGAAAGTGCTGAAGTCCATGTAAAATGGAAATAAGAACCTTCAAAATAAGCAGAATGAATTGGGAGCTGGTTTCCATGGCAGCAGCTTGCAATAAAGCCTAATTCCTTGTGACAAAGAGGTCATCTTCCTTTTCAAATGTGTTTATGATCCCTTTGTGTATTGTATTTTGGAATAAAAGCTTCTCTGCACTGTCAGGGCTCCAGGGGCAGCACTATGACTCTCAAGGGGGTTTACTGCCTTCTTGGCATAAGAATAGCAAAAAGAAGCCAAACTAGTGCCAAGTGTGACAAAAGAGTAACCCCATGGGCTTGCCATTGCTTTCTTTCTGTCATACATAAATGTGACCATGCACTGAAGTAATAAAAAATGAGGCATTATGGGATAACTTCAATTTGATTTTGAGTTTTTTTCAACCTTTTACATCTACTGAAACACCACATGCAAACAAAGATGATAATATTGATTCAATATGAGGATATGATTAAATTATCTTGTAGTCTTTCTCCCCATATAGTTTTGGAAAAGAAGTCAAGCGAGGTAAAACCTTGGTTATACACATGAAACTATCTGGAGGAAAATCTAACTGTAAGCTTTAGTTAAGTATGGTATTAATGTATTAATACTTCTTTCATATCACAGTGCCTAGGACATGATCAACAATGTTTTTCGAATCAAGTCCAAACCAACAATGTTTTTCCTAACTGTCAAAATCACCTTTGCAGTAGCTTGAAAACAGTCAAGGAAGAAGGCATGATTTTGTTGGAAGGGTAGCAGTAAAGCAGCTCCAAAGTCCTGATTTTAAATCCAGCATTTCTTTTGATTTAGAGGAAGATGACATAAGACCAAAACTGCATGATAATGAACATATTCGCAGGAAAATATTTTCAGCAGAGCTCTTGATGTGCTGATCTTCAATGGAAACTCCCATCATTTGTAACAGATCTAGCAGGCTCCATCTGATAACTCTTTAGTCTAGGAAATATCAAAAAGGGCAGAGTGAGAAATTAACTTTATTATATAGCTGTGAAAAATTTTAAGAGGGTTTCAGTTCTACTTGGGTAGAATGGTTCTGGAATCTTAGACCATTCTGGTCTCTTACATTGGGGAGAACTTGTTAGACTTCTTAGAGTTTTTTCAGGCAAAATGGTTTTAAATTACAAGAGATGAAGCTGAATTGATGAGTGCACAGGTCAGTAGCACTGATGCCCAACTTGCCTAAATATAACTTGAAATAAGTCTTATACAACAACATGAATAGGTTCGTAATGATAGGAATAAGTAGGCGGAAGCAAATTACTATGATGCCAATCACCAGTCACAGTTTCCAAGTGACAACTGTTTCTTTGTCCTTCCGCCTAAAAAGGACCAGAGTTGTGCTTCTCTTCAATAGAAACTTTTCTTACCCCAGCAAAATAGGTAGAATCTTTCCCAGAGACTTTCTGATCCTCAAGTTACCAGATCTTTCATAAGAGATCAGAAGGAGAATATTCATAAGACGAATATCATTAGACATCTCAATCTTTTTGCATGCATGGCACACTTTCAATTCTAGAACTTTTGCTAGCAAATCTGAAGGGATTAGGAGTCTCAAAACAACATTAAACATGGCAGGGATTGTTACACCACACAGTATCTCACTGTGTTTCACATAAGCTATGAAACTTTCATTACCTTCAGATAGTTCAGTTCATCACCCTTTAGCACTATATTATTAGAGTGGAACTATTTCCTGTCCTGACAATGCTCTCCCATATATACAAAACAACATTCTTACCTGTTCTAGGAAAGGTAATTTCATTGTCACTATCTTTATACAACTCTGCAACTCTTACTCAAAACCTCTTATTTAATTTCATTCCCTGATATTCAGCTCTTTTCCACCTGACTAGGCACTGCTGGTGGGTTTTGTGGAGGACAATCCTAGTTTTCATCAATATCTGACTTCCTTCCCTTTCTGGGTGTGCACAATCCCCTTATAATTAGTTAGGGGAGGCTACATTTCTGGGCTCAGTCTTCCTCTCTTCTTGAGATGGTGTGGTACTTAGGTTCAGGTGTCAATTTGGCCAGGTGAAGGTGGCTAGTTCTATTGCTGTGGGCATGAGTCAATGATGAGCAATCAAATAGATGAGCATGTGAAGCTCATCTATTACTGATTACATCTGCAGTCGGCTAGGAGGCGTGCCTGCTCCAATGAAGGATGTTTGATTAAATTGGTTGGAAGCTTAAATGAGGGAGCTCAACAAAACACAGCTGAAGCAGCTCAGCATATCATCTCCGCACTTGCAGCTCAGCCCAGGCCTTTGGAGATGCAGAAAAGAATCACCCCGGGGAAAGTTGTTAGAACCCAGAGGCCTGGAGAGAAGACCAGCAGAGATCACCCTGTGCCTTCCCATGTGAAAAAGAACCTCAGAGGAAAGTTAGCTGCCTTTCCTCTGAAGAACTATATATTTTTAACTAAATAAACCCCCTTTTATTAAAAGCCAATCCACCTCTGGTGTGTTGCATTCTGGCAGCTTTGGCAGACTAAAACGGACAGTAAGGCCAAAAGATCAAAGCTAATTGGGCTTCTGAGTGACCAAATGAACTTCTGAGCAATTTCCCTCCAGAGTCACCTAAACTCACAGTGGATACTACATTAGGGAGCAAAGACTTGTGAGTTAACCACTAAGGTTTGTTGGTTGTTTGTTGTTGTAGCGTACCTCTCCCTATGCTGACTAATATGGTTGTATACTTATTTCAGGGCTGTATTATCAATTTGTGGGGAGAAAATTGTCTTATTCATTGACCAAAACTTGGTGGCCCTCCTCCAAAACATTTGAAATGCCGTAATTGTCTGAGGACTACCACATAAAAAACTTGAAGTTTCTTTTAAAAAGCTGTTCTTGTTTTAAAGCATGTAATGTCCCTTTCCTCATTTTTTCAATCTGATTGTAATAAATTTTCATTTTATTTCTTGGCCCTGCCGATATGGAAAATATGTGGAAAGTTCATTCACCATGCCTGGCCTTTCTGCTACCTTGTGGGAAATTAATCGTATGTAGCAGTAATCTGCTTTGCATAGTATTTTTGGTAGACTAAGGGCAATTTTGCAGGAGGGCACCCACCTGTTCCTCCTGTGTGAAGCCCTTTACTCTTGAGCGAGCTCTGCAGGTAATTTAGTCTTTGTCCTACAGGTAATTAAGTCTACCCAGAATGAGGTAGTTCAATAGGTTCTAGAGGCCAGTTTGTAAAGTGGATTATTCCTGGGACACCATGGATAAAACTCACTCTGATAATATAATTTGCCCTGTTTTACCAAAACCTATGAGGAGAGAGTGTTGTTAAATTACGTATTAAGCTGAAGTACTTAGATTAGATTATTAGAGTGTGTGATGAGGTTTTATCCTTTGGGGAAACCAGAGCACTGGATTGAATTGAGAAGCAGAATTCATGGTTAGTGCTTTTCTGATTACACAGAACTTGTAAACATAATAATAAGTAAGTCTTTTAAATTGTCAGGCCTTCGTTCTTTAATTTAAAAATGATCTGGTTAGAGTAAACATTTCTGAAGTCTCTTCTACCTCCGAATTTCAATGTTTCTAGGAAGTACAGTAATTTTACTTTTAGAAACACTACTGGACAAAACCTAACAGTTTTTATCTTGATATTTTTTTCAGAAAGATTTACTTTTAAAAGAGTTCATCTTGATTTTAAAAAATACTTGGAGAAACTGAACATTACATTAGCTTTTCTAAATAAGTCTTTAGAAATGTAAATTGGAGGCTTGAAAAGGCAGCTGAACTATCCCCAAGATAAGCTGATATTAACACTGACATCTAAGGCTTGCCTTGCACCTTGAATTTGACCTTGTGTTTCATTCAGCACTTGCACTGAACATAAACCAGTCATTTCAGGTGGGGAAGAAAAGCAAACCATTTAAAAAGATTTCATTCTTTTAAGCTGCTTCCAGGCAGGGGTTGGCTATTTCTTTTATTCAGAGACTCATATTCCTTCATCTGCCTCTTTCTCCCTGATCTTTAAAGGTGTCTCTTGATTTGGGCATCATGGGTCTATAAACATACCACACAAAGCAATTTCAAATTGTTCTTCTTGGGGGGAAAACAGATTAAGTCTCAGATCCCCATGAATAGCTCCGCTCTCTCTTTTTTAATAAAGAAGAGTTAGATTGGACTAATGCCGATGGCATATTTACCTTCATGAGCTAAAAAAAAAAAAAAAGTTAATTACTGCTTGGAGCAAGTTAGTCTGGCTGTCCTGAGCTGTCTTTTATTAGTTGTCCCCTTCATTAATTTCCCTCACTGGATTTGCTGCTAATAGCTGCCTGGGCCCAGTCAGCGCAAAGCCACATATGTGCCATTGAGCAGAAAAGTAGGAGTCTGGCCAAAGGGGGGGTGGCAAGGGGTGAGGGAGACGCTATTTACAAATCAACTCTTATTAACATGATGGTCTGGCTTGGTGAAGAGGGGAAAGGAGGGGCCTCACAGCAGAGTCGGAGAGGAGAGGAGAGGAGAGGAGAGGCAGAGAAATCTGAAAGGGCCAGAAGCAAGTATGAGGATATGGATTTTTACTTCACTCCTGTGAATTAGTGTTCCCTTAGTATACTTTTCTTTTCCAAAGACTAGATGAACTGAACTATGTCATTGAACTTCATGAATAGCAGCAAAAGCTGTTTCATTTTTACTGTATGATATAGAGTCTCTGAGCAATCCAAATCGATAAGGCTTTTTTCCTTTATAAGCATAGAATTTACTGATTTAATTAGACACAATGAATTGAATACATGGACAATTTTTCATTCTGTTCCAGGTACGTTGTATATTATTTTGGAAATGCCCGACCATCTTTATTTGTTATTTATTCTCTTACTTATCACCAAGTTTACTATCTGGCTAAGTTATTATGCTTACATAGTGCCCCCTGTTTAGAACGTAAGCTCCATGAGGACAGCAGTGTGTGTGTGTAGAGGATCTGTCTGTCTGCTTTGTTCAATGCTGGTGTTTCCAGCATCTATAGTAGTACCCTGAACAAACTTGCCACTCAATAAATATTTGTCAAGTTGATGTCAATGAATCTTTTAGAGACAAAGAATAATCACTTCTAAATTCCTATTTTTATGGGTACTCATTTAAGACACATCTAAATGACCTTATTTCCCTTTGGTAAGAAGAAAGGAGTTTTTCGTTTTTAATTCTTTGGTTCAACTGTTAAATCCCTCCCAACTCCGATCACAGCTGGATGTGGTCACAGATGGGTCTGCTTGAACCATCATTTTCTTCTTCATACAATAGTTCACCTATTCAAACCACACCTACAATCTTCCAAGGCTGGAAAAAGCAAACTTTCAATAATGCTGTGAGGTAGGGGATGAGGTGGGAGGTGGAGGTTCAGAATGTAATCCATATAAGCACGATTGTTTGATCAGGTTAAGAGGCAATGGCAACATCTTTTCATATGCATTGTAATATACTTGAGCCTCCCCCAATCACACTGTCAGTCACAATAAAGTAGAAAAGTTAAATTTGGATATTCTGGTATTACCTGCCATGGCTTGGAGTCAACGAGCTTGAGTTCCAATTCCCTTTGTTTTTTCTTTTTCATGGGCAGGCACCAGAAATTGAACCCGAGTCTCGGACATGGCAGGCGAGAACTCTGCCTGCTGAGCCACCGTGGCCTGCCCTCAATTTGCTTTTAAATTGTAATAGTTGTATGTTCTAAGCATCTTAGTTTTAGCCTTAAGTGCCCTTATTTATTAATAGGGTTAAATGGGCTAATACATGCACAGAATTTGGCACATTGTAGGTATTAGCAAGTGGTTGCTATTGTTGTAATTTTCATTATGTAGATGAGTGCCAAATATACATGGTAATTAAAGTATAAAAATTTATAGGCTTCAGATTTTTAGTTATTAAAAAAATTATGTTTTCTGTATGGTTCTATGGCACCGAAACATAATTATAAACATAAACACACCCACATGCAAAATGGCAGTTCTATTGAATAAAAAAATTGTAGATTTAGTAAAACTCCGGAATAATTGTTACCACCATCAGCTTCACAGTGGCATTATTGGATTGTGGGTATTTCAAAATTTATAATTTTCATTTACTGGATATTTTCTACTTTTCAACATTTACACTCAATAACTAATTTTTTGAAGAAGTTAAATGTAATACTTCATCCATTGACGATATATCACAGAGCAAAAGAGGAGTGGCCTTACTTGTAATTATCTGCCTAAGCAATGTTTTAAAATTTGATGACCACAATAATTCCACGACATCAAATGCTAGGAAAAGTGAAGTAAAATTAGAATTGAAAGTTGTTTATTTGATTGCTCCACTGGGGGCTTATTGGAGACTGTTCTAGTGTGCTAGCTGCCGAAATGCAACACACCAGAGACAGACTGGCTTTTAATAAAAGGGGGTTTATTTAGCTAACGTATAGTTCTTCAGAGGAAAGGCAGCTAACTTTCAACTGAGGTTCTTTCTTACGTGGAAGGCACAGGGTGATGTCTACTTTTCTTTTTTTTTTTTTTTAATTACTTTTCATTGGGTGCCTGGGAGACTCCATCTGCCGCCGTCTGATTTTCTTTCTCTTCGCACTTCTGGCAAATTGCAGAGTAGGAGGAACCGTATATTCCTACAGAGAAGGAGAATTAATTCCACAACATCAAATGCTAGGAAAAGTGAAGGAACATAAAAATTGAAAAGTGTTTATTTGATTGTTCCACTGGGGGATTATGGGAGACCTTAGCAAAGGGGAGTTTCTACGAAGTGCTGGAGGTGAGGTCATATTGCATTAGGCTGAGAAGTTGATGTGAGGTGCGTTGGTTTGTTACGGCTGCTATGACAAATACCACACAGTGGGTTGACTTAAGTAGCAGGAATTTACTGTCTCATGGTTTTGGAGGCTAGAAGTCCAATGTCAGGATATAAGCTTACTTTCTCCAAAGTCTGTAGTGTTCCAGCAATCTTCCATCACACGGAGATCTTTCTTTTTGTGTCAGCTCTCCTGGTTTCTCCTGACTCCTGGCCTGCAGCTTCTACTGGCTGCCAGTTTTATTTTGATTGACTGCGTCCAAATTTCCTCTCTTTTAAGGCTTCCAGTCATATAGATTAAGACCCATCCTGATTCAATTTGGCCACACCTTAACTAAAACTAACATCTTCCAAAGGTCCTATTTACAAAAGGATTCACATCCTAAGAATAAGAACTAAGATTTGAACATGTCTCTTGTGGAGCTCAGGATTCAATCTTCAACAAGAGGTAAGAAAGTAATGAGAAGAGAGAGCCCTTACAAGGACTTTTAAATGAAACAAAGAAATGATAAAGAGAAATCTAGTGAAAGGCTGGCTTTTTCTGTTTTTGTTTATTTCTAACATGATGTAGCTTACGTACATTGACAGAAGAGTACTGGTAGAGAGGGAGAAGTTGAAGATGGAGAATTAAAAAAAGTGGGTGAATATCTATCTATCAATACTGTTTCTACCGTATCTTCTAGCCATCTATCTAATCTTTACCGAATGAAATGCTATGGTATATACTATTCTGCAACCTGGCTTTTTCCAATCATTTTGTATTTCAGGAACATTTAAAGTTTATTCTATTTCAAAATTTCCCCGTGGTAGAAATTTTTAAAACAAGTACAACATATGTACAGAAAAGTAATAAATTTCAAGGTTCAGTTTGACCAGTAGTCACAGACAAAATTTCGAAGTATAATATGGGTTACGCTTCCACAACTTCAGATATTTCCTTCTGACTGTTCTAGTACTCTAGAAACTAAGAAGAAATATCTATATAATGCTTCAGTAGTCACAATCTTTTGTTAAATCCTAACTTCTCTTACAACTCCTCCCTCTCATTTGATCATTCTCTCAATCTTCAGGGACATTTGGTTAAGGCCATTCTATCTTCTTCATGTTGAAAAGGGATGTCAACATTATAGGGTAGAGAAATGAAACTGGTTGATATTCTGGGAGAGACTGGTACCTCCCAGAATAAGTGAATTATTATTGTAACTTATTGTAAGTTTCAGGGTTTATCTGGTGTATAAACAATCTAGAGGTTTTAAGTTCCTGAAAAAGAAACTTAATAAGTAAAACTTTCTTAGAGTCTCTGATAGAACCCTGGGTTTTCTTTGGGGTTTTCTGGAATACTGTTGAGTGGGGGTTGACATAAAATGGCAATATGTAATATCTAGCTGAAGCTTGCATAAGAGTAACCTCCAGAATGACTTCTCAACTCTATTTGAAATCTCTCAGTCACTGAAACCTGATTTTGTTACATTTCTTTTCCCCTTTGGTCAAGAAAACATAGTCAATCTCATGGTGCCAGGGCCAGGTTCATCCCTGGGAGTCATGTCTCACGTTGCTAAGGAGACTTATATTCTTGAAAGTCATGTCCCATGTAAGGGGGAGGGCAATGAGTTTATTTGCAGAGTTTGGCTTAAAAAGAGAGAGGCCACATCTAAGAAACAAAAGAGGTTCTCTGGGGGTCACTCTTAGGTATGTTTATAGGAATGCTTAGCTTCACTATTACAGAAATAAATTTCATAAGGGCAAGCCTTGAGATCTAGGGTTTGGCTTATTAAACTGTGAGTCCCTATTGCTTGAGAGGGTATCAAGAATTTCCCAGATAGGGAAGTTTAATAGTCCCTGTGGTAGATTTTTAAAACAATGTTTTTTGTTTATTATATCTTTATGCTTATTAAATAAAAATGGAGCATAGCAAAAACTGGAAAAAAATAATTAACCCCAGTATCATCACTCCAAAAGACTATCTTAATGCTTTTGTGTATTCATTTTCTTCCACCTTTTATCTGCATAGACATTAGGCTCTTGTTGGGTGCGTGTATGTATATGTGTGTGTATGCATGAGGGTGTGCTTTATATAGTCCTAATTATGCCCTATATAAAAGTTTATATTTGGTTTTTAATAGTTAACAGTGTGCATATTTTTCATGGTACTACATTATTTTTGATGGCTAAATATCAGTGAGTAGCTCTATCATAGTTCTTATTTTTCCTGTGAAGTTGGGCATTAAGCTCCAAAATTTTTGCACTGCAGTAAAAATCCTTCTACTTGATGCCTCCTAATATTTAGAATTATTTTATTAGGGCAAATTCTCTGAAGCTAAATGAATGAACATCTAAGGCTTTTTCTTTTCTTTTTTTTTTTGCCTGGGCAGGCGCCAGGAATCGAACCTGGGTCTCTGGCATGGCAGGCAAGAACTCTACCTGCTGAGCCACCGTGACCTACCTAACATCTAAGGCTTTTGATATATATTTTCAAATTGCTATCCTAAAGGATTGTTCAACTTGATCTTTGATTATAATTCATTATCATATTAGTTAATGTTTACTAATGTGAAAAGTGGAGAATGTTTTAATACCTCATGTTAATGTTTGCATCCTTATTTAAGTTTAATACTTTGCCATATATTTATTCATTAACTATTTACTTTTCATGAATATGTTCTTGCCTATTTATTTATTGGGGTCTTAATAATTCTTTCTGACTTGAATAACTTCTAAAATGGCTGACAACTGGTCAATGACATACTTATTCTTTTTATTATCAACTCGTTTTGTTGTCTGTAAGATGTAGTGAATTCTTATTGTAACTTCTGTGCTACTTTGTTTTTCTGGTCTCTTGTTTATTCTTGAGCAGCAAAACATTGTTTTAATTAAAGATATTTTAATATCTTTATATTAAAGATATTCTTACACTTTTTTTAAAAAACATTATTCTCTGCTGCTAGTACCTGTCCATTTTTAAAGATGAAATCCAATAATTTTGTCAAGTTTCAAAAGAAAACTCACTGCTTTTTTTAGTGAGAAATATGTCATCCTATACATGAATTTGGGTAATGTATGAGATCCAAGGGACTGAAAGGTTAATCCAAGCTGGCTAAAGCTAAAGTGCTAAAACTAAATATAAAGAAAATTCTGGCTCAGTCCAGGAATAAAATTTGGTCTCACGTACAGCTTGACTGGAACACAAGCAATGTGTTGAGAACCCAGTTTTTCTCTCCCATCTCCCAGGAACACTTCCTCAGGCATGGCTCCCTTCCTGCCAGGCTTGCCCCTCTTGTCCCCGAGATGGCTGTCAGGGTGCATCCTCCCAGGTCAAGTTCAGGGGAACGACTGATCTGCTTTCCTCCTTGTTCAAACAAAACCCAGGACTTGGATCTTGTGGTTCTGATTGGCTTCAGTCTGGTTATGAGCCCAGTACTGGAACCAATCACTCTGGTCAAGGAGATAGGACACACTGATTGACTTAAACCAGTTAGGAACGGGTGTTGAGTGGATTCTGTGGTGGGTTACCTAGATACCTTCTTCGTGGCTGATTTACCCACCCCCCAGTTGCCTTGGATGCCAACTGCTGAAGGCTGACTTCTGGGGCTCTCATTGGGACTTGCCCACTGTTGAAGCGACCTGCCTCTCCCGAGGTCAGGGCGGACCCCAGAGCAAAATACTGGCTGATGTCAGGACACTAAGGTCCACCTCCTCTGCCTCAGGTTAGGTCAACTTTCAAGGTTTGTGGCAGTTCAGAGCTCCCTAGAGAATCAGCAGACCTCAATTATAACCACAACGCTGCCATAGTTGCTTGTTCCTACACAGTTTTATCTTCTTCACTTCCTTAAGGTATATCTTCTGAGAGCATTCTCCCAAAAACCATCTACACACAATTCTTTGTCTCATAATTTATTCCTAGCAACCCAGTCTGAGATGGTGTTCCATCCTGCTTGAAACTCTTGGCCGAGAATGGAGGAGTGAGTTTCAAAAAGCAAACTGGGTATTATTGCCAGAGGTTGGAATGGGCAGGAGTAACCTGAAGGGAGGCCATCCACAAACGCCCTCTACAAAGAGTATGCCATTTGACAACATTGGTTATCCTTTTCTAGTACCATGTTATGACTTTATTTTTTTGGTTACACAATTCTTTTGATAAAATTAAAAATATACGACCTTTTTTTGTTAAGGTGCTTTGTTTCTATATATACCATATTTCCTAAATGAGCATTCCCTTGAAAGCTAACTTTCAAAGTGGTTATTGTTGATATTGCAAGGTTTTAAATGGGACTTAAAATATTAATTTTGCTTAAAAGTTTTCAGGGATACATTAATATAATATATCAGGTTATACTTTTGTGACGTTCTTTGTGAAAATTCTATTAATCTGTGTGTAGATTTTTAAATAACATGAATTAAGAAGCAGATTAAATTTTCTCTCAGATGGGCTCGTTTGGTACAGCAGGATATTCCGAGTTGCCAAGAAACTGAGATTGGTGGGAAATGCCTTTAGGGGGTTGTTCATTTACAATGTATTATGTAGTTATTCTGACTCTCTCTCTCTCTCTCTTTTTTTAACAAAACAAAACATCAAACTGGAAAATCCAAGCTTGCAATGGAGGAGCCAAACCCTATCAACTCTGGTGAGAGTGAGTCCATGTGTCCAAGAGGCTGCATGCTGGGTGTTATTCTTTGAAAGTTTGTCTGGCAAAGGCTACGACTCAAGCTTCCTGACAGGCCTCAGCTGAGTCACTAGGCACCAC
This sequence comes from Tamandua tetradactyla, assembly GCF_023851605.1. Classification (NCBI taxonomy): domain Eukaryota; kingdom Metazoa; phylum Chordata; class Mammalia; order Pilosa; family Myrmecophagidae; genus Tamandua; species Tamandua tetradactyla. The sequence continues at coordinate 9,942,220 of NC_135350.1, forward strand.
AGAACTGATTATATCGAGGCGGTGTGTGAGCCAGAGGCGCCAGGACTCCATCCCTCCTCCCTCATTTTGTTTAACAAATCATCAGCTCACGGTGGCTTGTAACTGTCGCCAGGAGCTGCCGCTCCCAGAATGGTCGGGGAGTTTCCATGCCAACGAATTTCAGCTTGTGTTTAGAGAGCCAGGCTGAGTTGTGCTGGAGGCTCAGAAAACACTTCGCCAGTTTCTTTAAGAGCCAGAGAAGTCCCCTCGCATTTGCACCTCATTCTTTATCTGAATGGCAGTGCATCTGGTAAAGCATATGAGACAAAATCACTAAAGCTTCTCTGTGCGAGAAGTGGGTGGCGTCGGTAAGGAGTTGGGGGCGGGAATTTCAAGGTGAACAGTATGGAAGATTATGTTAAATTGCATATTTCTCAAAACCTGAGATGATTATTACTTTTTTCATCAGATTTCTGTCAAGTCTGGGCTGGAGGGACCAACTTAAACCACTTTAATTAGTAAGTATACAAGTGTCTAAGAGAATACCAAATTATTCTGTCCTTCCATTTCCACATAGAAGGAAACATATAACACAAGACTTTAAATAACTGTAGAGACCAGGCGTACATGGGCCTGCGGAATATTTGACATGGACTTTTTTTTTTTTTGGTCCTGTTTCTTATGACTATTCACAGCCCACTTTCGGGCTCTCCTTGTGATGTGGATTGTTGGTTTGGGGTAATTTTTAGTTTATTTGTTTTTTTGTGTTTTGCCATTTCCTCTCTGGATTGACTAGTCATCAGGTAGGAGTCAGGTGAGGGAACAGAACCGCCTGTGCTAAAATTACAAAATCAGGGGATCCAATTAGCTTTATGTGGAGAACTGAAAAACAGGATTAATAATTGAAGATTGTTCCTTCCCCAAGTGCATCCAGGAGTCTTGCTGACAGTGTTCCCTAAAAGCAGGGGTGTAAAAAGAAACAATTCTCACTACACATAGACAAAAAATGACATCATGAGAAGAGAGTGGCATTTAGGAAGTGATGGCCACCAGGCCTGGAGTGTGGATTTCCTGTGAAACACTAGGCAGAAAGGCACAGAATAGCTTTACTATATCTAGGGATTGAGCAAACTATACTACTTTTATGCTTATTGATGCAGCCTTTACATCCAGAGGTAAACACGCTGCTTTTTTTCTCATTGAAAATCCCATTTCATGTGGGAAGAAGATGAAGCTGAGAAAGGTGAAGAAATTGTCCAAGGCCACCCAGACAGGAACCAGCAGAGGGGGGATTTGCACCTTAGCTTGCATTGCAGTTCATCAGTGTGATTGCAGAGAGAAATACTGCAAGAATGACCTTATGATTCATGGGGCTGATTTTCACGGGGCTGAGTTGGAGGTGTTTTCTCTTATAGCTGGATCAACTAAGGGCAAAGTGGGAATCATTAGTTCTGTTCACGAATGCCTCAGTTGTTCTTTCCTTCTGGGAATACAGTCAGGCTTTACCAGTCCTTAGCGATAAAGTAATTTATGCCTGTTGGGCTTACTTTGATCACAAATTCTAAGTGAAAGTGACATTTGGCACTTTTAGGTAGAAGCTTTAAAAAACAGTATATGGGGGAATGGAGTGGGGAAGCCAGTGCATGCATAGAAGCTTCTGGCCGTGGTGGAATAACAGGTATCAGATTTACATTCTTGCATTACATAAGTAGAATACTATACAGAATATTTGAAATGCTGGTTTTGGATGATATGCAGCTCAGGACAGTGATACCTGAGAGTAAGGAAGCAAATGAGAGGTGTTCTGTTACTGTCGCAGCTCACCACGTGGAGAGGACATTGCAGAAAGAGCAGGAACAGGAACAGACCCAGGTGCCCTGGGTGAAATGAAGAGACAGAATTTGGAGTTTGAGGAGGTCAAGGTGGCTAGAACATGTGGAGCAGAGTGCTAGAAAGGCGGGGGCTACACAGGGAGGGCAAGCTTTGGAGCTCTGCAGAGGTCCTTTCCAATTTTCAGCGGAGGATTGATCTGCAGATGCACACGAGGAAGCTCCAAGGCGAGGGAAAGAAGCACAAGAAATGAGTGGGGAGAACAGGACGAAGGACAGACCGTGTCCTATACATTGAAATGAGAAAACATCCACAAAATGGCAGATTAGAATGCCTTGAAAGTAGGGCCAAAGTGGCCCCAGACCAAAGGTTGTTCTGGATCTGATCGAATAAAGTTGAAAAGCAAGTCCTGAAAAATTAAATTGATCTAAGAAATTTTACTGCATCCCAGACAGAACAAAGCCAAAAATAACGAAGAGAATACAAAAACAAAACAAACAAACACCCCCCCCACCAGCATCAAACAATATAAGCTACATAATTTTTGGCATCTCATAGGAAATTACCAGGTATAAAAAGTGGGGGGGGGGGGGGTTGGACATGACCCATAACCAAGAGAAAAGTCGATCATAAGGAACAGACCCAGAAATGACATTGATGATAGAGATAGAGAGGGCATTAAAACAGCTGTTACAAAAATTCAAGAAGGTGGAGGAAAGCACTAACATGATGAGAAGAAAAATAAAGGTATAAAATTCTAAATCAAAATTCTAGGTGTTAAAAAAAGATAGTATCTGAAATTGATAACAACAACCAACATATTGGAAAAGATTAAGAGCAGATGAGACACTGCAAAAAAAAAAAAAAAACCTCAGAAGACGGCATGTTATGATGTTAAGTCTCCTGTTGTGGTCGGCAGAATGAACCTGCCCTTCCCAACCAACAATTTGGTTGGCCGTTGAGACTGATGATGCCCGCATGCATCCAGAAGTTCTGAAAAGGTTATTATCCACATGAGGCTTTCTCTGGAGAAGAGGTAGGAAAATAGCTTGAGAGGATGAGAAAGGTGACAGGCTTGGAGTTCATGGTGGGTAGCAGGTGGCAGAGGAGTGAAAGCTCCTTTCATAGGCTGGCTCCTGTGGTTTGACCTTCCTGCAGTGCCAAGGGAAAGCACACCTGGGCTTTCTTGTCAGTTTGTTCAAATATGGTAGAAAAGAGTAAAGGGTCAGTGAAAGCTGTCAGCGGTCAAGCACCAAAAATGCAGTTGGACACTTCATTAAATCTCCAATTCGACCTAAAGACTCAACACCATCCCAAAGTTTCCTTTATCCTTGTAATAGTCTTTTTCTGAAGTCCACTTTGTTTGCTGTTAATATGGCCACTCCAGCTTTCTTTTATTAGTGCTTGGTGATATACATTTGTGTGTATATATGTATATTATTTTTACTCTTCACACACATACAGTCTCCCCATGGTGTACAATCAAGGGCTCACAGTATCATCACATAGTTGTGCCTTCATCACGATGAGCATTTTTGGAACATTTGTATCACTCCAGAAAAAAGAAAAAGAAAAAAGAAAAAACTCATACACCTCATACCCCTCCCTCTCATTGACCACTAGTATTTCCATCTACCCAATTTATTTTACCCCTTATCCGCCATATTATTTATTATTTTTTATCCATTTTTTTTCTCATCTGTCCATACCCTGGATAAAAGGAGTAACAGACACAAGGTTTTTGCAATCACAGTCACATTGTAAAAGCTATATTGTTATACAATCGTCTTCAGGAATCAAGGCTACTTTACACAGCTCAACAGTGTCAAGTACTTCCCTCTAGCCACTCCAATATACCATATACCCTTTTGGTCAAGAAGGCTTTCTCAATCCCTTAATGCCAGGTCCTGGTTCATCCCTGGAGTTCTGTCCCGCATTGCCAGGGAGATTTACACCCCTGGAAGTCCCATATGGGGAGAGGGCAGTGACTTCACCTACTGAGTTGGCTTAGAGAAAGAGGCCACATCTGAGCAACAAGAGAGGTTCTCTGAGGGTGACTCTTAGGCCTAGTTTGAAGTAGGCTTAGCCTATCCTTTGCAGGAGTACATTTCATAGGGATGAAACCCAAGATCAAGGACTCGGCCTATTGATTTGGTTGTCCCCATTGCTTTTGAGAATATCAGAAATTCTCTAAATGGGGTAATTGAATACTTCCTCCTTTCTCCACAGTCCCTGAAGGGGAGTTTGCAAATACTTCTTTATTCTTTGCCCAGATTACTTTGGGATATATCAGGGCATCACTCTAACCTGGACAAACCAACAAAATCTCACACCCTATTCAAGATTCCATGTACCTAGGGTGTTCAACTAAATTGACCATACAAGTTAAATTAGGTAACGCACTACCCAAAATATAAATTTTGCACCAAATAAACACCTCTCCCTTTGGTCTCTCACAGAAGTTGAAGTTTTAATATATGGACCATATCAACCTTTACCCTGCATTCTGGTCTACCTTAGTTGTATCCTGATCAGCTTCCTTCATGTCTCTAGTCAAAGTCTGATCCCTTTTTCAACTTTTAAAACAGTTCCTGTATGGGATAATGCTGACTTTCACAGCTTCAGAGCTCTGATCTGAGTTTCAGGTGTCACATAAATACCCAAGGTTTCAGGGAACGACCATGTTATATACAAACTGCTCAGTATCTCAGAATTTAGAATTAACAGTTACGACTCCTGAATCTATGTGACTGCTGTAAAAGTTTACAATCTAGGACCCTTTACAATAGCCCCCAACCTGACAACCCATGCTCTTGATTTCAGTTCACTGGGTTTTTTATATTATAGTTAGTCCATGTGAGTGAGGCATGATAATATGTCTTTTTTTTTGTTCCTGACATTTCATTCAACATGCAATCCTTAAGGTTCATGCACCTAGTTTCATGCCTCACGACTTCATTCCTTCTTGCAGCTGCTCAGTAGTTGACTATAGATCCTAGCTTGCATTGGTTATACTTTTTCCCATATACCACTTATTTTCAACACCTTGCAATGCTGACATTCATTTGTTCTTCCTCATGCAAAAATGTTTCTTTATTTGTACATTTAGTGACTATCATTGTCCATTCTAGGCATTCCTAAGTTATACCGCCTCATTCTCTATCCTCTGTCTTTCCTTATGGTTTCATACATGCCCCCAGCCTTCTCCCTCTATCATGCTCACATTCAGCTTCATTCAGTGTACTTACATTATTGTGTTACAATCAGGTAGTATTGTGCTATCCATTTCTGAATTTTTACAATCAGTCCTATTGCACAATCTGTATCCCTTCAACACCAAATGCCCAATCTCTAGCCTACTTCTATCTCTTGATAACCTGTGTTCTTAACTACAACTCTGAGAGTTCACTAATTAATATTAGTTTATGTCAGTGAAACCATATGTGTTAGTTAGGGTTCCCTAGAGAAACAGAATCAACAGGGAACACTTGCAAATATAAAATTTATAAAAGTGTCTCTCATGACTGTGGGAACGCAGAGTCTAAAACTCGCAAGGCAAGGCTGTGATGCTGACAATTCTGATGGAGGGTCTGGACGAACTCCACAGGAGAGGCTCACCAGCTGAAGCAGGAGGAGAGCCTGTCTCCTCTGAATCCTCCTTAAAAGGCTTCCAGTGACTAGATTAAGTATCACTCATTGCAGAAGATACTCCCCTTGGCTGATTACAAATGGAATCAGCTGTGGATACAGCTGACATGATCATGATTTAATTCTATGAAATGAATTCATTGTCACCAACAGGCCAGCACTTGCCCAACTAGACAAACAGGTACCACCACTTGGCCAAGTTGACACATGAACCTGACCATGACACCATACACTATTTGTACTTTTGTTTCTGGCTAATTTCACTCAGCATAATATCCTCAAGGTCCATCCATGTTGTTACATGCTTCATGACTTTATTCTGTCTTACAGCTGAGTAATATTTCATCTTATGTACATACCACAGTTTGTTTAGCTACTCATCCACTGATGGACATTTGGGCTGTTTCCATCTCTTGGCAATCGTAAAGAATGCTGCTATAAACATTGGTGCACAAATGTCCCTTTGTGTCCTTGTCTTCAGTTCCTCTGAATATATATCTAGTAATAGAATTGCTGGATCATGTGGCAATTCTATACTCAGCTCCCTGAGGAACCACCAAACTGCCTTCCAGAGCAGTTGTATAATTTTACATTCACACCAATAGTGAATAAGAGTGCCTCTTTCTCCACATTCTCTCCAGCACTTGTCATTTTCTGTTTTTTTTTTTAATAATGGCCATTCTAGTGCGTGTCAGATGATATCTCATTGTGGTTTTGATTTGCATTTCCCTAATAGCCAGGGAAGGTGAACGTCTTTAATTGGGTTGTTTGTCTTTTTGTTGTTGAGTTGAAGAATCTCTTTATGTATTCTGGATATTAAACCCTTTTCTGATATGTGGTTTCCAAATATTGTCTCCCATTGTGTAGTCTGCCTTTCACTTTCTTAACAAAGTTCTTTGATGCACGATATTGTTTAATTTTGAGGAGTTCCCATTTATCTATTTCTTTTTTCAATGCTCATGCTTTGGGTGTAAGACTAGGAAATAGCCTCCTATTACAAGATTTATAAGATATTTCCCTACATTTTCTTCTAAAAGTTTTATGGTCTTAACTCTAAGGTTTAGGCCTTTGATCCATTTTGAGTTAATTTTTGTATAGGATATGAGATATGGATTCTCTTTCATTCTCTTGCATATGGCTGTTCAGTTCTTTTAACACCATTTATTGAAGAGGATGCTCTGTCCCAGGTGGGTTGGCTTGACTGCCTTATCAAAGATCAATTGTCTGTAGATAAGGAGCTCTGTTTCTGAACACTCTATTCAATTCCATTGGTCAATGTATCTATCATTATGCCAGTATCATGTTGTTTTGACCACTGTAGATTTGTAATATGCTTTAAAAGCAGGTAGTGTGAGACCTCCCACTTCATTTTTCTTTCTCAAAATATTTTTTAGGTGTTTGGAGCACCCTGCCCTTCCAAATAAATTTGGTTATTGGCTTTTCTGTTTCTGAAAATTAAGTTTTGGGATTTTAATTGTTATTGCATTGAATCTATGAATCATTTTAGGTAGAATTGACATCTTAGCTGTATTTAATCTTCCAATCCATGAACCCAGTATGCCCTTCAATTTATTTGTCTTCCATGATTTCTTTCAGCAATTTCTTGTACTCTTCTGTATATAGGTCTGTTATATCCTTAAATTTATCCCTAAATATTTGATTCTTTAGGTTACTACTGTAATGGAATTTTTAAAATTTCCTCCTCAGATTGCTAATTACTAGTGTATAGAAAACTACTGATTTTTGGGTGTTGATCTTGTATCCTGCCACTTTGCCGTACTCAGGATACAAGATCAAGTTGCTCTAGTAGCTTTGCTGTAAATTTTTTTGGATTTTTCAGCATATAGTGTATCATGTATTTGTTATGTATTCAACATAAACATATCATCTGTTATGTTTTCAACATAAACACTATCATCTAGTGTTTTCATAGTGTAATTCTTTCTTGAATACTTGGAAGAATTCACATGTGAAGCCATCTGGTCCTGGACTTTTTCTTTTTTGGGAACTTCTTGATGACTGATTCAATCTCTACTGCAAACAGTGAGAGTTTTACTTCTTCCTTTCCAATCTGTGTGCCTTTTATTTCTTTTTCTTGTCTGATTGCTGTGGCTAGAACTCCCAGCACAATCAATGTGAATAACAATGGTGACAGTGGGCATCCTTGTCTTGTTCCTGATCTTAAAGGGAAAGCTTTCAGTCTTTCCCCATTGAGATGATGTTAGCTGTGTGTTTTTCATATATTTCCTTTATCGTGTTGAGGAAGTTCCCTTGTGTTCCTATCCTTTGGAGTGTTTTCATTGAGAAAGTTGTTGAATTTTGTCAGATGCCTTTTCTGCATCAATCAAGATGATCATGTGGTTTTTCCACTTCAATTTGTTGATATGATATATTACATTGTTTGATTTTCTTGTGTTGAACCATCCTTTGCATATCTGGAATAAATCCCACTTTGTCATGGTGTATGATTGTTTTAATGTGCTATCCAATTCAATTTGCAAGTATTTTGTTGAGGATTTTTGCATCTGTTTTCATTAAAGAGATTCATCTGTATTTTCTTTTTTCTTGTGGTAACTTTGACTGGATTTGGTATTTGAATGATGCTGGCTTCATAGAATGAGTTAGGTGGCTTTCCCTCCTCTTCAATTTTTTTGAAGAGTTTGAGCAGGATTGGTACTAATTCTTTCTTGAATACTTGGAAGAATTCACAAGTGAAGCCATCTGGTCCTGGACTTTTTCTCTTTTGGGAACTTCTTGATGACTGATTCAATCTCTACTTGTGATTGGTTTGTTGAGGTCATCTATTTCTTCCTGAATCAGTGTTGGTTGCTCATGCCTTTCTAGGAAATTGTCCATGTCATCTACATTTTTTAGTTTATTGGCATATAGTTGTTCATAGTATCCTCTCATTACCTCCTTTGTTTCTATGGATTCAGTCATTATTTCTCCCCTTCCATTTCTGATTTTATTTATTTGCATCCTCTCTCTTTTCTTTGTCAACTTTGCTAAGGGTCCAGCAATTTTATTGATTTTTTTCAAAGAACCAACTCTGGTTTAATTGATATTCTTGATTGCCTTCATGTTCTCAATTTCATTTATTTCTGCTGTAATCTTTGTTATTTCTTCCTTTTGCTTGCCTTGGGGTTATTTTGCTGTTTTTTTCTCTAGTTTTTCTAAGTGAGCAGTTAATTCCTCAATTTTTGCTCTTTCTTCTTTTAAAAAATAGACATTAAAGCAACAAATTTCCCTCTTAGCACTGCCTTTGCTGCATCCCATAAATTTTGTTATATTGTGTTTTCATTTGCCTCACAAGATATTTACTGGTTTCTTTTATAATTTCTTCCTTGACCCACTGGTTGTTTAAGTGTTTGTTGTTTAGCCTCCATATAGTTGAGAATTTTCTGGCCCTTTGTCTGTTATTGATTTCCACCTCCATTCCATTATGATCTGAGAAAGTGTTTTGTATGATTTCAATCCTTTTAAATTTATTGAGACTTGTTTTGGGACCCAGCGTATGATCTACCATTGAGAATGATCCATGAGCACTTGAGAAAAATGTGCATCCTGCTGCTGTGGGGTGTAATGTTCTGTAAATGTCTGTTAAGTCTAGTTCATTTATGAAGATTAAAATTCTCTGTTTCTTTATTGATCCTCTGTCTAGATGTTCTACCCAGTAATGAAAGTGGGGAATTGAAGTCTCCAATTATTATGGTAGAGGTGTCTATTTCTCCCTTCAATGTTGTCAGTGTTTACCTGAAGTACTTTGGAGCACTCTGGCCTAGTGCATATTTATGATTTTTATGTCTCCTTGTTGAATTGTTCCTTTTATTAATACTTAGTGTCTTTCTTTGTATCTTTAAATTGCTTTTCATTTGAAGTCAAATTTGTTGGGTATTGAGAATTGAAGTTGAGTATAGCTACTCTTGCTCTTTTCTGATTGTTTTCTTGCATGAAATATTTTTTCCCAATCTTTCACTTTCAACCTATTTTTGTCCTTGGGTCTAAAATGAGTCCCCTATAGACAGCATGTAGATAGGTCCTGTTTTTTTAAATCCATTCTGTCAGTCTATGTCTTTTGATTGGGGAGTTTAATCCATTAACATTTAATTTTATTACTGTAAAGCAGTATTTTATTCTACCATTTTGTCTTTTGGATTTTATATGTCATATCTATTTTTTTTCTCTTTTTACCTTTACCAATAGTCTTCATTTCTACACTCTTCTCCAACCTCTCTCTCCTGCTTTCCTATCTGTCTGTAGTGCTCCCTTTAGTATTTCTTGTAGAGTTGGCCTCTTATCACATATTCTCTTAGTGATTGTTTGTCTGGAATTATCTTAATCTCCCCTCATTTTTGAAGGATAATTTTTCTTGATATAGATTTCTTGGTTGGCAGTTTTTCTCTTTTAGAATCTTAAACATATCATACCACTGTCTTCTTGTTTCCATGGTTTCTGCTGAGAAATCCACACACAATATTATTGGGCTTCCCTTGTGTTTAGGTTTGCTATCTGCTGGAATGTGATGTACCAGAAATGGAATGGCTTTAAAAAAGGGGAATTTAATAAGTTGCTAGTTTATAGTTCTAAGGCCTAGAAAATGTAACAATCAAAGCAAGTTTATAAAAATGTCCAAGTTAAGGCACCGACAAGTGGTTACCTTCACTTAAGAAAGGCCAATGAAGTTCAAGATTTCTCTCTCAACTGGAAAGGCACATGGCAAACATGGTGATGTCTTCGAGCTTCCTCTCCAGGCCTCCTGCTTCCTCCAGGAGCATTCTCCTTCATCTCCAAAGGTTGTCAGCTGTTGGATTCTAGTCCTCGTGTCTTTGCTGCTCTCATTATTCTCAAGCTTTTCCCAAAATGCTTCCTCTTTTAAAGGATTCCACCAAAATAATCAAGACCGACCTGGAATGGATGAAGTCACATCTCCTTCTATTCAAAACTTGACACCCATGATTGGGTGAGTCACATCTCTGTGGAGATAACCTTATCAAGTTTCCAACCCATAGTACTAAATAGGGATTAGAGGAAACAGTTGCTCCCACAAGATTGATTAGGATTAAAGCATGGCATTTCTAGGGTGCACAAATCCTTTCAAACTGGCACACCTTGTATGTGATGGTTGCTTTTCTCTTTCTGCCTTCAAAATTATCTGTCTTTGAAATATGACAATCTGATTAGTGTCTTGGAGTATGTCTATTTGGACCTATCTTCTTTGTGGTACACTGCACTTCTTGGATCTGTAATTTTGTCTTTCATAAGAGATGGGAAATTTTCAGTGATTATTTCCTCCATTAGTCTTTCTCCTTCTTTTCCCTTCTCTTCTTCTGGGACAACCACAAAACATATGTTCATATGCTTCATGTTGTCATTCAGTTCCCTTAGACCCTGCTCATAGTTTTCCATTCTTCCCCCTATATTTTCTTTTGTGTATTATATTTCAGACATCCAGTCCTCTAGTTCATTAATCCTTTCTTCTTCCTCTTCAAATCTGTTATTGTAGGTTTCCATTGATTTTTTTCCCCATCTGTTCTACTGTGTTTCTCATTCCCATAAGTTCTGTGATTTGTTTTTTTAAACTTTTGAGTTCTTCTTTTTGTTTACCCAGTGTCTTCTTTATATCCTCCCTCAAATCCTTGATTTGATTTTTGATGAGATTTTCTATTTTTGTTTGAGCATCCTGAATTAATTGTTTCAACTCCTGAATCTCATTTGAGGTGTTGGCTTGTTCCTTTGACTGGCCATATCTTCAATTTTCCTAGTATGACTCATTATTTTTTGCTGGTGTCTAAGCATTTGATTTTCTTAATTAGTTTATTCTGGAGGTTGTTTTCACTCTTTTACCTAGGATTTTCTTGCTGGATGGCTTTGTTCTCTATCTGTTCTTTGACATTAACTTCAACTTATTCTATACCTCTAGCATAGGTTCTGTTTGATCAGAATTTTTCAGTTCTTGTTTTTCTGTTTCTCGCCCTGCCTATATGGAGCCTTTTTATTTTGAGGTGGGTCTCCTCAGATATTATAGACCCCAGTCAGATTTTCCCAAACCTGACAGGCCCACGTCTCAAGAGGAAAGAGTAGTCAGCATCAGTTTTCCCTGAGTGTGAGACGCAGCAAGTTATCAGACCTTTCTGAGGCCTCTAGACTCTGTGCTTTTCATATCCTGCCCTGCATGTGGTGCTTGTCTGCCTGGGGCTTCCCACCAGCTAAGTGATGTGGCGCCTTTAGTTTCAGCATAGACTCCCTGCTAGGGGAGTTTTATTGAGACAGAGGTGAGGTAGTGTGATGGCTTTAATTGCTTCAGTTTTCTAATCCCTGGAGCCTGAATTCCTTGAAGGAGAGAGTCCACTTGAGCTGGGTCCCACCGTTCTCTTTAGGAAGATACACCCTTTAGGGAATTAACTCCTTTCACCTGACTAGTTACTTTGTCTCTCAGACAAGCTGGTGCCTGTGAGTGCTTCTAGTTCTATCTAATGAGCTGTTTAAGGAATAGGAAAAAAGTGAGGAAAAAAAAAAAAGAAAAGACTTTTCAGAGCTGGACAAATCCTTGGATTTGTCAATCAAGAACTTAGGTTACTACATGACTTTCTGTATTTCCAGGCTCTTTGAGCTCCCTTTTCCTGGGGTCCATCCCTTTTTCAGTATTTGGTGCTGTCCAACTAAAAAACCCCACTGTTCTTTGTTGTTGTTGTTGTTGTTTGTTTGTTTGCTTTTTATCATCAGATCTGTCCCCTCCTGGGCAAAAACTCCCAGTTCCTTTAGTGCTTATTCCAGGTTTATCTGTTCTGGGGCCCTGTTTTCAGTAGTCAGAATTTGTTCATTAATTCTGCAGTTGGAGCTTGGTTGAGATAAGCCTTTGTTGCTGCTAAGGTCTGTTTCCTTTCCCCTTGGGGAACCAGCCTGCCGTGCCTGTGGGGAGCGGTGTGGCCTCCGTGGCTTGGGGGACTTAGAGTTCTGTGTGAAATCTCAACCATTCTAACTGGCCTGCACTTGGTGTACGCTGTGTGTCCAGGCACTGATGTTTCCCCAGAAGCTGTTCTGTAGCATTCCTGGCTATCAGGTAGCTGCTCTGGAGGATGAACTAAATCCAATACCTCGCTATGCCACCATCGTGCCCTGCCTTTTCTTATTTTTTAAAATATTTTTATTGAGATATCTTCACGTATATACAGTCCACCCAAAGTATACAATCAGTGGCTCACAATATCATCACATGGTTGTGTATTCATCATCATGATCATTTTTAGAACATTTGCATCATTCCAGAAAAAGAAATAAAAAGAAAAACCCATATATCCCATACCCCTTACCCCTCCCTCTCATTGACCACTAGTATTTCTTTCTCACTCTCTCTCTCTCTCTCTTTTTTTTTTTTCTGCATGAGCAGGCACCGGGAATCGAACCCGGGTCTCTGGCATGACAGGCGAGAACTCTGCCTGCTGAACCATCATGGCCCACCTGACTACTAGGATTTCTATCCACCCAATATTTTTTTTAACCTTTATCCCCCCTATTATTTATTTATTTATTGTCTTAATTTTTTTTTCATGTGCCCATACCCTGGAAAAGGAAGCATCAGACAGAAGGTTTTCACAATCACACAGTCACATTGTAAAAACTATATAGAAGTTACACAATAATCTTCAATAATCAAGGCTACTGAAACTCAACAGTTTCAGGTACTTCCATCTAGCCACTCCAAATACACATAAACTAAAAAGGGATATCTCTATAATGCATATGAATAACCTCCAGGAAAACCTCTCAACTCTATTTAAAATCTCTCAGCCGCTGAAATTTTACTTTGTCTCATTTCTCTCTTCCCACTTGTGGTAAAGAAGGCTTTCTCAATCCAATGATGGTGGGTTCTGGCTCATCCCAGGTGTCATGCCCCGCATTCCCAGGGATATTTACACTCCTGGGAGTCACATCCCACATAGTGAGGAGGGCAGTGAGTTCACCTGTGGAGTTGGCTTACAGAGAGGCCACATATGAGCAACAAGAGAAGCTCTTTGGGTGTGACGCTTAGGAATAATATAAGTGGACTTGCCTTCTCCTTTATAGGAATAAATTTCATAGATATGAGTCCCAAAACTGAGGGCTCAACCTATTGAATATGTTGTCTCCACGCTTGGGAGAATACCAGGAATTTCTGAGATCGGGAAGTTGAATATTTCTTCCTTTCTCTCCAAGCCCAAATGGACTTTGCAAATACTTTTAAAATAAATATTAAATTTTTTTTAATTTAATAAAAATTTTTATTGAAAAATTATTACACATATATAGTCCATCCCATAGTATACAATCAATGGTTCAAAACATCATCACATAGTTGTGTATTTGTCACCATGATCATTTTTAGAACATTTGCATAACTCTAGGAAAAGAAATAATAAGAAAAAAAAAAACAACTTATATCTCACATACCCCTTACCCCCTCTCTCATTGACCGCAATTATTTCAATCTACCCACTTTACCCCTTATCCCCCCCTATTATTTATTTAATTTTTATTCATATTTTTTACTCATCTTTCCATACCTTGGATAAAAGGATCATCAGATACAATGTTTTCACAATCACACAGTCACATTGTACAAGCTATATCACTATATAATCATCTTCAAAAATCAAGGCTACTGGAGGACAACTCTACAGTTTCAAATACTTCCTTCTAGCCCCTCTAATACACCATAAACTAGAAAGGGATATCTATATTATGCATAAAAATAACCTCCAGATAACCTCTTGACTCTGTTTAAAATCTTTCAGCCACTGAAACTTTCTCTCTTCCCCCTTTTTGTCAGGAAGGTTTTTAAATCCCTTGATGTCAGGTACCAGTGAATCCCAGGAGTTCCATCCCACATTACCAGGGAGATTTACATCCCTGGGAGTCATAACCCATATAGTGGGGAGTGGAGTGAGTTCACCTGCCAAGTTGGCATGGAGAGAGAGGCCACGTCTGGGTAGCAAAAGAATTTCTCTGGGGTGATTGTGAGGTATAATTATAAGTAGGCTTAACCTATCCTTTGTGTGAATAACTTTCATAAAGGCGAACCCCAAGATTGGGGGCTCAGTCTATTGATTTGGTTGCCCCCATTGCTTGTGAGAACATCAGAAATTCTCCGAATGGGGAAGTTGAATATTTCCTCCTTTCTCCCCAAGGGGACTTTGCAAATACTTCTTTATTCTCTGCCCAAATTACTCTGGGATATTTCAGGGCATCACACCAACCTGGACAAACCAACAAGATCTTATATCCTATTTAAGGTTCCATGCACTTATGGTGTTCAACTAAACTGGCCATACAAGTTAAATTAGGTAATGCACTACTTAAAATATAAATTTTGTGCCAAATAAACGCCTCTTCCTTTGGTCTCACACAGAAGTTGAAGTTTTAATATATGGACCATATCACCCTTTACCCTGTATTCGATCTACCTTAGCCCTATCCAGATCAGCTTCCTTCATGTCTCTAGTCAAAGTCTGATCCCTTTTTCAACTTTTCAAACAGTTTCTGTAAAGAGTAGTTCCGACTTTCATAGCTTCAGAGCTCTAATTTGAGTCTCAGGTGTTACATAAATACCCAAAGTTTCAGGGAATGACTAAGTTATATACGAACAACTCAGTATCTCAGAGTTTAGAAATAACATTTACAGTTCCTGAAAAAATGTGGCTGCTGTAAGAGCTTACAATCTAGGACCCTTTATAGTAGGCCCCAGCCATCTAGGGGATTTTTCATCTCTGATTATTATCTTTTTTCCCAAGGAATTTGCATTGACTCTTCTTTTCTACAGTCTCTATCTCTTTGCTAAAATTCGCCATCTGTTCATTCATGTGTCCACCTCTTCTTTTAATTCGTTTAATATATTAATCATAATTATGTTAAAATTCTTATTTGATACTCTCAACATCTGTGACATCTCTGAGTCTGGTTCTGTTGATTTGTGTATCTCTTGGCAATGGGTTGGTTTTTCTTTCTTTTATAAGTCTCATAATATTTGAGTGAATGCTGGGCATAAAATGTAGAAGAAAATAGAAAATGAGGGAAATAATATTTACAACTCGAAATGAGCATTCCTTTTCTTTGGTTAGGATGTTACTTTGGGGGTTAAGTTATCCCAGTCAGAAATACCACAGGGTCTGGGTTTTGTCATTGGTCTGAATAGCTTCAGTGCATTGCAAGTTTTAAATTCCTGCAGATGAAGGTTTCTCCTTCTTTTTTATATATAACATTTTGAATAAGAAGGAATTTGATACACATTAAAGTCCTTACTCAATAAAAAAGTGTTTAGTAGCATCTACAAAAAATAGTAGATATTTATATACTCTGTGACCCAGGAACTCCCATTCCTAGGTATAAATCCAAGAAAAATGTGCACATATGCTCACCCATACATGTACAAGAGCATCCAGTGCGATACTATTCATTATTGCTCAAAGCTAGAAATAATCTGAATGCACATTAGCATGGATGAATAAAATGTGGTACAGTCTAAAGCAGGACACCATACAAGAATGAGACCACAATATTCAACAACATGGGCCAAACTCACAAACACAGTATTCAGAGAAAAGAACGAAACACACTAAAAAAAGCACACAGCAAGATTCCAGGTACATGTAATTAAAAGCAGTCAAAATTGGGAGGTGCAACAGTGGCTCAGTGGCAGAATTCTCGGCTGCCATGCCAGAGACCCGGGTTCGACTCCCAGAGCCTGCCCATGCAAAAAAAAAAAAAAAAAAAAAAAAAAAAAAAGCAGTCAAAACTAATTTTAATGGTAGATGCCAGGACAGCAGTTACCCCTGGGTCGTTAGTGACTGCGAGGGAGAATATGTAGGACTTTTGGCTACTAGAAATGTTTCTTTCCTTGATCTGGGTGCTGGATACTCAGTATTGCTTTGTAAAAGCACATCAAGCTTATGCTTAAGCTTTTTGTACTTATCCGAGTGTGTATTATGTCAGTAAAACATTTATTTAAAATATATTTGATTAACCTTCTACTAATTATCACCTTTCCTAGATGATTCGGAAGGCATATCAGAATGGTGCAACACATCCTTTCATTGTTATGATTACTGGTTATTAGGGCTGTGTTTAAATGTGTGTGGGGTTGGTGGGGAAAGGACCTGAATCAGACATCCTCTTCCTGACTTCTTCTACCCTCCAATATATCTTAAAAATTATTTTAATATTTTAGAATAGGCAACATAATACATATCATTACAAATTCTAAAAGTACAAGAAACTATACTGTGAAGATGCATGTCCTTTCTAGTCCTGAACCCTGGACTCCTAACGTGCTGTCTCAGAGGCAACTACTATTACTAGTTTACTGTGTGCCATTGCAGAGATTTCTACGAATACATATGTATGCATATATAGAGGCCTCACTTTTTGCTTGCTTGTTTGGTTTTTTTGGGAAGTGCATGAACTGGGAAATGAACCTGGGTCTCTGACATGGCAGGCGAGGATTCTACCACTGAACTATCCTTGCAGCCCAGAGGCCTCACTTTTAATGACTACATGGTATTTCATTGTATGTGACTTACCCTAATTTATTTACCCAGGTCCTATTGATGGATATATAGTTTCCATTCTTTTCTGTTTCAGCATTGCAATTATTTAAACATTGTAATGACTGTCTTGTCAATGCGTTTTGTGAATGTATATTTGCAGGATACTTGTAGAGTAAATTTCCAGAAGTGGAATTGCCTAGTCTATGCATTTGTAACATCAATATTATTAAATTTACTTACATACGTGTTGAATCAACTCACACTTCCACCAGAAATGCATATGTACTCTCACTAGAGATGCTTTAACAGAAAGTTTTTATCTCTATCAATCAGATAAGTAAAAGAATGTATTTTGGATTTCCCTTATTATGAGTGAGATTATACATCTTTTCACATATTACAGAACTGTGTCTGGGGAACTATCTGTTTATATCATGAGACCATTTTCTGCTTCATTGTTGTTTTTTCCATATTTGAATTGTAGGAGTCCTTCACATATAGAGAATTTGGTTTTGTCAGTGAATTGATTGCAAATATTTGCCCAATTTGTTGTTTTCTGCTTCTTTCTACTTAGCGTGAAGCCTGGGTTGGGTTCCACACCTCATTGCTCCTGCTCCATCCTCAGTTTTCTGCATTTTCTACGCTTCTGTACCTCAAAAGGGTCTCTTTCCATATCCTCCCCCCCCCCCGCCCCGAGTGGAAGGTTCTGCTGCTTATTACGGTGTGCTAGGTTCATATTGGAAAAGAGGGGATCTGTACTTTCCTGGTGCAGCTCTTTCTCAGGCAGGCTCTGTATGCCTCAATCTCAGGAATTGAGTTTTCTCAGTGTTTCTACCCCTCTTCCCTTGCCTGCTGAACTCTGACTTGTAGGTTGTGGACAGGAAAGTTTCCTGTCTGTTTGCAGCATTATTATATATATGCTTTATATCAGTGTAGAAAGAGGGTCCAAGAGCTTTTATTTCCATTCATTCCTTAGAAGTCATGACTTTTCTACCCTTCCTCTAGTAGTTGAATATTTTTCCTTCATATGAGTAAAGATTCAGGTAGGCAAGTGGGATTCCATACTTCTCTCATGGTGGCAGTGAAACATTTCCTGTACCCCTGCGCCATCGATCACCTACTGGATGCCAACTCCAATCCTGTTTTTCTCATGAGCTCCCAGTAGGGAAAAGAGGTCCTTTGAACTAGTGCAAAAATCCCTTGGTGTCTTTTATTTTCTGTTTGTTTGTTTGTTTTACTTCCAACTCCACACATCACGTGACTTTAAGAATTCATTAAACTTTTTCTTAGTGGCTTATATGGTTGTCATTTCTGTCATCTCCACTCTGCCAAAGGTATACAAGTTTGTGTGTCTACCTATTCTTGGAAGTGTTTGTAACTCTCTGGAATTTAGTTTATTTGGTTACTTCATAACTTCAGCTCTCATGAACTCTAGAAAATGATCAGTTTGTAGGTATGCTGTCTTTTTCTGGTTGCTAGGGTGGAAGCCATGCTTTTCTCACGGCTTTCTAATCCCAGTATAAGTGAAGAAAAGAAATTTTAAAAGGGGCTACACTGGTTTGAAAGGATTTGTGCAACCTAGAAAAGCCATTGCTTAATCCTAATCCAATTTTAAACTGTATCCAGCACTGTGTGCTGGAGACTTGATTGGATTATCTGTATGTTTTGAATAGAGAGGATGTAACTCCACCGATTCCACATAGGTCTTGATTAGTTTACTGGAGCCCTTTAAAAGAGGACACATTTTGGAGAAAGCTTCAGAATGACGAGAGAACCACACACTCCACCAGCTGGCAACCTTTGGAGATGAAGGAGAACATCTCTGGGGAGCTTCATGAAGCAAGAAGCCTGGAGAGGAAACCAGTAGATTTTGCCCTGTTCGCCACATGACGTTCCAGTTGAGAGAGAAACCCTGAAGTTCATCGGCCTCTCTTGAGTGAAGGTGCCCTCTTGTTGGTGCCTTAATTCTGACATTTTTATAAACTTGCTTTAATTGGGACATTATCTTGGCCTTAGAACTGTAAACTAGCAACTTATTAAATCCCCCTTTTTAAAAGCCATTCTAGTTCTGGTATATCACATTCTGGAAGCTAAAACACTCAAACAGGGGCCAGTCAGGGAGAGAAGCCAAGTCACATTAATGGCAAATTACCACAGCAATAACTCACTAACTTCTGCTGTGGGGTCCCATGTCTACTCCAGGTCTTAGGTTTTCATGTGAAACCACATCATTATCGTATCTGTGCTGTAATTAATCCCCCTGAAAGACTCTGTTCCTTGCAACTACAAACCCTAGAACATGCACAAAACCCAGAGTACCAGAATTAGAAGAACTGGACTCACATTGTGCGATAGGCAGAATTCTAAAGATGTGTCTTAGTTTGCCCGTGTTGCTATCACAGATACCATAGCATGGGTTGGCTTTAACAATGAGAATTTATTGTCGTACAGTTTTGGAGCTAGAAGGCTTGCTTCCTCCATGGGCCAGTAGCACTCTGACGCTGGCTTGCTGCCATCTCTGGCTTTCCTGTCACATTGCAATGTTCTCTTCTGTGTTCATATTGAGACTTGCCCTGTGATCTTCTATTTAAAATGCCTCCAGTAATCTGAAATAAGACCCACCTCATTCACTTGGGGCACACCTTAACTGAAAATAACATCTTCAGAGGTCCTACTTGCAACGTGTTCACACCCACAAGGACGTGGATTAACAATAGGTCTAACTTGGAGCACATAATACAACCTACCACAGATGGTTACCCCCAAATTCTCATTCCCTAGTTATTCAATCAAACAGAAATATAGATAAATGCTGTAAAGGGATTTTGTAGGTATAATTAAAGTCCCAAGCCAGTTGATCTTAAGATCTGGGATTATCCAGATGGGCCTGACTCAATCAGATGACCCCTATTAAAGCAGACAATTTTCTATGGCCAATAGCATGAGAAGCCAGAGAGACGTGAAGCATAAGAAGATTCCGTGCAGTGTTGTTGACTTTGAAGGTAGAGGGGGGCACTGTGAACAGAGAGAGTCCGTAATAGCTGTGAGTGACCCCTAGTTAATAGCTACCAAAGAAATGGGGACCTCAATCCTAAAAACTGTAAGGGATTGAATTCTGCCAATAAGAGGAATGAAATCAGAAGAAGATCCCAAGTTCCAGATGAGAACACAGCCAGCTGACACCTTGATTTTAGCCTTGTGAGACCGTGAGCAGAGATCCCAGCCATACTATCCCAGGTGTATGACCTATTGAACCGGGAGATAAAGAACTAGTATTGTTTTAAGTTGCTAAGTTTGTGGCAATTTTTACCCAGCAACAGAAAACTACTATACATTGATGTCATTAATCATGTAAGTGGAACCTCCTGGATTTGTGTATTGATGCAGCCCTGATTGTAAAAAACTTTATGACTCTCACTTACCAGAATAAAAAGCTCTCAAAAAACTGTGTTTTAATAATTAAGATAGAAATTCATGATGTTAAATGGAATTAGATCAGTGACTAAATTATGGAAAAAATACTATGAGATACCACAAGCTAGAAGGTAGGTAACTATATAGAAAGCAAATTCTATCACAAAATAAGAATCAGGGCAACTTGTGTTCAAATAGGAATTAGTCTTAACTCAAGTGAAAAAAAACACAAAATAAGATTGATGACTGTAGCTCAGTGTTGATCTGAGGATGAAAATATGGTAAATATATAATAAGGATGATGATTAAAAACAGTAGCCATAATAAACATTTATGGAATATTTGCTATGTACCAGGTACTGTTATAGCAACTTTACATGTACCCTTTCTAATTCTCACAAAACCTTTGAGGCTATTACTATTAATTTTCTTTTAACCCTTGGGTGGTGGTAATGAAAAGTGACACTGAGATTAATCAGGAAGGAAACAGTAAACATGGGCAGCATTTTTTTTAATTGATGCTTTTTTTTTTTTTTTGCATAGGCAGGCACCAGAAATCAAACCCAAGTCTCCTGCATGACAGGTGATAATTCTGCCACTGAGTCTTCACTAGCTGCTCTGGATATAGGACATACCACATTCTTTAATTTATGCATCTTGAAACAAACTTGTGCCAGTTTGAAGCTATGAGGTACCCCCAGAAAAGCCATGTTCTTTAAGCCTCATTCACTATTTCTGGGTGGGATCTTTTTGATTATCCATGGAGATGTGACCCACCCAATCATGGGTGGTAACTTCTGCTTAGATGATTTCCATGGAGATGTGTCTCCACCCATTCAAGATGGGGTTACTTACAGGAGCCCTTAAGAAGAAACCATTTTGGAAAAAGCTTTAGAGCTAACAGAGCCCACACAGCCAGAGACCTCTGGAGATGTAGAAGGAAAATGCCCCTGGGGAAGCCTTATGAAATGAGAAGAGAAAGCTAGCAGATATCGCCATGCACCGTTGCAGCTGAATGAGGTATTTTGGACCCATGGGCCTTTCTTGAATCAGGGTATCTTTCCCTGGCTGCCTTAGTTTAGCCATTTTCATGGTCTTAGAACTGTGAACTTGCAACTTAATAAATTCCCCTTTTAAGAGCCATTCTGTTTCTGGCATGTTGCATTCTGGCAGCTTTTACAAACTAAAACAATACCATTCTTAATGCATCGAAAACACTTTGTTACTCCCCAGGATCAATAAAGTAGGCCTTATTAATTATTTTTTTTTGTATGCTGTATGGCTGGGGTCATATTGCATTCTTTTTGCAGGTGAGTATCCCATTCTTGCAGCACCATTTGTTGAATTTTATTTTTTTCGGGGAGAGGGGAAAGTACATGGACCTGGAATTGAATCCCAGTTTCCCGCATGGCAGGCAAGAATTCTGCTATTGAACCTACCCTTACACCCCCCTTATTAATTACTAAAAAAAAAACACAGCTCATGCTTTATCTGAAGTACATCAGATAATACCTGTAATAGGGTTTAGCAACATTTGTTGATCATCTTTGAAAATTGATTACTAGCACATTTGGGCCACAAAAAATAGTTATGTCATAGCACTAGAATCCAAGAACAGATAGGAAGCAATTTCTTCAGAGTTATGTGATTTGAATAATATGTAAAATAATCGTAAAATCGACAATAATACAATAGCAGAAACCATTACTTATACCAGTTTTAATTCATCAACCACAAATAGTTCAATTTTCCTGATAAAACCAGCACTAAATGAGAACTATTGAAAGTAAGAGAGGACTAACTCTCCCTAAGTGATGGAGCACTCAAGCATTTTTACATTTTTAGCCAGACAAAAAGACAAAAACAAAAAACAAATAAACAACAACAGAAAAACCCTGTCCACCCAGGGGCTAATCTATTTTCCACACTCATTATCATTCAGATGAGTCTTTTGTGAGACAAAGATGTGGGCATAGCTTTTTTCAGTGTCTGAGGCCGCCTTTCTTGTTTGGATTGCACAAATAAAGAGGACCCTCTGGATCTAATTAAGAGATTTTTCACCTGCCATCGTTCATTCATTCAGTTCACAAACATTTATGGAACACGTGCTATGTGCACGGCACAGTGTTAAATGCTGCAACACACCGAGAATTATTCCACAATGGGCCAATCATAAAACCACATTCTTAATTAATCTTGTGATTTATAATGATTTCATTCACCCAACGAATCCTTATTAACCACCTCGTATATGCCAAGTGCTGTGCTAGGCACAAGGGCTGCCAACCTGAACTCACAATCTCTGCTTTCACGTTGCTTGTCATCCACTGTGGGGAGAAGCATGCACAAGTAATTGTTGGGCAACTGCGGTCCCACCAGAAAGGTCTGTGGAGGTGTAATGGTGCGTGTGTGTGTGTGTGTGTGTGTGTGTGTGTGTGTGTGTGTGTGTCACTAGAGAGGAATAGTAGGAGAAGAGTCTTCAGGTCTCTCTGAAGAGTTGACGCTTGATCAGAGACTTGAAGAACAGCAAAGTTTCCGGGAAGATGTAGAGGAGGATATTCCAGGTACAGGGGAAAGCCTCGGGAAACGAAGTTGTAGGAGAGCAGGTCATTTTCGGGGACCCACAGTCAGGTGTGGCTGGGAGGATGCGGGGTTACTTGGAAATGACTTTGGAGAGAGTGAAAGTGGGAGAATCATGCTTGAGTCTGACCTAGACTGAACCACATGAACCTGCCGATAATAGACTGTTTTTGATCTATGAAAACGGCAATTTCGTATAGTTCAAATAATATTTCAAGGTGATGTGACAATGAAACGTTCTGAGCATCAATAAATAATGACACACACGGAACCTGTTATTATTATTATTAATTTGTATTTTGCTCACCCCACTCAGAACAGAAATGCCTTCTCCCTAGGACCAGGACTGCTCTCTGACCTGGGGAAATTCTGAGTTTACGTGCAGTTAACTGGTCTTTGCTGCCCACGTTGGTGAGAGTGGGGACCTGGGAAAATGAATTCGGTGGGGCCACGTTGGAGAGACAGTCTGGGTAATAATGAATATAAAACCCTTTTAAAAATACCTTCACACACGTTGTCTCTAGTCTTCAAAACAACACTCCTTGGTGGGGCTTATTATACCCATTTTACAGATGGGAACAGGAAGGCTCTGAGGTGAGGCAGCTCGCCCAGTGCCTCCCTGCTTTTCAGCGGCAGGGCCAGGACCTGCTCCTGTCTGACTTCACCGGATAGTCCCCTCAGGGTCCTAATGTGAGCCGCTGCAGGTCCTAGAAGGGATCTGACCGTCAGCTGTTGACCTGAAAAGGAAAGGCCAGAACGTGGTGGTGGCCTCAGGAGTTATTTCAATGTGTCAGAAGTTCTTATTTTTAAAGCTTTACTTCTACACCATCTGGCCTTTGGGAGGTAGGAAGGGAGAAGGAGAACAGGGTTCTGGGGTGTGGGTGTGTACAGAGCGCGGCGGGTAAGAAGGGGAGAAGGGAACGGCCCTGCACTCTTTCCTCCCCAACCCTCCTGCATGCAACCAGCTGGCTGTATAATTTAACTCTTTGTTTACTGTGTCAAGGACAAAGCACATTCTGTTGAGTCAAGTCCGCCCCACAGCAGTATCACCTAATGGGCAAACTACCGGTGTGGGCATAATACTGATGAAAACATTTTCCTTCATTTATTGCCCTGAAAAATGTGCATGGAAAGGAATATGCGATCAAGAAAATATGACATCAAAATTGGAATGAAACAACACTCCCTGGTGGGTCTTATTATACCCATTTTACATATGGGAGCTGTAAGGCTCTGAGAGGTGAGGCAAGGGAGTGCTCTTTGCCGGGAACCTTGAAAGTTAAGCAACATTTCAATCGCTCTGGGCCGGTTGATGCGGCAGTCCCGACGAAGCCTTGCAGAGCCACCCAGCACACCATGACACACGTGGGGACAACGCCTCCAGAGACCCACGGGAGGCCTGCGCCCAGCACTCGTCTATTACCCAAACGGCCTGTTCTAGAAACCAACTTTCGGGTGTGTCTTTTCATTTGTTTCTTCTGCCGCACATGTTGAGAGTGATGACAAGGGTCATTTCTAGTTGATCTCGTCGACAGTGCACTCAGGGTGACCTTTCCAACTGAGAAGCTGCCATTCACATTCTGGATTTTCAACCAGTTTTCTCAAAAGAAGAGGGTATATTTCCTTAAAAGTTATACTTTTAAATTTTAGACGTAGGTGCCTATGACTCCCCGAGTTTTGCCTCTTTTCATTAGAAACAACTGTTTTGCAGGGGCAAAAGGGAAGTCATTTCCAGCAGAGAGGAGCATATAATTAATCTTTTGATGGAAAGTTTATAGTGGATAAGCAAAACACTTGGTGTGGTTTCTTCTACTCCCTTCTAGCAATTGTATGAGTCGGTTGTACAAAGCCATAAAACAGGTTGGAAAACAGTATTTTCCTGATGTATGGAATGGTTGAAAAATAAATAAAACATTAACTTTCCTCAGGTATCTTCTTCATCTTTTTGGCATCTGAGATACACTCAGATTGGTAAGTATTCTGAGTGTGGCTTTTTTGGCACATCCTTAAAAACAGTTGATGTATACTAAATGACCAATCCACTTCATTCCTCTTGATCCGTACTTTAATCTAATTTTTAAATTATTGGTGGCAATGACTGGCCTTCTTTTGGAGCTGTCTGTCTCCCAGTCTTCTGTTATCACATAGCCACTGAACATAAAAATGAAACAAAGAAATGTCATTGGCGTAAGTTGGAGGGATCTTAAACAACAGCTTTAAAAAAAAATTATCTGTGTTTTTCTCCTGCGCTCTGGTAAACAAACGTTGAATGTGATAAAAGTTGATACTTGGCAATGCAGAGTTTTAGAGATGCTAGATTTAGTTCATCTTTATATGTCTAAAGATGCTTAAAATGCTTAGGGATAATTTTTGGACTGTTGCGTGTGTGTCCAAGCTCAGCTCAGACAGTGCAGAGGCTGGGCTGACAGGATGAAAGGAGACGAGGTAGCAGGAAGGGATGAACTCAAGTCTGCTTTGCAGCAGGCTGTGGGGGTCATGCGGAACGGTGGGGTTCCCTCTGCCCATCCAGGGCCAGAAAGTCCTTGTCTGAAAGTCCTAGGACTTTGACGTTTTAAATTCCCTTTGTCAGAGCAATTGATGGCTTTGAGTTCTTGCACGTGGCATGTTTCAGAAGCTCCTGGGCTCCTTCCTCTTAACTTTTATCTATACCCGCGGAAGAATCTTGCTAACTTGGCTATGGCGTGGCGAAGAGGCGGCTACTCAGATGGAGGCTGCTGCTCAGATGGAGGCGGATGTGAGCTGGGAGGCTCTTCTGCAGAATCATGGCCTGGAGGCTGGGGAAGGATACAGCTGGCCAGAGGCTCCTGTCCCCCGTCGACCATCCTCTCGGATGCAGGTGGCTCAGTGACTGCTGTCCAGCCCAAGGGAATGCCGCACACAATCCAGGTGCCCAGCCGAGGGAGAATGTTCTCTATTGAAAACACGTTGGGAACATGGCCCTTCAAAGCCAGTCACTGTGCGTCCTTCTGTTATCTGGAAAAGACCATGTCAAATGTCTAACAAAAGTGTTTAAACGGTCCGTCTCCTTTTAGGTGATTTGTGTAGGAAAAGAAGGGTAAATCTCGTGTCTGTCTGTAGCCGAGAGAACTCTCATGTTCCAGAGCCCTGCCATTTATTCTTACGTAACACTTGCAGAACAGATAGCTGCTTTTAGAGAACTAATGTTTGAAAGGTTAGCTAAACATAGCAAAAGATGATGCTTTTCTTTAAAATCCTTTCAACTAGAAAATGGTCTGTATGTTAAGAAAGAACTTGGCATGGCAAAGTATGGGCAAAACATAAATGATGAAATCTCTAACAACTGTGCTGCCCAAAATGCAACAGAAGTCTTTCTCTTAAACCATTTCAATTCCTAGTGTAAGGTCTAAATGGAACAAAAAAATAAGCATTAAAAAAGATTTAATTAGCAAGACATGGATTTTTCTTAAGTTGATTTTAATTAAGGCAGTGTTTAATCCAAAATCAAACATTTTCCTAATTATTTTTGACTTCTTCCTTTTGGAAAATTATTTTAGAAACAGCTATAACATGGTCACACATGAATTAGATTAAAATTACTGCTGTTTTGGGTAACATGACAAATATTTGCCTCAGCTTTATGAACTAAAGGGTGTATCTGGGCCTTCCATTGTGAGCTCATTTATACACGAGATTCATTTAAAATTATATTACTGTGTACATCACACAATGGACTAACTAGTGTTAATAACTTGATACTGTAGCTGCAGGATTTGCAACCTACTCATATGAAGCTAACTGCCCCAGGGCCAGCGGCTGCTCATTTATTTCACCATATTTAAATCAATTGTAGAGGCAGTCAGATAATAAATTATGTGTCCATCTCTGTTAATAAATTTGGCACCTCAAACAGCGGATGCTTGTACAAAGATTTAACAGCTTCCCCTTTTGGTACTGATTCTTCTTTTTATCATCTTCAGCAAAAAATAAAAAATAAAGAGGCATACATGTAAAGTAAAATTCTTTTTCTGTTCTCTTGTTAACTTCTGTTTACCACTGTATAGTGGAGCCCAACTTTTTCAGCTACCATAAAGCCCCTGATTACTGCTTGAGGGGAATTCTTTTGTCTGGGCAGCGGAACAAGATAACCGACTTAATCTTCCTAGTAACACGTGAGTCGCCATGTATCATTTTAATCTGCAAAGCACTAGGGCTGAGTAGTGTCACATGCTGATTTTACTTTTCTATGAGAAAGTGACTCCCCTGGCTCAATGATGGATTGCTTGTTCTCTTTAAACAACAGTCAAGATGGTGAGTGCCCTGGGGGGTTAGACAGAGTGTGCAGTGGGAAAGGGGGCAAATCTGATGGGCCAGTTCAAGTTCACCTGACAAAGCTGGAGCAGTCTGCAAGCAGCATTCGAGAAAGGATTATTCACACTGGTATTATATTTTTGAATGCATTTTTCTCCTTGCGCAGCTGCAAACCTTCCTCACACTGAAGGTTTATGCACCATAATAAAGAGATTTATTTTTTTTTTCCTCTCTCACTCTCTCTTGCTTCTTAAACTCTATACCTAGTGTCTACTGAACTGTTCGGGCTGAGGACATCTGTATATCCAAACTACAGAGAACAAGCATCATCTTCAATACAGCAGCAGTGCTAAAAGACAGAAACAAAAGCCTCACAGTTCTGATGACTGGGGGGCGAAGATCGAGTCTCCTTTGAGTTGAGTTCAACTCCTGAAATTCATCTTTTTAAGTATTATTTCACAACTCTACACTCTACATGCAAAAGATTAAAAAAAAACTATTTAGTTCTAATTTAGGAAAATGATAATGGAGTTTTTCTAAAAATTATTGAGAGATTTCTAATAACCATTTTTGCTATGAGAAATGAACATTAAAGAATGGAGAGAGGAAATTTAAAAAGTTTAAACACAGGAAGCAAAATGATTTTCTTTATAAATTGAAAGTGGGATTGAGGAAATTATATTTGTCTTTCTTTCCTTCCAATTTTCCATCCTTCTATCTGTCCACTTTAGCCATTTGCCACCTGATTGTAGAAACGTTTTCTGACCCCTAGAGAACTCAGATAATTTTTACTTCAGTGATTAAGACACAGATCCTTATTGCCTCTTGCCTTAAGTACCAATCAGTATCTAATATGCATAGAATTATCAGTGATTATTCTTTTATTCATTTACTCATTCATTCATTCATTTAAGCAAAAATGTCCCAAACACCAACTGTTAAGCAAACACGATTATAAGCACGTGCTAGGGGTGCAAAGAGGCCCCCAGTTCAGGCTGGTGAGATGGTTATCTCCAAGGTGGCTTCCAACGATCCCTGCTTCCTTGTGTCTCATGTCTTTTGGTCCTCTCCTGCATTGTACCAGGCTGATCTGGGTGACCCACAGAATATGAAAGAAGCGAGAATATGTCACTTCTGAGGCTGGGCTGTACTAGACATTGAGACTTCTGCCTCTCCCGTGCCTGGGTTCTTCACTCTGGGTGAAGCCATGCCATGTCGCCTATGGACAAGCCTAGTGGTTGGGGACCTGAGGCCTTCTGCCTATGGCCATGTGAGTGACGTTGGAAGTAGATCTTCTAGTGCAGTCATGCTTTCAGACAACTGCGGCCCCAGCTGACATCTTCACAGCAAGCTTAAGAGAAACTCTGAGCCAGAAGAACCAGCTGAGTCACTCCAGAACTTCTGATTGGCAAAAACTGTGAGATAATAAATAAAGGTTTGTGATTTTAAGCCCATCAGTTTGGGGTTAATTTGTCATGCAGGAATATATAAATAATAAAACATAATTATAATACAGTTATGATATAGATAAAATGACACAATTGTATATTGGCTCCCATCATAACTGTCATTGCATAGTTAATACAGAAGAACAAAGGAAGGGTTATTTCCTGGGCTGGGGTTGGGGAAGGAGAAGGAAGAAGGAAAAAGGATGTCAGGGAAGATTTCTTAAGGTAGATATCGGTTGAGGTAAGTCTTAGAGGATGAGAAGGCACAGGGTGTGATTGTCCTGTAGTTATGAAAAAGCACGAAAACAGTCATCTAATGATTATGCATCAGGGGATGGGGGGAGCAGGCAGAGGGTATCACAGGCTGAAACTAAGCAATTAAGTGTTTCTGGAGAGTAAATTGCAAGCCTGGGAGTGGTGATGGGCCAAGAAATAAGACCATATATGCTAAAGTAATAATTTGAACTTTCCATTGGAAAAGGGAGCCGATTGAATTGAATTTCTGATTAAATACAATTTTTGATATAAATAATGCATGCTCATTGCGGGAAATTTGGTAAAATGTAAATGATAAAGAAGAAAACAAGATCACTCACAGCCATGAGTTCTCTATCCTGAGATAAACATTATAATATACTTTTTCTATTTACATATCTATAAGCATTTAAATTAGGATCATACTATAAATGTTTTCTATATTGCTTTTTTACTTTAAAATTCATATAATTAAATATTTTTGAAAATATGTGCCTCAATGGATGAGTAATATTTAGCCATGAGGATGAATTGTAACATATAAAACTATTCCCTGCTATTGGACATCTCAATTATTTCATGTTTTGCTATAGTAAATAAAGTTATAATAGACACTTTTGTATATAAATATTTCTTCATATTTCCAATTAAATCTTTATTGTAAAAATAGAATTACTGGGTCCAAGAATGGACATTATTTGTTGTCAAATTATTTTTCAAGCAGCATAATAATTTGAATTCCTATCATCAGTTACAAA
Organism: Tamandua tetradactyla; assembly: GCF_023851605.1. Taxonomy (NCBI): domain Eukaryota; kingdom Metazoa; phylum Chordata; class Mammalia; order Pilosa; family Myrmecophagidae; genus Tamandua; species Tamandua tetradactyla. Next base: position 9,971,941 of record NC_135350.1, read on the forward strand.
ACAATTTCTTTCATGCTTTCCAGAATCGACTATTACTTTTTAACATATTTGCAATTTTATGTGTGAAAATAGAATTTCCCATTTGAGAATTATCTGTTCAGAGTCTTTGTTATTTGCTTGTTAGTGTTTCATGATAGGATTTAAAAAACTTTATTGTATAATACATGTACAAAGCAAAGAAAGAAAAAAATAGTTTTCAAAGCACTCTTCAACAAGTAGTTACATTACACTAACTATACTAACATTAGTAATGAACTTGGAGAATTTCAGCTAAGAACAGAGACCATCAGGAGATAGAAATAAGGTAGATATTGGGTAATTAGAGTTGAAGGGATACAGACTCTGCAACAGGATTGATTGTAAAAATTCAAAAACAGATAGCACAATATTACCTAACTGTAATACAATAATGTTAGTACACTGAATAAAGCTGAATATGAGAATGATAGAGGAAGGAGGGCTGGGGCAACAAATGAAATCAGAAAGAAAGATAAATGATAAAGACTGAGATGGTATAATCTTTATGTGCTTTTGAGCCATCTGTATTTTCTCTTAAGAAAAATGCCTATTCATATCTTTAGCCCTGTTCTACTTTGCTAGCTGCCAGAATGCAACACACCAGAGACAGATTAGCTTTTAATAAAAGGGGATTTATTTTGTTAGTTCTTCAGAGGAAAGGTAGCTAACTTTACACTGAGGTTCTTTCTTACGTGGGAAGGCACAGGATGGTCTCTGCTGGCCTTCTCTACAGGCCCCTGGGTTCCAACAACCTTCCCCAGGGTGATTTCTTTCTGCACCTCCAAAGGCCTGGGCTGAGCTGCGAGTGCTGAGATGAGGTATGCTGAGCTGCTTGGGCTGTGCTACATTGTGCTCTCTCATTTAAGCACCAGCCAATTAAGTCAAATGTCATTCATTGCAGCAGGCACACCTCCTAACCAACCAGGGATGTAATTAGCAACAGATGAGATTCATGTACCATTGGCTCATGGCCACAGCAACAGAACTAGGTGCCTTCACCTGGGCAAGTTGACAACTGAATCTAACTACCACAAGCCCATTTTATAATTGGGTTGTTTGTTCTTTTGTTGTTGAGTTGCATGATTTCTTTTTGTATACAGGATATCAAACCTTTGTCCAATATGTGATTTCCAAATATTTTCTCCCTTTGAGTTGGCTGCCCTTTCACCTTTTTGATGAAGTCTTTTGAGCTGCAGAAGTATTTGATTTTGAGGAGTTCACATTTATCTATTTTTTCTTTTGTTGCTTGTGCTTTGGGTGTAAAGTCTAAGAAGGTACCTCCTATTACTAGGTCTTGAAGATGTTTCCCTACATTTTCTTCTAGAAGATTTATGGTTCTAGTTCTTAAATATTTAGGTGATTGATCCACTTTGAGTTAATTTTTGTGTAAGGTGTAAGGTAATTGTCCTCTTTCATTCTTTTGGCTATTGATATGCAGTTCTCCCATGTCTGTATATTGAAAAGAAGGTTTTGTCCCAGTACAGTGGATTTGGGGGCCTTGTCAAAAATCAGGTGACCATAGATTTGGTGGTCTATTTGTGCAGTCTCAATTAGATTCCATTGGTCAATACTTCTATCTTTGTGCCAGCACCATGCTGTTTTGAGCACTGTGGCTTTATAATAAGTTTTAAAGTCAAGGAGTGTTATTGTAAATCTTGACGAACAAAAATACAACATCAAGTCAGGGAATGTTAATCCTCCCACTCTCTTTTTCTTTTTGAGGATGGTTTTAGCTATTTGGGGTCTGTTACCCTTCCAGATGAATTTGGCAACTAGGTTTTACAAGTCTTCAAAGCAGGTTGTTGGAATTTTGATTGGTACTGCATCGAATCTGTAGGTCAGTTCGTAGAATTGACATCTTAACTATGTTTAACGTTCCTATCCATGAGCAGGGAATGTCTTTCCACCTATTTAGATCTTCTTTGATTTCTTTTAGCAATGTTATGTCATTTTCTGTGTACAAGTTCTTTACCCACTGTGCTGGTTTGAAAGGATTTATGCACCCTAGAAAAGCCATGTTTTATCACTAATCACATTTTGTAAAATAGCCATTTCTTCTAATTCCTATTCAGTACTGTATATTGGAAACTTTAGATTATCTCCATAGAGATGTGATTCAATCAAGTGTTGATATTAAACTTGATTAGGTGGAGATTTGTCTCCACCCATTCCAGGTGGGTCTTGATTAGTTTACTGGAATCCTATAAAAGAAGCATTTTGGAGAAAGCTTCAGGGTGCTGCAGAACCACGAAGCACAGAGCCCACCAGTCAGCCCCTTTGGAGATTCTGAGAGATCAGAGAAGGATGACAGAACGCTGCAGAACCAGGAAGCAAAGAGTCCACCAAGTGGCTTTTGGAGATGAAGAAAGAAAACACCTCTTGGGGAGCTTCATGAAACAAGAGGCCTGAAGAGAAAGGCAGCAGGTGCTGCCGTGCTCACCATGTATTTCCAGATGAGAGAGAAACCTGACTGTGTTCGCCATGTGCTCTTCCACTTTAGAGAGAGAAACCCTGAATGTCATCGACCTTCTTGAACCAAGGTATCTTTTCCTGGATGCCTTAGATTGGACATTTCTGTAGACTTTCTTTAATTGGCCTTAAACTGTAAACTTCCAACTTATTAAATTCCCCCTTTTAAAGCCATTCCATTTCTGTATATTGCATTCTGGCAGCTAGCAAACTAGAGCACGTCCCTAGTTAAGTTCATTCCTAAGTACTTGATTCTTTTAGTTGCTATTTTGAATGGAATTTTTTCCTTAACTGAGTACTCATTGCTTGTGTATAGAAACATTACTGATTTTTCCACACTCATTTTATATCCTGCCACCTTGCTGAATTTGTTCATTAGCTCAAGTAACTTTACTGTACATTTCTCAGGATCTTCCAAGTATAGTACCATATCATCTGCAATTAATGAGAGTTTTATTTCTTCCTTACCATTTGGATGCCTTTTATTTCTTTTTCTTGCTTGATTGCTGTAGCTATAACTTCTAGCACAATATTGAATAATAGTGGTGACAGAGGGCATCCTTGTCTTGTTCCTGATCTTAGGGGGAAAGTTTTCAGTCTCTCTCCATTGAGTATGATGCTGGTTATCAGTTTTTCATATACGCCCTTTATCATATTGAGAAAGTTACCTTTGATTCCTATCTTTTGAAGTGTTTTTATCAGAAAAGGATGTTGAATTGTTTCAAATGCTTTTTCAGCATCAATCGAGATGATCATGTGATTTTTCCCTTTAGATTTGTTAATGTGCTGTATTACATTAATTGATTTTCTTGTGTTGAACCATCCTCACATTCCTGGTATAAACCCCACTTGGTCATGGTGTATAATTCTTTTAAGGTGTTGTTGGATTCAATTTGCTAATATTTTGTCGTGAATTTTTACATCTATGTTAATTAGGGAGATTGGCTTGTAGTTTTCCTTTCCTATAGCATCTTTACCTGATTTTGGTATTAAAATGATATTAGCTTCATAAAATGAGTTAGGTAGTGTGCTGGTATGAAAGGATGTATGTCCCCTAGAAAAGCCATGTTTTAATATAAATCCCATTTTGTAAAGGCAGAATAATCCCTATTCTATACTGTATGTTCAAAACTGTAATCAGATCATCTCCCTGGAGATGTGATTTAATCAAGAGTGGTTGTTAAACTGGATTAGGTTACGACATGTCTCCACCCATTTGGGTGTGTCTTTATAAGTTTCTGGAGTCCTATAAAAGAGGAAACATTTTGGAGAATGAAACAAATTCAGAGAGAGCAGAGCAGAACAACATAGCCACGAGAAGCAGAGTCCACCAACCAGTGACCTTTGGAGATGAAGAAGGAAAATGCCTCCTGGGGAGCTTCATGAAACAGGAAGCCAGGAGAAGAAGCTAGCAGATGATGCCATGTTCACCATGTGCCCTTCCAGATGAGAGAGGAACCCCAACTGTGTTTGTCATGTGCTTTTCCAGGTTAGAGAGAAACTCTGACTCTGTTCGCCATGTGCCCTTCCACTTGAGAGAGAAACTGTGAACTTTATCAGCCTTCTTGAACCAAGGTATATTTGCCTGAATGGATGCCTTTGATTTGACATTTCTATAGACTTGTTTTAATTGGGAGATTTTCTTGGTCTTAGAACTGTAAACGAGCAACTTATTTAATTCCCCTTTTAAAAAGCCATTCTGGTTCTGGGATATTGCATTCTGACAGCTAGCAAACTGGAACAGGTAGTATTCCTTTTTCCTCAATTTTTGGGAAAAGTTTGAGCAGGATTTGTGTTAGTTCTTTTTGGAATGTTTGATAAAATTTCCCTATGAAGCCATCTGGCCCTGGGCTTTTCTTTGTAGGAAAATTTTGATGACTGATTGATTCTCTTTACTTGTGATTGGTTTGCTGAGGTCTTCTATTTGTTTCTGAGTCAGTGTAGCTTGTTTGTGTTTTTCCAGGAATTTGTCTATTTTCATCTAAGTTGTCTAATTTGTTGGCATATAGTTGTTCATACTATCATCTCATAATTTCTTTCATTTTTTCAGGGTCTGCGGCAATACACAACTTCTCATTTCTGATTTTATTTATTTGCATCCTCTCTCTTTTTTTCTTTGTCAGTCTTGCTAGTGACCCATCAATTTTACTGATTTTCTCAGGAACCAACTTTTGGTTTTATTGATTCTTTCTATTGTTCTTTTGTCCCCCTATTCATTTAAGTCTGCTTTAATCATTATTATTTATCTCCTTCTATTTGCTTTGGGGTTAGTTTACTGTTCTTTCTCAAGTTCCTCCAGGTGAGCAGTTAAGTCCTTGATTTTTGCTCTTTCTTGTTTTTTTAATATAGGTGTTTAGGGCAATAAATTTCCCTCTCAGCACAGTCTTTGCCGCATCCCAAAAGTTCTGATATGTTGTATTCTCATTTTCATTCATCTCCAAAAAGCTACTAATTTCTCTAGCAATTCCTTCTTGACCCACTGGTTATTTAAGAGTGTGTTATTTAATCACCATATATTTGTGAATGTTCTCATTCTTTGGTGGTTATTTCGATCCATCTTCATTCTGCTGTGATCAGAGAAAGTGCTTTGAATAATTTCAATGTTTTTAAATTTATGAAGACCTGTTTTGTGCCCCAGCATATGATCTATCCTGAAGAATGTCCCATGAGCACCAGAGAAGAATGTATATCCTTGGCTTTGGGGTGCAGTGACCTATATGTGTCTGTTAGGTCTAATTCATTTATCAAGTTATTTAACTTCTCTATTTCCTTGTTGATCTTCTGTCTGGTTGTTCTATTTATAGAGGAGATTTATTCTATTTGGAGTTCGTTGAGCTTCTTTGACTTGTATATTTATGTCCTATGTAAGGGTTGGGAAGTTTTCCCCCGTTATATTCTCAACTAATCTTCCTAGCTCTTTACTCTTCTCTTCTCTTTCTGGGACTCTGATGATCCTTATATTCATGTGCTTTGTTTTGTCCGTTATTTCCCTGAGATCCAATTCTAATTTTTCCATCTTTTTTGCCATTTGCTGTTTTGTGTGTTTGAAATCGGTTGTCCTGTCTTCTAGTTTACTTATTCTTTCATCTGCTTCTTCAAATCTGCTGTTGTGTGTCTCTTTTTTGTTTTTTATTTGACCTACAGACTCTTTAATCTCCATGATATCTGCTATTTTTCTATTTATTCTTTCAAATTCCTCTTTATGCTCTACTAGTGTCTTCTTGATCTCCTTTATGTCATTAGCCATCCCATTTATTTTATTTAGTAGAATTATATGAATATCTTTGATTAGTTATTCTGTATCTCCTCTGGTGTCTTAATTTGGTTGTTAGACTGGGCTATATCTGTCTGCATTGTGATATACTTAGTGATCTTCTGTTGTTTTCACCGCATGTAAATATCTCAATTGATTTACTTTTGAAGTTGATTTCCTTCAGTAGTCTAAAGCCTTGTGTTTGTGGAATGGATGTATAGCAGGATGCAGGGTGTGGGATGGGGTATGACAGTGTGATGATGCATTGCAAAGCAGGTATGGGTGCAGGTTAGGGATGCTAGGCTGATGGTTGTGAATGTGGATGCCTAGCAGCAGGGGTCAGGGGAGGAAGTGGTTGTGCGGGTACACAGGTCTGGGGGGCGTGGACCTGGTGTGTGCTGGTCTAGGGCTTGGGGCCCTTTGTGCGCATGCACAGAGCTATGGTAGCATGCCAGCCATGACGCCTGCATGGACTGGGGGCAGATGTGACCTGGCTGCACAGGTCTGCACTTTCCCAGAGCTTGGGGGTGTGACAGGGGGTCATTGCATTTCTGGGTTTAGAAGTGTCATAAACTGATGTATCCATGTGCAGAGCTCCGGGGGGAGGGGTGGGGCTGTGCAGCTGTATGGGCTGGGGGCAGGTGTGACCTGGGTATGGAGGTTGGTGCCCACAGCATTTGTGTGCTGATGACAGCCTGCAGGGAGCAGGGAGGGGGAGGTAGTTCTCGTGAGGGGTGCAGGAGAGGTGGATTGCACTGCACTTGGGGTGGCAGTGTGGTGTGGGTATGCATGTGAGGGGTTGGCAGGCAGAGGCGCTTGGAGCCCAGGGAGTGGGGGTGGGTGAAAGGGTTTAGGTATAAGATAAATGCCCAAATCAAGCACTAGGTGGTGCTTTCTTTCTGAAGACCACCTGTCAGGGGTCCTGGACTCTTCTGTCACATGGCAAGGCACATGGCAGGGTCTGCTGGCCTCTCCCTTCTCTTCTGGGTTTCTTTGCCTTCAGCTTCTTACTTCCCTGGCTTTCTCTCTCTTTGTCTGAATTTCAATTACTTATAAAGAACTTGAGAGGACTAAGACTCACCCTGGGCCAAGCCTTAATTGAAACAACCTTATCAAAAGATTCGACTTACAGTGGTTCCACACCTACAGAAGTGAATAAGCTTTAAGAATATGATTTTGGGGGGTACTTTCAGTTCCAAACCACTGCAGGTACTCGGCTTCTCACTTGCTACCATTGATAGACTATCCATACTTTGGTCTAAAGCCATTCCCTCTACTTGTGTACTAGATTCCATCCTTCTCACCAACTCAAATGCATTGCACCAACAATTCTCTCTTCTGTTTCTCTATCATAGTTAAAAAATTCTCTTCTATATCTCTCTGATCAATATGTTGTAATTTCTCCCACATTTAGAAAAATCTCCCACTTTTCTCTTGATCCCACATCTCCCACTACCTACCACCCCATTTCTTTGTTCCCTGTTGCAGAGTGGTCTCTTCTCTCTTCCTCCAATTCCATACCTCCCTCCTCTCTTAAAACCTTTGGCAGTTGATACACCCTAAGGTAACCTCCATGGAATCACAGCTTTGTATAATCCTCTTTCCTTGAGTGTGGGTGGAATCTGTGACTTGCTCAATCACATAGAACATGTCAAAAGGGTTGGATGCCACTCTATCGATCAGATTGTTTATGAGCTTCTATTTTAGCCCATTAGAGAGATGCTCTCTTATTGGCCTTGAAGAAGCAAAGAGCCCCGTTGTGAGAGGGCCTGTGAGAAGGCCATATCTCAAGGAACTCTTGGCAGCCTCTAGACCCGAGGGTGGCCCTCAGCCAATGGTCTGCAGAAAAATGGACCTCAGTCTACAACTGTAAGATGACGAATTTTGTCAAAAACCTGAGTGGCCTTGGAAGTGCTTATTTCCTCTTCCAGCCTGCAGGTAAGAAGACAGTCTGACCGGCACCTTAATTAATGCCTTGAGAGACCCTGAGCAGGAGACCACAAAGCTGTTCCCAGACTCCTGACCCATGAAACAGAGATAATAAATGGATGTTGTTTTAAGTGGCTACATTTGTGGTAATTTGTTATGTGGCAACATGAAATTAATGCCTTTCCATTCAGGCTTTAACCTCCACCACTCAATTAAGTCTGCTCATAGCAAGGTCCCCAGTGATTTCCATATTGCTGAAATTAACAGGCGGCTCACAGGCCTCATTTACTTACCTATCACCAGCATTTGACACAGTTGTTTGTTCCCTTCTTGATTCATTTTCCTTGCTTGTCTGAGTGTATTCTCTCTCCCTCATTCTCTCTTTCTCCTTCCAGATCCCTCACTAGATATATGTTAGACCTTTGTCTTTTCTCCCCCTCTCTCATTTTCTCTTTTGTATTTTCTGTCTCTTTCTCTTTCTGTTGAATGTTCGCTAATTCTTCAATTCTCCCTTCCATTTCAGTAATTCTTTCCTGAGCTATGCCTAATCTATTGTTTAACTTTCCATTAAATTATACATTTCAGTGACTATGTTTTCTAGAAAGTGAATTTGGTTCTTTTAGTGAATTTGGCTCTTTTAAAGACCATCCAGTCTTTTTTAGCATATACATAAAGCTAAAGTATTTAAAAAAAATACTGTATTTGTGTTGTTATTGTTATATAATATGTGTTTAATATACAACATTAAATAAAAGTAAATATATTACAATATTAAAGTAAATGATAACCAACAATTTCTAGGCAGCAATTTCCTCTTGGGTAAGGAAGGACATACAGATCAGTAATGAATCTATGGGAGGCTTCAATAGTACTATATTTCATTTCTTAAACCAGATGTTGAGTTTATAGGGTGTTGGCATAAATAAATAAAATTTTAAATAAATAAACTTTTAAATATATTTTGAAGGTACAATTTCCTGAAAATTCCTCCCATGGTACTATTTCTGTCTTTTTATATAAAAAGATATAGAGATATGTATTGTTATAAAGCCATTATTTATATCAAATTCCTGTCTTTGGCAGCTTCATCTCACATAGCCTATATCCTATCTTTTGACTTCACAAAAGAAAAATGAGCTCTGACATGTCCTTTCCATCAACTTCCTTCTCGATCACCTCCGGATGCTCATTCCCTCACCCATCGGTGTTACCCTTTTATTTTGTGTTGGTAGAGGTATCCCTATGTCTTTGTATATGAAAACATCGAGACTTTTATTCCTGACTTCATCTTCTGCAGCAGGGATTGGCAAACCTTTTCTGTAAAGGGCCACATGGTAGATATTTTAGACTTTGCAAGACATACAAGTACTCAATGCTGCTATTGTGGTATAAAGGCAACCCAGCTTGTTTCAGCGCTTCCCCATTTTTTTGTTCGTGTGTTTTGAAGATATTGTTTCACCCAATTTGCTCTAATACCCAGCCCATGTTCAAAATCCTTAAATCTCAAAAATATTATTTTATTGTAGATTTGTTTGAAACAGGATGCAAACAAGATTATTATTTTTCTTAAGTTTCTATTCTACAACAACCTCTCTTCCCATTAAATTTTTTCATGGCATTGACTTACTAAAGAAATCAGGCCCTGTAGGCTGTCCTATGTTCTGGATTTTGCTGATTGTTTTCTCTTGAAATAGTTTAACTTGTTCATTTACCCCTTTATTCCATGAAAATTGGTAGGTAGATCTAGAGGCTTGATTACATTGAATTTTAATTCTGGGGCGGTGGGGACGGTGGAGGATAAGGGGCAAAAGTCCATCATGAGTGTGTTGAGTACTTTTCGTTTCTTCTTGTGGTAATGCACATAACATCTACTTTTCCACTTTTAGTGATAATAAGATTGATTGAGTTGTAAGATGTACCAGTCTAATTCCTCGATTATAATGTTCTTCATGGACTTTTGCATTGCCTTTTCTCCTAGAAGTTTCAGCAGTCAGTAATGATTTTTGTCTAGGGCCATATTAAAGGGATACAAAATGGTGATTTTTCCCCCTAATTCTGTCACTCCTTTTGTGCCTATTAGCTGGAATTTTTCTATAAGAATAATTTTTCCCATCAACTATTTGTAACCCTGAAAAATACTTTGCCCAGAAAACACAAGATAAATGTTTATTTATTAATTCTCAGGAGAGTTATAGCAATCCCCAGTGGTGATCAGTGAGTTTTTCTTTATATTTTAATTCAATATCATACATTCTCTGATATGTATAAATTTAATATTTTTCAATCCATTGCAACCATTGTTCTTTTTGATGCTCACATTTTTCCATCCTTGCAAGTGGGAGGCCCTTCAAGTTGACTGTTGTGTCTTTTGGACATGATTGCACTAGTTTTTGATATTTTTTCTTTCTTTCTGATGCCATGAAGAATCCTAGGCTCATTTTGTACATTTTCAGCTACAGACTTGGAACCAGATGTTTCTTCCAAAAGCCTGGTTCCTTTTCATGAAGAGTGATATTTAGAGACCAAAATCTGAGCCCTAGGGCTGCTCATTGACACTGGGTCATCTTTGTTGCCAGGGCCTTTGCAGTGGGCATAACTGGAATACACACACTTGCACACACACATATATACCCTTAGTCATGAACCCACACTATTTCCAAATAAAGTACAAGATTTCAGAATTTTTACTTAACTTCTTTGATTTTTATACTTGAATATCTTTCCTATATCATATAAATATTGATTCCTAGCATTAACATATCGACTTATCTTCTTTAGCCTACACTATGTCCGTATTAATTTCAAAATAACAATACCAGGAGTATTACAAAATGAGACTATTGAATGCAATTCAAAATTTTAACTCTGATAAATTTTAAATTTATCTGTAGTTTATTTGAATTTTCTACACAATGATATCATTTGTGAATAATGACAGTTTTATTTCTTCTTTTCCAATTCTTACCTTTTATTCTTTCTCTGAATTTTTTTGTAGCATCTCTGCTATAATGTTGAATAGAGGTGGGATAGTGGGCAAATTTGTCTTTCCCTTTACCAAGTGGAAAGCTTTAAATTGTTTTACTATTAATTATAATATTTGCTGTTTTTTAAGAATAAGTTTTCTTTTTTAATAGATAAAACCACTTTATCAGATTCAGAAAGTTTTACTTTATGCCTTATTTATAAAGAGCTTATTGCCATGAGTTGATTTTGAATTTTATTAAACCATTTTTCTGCTTCTTCTGGAACTATAATATGATTCCCCTCTGTGTTGGTCTGAAAGGATGTACATACCCTAGAAAAGCCATGTTTTAATCAAAATCCCAATTCATAAAGGTAGAATAATCCCTATTCACTACTGTATGTTTCAAACTAATCAGATCATCTCCCTGGAGATGTGATTTAATCAAGAGGGATTGTTAAGCTGGATTAGGTGATGACATATCTCCACCCATTTGGGTGGATCTTGATAAGTTTCTGGAGTTCAATAAAAGAGGAAACATTTTGGAGAATGAAAGGCAGCAGAGCAGAATGACATAGCCATGAGAAGCAGAGTCCACCAGCCAGCGGCCTTTGGAGTTGAAGAAGGAACATGCCTCCCGGGGAGCTTCATGAAACAGGAAGCCAGAAGCTAGCAGATGACACCGTGCTTGCCATGTGCTCTACCAGATAAGAGAGAAACCCTGACTGTGTTCGCCATGTGCCTTCTTACCTGAGAGAGAAACCTGAACTTCATTGGCCTTCTTGAACTAAGGTGTCTTTTCCTGGGTGCCTTTGATTGAACATTTCTATAGACTTGTTTTAGTTGGGACATTTTCTCAGCCTTAGAACTGTAAACAAGCCACTTATTAAATTCCGCTTTATAAAAACCATTCCATTTCTGGTATATTGCATTCTGGCAGCTGGCAAACTTGAACACCCTCCTTTATTTGTTAATAGGATGGGTTACATTTTTGAAAATTTCTTTAATAAATTTGTATTACTTTTGGTTCTTCAAGAGGCAGATATCAAGAAGGCCTTATAAATGCAAGTGATTTATAGGGAGAAATGACTGTGAAGGATAAATGGAAGGAAACAAGTAGACAGGGAAAGCATAAACAGTTCTTACGTCTGTGAAAGGAGAGAGGGAAGGAGGGAGGATTAAGCAAGAAGAGTCTCAGGCTGCCACGTAGTTATAAGAAAGTGTTGGTCAGACCAATGGGAAGTTTTTGAGCCACAGTCTTCTGTTAGAGGTGATATGAAGTTGCTTAGTCGCTGGTGGAGAGCATATGGGAGGGAGCATGGCTCCAGCATGACCACAGTGGTGGATCCCCTGGTGTGGAATCTGGGGTGTCAGTCAACCCTGCTCCCCACAGTAGGAGCTCTGAAAGGTACATTCAAAGGTACACATCAAAACTTTTTCATAACTCCAAACGGAAACTCTGCTCATTAAGCAAACACTCCCCATTTCCCCTTACCTACCCCCAGCCCCTGATAACCTGTAATCGACTCTTCATCTCTATGTATTTACTAGTTCTAGGTATCTCATTTACATAAAATAATACAATATTTTTCCTTTGTGTCTGGCTTATTTCACTTCACAAGATGCCTTTAAGGGTCATCATTCTTTGGTAGGGGTGGTCCAAGCACAACCTGCTGCCTTTCCCTGTGACCCACAAATAAACCCCGTGCTTAGGACTGTGTTAGTCTTCTCCTAGGATGGAATGATACATGGGGACTGACTTCCTTCTCAGCAGTGCCTTGAGGTTAAGCGTGGCTTTCTGGTTCTCCCGAGGAGGCCTTGGAGCACCAGCCAGCCCTCCGTGTGTCCATGCATCCATCCTTGTCTGCACCTGTCTGTCCAGCAGTCGGCACCTGGCCACCTTCAGCCAACCAGGTGGGCCTTGGGGAGCCCGTGGGGAGAGCATGAGCCAGCCATTGATCCATTTTGAGTTAAATTTTTTTTGTATGCTGTATGGCAGGGTCACATTTCGTTATGTTCCATATGAGAATCCCATTATTGCAGCACCATTTGTTGAATTTGTGATGGTTTGTTTGTTTTTTGGGAAGTGTATGGACCAGGACTTGAGCCCAGGTCTCCCATATGGTAAGTGAGAATTCCACTACTGAACTACCTTTGTGCCCCCATTTTGAGTTAATTTTTGTATATGGTTGAGGTAGGGATCCATTTCCTTCTCTTTTGCATTGTGGATATACAGTTTTCCCAGAACCACTTGTTGAAGGGACTATTCTTTTCCTAGTAAGCAGATTTAGCAACTTACTAGATGTGTGTGTTTATTACTGAGTGCTCAGTTCTTTTCTATTGGTCTATTTTTCTGTCTTCATGCCAGTACCATACTGTTTTGGTTATTGTAGCTTTGTAATAGGTTTTCAAATTGGGAAGTATGCATCCTTCAATTTTGTTCTTTTCAACATGGTGTGGTAGTTAGAGTCAGTTGTCAACTTGGCCAGGTGAAGGTGCCTGGTTATATTGCTGTAGACATGAGCCGATGACATGTGAACCTCGTCTGTTGCTGATTACATCTGCAGTCAGTTAGGAGGCGTGCCTGCTGCAATGAATGATGTTTGATTTAATTGGCTGATGCTTACATGAGAGCTCATCGTAGCACAGCCCAAGCAGTTCAGCATACCTCATTTCAGCACTCGCAGCTCAGCCCAGGCCTTTGGAGATGCAGAAAGGAATCAGCCCAGGGAAAGTGGTTGGAACCCAGAGGCCTGGAGAGAAGGCCAGCAGAGATTACCCTGTGCCTTCCCGCAGAAGAAAGAACTTCAGTGGAAAGTTAGCTGCCTTTCCTCTGAAGAACTACTGAAATAAATCCCCTTTTATTAAAAGACAATCCATCTCCGGCGTGTTGCATTCTGGCAGCTAGCAAACTAGAACACATGGTTATGGCAATTGAGAGGCCTTTGCCATTCCATATGAATTTTTAAAAAATTTTTGTATTGATATATATTATATATTCACATACCATGTAATCATCCAAAGTGTATAATCAATGGTTCACAATATCATCATATAGCTGTGCATTTATCATCACAATTGACTTTTTTTCTTTTTTGAGAAACACAACATCTACAAAAAAGCAATACATTTCAAAGCACATCACCATAATTAGTTGTAGAACAGATTTTAGAGTTTGGTATGGGTTACAATTTCACAATTTTAGGTTTTTACTTCTAGCTGCTCTAAGCATTCCATATGAATTTTTTTTATTAATTAAAAAAATTAACTAACACAACATTTAGAAATCATTCCATTCTACATATGCAATCAGTAATTCCATATGAATTTGATGATTGTCTTTTCCATCCCTGCGAAAGACGATGCTGGAATTTTCATTGTAATTGTGTGAAATCTGTAAATCACTTAATGTAGTATGGTGGTTTGAAGCTGGTATATACCCCAGAAAGACATGTTCTTAAATTTAATCCATTCTTGTGGGTGTAAACCAATGGTAAATAGGATCTTTGATGAGATTATTTCAGTTAGGGCAAAGCCCTGGGTGGTTCTTTTTTTTTTTTTTATCTCTCAGCCACTGACACTTTATTTTGTCTCATTTCTCTCTTCTCACTTTCGGTCAAGAAGCTTTTCTCAATCCCTTGATGCTGAGTTCCACCTCATTCTGGGATTTCTGTCCCATGTTGCCAAGGTGGTTTACACCCCTGGGAGTCCTGTCCCATGTAGAGAGGGGGAGGGCAGTAAGTTTGCTTGCCATGTTGGTTGAGAGAGAGAAAGGCCACATCTGAGCAACAAAAGAGGTTCTCTGGGGGTGATTCTTAGGCCTAATTTTATGTAGGCTTAGTTTATCCCTTGTGGGGATAAGTTTCATGGGGACAAACCCCAAGATTAAGGGACCGTCCTATTGACTTTGTTGTCCCCACTGCTTGCGAGAATGTCAGGAATTCTCCAAATGGGGAAGTTGAATTTTCCCCCATTCTTTGCAAATATTTCTTTATTCACTGTTCAAGTCATTCTGGGATTTATCAGGGCATCACACTAACCTGGACAAACCTACAAAATCACATGCCCTATTCAAGGTTCCATGTACTTATGGTGTTCAATTAAACTGTCCATATAAATTAAATTAGGTAATGCACTAGTCAAAATATAAATTTTGTAACAAATAAACATTCTTTGCTTTAGTCTCACACTGAAGTTGAAGTTTTAAAATATGAATGACCATCTATTTTCAACACTCTGCAATATTGACATTCTTTTGCTCTTCCTCAAGCAAAAACATTTTTTAATTTGTACATTTAGTCACTATCACTGTACACTCTAGGCATTTCTAGATGATACCATCTCAGTCTTTATCATCTATCTTTCCTTTTGATTTCATTTGTGCCCCCAGACCTCCTTCCTCTATCATTCTCACATACAGCTTCATTAGGTGTTCTAACATTATTGTGCTACAATCAGATAATATTGTGCTATCCTGGGATGGTGCTTAATCGTCTTACTGGAGTCCTTTAGAAATGAGATGAATACAGGGAGAAAGAAAGCCATGGAAGTAACAAAACCCAGAAGAGAAGGGAGAGGGCAAGCACATGCTTCCATATGACTTGCCATGTGGCAGAGCAGTCAAGTATCACTGGCAGCCAGTCTTCGAGAAGAAAGCATTGCCTTGATAATGCTTTGATTTGGACATTTTTCTCGGCCCTGAAACTGTCAGCTAATAAATTCTCAGTGTTTAAAATCAACCCATTTTACGATATCTGCTTTCAGGAGTCTAGTAAATGAAAACAGGTAGTATCTACATTTTAATATTAAGCCTTCCAATCCATGAACATAGGATGACTTTACATTTATTTAGGACTTTAATTTCTTTTGGCAATATTTTGTAGCTTTCTGTGAACAAATATTTCATATCTTTGGTTCAATTTGTTCCTAGATATTTTATTTATTTAAATGCTGTTGTAAATGGAATTTTTTCTTGATTTCCTTTTTGAATTGTTCATTGCTGGTGCAAACATATATGAGTTTTGCTTGTCCATTGTGCAACACACACTTTTGATGAAGTTTGGCTCTGTCTTTAGAACAAATTTTAAAAGAAACATGCTAGATTTATATAAAGAAAACTTAAGTACAGAGGGATGCAATTGAAAAATTGAACAAATGAAATACATAAAACATATATTTAGAAAGAAAAGCTCTATATCATAGAGATGTCATTTCTCACTTATTAATTTAGAATGTTCCAAATAATAATAATAACAAGATTATTTAAATGTGGATGCTGAGGGCAGGCCACGGTGGCTCAACAGGCACGAATGCTCGCCTGCGATGCCAGAAGACCCGAGTTCGATTCCTGGTGCCTGCCCATGGGGAAAAGAAAAAAGTGGATGCTGAACCCAAAAATTGATTTAAAACTTAATATATAAATATAAAGCAGAAAACAAGAAAAGCTGAGGTATGTTGAAAAAAAGTATAACAAAGGAAGATTAACAGTGTCAAATATTAGAACATATTATAAATATCTAGTAATTAAAACAGTATGACACTGATACATGAATAGACAAATAAAGCAATAGAGCAAATTAGGAAGCCCATACGTAGTTATAATATGACATTATGATAAATGTGACAGTTGCAATCAGTTGCAAAAATAAATAATTTAATAAATAGTAAGGACAAAAATTGGGTAGCTGTTTTAGTTTGCTAAAGCTGTTGAAATGCAGATACCACAAAAATAGGTTAGCTTTTGTAATGGGGACTAATTAGTGTACAAGCTCACAGTTCTAAAGCCATGAAAATGCCCAAATCTAGGCATCATCGAGACCATACCTGCTTCCTGAAGACAGGCTACTGGCGATCCAAGACCTCTCTGTTCCATGGGAAAGCACATGGCGGGGTCCGCTGGTTCCACTTTCTTTTCTGGGTTTCTATTGCTTCCTGCTTCCTGCTCTAGCGGCTCCCTCTCTGCCTCTGTGACTTTCTTTCTCAGATTCTGTGTCTTTCTCTCTGTCTTCTGTGTGTGTGTGTCTCTGTATTTCATCTTCTCATAAAGGACTCTAGTAAGAGGATTAAAACCCACCTGGGCCTGCGTCAACTGAACTAGCTTAATAAAAGGTCCCGCCCGCAGCGGGTTCCCACCACAGAAACGGGTCAGCTTTAAAAGCCTGCTCTTCTGGAGTCCATAGCTTCAAACCGTCACAGTGGTCATCTAGAAACCAAAATAAAATTTCTTCCCTCATACCTTTCATAAATGTAAATCTACTAGAAGAAAATACGGAGACTTGGAAAGAAAAGACTCAAAGTAGGAAGATCTTAATAACGACACATAACAAAGAAGCTATAAAATGAAAGACTGACAAATTAAACTATATATATATATATTTTTTTTTACGTGGGAAAAGTTTCATACACAAAGTAAAAACACAGACTGCTAAAATTTGCAATTAATATCACAAACAAAAGGTCTGGATGTTTTAATATATAAAATTCACCTAAATCGTTAAGAAAAAGACCAACAGTAATGGTCTTGATAGATAGTAACAAAAAGCTCCACTTTATTTTTTTAGTTAAACAGCAACAGTTTATCTCTCAGCTATGTTTCGTGTCCACTGGATGTCAGTTGAGTCTCTTTTCTGTGTTGCTCTCTGTACAGGGGTTAGGCTAGTGAGGCGCTATCTCCAGAAGATTCCTAGTAATCGTGGCAGAGGGGAACAGACTGCAGGTCTTGCTTGAGCAGTTAAAATGGGCCTGAAAGCAACACCCATCAATTCCGTGACCAGTCACTGACCGCCACTAGTCAGGTGGCTCCACTCAAACCAAACGGACCAGGCTAGGCCGTACTCCGCCTGCCTGCAGGAGAGGAGAACTTGACATTGCTGAGTAGCACTGAGGCCTATCACATCAGTGTTTCTATTGAAGGTCTAGACAAAGAAAGACGATGACATATTTCATTACATTCCACATGCTGGTTATTAAAGAAATAAGACATTCCTCTCTTTCCAAAATTGGTACCGACATTTTTCTGATCCACAGAGTGAATCTGGGGATCTGTGAGGTAGATGAGCCCTTTTCCATTACCAGTCACCCAACCTAAAAGAGAAATGAATGCGTCTGAGTATTCAATGCCCTGTTAATGTCAGTAAAGTATTTCAGAAAATAGACGTTTTAAAAGACATTTTAAAAACTTGGTCATCTTGTGGTTTATGTTTAATAAATTTCTGCTGAGAGATTTGGTGTTGCGATTCCAATTATTGGTTTAAGAAGGATTGAATATTGGACAATTACATTTGTCAAATGTGACATATCTAAATCATTTATCTTTAAGGACTTAGAGAGCAATAAAATGCACTAAGTATAATTATTACAATTATAATATTTAATATTTCCTTCATGATGCTGAAATTTTCTTTATGCCCTACTCACTAATACATATATTCATTGATTCATTAAACAAATATTCATTCAGTGCACATACTGTTCAAATCACCATTGTAAGCACTGGGATACAGCAGTGAACAAATCAGTAAAAATCCTTATGCTCGTGAAGCCAAATTTTCTTGTAAGGAGGATAGGTCAATAAACAAGATAAATAAGGAAAATCTATAATATGAAAGAGAGTGATAAATGCTATGGAGAGGGGAATATAGAGAACACCTTGGGAGTAGCCAGGGAATTATTATTAGAAATAATTATAATAAATTTCATTTATCAGTTAAGTGTAGACTATTGGTTAATAAAAATTCTAATAATAAAATGACCAGGCACACTGAAAACAAAGTCAAAAGACTAATGCAGATTTTAAGATACATTGGATTTCAGTATACATAGTTTTCTTTTCCATAATGACCCCATTTATGAAACCCATCATCACACCTGCAATAGGGGTAAAGGACTGGAGGAAAGGAAGGGGTCAAAGAAGTTATTTCCACATGAAAAAAAAATGCAACAACAAGAAATTTACATCACAGAAACCCACTTCAGTGAAATGAAAGAAAAAAAACAAAGCTGTTATGGATTTTACTCTGGAACTGAGAGAAAAGAATATAAATGAGATACTTTCAGTCATTACTTGGCACCTTAGAGGCTTATGGAAGCTTCAGACATATTTTGCAGGCATAATTTGCTACATATAGTAAAACCAATTAAGTTAGGCACTGAAACAATCTACTAAGAAGGGAAAGGTAGAGCTACTTACATAAGCTCACATTAACACATAAATAATATTAAAAATAAAAAATAATTCCAAGTTTCACATACCTTGTAAATCGACTACAACATCTCTATGTTTGGAGAACTCATAAGAAAAATGGCCAAAAGCCAACCCATATTCTGTGGCTTTGTATTCTGCTTTCACCACTTTCGTGTTATTTGATAATTTTACAAATTCTCCCAGTATGTAAGGTTCCACGCTGACGCATCCCTTTATTGTCTTGCCTTCTAAAATCTGAAAAATAGAAATGAAAAGGCAAATATAGCATGATGGTGAAGGTCACAAGCTTTAATTTAAACCTAAGTTCTGCCACTTAGGAGCTTAGCAACTTCTCTAGACTTTGGTTTCATCAACTGTTAGAATAGGTAAAACAATAACTATCTCATTCGATTATTAAGAGGATTATATGAGAGAATTAATGTAAAGCATTTAACATTGTATGTGCATATGATATTGTCAAAAATTATTGTTATTCCTTTATTTAAATGCTTGCTTAAAAATTAGGCCATGGCCCGCAGCAGCCGAGCCGCCTGCCCTCCTTCTCCCCTCTCTTTCTCCGCCGGCCCGCCGCGCGGCGCCCACGCCCCGCAGCAGCCGAGCCGCCCGCCCTCCTTCTCCCCTCTCTTTCTCCGCCGGCCCGCCGCGCGGCGCCCACGCCCCGCAGCAGCCGAGCCGCCCACCCTCCTTCTCCCCCCTCCTCCCCCTCCTGCTCTGGCTGCTCTCCAACCACCACGGTGCCCTCTTCCCCCACCTTCACCGTGCTCCTCCGCCAACAGCCTCGACAGCCTTGCCGCCCTCACCTTTCCTCCTCCAGAACAGCTATTGGGGGAGTGGAGATAATACAGAGCAGCTCCCGGAGCCACGAGGGAGATCAAAGGGACAGCATACCCCATCCTGGAACGGCTGACTATCTGGGAGAACCAGCTCCGGTGAGATCACCAAGGGGCATGGGCTTTCCTGGGTGGGACGGCAAGCGACCGGAGTCCCTCCCTTCCACCTTCCCGGGCCAGCTGGTAGAATTGGACAGGCGGTCCCCTTAGGCCGCGGCGGCTGGTGCCCCCACCACACGAGGCCCCCCGGAACAACTGAGATAGTTGGGTCGGAAATCCCCAGACTGCGGAGAACAGTGACCGGGGGATCCCTTCCAAACACGTGACTCCCCCGTCGGCTGGGAACAGTGCACTCTCCCGGGCTGCGACAGCTGGCGCCCTCCCGCCACGCTTGGTGCCCCGGGCCGACTGGCTAATTTGGCCGGACGCTCTCCTGTGCTGCGACGGCCGGCGACCCTCCCCGCGTTTGGAACCCCGGGCCGGCTGGCATTCTTCCAAGACGCTTCGGTTGCCGAACCTCCCTTACGGCGAGAGTTTTCCAGAGCTGAGGGACCCACAGCAACTTTCGCTGGTGGAACCCACAGACAGGCGTGTGCCACGAGCGCCACCTACTGGGCAGGATAGGAAGAACAGAACCCAGAGATTGCACAGAAAAATCTTTCAACCTGTGGGGTCGAACACCCAGGGAAATCTGACTAAATGCCCAGACGCCAGCAGAAGATAACGGATCACGCTCAGAAAATTGAACATATGGCCCAGTCAAACGAAGAAACCAATAGTTCAAATGAGATACAGGAGCTGAAACAACTAATGCTGAATATATGAACAGAAATGGAAAACCTCTTCAAAAACGAAATCGATAAATTGAGGGAGGACATGAAGAAGACATGGGCTGAACATAAAGAAGAAATAGAAAAACTGAAAAAACAAATCACAGAACTTATGGAAGTGAAAGATAAAGTAGAAAAGATGGAAAAAACAATGGATACCTACAACGACAGATTTAAAGAAACAGAAGATAGAATTAGTGATTTGGAGGATGAAACATCTGAATTCCAAAGAGAAACAGAAACTATCTGGAAAAGAATGGAAAAATTTGAACAAGGTATCAGGGAACTCAAGGACAATGTGAACCGTACAAATATACGTGTAGTGGGTATCCCAGAAGGAGAAGAGAAGGGAAAAGGAGGAGAAAAACTAATGGAAGAAATTATCACTGAAAATTTCCCAACTCTTATGAAAGACCTAAAATTACAGATCCAAGAAGTGCAGCGCACCCCAAAGAGATTAGACACAAATAGGCGTTCCCCAAGACACTTACTAGTTAGAATGTCAGAGGTCAAAGAGAAAGAGAGGATCTTGAAGGCAGCGAGAGAAAAACAATCCGTCACATACAAGGGAAACCCAATAAGACTATGTGTAGATTTCTCAGCAGAAACCATGGAAGCTAGAAGACAGTGGGATGATATATTTAAGTTACTAAAAGAGAAAAACTGCCAGCCAAGACTCCTATATCCATCAAAATTGTCCTTCAAAAATGAGGGAGAAATTAAAACATTCTCAGACAAAAAGTCACTAAGAGAATTTGTGACCAAGAGACCAGCTCTGCAAGAAATACTAAAGGAAACACTAGAGTCAGATACAAAAAGACAGAAGAGAGAGACATGGAGAAAAGTGTAGAAAGAAGGAAAGTCAGATATGATATATAAAATACAAAAGGCAAAATGGTAGAGGAAAATATTATCCAAACAGTAATAACTCTAAATGTCAATGGACTGAATTCCCCAATTAAAAGACATAGACTGGCAGAATGGATTAAAAAACAGGATCCTTCTATATGCTGTCTACAGGAAACACATCTTAGACCCAAAGATAAACATAGGTTGAAAGTGAAAGGTTGGGAAAAGATATTTCATGCAAACAACAACCAGAAAAGAGCAGGAGTGGCTATACTAATATCTAACAAATTAGACTTCAAATGTAAAACAGTTAAAAGAGACAAAGAAGGACACTATATACTATTAAAAGGAACAATTAAGCAAGAAGACATAACAATCATAAATATTTACACACCGAACCAGAATGCCCCAAAATACGTGAGGAATACACTGCAAACACTGAAGAGGGAAATAGACACATATACCATAATAGTTGGAGACTTCAATTCACCACTCTCATCAATGGACAGAACATCTACACAGAGGATCAATAAAGAAATAGAGAACCTGAATATTACTATAAATGAACTTGACTTAACAGACATTTATAGGACATTACATCCCACAACAGCAGGATACACCTTTTTTTCAAGTGCTCATGGATCATTCTCAAAGATAGACCATATGCTGGGTCACAAAGCAAGTCTTAACAAATTTAAAAATATTGAAATCATACACAACACTTTCTCGGATCATAAAGGAATGAAGTTGGAAATCAATAATAGGCAGAGTGCCAGAAAATTCATAAATACATGGAGGCTCAACAACACACTCTTAAACAACAAATGGGTCAAAGAAGAAATTGCAAGAGAAATTAGTAAATACCTAGAGGCAAATGAAAATGAAGACACAACATATCAAAACTTATGGGACGCAGCAAAGGCAGTGCTAAGAGGGAAATTTATTGCCCTAAATGCCTTTATCAGAAAAGAAGAAAAGGCAAAAATGCAGGAATTAACTGTCCACTTGGAAGAACTGGAGAAAGAACAGCAAACTAATCCCAAAGCAAGCAAAAGGAAAGAAATAACAAAAATTAGAGCAGAAATAAATGAAATTGAAAACATGAAAACAATAGAGAAAATCAATAAGACCAGAAGTTGGTTCTATGAGAAAATCAACAAGATTGATGGGCCCTTAGCAAGATTGACAAAAAGAAGAAGAGAGAGGATACAAATAAATAAGATTAGAAATGAAAGAGGAGACATAACTACTGACCTCACAGAAATAAAGGAGGTAATAACAGGATACTATGAACAACTTTACGCTAATAAATACAATAATTTAGAAGAAATGGACAGGTTCCTGGAAAGACATGAACAACCAACTTTGACTCAAGAAGAAATAGACGACCTCAACAAACCAATCACAAGTAAAGAGATTGAATTAGTTATTCAAAAGCTCCCTAAAAAGAAAAGTCCAGGACCAGACGGCTTCACATGTGAATTCTACCAAACGTTCCAGAAAGAATTAGTACCTACTCTCCTCAAACTCTTCAACATAATCGAAGTGGAGGGAAAACTACCTAATTCATTCTATGAAGCCAACATCACCCTCATACCAAAACCAGGCAAAGATATTACAAAAAAAGAAAACTACAGACCAATCTCTCTAATGAATACAGATGCAAAAATCCTCAATAAAATTCTAGCAAATCGTATCCAACAACACATTAAAAGAATTATACATCATGACCAAGTAGGATTCATCCCAGGTATGCAAGGATGGTTCAACATAAGAAAATCAATTAATGTAATACACCATATCAACAAATCAAAGCAGAAAAATCACATGATCATCTCAATTGATGCAGAGAAGGCATTTGACAAGATTCAACATCCTTTCCTGCTGAAAACACTTCAAAAGATAGGAATACAAGGGAACTTCCTTAAAATGATAGAGGGAATATATGAAAAACCCACAGCTAATATCATCCTCAATGGGGAAAAATTGAAAACTTTCCCCCTAAGGTCAGGAACAAGACAAGGATGTCCACTATCACCACTATTATTCAACATTGTGTTGGAAGTTCTAGCCAGAGCAATTAGGCAAGAAAAAGAAATACAAGGCATCAAAATTGGAAAGGAAGAAGTAAAACTATCACTGTTTGCAGACGATATGATACTATATGTAGAAAACCCAGAAAAATCCACAACAAAATTACTAGAGCTAATAAATGAGTACAGCAAAGTAGCAGGCTACAAGATCAACATTCAAAAATCTGTAGCTTTTCTATACACTAGTAATGAACAAGCTGAGGCGGAAATCAAGAAACGAATCCCATTTACAATCACAACTAAAAGAATAAAATACCTAGGAATAAATTTAACCAAAGAGACAAAAAACCTATATAAAGAAAACTACAAAAAACTGCTAAAAGAAATCACAGAAGACCTAAATAGATGGAAGGGCATACCGTGTTCATGGATTGGAAGACTAAATATAGTTAAGATGTCAATCCTACCTAAATTGATTTACAGATTCAACGCAATACCAATCAAAATCCCAACAACTTATTTTTCAGAAATAGAAAAACCAATAAGCAAATTTATCTGGAAGGGCAGGGTACCCCGAATTGCTAAAAACATCTTGAGGAAAAAAAACGAAGCTGGAGGTCTCGCGCTGCCTGACTTTAAGGCATATTATGAAGCCACAGTGGTCAAAACAGCATGGTATTGGCATAAAGATAGATCTATCGACCAATGGAATCGAATAGAGTGCTCAGATATAGACCCTCTCATCTATGGACATTTGATCTTTGATAAGGCAGTCAAGCCAACTCACCTGGGACAGAACAGTCTCTTCAATAAATGGTGCCTAGAGAACTGGATATCCATATGCAAAAGAATGAAAGAAGACCCATCTCTCACACCCTATACAAAAGTTAACTCAAAATGGATCAAAGATCTAAACATTAGGTCTAAGACCATAAAACAGTTAGAGGAAAATGTTGGGAGATATCTTATGGATCTTACAACTGGAGGTGGTTTAATGGACCTTAAACCTAAAGCAAGAACACTGAAGAAGGAAATAAATAAATGGGAGCTCCTCAAAATTAAACACTTTTGTGCATCAGAGAACTTCATCAAGAAAGTAGAAAGACAGCCTACACAATGGGAGACAATACTTGGAAATGACATATCAGATAAAGGTCTAGTATCCAGAATTTATAAAGAGATTATTCAACTCAACAACAAAAAGACAGCCAACCCAATTACAAAATGGGAAAAAGACTTAAACAGACACCTACCAGAAGAAGAAATACGGATGGCCAAGAGGCACATGAAGAGATGCTCAATGTCCCTGGCCATTAGAGAAATGCAAATCAAAACCACAATGAGATATCATCTCACACCCACCAGAATGGCCATTATCAACAAAACAGAAAATGACAAGTGCTGGAGAGGATGCGGAGAAAGAGGCACACTTATCCACTGTTGGTGGGAATGTCAAAGGGTGCAACCACTGTGGAAGGCAGTTTGGCGGTTCCTCAAAAAGCTGAATATAGAATTGCCATACGACCCAGCAATACCATTGCTAGGTATCTACTCAAAGGACTTAAGGGCAAAGACACAAACGGACATTTGCACACCAATGTTTATAGCAGCGTTATTTACAATTGCAAAGAGATGGAAACAGCCAAAATCTCCATCAACAGAAGAGTGGCTAAACAAACTGTGGTATATACATACGATGGAATATTATGCAGCTTTAAGACAAGATAAACTTATGAACCATGTAATAACATGGATGGACCTAGAGAATATTATGCTGAGTGAATCCAGCCAAAAACTAAAGGACAAATACTGTATGGTCCCACTGATGTGAACGGACATTCGAGAATAAACTTGAAATATGTCATTGGTAACAGAGTTCAGCAGGAGTTAGAAACATGGTAAGACAATGGGTAATTGAAGCTGAAGGGATACAGACTGTGCAACAGGACTAGATACAAAAACTCAAAAATGGACAGCACAATAATACCTAATTGTAAAGTAATCATGTTAAAATACTGAATGAAGCTGCATCTGAGCTATAGGGTTTTTTTTGTTTTTGTTTGCTTGTTGGTTTGTTTGTTGTTGTTTTTTACTATTACTGCTACTTTTATTTCTTTTCTTTATATTAACATTTTATATCTTTTTCTGTTGTGTTGCTAGTTCCTCTAAACCGATGCAAATGTACTAAGAAACAATGATCATGCATCTATGTGATGATGTTAAGAATTACTGAGTGCATATGTAGAATGGTATGATTTCTAAATGTTGTGTTAATTTCTTTTTTTTTTTTTCTTTCCGTTAATAAAAAAAAAAAAAAAAATTAGGCCATGCACTATACATGATGCCTAATGAATGCAGGTGGCTGAAGGATGCACTGACTGAGAAGTGCATTGGTGAACGATGGTGTGTACTTATGAACGAAGATTGTTCTGCTACAAAAAGGAACAAAGTCATGAGGCATGCAATATTGTGAATGAACATGTGGGGCTTTTGGTAAGGCAAAATAAGCCAGATGCAAAACCCTTAAGAAAATGCTTGTGAGAAGACATGAACCTAGATTGTAAGCTTTTAGAGTAGACACATTAAGTCTGTAGTGGTGATTATTATTTCTGGATTTCAAGAGGCTGTTTTATATATCTCTGTCTATATAAAGATATACAGATATATCTAATATATGATATTTAGAGGTAAGAATGAAGCCGATTAGGTTGAGGTTAAAGTAGTTCAGAACATAGGGGTAAGGAAGACAGTGTTTATTTTTTGGAAGCACACATACTCTTTGAGACCAAAGGAAGAAAGGTTTATTTGGCCTGAAACTGAGATTTTCTGTAGCGCATAATCTAACCCAACCTATCAGTATAGCTCATCTGAACAACTGAAACACAGGGAGCCCAGAATAAGAAAGCGGTCCTTTTAATTCTGCATACATTATTGTAATGCCTAGATACATCCTAGAGTATATTAAGCGATAATCAAAAAGTATAGACAAAGTTCCTTGAGGGTGGGAGAAAGAATATGGAACTATCAAACCTTACCATCAGGGAATCCCCTGATACAAACTTCAGGGATCCTGAGGCTTACTCGTGTGAAGCTTATATAGGTAGTGGAGAAGCCTAGACTACCTATAGGCACGCCTAAGAGTTACATCTGGAGAATCTCTTTGCTCAGATGTGGCCTCACTCTCTCTAAGCCCAACTCTGCAAGTGAAATCATTGCCCTCCCCACTACGTGGGACATGCCATCCAGGGGTAGAAGTCTGCCTGGTGATGTGAGAGATGATTCCAGGGATGCCAGCCCTGGCACCATGAGATCAACAATTTCATCCTGACCAAAAGGGGGAAAAGAAGTGTAACTAATAAAGTATCAGTGGTAGAGAGAGTTCAAATAGAGTCGAGAGGCTATTCTGAAGGTTGCTCTAATGCAAGCTTTTAGACCTTGCTACCTATCATAACCTGCCAAACCCCAAACCAGGACCATTCCAGCCAATCCTAAAGAACATCTAGGGCAATATATAAGATTCCACAAGGGTTCCATGCACTAGAATAAATTTCCAGAAACCTACATTAACCTCCAGATGTGTCCCTGGTTCAGATAAATCCTGAAACCTAGTCCAGCCTCTCTAGAACATCAGATGGTTCCGTCTTCCTACCCCATATTAGTGACAGACCCTTCCAATATGAAAACTTTAGAATGGTCATCACCCAAACACCCCTAAAGAGAGGGATGGAAAGATCAAAGATGATGGTGGAATTATACAGTGAAAATAGGATTTAACAAACAAATATGAATGCTGAATCATTAAATTAATATCTCTTTTAGTCTCCAATATTTTAGAGCAGCTAGAAGTAAAAACCTGAAATTATGAATTGTAACCCATGTCAAACCCTGAAATATGTTTTACAGCTAATTGAGGTGCTGTGCTTTGAAATTTTATCCTTTTTTCAGAAAAATAACATATATACAAGAAAAAGCAATAAAACTCAATTGAGATGATAAAAAATATTTAAGCCTTCTAGTCTCCTATATTCTGGAGCAGCTAGAAGGAAAAATCTGAGATGATCATATGGTAGCCCAGGACAAGCTCTGAAATCTGTCCTGTAACTACTTGTTGAAGAGCGCTTTGAAAACTATTGCTTTTTTATTTCTTTGCGTTGTATATACGTTATACTATACAATAAAAAAAGTTTAAAAATAAATAAATAAATAATTGGGGGAGATAAAGGGTAAAAATTGGGTAGATTGAAATAATGTGGGTCAATGAGAGTGAGGGATTATGAGTA
Source organism: Tamandua tetradactyla (assembly GCF_023851605.1). Classification (NCBI taxonomy): domain Eukaryota; kingdom Metazoa; phylum Chordata; class Mammalia; order Pilosa; family Myrmecophagidae; genus Tamandua; species Tamandua tetradactyla. Next base: position 9,999,597 of record NC_135350.1, read on the forward strand.
TGGGATGTATGAGCTCATTTATCTTCTTTTTATTTCTTTTTCTGGAGTGATGAAATATTCTAAAAATGATCACGGTGTTGAATACAAAACTACATGGTGATATTGTGAGCCACTGGTTGTATAATATGGTTGGACAGTATGTATGTGGCTATTTCTCAATAAAAATACTTAAAAAATTATTAGGCCATGAAGCGACCTACCTAGGTGGCTAGCCTGCCGGGGCATGTACGGAAGTCATGTATCAGGACTTCGTGCTTTGGAATTCCTGTTCAAGCATCTGTGTCATCTGATCTACTTTGCGAAGTTATTTTGAAGGTTAGAATTAATGTTTGTAAAATGCCTGGCACAGTGCCTGACATAAAGAAAGTGCAAAATGGATGCTAGCTATTATTATTACAATGAGTAATAAAGGATGGGTCCAAAAATGTATCTAGCCAATGTCAAAATCATTGAAGGTACAAATGAGCTAACGATCCAACATATTTAAGGAACAGGATAATCTTACTCCAAAGAAGAGGAAACTGTGGAGATGGGTGCCTTCATATATTTAAAGGGCTATCTTAGGGAAGATAAATTGGTCTCAATGATTCCTCTAGTCCCATGGGTAGGAATAGAGAAAGGCAGATTTGGGCCAAGCTAAGAACTTCATAACAATTAGAATTACTTGAAAGAGAAAGGGTAATGTTTTTTTTCTATTAAAAGAGTTTAAGCAAAGGCTTGGTAATCACTTGGTTGCAAGGGGTGGGGCCAACATATGTAAAACAGGGGATCCACATATCATACTGAGGGCACAGTTTCTATTAGTTATAATCTTTCAGGTCCCTTGTCTTTCAACATATAATACAAAAGGAAAAGGATACTTAAAATGTTAACTTGGCCATGGGGGACCAGATACCAGGATCAACAGATATTCAAGTATGACTTGGAATATCCAAACGCTGTACTCAGGGAGGCAGAACATCCTGCTTTTCTGCATAGACGTCTAAGTGGATGAAGCAGACAAGGTAGATGAGGAAGCCAGTTGACTGAGTTTATCAAATTTTACCACAAGGACAGTGGTGGCGGACAGGCTGGTAATGGAAATCCAACCTAATATATAGTTATAGGCCTGGTTAACCAGGCCACTGCTTTCCTTCATCTTACCAGTAATATTGTGGATGGGATGTAGAATATCTGTGTTGGAATCTTTTGATCATAAAGTCTCTTGTTAAATTCTGTCACATAGTACTGTGCGGTCATCTGCCGCTCTACATCAGTGAAGTGGTTCCAGAGCCCCTTCTCCTCCTTGTATTCTTTTCCAATATATCTATGAATGGAGAAAAACCACACAGAGAGATATAGAAGTGATCTTATTTACTAAAGAATAAGAGAGATATCAAAGAAAGATGTTACTTGGTCGCTGCCTTAGACAGTCAATATTAATTATTTTGACTTGTCATAGTTCAAATAATTTTGTAAAGTCACCCGAACACAGCTCATGCTACAGACCCAGAATAATGGGGAATATAAAGGGAAGTCTCTACTTAATGTAACAGATTTCCAGACTTCTTTGGTCAATCAAGGGAATCAGCATGGTGTCCTGGAAAGGGGGTGGACCTTCAATTCAGATCTTTCACTATCTGCAGTATGGTCTTCACTAGTTTGAGGCCTTCTTCTATCCCTTTCTTTTATTACTTCATCCTTACAAATATTCATTTTTCTTTAATACCCATTACATGCACAACACTGTGCTAGCCCTTAGTGTCTTTTAAAGAAATTCTGAGACACAATTTGTAACCTTTGGGGGCTGTGATAGTTAGGTTCAGGTGTCAGCTTGACCAGGTGATGATGTCCTGTTGTTCTGTTGCTGTGGACTTAAATCATCAGTATGTGAAATTCACCTGTGGCTGATGACATTTGCACGTGCCTTCCACAATGAGTGAGGTTTAATTTAATTAGCTGGAGTCGTAAAAGAAAGAGGTCAGAAGAGAGTTCAGCAGCTCAGAATAACTCATCTCAGCATTCACAGCTCAGCCCTGATGTTTGGAGATGCAGAAAGAAATGGGCCTGGGAAAATCCACTGGGATCCCGAAGCCAGGAGAGAAAGCCAGCAGATGTAACTGTGTGCCTTCCCATTGACAGAGAAATTCAGATGAAAGCTAGCTGCCTTTCTCTTGAAGAACTATAAATTTGTAACTAAATAAATCCCCTATTAAAAGCCAATTTATCTCTGGTGTGTTGGATTCTGGCTTCTGGATTCCAGAAGCAAACTGAAACAAGGGCTTATAGCATAGGTGAGGAGAGAAGACACAAGATTGAATGATTAAGTCTTGCAGGAATTAAAAAGCAAGTACTAAACTCCATTGTAGTTTATATTTGCAATAAACTTGTGCAAATTCACTAGTAATTTCATATGTGCCTGAGTGACCTCCAAAAATCAAAGGGAATTGTCTGGGTGATAGTATATCCTCTCTAGAGATTTCTGAATCCATTATGATAACAGAAACCAAGAAGGCTTCATTTCCGGCCATTCAGACTCCTGAGAATCAGAAAGAAACGTGACCGTGGAGGCTGTAGGGGAGGCACCCACAAGGCAACACAGAGCAACCTGTGATTGTCATAACAGGGCTATTCTGTCAGTCCTCCAGGGAATTCTGCTATTGGGAGACCCCTGAGTCTTCAGAGGTTTTAACCTTATTCAGAACTTTTCTTTTGGTGACTGAGGCTAGAGGTGTGCACCAAAGAGAGCAGAGAGCAAATTATATGGGTTTTTGCTGACTATCCCATAGTTCTGACTATGAGCCAAAGCTCAAGTTATTGGTGCAGTAGCATCAGTCTGGAAGAGAATGCCCATTTCTTCTTGCATTGTAAACCTTTTTGGGGAGGATCATTTTTCTTTACTCTGGATTTTCTTTAATCTGCAAATGTCTTTATTTTGCTCTCTGACCTGATAGTTTCACTGAGTTTATGGCTTCCATCATCTCCTGGCATCTATTGTTACTATAAGATGTCAGCTAGACTTCTAATCGACATTTCTTTGTATGCCATCTTTCTTTTCTCTTTGCTTTTAAGATGGTTTCTTTGTCCTCAGTGTTCTGAAGCTCAACTCTAAAGAATGGGTTCATGCTTTGTTTCCTTCTTCCCTCCACCCCTTCCTATTTTCCTTCCTTCTACTTTCTTCCCTCTTTCCCTTTCTATCATACATGAGATTTATTTTGATTCCTTACTTGAAGATTAGTGTCTTTGACAATTTAAAAAAATTATCAGATGTTATTAAAATATTGCTTTCATATTTGCTTTATTATCTTCTAATCAAATGTATGTTGACCCTTTCACTCATATGTTACTCTTATTCTCTCTTGTATTTTTCATCTCATATCCTCCTGTGATGGATCTTGGCTTTACCACTTAGTTGTGTGACTTTGGGTAAATTTCTTAACATCTCTGTGCCTCAGTTTCCTTATATGTAAGATGTGGATAACAGTTTTGACCTCACAAAAAATTTGTGATAAATTTAACATACAAATCACTTGAAACAGGACCTGGTACATAGTAAGTGCATTGATATTTTTGTTTTTATTATTATCATCAAGAACTTGTTCAAAAAATTTATTGTTTAAGGAGCACCGATTTCTTTCACTTTTTTCTCACTCTCTCTTTATATTTGTTTTTTAACATTATTTGGATTTGGAAAATTTTAAAATCTTGGCTTACAGATCTTTAAAAATACACAAATGGTGTAAAATTAGGCCTCCAACCCAAAGAAGGTGACCTGGGGTCACATAATTTTTCAGGCAATTAAAAAAAAATTTTCATTGGGAACAAAGGCCAAACAGAAAATTATCTGGCTTATAGCATAGGTGAGGAGAGAAGACACAAGATTGAATGATTAAGTCTTGCAGGAATTAAAAAGCAAGTACTAAACTCCATTGTAGTTTATATTTGCAATAAACTTGTGCAAATTCACTAGTAATTTCATATGTGCCTGAGTGACCTCCAAAAATCAAAGGGAATTGTCTGGGTGATAGTATATCCTCTCTAGAGATTTCTGAATCCATTATGATAACAGAAACCAAGAAGGCTTCATTTCCGGCCATTCAGACTCCTGAGAATCAGAAAGAAACGTGACCGTGGAGGCTGTAGGGGAGGCACCCTACAGCCCTATAATTTGCTCTCTGCTCTCTTTGGTGCACACCTCTAGCCTCAGTCACCAAAAGAAAAGTTCTGAATAAGGTTAAAACCTCTGAAGACTCAGGGGTCTCCCAATAGCAGAATTCCCTGGAGGGCTGACAGAATTATTTGCCACAATGGGGTTGGATTTTTTAAGTTAATCATTTCCTTAAGTATGCAGCTATTTCTGAGTCCTTGTTTATGTGAGTAGTCTTTAAACTCGTTCATTTTCATGTGTAGGTTTTGTCACCAGCTGCTTCTTCACCCCACCTCTGCCCCAGACTTTTAGGGAGAGTGTCTGCAGGCCTCAGTAATCACTTATACCCCTGGATGTGCTTCAATCCCCCCTCCAAGGATTTTCCTACCTTTTTCTCTTGCCTTTTTAAATTTATAAATGCGGTGTTCATAGTTTAGCCTTTTTGTCAACATTTTAAATGAGAGTGTTTAAGACTCTGGCCTTTATAGGGCCAGAAACTCCAATTTTCATATCTGTACAATGGGGTTTATAAGTGTCCCTGAAATGTCTGAGATAATGTATATAAATGTATCCAGGACAATGGCTGACATACATGAGTCCTCAGTACACTGTAACTATTTTATTAGTTAATAAATGAGGAGGAGGGAGAGGACCAGAAGTCTGAAGACATGTATTTTGACCAATATTTTTTCAGTCCTCTCAAAAACTCACATATGATTATTTAATAGATGGGCAAAATTAGCCCATTTTACATTAATGAAATAGGTGTTTTAAAGCAATACCTCCCCAAAGTTTCTTCCTGATGAAGATGATGAACCCAAAAAGCATTTCTTTGTCTGCCTTTCTTCTTCACTTTAAGGTAATCTCCAAAATATACTGCAGTTTCCTGGGCTGTCCATAATTCAGATTTCTTGGAATATTTTAACAAAAGGGCATCTGAAAAAAAGATAAGATGAAAACGGTTTTTATTTTCAAAAAGATGATACTCTTCATGAGTAAAGTTGAAAGAACCAAGTCCTGGTCCAACTCATCTGAGATCTTCAGTTTCTTTATGCATTTTCTCACATTTCAGCCTCTTCTATCATTACTACTAAAGAGTAAAAGTACAATATAAAGACAAAACTTTACAAATTACAATAAAAACAGCTTTTAATTTACAAAATCTCTTGTTTGTGATGGCAAGGAAATAAGACTAGACAAGTGCTTCTGTATGACAGTAGCGAAGTATAAAGTGTATTTTTTAAATAGCAAAACCCAAGAGACCTTCTTGGGGCAAGAGATTTGTGCTTACATCTGCTGATTATCTGTGAAGACCACATAATAGATGATAAAACTGTCTGTTCTACGTTACATAGAGTGAAGTGAACTAAATTTTACCTGAGGGCCTTCTAGCCACTCCAGGAAGCCTAGATTATATAGTAAAAGGTCCTAATTTTCTTGTAATTGTTTGTTTAAGTGGTGAAAATCTAGGAATTACCTTAGAAAATACTATAAAAAGATGCAAACTCAACTGAAAAAGGAAAAGATAAGAAGAAAAAGGAAGGGCAGCCTTCACCTTAAAGAAAGGAAGAACAGTCCTAGCATTTCTTTGAGCTCAAAGACAAACATGAACTCTAAAGAAAAAAATGCAACATTTTGGTAGCCATGCTAAAACTATGTGAACAAAAACTCTTGTGTCTAAGTTGTGATAATGGATGAATGAACGTGAGATTCAGGAGAGAAAATATTTCGCATAAGGCAAACCCATAGGATTGGAGTGGGGGAAAGGGAGTTAACTGAGTAACGCAGAAAGGACGAGATAGTGACCAGTGTTGGATGACTCCATCAGAGAGGCTGGAGATGGACTGGAAGGGGAGCTGCTTGCACACACACATCAGTGAACTGAGGGAAGAACGGAAATGTATAACTTGTTCTGATTTTGCCATTCTGGGTTTTGCTTCCCCCAATGTGGCTTTTTCCCCATAAACTGGCACATGAACATAGTAATAAAGTAGTTACCTAATTCTAATAAGTGTGATTCTGAAATTTTAGAACCTCAAAGTAAGTAGGGAATCTCAATACCTTGAAAGTTTTGCCTCTTTTGGTAACAAACTGATCTGTATTTTAGTCTGGCCTCAAGTGCAAGCAAAACATTTTGGCACTCTTTGAAGCATAAGTTCCCAACCTTGGTTTTATATGGAATCACTGAGGAGCTCTTAAAAAATATATTACCTGGATGCACCTACAGACCCATTAGATAAGAAACTGAGGGTGAGGCCACGGTAGTTTTAAAAAGCTCCCCAGGGGATAATGTGGTACCAAGGTTGAGAACTACCTCTTTAGTATCAATGCTTGGCAATCCTCACAGCTTGTTTCTTCTGAAATGCACTTTGCAATAGTTTTTTTTTTCTCATTCAAATAATTCTTCTGTAACTTGGGAGGATATTACAGTGTGACCATCTGGGTTAAGAGGAGACCCTTCTATCTTCTTCCCAGCTTTTCCACTACTTTTATGCTATATTAGACACACTGATTGTGCTGTTGTCCCTGCCTTGGCTTCCTGCTATGACAAGTGACTTCGGTTCCTTAAGTAGGAAGTAACCACTGATTTAGACAGCAGGGAGCACCTGACCAAGCCATTGGCTGGAAAGAAATCTTTTCAGGGGATAGGTGTGAAAATCTCTGTCTAATAGATGAATGACATTTAGCTAAATCAAACGCTGTCCCCCCTAGGGTTTAAATGGAGAAAAATGGAGAGAAATCCGTTGGTTGGTAATGAGAATCAAAGGTGATGAGAATCAAACATGTTTTATGTGTATCTGTATAACAAACCCCCATTGCATGAGGAAGTCAGAGCTAGTCTCTATTCTTTGTAGCCATTAGTGCCCAACACACAGAGAGTGACGGGGTGTCCCTGAAGTATACTTTCCATGGTATGGAACAAAGTATGTGAGAGATGTATGTCTCTCATGAGCTCTCAGGGGGCCTCATAACAAGGTCTTCAAAAAGCGCCAAGCGTAGATGCTTCCTGAGGTCACACCCATCGAAAAGGTTGTACTCACTGTGTGCTCGGTGAAGTTGACTGGGCTTAAAGACACCTGTACTCTCCAGTCTCTGAAACAGCCATTCATGCTCCACCCCTGCCAAGAGTTTCTCAAAGTCATCAGGCTCCAGGGTGCGAGCCTCAAGAATCTCTTGCCTCGTCTTTCCTGACAATGAAACAAAAGAACTTCCGCTGGAATTCAGAAAGGACCATGGGTTTTCCCTCTCCGAAGAACCACTGGAAAATGGTGATTTAAACCAGGCCAAAGATGAAGTGGAGTTCTGGCTGTAGTTCAGCAGGTTTCCAGGTTCATTTCTTTCATCTGTGGTAGTACAATCCTCGCTGAGGACAGGAAAAGGAACGTTATTGCTTGTAGAGGAATTGGAGGCCTCAGCCCCTTGACTAGATGGTTGCCTTGGAACACACAGTCTAAGACAGCCATGTCGATTTGTGGTGTGAACATCTGTGTGGTTGAGCATTTGGCTAACCTCTTCCATCGAAGGAGTATCGGGGGTGATGCCTGTCTTTTCCACTGAGTCACCACTTTTACCTAAGTCAGAATTTTGACCAAGCCAGTGTGGAGTAAAAGAGTTATCTGTTGTCACAGAAGCATTACCCAGAGAATCACCCACAACTCTAGGGGCATTGAAGGGCACATCTTCTGTGCCTTCTGCTGTTTCTCCTTCTGGGTCAACCCAAGAAGGGTTATCTTTAAATGTCGGGGCTGAGCCTCTTTTATCCATTTCCTCTCCCTTCTCTTCCCCACTACTGTCTTTGGCATTGAAGGTGGTTTCTGAAAACACATCGATTACTTCAAAGGCTTCAGAAGAAGACCAAGAAGCAGAATCACATGCGGGCTTGGCATGAGTGGAAGTACTTCTGGGTCCCAAATTTCTAACTTCCTGAATGTCCTCTGGAGCGACTTCTAACAATCCTACACTAGAAGCCAAGAAAGTGTCTGTTGTATTATGAGAAGTGAAAGTTGTCAAGGGCTTGTAGTTACGTAGCTGACTTTGAGAAGATCCCAAATTGTGATCATTAGATACCTGGGGAGAGAGGCCGTGAATCTCTGAAGACAATGACTGGACAATGCTTCTTTCCCCATTGTTTTCCAGCTCATCAGACAGGGCAGTGGAACACTGAGTGTCCACAAGATATTCTTTGTTAGGCTCTTTTCTGGCTGACCTATCATCAATGGAATAACTCACTTCCTCCCAACTTGCAGAAGAACTAAATCCTGATAACTTGCTCCAAGAACTGGAACTCTGGTTGTGGTTCAGAGACTTGTTCAAAACAACTCCCTCACCACTGTTAGGGTCTGGTGACTCAGTCTCACTCTCTATATCTTGATCCACTGAGATTCGAAATGCATCAGAATGGGTCCAGTTTCTCCCTCTTACTTTCCTAAGTGTCTCCCGACCATTCTCGGCCATTTGGGAGGGAGATATTCCCATGGCTTTTTGAACACATTGTTTGTCTTCAGTTGTCCTCACAGTGTCTACGTTTTTTGTTTCTGTTTTTAGAGTAGTGACACAGACTTCTACTGTTGTGTTGTTCTGTTTATTTTTGTCGTTTCTACAGATGCTTTCAAATACTTCACACACTGAAGTATGGTGCTGTGAATAGGTTTCAAGGAATTTTTGGAAATCCACTTGCCCATGCAAGATGGGTTTATCCAACCAGTGCTTGAAACTTTCTGGAACATAAGACCTGCCATCTATGTTTGAGAAGCTTTGAACTTGTAAGTGATCCTTCACTTGGGTGATAAGAGACATGATTTCCTGAGACAGAGTTTCTCTGACCTGACTATCAGATGAAGTACTGAACGTGTAAAGCTTTCCCATAGCTTCACTGCAGAGCTGATTTGCTGCATTGACCGTCTTGGTCTCTCCATGGAGTCTTCGGTGTACTGTCGTGAGACAGAAAGCAGCTTTGACAAAACTATGAAGCTCCTGTTTTCCAGTAATTGGTTTATCATCTCTCTTAGTGAGGAGGCCAATTTCAAAGGCCTCTTTGGCATCACATAGATATGAATTTTTCATTCCTGGAGGACAGTCATTAGAACTTGTATAAGATAGTAAACAGGTGCCACGGATATTCTGAGGAAAGCAGAAAATACAAAATCAGACACTGAATTGGAAACTGGAGGTAAAGGAGGAAAACTTCTCATTCCTGGAGGACAGTCATTAGAAATATAAAGGGAAAGAAGCAAGTGTCATGGACATTCTGATGCAATGCACTATCGGACACTGAACTAAGAACCTGAGGTCGTTTTGGTGTATCAGGAAAAGGGACTGGGATGTGTGCGATTGACTGGCATGAGGAGAAATTAGCTTTAAGTACCATTTTACTGTCTCCCTGATACTTTACACTTAAAGATGCTAAATTTGGTGGTGGTGGTGGTGGGTTTAGCAAACACAGTCCATGCCATGCCCTGGGACATCAACATGTACCTTTCTCTATGGAAATAAGGTTGTTCTATTTAAACAGACCATTGTTTTAATAATAACCATCGGTTTCCAAACCTGTCTGTGCAACTGAATCATCTGGGAAGTATTTCAAAATTACAGACTTCTGGTTACCGATGCCGGACATTTGCATTTAATTGATCTAGTGACAACCCAGGAATACATATTTTGGAAAGACTCCTTGGACAATTCTGAAGTGCAGCCAAGCTTGGGGACTATTGCTGCAGAGGAAACCACGTTCCATTCCTCCCGCTGCATTGACATAACTTCCACTAGGAAGTGGCCACCCTGGTAAAACCCTCTTAACACAGTTACTGACGATGTGGCAGGAAGCCGGGTTCATCGGGTTGGACCGCTTCCTTGCACTGGTTTCGTCGGAGACCACCCCAGGGAGAGCCGCGGGGCTGCGCGGGGCTTACCGCAGCGGTGAGCACGAAGAGGGGCGTGTACGGAGTGAAGGCAGCGGCCAGCTTGCAGGCTTCTGCGGCTGACAGCAAATGGTGGTCAAACTCCTTCAGGAGGCCCTGCAAGAAGGAAAGAGGCCGAGCGGGGCATCGATAATTATTTATCCATTAGTAAAAGACGGGCAACACAATCCCTGTGCTTTTCAATGCAAAAGCAAAATCTGATGGACGCCCCCACCTCCTCACGTTGATTTCAGGACGCAGTGCCAAAGGAGCTCAAGAGGGTCTAAAGAGTCCAGGTGTTGCCAACTCCTTCCTTCCCCAGCACAAACAGCACATACACACACAGGCACACACACATCAGAAAGGGCTTAATCTGTGCAAAAATTCACAATCCCTGCCTGTGTAAAATAATCGAGAGGAGTTGCTTTGGAGGATGATGGTAGCTGCTTTGTTCTCTGGAACTCCGCACATTTTACAGCCAGATTTGATGATTTCTACATTGTTCTGGGCAAAGAGTCCCTTAATTCCTGATTTCACAGCAATAAGAAGACATTTATTCATTTTAGAAATATATATTGAGTGTCTCTATGTGCAAGGCACTGTTCTAGACACAGGGAACTGAGCCCACATGAACTTACTTTCTGGTGGGGTGATGGGATCAATCAATAAACAAAATAAGTCAAATGTATAGTATACAAGTTGGCCATAAGGGTTCCAGAGAAAAATAAATCAGGGGAGGGGTCATTGAGGTGCAGAATAGGAAGGAAGTTGGCAATTTTAAACAGTCATCAGGGATGACTTCACTGCGCGAGGGATGTAACTCTTTTTTCGTGTGATGGTCTGACTGCAAAAGTAAGAAATTAATAAGATTTGGATTACTAGCTGCAAGGTGTATGTGTTCTTATACGATCTTAGTTTCAAGTGCAATTACTACTCTTGCTTTGGGTGTTTAATAAAAATAGCAATATAGACGATAACAGTGAAAACCTTATTTTCAGGTCAGTGAATTCACAGCAGAGATCCCTCAGCATAATGCAATGTCCTTGACAATTTTCTGGACTGGTCAGAACATGTGGGATCTGCCTCTTACTGGCTGAGCAAGCTGCAGAGGTTATTTAGTTTCTCTGGACCTCGGTTTGTTTATCTCTAGGATGAGAATGATACATTCTGCTCTACCCCCTCACAGAGTTTTATGTGGATTATATACATACAAATACACACTTTTAAAATTGTAAAGCAAGATATAAATATTAGTGTGGTAGGGGACTGTCCAAGCACAGTATGCTGCCTTTCCCTGTGACCCACAAATAAACCCTGTTACGGACTACGCTAGCCTGTCTCCTAGGAGGGGATGATAAACGTGGGCTGATTCCCTTTATGTAAAACATATCGCCTAGCAGATAGTGGTCTGTCGGTGCATTCTTTCCCCTTTTGTCCCAAGCACATACAAGCATTCCCTGGAGACAGCCTGACGCTAAGTTGTGTGCGTTTTATGGCACCTGGCCCACCCCTGCTGCTACATCTGTTCCTGGTGGAGAGGGAGAGACGTCATTCCACTATGGCACAAACACAAGATGGGTGCACGTGGAGCATCTCCCGATGTTGGCTGCAGATTGAGGCAGCTTGACATGGGGTACTGATGTCCACTAGCGAAGCTGGCCTTCTCTGTCTCTGCTCTATGTGAGTCAAGGATTTCCATCCAGTGCCTGTGTGAATCATGTGTGACCCTGACACCTGCAAACCGTGGAGGGGGTTGGGACCTCAGGACAACTGTTCCTGGAGGCAGGCAAGGTTATGCTCCTTGCTACCACCCATGCAGTGACATTCCTTCCTTGGAAATGGTAACAGATATCTCTCACTCTAACCAACAAGTAGTAATCATTGTTATTAAAGAGAGGAGTTTAGAACAAGTGACTGGTGCTCTGATTTGATCAGATGATTAAAAATTTTATTTATTACCCTTTTACTTTATTATTGAGATGGCCCAAGTTTGAAAACTAAATTTTCTGATAATTTGAAAGGAAATAAGTAAAAGTCAAAGCATTGAGCGTTCTGATGATATTCATTCATTCATTCACTAGTCTCTTTTTAGTACCCTCTGTGTGCCTGATATTGTGTTAGGTGGTGGAGTGATAAAGCCCCGAGCTGGGAGGCATCCCAGGACTGTTCACACTGTTCTAGAAGGGGAAGCATTCTGCTCCCTGACTCCTGGAGAGAGAAAGAGAAGAATTAACCAACCAACCAACAACGACGTGATATTGACAGTTTGTAGGCGATGCCACTCTGTAGCATGTTTTGGACAAATGATAATTACCAAGTTAATTTGTGGCTTGTTTTTAAATATTTCATAATCTTTCTTGCTCATGGAAACAAAGATATCGGCCAGTATACCTAGTGATGTGGCAATACCCTGTAAGGAAAAACAGAAAGAAAACACAACATGGTAATTCATGCGTGATTATTGTCCTCATCTCATGGCAGTGATTATTCCTCCACAGGAACCATTCGCCTAGTCTCATGATTGTGTTCTGTCACCACAATCTTTGAAAGTTCATCACGTCCAGGGGTCCACAGACCTGATGGAAACGTGGCTACTTCTTAGTTAGGTTTCACTGGAGTAGCAGCACTGACTTGTAATGTAACTGCTTGCAGGCCTGAATAATTGCCCCCCACGAAGAGCGCTTACATCACATTTTATCCATGTTCTCAAAGGACTGTAAGTAGCAATCGTGCTGACAACTGAGAGAAATGGAAAAACTGGACACTTTAGTTACTAAAGAGAATATTCCCATGGAATTACACAGAGCAAAAACATTAAGTAGAAAAGCAAATAATGCTTGAAAAGTTCTTGACTAAAGATGCTACATAAACAATCAGTTGAACCTTTTGCCACTCAACTCAGGAAATGAGGACCCTGAAAACCGTTTTACATGCAAGCGACTTGACAGTTTCAACTTTGCTATGGGATCAGGTAAAGGGCAAATATATAATTGATAGATGAAAGGGTAAATAAAATTAATATATACATAGATAGTTACTAATGCGTATAGCTGGGAGTGAGGACAGAGCAAGATACAGAAGGAGTTGCTGAATTACTTGGTTCTATGCTCACGTAAAATAAATAAAAATAGGATAAATGAAATTGATAAATTATAAACTGAATTATACTGTAAGAGGATATTCATCTAAAGATGAACATAGCAAAGGAAAAAAAAACACTTGACAACCTTTTTATCTGGCTGAGGAAGTGTCAAATATCCTACGATTGAGGCCCATATTAATTCTGCAGCTTCATACCACATCCCTGAAAAAAAAAAACAGAGGGGTTGGGGGACAGGGAGAAACTGCTAGTATCTTTGTTCTTGTGTTAGAAAATACTCCTGAAAACTAATACAGAAAGAAGATTTATTGGATCCTATTGGGAAAATTCAGGGCTGGGTTAGTTTGACATGACAATCTATTTTCCAAATTGTTTGTTAATACATACACCTTTTCCATTTCACAGTGACACAGTGAGAATTATCTCCATTATTTGCAATAAGAATAATTTTCATCCTCTGTTAAATTTTCCAGACACTTTAATTTACATTTTAAATTATGGTTAGGTCTCTATAAACTTTTCTTGTTAAAAATTCCATTAATAGGCTCAAAGTCTGAATGAATGGGCAAGGTGTCATGGTGGGTTTTGAATAAGGGAATCTGATACCATGTAAAATATTGCTGAATTGAGAATTTATACATGTATAAATTTTTCTAATGAAGCTCAATAGAAAATAACTAATTTTATTAATATTCTTAAATGTCATTATCTTTTAGAAGAGGAAACTAAGGGAAGCAGGAGTTGACCATTCTAACCAGGTACAAGAAGAAAATTCCCCAGTGGTATCTTGTAGCGAGACTTTGTAGGTGAGCCTTAAGAGCAGAGACTGTACCTAGCTTTTGCAGAATTTGCCCTCTGATCTGTATACAGACAGACTGCACCAGGACCTTGTCACTTTCTTTTCTGTACAGCCAGGTACCTTGAATAATAGAAGGAAAAAGAGAAAAGCATTTTGGGAATTGAATTATTAAAGAAACAGCTTGCTACAATAATGCTACTACAGTAGAAGGCTTTGTGAGCACATGTGATGGGGATCTGAGAGCCAAAGTCTTCTCTATATTTAGAATAAAGTCCAAACTCCTTGCTGTAGGCTGCAAGGCTTCCTGGGAGCTGACCCCTGCCTGGTCTCCAAGACTCTCCTTTGTCAACTGTGCTCGGTCCACTTTGGCTTCCTTGTTGTTTCTCCTGCTTCATGGCCTCTGCACTTGCTGGTCCTTCTGCCTGGGATTCTCTTTCCTCTAGCTCCTTGAGAGGCCAGCTACTTCTTCTTCAGGTCTAAGCTTCAATGCTATTATCTCAAAGTCCTTCCAGATTAATTTACCTACTTTATTACCCTCACTGTCTGGTGTTTGGCTCCAACCCCAACCACCCCAAATTGGGTTGGATGTTGAGACTGATGCCTCCACACACACACCAGGGTGTATGAAAATATTTATTACTTGTATCCATGGTTTTTTTTTTTGCCACGCCCCAAGCAGGGCAGGCTCCCAAACTTGTCCATTTGATTTGAACAAAGGGAAGAGTGAATAATTTCGTTTTTAATTGTGGTAGGTGAGTGGGACCAGGGCAAATGTTTGTGCAAGCCAGGCCAGAGTTTGCAGATGTGTGGGCGTTCTCATCAGATTGCCCAGAGGTGGGGTAAAAGGGGAATGGGAGTTCTTGAAAGCTGTCAGTGGCCAAATATAAAACATAGAGTGGACTCTTCATTACATCCACCCTCATTATTCTCTGTCACATTACCTCCTTCATTTTCTTCCTAGCTTTTAACGTGTGTGTGTGTTTTGGGGGTAGACAATGGGAAGTTTACATACTGTAGGGACGAGTGGTCACTATTTGCATTCCAGACTGCCTCCCCACTGAAAATATCCACAAACTTCAAGGAGCTTGGGACTTCATATCCAACCACATTGAGCTTAAATGTCTACTGGAAATTGTGTTCAACTTATTAGGAAACTTGCTGACTTGAATGGCCACCCAAAGACCTAACTTATTTTTTACCCCGACTATTAAGGATTGCTTCCTGGCATGTATGGTTAACGGTTGAACAGAAATCCATTTCAAAATAAATTTTTATGGAAGTTCTTATGTAACAACCAAATTTATTATCCAAACCATTTAAGTACATAAACCCCGTAAATATCTTCTTCATAATTGAGAGCCTTTTATTCCCAATCACAATTTATTCAAAGGCTACTTCTGAGCCCTTTTGAGGACCATGGTTTAATCTCTGTTGCCCATTGGCTGACGTTCTCTATGATGAAGCAGAACAGACTCTGAAGCCTTTTTTTTTTTAATTAGAGGAAACACAAACACATAGAAGTAAGCTGCTTGATTAAACTACATCATTCATCAAAGGCAGAGCCAGATTCAGGTAGTTCCAGGATTCCCTGTTATATGCTGACCATCATATCAATAAGTTGGTCTTAAATTTATAGCGCTGCCAGGGACTGAGGAAAAAGTGATTGTGAACACATGAATGACACTTACCTGTTGCACCATTGTTGCTTATTAGACTACTCAGGATATATTCAGCCTTTAAAAGTTTCCCTGTAAAAAAAAGCAACCAAATGCCACCAATTAGTTCAGAACATGCACCTAAAAACTACACGTTGTTCATGTTCTAAGACTGACACGTTGTAGCAGGGGCCATCACCCTTTTTGGAAACATTTTATTTTTAAATTTAAAGTCAACAGCTATGTCATATATAAAATTTAAAAAGAGAAATGAAGTTGGTAAAGTTGTGCTGTATCTGAAATGGCAAGTAAATGAATATGTACATATATGTTAATTCATATGAATGAATTATTCATTCGTATAGAACAGGGCTTGGGTACTAAAGGCAAACTTTTGTAAAAAACAGTGTCTCCTCTCTTTGCTGAAGCTATACTAGAGGGAGGGAATAGAGTCGCCCATGAATAGGTTATTTACAGAATCATCAGGAAGGGATTTGGGGTGGAGTGGGGGATGGGTTCTCTCTAAACACTACTTATTTTGATTACCAGAGCATAGGAGGGTCTGATGTAACAGACAGTTTTTTTTCTCTTTTTAATAAATAGGAAACACAATAATTTATCCTTTTATCCCTCCCTTCTTATAGTTGTCTCCAAGCCCTATAAGGTCTGGCCCCTCTGATGTCTTCTACCTCATCTCTAAGTATTCTTTCCCACCCTCTCATTCCATCTGTTTCAGTCACAGTGGCATCCTTGCTGTCCCTTGAACTTGCCAGGCGTGTCCTCACTATTAGTATCTTTGAACTTACAAACACCGTAGTCTAAAATACTTTTATCCCAGCTCTCTCCAGGACTTTATCCCTCCCTCTTCGGTCTTGGCTCAGAAATCCTCATCGCATAAGGGCTTTGCTGACTCCGTATTTCAAATTCACACACAGACATGCACCATGCACCCTCATTGTGGCAGGCTGTGTTTCCAAAGAAGGTCACAACAACTTTCATCCTACACATTCTTTAGTGATGCAACCTTGCCATTCCTCAATCAAGAAGTAGAATCTAGAGTTTACTTTTCCTCTTGAATCTGGGCTGGCCCTGTGGCCTGTTTTGAGCAGTAGAATGTGGGAGAAGGGACACTGTGTAGCTTTCTAGTCTGGGCCACTTTCAGAAATCTGTAGCTTTTGCCCTCACCTCTTGGAAGCCAGTCACCATGCTGCGAGGAAGCCCAAGCAGCTACATGGAGAAGCCCCTGCAAAGGAGAACTGAGATCCTCACCTGATAGCCCAAGCTGAGGTCATTGCTGTGCAGCCAGTACCCAATGCCTACTGTGAAAGTGAGACCATCTTGGACCTTTGAGCTGCCTCAGTTCCCCAGCTGGCATTACTTAAAATAAAAGAATCACCCAAATTGCCAAATTATCAGAAAAAATAAGTTGCCATTGTTTTAAGTTACTAAGTTCTTGGGGTGGCTTGTAACACATCCACAGACAACAAAATGTGGATATCTAGAATGGGGATACTACTGTAATGAAAACTGAAAACATATGGCATTGGCTTAGGAGCCAACCAGGTAGAATTCTGAAGGGCGGCAAAGAGACTGTTAGTGGAGACTGAAAAGGCAGTGAGGGGATTGTTACTGGAGGTTTGAGAAAAGGGAATACATATCATATAGTGGCAAAAAGTTTGTTAACGCTGTCTCCTTTATTAATGTGAAAAACAGAAAATGTAGCTAATGAACTTGTGGCTCTGGTTCAGGAGATTTCCAGGAAGAATGCTGGAAGTGTCAAAATGGACTTCATTTAGCTATGTAGGATAAAGTACAGGAAGAAAGAGATGAACTGAAGAAAGAATGATTACATTTTCAAGCAGAATTTAAACGAACTATAAGAGGCCCCAAATAGTCTTTCTAGCCAGCAAGACCTTCCCAAACTAAATTGAAAATTTGTAGCAAAGATCAAATTCAAGCAATTCAAATGAAATATGGGTGAAGAACAAATCAAGAGTTAAGACCAAATAAAAGATGTGGCTGTAAAACTCATACATACCACACCCCTTACCACTCCCTTTTATTGACTACTAGTATTTCAAGCTACTCAGTTTGTTTTAACTGTGGCCTCTCCATCTTTCAGCCAACATAGCAAGCATATTTATGACTTTATTCTGTCTAACAGCTGCGTAATATTCCATCATATGTATATACCACAGCTTGTTTAGCCACTCATCTGTTGATGGACATTTTGGCTGTTTCCATCTCTTGGCAATTGTGAATAATGCTGCTATAAACATTGGTGTAAAAATATCTGTTTGTGTCCTTACCTTCATGTCTTCTGAGTAGATACCTACCAATGGTATTGCCAGATCAGATGGCAATTCTATACTTAGCTTCCTGAGGAACCACCAAACTGCCTTCCACAGCAGTTGTACTATTTTACATTCCCACCAATCATTTTATAAGTGTGCCTCTTTCTCCATATCCTCTCCAGCACTTGTCATTTTCTGTTTTTTTTGTTTTTGATAATGGTCATTCTGGTGAGTGTGAGATGATATCTCATTGTGGTTTTGATTTGCATTTCCCTAATAGCCAGGGAAGTTGAGCATCTTTTCATAAGCCTTTTAACCGTTTATATTTCCTCCTCTGAGAAGTGTCTGTTCATGTCTTTTGCCCATTTTTAAATTGGATTGTTTGTCTTTTTGTTGTTGAGTTGAAGAATCTCTTTATATATTCTGGATACTAAAATGTGATTTCCAAATATTGTCTCCCATTGTGTAGGCTATCTTTTTACTTTCTTGACAAAGTTCTTTGATGTACAACAGTGTTTAATTTTACATTTCTTTCTTTCTTCAATGTTATGTTTTGGATGTAAGATCTAGGAAATTGCCTCCTATTAAAAGTTTTATAAAATATTTTCCTACATTTTCTTCTAAAAGTTTTATGGTCTTAGCTCTAATGTTTAGGTCTTTGATCCATTGTGAGGTAATTTTTGTATACAGTGTGAGATATGGATCCTCTTTCATTCTTTTGCATATGGATATCCAGTTTTCTAGGTACCATTTACTGAAGAGACTGTTCGGTCCCAGGTGAGTTGGCTTGACTGCCTTATCAAAGATCAATTGTCCATATATGATAGGGTCTATATCTGAACACTCTTTTCAATTCCATTGGTCAGTATATCTATTTTTATGCCAGTACCATGCTGTTTTGAGCACTGTAGCTTTGTAATACACCTTAACGTCAGTTAGCGTGAGGCCTCTGACTTCGTTTTTCTTTCTCAAGTTATTTTTAGCTAGTTGGAGAGCACTGCCCTTCCAAATAAAATTGGATATAGGTTTTCCTATTCCTGAAAAGTAATTTGAAGATTTTAATTGGTATTGCATTGAATCTATTAATCAATTTAAGTAGAATTGGCATCTTAACTATACCTAGTCTTCCAATTCATGAACATGGTATGCCCTTCCATTTATTTAGGTCTTCTGTGATTTAGCAATTTCTTGTAGTTTTCTTTGTATAAGTCTTTTGTATCCTCAGTTAAATTTATTCCTAAATATTTTATTCTTTTTTTTGCAATTGTAAATAGATTCTTTTTTCTTGATTCCCCCTCAGATTGTTCATTACTAGTTTATAGAAACACTACAGATTTTTGGGTAGTAACCTGCCACTTTGCTGTACTCATTTATTAGCTCTAGTCATTTTGCTGTGGATTTTTTAGAGTTTTCAAAATATAGTATCATATCATCTGCAACAGTGAGAGTTTTACTTCTTCCTTTCCAATTTTGATACCTTGTATTTCTTTTTCTTGCCTAATTGCTCTGGCTAGAACTTCCAACACAATGTTGAATAACAGTGGTGGCAGCAGACATCCTTGTTTTGTTCCTGATCTTAGGGGGAATGTTTTCAGTTTTTCCCTGTTGAGGATGACTTTAGCTGTGGGTTTTTCATATATTTCCTTTATCATTTTGAGGAAGTTCCCTTCTATTCCTATGCTTTGACGTGTTTTCATCAAAAAAGGATGTTGAATCTTGTCAAATGTCTTTCTGCATCAATCAAGATGATCATGTGGTTTTTCTGTTTTGATTTGTTGATACGGTGTATTACATTAATTAATTTTCTTATGTTGACTCTTCCTTGAATACCTGGAATAAATCCCACTTGGTCATGAAGTATAACTCTTTTAATGTGCTACTGGATTCGATTTACAAGAATTTTGCTAAGGATCTTTGCACCTATATTCATTAGAGAGATTGGTCTGTAATTTTCTTTTCTGGTAGTATCTTTGTCTGGCTTTGGTATGAGGGTGATGTTGGTTTCATAGAATGAGTTAGGCATCCTTCCCTCCTCTTCAATTTTTTTGATGAGTTTGAGCAGGATTCTAAGACTCTTAAAAATGCTATTCCACAGCACACTGATTGCAGCTCAAAGTAAAGCTCAAAGATAATTACAAGTGTACCTTTTAGTTAATTTATACATTGAAAGGCTATGAAAGGCTTAAAGGCAGACTATCAACTTGGTCTAAGAAGGGCAGAGATAGTTCAAAGAAAAAAGAAATCCGTGAGTCCCATCTTTCTGTGGGCAGAGGGAGAAAGATACTTTCTCAGTGGAGAAGGATACTCAGTGGCAAACAGCTTTATTTTTATAAGAAATGTCTCATAGAAAAGAAAGGATGACTCAGAGGACAACTCCAAGAACTGTGGAGGACCAATCCCAGAGAGAAGTAGGCTTTAAAGAAGGAACACTTCCTGTCCCTGGAGGAGAAGGATTTGGTGCCATATGCCTGGCTAGATTTTTTAAAAAAATTTTTTATCAGAGAAGTTGTGTGTTAGCTAGGTTTTAGATTACTATGGACATAGTGACTGCTAAGTGACTCTCATTTCCTCCCTTTTTTGAACAAGAGTGTCTGTTGAAGTTATCCTGTCCTTCTCTCTCCATTGTATACTGGTTTTGTTGGAGGGTCAAGAATTTGTCTTTTAGTTTATGCGTCTCTGCACCCCACAAGCAGCATCTGAGGATACTTGCCTGTCTCTGGGTCTGATTCAGATGACAGAATCCTGAACCTTGAGCCTGATGCTTTCATGAGAAGAGATTTTGAGGGGGGTGGGGAGAGCATTTTGCTTGCAGACAGGGTGTGAACTGTTTTAGGCCACTAAGATTCAGGGCAGTCTGTTATGAAGCCACTGGCACTCTCCCTTCACTGTCTGTACTGTTTTTCTCCATAGCACTTATTGTTACTATTTGCTTTTTAAAATTGTTTGCTTATTGCCTGTCTCCCTAGCTAGAATATGAACTCTAACACAGCAGAGGTGTTCTGGAACAAAGACATTGGATTCTTTTGCCCATGCACTCAAATGACCAATGCCTGACATACTGGGATTTCAAAGAGAGAAAAAATTTATTATTATGTAGTTAGCAGATCAGATAGCTTATTGACACACAAATCTATCTCCCTGAACTGCATGAATTCTGATAGTTTTATAGCACTGAAAGATGGGCAGGTTTTAGGACAATAAGCACAATGGCTCCAGGTAGTGCAACTTAGAGATGATTGGATTATTGAGCATGAGCAGACTGATTACACACTTAGTCATAGAATGTATGTAAGAAAATGCAGCTTTAATATGATGGTGGGTGTGACTTTTAGTATTATAATGAGGTATAGGTAACATATAGATTAAAGTCTAAGTCTGACCTATGTCAGGTGGGCCCATTTTGGTGAGTACCAGTACTTTATGTTTTTCTACTCCTAGACTTTCCCCTTTTCCTTTCCTTTCCTCCAGCCTCCAGGGGCATAAATGGCAGGAGGCATTTACTTGGGACTCCTGTGGCCATGAGAATCCTCACACCTATGCTGATCCATCTGTCCCTCTGCTGGAAACACCGTTCCATGGGGGAAATGGAACAATGTGGGGAGCCAGCGCTTTCTCTGCTTTAGCCTCTTGCTTATAATACTGCAGGAACTTTACTGTTACTTTCCTTTGGCTTGTTGTCTTGATCAGCTTGGCTCTCAGTGCAGCTCAGCTCTTGACAGTGGCTTTGCAATGAGTTCCAAATCATAGCACCTCCCTGTGGATAATTTATGCTAGCATCCAAGGGAATGAATTTCCAGCAAGTTCTGCAGGTCTAGAAACTCAATGACTTCTCTGTTACCTATTAAGCCATGACTGCGTCTTCTCCAGCAGAGGTCTGATCCCAGCCCTGATGCATGGGGGAGTGTGTAGGGGGAGCTCTCTTCTCAGGCTTAGAGATAGTGTCTGCTCCTTATAAGTGCTATCCTGTACTCTTTAGAGTTATGCTCTAGAGTTCTCTGTTTGTTACTAGCTGTTTTGGTTTCTTAAAGCTGCTGGAATACAATATACCAGAAATGGAAAGACTTTATAAAGGGAACTTATAAGTTATACATTTACAGTTCTAGTGCCATGAAGTGTTCAAGCTTAGGCATCCAGGGAAAGATACCTTGGATCAAGAAAGGCCAATGGATCCTGAACACCTCTGTCAGCTGGGAAGGCGTGTGGCTAGAGTCTGATGGTCCTTTGGTTTCTAATTTTCAAACAGCTTCCCCAGGGGCGTTTTCTTTCTGCTTCTCCAATATCTGGGTCTTATGTTGACTCTGTTGCTTCTGTCAGCTCTGAGTTTCCTCCAAAAACGTTTTCTCTTTTAAAGGACTCCGGTAAACGAATCAAGCGGATGGAGTCACATCTCCATGTAATCAAAAGGCCACGGCCATTACTGGGCGTGCCACATCTTT
Organism: Tamandua tetradactyla; assembly: GCF_023851605.1. Taxonomy (NCBI): domain Eukaryota; kingdom Metazoa; phylum Chordata; class Mammalia; order Pilosa; family Myrmecophagidae; genus Tamandua; species Tamandua tetradactyla. The sequence continues at coordinate 10,021,904 of NC_135350.1, forward strand.
ATGGAAATAATCCAGTCGAAGTTTCCCACCCTAAGTGATAGGTCTGGCCCCACAAGATTGGATCAGGATTAAAACATGGCTTTGCTGGGGTATGTCACAGCTTCAAACCTGCACACTAGCTAATCTCTCACTCTAATTCTCTGATGTAATTTCTGTTTCTTTATATTAAACTTTCCTTGTTCAAATTACTACTGTATGGTTTCTGTCTCCTGTTTAGAGCCTGAATGATAAATCTCTATCCCTATTTTGCCTTTTTAAGCTAAATGGATGGAAAATTGTATCTACAACTTTTAAATCAATTTAATTGACCACATGTTTTTTTTCCTTTATTCAATTCAGGTAGTGAATTGCATTAATAGATCTAAAAACATTGAACTATCTTTATATATATGGAATAAACACTCCTTGGTTGTAATGTATTATTAATTTAATAAGAGACTAGTCAATTTGGTAATATTTTGTTTAAGATTTTTGTATCTTATAAAATTTAAAAGTGATATTGTCATGTAATTGCCCTTTCTCTCAAAGTTATTTAGATTAGCTTGTTTATTTGGTGAACTCTTAAATATTTATTGTTTTTGGCATCTTCTGCTCCATATTTCTAGGTTCTATCTCCTCCTTTGTAAATTATATCTCTATATTCCTCCTTTGTAATTATATCTGTGAGTGCGTGTATGCTTGTGTGTGTGTGTGTATGCGTGTATCTGTGTGTGTGTGTAAGTGAGAGAAAGAGTTATATTCAGAGTAATAAACATTTTTTAGTCTATCTAAAATGATTTTATCCTCACTTTTGAATGATTGGATGATGATTTTGTTGGGTATAAACTTTTTGGTTGAAAGCTATTTCCTCTCCATTCTTGTGCACATTCCATAGCATTTTGGCCTCTGTTGCTGATGAGAAAAGGCTTATTGTGAATTTCAATATGTTCCTATGAAGTAATCTATCTTTACACTGTTTCCTTTAAGATTGTCTCATTCACACTGTGTCTAGGTATCAATTAATTTTTTTTTCCTCAAGGTGGGGTGTACCTTTTCAATGTAGACTTATTTTTTCCCCAATTCAGGATCTAGTCAGCTCTCCTGGAAGTCCTATTATGCTTATGTGTTCTTCTCATTTTATTCTCCTAATTTTTTAAACACCTTTTTCATACTTTCATCCATTTAGTCTTCCATAATTAATTTTAATTTTTAAAAAGTATTATTTTCAGTTCAGTAATTTTCACTCTTGTTGATAAAATTGCTGCAGAAATACACTTTAGGTAGATCCAGTAAGGGCTTGGAATCCCTAAAAAACTGATCCGGGGGCATTTATCTGTATTTTATCTGGACCTACAGTAAGTGTTCAGGAATGTGAATGTTGCTACCAGTCATTTGTACAAGGGGAACAGGCAGGCACAGGATTGGACTCTACATAGTGTCTGTGCTACTCAGGTGAGGCCCATAGAACAACACTGTTCTCATCTGGGAGCTGGTAGGAGCTGCAGAGCCTCGGCCCCACGGCTGACCTGCTGACCTGGAATCTGCGTTTTAATAAGATCCCCAGATGATTCATAAAGCACACTGAAGGTCAGGAAGCCCTGCTCCGGGGCACCGCTACTCAAAGGATAGGCCATGGACTAGTGCCAGTAAGGGGACTTTTTTGTCTCTGTTTTGTTTTGATAAAGTAAAAAACCGAGGGTGAGTTTTCACAAATGTTCACGATAATGTGCCAGAGTAATTTTGTCTTTTGAATCTAATAATAAATACTTTCGACTTGCATTTTAAGTATCTTTGTTTTTTATTTAATTTTTCTGATAATTTATATTATTGCATTAATCTGAAGTAAGTAGTTTATTTGGCAGCCCTTATCAAGGACTTGAAATGTGGGAGGCCTGTCTCACCAACGGGAAGGACTGCTGGGTTTTCTGCTCTGTTTGGTCATCCTCGTGAGGCTAAAGTTTTGAATCCTTTATCTCCAAAATAGAAATTTATGTGATCTGACTTTTCTGGGCGTTTCTCCCACTAATTATCATAACTTTTTGATAACCATATTGATTTTTAATTTCAGTTTCTGTATTTTTTTAATTTCTGTAATTCTATTTAGTTCTTTTTCAAATCAGTTGATCATTTTTTCCCCATTGTGTCCTTATCATTAAACATGAGTCTTTCAGTTCATTCTATTTTATTTTGTTTTGCTTTGTAGTGCCTTCTTTCTTGTTTGCTTTGTGCTGTCCTTTTATAAGGTCTCATTTCCTTCTGTTGCTTATAAATTTTAATATAAAATCATCTTCAGGAAAGGTCATTTTCCTGTGGAATTTCCATGCTTCTAGGTTGTGGATATTTCTATAGAGCATAATTTTGCACTCATTCTTCTATCAAGTTCTCCAAAATTTCAGCCCTGAACAAGTTTTTTCTTAATTACCTGGATGGGGATTTCCTCTATTGTGGGTAGGGTAAATTCAGACTCCACACTCATATTTGACATAGACCTGGGACTTTTAAATTTCTGATTCAGCAGACTTTTCTTTTTTTCTTTCCTCCACTTCAGAGTTCAGGGGGTTAGCAAGATTCCTTGCCACTTTTCAGGGCAGGCTGGCAGAGCTGTCGTGTCCGCTTCCACAGCTTGTGCTACCCTTTAAGAATTCTAGCTCTATGCAAACGTCTCCGTCCTCAGGTAGGCCCAAGGTCCTTTCTCTTATCCCAGCAGAGGGATTAAAAAGACAGCCCCTTCCTTTATGACCAAATCCAGGTATAACCCCCTTGGCAGTGCCATGACCAATAATTTACTGCTCTGGATTTGAATGTTTTCTGTGCTTCAGGTACTTTAAAAAAATCTTCACTTTACCATTTCTTTATGTGTATAACAGCAAGATTCTGTAGCTACTCAATCATCCATGTTAATGTAATTGGTAGTCTGAGCCTTTTATCTCTAATTTTTTATCTCTGAATTCTTCTTTTTGTCTATTTGCATTTATTTATTTATTTATTTTTATTTTTATTTTTTTTTTCTGAATTACTTCTTAAAGACAGTAACAATAGTTATAACCAACCAAGGAATGAGCCAGGACTATGTTTCATAATGTTTTTGATTCATCTATTAGTCTTTCACTCTTGGAAACGAGAATAACAGGGTACACATTTCTAAACCTAACAGTCGTTGGTAATTTAAATGATTAAAAAATTCTATGGACATGGACTTTGTTATAATACACGGCAGGCCCCATCCTCCCTTCAACCCCCACCTCCAAACCACATCCTAAGTTAAGATGTCAACCTCAATTTTGTTTCACTGCAAGTGACAAGGGAGAAAAAAAGGATACTTTAATACCTAATCAGGTACTGTACTGGTGTTCTGAGCTGGGGGGAAAAAATCAAATTACTTCACTGGGTTTGTCAGCTCTATTGTTAGCATAGTCAAGTGGCCCTACAGCAAAGAGACAGGAGAGCTAAGAGAAAAGAGGAGAATTCTAATCTGCTTTTTCAAGGCTCTTGGTCAGAAGTAGAGCAATTCAGATACCCCTGTTTGAAAGCAGCAGGACAGATTTGTTAGAAGACAAAAGCTCCAATTAGTATTTTCCACACCCTTTCACAATTTTCTCTACTGCTTCTGGCTCTGAAACCCTTTATGCCAGGGCCTTTGTGTGGGCAAAGAGGCGGCTAGCAGGGCAGGGAGCAGGGCAGGGGAGGGGAGGGAGGGAGGCTTGACAAGATGGCATGCATGGACCTCAGGATGCCCCCAGGTCTTCCTGCAGAAGTGAAGCAGTCCCGGGGGAGGACTGCTGAAGACAACACAACCCTGCGGACCAGGAAGCGGGCAGCTGGAGGGAGCCTACCTGAGTTGACTGAGATTCGGGCCTGGCGAATCACCACCTGGGGGGCAATGGGTGTTGCTGGCTGCAACCTGTGGAGCCCTTTGGCGACCTGTAGGAGGTTGCTGGAGACATCGAGCTGGTATAAGAGCCGGTCCATTAAGAGCACAATAGCAGCGGCGGTAGCACAGTCCTGAGCGAGGATGGACGCTTTCAGGCACGCCTGGAGGAACCGTCAAAGGACATAATCAACCAGACAGGAATAGAGCCTGACAGAAAGAGAAGTCCATCTTAGGAGCACCCTTAGACTTTCAAGTATTTTGATTAAAATGACAATGAAAAACCTATAGTTAGGAGACGAAATGTACTTTCTTTGGTTAGTGGAGCAAGAGATAATAAAAGTCCAGTTCAATTGTGGGATAGAATTATTTCACACGTTCTATTTTCCCCACTGCATTTCCAAAATTTTACAACTGATAAATGCATACACACGATTGTTAAAAATTCAAACAGCACCAAAGCATAGAAAGTAAAATATTCCCTACTTTTTATCCTTTGTTTTCCCCTCTCCTCTGAATCTAATTCCCTGATAATGGTTCAGGAGAGATCCTTCTAGAAATTCTTCTACCCTTTTACGTATTCTTAGACATTAATTGATTCCTTGATTTGCCTTTTCCTTCTCTTCCTTTTCTGTTTCTTCTCTTCTTTCTTATATAAGTGAGATCACACTAGATACATTGTTTGCTGCTTGCTTCTTTCAGTTATCATTACATCTTTTTTTTTATCATTACATCTTGGAGCGCTTTCTTCATCAGTTCATAACACTCTATTTATTGCCTGTATTTTAGTTAAGAAGAAGTATAGAATTTTAGGCAACATTTTAAATTTTATTTGTATTATATCTGGTTAATAAATAAAATAAAAACAGGAAAAAACAGGTATGATATGGAAATGTAACATAAAGAGTAAGGAGTAGAGATAAAGCAAATTTTTATGTAAAAACAGCATCATCTTTTGGTCTTTTAAGGTGTTATACTGAAGACAGCTCAGGTTGTGCATCTCATAAAATAAATGAGTTTATCACCCAAAAGTACTGTCTCTGTTTACTAATCTAAATCAAGCTGAATGTTTTCTGGGTATTTTAACTCACTTTGGAAGCTGAGGAAGCATTGTAAACAGTGCTCATTTTCCTATTACACCATTACCACACTGTATACCGCTTTCTTCACCACGTAATTGTAAGTACTAACATTTATAGGCCAAAACTATGTGCCGGGCACAGTGCTTAAGTGCTCTCCCTTAATAATTCACTCAATACTCACAACACTCTTAGGAGGCAGGTTCTCTTATTATACCCATTTTACACATGGGTAAACTGGAAACACGGAGAGGTTAGATAACTAGTCCAAAACTACATGACTTGTAACAGAGAAATGGGGTTAGAACACAAGAGGTCATGGTCCAGATCCCACATAACTAATCCCATGTGGTTTAATTCCATATTTAGAAAGCTGGAGGAGGATGTTAGACCAGTGGAATTGAATTGAGCGTTCAGAAATCAACGCATATCTGTGGCCAATTGACTTTTGAAAAGGGTGCCAAGTCTACTCAAATGGGAAAGAACAAGTTCTTCAACAAATGGTGCTGGGAAAACTGGATTTCCACATGCAAAAGAATGAAGGTGGAGTCTTACCTCACACCATATACAAGAGTCAACTCAGTCAGGAGGGGTCAGAGACTTAAATATAAGAAGCAGAACTATAAAATTCCTAGAATAAAATCTAAGGAAGCATCTTCAGGACCTTCAGTCATGAAATGGTTTCTTAGATGTTACACAAAAAGCACAAGCAAAACATGAAAAAAAAAAGATAAAATAGGACCTCATCAAAACTAAAAATGCTTGTGCCTCAAAGGACTTTATCATGAAAGTAAAATAACAATATATTAGAAGAAAATATTTGGAAACCACATATGCAACAAGGGTTTAATATCCAAAATATAAAAAGAAATCCTACAAACAACACATTTAAAAAGTGGACAAAAACTCGAATAGACATTTTTCCAGAGATGTATACAAGTGGCCAAAAAACACATGAAAAGATGTTCGACATCGTTAGCCATTAGGAAAATACAAATCAAAATCACAATGAGATACCATTTCATGCTCATTGCAGCAGTTACTATTTTAAAAATTGGAAAAGTACAAGTGTTAGAGGGGATGTAGAGAAATAGGAACACTTAACCATTGTTGGTGGGAATACAAAATGGTACAGCCATCATGGAAGACAGTTTGGAGCTTCCTCAGAACATTAAGTAGAACTATCATATGACCCAGCAATCCCACTTCTAGGTATATACCCCAAATAATTAAAAGGTGGGACTCGAACAGATATTTACACAGCAATGCTCATTGTGGCATTACTCACAATTTCCAAAAGAGGGAAGCAACCCAAGTGTCCATTAACCAACGAACGGATAAATAAAGTGTAGAATAAATACGATAGAATATTATTCAGCCATAAAATGGAATGAAGTTCTGATACGTGTGACAACCTGGACAAACCTTGAAGACATTGCGTTGAGTGAAATAAGCCAGAAACAAAAGGACAAATATCATATGATCTCATTGATATGAACTAATTAGAATAAGCAAATATAGGTTATAAGGGGCAGGGGTGGGGGTGGGGATGGGGAATCAAGGCTTAAATTGTACAGAGTTTCTTTTTCAGGTGATGGAAAAGTTTTGGTAATGGATGTTGGTGATGGCAGCACAACACTGTGAATATGACTAACAACACTGGATCATTTATTTGGATGTGGTTAAAAGAGGAAATTTTAGATTGTATATTTGTATATTATATTTGTTACTAGAATAAAATTTTTAAATCAGAGCATAGACTGTACAACACAAACAGTGAACCCTAATGTGAACTATGAGCTACAGTTAATAATACAATGATAAAAATATAATTTCATAAATTGTAACAAATGCACCACACTAATGCAAGGTGTTAATAATGGGGGTTGGTAATGGGAACTCTGCGTTTTATGCATGATTTTTTTTGTAAAGCTACAACTTCTCTAATAAAAAGAAAAAAGCTGAAGATTTGAATATTATTATCTGTTACTCTCAGTTATGTTAATAAATACATATATGCAATAAAAGTTGTTGTTGTTGATATCTAAGTATGGTTTAAGTTAACAAAGAATGTAAGAGAAGATACGTTTACATTGAGAGAAAGTGATTCCTGCTTTTCAAAATCCATCCCTGAAACAGTTCTTTTTCTTTAACATGGGCAGGCACTGGAAATCAAAACCGGGTCCTTTGGCATGGCAGGCAAGCATTCTTGACTGCTGAGCCACCGTGGCCTGCCCTCTTTTTAGTTTTTTATAGCAATATTATAAATTACTCAGTTAACCCAAGATAATAACTATAGTGACAATAAATCCTTTGTAGTGAGCAGTTGCCTCCCCCTGCCCCTTATTTTTTTTCACTCCTCAATCTTGAGAGATTTGGGATGGAATTCGCTGTGGTTGCTTCCAGCTGAGGAGGGACGTATCCATTACGTGGCAGAGGAATGGAATAATTTCACTTGCCATTGAAGATACTCCTTGCTTTTAGGATGGGGCTGATCTATTCTTTTTGCTAGTTGTCCAGGGCAGGCCAGAAGAACTGGAGAGTTACCACTACCTTCTGGACCTGCAACAGTTCTTTTAGAGTTTTAATTTGAAGCATGTATATCTGTAAGTAAAATTGGACTAAACTTAAACATCTGCTCCGTTTCAGGATTCTATAGGACTTATTCACCTGCTTGAATTCTGGTTATACATATGCTCGTGTGTGCGATACCCAATGTACTGCATAACATTCATACTTTCTTGAGTACATCAGTCAGGTAATGACTACCAATAACCACCGCATTAATACTTGCTTTTTTTCAAGCTGATGCTTTTTTAACTCATTAAGGCTTTTAGCTTATTGATGTGTTTATTAAGTCTGGAAATGATCATTTGCACTTGTGGTTATCCTTTTGTCCTAAACCAATCATTGTTCTTATTTTAAGAGAGGTGTCAATTGTGAAGGGGGAATACGTCTCTCCTCTTGAAGTTTCCATTCATGTGATGGAAGCTGAGTTACTGTCGCACTCTTAGCCTCCCTCTATGTCTTTACTCATTCTGCCCCACGGTAGGTGGAGTGACTAATCTCATTGGTAAATCTTGGAAGAATAAACTGGGCATGCACTGCTTAGCTCCTCCTCTTTTCTCTTGGGAACAAGGGGTCTACAGGAAACAGGAATTTGTCTATGCTCTCCCATATGAGTCTCATCTAGGAAACCAACTTGCATGGGGTGCTCTGCTTAACACAGTATTTTCTATGACAGTAGCAGACCCTCTGTGCTCTAACACTAAACTATATACATTTGCCAACAACCTTTATCAGAGTAAAGACAATTGATTTCTTGTCTCCCTAACTCTTTTATTTCCCAACTTTTCAGAATCTAGGAATGGAAGAACTAAGAAACTGTATCTGTCAGCATTCTCTAGAGGAACAGAACCAACAGGAGATATCGATGAACATGAGATTTATAAAAGTGTCTCGCACAACTGTGAGGATGCAAGAGTCCAAAATCCATGAGACTGACAACTCTGATGAACGTCCGCAATGAACTCCACAGAAGAGGTTGGCTGCCTGAAGAAGAAATGAAAATTCTCTCTTCTCCCTTAAAGGTCTTCAGCTAATTAGATTAAATCCAACTGATTGGATTCTTGCATTGCAGAAGACACACCCTTAGTTGATCAGAGATGTCATCAGCCACAGACATAATCAACTGACTGATGATTTAATAATCCAGCCTTCTGGTTTATTAGCCAGACATGAAATGGCCTTGCAGTAATGGTTAAGCCAGTGCTTGCCTGACCAGACAACTGGGCAGCATCACCTGGCCAAGTTGACACTTGAACCCAAATTACAGAAACACAGAAAGAATTTCCTAGTTGCTTCAGGATATGAAGAAGCAGAAAGTGGAGTGTAGTTAAACAACATTAATGGATGGCACCAGAGCGAAGACCCAAGAAAGGTGATTGAATTACCCCTTCATGAGTGCTGTTCTTAGAATTACATGACTCCTTTATTGTTCCATGTGCATCTTTACAACAATGCACATACTCTTTTATGAATATGGTTGAGTGAACTTAATTTCTTCCAACCCAAATGCACTAAATAAACTATAATGCTCAAAACTTCTATTGAGGCTTGTCAAGTAAACCATTAAGCTGAAAAATACAAGTTTCAAGATGAGAGCAATTCAGTAATTTGACATTCATAAGATATAAATTCAAGTATGGAAAATAAATTAATGTTTTTATGTATGCCCAGCTCTGTCTAAAAAAGCCAGTCTCTGAGTGAGAGCCCTTCCAATGCTAGGTACATGCAAATATAGTCCTTTGGCTTGCAATTCCAGCTGCTTATCTACAGAACTCGCAGCTTCTGCCACTGCCAGCCTCCCTCATGCTTTTGCTTAGAAAGAAGAACCCTATTGCCATCACCCTGCTTATTGCTATGTGTCTTGGAGGGCACTCAGCAAGCCTCAGTGATTTCTCTCCCTTTGATGGTGTACTTTGGTGCCTACTTGATCTTTTGGCTCTGCTCTCCCTTTTCATAGGTGCCCCACTTCAGTTTCATAGTGACTGCAGTACCTATTTGTGATGCAATGTTTTTAGAGGCAGGCTATTCTCCAGAGATGATTCTCTACCTTTCCTCACTGATAATAATGACTTCTATTTGTAAAGCACCGTCTAGTTTTTGGAATATGTTCCTACACATTATCTTACGTAAACTTTATAGTAATTATCAAATCCCAGTAAGGAAGGAAATTGAGGCTGAGCAGCTAAGGGATGTTTAAAATTACAGTCAGTAAAGATCAGAGCCAGGTGGGAACTCCAGTCACTTGAGAGTCATTTTGTCTTGTGCTTTACCCGTGTGTTCTGATCAAGATGACCTGGAGCAGTGTCTACTCTGGGCATAGGAAGCCAGGTGTTCTGAAGCTCAGGTTGATGAACCTACTACTCACTACAACCAAACAGTGGCTCTAAGAAACTCATATCCTTCATTATGATGAGAAAATTATAAGAAAAAAATAGGAGCAAATTCCGAGTGAAAAAAAGCATTCTTTCTATGTATTTAAAAATGAGAGTAAGGAAGAGAAAACTTCCCAGGAGATGGCATTCAATTTCAGTGTTTTGAAATCCTCTAGTGAAAGTTGATGTCATGGAGAGCAAATGATGATTTGATGATTAGCTGGTGATTACTCCAACTGGATGCTCCTCATGGAACTCCGGCGAGGTTTTGCAGGTATAACGGTGCCCTCTTTGAAGCTCCTGAGTTGAGGAGATGGAGCTAGGAATCTGGGGAGGCCAAGGTAGGTAGAGTTTGTAGGGCAGAAGAGAAGGAGAGAACCACACAAAGTCAATGCTCCAGCAATCTGCAGTGGGTCCCCCTTGGGTCTTCAGCAGAATGCTGCTCAGCTCATGCCTGGAAAGCAACCCCCTGAGGCTGGGGGAAAGATCACCTGTAAGGAAGGAGTAGAGGAAACAATCCTCAGGCCCCATGCAACTCATGTTTCCATCAGCCATAGTGGAAAATCTTGTCATCCACAGGGTATGGGACAGAATATTCAGATGGCATTTCTTCAGAAATCAGATGAAATCAGCCTTAGACATATGACCGCTCTTGTCTTAGTTTGAAAATGTGAAAGCAAGCCTTGGAAGGATCAAACTGCTTCCTAACTTGACTGAGCCCAGAAAAAAGCTTAAGGCTATTCACAGACATTTAATGTCTGAGATAAAACCAATGCGATCTGGACTTGTTTCCTGACTGTACCCTTTACTTACATGGCAAGTTACTTAACCTCTCTGAGCCTCGATGACCTCATCTATGAAATGTGGATAATTATCAACTTGCAGTGCTGTTTCAGGAGTAGAGGAAATGCTGGTAAAATGCTCAACGTAGAGCTTGGCACTCTGTGTGTGCTGAATAAATGATACGAAACACTACAAATTAGGAAAAAGCAGCAAACTCGCTCATTTTTACTCTCTCGTATGACAAAATGTCAACAGTAGGCAGAGGCAGGCTCCTAAAAGAAGTTTTAATAGAATTTTCATTAGAGTAAAAAGGAAATAATAAATCATGAACATAGCATCTACCAGGCTAAACTTCTCATTTCTTTTAATCTCTTCTCTCTACCAACACCGAGGAGGGATGTTACTGGAAACTGAGAAAGAAACAAAGGAAAATGAGCAGGCTCTATGGCACTTGGGGAAGGAAAGCTGGCTTTTGAAAGGAAGCCTTCTTTGCACACACGTGCGAGCTTTGGCCATTCCCAATGGAGGAATTCCTCCCCAAGCACCTGTAAACTGATGCAGCAAACACCCTATTCTGCATCCCGTATGAACACGCCATATATTTGAGCGGAGTAGATTGCCTAATCTATTTTTCCCCCTTCTACTCTTAATAGATTGGAACACAAAAGCCTGAGAGAGGGTGACCTGCCAGACAAAAGGGCCTTTCAGTTCCTTGGAAAAGTAGACTTGGAGGAGGATGGAAGGAATCCAAGTGGCCCTATTATTTCCACTTGCACTAATTAGACATTTTTCTGTCAGCTATTGAGCACTGCTGAGAGGCCAAACTCACTGAATTCATTTCTAAAGTGTTTACAGAAGTTTGCATCTGTTTGTGTCTCTTCAGGAGGAAAATAAGCACTTCAATAGCATTGTGGAAAATCTAAACGAAGCATCTCATTCTGGAGGGCCTGGCATCCCTGCAGCTGCATAATTTAACTCCATGCCTGGCGCAAACCTCTCGCATCTCTCTCCAAAACCTAACCATGCAATATACAGAGAAGTCAGTGCAGGAGAATCTTTTCTTTCTTTTCATTTTCTTTTCTCTCCGCCTTTTGAAATGGCGGCATGCTGTGCACTACACACAGATTTAGGTGGATCTTATTCTCCCCGCCCTTCCCTCGTGTCTCTACCAGCTCTCTGAGAAATTAATACCCACTTTCATTTGCTGCCAAGTGAGGGGATAGTAAATTCCTCAGCAGCAAAGCAGAATACATCACCATCCTGGGAATCTCCCCAAAATATTCGCCGGGGGGAGCACTCTGACATCAGGAGAGGAATGAAAGAGGCCAAAGAGTACGGCAGGGGAGGCACACTAAAGAGAAAGTTTCCCTACATGGCAAAATGTGCCTGGGTTGTGCACAATTAGATTAACATGAAAGAGAACCCATCTCCCTCCCCCCAACACCTAAAATAGAAAGAAAAAGAAAACAACACAAAAACCCTAACCCCCTGACTACATGGGTAGTGCCTTTGAAATGCATATTGGTCTACATGGAATTTAATTCAGGATTCTTTTTTTTTCCTGGGTTTTCAGGGTTTACGACTGACCTACCATCACAGAGGACTCAAAAATGTGATCTTTTAGTGAGTATCAGGATAACAGAATTTTAGTGTTGGAGAGAACATCTTATAGCTCAAGTTAGAAAATGAACAGGAATTCTATTCCTTTATCTTTCCTCAGAGACCGATGTAAGGGGAAGATTCTCTTAATATCCACCAAATTATGTTACTTATGCAGAGTGGTTATGTTTAAATAAAAATATATCGAGAGTGTACTGAATTTCTAAGGAAACAGGCTTACAACACACACACACACACACACACACACTACAGTTGTTTTTTCACATCTATTTTCAAGATGAGAAATACGGGGTTCTAATTGAGTTTATGGCACAAAGGGAACTTCATGGCTACGAAGCTGAGTCAGGTGGTAAAGGAATTAAACTCAACAATGAGATTTCAATACAGAGATGATTGAAAAAATGCTAAAGAGCCTTTTCTAAGTGCTTTTGCAGAACAGCAGCCAGGAAAAGTGTGTGCTGTTTTCATGGTTCCTTGCATTAGCGCTAGCCCCTCCCGATGCTGAGCAAAAAGTTTGGGACCCAGCTATGGGTTCAAAGCCGTGATGTGTTCACAGCAATGACAATGGCAGCTGTTCTCAATGGGGGCTGGGTGAGGGGGCTCAGAATCGTAGCCATCTGGCATTGTAATTGGCAGGAACAGTGTAAAGGAAAATTATTGCTGCATAGCAAATTGGGAGATTGGAAAAAGGCAGGGGAAAAGGGGGGAATGTCCTGAGGTGAAGAATTAGCAGAATAAACAAATGAAAAGTGATTGACGCCTGCATAGTTGTGCACTGACAGTAAAACCAGAGCAAGAGGAGACTGATGAAACTGGGCTTCTCAAGGTCTATGGAAGGCTAAGAATGACGTGCTCCATATTTTTCTTAGCAATGAAATGTGAGGATGAGAAGGAAAGAGGAAAAAACGGAACTTTCTTAGGTTCCTTACCCAGGGTCTGTTAACATTTCAATTGCTTTAAGTTCGTTTTACTAATGGAAAATGCAGATTCGGACACTTTTGGGAAACAGTTGTAAGCTTTTTCTCTATCACAGCACCTAAAGATTATATTCTGGGTCATCTCTGCTCTCTGTCCCTCTCTCTCTCTCACAAATCTACTATAGACGGAGTTTCGGTTTTCTAGTAAAGAAAGCAGCACCAAAATAGACAACCACCTAAACAAGACCCTTGTGAGCCTTATGATATCTGTGAGCAGTGGTTCTGCATGCCTTCCTCCTCTTCTGGACCCCAAATTGCTATGGGATCCAAAAGAGGACCCCATAGCCTCTAGTCACCATCCTTGGTGGTCTCACTATCCATGTTGATGATCCATCTAACACACCAGTCTCTCTTGCCCATAACCTCCTTATCTTCAATGACCTTGTCCTCCACCCAACCTCAGTCACCCATTCTCAAGGTCATTCCCAGAACTTGCCATTCGACAGTGTCACAGCCTGAATCTCAAGTTAGGTATTCCATTCTCAGACCTTTATCTCCTATTCTTCTAGTTCCCCTCCATTGTAGCCCAATCCCAACAATTCTGTATCTTTTTAAGGAATACAATCCATTGACCCTATTATCTCTATGCTATCTCCCAAATCACCTCATGTCCTCACTTGCCTCCTTAAATTCTATGGTGCATCAATATAATGACTTTTAAAAAAGCATACTATGTGTATGGTGTGTGAATATATCTCAATAAAATTGCATTTAAAAAAGGCACACTATGTCCCTTTTTGTCTCTGTCTGACAAACTCTATGTTCATTGTTAAGGGAAAACCTTGGCCTCACATTAGAATCACCTAGGGAAAATTCTAAAAATCTAGAGACTCGAATGATACACCAGACCAGTTCAATCAGAACCTCTCAGAGTGATATCAAAGCTTTAGTTTCTTTTAACCCTTCCCATGTGATTCCGTTGTATAGCCAGTGTTGAGAATCCGGAGCTAGCCTAACTTTCTAGGCTCATTTTCCACCCTTCACTGTCTTTTCTGAGCCAGAGATGGAATGAGTTATCTAATGGGGCAAGCCTGGCTCAGACCTTCCTCTCTCCTCTTTTCAAATCTTACCGTCTATCAAGAGGGTACGTCCTGGCCCGATTTTCTGCAGTGATGGAAGGGGCTTGCTAGCAATGAAATGAGTCTGGAGACTTTTCTACTGGAGAGTGAAAAATTTTCCAACACCCACCTAAACCTACATTCTCCCATAGTTTAAAATAATGAAAGTTGCTCTTTTTAATCCATCTTTCAGTTGCTGCTTCCGTGGTAGGGAAAGATAAATGTTGTTTATTGTAACCTAAAATCCCCAAATGATATCTAATTCTTTACTTAGTCTGAACTTTTATCAAGGTAGGTAAATAGGGCTGGAGAAAAATATTCAAACATGACAATTGGTATCACTTTTTTATCTCATTATCCATATTGATGATCCATCTAACACACTGGTCAAATGCAATTTTATTGAGATTTATTCATACACCATACAATCCATTCAAAGTATACAATTAATGATTCATAGTATCATCACACAGTTGGGCACTCACCACCATGATCAATAGTAGAACTTTTTCATTATTCCAGACAAAGAAAGAAAAAAGAAAAAAGAAAACCTCAAACATCTCAGACCCCTTATCCTCACCCCTCTATTGACCCCTAGTATTGCATTCTACCCAATTTAAAGACACACAATAAAGGTAAGTTAACTAGGACAGTGTAGTATTGCCAGAGAAAGATATATATCAGTGAAACAGAATAAAACATCTGCAAGTAGATGCATACAAATATGGGCCACAGACTTTTTTTTTTTTTTTTGCTATATGGCTGTACAATCATTATCAAAGATCAGAGCTACTGGATTACAGTTCAACAATTTCTGATATTTCTTTCTAGCTATTCTAATACACTAGAAACTGAAAAGAAATCTCTGTATAATGGGTCAGTAGTCATAATCGTTTGTTAAATTCTTATTTCTCCATTACATATGCTGCCTCTCATTTAATCATGGGCATTAACCATTTTAACTACTTCATGCTGGAAATGGGTGTTGACCTATGGAGTAGAGGAATGAAACTGGTTGATGTACTTGGAGAGACTGGTACCTCTGGGTTTCAGGGCTTATCTGGCATTGGAACAATCTAGAGACTTTCAGTTTCTGAAAAAATAAATTTGGTAAGTAAAACATTCATAGAGTCTTAGATAGAGCCTAGTAGGGTTTTCAGGGATACTGTTGGTTGGGGCTTGACAATTTATAATATCTGGCTGCAGCTTGCATGAGAGTAATTCCAGAATGACCCCTCAACTCTATTTTTTTTTGTATACACTAAAATTGCATCTACGTAAGGAATTTAAAGAAATGCCGTATATGTTTACCCCTTAGAGAAGAATATTTTTTCTTATGTGACCCAAAGTTTGAGAAAATTGCCAAGCAGAGCAACTTTCTAAAACCATAGCATTCTTAACGAGTCGGATGGTATGATCAGGCCTGAGTCTCTGTTTTATCTATTACATTTCTCTTCCTACCCAAAAACCAATGACTCTCCACTTCTAGGAGGGAACTGGTAGCTCTCACCCTGGCTGAGTGTAAGAAAAGAGGCACTTGCCTCTCAGAACTGTGGATCTCCATACAACTTAAATCTCAAATATAATCACATATAAAACATAAATGAGGTTGATAGCAAATCAGGATTTTCCAAACAAATAATAGATACCAGGATCCCTACTTTAGAGATCTTTCTTTTTAATGGGGGCTTCTGTTTGTAAGATGTTGTGCCAGTCTGAAAATATTATGTACCCCAGAAAAGTCATGTTTTAATCCTGATCCAATCTTGTGAGAGCAGCCATTCTATTAATCCTGATTCAATATTGTAGGGCACAAACTTTGATTAAAATATCTCCACAGAGATGAGACATGCCCAATTGTGGGTGTGACTTTTGATTACATGGAGATGTGACTCTACCCATTCCAGGTGGATCTTGATTAGTTTATTAGAATACTTTAACAGAGAAAACATTTTGGAGAAAGTCAGAAATGGCAGAAATGACAGAGCTGACAGACAGAGGGCTGACAGAAACTTCAGAGCCAACAGAGAAAGCAGAGATACAGATGTCTGCAGATGCTTGGAGCCCAGTAGACATTGCCATGTGCCTTCCTATGAGATGTCAATCAAACCAAAACCTGGAGAGAGCCATGGGAAACCAAGAGATGAAAGTCCATCCCAGAGAAGCAAAGTGAGGAACCCCCGTAGGACAGAGGCGGAAAGCAATGAAGCCCAGGTGCAAGGGACCAGCAGATGCCAGCCATATGACTTCCCAGCTGACAGAGGTGTTCCTGACCCAGGGGCCTTTCCTGAGTGAAGGTAACCTCTTGTTGGTGTCTTAATTTGGACACTCACTTCCTTAGAACTATAAACTTGTAACTTATTACATTCCCCTTTACAAAAGCTGTTCCATTTCTGGTATACTGCATTCCGGAAGCTTGCCAACTAACAAAGATAAACACAGGGTCCCGGTGTAATACGGCTCCTTGTCTCCTAATGTCACTTCTACAGATGCTGGGAGGAGCAGAAGCGGGTAGACATTGGACACACAAGCAGATACCAACATTCCAGTAAGCTTCCCTATGTCCTCAGAAGGCCCATGGAGTCCTGCTTTGGGGACTTATGAAGGTTCTGCCAGCCTTGATTAGTGCCCAATCTGACTGCTCTCAGCTTACCTGGGCACACATTTTTGGTAGTTCCAAGAGAGCTTTGGAGCACAGCCAAGAAATGGTTAACAGATCAGGAAGGAGAATTAAAGAATTTTGGAAACACGTGCTTATTATTATTCTAAAGATTCACACTTTTCTGAGCAATGTACACAAAAATCTTACAGGAAGTCATTTTTTAAAACACCAGACTACCATTCCCCAGACTCACTGCCATTCAGATGACAAATCTGAGCCAGGCTCAGATGTTCTGGTGAAAACTGTGTTCTAATATTTCACCATTTGAGAGTTTTATGCTTGCAAAATGAGAAATGAGTTCCTTTATGAAGAGGGAAATGAATGAAGGTATATGCATGGGCTTCTTTAGTTTGTTTGCTGCAACCTGACAAAATTGAAATGATCCCATATACAGATGTTTATGAACCTATCCATGTGTCTTGGCCTCTGCATGGTTGACTAATTGATTTGTAAATCAATAAATCCCCTTTATAAAAGCCTTTCATTTCTGGTATATTGCATTTTCAATGGCCTAAGTGGTCATTAAAACATCTAAATATATAAGCCAGAGACATGCAAGGTCCAGATTAATTATGGACATGACCATCTAGAGATTAAAACAAATTAACATACACCACTTTTGTTGCTTAAAAGCATGGTCCTGGGGCTAGGAGGGACTGAGTGAGCTCACCTATCCCCTAAAGTCTGTCCCTGAGATGGCCTCCTAGGAAGTCCAGGGAGTTCCTGAAGATCAGGATAGAATTATAGATCTTCAAGGCGGTACTAGTTTAATCTTCATCACTTTGATGATGTCCACCTGTGTCACAAGCAGGAAGGCTTTGCCATCTGTCTGCTCTTTCTTGAAGCACTTGGCATACTCTTCGTAGCCCAGAAGAGACTATACAAACTCAGCCACCTCATCATTGTCTATCAGGCCACTTCACCTGCCTTAAACAGCCATGCCTAGAAGCAACTTACAGTGGTGCTCTCTGCTGAAGGGAAGGACCCAGAAAGGGTTGGCTGACAGGGTTGACATGAAGATGGACTGGTGCAGTGCCTGCTGCGTCTGTTCAGCTGAGTATTCTCCAAAAAGATTATCAAGTCAGTATCTTCTTTTCCTTTGATTCTCAAAAACTTTGCCTGCTGTACAAGTCTGGGTTGGCTGTTCACCTTTTCATGTTTTCCATCTCAACTCTATTTGAAATCTCTTAGCCACTGAAACTTTATTTTGCTATATTTCTTTTCTCCCTTTTGGTCAAGAAGGCATTCTCAACCCCATAATTCCAGGGCCAAGTTCATCCCTGGGAGTCATGTTCCACAATGCCAGGGATATTTAGACCTCTGGAAGTCATGACCCACATAGTGGGGAGGGTAATGATTTTATTTGTAAAGTTAGCTTAGAGAGAGAGAGGCCACATCTAAGTGACAAAAGAGGTTCTCAGAGGGTGACTTTTAGGCTTAGCTTTACCAGTGTAGATAATTTTCATAAGGACAAGCCTCAAGATTGAGGGCTTGACTTATTAAATTGGGAGTCCCTAATGTTTGAGAGGATACCCGAAATTCCTCAGGTGGGGAAAAGTAATAGTTCCACATTTCTCCCTAGTCCTTCAAGGGTACTGATTTAGTTTGTTAATGCTGTTGGAAATGCAATATACCAGAAATGAAAGGCTTTTATAAAGGGGATTTATTGATTTACAAGTCTACAGTTCTAAGGTCATAAACATGTTCAAACTAAGGCATCCAGAGAAAGAAACCTTGACTCTGAAGAAAGGCCAATGTTTGCCACGTGGGAAGGCACATGGCTGGCATCTGTTGGTTCTTGTTCCTGGTTCTATTGCTTCCAGCTTCTGATTCCAGTGGCTTCCTCTCTTAGCATCTGTAAGCCTTCACTTAGCTTCTCTGGGGCAAAACTCTGGGTTTCATGACGTAGCTTAGCATCTCCTGGAGCCAGAGATTTCTTCTCTTCAGGTTGTTGCTACTTCTTTGAGTCCTTGCTTAGCACCCAGGGTACGTCTGTCAGCATTCCAAGCATCTCCAAATGTCTGCATCTCTGTTGGCTCTGAGCTTTCTCCAAAATGTTTCTCTTTTTAAAAGAACTCCAGTAAACTAATCAAGACCCACCTTAAATGGACAGAGACACATATCCATCCAATCAAAAGATCATGTTCACAATTGGGTGTGTCACATCTCCATGGAAATAAATCTAAGCAATAGGTGTAGCCCCACAAGATTGGATCAGGATTGAAAGAAAATGGCTTTTCTGGGGTACATAACAGTTTCAAACTAGCACAGGGACTTTGCAAATACTTCTTTATTTTCTGCTGAAAATACACTGGAATGTATAGAGGTATTACCTTAACCTGTTCAAAATAGTAAGATCTCATTCTCTATTCTAGGTTCCTTGTAATTAGGTTGGTTAGATAAATTGAACTGACAAGTTAAATCAGATAGTGCACTAAAGAAAATTTAGAGTTTGGACAAAATAAACATCTCTTCCTTTGGTCTCACATAGAAATTGAAGCTTTGAAATGCAGACAATATCATCCTTAACCCTGTATACTGATTTACTTTAGTCTTAACCAGATCCATTTCATTCAAACCTTTAACTGAAGTCTGATCTCTTTTTCAGCTTCTTTAACAGTTGTTGTATGGAGTAAAGCTGGTTTTCAGATCTGCAAAACTCTAATTCTGAGCCTCAGATGTCACAAAGATACCCAAAGTTCCAGGTAACTAACAGGTTATACACACAGAGCACAGCATCTCAGATTTTATAAAATAACAGTTAAAACTCAGAAATAGATGTGTTGCTGTAAGAGATTAAAATCTAGAAACTTTTACAATGAGCCTTATTGAACACTCCTTACTCCTTAATCATCAATTGCTCAATCTCTGCCCACTTTTTATCCCCTGATAACCTATGCTCTCACATTCAATTCTCAGAGTTTGCTCAATATAGTTCATATTAGTGAGACCACAGAATATTTGTCTTTTTGTTGCTGGCTTATTTCACTCAACATAATGCCCTCAAGGATTATTCATCTAGTTGCATGCCACACAATTTCATTCCTACCTGAAGTTGCTCAATATTATATATGATATGTTCATATCATTATAAATGTATAATATATATATATATGTGTGTGTTTGCCTTTCTGTTCATCAGTTGATGTACCCTTAGGTCTAACCCATCCATTGCAAATCTGGTATCCCTCAATTTCAATTTATGACCATAACCTGAGGTTGGCCTTCAGCATGTCTAGCAATCCCAACTACACTTACACTTTCTGTTCTATTCCCAAACTCCAGGACCCGTTTAGTCTTCTGACTCTCAGTTGATGCCCTTGTTTCTTACTTCACTGAGAAAATAGAGGGAATGAGAAGAGATGTTATTTCTCCTTTTACCCAAATTTGCTGACTCTTTCACATTGGAACCCTATGTGCTCCACCTACACTTGTGTTGGTATGTCTAAGGACATCCTCCTCATTTATATACTCAATTTTAGCCTTTCTCTTTTACTGCAGGGCACTGTGGCTTTAAACATCTCCTCTCTTTTCTGCATCATTAATTCTTTCCTCTTTACTGAATCATTCTATTCAACATATATATACTACATTTTTCCCATATTAAAAAAATCCTCTTTCAAGCATATATCGCTCTCTAACTCTTGTCCAATCTCTCTGTCGCACTATGTGGCCAATCTCAAAAGAGTTGTCTACATTCACAGTCTTGACTTTCTTATCTCCCACTCTCTTTTCACTCTATAGCTTTCAATATCAACACTCCACTAAAGTTACTCTTTTTAAGATTGCCAGTGACCTCCAAATCCAATGACGATTCACTAATTCTCATCTCATTCAAACTCCTAGAAGCATTTGGATGAACCAATCAATTTCTCTTTTTTTCCATCATGTGGCTTCTGGGATTCTACACTTTCCTGGTTTTCTTTCTACTTCACTGGCTATTCTTCCTCAGTCTTCTTGCTGGAGCATCCTCCTTTTCCTTGTGTCTGAATGTTGAAGGTCAGTTTCAAGATGGCTTCTCTTCTCCATAGACTGCCTCATGGCTTCAAATCTTATCTCTGTTGATGAATCCCAAGTATAAATACTATCCTGGGTCCCTTTGCTGAAATCCAGACTTGTATTTGGGTGCCTAGACAATGACCCAACTTAGATATCTATTAAGTAACTCAAACTTAAGTTTAAAATGCAACTTTTTATTTTCTCCTCCAAATTTATTCAGTGTTCTTGTCTTAGGAATGATACCCTATTCACTCAGTTGCTTAGGACAAAAGTTTGGAGTCATTTGTGACTCATCTCATATACTACATCCAATCCACAAGCAAATCCTTTTAACTCTACTCTTAAAAAATACACAGGATATGACCACTTTTCACCTCCCCCAGAACTAAGACATCCGTCTGAGCCACTACTGTCATCTTGTTTAGATACCTAACTGGTATCCCCATGCTCGCCACCCATAACCTCATCCCACACAGTGTATTCTTTACAATGCAGGCAGAGTGATCCCTTTAAAATATAAATTAAATAGTGTCAATTACCTGTTCTTGATTTTAATGTGGTTCCCCACTACATTTCAAGTGAAATTTAAATCTGTTATCATGCCTAACAAGGCCCTAATGATAGTGCCTCTGACTACCTCATTGAGGTATTTCTTCCATCTTCTGCTCTCCAGCCTCCCTGTTCATCCTCCAACAAATGAAGCATGTGCTTCTTTTATCTTTTCATTTGCTGTACTGTCCCCTGTTCGGAATGTCCTTCCCTTAGTTATCTCAATGGCTTCCAAATTGTGGGAGTATGTACCTAGTGGTATTGGGGGAGTAACTCTCACGAGGAAGTTCAAACTCTCTGGCTCAGAAACATAGTATTTGGAAATTTAAGTTGTTTGTATTCTTTAAGAGGTTGCCTAAATAAGGTAATGAATAACTCTGAATGTATATTACAGTCATTTTTCAAAGTCCTAATAACAAAATTCAGTTAGAGCCTTGATTACTGTATTTGATCTTAACTTCTGTCTGGTCTTGCTTCATAACTGTAATAATCCTATCTGTCCCTAAACCATGTTTTTTTTGTCACTAAGTTCCTCCAATAATAATAGCTAGTATTTGACAGGCACTCTGCTAAACATACTGTGTAATCTACTCATTTAATCCTCCAAACAAATCAGGGAGTAGAAACTATTATCATTATCAGTTTAGAGGTAGGAAAATGGTGGCCAATAGTTCAGATACCTTGTCCAAGATAACAAAACTAATAAGGAACAGTATTGGATTCAAACCCAGGCAGTCTAGCTCCCATGTTGGCTTTCTTAATCTCTATCTATACTGACTTGATATAAAAGAACAGTTTGGACCCCATTGTTCTGAGGGCTCCTTATTTGTTCTTAAAGTAATAATTACCAATGAGAGATTTAAAAGCCTAATGCTGTGTGATGCAATTTAACAGCTATTTGTAACTAGAGAAACACATGGAATTGATTTGTCACTTCATAACCTTAGAATCCAAAAGAACCACATTCACATAAGTACAGCAAAAATAAATATGTAAATAAATATGGTAGAAAGATTCATAGTAAGATTCTTAAATAGTGAGCTTCCATAATTTATTTAAAATACAATTCTATTATAAATATTTTATTAATGACCAGGAAGATATTTAAAAGTATCCATCAGCTGTACAATTAAAATCAGGAGTGATGTTCCTTGATTCCAGGTTCCTGAGTCTCATTAAGGATCCAATAGATCAGACTCATTGGAGAATATGATGGAAATGTATTTGTAAGAAGTTGTCCTTTCCCCATTCCCCTCTTCCCCCACAAACATCCCAGGTAATTCTGATTCAGTCAGCCCAATGACAGCTACTTGGAATCTCTGGTATAAATCATTTAAATCATAAGCAGGTCGAAGATGTGTGCATTTTAAGCATATGTGCTGGCTTGAACATGTTTATCTACCCCAGAAAAGCCATGTTTTAATCCTAATCAGCCTTGTGGGAGCAATGGTTTCTTCTAATCCCTATCCAGTACTGTATGTTGGAAACTTTGATTATCTTATCTCCATGGAGATGTGACTCAACCAATGTGGGTATTAAACTTGATAGATGGAGAATGTGTCTCCACCCATTCCAGGTGGGTCTTGACTGGTTTTACTGGAATGCTTTAAAAGAAGAAGCACTTTGGAAAAAGCTAGAAAACAACAAGAGAGAAAGCCAGGAGATTCTGAGAGAGCAGAGAATGACATAGTCACGAGAAGCAGAGAGTCCACCAGTCAGCGACCTTTGGAGATGAAGAAGGAAAACACCTCCTATGTGCCTTCTCACTTGAGAGAGAAACCTTGAACTTCATTGGCCTTCTTGAACCAAGGTATCTTTTCCTGGATGCCTTAGTTTGGACACTTCTATAGACTTGTTTTAATTGGGACCCTTTCTCGGCCTTAGAACTGTAAACTTGCAACTTATGAAACTTCCCTGTTTAAAAGCCATTCCATTCCTGGTATATTGCATTCCAGCATCTAGCAAACTAGAACAGCATATAAGGTAAAGGTTTAGCCTTCCACAAAGGGAAGTTGTCATAGTTCCGTGCTCAAAGCAATAAAATGTAAAAGCTTCTGAGAGAGAGGGTTAAGAGTCTGACCCCATGTCCTTTAGAGTTCTACCCAACAATGGCTCCAAAAGCCCCAGAGATTTCAATTTATTGTACAATGTCAGTGGAAATAAGTCATGCCTGGTATGACAGGAGGTTTTCAATAACAACAAAAGAAGGATTTTGTTCCTGGTCTTTGCATGGTGAATAAATGTAAAAAATTTCTAATAAGTTATAATACTTTATAAAATGTGAGAGGTTATGCACATATATGGAAAAAAAGTTAATTTGTTGAGACTATTCTCATAAAGAAGCAAGTCTAATCAGTTACTAGAAGGAGACATTGTGAGAAAGTATAAGGAAAAAGGCTTTGGTTGCACTGAGGTGCTACTTGATTTTGGGCAGGTTACTTTTTAAATTTCTACTTCCTTATCTATAAAATAAGAATAATAATACTCACCACATAGATTACTGAGCAGACGAAGAAAAATATTTGTAAATTGCCTGGCATTTAGTAAATGCTCAATAAATAATAACTTACTCTTTTGAGAGTGGGTTAGGGGTAGATCTATGAACTCAGTCTCTGAAATTGCAAAATACAATGAAAAGTCTGAAAATTTCAATTGATATTTACTAATGAGAAAGAAATTAAGCTTTTTTAACGTTAAAGAAATGGATTGACACCAGCCCTTGTGGGTCTATATGTCAGATAGTTACTTATCACAGATAGGACGTGAAGAATTCGTCACCATTGAGGGGCTGAAGATCAGAACTCATTCATTGGTCTGTTTGCAGTTTATTGTACTGCAGTTTATATATACCTGGTTGAATAGATTTACAGATAATTTTTATCATAAATAATAGCTACTTTAGAATAATTCATACTGAGAGGGGGGAAGATTGTAAAATCTCAGGGCAAAATTCTTTAAAGAATGGTCAAATTTAAAGAGTCCAGACATTTTTGTGTGATAAAAAGATGAGAGTTCCAAATCTGCCAATCTTTTCTGTGATAAGTGGCTGACTACAGTGTGTTACCTAACAGGCATTTTGAAAAATATTTAAATAATGAGGGTTGTAAGTGTTTTCATCAATGTGAGTCTGGTATTAAAAATGAAGTGTCAACACCTACTCTTTGAGACCAAAGAAGGAAAGGTTTATTTTGTCCAGAACGTAAATTTTCTGTAGTACATAGTCCAGCTCCACCTGTCTGGACAGCTCATTTAAACAATCCATTTAACCATTTCAAACACAAGGAGCCCAGAATAAGAATGAGGGCCTTTAATCCTGTATAGCTTAATGTAATGCCTGGATACATCCAAGAGTATATTAAGCAGATAATCAAAAAGTATTGGCAAAGTCCCTTGAGGGACGGGAAAAGCAATACGGAACTATTAAATTGTACTACCAGGAAAACCCTGGATACTGTGTCAAACATTAGGGACAACCAAATCAATAGGCCAAGTCCTTGATTTGCTTGCTCTGGTGAAATAGATGTATGTAGGGGAGAAAATAAATCTATTTATGCCTGTCAGTCACGTTCGGAGGACCTCTTTTGTTACTCATATGTGGCCCCTCCTTCTCCCTAAGCCCAACCCTGCAAGTGGAAACATTACCTCCACCCCTGATGTAGGCCATGACATCCAGGGATGAAGATCTGCCTGGCAACATGGGAAATGACTCCCAGGGATGAGCCTGGCCCTGGCACCATGGGATCAACAATGCCATCCTGACCAAAGGGGGAAAAGAAGTGTAACAAATAAGGTATTAGTGGTGCTATGCAAACACAGCCTAATAAAGAAAGGACTAATTCCAAAAACCTATGAATTTGTGGAGCTTATAAATGTTTGGTTTTTGCCCTCGTGAATCAGGCAAGTTTGTTTTATTCAGCAGGGTAGGTGATTATATATCCTGAAAGAATGGTAGCAAACAAAGGGATTGGCAGAGAGGGGATGGCCTGGGTCGTTGTCATCAACATTATATGTTGCAGAGAGCATATTCGGTTGAATTCTATGAAACTATCAGTATTTGATTTTTGTTGGCATACAAAATAGAATTTTCATACAGTTCAATTTAATATACACAATGCCAAGCACGTGATAAGGACCAAATATATGGAGATAAAAGTGTTGTGTAAACTCCTTATTAATTTAAATACACAAGATGTGGGATATGGTGATATTTTGACTTGCTCATGGGAATGAATACATCTTTGGGATTTATTATTTGCTGGAGGCCATCCCCTTCTTTTGTCTGTCCAACACTTTGAATTGTTCATTTTTTGTTGGAATTTTTGAGTGGGATGCCCTGCCCACTTGTCTCAGTCCAATCAGCTCCTCCAGGGCTTGGCTCAGCTTTCAGGCCTCATTATGGGACGCATGGAACCCATGGCATAGGGTTAGCCCTCATCAAAAGGATACTTCGCATGCCTGATTCTGTGGCAACCAAAGTTTCACTGGTAGAATTTTAAGGACAATCCACAATTTTAATTTATCTTCCATTGAAACTTGAAAATAACTTATTAAAGGGGCAGTTTTTGGCATGGTTTTGGAGCAGGGTTTAAATCCTTGGTGATTTTAATCATACTCTATCGTATAGTCTGAAAATACAGAGGCCTTGGGGTTAATATTTATCTTTTGAAGCTTCTGTTCTCTTGGTACCTCATTTTCACTTATCAAATGAAATTTATTTGTGAAGAATCTAAAAATTTTATCTAGCTTCTTTTCAAAACAAGAGCTATAATGTTCAGTAGAAGAAATTAAAGTTGTAAATGTTGATAAGAGAAAATTAAGCAATTTCTGTTTTAATTAACTCTGTTCTGAGGAATGCATCAACAGAAGGGGGAGAGGGACCAGTTATTAGGCAGCAGAGAGAAAAAGAATGCAACAAAGGATGTCCCAGCCCTACAACAGCCCTTTATAAAAGCCCTACTTAACCAAGTAACTACATGATGAAGAAGGAAACACTGAGCTCATGGTGCTGTGATCTTGTCCCTTGCACTGACTGACCGTGTAACTTAAGGCCACATCTCACTCCCTCCCCAGTTTCCCCAACTATCAAATAATGGGTTTGAAATAGATGATCACTAAATTTCCACCCAGCACTGATGTTCAATAAAGAAATAACCTGTTTACATGAATGTCATATTCTGTGTGTGTGTGTGTGTGCCTGCTAAAATGATCTCTGAAAGCATAGCAAGAGAATAATGATACACAGTTTGTAGAAGGCCATCAGATGGAAAGAGAAAAGAATTGGAATCAAGAATATTGCATTTTGAATCCCTACTTAATAATCAGTGAAAGGATGCATTGTCCAAGTCACTTAACAATTGACTTTTCTATTGTTTAGATATAAGCAGTTTAGTGTTTTTACTTGCTTTTAGCGAAGTGGTGAGAAATGTATATTTTTGAACATATGACCCTATCTAGATTTGAAGACAACTGCTCAACAGACAGTCTTCTTCTTCCCTCTCTTCCTCCCTTCTTTATTAAAATGGTAAGAGATGTTTATTGTGAAGAATCAAAGAAGTATAAAGAACAAAAGGTAACTGGTAATCGCACCAACTTGATGAAAATGTTCATGTAAATTTATTTAAAATCTGCTATAATTCAGGCTTAGTGTTTGTGATGGTTAAGTTCTGGTGTCAACTTGGCCATGTGATGATGCCAAGTTGTCTGGTTAGGCAAGCACTGGCCTGAGCATTACTGCAAGGATATTTTGTGGCTGGTTGGTAAACTAGAAAGCTGGTGTATTAAATCATCAGTCAGTTGATTGCATCTATGGCTGATTACATCTGTGATCAACTAAGGTGGGTCTCCCACTAATGAGACAGTCCAATCAATTGAAGGATTTTAAGGGAGAAGAGAGACTTTTCACTGCTTCTTCAGCCAGCAAGCCTCTCCTGTAGAGTTTGTCCAGGACCTTCATCAGAACTGCCAGCTTCCCAGCCTGCCTTGAGGATTTTGGTCTTTTCCATTCCCATGGTTGCATGAGACACCTTTATAAATCTCATATTTGCTGATATCTCCAGTTGGTTTTGTTTCTCTGGAGAACCCTGACTAATACAGCTTGGTACTGGGAGTAGTTCTTTAGAAATAGAATCTTAAAGATGTTTTTTTCCTATTGGTTTTCTACTCTGATTAGATCAGAGGCTCTAATGGCTATTTCCAATAATCAAGATGACACTAACAGTCCATGGGACAAGTTGGTAAGAGAGATACTTAAAGTATCACCACTAGATTCTGCTAATGGTACACTTATACAAGGCAAGGCTCTGGGTGAGAGTGTTTTTGATACTTTTATGGAGTTTTGCGGAATTAGGAGGTAGAATGATGTTGGGTGGTTGTTGTTAGACATACTAGATACAGTGATGAGGGAAAGGGATGAGCTAAAGACTTCAAATTTGCAACTTAAGTGTCATATGATGATGTAAAAGTTTCCATGTTTGCTCTGAAAGAAAATCTGTTTTCCTATGAACACAGACTTGAGATCTCTGAAAACCAAACACAGAGCCTCATTATGTGAGTAGCACATTTATAACATAAACCAAAATCTTAACTTTGCAGGATGTCTGCTGTTAAAGTAAGGGCTTTGATTGGAAAAGAATAGGATCCCAAAATATGGGATAGGTATATATGACTTGATAATGATGGCGATGGAGAGATGGAACCCCGGGAACCTGCTGAGTCTTTGCTGGATAGACCTGTAACGGATTGCCCTGAGCAAAGAACTTCCCAATCTCCAATCTACTTTGAGGAAGCAGTTTCCCAGACCCCAGTCTGTCCAGAGGAGTCTTCCATTCAATCTCCACCTAATGAGGTTAACCCTTCAGTGCCTGCAAACCCTGTACCCACCTGCCCTGGAAACAGTCCTTGCTCCTCTGTCTGGAGCAACTATTACTGTTTCACAAGGTGAAACTGCAATGGAATGCCCTGAGGTAACTGGCTTGAAAGACACTTCTATTTCTTTTCATGACCCACCCCCATCACCCCTCTTTGCTTCAAGACCTATAACTAGAGTAAAGTCCCAACAGGCCCCAAAAGGTGAGGTACAAAGTATGACCCATGAGGAGGTACACAATACTCCAAAAGAACTGCATGAGCTTTCCAATCAATACAGACAGAAATCAGGGGAATATATGTGGGAATGGATATTAAGGGTATGGGATAATGATGAAAGGAATATAAAGTTGAATCAAGCTGCATTTCATGATATGCACCCACCCACTAAGGAGAGATTCTACATTCAATGTTGTAGTTCAAGGGACTAGAAAGGGCATTAGCAGTTTTTTTGGATGATTGGCTGAAACATGGATCAAAAGGTAGCCAACATTACCTAAGGTCAAAATGCCAGAACTGCCCTGGTATTATGTAGATGACAGGATCCAAAGGCTTAAGGCGATTGGTATGTTAGAGTGGATTTATCATGGAAAACCTGCTTACACACCCCAGGAATGTCCAGAGGACATATCTTTCACCAGCACCTGGAGAAATAAATCCATGAGACTAGCTCCATCTCCTTGAAGAGCTCTGTAGTTGCCCTTCTCTGTAGGTCAGATATTACTGTGGGAACTGCTGTCACTGAGCTGGAATTATTAAGCAGAATGGGGATGACAGGATCCCAAGTTGGCAGAAGCCACGTGGAGACAGTTAATCACCACAGACAAGATGGGCATGGCTATCATAATGGACAGCAGACTCAAAACAGCAGTCAAAATAATCTGACTTGCAAAGATTTGTGGTGTTGCCTAGTAGATCATGGGGTATCTGGAGGTGCAATCAATGGGTAGTCTACTAAATTCTTATTTGAGCTGTTTGAGCAGGAGAATTCTAGGCCAAGTGAACAGAAATCTAATGAATTACAAAAACAAAGAGCCATGGCCCCTTAATCAATTCCCAGACTTGAGACAGTTTACAGACCCAGAACCTTCTCCTTGGGGAAGGTACCAAATTTACACTGTTAACTTACCTCCTAGCCTTCCCCAAGGAGACCTATGGCCTTTTACCAGGGTGACTGTCCATTGGGGAAAAGGAAATGATCAGATATTTGGGGGATTATTGGACACTATAATTGGACACTGACATTATAGTGTCACTCAGAAGTGACACTAATTCCAGGAAACCCAAAACATCACTCAGACCAGTCAAAGTAGGAGCTTATGGAGATCAGGTGATCAATGGAGTTTTAGCTCAGGTCCATCTCACAGTAGGTCCAGTGGGTCCCCAGACCCGTTCTGTGGTCATTTTCCCAGTTCCAGAATGCATAATTGGAATTGACATACTCAGCAACTGGCAGAATCCCCACATTCGTTATCTGACTCATGGAGTGAAGGCTATTATGATAGGAAAGGTCAAGTGGAAGCCACTAGAACTGCTCCTACCTAGCAAAATGATGAATCAGAAGCAATACTGTAATCCTGGAGAGATTAGTGAGATTAATGTCACTTCAAGGATTTGAAAGATGCAGGGATGGTGCTTCCCACCACTTGATTATTCAACTCTCCTATTTAGCCTATGCAGAAAGCAATGATAGTGGATTATTGGAAACTTAACCAGGTGGTGACTCCAATTGCAGCTGCTGTTCCAGGTGTGGTATCATTGCTTGTGCAAATCAAAGCATCATCTGGTATCTGGTAGGCAGCTATTGAGCTGGCAAATGCTTTCTTTCTCAATAGCTGTCAGTAAGGACCACTAGAAACAGTTTACATTTAGCTGGCAAGGCTAGCAGTATACCTTCACTGCCCTGCCTCTAAGGTATAGCAACTCTCCA
This sequence comes from Tamandua tetradactyla, assembly GCF_023851605.1. NCBI lineage: Eukaryota > Metazoa > Chordata > Mammalia > Pilosa > Myrmecophagidae > Tamandua > Tamandua tetradactyla. Next base: position 10,052,212 of record NC_135350.1, read on the forward strand.
GCCCCTTGTCACCATCTTGTCCTCAAGGACCTTGATTGTTTCTCCTCCCACAAGACATCACACTGGTCAGTTCATTATACTGATGATATCATGCTGATTGGGCCTAGTTAGCAAGAAGTAGAAGCTACTCTAGACTTAATGGTAAGGCATTTGTGGGTCAAGGATGGGAGATAAATCCAACAAAAATACAGGGGCCTTCCATCCCAGTGAAATTTCTAGGTGTCCAGTGGTGTGGGGCATACTGAGATTTCACCTAAGGTGAAGGATAAGCTGTTGCATCTGGTCTTTCTTTTGATCAAAAAAGAGGTGCAATGCCTAATTGGCCTCTTAGGATTTTGGAGACAACATATTCCTCATTTGGGCATGCCACTCTGGCCCATTTACTGAGTGACCAGGAGAACTGCTAGTTTTGAGTGAGGCCCAGAACAAGAGGAGGCTCTGTAACATCTCCAGGCTGCTGTGCAAGCTGTTCTGCCACTTGGTCCATACAACCCACATATCCAATGGTGCTGGAAGTGTCAGGTGTGAATAGAGATGTTGTCTGGGGCCTTTGGCAGGCCTCTATATGAGAATCACAATGCAGACCCTTAGAATTTTGAAGTGAATCCTTACCATCTGCTTCAGATAACTACTCTCCTGTTGAGAAACAGTTTTTAGCCTGTTAATGGGTCTTAATAGAGACTGAAAGCATAACCATAGGCCACCAAGTTAGCCTGAGACCTGAGTTGCCTATCATGAGCTGACTGTTGTCTGACCTACCAAGCCATAAAGTTGGACGTGCACAACAACACTCCATCATAAAATAGAAATGGTGTATAAAATATAGGGCTCACACAGGTCTTGAGGGCATAAGTAAGTTACATGAAGAATTGGCCCAAATGCCTATGGTCCCCACTCCTGCCACATTACTTTCTCTTTCCCAGACCAGAGCTATGGCCTCCTGGGAAGTTCCTTACAGTCAGTTGAATGAGGAAGAGAAGTCTTGGGCCTGGTTTACAGATGGTTCTGCATGATATGAAGGGACCACTTGGAAGTGAATAGCTGCAGCACTACAACCTTTTTCTGGGATGTCTATTAAGGACAGTGGTGAGGGAAAATCCTCCCAGCGAGCAGAACTTCTAGCAGTGACATGATTGTTCATCTTGCTTGGAAAGAGAACTGGCCAGAAAAGCATTTGTATACTGACTCATGGGCTGTTGCTAATGGTTTGACTGGATGGTCAAGGACTTGGAAAGAGCATAATTACAAAATTGGTGACAAAGAGTGCTCAGAAGAGGTGTGCAGAAAGGCCTTTCTGAGGGGGCAAAGAATATGGAGATATTTGTGTCCTAAAGTGAATGCTCACCAAAGGTTGACTTCAGAGAAGGAAGATTTTAATAATTAAGTAGATAAGATGACCTGTCGTCTGAATACAAGTCATCCTCCTTCCTCAGCCACTCCTGCCATTGCCCAATGGGCTCATGAACAAAGTGGGCACGCTGGTAGGGATGGAGGTTATGCATGGGCTCAACAACATGGATTTCCATTCACCAAGGCCAAACTAGTTATAGCCACCCCTGAATGCTTAATGTGCTAGAAGCAGAGATTCATACTCAGTCCTCAATTTGGCACCTATTCCCTGAGGTGGCCAGCCTGTCATCTGGTGATAGGTTGATTACATTGGGCCACTTCCATCATAGAAGGAGCAGCAATTTGTTCTAACTGGAATAAATATGTACTTAGGATATGGGCTTGCCTTCCTTGCACACAATGCATCTGCAAAAACTACTATCCATGATCTACTGAATGCCTTATCCGCTGTCATGGTATTCCACACAGCATTGTTTCTGATCTAGGAACCCACTTCACAGCAAGTGAAAGGAGGAAATGGGCACATGTTCATGGTATTCTCTGGTTTTACCATGTTCCCCATCATCCAGAGCAGCTGGCTTGATAGAACGGTGGAATGGCCTTTTGGAGACCCAATTACAGAGCTAACTTGGTGGCAATAACTTGTCAGGTTGGGGCACTGTTCTCCAGTAGGCTGTGTATGCTCTGAATCAGCATCCATTCTATAGTGCTGTTTCTCCCATAGCCAGGATTCATGGGTCCAGAAATCAAGGGATGGAATTGGGAGTGGCACCACTCACTATCATCCCTGGCGATCCTCTGGAATAATTTTTGCTTCTTATCTCTGAAACCTTAAGCTCTGTTGGTCCACAGATATTAGTTCCAAAAGGAGGAGTGCTCCTTCCAGAAGACACAACAATAATTCCACTGAACTGGAAGTTAAGACTACCACCTGGCCACTTGGGGCTTCTCATACCACTGAATTAACAGGCAGGAAAAGGGATTACTGTTCTGTCTGGGGTGATTGATCCTGACTATCAAGGGGAAATAGGACTGCAACTTCACAATAGAGGTAAAGAAGAGTTTTCCTGGAATACAGAAAGGAGATCCCTTAGGGTTTCTCTTAGTACTTCCATGGCCTGTGATTAAAATCAATGGAAAACTGCAACAATCCAATCCAGGCAGGACTACCAATCACCCAGAAACTTCAGGAATGAAGGTCTGGGTCACCTCACCTGACAAAGAACCATGGCCAGCTGAAGTGTTTGCTGAGGGAACACAAATGGGTAGTAGAAGAAGGTAGTGATAAATATGAACTGTGACCATGTGACCAGTTGCAGAAATGAGGACTGTGATTGTATGAATATTTCTCCCTGTTTTGTCATGAGTATGTTTGAATTTTTGCATAAGCAAATATCTTGTTTTCCTCTTATCATGTGACGTAAATTGTATTGTTCATGTTATAGTATTTAAGTCATAAGATATGAAGTCTAAGAGTGAATGTTACCTAAGGACTTGCACACTATTCTGGAGAGATACAGTGTTTCCAGTTGTGAATGTGGATGTAATCCAGGAAAAAGATGATAGAGTTAGAACCAGCAGTAGGACTGGGTAAAGGAAGATATTTTTGAGGGACATTTAAAGGGAACATTAGAAAGGTTTAGTAAACAATGAACTACAAGGGATGGGAAATACAGAGGCAACAATGAATCTCTGGTCCTGATTTGGGTAAATGGGTGACTTGTGCCATTTGCTGATATGGTGAAACGGAAGAGGTTAGGATTTAGTTGGTGGAGGGAGAAAGAGTTGGGAGATGATGAGTTCAGTCTTAGAGTGGTTTAGCTTGAGATACCTGGAACATCCAAATAGAAATGATTCATGGGCTGTTGAATGTACTAAAACTAAGTAGGAAAGGTGTTATATTTTCTTCAATCTATTTTCTTCTGTTATGTTTAAGGATGAAATAATATAATGGGTACTAGAAAACACTTTTGTTCCTTTTGGAAATTATTTATGTTGAAATGTTCTGTTGAACAAATTATCTTCTTGCTGTGGACAGTGGTTTAGGACACAAAAGGTTTTGTTTTGTCTTTGTTTAATAGAGGCATAGAGCTCTAGGCTAAGGATCTTGAAGTGATTTGAGAGTTTTCTTGATTTGGTGTCTTTCAAGTTGGCGTAAGTCAATTTTTATTTGGTAAGACTGTGATAACCCTAAAATTTCAGTGCCTTTTATTTTTTTTTCACATGGGAAGGCACTGGGAATCGAACCTGGGTCTCTAGCATGGCAGGCGAGAACTCTGCCACTGAGTTACCATGGCCTGCCCAATTTTAGTGCTTTTAACAGCAATTTCTTTTTTGTTCTTATTTCATATTAACTGTAGTTTAGCTACAACTCTGAGGCTCTGCTCTTTGTGTCCTGTTCCTTCTAGGATCCAGGCTGAGAGAGTGGCCCTTCTCTTGTACATAGGGTAAAGGAAAACTAACAATTTCTGAACCACACAAATGACTTAAAAACTTCTGGTTGGGACTGGCGTATGTCACTTCCAATCACATTTCATTGGCTAATACAAAGCATGTATCTAAGCCAGATAATAGCATAGGAAGGCATTTCATTTTCACTGAAAGTCCGGTGGGAACAATGAATATTTGAGAGCAATACTGCAATCCACCTCCGTCTACTTCATCCCATTAATCAGTACATTTCTGAGGTTGTTCTTCAGTAGCAGCTCCCAATTACACCCTCTTTCTCCACTTCCTCAAGCCTAATATTTACATGACCCTTTCAAGATTACTCTTTACTCATAGCTCACTCTATAATACACACAATGAAGAAAACTGTCTTCTTCAGGTGTCATTTCATTTTCTTTTTCAGGAAGCATTTAAGGCTTTTACTTAAATGCCTTCAATTCCTGAGAGACATGTGGCCATTACGCCTCTGACCACTGCTCAGTCAGTTGTCTGACATACAGGACCCCCTCCTCCCTATGCCCCTGCACATGCATGTAAAACCCAATGTTTTCCAAATGTTACACATCTTACATCTTTTTATTAATTCATTCATCCATTTATTTGTTCAAGTGAGAAAGGTTTATTGATGACTTGCTAACCTACGTTCCAGGGAAATATGAATTCAGAAAAGGCCTCTGTCCTTATAGAGCTTGTAGCCAGTAGGGAAGAGTGTATTAGTTAGGGTTCTCTAGAGAAACAGAATCAACAGGGAACACTCACAAATATAAAATTTATAAAAGTGTCTCACGTGACCACGGGAGAGAGTCCAAAATCCACAGGGCAGGCTGTGAAACCGATGATTTTGATGGAGGGTCTGAATGAACTGCACAGGAGAGGCTCACCAGCTGAAGCAGGAAGGGAGCCTGTCTCCTCTGAATCCTCCTTAAAAGGCTTCCAGTGATCAGATTAAGCTTTACTCATTGCAGAAGACACTCCCCTTTGGCTGATTACAAATGTAATCAGCTGTGGATGTAGCTGACATGATCACGATTTCATTTAGAGAAAGAAATAGCAAGACAACAGAAAAAGAAATAAAATGATAACACAGAGAGAAAACAAAAATAAAAATAAAAAGTACAAAAATATATAAGAAAAAAAAGGTCAGCACAATACTGCCTAATTGTAATGCAATTATGTTGGAACGCTGAATGAAGCTGCATCTGAGCTGTAGTTTGTAAGTAGAACTTTTGATGAGGTTATTTCAGTTAAGGTGTGGTCCAACTAGATCAGGATGGGTCTTAATCCAGTAGGAGTCCTTTATAAGTGGAACGAAATTCAGACAGAAAACCACAGGAAACAAGAAGTTGAAGATTAACAGAATCTGAAAACTGTAAGAAAAGGGAGGGGCCAGGAGAGACTACCATATATGTTGTGATGTGACAGAGGAGCCCAGGACCAAGAATCACCTGCAGCCAGCCTGGAATGCCAGTCTTTGGGAAGAAAGCATTGCCCTGATGATGCCTTGATATGGGATTTTCCTGGCCTCAAAAGTGTGAACCAATAAATTACCATTGTTTAAGCCAATCCATTGCATGGTACTTGTTTTAAAATTAGTTTTAAAACCATGTTTTTAACCAAAAGTTTATTGGTGGAGGGAATTTTATTATTTCCTTTGACAGACTCTCACCCTCTTTTCTAGTCCTTACACCAGAAAACTGTCTTTCTACAACTTGACATGTCATTTCCTAATGAAGTCATACTTTGGTTACCTTTTGGTAAGGACTCTGCTCCACCCTCCCTGCTCCCAAGTTAATCAGACTAGGAATGTTTTAAAAGCAAACTAACCCCAAAGCAAATAGAAGAAGAGAAATAGCAAAGATTAAGGCAGAAATAAATGAATGGGAGAACAAAAGAACAGTAGAAAGAATCAATAAAACCAAAACTTGGTTCTTTGGGAAAATCAATAAAATTGATGGGCCACTAGTAAGACTAACAAAGAAAAAAAGAGGGAGGATGCAAATAAACAAAATCAGAAATGAGAAGGGGTGCGTTACCACAGGCCCTGAAGAAATAAAAGAAATCATAAAAGGATACTATGAACAACTATACACCAATAAACTAGACAACTTAAATGAAATGGACAAATTCCTGGAAACACACAAACAATCTACACTGACTCAGGAAGAAATAGAATCACAAGTAAACACAGGAAAAAATAATCACAAGTAGAACAATTCAATCAGTCATCAAAAATCTTCCTACAAAAAAAAAGCTCAGGGCCAGATGGCTTCACAGGGGAATTTTATCAAACATTCCATAAAGAACCAACACCAATCCTGCTCAAACTTTTCCAAAAAAAAAAAAAAAAAAAAAACTGAGGAAAAGGGAACTCTACCTAACGCGTTTTATGAAGCTAATATCATTTTAATACCAAAACCAGGTAAAGATGCTACAAGAAAGGAAAATTACATGCCAACCTCCCTAATGACATAGACACAAAAATTCTCAATAAAATATTAGCAAATTGAATTCAACAACACCTTAAAAGAATTATACAGCATGACCCAGTGGGGTTTATACCAGGAATGCAAGGATGGTTCATCTCAAGAAAATCAATTAATGTAATGCAGCACATTAACAAATCAAAAGGGAAAAAAATCACACAATCATCTCAAATGATGCTGAAAAAGCATTCAACAAAATTCAGCATCCTTTTCTGATAAAAACACTCCAAAAGATAAGGATCAAAGGTAACTACCTCAATATGATAAAGGGAATATATGAAAAGCCAATAGCCATCATTGTACTCAATGGAGAGAGACTGAAAGCCTTCCCCTTAAGATCAGGTACAAGACAAGGACACCCATGGTCACCACTATTATTCAACACTGTGTTAAAAGTTCTAGCTAGAATAGTCAGGCAGGACAAAGAAATAACAGGCATCAAAACTGGAAAGGAAGAAGTAAAACTCTCATTATTTGCAGATGATATGATACTATACTTGGAAGATCCTGAGCTAATAAAGCAAAGTTACTTGAGCTAATAAATTCAACCACGTGGCGGGGTATAAAATTAATGTGCAAAAATCAGTAACATTTCTATATACAAGCAACGACCTAGTGAGCAGTCAGTTAAGGAAAAAATTTCATTCAAAACAGCAACTAAAAGAATCAGATACTTAGGAATGAACTTAACTAGGGATGTAAAGGACTTGTACACAGAAAATTACATAACATGGCTAAAAGAATTCAAAGGAGATCTAAATAGGTGGAAAGACATTCCCTGTTCATGGATAGGAAAGCTATATATAGTTAAGATGTCAATTCTTCCCAAATTGATCTACAAATTCAACACAGTACCAATCAAAATTCCAACAACCTGCTTTTAAAATTTGGAAAAGCTAACTACCAAATACATCTAGAAGGGAAAGAGAACCCGAACAGCTAAAAGCATTTTAAAAAAGAACGAAGTGGGAGGATTAAATTCCCTGACTTTAAAACTTATTATAAAGTAACAGTGGTCAAAACAGCATGGTACTGGCACAAAGACAGAAGCATTGACCAATGGAATCAAATCGAGAGTGCAGAAATAGAACACCAAATCTATGATCAACTGATTTTTGACAAGGCCCTCAAAGCCTCTGAACTGGGCCAAAATAGTCTTGTCAATAATCGGGCATGGAAGATCTGAATATCAATAGCCAAGAGAATGAAAGAGGACCTATCTTATACCGTACATAAAATTTAACTCAAAGTGTATCAAACACCTAAATATAAGAACTAGCACCATAAAGGTTCTAGTAGAAAATGTAGGTAAACATCTTCAAGACTTAGTAATAGGAGGTAGCTTCCTAAACTTTACACCTAAAGCACAAGCAACAAAAGAAAAAAATAGGTAAATGGGAACTCTTCAAAATCAAATGCTTCTGCACCTCAAAAGACTTTGTCAAAAAGGTGAATAGGCAGCTAATTCAATGGGAGAATATATTTCGAAATCACATATTGGACAAAAGTTTGATATCCTGTATACATAAAGAAATCATACAACTAAACAGCAAAAGAACAAACAATGCAATTATAAAATGGGCTAAAGATATGAATAGGCATTTTTCTGAAGAGCAAATACAGATGGTTCAAAAGCACATGAAGAGATGCTCATTTTCATTGGCCATAAGGGAAATGCAGATCAAGACTACAGTGAGATACTACCTCACACCTATAAGAATGGTGGCTATTAAACAATCGGGAAACTATAAATGTTGGCGTGGATGTGGAGAAACTGGGACACTTATGCACTGCTGGTGGGTATGTATAATGGTGCAGCCATAATGGAAGACTGTTTGGTGGTTCCTTAGGAAACTAAATATTGAGTTGCCTTATGACCCAGCAATAGCACTACTTGGTATATACCTAGAAGAGCTGAAAACAATGACACAAACAGACAATTGCACACCGATGTTCATAGCAGCATTATTCACAATTGCCAAAAGATGAGAACAACCAAATGCCCATCAACAGATGAGTAGATCAACAAAATGTGGTATATACATACGATGGAATATTATGCTAGTAAGACAAAATGACGTCCTGAAGCACATGACAAGATGGATGAGCCTTGAGGACATAATGCTGAGTGAAATTAGCCAGACACAAAAGGATAGATACTGTATGATTCCACTTTTATGAGAGCATAAAGGTATAATCAGAGGCTTATAATACAGAATATAGGGGGCTTAGAGATACATAGAAGCTAGGGATGGGTGAATCATTAGCTAATGAGGTTGAACTCCAATGTAAGGGAATAGACAGGAGTGAAGGTGATTCTCTAGTGGGTCTAGAAGTAATATTACCATATTGAAAATGAACAAGATTGAAAGGGGTTGTATAGACCTACTTGTCCCACTGATTCACACTAGAAATATGAATGAGTTCTCGTAAGAATTACTACAAAGATAAGATTCTCGTATAAAGAGTGTTTAAGTCCAGGGTACAGGGGGAAAACTGCTATTGCATGCTATGAGCTATGTTCAAAAGGAAACCATCAGCACTACCACAGCAATAGCAGAGGTAAACAACGGGGTGAGGGACAAGATTTAAGAGGAGGTTTAGATTTCCTATTTGGCGAGAGTGTGTTTCTTGGGAACGATGATATTATATCTAAAATTGAGAATGTTGAGGGACTGTGGACTTTGGGGCCTCTCCATGATGCCCGATGAATGCAGGTGTCTGAAGGATGCACAGACGGAAAAGTAGATTGGTGAACGATGGTGTATGCTTATGAATGAAGGTTGTGTTGCTACAAAAGGAACAACGTCATGAGGCATACAAAAATGTGAATGAACATGTGGGACATTTGGTGAGACAAAATAAGCCAGAAACAAAAGAACAAGAATGGTATGGTCACCTTTAGAAAATGCTTATAAGAAAACAGGGGCCCAGACTGTAAGCTTTTAGAGTAGACACATTAAGTCCAGAGTGGTGATTATTATTTCTGAATTTCGAGAGGCTGTTTTATATATACAATCTGATATTTAGAGATAAGAAGGAAGCAGAACAGGTTGGGGTTAAAGTAATTCAGAACATAGGGGTAAGGAACACAGTGTCTATATTTTAGAACCACACATACTCTTTGAGACCAATGGTAAAAAGGTTTATTTGATCTGGAACTGAAGTTTTCTGTAGTGTTCTGTTCTGTAGTTTAATCTAATTCAATGTATCTGTACAGCGCATTTGAACAACTGAAACACAGGAAGCACAGAATAAGAAAGAGGTCTTTTAATCCTATAGAGGTTATTGTAGTGCCTGGAAACATCCTAAAGTATATTAAGCAAATAATCAGAAAATATTGGCAAAGTCCCCTGAGGGAGAGAAGTAAAATATGGAACTATCAAACATTACCATCAAGGAATCCCCTGATACTGTGTCAAACTTTAGGGGCACCCAAATCCATAGGCCGTGCCCTCAATCAGGAGGTTTACTTTTGTGAAACTTGTGTAGGTAGCAGAGAAACTTAGACTACCTATAGGCATGCCTAAGAGTTACTTCTGGAGGACCTCTGTTGTTGCTCAGATGTGGCCTCAGTCTCTCTAAGCCCAGCTCTGCAGGTGAAATCATTGCCCCTCCCCCTACGTAGGACATGACATCCAGGGGTGAAAGTCTCCCTGGTGACGTGGGAGATGACTCCCAGGGATGAATTCAGACCTGGTACCGTGAGATCAACTATTCCACCCTGAACAAAGAGGGAAAGGAAGTGTAATTAATAAAGTATCAGTGGCAGAGAGTTCAAATAGAGTCGAGAGGCTACCCTGGAGGTTGCACTTAGACGAGCTTCAGTTAGACCTTGCTACCTATCATAACCTGCCACACCCCCAACCAGGACCATTCCAGCCAATCCTAAAGAACACCTAGGGCAATATATAAAATTCCACAAGGGTTCCAGGCACTAACTTTCCAGAAACCTACAACCTTCAGATGGGTCCCTGATCCAGATCAGTCCTGAAACCTAGCCCAGCCTCTCCAGAACATCAGATAGTTCCATCTCCCTACCCCACATTAGTGACAGACCCTTCCAATATGAAAAATTTAGAATTGCCATAGCCAAAACAAAAGAGAGATATGGCAAACTAAAGACAGGTATGGAACAATCACAGGTGATGGCGGAATTATACATAGAAGATAGGATTTAACAAATGAACATGAATGTTGAATCATTAATTTGACATTTCTTTCAGTCTCCAGTATTTTAGAACAGCTAGAAGTAAAAACCTAAAATTGTGAAATTGTAACCCATGTCAAAGTTTGAAATATGTTCTACAACTAGTTGTGGTGCTGTGCTTTGAAATTTATAACTTTTTTGTATATATGTTATTTTTCACACACAAAAAAAGGAAAAAAATGTGATAAAAAATATTTAAGCCCTGTAACCTCCTATATTCTGGAACATCTACGAGGAAAAATATGAGAGGATGGTATGGTAGCCCATGACAAAGTCTGGGATCTGTCCTGTAACTACTTATTGAAAAGTACTTTGAAAACTATTGCTTTCTTATTTCTTTGCTTTGTATATATGTTATACTATACGTTAAAAAATTGATTGTTTCAGGAACAAGAACCCAGATAGCTTAGTCAGTAGAGCATCAGTCTTTAAGCGCATGGGTGGTTCAGTGGTAGAATGCTCACCTTCCATGTGGGAGACCTGGGTTCGATTCCAGGACCATGCACCGCCCTCCCAAAAATAAAAATTGATTGTGGCATGAAAAATATTGGATTATCCATTTTTATGGTTACAGAGTTGAAAAGAAAATGGGGGAAAAGACCCTCACTCTGACCTTGCATCATCTCCTTTAAAAAATCTGTAGAAATCACCCTGTCTCCCTGAAGTGGCATCACCCTGAACTTAGGACTGGCTAGGAGCAGACTCTCTCCCTCTACAGAGACGGACCCACCAGCATCAGGGTCCCTGAACCGCGTGGAGAACAGTCATCACCAGTGTCTGGCGCAGAATCCCTCCTGGTCCTTCAGCAGTCCGAGCCGCTCCCCACTGCCAGGAACATGCAAATCCAAATATGCCCTTTCGCAAGCTTTAGTTCCTGATTTTTTTTTTTTTTTTTTTAACATGGGGAGGCACCGGGAATCGAACCCAGGTCCTCTGGCATCGCAGGCAAGCATTCCTACCTGCTGAGCCACCGTGGCCCGCCCTAGTTCCTGAATTTTAAAACCCTGTACAGAAATTGTCCATTTTAGAAGAGTGAAAGTTACTGAGAAAATGACCAAAGGTGACATCCAGGTTGCAGCCTGTGTCTTCATTGCCTGGTGTTGCAGAATCGAGAACGGGCTCCTGCCTAGACGCCCTACTGCAGCCGCCGCAAACCAAGCCGCCCAGAAATGAGCGCTCAATGCCTTCAATACTTTGTGAAAAATCCATCAAAGCTTTTGCTGAATGATATTTAGAAGGGCCTTACAGTTCTTTCACAAACTGAAATGCCCTTCTCCAACACTTGAAAAAAATTGCACAGGCTTTTCATCTTTCCTTCTCAGAGTGTAAACATTGTTTCGAGTGAAAAGAGCTGGAGGAGCGCTTACTCTCCCTTGAAATTTTATTTTTAAATAAGAGAGGGAGAAAATCCTTTTTTTCTGACTAATACTAATAATACAGGTCAAAGTGTCAGGCGATATACAATTAAATGGGAAACAAAAAAAAAGTTCCCCTTCTTTTTCCCACAGCACAATGGCACTGGAATATAAATTACTGATGAAGATGAAATAATACTTCAAAGCCCGAAGGGCAGGGCAGTGCGGTGTTTACAAAGTATTTTCTATGGCATGATGAGACATTAAAGATGATGGTAACCCATGGGCTTGAGGGTGGTGTTGAATAGTCTGAAACTAGCATGAGGTAGGATTTTAGGTCCCTGTAGCCTGTGACCCCGTGATATGCTTTGTTTCACAAGGGCAGCTGCAGTTATCAACAGATGTTTCAGCAATAAATAATTGGTATCATCTCGGAAAAGACTCATCTACCTGGGGAGAGGGCATAATACCGAAAACACTGCCCAGCTATTACAGCCACATTAGTCTCCCATCTCTCCAGGTTTCTCGGGGCGCGTACTGCAGGTGTTTTTTCTGGGAGAGAGCGGACGAACTCTCTCAAGTCAGCAAGCTTTGTGTGGAGTGTGAAAGAGGTTGGCCCCTGCCATAAATTTCTGTCTGTGGCCACACAGCAAAGGAAAAGGGATGGGAGGGGTGGGAGGCACCAAATGGGGGAAGCAGTGGAGAACAGAAAGCAAAGACCAAACATAAAATTTTTCCTAATCAAGCTTAACCTAAAAGCATGAAACTATGAATGGCCCTTTATTTCACCAACTGACGCATGGTAGAAAATAGTGTTTATGATTTGTCTTTTTTTTTTTTTAAAGTATTTTCTGTTTAACTTTGTTATCTGTGGAGTTAACTTAAAGACACAGTGTTTACACTCTAAGTTTCATGCTAGTTTTAAAAATGGAGGGGAAACTTTTGTGGGAAAGAGTCAATGTAAAAAAATCATGGAAAGTTAAGATTTATGAACAAACTGTAAGAGATGATAAGAGAACGAACACAGCAGCATGCAATTATCTGTCTTGTAAGAATGGGATCTTGTAATTAATCAATTATTAAAATGTAAATATCCAGCTTCAGTAAAGTCTACTATTGAAACTAGCAGTATAGTGGGACAAAAACCAAGTCACAGAGTTTACTTATGACCTCCTTTTTACAAGCTAAAATATTAAAAATAGTACAGATTTGGAAGAGATTGGCTTCTAGGGTGCTATACTTCTCTGTATTTACAAAATAGAGTGGTTTAACAATTGTGCACTCTGGGTCTGACACAATAGGAAAGCATCCTAAAAGTCTTTAGGAGGTGTGGCTACTTAATTTATAACTCACTGGGTAAGCTAAAGAAAATGATGCTCAGAGTTCAAAAGGCTTCCAGATTAAATAGGGACTAAAGAAGGCCTAATGGGCTGATTCTTAATACTGCCACTGAGTGACCTTATGAGCTGGGTACAAACTCCTTAAATTCTCTATGCCTCTATTTCCCTTATCTTGAAATCTTTATGATATACAGAAGGATAGTGAAAGGAATTATAGACTCTTAAAAACAGCCTAACAGCTATGAGAAGCTTGTGTCCAAATTTACGTTAACACTCAAATGCAATGAGAGTTGCATTTTTAAAGAATACTGTTTCCGGCTGATGTCACCACCAGCTTTGAATGAATGCGGAGCGGAGGATCTAGTGATTGCGGAATGGAAACAGAGGAGTAAAAATCTGTCTTTGGCGATGTTACGTCTTGGTCTCTAAGTCTATGTTCAAAATTCAGAGGAACTTTCTAAGGCCCAAAGGTCAAACGAGGAGTCATTCCTTCTGTGAGGCTATTTTGCTCTCACCTTCTTTGGAATTTCTGTAAAGTTCTTTCTTATATGCCCCTGTCTGAATCACACAAGGACTCTCCAAGCAAGTGAACCAGCCGCTGGCTCTTTGGAAATGGCTCCAGTCTAAACAGTCCAAACAACAGTTCCCTGAATTGATGGAAAAGAACGTCTTTTCTGATTGAATTCCTGCCACCTCCACACAGAATTCTCCTCCTCTACCACCTTCATAAGCCCTTTAATTGTTTGCTTGCCCCTTCTCCTCTTAAATCCCTGTCAGGTGCCTATTTCCCCCACTCACCATCATACTCTTCTCTTTTAAGCAGTGGTTCTCAAACGTCAGCGTGGGTCAAAATCATCTGGAGGACTTAACTAGTGCAGATTCCTGCTCTCCCTCTTCCAGAATTTCTGATTCCGAAAGTCTAGGGTGAGGCCCAAGATTCTGCATGCCTGACAGATCTCCAGGTGATGCCTGACAGATCTCCAGGTGATGCCTGACAGATCTCCAGGTGATGCCTGACAAATCTCCAGGTGATGCCTGACAGATCTCCAGGTGATGCCTGACAGATCTCCAGGTGATGCCTGACAAATCTCCAGGTGATGCCTGACAGATCTCCAGGTGATGCCTGACAGATCTCCAGGTGATGCCTGACAGATCTCCAGGTGATGCCTGACAGATCTCCAGGTGATGCCTGACAGATCTCCAGGTGATGCCTGACAGATCTCCAGGTGATGCCTGATACTGTTGCCTGGGGACCTCATTTTGAGAACTACTGCCTTACAGCCGCACTGTCCAGTAATAATAGCCCCTAGCCACATGTGGCTATTTCAATACAAATTCATTAAAATAAAATAAAATGAAAATTCAGTCCCTCAGCCAACCTAGCTGCATTTCAAGTGCTCAGTTGTCCTATGTAACCAGGACCTAATGTACTGAACAGTGCAGATACAAAATATTTCCAGCATTGCAGAAAGTTCTAGTGGACAGCCTGTGGCCTGCTTTAGAGGACGACGTCTCGGGGCTCCTACCAGTGCTTTCATTCTCCGTACCTGGGGCCTCTGGGGGGAGAACTGCAGTCGGAGGAGTGGACTAGGAGTCACAGGGGCTTCTGGGGGGAGAACTGCAGTCGGAGGAGTGGACTAGGAGTCACAGCTCCCTCGCTACTGGTCTCTTAATCTTCCTGCACCTAAATTTTTTCATTTGTAAAATAAGGATGTTAATGGTAATAATCACTGCAGAGTTATCTTGAGAATTAAATGAGGCGATGCCTGTGAAAGCACTTTGTAAAGCCTAGAGTGATAAATCATAGATGTTAATTCCATTCCGCTTCTCCACTCACATGAGGCATGCTTATTTAAAAGCCCTGGCTCAGTGCTCACTTCGGCAGCACATATACTAAAATTGGAACGATACAGAGAAGATTAGCATGGCCCCTGCGCAAGGATGACGCACAAATTTGTGAAGCGTTCCATACTTAAAAAAAAAAAAGCCCTGGCTCACCATTGCATGCTTTCCACTTTTCTTTGCCTATAATGCTCATCCTGTTGAATCTGTTTTGCTTGTTTGCGGGATGGAAGAGGTAGGGATTACTGTTTCTATTAAGTCTTTAAAGAAGCTGCTGTATTTACCTAGATTGCAGTGTCTCTCCTAGATTCCTTTTTCTCTTATAGACAAAGACATTATCTGCACATTTATTGAGGATGACGCAAACACAATCACAAATAAATAGATAAAATAAAATTTTTAGGACACTGTCATTGCTTCTAATGCCTAGTCTCTAGACGAGTCTATTTTTACATGAGAAAAATTACATATAAACCAGTAGACTTTCTTCCTTCGCAATCATCTTAGAGAAGATGGGTTTAAAAAACAATGTTACCCAAAAGGAAAATGGCACTTCCTGTAGCATCCCTAGACCCAAAGCCTGAATTATGAGCCCAAATCTGAGTTCATGTGCTTTTCTTGGGTTTCTATGCTATCTGGAGTGGTGGTATAAGTTAGATTCATTTCCAATAAAAAAATTTAGGAATATGCACATCAGCAATTGCCTTGATGCTTCCTGAACGTCCTTAATCACGAGAAGATAAGGGAGTGTGCATGACCCCAGTGGGGCCCAGGGCCGGGATGTGCCAGGGTTCAACAGCTTAAACAGAAAGTCACGTTGATGGAATTCATTTTTTTTTTAACTCTACCCAACTTTTAGAAAGTGGCATTTCAGAATAAAAAGCTCTGCGAGGCATGGTGAAATCAAAACTAATCCTTCTAGACCATCGAGGGCATGCCAATATGCCAGAGCGATGGGGTTTCAGGTTAGGTCCTCTGAGCACCTTCTTCACATTAACTGGCTTTGGCTTCCCAGCAGAAGGTCTTATGGGCAAGCCAGGCTTTCGGATAGCTGTTCCCCCCCCCCCTCCTCCCCGCCAACACACACACTAGTCAGTCTGATAGAGCCGACCAAAAGGGAAGGGGGCTGTCTTGAGCTTCAAAGAAATTTAATCTATTAGACCACTTAAAGTCTAAATGCCTCACTTGGGGGTGTCAGGGGAGCAGGTGGCGTGGCTCTTCCTACCAGCAACGGCTGCAACCTGGCGCCAATCACATCCTGCAGGTTTGTTTTGTCCTCTGGGCCCACGGCTTGTTTGTACTGCCACTTTTCAGGCACGAAGGGCCACTTCATTTCCTTTGCCTCCTGGATCAGGGTCCTTAGCTCGCTGGGGAGTGAAGCTGAAAAGGTCAGAGTTCACGTAAGGAAATTGCAGTCAAGCGAAAAGGCTGTCGAGCAGCCAGTGTTATGATGAAGCACCTCAGCTGCAAAAAAACAAAAAATAAAAAGTCTCTACCTCTAGCTGGCTGGTCTAAGCTGTTGGTTCTGACTCAAAGAATAATAGCGAGAAGTCACCTGTCAAGGGTGGCCCTGGCCTACTTTGCCCTACAGGTAAATTGGGGTAGTCAGGCATTAACAAAGGTTTTTAGCAGGAAGCAAAGCACTTCAGTGACTATCTCTGCATGAAGAATCAGAGAAAGGAATGAAGGAAATATTATTTTCCCTGTAAAACGAGAAAGGGACTGGGTTGGAAGGGCATTTTGGACTGGCAGCAGCTGGACAACGCAGAGTCAATTTGTCTAGTAGGCCTTTTTTTGTGTTGTTCCTCCAAGACCTCACCTCATTTCCTACTTTCCCCATGGGCTACACTTGAACAGGGAAAATGAATATGAAAAACACAACTGAGATACGAAATGGTGCTAATTAATTATGGAAACAGCCCTATTTCCCATTGGCAGATATGTTAAATCTCTTTCTGGCACCAGACATACTTATACAGGTCCACGATTCCTTAGCCAAATTTTGGAAACCCAAAAAACTCAGGAAATGGAATGTTTTTCTTAAGTTTAGCACTGAACTTGAATTGACTAGACACTATAGTTTTATTTATTCAAATAGTGTGATTATTTGAAAAATTTGCTGCAAAAATTTTAATGTTTTTGATCATAGGTGCATCCCTAGATGTGAAGTGAAGGTGATAGAGGTACATGTACTAATAGGTACTTTATCTTTTCCTAACACTTGAAAAATTCTGAAATACACAAAAACCCCAGGGTTTTGGATATGAGTTTGTGAACCTGTACATATAACTGCCAGCTATAGATATCCAAATATTTGTCTCGCCAGCATCTCAAACTTAACATATCTAAAACTGAGAGCGCCACTGTTTCTCTAAATCTGTTTTATTTTTACCCCCTGTATCCTTTGTTTTGATGAATGACACCACCATCCACTGAACATCCACAAGCCACTGGGGTTCTCCTGAAACCCAGGAGTCAGTTTAGACTTTTTGTTCTTTCTCACTCTCCAAATCTAAGCGGTTATCAAATACCGTGTATCCTAAAATCCAGTTCCTGCTCTTCATTATCAGTAATTCTTGCCCAAATAACTGCCAATCTTGTCCCCTCCACTTCTTCCACATTATTGATCTCTCTTTTTTTCTAAAATATGAGATGGGTCAGGCTTTGCCCCACATAAAGTTCTTTAACAGCTTTGCACATACTGTTCTCACTGTGTGGACTGCTCTTCCCCCAGCCCCTTTACAATCAAGCTCAGGCCTGCTGACTTCAGCATTCAAGGCAAACATTGCCACCAGTAAGCCTGCCATAAACTCCAGAGAACTGAGACCTGTGCTATAACGCACGAGGCTTTTTTGTGGACTTGCCACCGACTGGGCAAATGTAAGGAAGTCTCTGGCAACAAGGTGGGAAAGGACTGCTTGGCACTGAGGGAATATCAGTGAATGATCTGGATTGATTACTAAGAATGACTCACAAGATCACACCGAAATGATCGCTCTCCCCACACCCCTCATCCAGCAGCCCAGAACTTCTGGCACCTTCTATGCAGCAGCTCTCCCCCAAAAGAAACAGAGTCATGGGATGAGGAGACTGTGTGGTCACATCCTCCTGGAAAACCTGGTCCTTTTACCACCACCAACATAACTCAATTTCTGCAATGTTTCTAATGCATGCAGTGTTTCAAATGGAGAAAATTGCTTAGAGGATGCTTCCTAATAACCTATGAGTAGGATGACTAGTCAGTCCTCCTGGTTTGCTCCAGTTGTCCTGGCATACTTAATAACAGCATTCCTTTCACTCTCAGAAGTTTCCAATTTGCTCGATAAATTATATGGACATTCTATCCATAAGGGAACATGGGTAGTCAAATGACAACAAAAATGTGATTTGGGGATCACAGAATTTTGCCACACTTTGGGAACAAATGGTTTAAATGTTTTCCTAATAAGTAGACAATCTATTCTTTATAATATTCTTGCCACCTCCTCACCACTCTTTCCCTAAGGATCACGTCAGGACATGGAGAGTCCGGTGGATAAGATTAAAGATGAAATTAAAGATGCCTCTAATAAAATCATCTTTAAAAGCACCCCTGTCTGGATTTCTGTTCGTTTTCCATCTCTGGGGAAGATGTTAGGTTTAGTCGTGGGCCGACAAGGGAAATTTCCGAGGGAAAAGGATGGGATCCAGAGGAGGAGAGAAGGGAATAACGACGCAGCATTTGTGTTCCAGAGGTCCTGGGCTGGTCAGCCCCCCAGATGTGACCCTGAACTGATGCCTTTTCCCACAGCACATGCGAGCTGAGACATCGGTGGCTGCTCAGAAACCACCTGTCGAGCGGGTGGCTCTGCCCCCAGTGAGCGCAGCTCCCGTGCGCTCGGGTGGGACACGCCCGCCCCGCAGTTGTGGCCGGTTGCACCACGGGGCTGTGGGGTGCTATGGGGAGCACTGCACAGGAGCTGTCCTCCCGTGTCTGGTTAACCGGCCTCGGCCAACCCGGGTAGTCATCCCGGGACCGAGCAGGAGCCTCCTCGCCTGCTCTGTTCCCTTGCTTCCCACTGCAGCCTACCTGAAGGGCTGTGTCTAATTTAGTGATTTTACAGCGTGATTTGCCTTATCTGGAACTAAACTGATTATTTCTCCTCTTCTGTGGCATTTGGTTAGAAAAAGAAGAAGAAAATGCTACCTGATTAGGGTGCTCAGAGTCTTTCCTAAAGAGAACACAAAGTTTAAAGGAATTTGGGCTGAGACAAAAGACCCTAAGGACTAAAAGGACCAGAGAAAAACTCTCTTCAGAAGAAGCAACAGAGCACAACGACACTGGCGGGGGGAGAACTAGGACTAGCATTTGAGCAGTCTCTGGGGCTGCCAGGTACCTGCCATTGCCTGCCTCCAGGGCTGGTAGGAACCAGAGGGTCTTGGGCTGACCAACACATTTATAAATAACAAGCAAAACATATAAGATAAGGTTGTGAAAAGACTGGATATAGGGCCCATTATCTTCAAAGGGACACAAATAATGGATTACAAATAATTAAGACTCCTATAGGCACCCAAAAGTGCCCCTGTAAAAATGTATGTGTCTGTATACACATGCGAGAGAGACTCTCCCCAAACCCTTCTATGTGGTTGCATAAAGAACCACAGCCCTAAAGGGAATGGGGAGTGTGTACTTTATTTGGGAGATTTTGTTTCTGGAAGGGAAAACAAAGCAGAAAAAATACAAAGATAAATATTAAAAGGAAGTAAAAATAATATACTTAAAGAAATGGAGAAATATTATCAGAATGCTAAAAAGAAATCTAAGAAAAGAGGGTTACCTCTCTCTAACTCTCTAAAGAAGAAATAAAGAAATAAAAATTGCTTGAACTTTCTAGACTTGGTGATTGAAACTTTTTAAATGACTTATCTAAAATTACGAATGGCATGAATTATGAAACGACCTAAAAACCAAATTCTTAAAACCTGATATTGGGGCAATCATGGTATTGTTATCAGTGTTTTTTTTTTTTTTTTTTTTTTTTACATATAGCATGGAATATAGCATGAGAAATGTGTCATGATTTTTGAAAAAGAGAGATTAGACTGACGAGATGACATATTTATGGAAACTGCAGAAGTCTATGGAAACTGATGAGGCACAAAATCTTAGTTTGAAAGAAGTATGTACCACCATTCAAAAGTTGCTTCATTTTTTTAATAATTGAAATTTACGTGCACCAGCCAACTTGGACCCTTTGTTCTTCTTGAACTAAACTGTTTCTTGTAGCCTCATGTTTACTGAAGCCTAAAATTAGAACTGACAGCAATTCACTGCAACAAAGTGAGCTTCCTCCCCGCCCATCCACTGGCAGCCCATGTCCCATTCATGCCCTAGAAATCCACTCATTTTTCGGTGGTCATCTGCCAAGAGAAGAAAAATAGGGCAGGGAAGAGGAGAGTGAACCTGCTGGCTCACCCCTGGTGTCTCCCTTCAGAACCTCACCTCTGCACTGCTGGCCCTTGCTCTTGTCCTCCTCTGACACATCTGGCGCCTCAGACAAGAACCGGTCCAGCACTTGCTTGCACTCTTGAAGTAGCACAGCTACAGCTTTTTGATTATTCATGATGATCTCCCTCCCTGCACGATGAATCGGGTGTCCCTGGGTCTACAGTGATCAATTACCTAGGAGAAGACATTGGTTCTCCATAAAGGGGCCCCTTCAAGGCGGAGGTACCTGGTGAACAAAAGAGCGGGAGAGATGATTAACTGAAGCATCATCAATTATCTGTAAGACTCAAACAGGGAGGGATAATAGGGCGAACACATGAAAATACATGATGGCCTCTGAGGATTTTATTAGGGGACTGTGTGAAATTACTGCAGGGCCTGGTCTTGGTAGGCAGCCCCTCAAAGGCATCAGGGAGCAGAAGGGAGAGGGTCCTGGTGCAGAGCTCTGGGTACCCACAGTGAAGGTGGCGAAATCACTAAGAGCCAAATGAAATGAATACACCCTATGATTTATGTATTTTCTGCATACTTCACATCGGTGCCTCGGGATCCCAGTAGCACCACACTTTCTGCCTCTCTGGAAGCCTACAGGAAGCATCTGGCTATCAGTTCTAATATTCAGACACAAACCCATGGTAATATGAAGTTTAGCATTCTCATAACTCACTGCTGATTTCCCCTGGGCAGGATTCTTCATGGTATTTAACATCATATAATGTAGATCAAGATAGGCAATGATAGATGCCAAATTTAAAGCTCTTCACTGCCAGGCACATTGCCAAATAAAAAGATAAATATTCCAGAAAACCCGCTTTTCTAGATCTATCATATGGACGGATCTATCCTATGGATCAATAGATCTACTTATATTGCCATTCAGCATATATAATTGAGGGATGTCCTGTGTAAATATGAGTATGATGAACTATTACAGTCAAGGTAACTTCAAAAACAAAATAACTTTATTGACAGCACAAAAATGTCTGGCAAATAGAAAACAATTTACTTGATTAACAAATAATTTGTCTTCCTTTTATTAAATACTGTACATCGTAAACAAAATAAAATTATTCTATCTCTGACTTAGCCACGATAATGGTGTTCCTGTCTGGAACACTTTTAGACACCAATATAGGGTACGCTGAATTTATTATCAAAGCAAGAGAATCTGAAAGGGAAGAAAGTAACAGATAGCTGGATGGTTTTCAGCCCTGTGTCTCTGAGTTTATCTGTGTAATGAAGTAATAATTGAAAATGCTAAAGTAGTGATTTATTATGTTGACGTTAGGGGCAAAACGTGCTCTTCTACCCAATGGTCTCACTTTTAAGAGGTTAATTTGAATTTGAAATAGCAAGAAAGCATTCTTTCCTCTCTTTTTATCATTCTGTGACTTAAGAGGAATAGAATATAAAGGATGCGTTAACCATGTAATCTAAATTGTGAATTTCTCATGCTAACCTGGCTGATACATACCTTATGTTTTAGACTGTAAAGTATCCACACACATACATTGCACAGATAGAACTACCAAAGCAAATCTTTAAGATGCCGCGTACCTGTTTCATTAAAATAATCATGTATTTGTTGATAATGAACAAGCAAACATAGTTCATGAATATAAACCTCTTGCTATGTGAAAGAATTCACATATGTGAGTATTAAACAATTAGTCACTGGAAATATTTTAGCATAAATTTAATCCCTCTTCTGTTTGGGATAGGTCAGAAAGTATTCCTGGGTGCGTTGGGTTGTTGGATAAATGGTTTCCAGTGTTCCTTTTAGCTGAAGTATGTGTACATCGTAATGTTTTGTGGCACAAGCTGGCCATTAGCCCGCCTCTCTGTGAAAACAACCAAGCAATCAATGCTGTCAGAACTTTACTCATACTGCTGTCATTAAGAATAGAGTAGTGCATGCCTTGTCCCTTTTGAATATTCATCCAGAAGAAAGCCAATGAGTGGACTAGAATGGACAAAAGGCCGTAAAGCAACATTATCTCATCCTCACCATTCCCTGAAAAGGGGAGACACTGGCTGCCACAGAAGGCTGGCATGGAGACTGAGAAATGCATTTGTGATTGGGAAAGTTAAGAACAAACTTTGCTTGGAGTGAGCTGTGGCTGAGTGGGACATGCTTTTCTTCAAATCCTAAATTAAAGCATGAAGGAGTTTCCTCTTATTTAGGATTCTTTTTTTGGGATTAGAGAAAGATTGGTAGAGCAAGGAATTAGGAAGAACTGGTGCACAAAGAAATAAAGCTGTGCACAATATAATTTCAGTAGTACATCACGCCTTCGTCAAAGAGCTTGTGATAGGAAGCAGTCTTCCTTTATACTGGCAAATTAAAGAGATTTTAATTGCTCTGTTCCTGTAAGCAGTTTAAGCAGAGACGGAATGTAGCAATGAAGGGAATCTAGAAATAAGAAACTAGTTCAGATAATAGGGCTCAACATTATTTGTTGCTATATGTGGATTGATTTCACTCTTTCATTAGTTATTTGTGAGACTGTTGAGATTCACTTTTTTAATCTGTTATTGGAGGGAGTTAGTTGAAACATTTGTTAAGAATCCTTCCACCTCATAAATTACATACGCAACAGCACAGCAGTCTAGTTAAATCAGGGTATCTATTGCTGAGGAATATCTGATATTATTTACTGAAAAATCCCTAGCTCTTCTGAGAAACTTTCAGGATACTATCATTATGTGTATTTTTTCAGTGCTTTAGAAATAGCTTGAATTTCAGAAGTTAATTACAAAATAACTATATTTATTTGCTTTGTGTCCTGATTGAAACCTCGATTCCTGATGCACAGGATCATAAACCTTCTCCATTTGTCTCAACCATCATGAAAGAGGGACAAGATATGTGGTTCTTTGAGAGCATAAAAGCAAGACTTGACATAGTCATTTGGGTAAAACTAGGTCAGGTCAAGAGAGGCTTCTCTAAGGATGTGATACCTAAAATAGGCTCTGAAAGAGGAATAAGAATTATTGAAATTAAAATTGTGGGGACTGACCCTAAAATAGAAGGAAATATACAGGGAATGAAAGAAGGCCAGGTTGGATAAACTAGAAATGAAATAAGAAAGCTGATGCGAGGCGAGGCTGGAAAGATAAGGAAGGGCTTCTTTGTAGGACTTTGTGTGCCAGGTAAGGAATTTTGTCTTTACCCTAAAAGTGTTAGGAAACTACTTGTGGCAGTTGAAACAGGATCAGACTTATTTGGAAAAGATCACTGTGGTTCTAGCTGCAGTGTGTATCAGAGGGGTAGGGGTTGGGGAGAGAGTGACTGTGCATTTATTAGTGAGGTAGGCTTGCATTAATCCAGGTGAAAGATGTTGTGATTCTGAACTAGGCTGGTAGTTCTAGAGATGATGAAAATCGGTTAGATTTGAAAATCATGTAGGGAGTAAATGCAGTATTGATGTTGGATGGATATGAATGGTGTTAAGGATGAGTCTAAGGTTTCAAAACTGGATGGGTGATGGTGCCATACTTTAGGACAGAAAATACAGAAGAAATCTGATAGGAAGAGACATAGCGGCATCTTCAATTTTGTATTTCTAACAATAAAGATAGTAAGGAAGATAAATCATACTTTCTGCAATAAGCAATCAGATTTTAACAAAAAAAAAAGTTTCTAAAAATGAAGAGGTTTTAAAGGTAGTTAATTTTTAGTATTTGTGATCCTCTAAAATGGGCTGATGATATTCTTTATACTTTTTTGAAAATGATAGCATTTTCTATTTTCCCTTTAGAATTCAGGGGAGACAATAGGAAGAAAATATTGTAACATGAGAAATACACTGGAATCAACCATCTGTCCAGACTTGTATGGCTCATTGTTAGGTAAGTATAGCAGAGGCTGGAGCCCAGGATATTTTTCTTCAGGCAACAGTCCCCCTGGAAATTGTGGTCAATTTCATGTATAAAATATTCATTTTCAATTCTAAAACATATCAATTTTTTTTTACTCCCTGAACATAAGCATTCTGTGAGCTGTACATTGAATAACGGAAGTTTCCCATTTTTAAAAAGACAAATCAAGTTGATTAACTTCTGGCAAACTTGACTGAAAGAGAGAGAACAAATAAATGGAAATGGGAATAAAAATGCTGAAGTATTGCTTTCAAGATGCTAAAGAGATTTTTTTTAGAAGCTAATAAGAGAACATTAAAATTCATATGTCAATGAATTTAAAAATTTAGATAAAATGGGAGATTCATTTAAACTATATGTTATACTTAAAAGAAGTCAAGAAATAGAAAGCAGACTTGGTCCTATATTCTGGAAGAAAGTTAATCAATAGTTGAATATCTTCCTATCAGAAAAATATCAGGCATAGATATTTTTACTAGCTAAACTTTACCAAACCTTCAAGGTGCCAATAAATCCAATCTTAGGAAAAATATTCCTTACATCAGCAACAATGGTTATAAAATATGATAATGAAAATATACAATGCTAATTACAGAGGACTGGACCCAATCAGTATGGTGGAATGAGAAGCTGCAGGGTTCCACTTCCCCACAGAAGCTTTGTACAACCAGCAAAAATTGGCCGCAACATCTTTCTCAAAGCTCCAGAAAATAGTTCAAGGACTGTAGTAACAGAGCAAGCACTGAATCAAGAGAAAGATCGCTTAAAAGCAGAAGGCTCTCAGGCAACCTGGCTGGTCCTGTCCCACCCTTTACTGGGTTGGCACGGGGCTGGCCTGAACTCCAGTGTGGATTCCTGGTCGCAGTTCCAGAGAGAGCGGAGTAGCATTCATGCACATGCTGGTAGTGCAAATATCTGGCCCAGATTGTCTGGTGGCAGAACTAAGGGACTTGCTGTCCCAGAACTTGCCCTGTATGTAGAAGGTTGCTCACAAAACTCTCCTATAGAATGTGGATGCCTGGAGCAGGGGATTTCTGACAGTACAGGATCCAGAATCATTTCTGGTTCTGGATCATTTCATAGGAAACTGTTTCCTAGGGAAGGGAGAACATTCAGAACCGTGAAAATGAGGGAATCCCTAGGGCCAAATGGGGACACCCAAACTGAGATACATGCATGGAAAAGACCAGGGAAGTCCCTACGCTCTGGCCTGGAGCTATTCTCTAAAATCACTATATGGATAAGCTGTACTAGAAAACACCAGCATAGGTCAATCTGAAAAGACTAGGAAAGATATTTTCTTTATTTATTTCTTTAGTCAGCTCTTGGCATTCAAGGAATGCTCTGTCATAACACTAACTGGATAAAGCTTAAGAAACAGATGCTTTAGAGTCTAACTTCCAGTAGTAACACATTAAAATATCAAAATGACCAGGTTTCAACAAACGATTACAAAACATACAAAGAAATAGGAAGCAATGACTAGGACACAGGAGAAGATGAAAGCATTAGAAACCACCAGTGAGGAGGACCAGACCTCGGCCATATCAGACGAAGACTTTAAGTAAACAGTACTAAATAACTAATAAAAAAAGGAAAGTATTAACAAAGAACTACAGGAAAGGATGAAAATGACAGATGAACACAAAGAGAGTAACAGAGAGACACAAATTATTGAAAGGAACCAAACAGAGCTGAAGACCACAGCAACAGAAATGAAAAATTCCTTAGAGGGACTCAACAGTAGATTAGAGCTGGCAGAAGAAGCAGTGAACTTGAAGATAAGACCATTGAAATCATCCAGTCTGAGAGAGAAAAAAGAATAAATAAAAGTGATCAGAGAATAAAGAACAGGAGGAACTGGTGCGACACAAGTGTACCAATATATGCATTATGTGACTCTTAGAAGGAGGAGAAAGAAAGAAAGGGGCGGAGAGAATATTCAAAGAAATAATGGCTGAAAATTTCCCAAATTTAACATAAGACATAAATATACACATCCAAGATGCTCAACAAACTCTAAACAAGACAAACCCAAACAGACCCATGCCATGCCATGTTATAATCAAACTATTGAATAACAACGATAAAGAAAAACTTCTGAAACCCAAGAGAGAAGCGATTTGTCACACACAAGAGAGCCTCAATAAGAGTAACTGTGATTTCTCATTGGAAACCACAGAGTTAAGAAGCTTGCGGAAAGACATATTTAAAATGCTGAACAGAAAAATTTCCAACCAAAAATTCCATATATAGCAAAACTGTCTCTCAAAGATGAGCAAGAGGCTAATACATTCCCAGATAAACAAAAGCTGAGGGACTTTGTCATCCCTACATCGGCCCTACAAGAAATGTTAAAAGAAGTTCTGCAGTTTGAAAGGAAAGCACACTAGACAATTCAGACAACTGACTGAAGTCAGATAAAGAAATATAGATCTCTGGTAAAAACAATGACATAAATAAATATAAATACCTGTACTTATGTGTTTTTTTTATTTGCGACACCCTTTTTTAGATCCTTCGGGTGCTGAAAAGCAAAACCATAACATGTAATAATAAATCAATGGTTTTGTACTAATAACTTTTAAATATGTAATTTGTGACAAGAACTACATAAAGGTGGGAAAACAGAGAAATATAGGAACAAAGTTTATGTATGCTTATGAAGTTAGGTTGGTGTCAAAGCAAATGAAATTGTCATAGATTTAGGATTTTAAATGTCATCCCCATGGTAACCACAAAGAAAACATCAGAGAATATGCAAACTCACAGAGACATAAAGTAGAGTACAGGTCACCAGGGGAGATGGGAGGAAAGGGGCAATGGGGAGTTAATGAATACAGAGTTTCTGTTTGCGGAGAAGGGAAAGTTCTTCAATATTGTAAATGTGTTTAACTCCATGAATGGTATGTTGTAAGGAGTTGAGAAAGGAAGATTTATGTTGTAAACACGTTTCCATAATTTAAAAAACAGTAATGAATGCAAAGTAAAGAGATAATGACAAACGCAATACTTGATACTGGATGGGGTCTAAGAATGGAGGAGAAAAGTCTGAAGAAGACATTATTGGGACATAAGAAAAACTGCAATACAGAAAGTAAGTTTTATATCAATGTCAAATTTCTTGAACTTGCTAACTGCACTAGAGGTGATTATATAAGTGAATCTCTTGTTCATAGGAAGTGTACATGGAAGTATTATGTATTTAAGGAGTATGATATGTGCAACCTGCTCTCAAATGCTCAAAAAATAGATTAGATAGATAGATATGACTGATAGAATTATATGGCAAAAGTAGCAAAGTATGAAAATTGGTGGATTTGGGGGGGAATAGTGTCGTTCACTGTTTGGGGGTTGCATTATTTTTATAACTGCCCTGTGAGTTTGAAATTATTTCAAAGTAAAAAGTTAAAAAATATACAATGCCATAAAATGCATAAGGTATAATTAAACGTATATGCGGCAGTGTGCCAGTGGCTCAGTGTCAGAGTTGTCACCTGCCATGCTGGAGACCCAGGTTCGATTCCCGATGCCTGCCCATGCAAAAAAAAAATTAAAAAGTATATGAAGGCCCTCCATCCAATGAGGGATGGAAACACTTCTGGAAGAACCATTGCAATGGCCACTCAAGAAGAACACCAAGTTTAAACTTGTATTGGTTGGTGATGGTGGTACCGGAAAAAGTGCATTCGTAAAATGTTATTTGACTGGTGAATATCATAAGAAGTATGTGGCCACATTGCGTGTGGAGGTCCATTCCCTTGTGTTTCATAACAACAAAGGACCTATTAAATTCAACATATGGGATACTCACGCTGAAGTTCATTGGACTGAGAGATGACTATTACATCCAAGCCCAATGTGCCATTGTAATGTTTGATGTAACATCTAGAGTTACTTACAAGAATGTACCTAACCTGCATAGAAATCGGGTACAAGTGTGTGAAAACTTCATGTTGTACAGCAACAAATATATTAAATGCAGGAAAGTTAAGGCAAAACTCATTGTCTTCCACCAAAAGAAGAATCTTCAGTAGATAGCATTTCTGCCAAAAGTAACTAGAACTTTGAAAAACCCTTCCTTTGACTTGCTAGAAAACTGATTGGCGACCCTAATTTGGAATTTGTTGCCATGCCTGCTCTTGCTCCAGCAGAAGTTGCCATGGACCCAGCTTTGGCAACACAGTATGAACATGACTTAGAGTTGCTCAGACAACTGCTCTGCCGGATGAGGATGACAACCTGTGCAAAGATGAAGCTGAAGCCCCGTGTCAGAAGTCCAGTCTTATAGGCAACTTTCCTGTGATGTCAGTGATACAGCAGGTTTGCCACTTTATTATATAGCTAAGCAGAACAGGTGCTTAATCCTTGGGATGTTGAAGGAGGCGAATGGACTTCGAGTGAATGTGGCAGTTAAAAAAAAGACCTTCATTTTTTTGGACCTGCATATTCAGCTATTTTGGAACATAATTGTTTCCTTTTTGAGTTTCAAATATAAGACTGCTACAGTCACATCACAGACACAAAAGTGCATGAAGTATATAGGAATAATTCTAAAAATAAAGATCCAAGACTTTTAAAGAGAAAATGATAAAATTTTCTTTTTCGAAAGACATGAAAGAAAACCTAAATAAGTAAAGTGATACCACAAGTTTGTGGCCTGGTAAATTCAATATTATTAAGACATCAATTTTTCCCAAATTAATCTATAACCTCAATGCCAATTGAAATCAAACTCTCAACAGCTCTGTATGTCTGTGTTGTGTAACCTGATAAGCTGATTCTAAAATTTATACAGGAGAACAAAGTCCAAGAATAATCAAGACCCTCTTGAAGGAAATAAAGCAAACAAACAAAAAACAAGGAAGGAGAAGGGAATACCTTTTTTAAAAATTATTTAAATTAAAAATTTAATTATTAATTAATAACAGATGTTAATAATTAAAATAAAATTATATTAATACAAAAGTTTATTGTAGATAACTTTGGCCATATTATTCTATTATATCTATCTAGCCAAATTGACTTAGAAATACAATAAGGAATATATATGTATGTATATATAGGCACTTGATTTATTACGGAGTCCAACATATAACATTGAGCTAATTGTTTTTCAAATCAGTTCTAGTTAAAGACAAATATGGATGACAAAATAATAATATGTAAGAATAAATGAGAATACATAAAAGAGAATATCCTTTTGACCTCTAGTGAGAGAAAGGTTTCATAAGCATTTGCAAAAAAAAAGGCAAACCATAAAGGAAAAGATTGATGCATTTAATTAATTAAAAATATGAATTTCTGGTGGATAAAATGCCACCATATAGAAAATGAAAAGACAAGTCGCAAACTAAGAAAAAGTATTTGTAATATATTTAACTGACAAAGGATTTCTGTCCAGAATATATATTTTTAAAATGCTCCTATAAATCACGGAAAAACGACCAATCACACAATAGGAAAAAAATGAGCTAAAACTTGAACAGACACTTCACATGAGAGAAAACATGAACAGCCAATCAACATAAGTGTCCAACCTCATTAGCATTCAGGAAATAAACGTTGAAACCACAATTAAAAACAAAAACAAAACCACTCACACCTTCTTGACTGGAAAAAAAATTGTGTTTGATAATCTCAAGCATTGACAAGAACATTGGTGTTGATGACCCTCATCCACCCCTAACGGAACCTGTAGTTTGGTGTTGTGCAGGAAAGTCGGAGACGTACACCCACTACGACCCTCGTCCACTCTTAGGTTTGTTCTCCAGTCTAGAGAAACTCTTGCACCTGTACCGAGGGGACAGGTGTAAGAACATTCGCCCTGAGAGTCAGTAATACCAAACCATCAAGCATCCAGGAAGAAACATTTCACATGTACATCAACAGAAGAATGGATTAGTAAATTGAAGCACCCCCATACACTGGAATATAAAAAAGCAAATGAATGAATTACAGCTACATGTAGCAACATGGATGAATCTTAGAAACATAAGAAGTAAATCATAGAAAAGCATATGAATAAAGCTTGTGAACATTTATAACTAAACAATATATTGTTACGGGATAAAGCTATGTATAGTAAAACTATTAAGAAAATGAAGATTCATGATAGTGGATCCCTTATCAGGAGAGGGAAGAGGATGGAAAGGGGGCACGCAGGAGACTTTAAAACAAGTGGTATATTCTTTTACTCAAACCGGTTGTTTAGTCTGTGGGTATTCATTGTATTTCCTCTTTTTTGTACCTCTCTGATAATAAGTGAAAAAGTAAAAAAATAATGAAGTGGCAACCAAACTTTCGGAGAACTGTATAGGTATAAATACCAGTTACTGCTTTAGGATTGGGGCCAGTTACTCCGATGAGAAACTCCATAGTCCTTCAGAGAATTGGGGGCACTTGAGCTGGGATTTAAAATAGGGGGAGGGAGAAGTGAGGAAAAGAATTCTAGTTGAGCAGAGATTGTGAGGAGAACTTCCTCTGTAATTGGGAAATCAATGAATAAGCTTAAACTATTGAGGTTAATTGATGAGAGAAAGTTTGAACCATTAGCTTAACAACCACTAGATGGCCAAGAAATTCTATTTAACTTTTCACTCCATTTACATTGAAAATGGAATGGACTGTGATGAAAAAAAATAAGCAAAATAAATTTTAGGTAACTCTACAAGTGAAAATGAAGCTTTCTTTTGTATTTTTCTATATCAAGATTTCTAGCCTGAGGGCCACCCCTTGTTAAAATGGGGATAATTGGATACCAAAGTTGTCCCTTCCCTCTGGGTCTCTTGCTCTTGGTGCCCCCGCCCCCTGAAGCTGAATGTGTTTACCAAACTTGACTGCACAAGAAAGTGCAACGAGAGTGTTCCGGGTCATGAATGGGTTACCTGGCAGCCTCAGGAAGAAAAAAAGAGGAAAAAGAAAAGGCCATCATTACGGGGCTGCTGCTCTTACTCTTCGGCTACAGTTACCCACTCCATCAGCCGTGGTGACATCTGACGAATTACTAGCCTGGACTGCATGGCCAGAGGAGCGACATCTCAGGTCAAGGTGAATCAAGACTGCCATCTGGTCCTGGCTCCGGGCTCCCGTACTGCTGTCTTTGCAACGGTACTTCCAGGAGACTTTTCTTTGCCTAACTGCTCCCCAGAGAATAGAAGAGCACTCACGTACTCATTCCTTATGTCCTCAAATCCACAACCACTATGATACTGGGAGACATTGATACAGCAGGAGAAAACATTTTATAAACTTCAAAGTGCCTTCAGTCTGAGGCGCATCCTCTGGGAGGTGGGTTTTATCCAACCAATGTCCTGATTAAGAATTTGAGTCATGGAGGTGAAGAGGAAGGAGAAGGTTGAATGACTTGGCCCAAACCACCAAGCAGAGACCATCAGCATAAGAATTGAGGGGTCTTGACCTGTCCTTAAAAGACAAGTCTGCTTTGCTTCCCAATAAATAGATACCAGAGTTCTGGGGAAAGAAACAACAAAACCAGCAAGGGTAACTCTGCCGGAAGACAAAAGGTTCACCTTCAAAAGAAGAAATGAAGTAGACTCGACTTCAGTCTGTGCTGCTCTGGGAGAGGAACAGAGTGAGAAGAGCAAACCTGCTGGATGTTTCCTGGGATGAAGTAGGAGGAAAACCCAGATGATGGTGTGGTACATTATATGGAAACGACATCAGTGCAATGTGATATAAAATTGTTAGGGCTGTGAAGCATTGTATACTTTTTATGAGGTCAGCAAACGTGGGCGTTAACTTCGCAACAAAACATTTCCAGAGCTGTATTTATAATTCCCAGTCAGGACAATTAATTTATTTTGCATAGAACGATGTAGACTTTGCCATGAGAGATGTCCTCCCATAAAAGCAGTCTGTCCTAGAGAAAGGAGACGAGCAGGGCTCTGAAATTACAGAAGCAGAGAACATTGGAATGAAGAATTGCAGTTTCACCATCTTTGTCATCAATAGGCAGCGTGTTAAGTGTATGCACTTTGCAGTCAAATTTCCTCGGTTCAAATTTCAGCTCTGCTCCTTGCTAAGGAAATCATGTCAGTTTTCTCATCTGTAAAAAGAGATAATAAGAGGACCAATCTCACAGAGTTTTTTGTAAGGATTAACTGAGTTAATATGTGTAAAACACAAAGAAGAGTGCCTAGCAGGTAATAAGGGCTTCATCAGCATCAGTTATTATCAATAACATTTTTTTTTATTTCATTTTTTAAGGGTCACCCAATTTATCCTTAGTTTACCCTGTTTGGGTTTGACTTCCTTGTTGACTTCATCAGCTTTTTTATTTTTGAGAAAGAAAATTGCTGGGCTATACAAAGTCTGTAGGTTCTTGATACTTTTCCCAGTACAAATAATGGGATCATGCCTTATTTCTCCATCTCCATATTCGATTAATCGATAGAAATTCTAACCGTAGGAGACTACTATGACTAGTTAGACATTTCCAGAGAGAAAGATATGAGTTTTATTTGCTTAAAAACAATAAAAAATCAAAATTAAAAAAAAATAAATTAAAAATAAACAAAAGAAAAACCACCACCAGCAGCCAGCTTGATTTAATCAGACACTCCTACTCCTCTGTCACTATCAGGAAAGGGAGCCTGAAGTGGCTAAGGGGAAAGAAGAGCATCCCTTGGATTACAGATCAGGGAGAAACAGCCCCCCACCCCGCATCTTCTTCTTGGCTCTGAAACACGCACAAAGCTCTTTATTTATTTTATACTTAAAATGTGAAAGGCGCCCGGTGGTGGGCCTCTGGATGGGGTTTGGCAGAGGGCCCTCCTGCGCTGACCTCACAAAAGTCCACCGTGTGTCTGTGTGATCCCCACAGCGTGCGCATGTCAACAGCAATCCGTGGGTCTTGGCAGGGAGCCTTCGACTGGCCTGGGAGCAAATACCGACTTGCATTTCCTTGAGTAGCAAGCGGCCGTGATGGAGAACCGCTTGGATAGCCGCACACTTGGAGGGTCCAAAAGCAAAGGTGTCATCCAGCAGGACAAACCTGCACGTCTCCGACTTCTGCAACATCGTGACCGCCTGTGCAACTCAGTGCCAAGGGACTCCATGGGACAAGGAGGTTAAGCAGGATTTTACTACTCACACATGATCTTATGGGGGAAAAAGACACTGTGTTAGTGAACATGAGATAGCACATTTATTTTCTTTGTTTGTTTACTTACTTCTCAACATGGCCCCTAAGCAGCTCGTGAGTATATGTGAATGCCCAGAGTCCTTAACACGGTTCAGCTTGTAGCCCCAGAGACTGAAGCCAGGCCCGCTTCAGCCCTCTCAGTTTCCTGAGAGGAAAGTGAGAGTCTCAAGGCCCTCACTTCATCGGCTGACTTGGAAAACGAGATTTTCAGGATTCTACACTTTCTATGAGTTCTTTTACTGACTAAATGCTGTTCATTCACGGAACACATGTGCTGAGAGTGCCACCTGATTTGGGGGATAACCTTATTGTTTCGGGGCTACTCCACTCTCTTTGGTAGCTCCCCAAGCAGAAGGATTCTCATTTTCTCCTTTCTCTAGGAAGGAAGACACAGGTCTGAGACTCAGTATTAATTCTATTCTTTGCTTTTAGCCAGTGAAGGGATATTGGCCAGAATAGAATGAGATGGTACAGATTTTCACATTTTCAAAATGAGTAAGTCAAAACAGACAACACATTAGCTTTTACAGAATCTACTACTGGCAAAAAAATAATAATTTTGTGTTTCCTATTGTTTTCTTAACGTTTGGCTTTAAGACAGAAACTGGAAGCTCAAAAAATAGTATATAGTATATTTGCAAAGTGCTCACCAGTAGTTAAGTACTTATTGAGTGTCTATTGTAAACTGTACTTGATAAGTTTGAAGGTTACCAAAGAAATGGAACAAACATTTCCAATATTCAAGAACAACTTCATTGGAGAAATGAACATAAATATGTGACTCAGCTTGAGAAGAATTCCCAAGTAACATTCTGACACACAGGATGAATTTACTTTAAATGTAGACAAGTTTGAAATGTCATTCCATTCCTGTCCACTATTATATTATTAAAAAGAATATGTATTCATTATGAGATCTTGAACAGAGAAATAGAAGAATTGGATCGATCATCTTACTTTCACAAAATTACAGTGAAAGAGGTAGCAAGTTAGTCTCCATACAAAGATAGATAAAGTTAGAAGTTCAGTAATTTGTCCCAGTCCAAACAGCAGCTGACTAAGATTGTCTTCCAAGAGTTAGACACTGCCTTAAGATTTCCAATCCACTGTCATTTTACATGAGGTCACTTTCTGTCCTGGTTATTGTGGTGAAAAAACTGATCATCAGATTCAAAACCAGGACATATTGTTTGGGTAGATTGTTCATTCTGTGACAGAAATACATTTTCCAGACTATTTAAAGAGGTAAGTCTTGAGCTTGATTTTCAAATATGAAAGCATGGAATAACAACGGCTGAATTTTTTCTGTGAAAAAGAAATGTATCCTAAATTTTGATCTTATCCAAGCTACAATATAATTCCAGAGGGGCCAATGAAGAGGAGGCAAAGAACTGATGAGGTCTAAGTGGTGATTGCATTTATAGATTAATCCTGACAGGGAGCAAATGAATCTCCTCCCAGGGGGGCTCAATAAAGTCAGATGAGAAGTGGGGTCGTTATTTATGAGCATAGTGGATTTTTCCCATTACAATAAACATTTTAATTACTTTAAGTGAAACATTCTTTTTAGTGGTAGGAAGCTTAAAAATAAAGTGCTGTACAGTGTCTGTCTCATTTTTTTCCTTATCCTGTATATAATCCTCTCTTGCTCTTTACACTACATCACACAGCAATTTGTCTTGCCCTGAAATCATAATGGGAAAATGGTATACACTTGTAAAGAAGCACTTCATGTACAAAAACCTACAATATCCCACACAAGGAAAGAAAGGGTCAAGCGAGTGCTTGTTGCTTTGCCCCACAGCGATTCCATTTCCATTTATTTTATATAGTGTCCTTTCGTGTATAGTTTTATTTGAAGCTAGCAAATTCAAAAAACACTTATCCAAAAGAATCAAGGAAGATAGGGTAGGGGTAGAATAATGATATGATTTTTATTTTTCCATAAAGTGACAAATTCTCATATAAGAAGATACTATCTGGGAGGGCCACTGTGGCTCAGCAGGCAGAGGTCTCGCCTGCCATGCCAGAGACCCGGGTTCGATTCCTGGTGCCTGCCCATGGGAAAAAAAAAAAAGGGAAGATACTATCTCATATTACAAAACACATCAAACATGCATCCACAATACAAGTTGTTGCTAAAGACTTTTTCATCAAACTCTTGTGTCCTAGAGGCAAAATAACTGATTTGTGACATGAAAGCCAAATAATTAATTTCCATTTTTAAAAAAGATCTTGTTTTTGGACTGATAATATGAAATCACATAAATACTATTAAAGAATTAGTGTTAATTCTAAATATTAAGAAACAATAGCATTATAGTTATATAAAAAAGGAATTCATCCCTTTTAGAAATACATGATTCAAATTAAATTATATGACATTTGAGATTTTCTTCTAAATATTTTGGTGCATGGAGGCGGGTAAGGACATAAGAGTACAAATTAGTCAAACTTAGCTACGGATTGTTAAATGTTGAGACTGTATAGAAGTATACCAAGTTTCTTATATTATCCCCTTTAGTTTTGCATATAATTGAAATTTTTATAATGCAATTGTTTTAGAGATCTTTCTGAAATAATTTTATATCTGCCTAGCATCTTGTTTAGATAACCAATAAAATCGGGTTTTAGCCTCCCTTGTGTAAAGAGTACACTGTAAAGTGAAGCAACTGCTCCATCCAATTCTGTAATTAAGTCCAGGCCAGGCACATTTGGAGTATCTGCTTAATGCATTTACTCACAACACAACCAGATTTAAAATCACAGCCCACATTCCACCTCTTTCTCCAACACATGATATTTGTAGACTGCTCTGCTGCATTGTCCTATTAGCATGTGCTTAGAAATCACAACCTAATTTTAATATTACCTTAAGCAACATATAAACAAAAAGCTAAATGTGGTGCAGAAATAATCATACTATATATAATTCAAAGCCATTAGCACGGGTAAATGAGCACTCTTTATAAAAATGTGGAAAGTACGCCCCCTATTAACACTGTCTGGGGAAATCAGGCTACAACAGTGAATAAGTGTAGGAAACATGCCTGCTTTTACTAAAACCAGGCAACAAATTGCTTCTTTTCTACTTTTTGCAAAATTTAAAACAAAAATTCAGAACTGTGTAAAGACAACCTCTCACGTCACCTTTTGTTTAAAAACGTTTTAATATAAAAAAAGTAGTCTGATCATTTGCATGCTTTAAAAGTTTTCAAACTAAGTGAACTAATATGTTTAATCCACAGTTTATTGTTACTGGTACCACAAAAAGGCAGGATAGAGAGGAAAATTATCATTGTTTGAATGCTTTCTGTTCTTAGGTGTTATGCTAGGTGTCACAGACACAAAACCTTACGATGTAGGTTTTATTAATCCCACCTTACAGGTGAGAAGGTTGAGGGTCATGGAGCTTGAGTAACTTACACAAGGTCTCATACTTAATAAGAGGCAGATTCAGAATTTCAAGAAGAATTTGAGCCCGTATGTGCTTTTAAAATCATTTACCTTCCAGTTTACTGACATGGTCCTGAATATCTCAAAATGTACCAAATACAAATAAAGCAAGGATTAACAGAAGCCCTTTTCAGTGCTCTCAGACTTCAAATAAAATAATTCTATAGATATACATTTCTATATCACATAGGCACTCTTCCACTTTACTAATAAATCAATTTCTAGCCCCTTCCAAATACAATTAAACAAATTCTGTCATTTCCTCCAAATTTGCTAGGCAGGGACAGCTGAAAAGCAGGGGACTGATTCCACTGCTCATTTCTACTATTTTCACACTGGAAAGACAATTGCTTGCAACCGAGCCCAGCCTAGACTTCAAATAGTAATTCAGGCCAGAACATGCTCTCCTGTCACACTGTCTTCTCCAACCACGGAGGGGTTTTGTCTCATAGCAGATAATTAAGGACGTGGCAGTGCCACTTGCTAAGATTTCTCCCTTTCTCTTTTTACTTCTTATAAAAGAAGAAACTTTCGCCTGAAGATTAGGTTTTCCCCTCCTTTTACTAAAGCTGGGTATGCCAACTGGCATGGCTGTATTAAAATCAGGAGAAACCTCAATCAAAAAGCCCCTCTCGGAAGGCAGGCTTTCTTGTTAATATGCACCAACATGAAAGGCTTTCTTTTCATCCTATACAACTACAGTGTGTGTAAATTGCAGGGGGCTCATTGGCATAAATCTCGCCTGCGACCTCTGAGGTAAACTGGATTTACATTACTTTCTGACAAGAATTAAATGAAGGCCTTGTGGATATATGAACAGGCTTCTAGACTGCAACAGATGGGCATGAATGCGCTCCCCAGGAAAACTATCAGTGACATCTGTGTCCTCCAAATTCTGGTGGTCTCAGCCAATTAACAGAGGGGGAAAGGGTGGGGGTTGGGGAGGCTGCTGCACTGCCCCCAGCCAAAACCAAGGCAGAAGTGTTTGTGTTTGGAGATGGGATCAGGCTGGCCCGAAGCAGCGAGGTTAGCACTTCATTGTTATCATTCAAATGGAGAAGGTGGCTTACAAGCTATTTGTGTACCACGGTGAGGATAATATGATTTTTCTCATTTGACCGGAGGAGATGCCCCTCTTCTTGCAGCTGATATCATATTTCAGTGCAGTCTCTTTCAGAGATGGGTGTTTACTTTTGTCTCTTCCAAGCCAGGCTGAAGGGGGGGTTGCTGTCGGCCAGTTTCTGTGGTGCACTCACGTGCACAAAGCAGGTGAACTCTGAGACCAGACAGACGTCTTTCCCCAGAACATTCTTCCCCCAACTCCACTGCTTTCCTTCTCCAAATAGGCATTTGCTGATTTCACAAGAGAGTCAAAAAAATCAAGATTTCCTGCTTGAAAGTGGATAATCAAAAAAAACTACATGAGACCTTTTATGGAGTGATGGGGGATTTCTTGAAGAGACACAATGCAATGAATCTACTGCTTGATGATATCAAATTGTGGCATGTCCACCCTGCTATGTTTAATGAGCAAGCAGGAGGAAAACTGGGTCAACCTAGGCAGAGGATGTGGTTCCTCTTTGGTGCCTCAGTTCATTTGTTTGACCAGAGTAGGGAAGGGGGCCAGAATTAGGGAACTGAGGAATGGGAGGGGAAGCATGAACTAACATTTATTTGTTCAGTACCAGGGGGAAACAGGAGAGGCCTATTTAGGTGTCCAGCTCCTGAGTCTGGCAGGCCTTAGCAATAAGAACAGAGGCCCTGGGCCCAATGTACCTGAGTCTGGATACTGGCTCTACCAGTCACTGGATATGACACAAGGGGCCAGTGATTAACGTCTCCGTGCCTCAGCTTCCTCAGCTGTAACAGCAGGATGATAATGGTACCTATCTGTTTGCAAGGACGAAATGACCTAAAGCACGTGAAATGTTTCTGCCACAGCTGTGAAGGCTATCGTTATCCTGACTTTTCAGTGGGAAGTACTAAGGGTGCAAGTGTTGGGTCTGGAATCTCTACACCAGTCTTCAAAATGAAAGGCATTGTGTTTGTGATACTAGTTTTGGGAAATTCAGATCATGAGTTTTTCAAAAGAAACAGTTCTCATGGCTTTTAGAAATCTAAAATCATGCTTTTGAGATTAGATATTGCCTTTAATGTTTTCCTTTATAACTTACTCACTATCAAATGCCACCAAATATTCCCAAATTATAAAACAGACTGTCTAGTAGTAAGGAAAATAATATGCTTTAGACCAAAGAAATTAAGCCATTTGTTTTAATACCCTTGTCCTTTGCAGAAATGAGAACAGATAACTTGCTCTGTCCTGAAGTGTCAGAAGAAGACAATCGTTAACTGTGACAGCGGGGATATAAACCATTTGTCCCTTTGTCGTAGGTGTTATTAAAATACTATAATTCTACTTAACAATTGTTTAGAACAACAAAAGGAGGATGAAAAAAATGGCAAGTGGACCTTTTAAACAAAAGCGGGTAATATTTAAGCTACAAATGCTCATCTTGCCATGCTTTGAAAGTAAATGTTCACATATATATTCTCATGCTCTTATTTTCAGGTCTGCATGATTTTCTCATGATTCATTTCCAAGAATTTTAGCAAGTTGAGCCTTGACACAATGTAAAATTACTCCTGGAAGAAGTCAAATTGTTGGTCAACATAGAAGGCATTCACTCTTTCTCCACAATACTCAGAACCTGGCTTGAGAAACCCAAGGTTTCGATAGTGAGGATGAAAATGATTGTAGCATAAATCTTGTACAAATTGTGAAGGCCTTCTCTTTGTTAAGATGCAATGCCAAATACAATTTTGCCTCATTTTGTTGGTACTGGTATCTTTAGTTTGAGCCATCACAGCAGAGGGGTCTTTGCCCACACAATGATTCAGAAGAGAACTGACACTAAACAAAAGCACCTGTTGTTTCGTTCTTGTAATGACCTTAGAAGTGACCACTTGGCTGCATTTCCCCCCCAGCCCTCCCTAAGCCCTTCCAACACTACCATCTCACACAGCATTATTGGATGTAAAAGAGAATAATTGAGGAGAAGATCAATAAATTTAAAAGCTCTTTAAGGAAAGACATAATGAATTTGGTACAGCACATATTTTTAGATCAAAGATGCCTTTGAAGTGACAAAACCCTAATCCATAAACTACTGAAGCACTTCCTTTCTCTCCCAAACTGCTTGTTGTCAAATAAAATGGAAGTTAAGGAAATTATCTTTATCTGAAAATGGCCAAAAGAAGCCATCACCTAATGACAGCCTTGTCACAAGCGACAATTGGGGAAATTGTCAGGAAGGCAAGGCCTAACAAGCAGAGGAGTAGGTTTGCTGTTTGCACTAATCTGGTCATGCGGCCCCCACACACACCGTCCCGGCCAGCTTGCTGTGTGAAACAGCTAAGGCTTTGTCAGTGTTCAGAGGGACGGGAACGAGCACTCTTTCATGAATATGCATTACCATCCCTCCATGTCCACAGAGACAAACCCTTCAAAACTGAAATATAAAACACACACACACACACACACACACACACACACACACACACACGCATCACCGACCAACAAAAACCAAGAGAAACTAAGCTACTCAGTTGGGTGTAGTAAAATGCTAGTAACTAATGAAAGATCATGCATTGGAAATCGAGCCAGAGCCACTCCATTGCATGTGTTTGCTGGGATCTTTATTTCCCAGCAACCGAGATGAAATCTTTAGGGGGCTTTCAATCTTTAGGAACCACAGGTATGGATTCAAAGATGCCGCACACTGATGCACGGATTGTGAATATCACATCTTATGATGAATTCAGCTCCCCAGTGTCAGTTATGTTCTAAATTCTACATATGTGAAAATAACTTTTCAAATTTAATTAAGAACACATGCAATTTTAAGACACTGATCAAACCTGATATTGTTTTCCTAAGAAGCAGTAAAAACACTCTATGGAAAAACATGATGAGGATGCAGCATTTTCCAATGTTGAGCAGAGGGACATTGCGTAGGTTAAAAAAAAAAAACTTCAAATAAGGAAATTTAAGGTGAAATTGGGGTGGGGGGAGAACCCACTGAGCAAGCCCCTTTTAATTCTAATAATAGTGTTTGTTTAAAAAAACCCATCATTTTGTACAAAAATGAGTTCTTTCACATCCACTCTTGGGCATGGATCTAGCAAGCTATTTTTAACTGACTGAACTTTGGTTTTTCTACCGGTGCTGAAACTTAATCGAGTTTATATATATTTAAATTCACTTGTTATAGAAGGAGATACATAAGGCAGAAAAGAATGAGAATGTTTCTTTTCTACTTTTTCTTCTGATATGATAAAGTTTGGTTTCCTACTGTGCAAGAGACAAAGCTCCAGTTTTGAAGGTTCTCGATATTACGCAATGTTTGCTGTAGGCATTTACATTTCATTAGCATATTCTACTCTACATGAAATCCAGCCTTGAATGCTCCCAGTGCGCTCAGGCTAATCCTCTTTAAAGAGCTACAGGCTATATTACATGTGGCCACAGCAGCAGTCTTGCCATAGCTCCATCACTTTGAAGAAGACTGAACAGAGTTCTCTTGTGCGCCTGTCTATATCCAGCCTCATAAACCGCTGCTTTCTGTGCTGTGGAATCCTTCTGTTCTCATCAAGGAGAATTTATAAGAATGCCGAAATCCATTTTACCACTCTGAAAGTTGGACTGCACTTGAAGAAGAGATATTATTCTGATTTCACTTTTTTCTAAGTATCTATCCACAATCTTTTCAACTAAGATTAAAATGAACTATATCCAAGTATTTTTGACCCTTTGATTAGGATCAAGTGCTAACCACATCATCCGTCTAGGGAATCTGATCCTGTATATTCTGTGATGTCACGAAACTTTTCCCCCTTACTCCTATTTTTATGGGATAACACTGAACATTTAAATGCAGTAATTCATACGTAGCTCACTTTCCTCATAGACAAAGGTTATTCATAGCTGACTAAGCAGTGGATAGATAATGCAAATGGT
Source organism: Tamandua tetradactyla (assembly GCF_023851605.1). Classification (NCBI taxonomy): domain Eukaryota; kingdom Metazoa; phylum Chordata; class Mammalia; order Pilosa; family Myrmecophagidae; genus Tamandua; species Tamandua tetradactyla. The sequence goes on from NC_135350.1 coordinate 10,094,255, forward strand.
CCAAGTTCAATAAAATATAACCAACAGTAAAATTTGTACATTTCTGCAGAGAATTTATATAATTTTTTAAATTAAAAACAAAGGCAAACAAATGAAGTTCACCATTCTACTGAAGACATTCCCTTACTAATGCTTCAATGATTTTTTTTTTAAAAGGAAAGTGATATAAACAAGGATGAGTTTATTTTTACGGTAATTTAGTAATGTGTAAACAGATAGTTGGCTTACAAATTATTAATTTGTCCTTTTAACCAAATTATTTAATAAAAACTTCTACTGAAGACATCTATTATACTGATTAATGTTATTTTATTTAAACTCACACAGTAAATTTTCCTGTGATTTTAAAGCAGGAGACACTTTGTTTTCATGCCAAAATGATAGAGTTCTTTGCATTTTAATAACATTATGAAGAGTTAAACTTATATTGTTGCTTTTTTGTCTAAACTGCAGGAAATTCAGAGTTGGATTTGGAGCTCGGTTCCATGGGATTCCTCATTTAAATAATCTTATAAAAGCCAGCAAACTCAGATCCTTCATATTTGGCTCACATTCTTTACACTGGGTTTAACAGTTCTATACACATCTCTGTCTCTCATTGAATGTGATTTCAAATATTCTTTGGAAAGTGGGTGCAGGTTAAAATACATTTTATAATAGCAGTCCTTGATTTAACTTGGCTGTTTTCTTCATGAGCTTATGCTAGAGAGGCTTTATCGACAATGGGCAGAGCTCAGGCTTTGGTGTTAAAGTGGTTTGTTGAGCACCTACTATGTAGCAGGCATTATTTGCTTACTCTCCTGAAGTGCCTGAGCAAAGAGAGGCAAGTGGCCAACTATGACTGTTTTTCTGTATTTCTGTTCCCCTGGATTCCTCCAGGAAATTCAGAAGCTAAATATAAGCTTGCTCTAAGTTTTCATGCTGTACCCCTTTAATACTGGCAACATCCAAATTCAGGCTAAAGTCTCATTTATAATCAGTACAATTCTCTGTTTATTTTTATATCCTGGTCACTTCCAAGTAAAACATACTTTGAAAGATTTTACTGTAGTCATCCAGACATTTCCTTCCTGGGTGGTATGCCTCTTTCCATTCCTATGACACTTTAAAAGTTTTTAAAGCATCTCTTTTGCATAATTCTCCTTTTCTCTCTTACCCTCTTCCTCATTGTCTGTTTAGTATCATCTCCTTTCCATACTTCTAATTTAAACAAGACAGGAAAAGGAGCAGAGTTGGGTATATTTACAATTATTTATGTTATTTCATTCAATAACTGTCTTCTGGGGTGGGGTGGGGTGGGATGGGGAGGAGACCTGACTATGAAGACACTGAAGAATAGAAAACTACATAAAATAATTTATAATTAAAAACGCTTTAAAAAATGTAGACCCTCCCAGCTCTTATCCAAAACAAATATATTTGAATGCATGTTACTACTGAACATTTGTAAAAATTAGTACTATGGTAGGAAACTTCACAAATCCCCAAAAGCAAAAATGTATACCAGGTAAACCATTTGACCACAAAGCATGAAAGCTTGAAATAATGAAAAGCTGAAATTAAGTCACTGAGAAATTTCACTTATACTCACAGGCCATCTCATTGTCATTTTCCAATATATTTCCAAACTTAAGGGTGTAACCAAAACTATACTCAAAATGAAATTTATAGTTTTATTATCTTTTATAATAAAAATGAAAAAATATGTACCTGCTTTTGTCTCAAATAAGTACAAAAAGAGTAAAAAACAGCCCAAGGAAAGCAGGTAGAATGAACAGAGATTAAAAACTAGTAATTTTTAAATATGGTAGATAAATCCAAAAGCTAGTCATTTGAAAAGGCCAGTGAAATAGCTCGGTGGAAAATCTAATGGAAAAAAAGAAGAGATAATACTTTCAGAATGACAAATGAGCATAAATATCATCATGGTTAAGATTTTTAAAATATGAGAGAGTATTATGTACAAATCAAATCTAAAAATGTGAAAATTTAAATGAAGTACAAATTTATAGGAAAAAGTAGCCTATCAAAATTGATTCAAGAAAAAGTATAAACTCTAAATTAAGATAAATGAAAGAAATTGTGAAAATTTCCAGGAGACACTTCTTTTATCTGTATGGACAGGTGAGTAAAAAAGTGAAGACAGAAAATTAAATAAATAATGGGGGAATTAAGGGGCATGAGATGTTCTGAGTGTTCTTTTTCATTTTTATTTTTATTTCTATTCTTATATATATTTTGAAATGATGAAAATGTTCAAAATTTTATTGTGGTGATGAATGCACAATTATATGATGATGCTGAAAACCACTGCTTGTACACACTTTGGATGATTATATGGTATGTAAATATACCTCAACAAAATTTGCATTAAAAAATTGCCAAGAAAGAAACCAGGCTCAGATGAAGTCATAGTCAATTTCCACCAAATCTTTTAGGAAGATATAATTTCCAGGACATTAGATTATTATGGAGGATAGAAATATATAAGTTCTTTTTTTGTTAGGCTGTCATGATACAGATATCAATACCTGACCAAGACAGTGCAAGGGAGAAAGAAAAGGTTGGCTGTGGCAGTCACTGTTACTGCCCACTCGTATCCCTAAAATACAATTGCCACATAGAAAGTTATTTAGAAAGAAAATTTTACTGAGGTGAATAGAGAACAACCAACCAAGTAATAACCCTGGTTTCATTGCCTTACATATTCTAAAGATGTTATCCTCTCCAAAATGGTCTATATCATCAATAAACTTAATTAAAATATACCATCAGGAAAAATTCAGAATTTGACATTTTATTCTAAAATTTGATGTTGTTTGCTTGTAAAATATCAGAAGCAATAATTCCCTAGGAAACACTGAAAAAGAACAGTAACGTTGGGGGTAGAAAGGGCGGAGTTGGGGATCTCTCTGTTGGGAAATAAAAATCATACTACAACTACAATCATTAAAACAGTATGGTAGTAAAACAGATAAGCAGAGGGAAATAAAAACCCAGAACAGATCTAAGTGTTGATATGAATTTATTGTAACATAAAGATAATATCTCAAATCAGTGGAGAGAAAGAAAGGATTACTCAATAAGTGATGTTGTTAAACATCAAAGACTAAATAATTTTTGAAAAGGTAAATATGAATCCATAACTTAAGCCATAGATAAAATGGGTTCTGAAACCACCAAATACTATTAGAAATGTAATTAAAGTACTAACATAGTTTTAGATAGAGAAAGGACTTTCTCAGTGTGACACCAAAGGAAAAAAAATTTGAAGGAAAAAAATACATAAATGGCAAAATTTTGTGTAGCAAAAAATATATTAAATGAGTTTAAAAAAGAAATGTTAAATTGGAAGTTCTTACAAAATACTTCACAGACAAAAAGTTAATAAACTTAATATGTAAAGACATTCTAAAATGGTAAAAAAAAATAGATAACCACTGGAGAAAAAGAAACAAAAACACATGAAAAAAGGAAGTAAAATGACAAAGAAAGATCCAGGAATAAAAGGTTTAGTTTTATCAGTGGTCAAAGAAACAGACATTGAAACAATGATGAGACATATCATCTAGCAAAATTTTTTAAAGAATGAAACTACCTAGTGTTAGTGTGAATGTGGATAAAGAGATACTCTATCTTTAAGAGTTTAAAGTAAATACTTGAATTAATGTCACAACAAATTTTCATTGCACTATTTTTTTAATAAAAAGTGAAAAATTATTGACAACTTACATATTCATCAACTGGAAACATTAAATAAACTATAGTACATTCATACAATGAAATACCATATGGCCTTTCAAGATGATGCATCTGATCTGTTTATTGACTTGAAAGGATTTTAAGCGAAAAAATAAGACTCAAAAGAAAATCAAATAATGAAATATTTTTTCAAATACAAGGTATTTATGTATCAAAATGTATCAAAATGTAAACTTTGCCCATCTCTTAGTGGCATTATTTTAATCATTTTTGTTTTTACTCTCTGAGTTTTCTAACTTTTCCACAATGAATATTCCCTATTCTTAAAAAGACTTTCAATAGATATGCTAAGTGCTTCTATTTTAAAATAAATTCCATTTCTGCTTTCTAATAAATTAAACATTATGGAGAACAAAGAAATAAATAAAAAAACAAACTGCAGTCTCCATTCAAAAGATGCTTATAATCCAGCTGGTGACTCAAAATATGTCACTAATAATAATTCTAGACAGAATATTCATTTAGTGTAAGATCATTTATTTCTTCAATAAATATTTACTGAGCACCAACAACATGCTAGGCTTAGTGCTAGACGCAAAAGATACAGATATAAGTAAGACCCAATGCTATCCTCAAGGAACTCACAGTCTAGTGGAGGAGTAAAATAAGAAACTCCATCAAAAAGATATTTCTGGAGATAATGTTAGAAGCAAAGACACAATATTAGACAAAGAAACAAGGAGGAACCTGTTCTGAGTGGGGCTGAAGTCTTGGCTGGATGGAAGATGGATCGGGGTAAGTGGTGGAGCAGTGTGGCACAGAACCTTGAAAGACAGGGCAAGAGATAACACGGGATTCAGGGGACCCAAGGGGGAACTGGTAAATGTTTAACTAGCCCTCCAGGGGAAAAGGGTCCTGGCTTGCAGCATTTGCTAATTTCTGCGGTATTTCCTAATACCACAGAATACCACGGCTGATTTCAGGCTACCATGTCACTGAATACAAAGTTGGAAAACGATGTGCAGCAAGCAGCACACCATTATATAGTACATATACCAGACAGACACAATAAACACAAAGAATAGCAAAAACATAGATGATCGTAAAACTACCATAAAATAATTAGGAGGTGATGAGTCTTGCCATTATCTTTAATTTATTTATTTTAAGTGTATGTTTTAATTTTAAATCATGCCTGTGCTTTACAAAGGCTTTGAAATTCCTGAAATATAATAGTTGGATGGCTCCAATACACCACCGGAGAGGGACCATGAAAAGTTTCTAATAGGGGAGCAACTAGATAGAAATAGGGCTTTAAATGTTATTGTGAATATAATTCATAGTGCTGAATGGTAAGTGAATGTGGCTGAAAGGAGTGATTTAGAGTATGTCACCAGAAGGAAAGCTAGATGGGAATGTATAACAATGATTCTTGGGGTTGATGATGATTATGATCAACTGTAGAAATACTAAAATGTTCTTTCATGAACTAGAACAAATTTACGATGTTATTACAAGGAGTTAATAATACTGTGGTATATGGTATATCGCAAACTATGGACCATAATTAACAGTAATATCTTAGCACTCTTCATCTACAGAAACAAATGCACCACACCGATACTAGGGGTTAACAATAGGGGGAGTATGAGGTATAGGATGTTTGGGGATTTCTTTTATATTTTTATTTTATTTATTTATTTATTGGAGTAATGAAAATGTTCTAAAATTGATTGTGGTAATGATTCCACAACTATGCAACGATACCGGGAGCCACTGATTGTATACTTTGGATGGATTTATGGTGTGTGAATATATCTCAATAAAATTACATTTAAAAAGATAGGGCTTTAAGAAGACTAATATGGTGGCAATGAATTTTTGCTTCTTTTCAAGTTTTGTAAATTCCATTGCAAATATTTTTAATGCTCTCAGTGATATCGTAATTTCCATTTATCTCATTAGCGATACAGTTGGCATCGATATAAACATGATAGTTTTTCTTCATAAAAGTATAATTCATTATAGTAAAAACACAGAAAATAACAAATATTGGCAAGGATATAGAGAAATTGGAAACTTCATGCATTTCTGGAAGAAAAATAAAATGGTACAGCCACTTTGGAAAACAGTCTGAGTTTCTTAAAAAGTTAAACATAAATTTACCACTTAATAATTTCACTTCTAGTATCTACCCAAGAGACGTGAAAACATATGTCTATACAAAGACTTACCTTTGAATGTTCATAGCAGCATTATCCATAATAGCCACACACAAAAAGTGGAAACCATTCAAATGTCCATTAATTGATGGATGGACAAACACAATGTGTTATATATGTATAATGGAATACTATTTGGCAATAAAAAGGAACAAACAACTGATGCATGCTACAACACAGATGAACCTCAAAACACCAGATGAAAGAAGCCAGGCACAAAAGGCACATATTGCATGATTCAGTTTATAACACATTTTAAGAAAATCAACTCAGTAAAGACAGACAGTAGAAAAGAGAGCTGGGGGTAGGAATGAGGATTAAATGTAAATGAGCATGAGGAATTTTATTTGAGTGATGAAAATCTTCTAAAAATGGATTATGGTGAGAGCTGCATGACTCAGTAAATTTACTAAAAAAAAATTTATTGTACACTTAAAATGAGTAAATTTTATGGTATGTAAAATATCCAAACAACGTTTTTAAGTTTTCAGCTAAATTTCATTCATTAACTTTTGGTCTTCTCTGTTTACAGAAGAGGCAAATCAGACTCCAGGACTTGGGTAACTTGGGATAAGGTGAAAACTTTAAAAAAAATTACTACTCAGTAGTTCAGTGGTAGAATTTTTGCCTGCCATGAGGGAGATTCCCAGTCCATGCACTTCCCCCAAAAACAAATAAATAAGCAATAAAGCCAAACAAACAAATAAACAAAAAAACAACAAATGGTGCTGCAATAACAGGATACTCAACATAGAAAAAGAATGAAATGTGACCCTGCCATACAACATACAAAAAAACAAAAAACAAAAAACAATTCATACCTCCAAATCTCAGGTTCTGCCTGCCAGCCCTCACCTGATTCAAAACAGCTGCCTGAATCTCACTCTGCCCATTCTGATAGTGAGTCTATTTTCCATTGACCAAGATATTTCCTTATTTATCCCCACCGTATATGGTTGCTCAGTTTGATTGTTTTTCTGCTGGGGTTGCTGTGTCCAAAAGGAACAAGTGAAAGCTTAGACTTTTGACCAATTTATTAATTCATATATTCAACAAATATTTATTGTGTGCCTAATACATGCCAGACATTACTCTACAGTCTAGGGATATAACAGTGAACAAATCCATCTGGTCAATGTTTTTGGCTTTTTCTTTATCCAAGTAAAGTGAGACTACTAGAGCAATTTAGTTTTACGTGACAGGGATGTTCATACACCTTCATGATCTTATCTCAAGGCCATGTCAAGACTCCAGTGCAGTGTCATAAGTTATTAGTCAGGGACCTTGATCATTTCACCATCCCACAGAACACTGTCATCACCAGCTCATTGATAACAACATGTTCATTGGCCCTGCTGAGCAGAAAGTATCAAGTATAAAAGATGCCTTGGTTAGAAATATATGTGACAGAAGATAACAGATAAATCCCATGAAAATTCAGAGATTACTAATTCATTGATGTTTCTGGAAGCCTAAATATCCGAGATATGCTGACATACTCCCTCCAAAGAGTGTTCTGCACTTTGTATACAGTCGTATGAAGAAAGATGTGTAAACAGTTGGTAAGCAGTTAGTGTTAGGGAAGCAAAATAATATGACAATAGTATAGCTCTTTCCTACTTAACTGAATAAACAAGACCTCTATATTTAAATAAGGTTCAGAGCAAGAGAATATTCGTCAGCCAGTTGGACCTTGTGACCCAGGAAATCTAATGTGCACAAAGTGTCTGTGCTGATAAGAATTTATATTGAGCCTGTGGAAATTCCAGTAACGGAATCATATTGTAGTCCCTAGGATAGAGAGCAAAGCCATACCTCTGAAAAACAGCTGTTCTCCTTGTGAAACAGCTCCTGGTTTGCTACTGGATCGTGGAGAATGAAAATCTGGTCATGGGAAATTAACTGATTGAGGACTGAGCTACCCACATGAATTAGATGCTATTTGATTGACCTCTCATTAAATTTGGGTATATACAGTAGCTCTCCGTCATTAAGCTGAAGTGTCATATACAAGATCAGACTCAAGCACGTCCCAAGAAAATTTCTCAAGTTTCTCAAATTTCCATTGCATCTACTATTGCTGCAATGTCACCATTCCTCATATTCACACATATAGCTTCGTGGGAATTTCCCTATGACCTTGGAAGAGAACATTCAAGCCCAATTTATAGATGATGTACACAACATACTGGTACCAACCATAAATGCATTGATGTAGCATTAGAGCCCTCCTCAGTGTGGGCCATGAGTGACAAGTAGGAAGATGTTTCTCAATGAGCAATGCTTTCAGTGGTACATACAGGTGTTGATATTGCTGAGAGGGAAAGATACCCACAGGTGCAGAATCATGGCTAGAGACTAAAGGCTTTGTTTGTTGATGAGGAAACTGGAGGCAATATAATTGGAGGATTGATTGACAAGGAGGTTTAGGTTGATGATAAAGGTGTATGCATTAACTTCTCACAATAGGCTCATGGTTGAGGATATTGCTGCCTCATGTGACTGCCAACCAGAATAATCATTTGGAAAAGAAGATGAGTATTGTACATGTCAGTTGGTCTCTTTCCCCAGCCTCAATATTGTTTCTCAACAGGTTCCCGAACAAAATGGCCAAGAAGACAGAGATGGAGATTATGCATGGCTCAATCATATGAACTTCCCCTTACCAAGGCAGATCCGACTGCCACCACTATGGAACGTTTGAAATACCAGCAGCAGAGACCCATGCTGAGCCCTCCATAGAGATCTAAATCTGTTGATTGTTTGATTTTATTGAACCCCTTTCATTGTGATATTGATAGTGATTTTATTTTTACTAGAATGGATATTTAGTCTGGATATATATTTGTCTTCCCTACTATACTTTTATCAGTGTATCTTCTGTGGACTTATTGAAAGCTTAGTTGACGCACAGTATTCCATACTGTGGAATTCCAACATTGCTTCTGGCCAAGGAAGCATTCCTATAGTTCATTCCCCACAGGATTCACTGTATAATAATTCATTGAATAACCATAACCCAGGAGCAGCTGGCCTCATAATACAATGCAAAAGTCTATTGAAGCGGGTGCAAGGGTAGTTCAGTGGTAGAATTCTTGGCTGCTATGTGGGAGACCGGGGTTCAATTCCTGGGTCATGCGCTTCCCCAAAACCAACCAACTAACCAACAAAAAAGAAACCAACAAAAATTCAACAAATAGGCTGCAATAACAGAATACTCATATGGAAAAAGAAGGAAATGTGACCCTCACCATATAGCATACAAACAAAATAGTCTATTGACGACTCAGTTGTGGAGTTAACTGGAGGACAATGTCTTATGAGGTGGGGTTATTGGTCTAGAGGAAATGGTATATGCTTTGAGTCAGTAACCAATATATGGTATTGCTTCATGCATTACAGGAAACAAAGAGAAGTGTTAGGAATGGAATCTTTCATACTACCCTCCTCCATGATCCCCACACAAAATTTCTGCTTCCCATCTCCTCAACTTTGGACTCTGTTGGTTTACAGGTTTTAATACCCAAGGGAAGAATGTTTACAGCAGGAGTCACTATAAAGGTTTGAGAGAACTAGAATGGTCATCTAGCCATTCAGTAGCCACTGCCACTGAACCAACAGATAACAAATTGTGTGGTCTGAGATGATTTATCCTGAATATAAAGAAATAGAATATAAAGGAGAAATACAATAGAACAGGAGAGAGTGTGTTTTGAACCCTAGAAACCCATCTAGGGTTCTTCCTAATCTTGCCTGGTGGTAAAGGTTAAAGAGATAACCTTTATCTACCTTTACCTACCACAACCCAATATGTCAGAATAAGGACTCACAGTCCCTGGAATGAAGGTTTGGATTAGCCCACCAGGAGAAGGGCTGTGAAATGCTGAGATGCTGCTTGAAAGTATAAGGAACACGGAATGGGTAGTGAAGTAAGAAAGTTATAAATATCAACTCTAAGCTCATACTCTGTAAAACAGGAGCTGTAAAAACAGGGACTGTTGTTCTATCCATATTTTCTGGGTAGCTCTGTATGCATGCATTTATATATTAAGCCATTTTCCTTTTGTCTCTCTCCCTATTATTTCATGTAGGATGTGTTGAAGGTTGATGGTTTATACTTTAGTCCACGAATAACATACCCGTTAACTTGTGTAAAACCGTTCCCTAATATATTCCCCATGGGATAAATTCTTCCTAAAAATGAGTTCCAAGAATAAGCCTGCATTTCCAGATGAACTTACAAATTCTCTTTTATTAGATAATAAGAACAATACAAGCCAGCATGTTTCTTTTTGCTTTGGTTGCCAAAAAAGCTCAGAGTTTCCTGTAAACTCAATTGTCGTTCTCTCTTCACCTCAGCTTTCTGGGACATTTCTTTCTCTCATTCATTCTTCTAAATGGTTTCTGATCACTGTTTTTCATTTTAGCTTTTCTTGTACTGGTTTACACACATGTTCATAGTGCATGTCACCTCAACTCATTTTTCTATGTAATTAAGAAAACCATAAGTAAACGCATAAACCCTGCCTTTAGCAAAGCAGGTCACTGCTTTCCTCTGCAGCACTGCCACACAATGCCTGTTCATTCAACCAGTGTTTACTCAGGGCTTCTCCATGTGCCGACACTACAGTCCTGGACTCCTATCAGTGAGCACAGTCATCGTGTCCTCGGACATCCCTACTAATTCATGCAGATGCCTTACTGTCAACTCCATGAACAGTACTTAGGGGTGATGCATTCTCCTTGTATCTGATTCTTCAGAGTCTGTACTGTATCATCTAATATAATTACAATTTCCCATCAGTAAAGTTGTGACTTATCTTTTTTTCTCAATTGATCTTTCCTCCTTCTTGCCTTTCTATTCTTCCCAAACACATATATTTATTCTTTCACTCATTCAACATTTTAAAAGTACTACTACGTGCCAGGCACAATGCTAAGGATAAACAGATGAATATGGCACACTTCTTGGACTCCAGAAGTGCACATTTGTGGGGAGTCCAATGTGAAGGCAATAATTATAGCCTTGTGATGCCTTGTGATAAATGACAAGGCAGAAGCACCATGGAAGCCTAAAGATGTCCATTCACCTGACCCCTAAGCCGAGAGGCGCTTTGGGAAAAGTGACCCTGCTTTATAATGCAGCAAAAGGTCATCAATCTATCATGTTGGGTGAACTGCTGGGCTCTTTCACAGCTGAAAGAACCAACAAAACATCCTGGGTTACTACATGAGCAGGCACCGTTTTGGAAAGTTATGCTAATTTTCCACAAATTCTCATTTTCTACATAGTTGTGAGCTGGGATGGTAAAACCAGTACCTCAAAGTAACATTTTAAGTAAAAAGCCATGTATTTTAAGCAAGGCATATAGATTTGACAAAAGTACTAAAGAGCTCCCTTAGGAGACCTAAATACCCAGCAAGGCACTCTAGGAACCTCGGTCAGCCAGTGAAATTATGTCAATAAAGAACAGTAATTGGCCCCTGAAGGTTTGCCTTGGGGAGTGTATATAACAAGTACTCAGCAGTGGCAATAAGCGAGCAAGGGAGCATAAAATTATTTATATAGATCAAAAGATGTGGATACTTTGGGCTTGTGGAATGGGCTTGAATAATTAAATTGGGCTATATATGCATATTCTGAGAAGGTAACATTTCTGTACCCTCTAAAGACTGCTAAGAAATCTATTCACGTTTCCTGCTTTTTACCTCTTTCTCTTGTATCAGTGACCAGCAGTCAGCGTGATCAGCAGCAGCATGAAGCCAAAACATTTCTACCAGAAGCAAAGGCAGTCTACTCCCTCAGAGCACACATGACTTAGGGCAGACTCACTTCAACAGACAGACTGACAGCTCCTTCGGAAGGAGAGCGGAGCAAAAAATCCTTTGGCTTCGTGTCCTGAACAGTTTTTATTAATGTATCAGTTTTACTTAGTCCTCCCTCCAACAAAACAAAAACCGCTGCTCTGTCGTAGAGGCTGCTATCCCTCAGAATTCCCCTATCCAAGTTCGCCATCTACAGGTCGTACAGTTTACAAATTCCTTTCAAAGTCTTCAGAAGATTGCGTGTGAAAATTCATACGTGCCTCCTGTTTAGGTAGTTTATACATCTAGCTGTTGATTGGCGACACAATACAGTCTTGTTAAATATTTACTATTCTCTTCCTTTTACATTTTTCTACCACTTGGGCAATTATACTAAAAAAGTAATGGTGAAGAAGAGTAATTAAATATACATTTTAATGCCATGTTTCTGAAAAGAAAAAAAATTTTTTTTTTATCTATGCTCCCTTCTGGTTAATATAAAAACATCACACCTTGGTTAATGACATATTACAAAAGCACTAACATATTTAATAATAACTACCATCGACTTACCAAGCACTTAGCTTGATGCCACTGCACTAAAAACTCCCAGACATCTCATTTACAGCAAAAATTGATGAAGTATTACTATTCTTATCTTACAAATGAGAAATTTGAGACTGCAAGAGGCCAAGCCACTTGGCCTAAGGATATTGGAAATTAGTAAATGGCAGAGTTGGTTTTGGAACCCAGATCTGTCTCACTCTAAGCCCATGATCTCGACCAATCCACCATCCCGCCTCTAAGTTTTCTTTTTCAATGTTTCAAACCTACAATGGTAAGCTATGCCCTTTTGAACTCTCTCCTCCCATCCCTACTATGAGTTTTTACCTCCAGGGCAGAGGGGTATCTACGTAGTGATTTAGTGAGCAGGAAAGAATAATCCTTTTCCTGGACCTGCTGTACAGTAACTGAGAATACAACCAGAATCTACAAAGAAGTATCCTTCGGGTTAACCATTGGGTTAGTCCAACAACATTCCAGAGGCCAGAGGGAATTTATGGCATGCTCCTCTTTTCCCTGGAGCTTAAGCTGGCAAGTTCCTCCTGATCATATCTGACCCTCCCTATGGACATTTAATGAAGCCATATTCAGTTAGCAATACCTGGTTTGCATTCACAGAGGGGCCGAAGCCCTGCCTTCAAAAGAAATTTCAAATTAGTGTGTCTGTCATTTTTTCTAAGAGGATGCCATTTCACATGATCATTACACTTTATTTTTGGAGATGATTGCCTTATTCTGAGTTAAATTGGAGTTTCTATGCTTTTCCCTCCCTCAAAAAGGTGACATTCCCTTGGACATGATGTAGGCATGCCCACCTGGGGAATTCAGGGATTTCTGAACAGATCACCAAGGTTTCAGTTTGTGTGAGGACCCTTAGCTCCCTGGGTGCAAGACACATTGAGAACTGATTGGGATTTCCGTAATAAGAAATTCTTAGGTTTAATTTTGTTGCAAGGGACAGAACACACCCATACTAGTTTCAGCATGAAGGGGGGTTTACTGGATGGACAGGGATATCTCATGGACATAGGACAGGAAATAGAGATAGACCTCATGAAGGATTAGAACCAGAAAATGCAAAGCCATTGGAGACAAAAATAGCATCTCTCTGTCTCCCCCTCTTTTTCTTTCCCTCTCTTTCTGGCTCAGTGGTTACTGTTTTATTTGATTATTCATTCCACAAAGCCCACCTACTGTGTATCAGGTACCACACCAGGTTCTGGGAATACAGAGGTGAACAGAACACACAAGCTCTGCTTTTTTTCTTTTCTAAAGCCCATCTTTATCTGATTCACTTAAGTTGGCTCTACATGACCTCCTGATTCAAGTTTTCAAAAGAAACTAACACAGTCTGAGTCTCCTTAGTTCAAAGGTGAAATCTTAGTGAAACCCTTGGCTTGTTCCCTCTGGCGTCAGCTGTCCATCCTGGTCCCATCAAAGTCAGAGCAGCAAATGAGGATGCACAGGGCAATCTCTGAAGCTGAGAAAAATAGACACAGTGCGTGAAAACAGGATGTTGGTAATGAGGAAATGACTGGTGAAAGAAACGATGATCATCTTCAGAGACAAAGAGATGATGGTTTCCATAAACTTGAGGAAAGGAAGTGGGAACCTGAAGTAGGAAGGATTCCATGGCATTTGGTCCACTTGGAAACACCAGCTTAAGTCTAAGTGGAAGGCTTTGAGTAAGACACTGGTTATTCAAATGCCCTCCAAGGGGAACCTGGGTGAAATCCTTTGGGAGGGAGTGGGAAGAGAGAGAGAATTATAAACCTTAAAAATAAGGCCTTCTTTGGAGAACCTTCTTTGGAGAACCTTAAAAAGCTCAAGTTATCTAAGGTTGCCTGAAAATTTTGTGAACCTTGGACAGAATCATTCCTCAATCCTGAGAGCAACAGATGGAGACCAGTAACAGTGCAGGGGTGGTTCATAAGGATAGAAAGCATCCTGAGAAGATGCAGGATCGGAAGGTTAAAAGTTAAGAAGTGCAGTAACAAAACTCTGTGTGACTGTAACCCAAGTTCTATAATCACTAGGGCTGTGAAAACAGGAGTTATAACAACCAATGGAAAACTGAACTCTAGCATGTCTCAACTTCCAACTTGAATGTCCTCAAATACCTCAGTTCTAATACTCTGACAAGATATTTTAGGTTAATTCCTTTTTTTTTTTTTTCAAGGGAAGCTTGGGAGGGTAACTATCTCATTTGCTGAACTATAAGTTTCTAAGGAAGTACTTAATCCTGACCAAATTTATTAGCATGAGGTACGTATGATATGTAGTTCAATTTACCATACCGAGAAGAAAATCATGGCTGGTAAAAGTTCTCAAATGGGCACAGTGTCTAAAGATTTTAAGAACGTTCAATGAAACCTATTATGTAGCGAAAGACTTCAGGTATAAAGAATAGGAGTTACCATAATACTAATTTAGTGAGATATGAGCATTGTTCAGGTAATTTGGACGTAAGCAGTGCTTATTTTGGATAGTGAGCTCTAGATTCACTTCTCATGAGAGAACATGTCTAGAAATTTCGTTATAAAGCCAGGTGGCCTAGAAAGTCTTAGCTCTCATTACCTTTTTGCTTTTCCTCCTGATCGGGTCTGAAATCTGGAACTGTTCCCTCAGGGGATATACTCTATTTGCCTCTTTTTTGTTCCTCAGTGGTTCCTCTTCTTCTTGTTAATGAGTTAATTTGACTCAACAAATATTTACTGAGCCCTGTGACGTGATGGGATAATCGCAATCTTTACACAGAAATTTTGGCGGAGAGGCAATCCACAATGGGCCTGGGCATCTCTGCCAGTTCTTGCTGGGTGTGTCCTGCATGCCAGGACCCACATCTCTCTGCCCAGTCCATTTCTCAGGACTGTATTTGCAGCCAGCTTGAGGGATGAGATGAAGTCTCCATCTGGGACACAGAGCAGACTTGCTGTATAAGTAGCATATTTCTCAAGTTTGGTGTTTCTTGGCTACAACACACTTACTCACTGCATCTGCCTGGACAGCTCAGTATCACTGCTATGGGACTTGAGGTGTACAGGAACTGATGCGAGCATACTGCTCATGCTGCTTATTGTGCTATGAGTAATAAAGTCCTTTGTCTCTGCTCCAAGGGTCTCATGCTTTCTGCCAGCATCCATGAAACAATAACAAGCTAGCTTATTAGCTTGCATGGAGAGTAAAATCAAATCCCCAACCCTGACAAACTTAATTTCTAAGAAGTTTGTCACCTCCAAAAAAGCCCTTTCTTCACTGAAATTTTATGCAATGCCCAAAAATCTAGCTTCACAGAAACAATACAAAGACAAAATAGTCGGCTTTATTTGATATAAATTTGTTTTCACTTTCTGCATTTTCTCAAAGTAGTACCCTGCATATTACAAATGCCATGTTCTTCAAAAGCACAAATTCTTAAAAA
Source organism: Tamandua tetradactyla (assembly GCF_023851605.1). NCBI lineage: Eukaryota > Metazoa > Chordata > Mammalia > Pilosa > Myrmecophagidae > Tamandua > Tamandua tetradactyla. The sequence continues at coordinate 10,109,969 of NC_135350.1, forward strand.
TTAAGGTCTGTGGCAACTTTCTTCCAGCAACGCAAATTAACCAAAGCTTACTGGGTACAAGCTAGGGCCAGGCTTTGTGGGGATCTAAGGATGAATAAGACAGTCCCAGCACCTTTTGAGCTCAGCATTTAATAGAAATGACAGACACAGTATGTGTCTCAAATACAAGGCTGAGTATGATCAGATAGAATTAAATTCCGAACAAAGAATGGAAATGACTAGTTGTTCAGGGATGAGAAGTTTTGGCTAAGTTAGGCTTTGTTTAAGGGCCAAATATGAGCTAGACATTAAGGAACATGTAAACAAGTGAAAATCATAGGGGAGGCAGGGGCTGGGGAAAGAAGAGGTGGCACAAAGATAGGCATTTCAGACACATGGGGTGGAGTGGGGGATACACCTAAGCAAAGGCACAGAAGGACCGGGTAGAGTATGACTGGAGCCATCAGGTGGTCCGTGGTGCCTTGATCATCCTGGGAGATGATGAGTTCAGGCTGACTCTGTCTGAGATGCCATGAGACAAACAGATGGTGGGGAGTGTGGGTCAAATTGAGGAAAGAGATTAGAGCTGGAAGTGGATTCTGGAATCATCCAAATGAAGGGAACACTTGAAGCCACTATATGAGATTAAGAGAGGCAAAGGTAAGATAGGAAGAAGAGACAGACTTCTAGGTAATGTGCCTCCTCTACTCAAGGGCAGGCAGAAGAAAAGTGGCTTACACAAGAAACAGTCAGAAATGCAGAGAACTGGGAAAGTGCAGAGACGAGATATTGTCCAAATCAACCAGTTCTGTCAGAAAGCCCAGAGAAAAGTCTGGGAAGTGGCCACTTGACTGGATGACTGGGAAATTGTTGTTGATCCTATAAATAGACATTTCAGAAGAGGGCAGTTCCCCTTCTGCATGATGGGTGAGTATTGAACAAGGAAGTGAAGAGGATAAATTTAGACTGTTATTTTGAGAACTACTGCTATTAGGGAAGGAGAAAATGAGATAGTCAGAAAGGAAAGGAATGTTTCATAAGAATCATTACATCTGAATATGTTTGTAGGCTAAAGGGAAGGCATCAGAAGACAAAAGAAGAAATAAAGATAAAGGAGAGGTAATATGAATAATGTGAAAAATCATAAAAGAGGTAAACGGGTGGGCTTAAGAAAACAGAAGGAATCAGCTTGAGTATGAGGCAGATCATTGTTTCCCTGAGGCAGGAAGGAGAAAGAAAAGAATGGCTGATAGTTTTGAGAAAATCTGACAGTTCACCACAGATAACCGTATCCTAAGTGAAATAGGTAGAAATTTGACAGAGTGACAGGAATGGTAGGGTTAAAAAAGAGGGATCCTGAATTAAAATAGGTGTTGCGGCGATTTGGAAAGACAAACAATTAAGAATGGATAAACTAATTGATAAGCGTCACAGAGAGTCCAGCTAGGGTTCATCAGTAATGGATCCAATAGGAGTCAACTGTCTAGATAGCTGAGCCAATTCGGGTCTGGGTAGTACAAGCAATAAAGTTCCAAGGGACAAAATAAAAATCTAAAGTGCTTGTGAAAACATAGTTAACCTTTATCTCAGGGGTCCCAGACTCTGGGCAAGGCTAGAGGTAGGTCATGGACTGGGTGAGCTGGGTACTGGAAATGCCAAGGAAGACACTAAAACACAGTAAGAGGGCGGCGCCACGGTGGCTCAGTGGCAGAACTCTCGTCTACTGTGCTGGAGACCCAGCTTCGATTCCGGGAGCCTGCCCATGCCGGAAACACACACATATACACACACACACACACACACACACACACACAATAAGAGAATGAAAAGCATAAAAAAGAGAAGGCAGGTGATTATATTGACACAATACTAATTTTAGTACTTACTCACTCTACTCTTTATTATAATGTCTATTATTTAAATATATTTACTCACTATACTATTTTCAGGTTTGGATCTCAGATTTAAAGTGGGTCCTGGTTGGGGTTGTGGCTGCGCTAATATGGAATGCACTAAAATGGAGGTGGTCAGGGTGGCATGGGGCAATTTTTTTTTTTCAGTCAATTGAATTTTTAAATGCAATTTTATTGAGATATATATTCACATACCATGCAATCATAGAAATTGTCCAATCAGTGGTTCACAGCATTATATAGCTTTGCATTCATCATCACAATCAATTTTTTTTAATATTTAAAAAAATAATAAAATAATTTAATTATTTTATTAAATAATAAAAATAAGAATTAAGGTAAAAAAAAGAACACTCAACACATCCCATACCCTTCCCCTGCTCCATTATTTATCTATTTCTTTTTTTTTTCTTACTCATCTGTCCATACAATGGATAAAGGGAGTGTCAGTCACAAAGTTTTCACAGTCACACCATTACCACCTTAAAATCTCCATGGTTATTCAATTATCTTCAAGAATCAAGGCTAATGGACTATGTTAGGCATGGGTTCTTTAAAGGATGCCACAGGAGACAGCAAGTTAAAGCTTAAGGGGTTTATTGCTAGAAAGAAAGAGACAGAGAGCAAAGGTAGAGTAGGCAGTTGGGAGCCAGCAAAACCTGCTAGCAAAAGAAAAAGGAAAAACAGCTCCAACTTTCTTTCTGACAGGCTTGTGGTTTTAAAGGAAAAAGCCCACCAAGAGGGTTGGGGGTGTCGTGTGGGCACAGGCATCCCCGGGAGACAGGCTGGTGCAGATCATGACCTCACACTCAAGGTTATCTGGTCTGGCCTCCGGCAGGTGAGGTGCCAGCGAGTTTGTACTCACTATCTTGCTGTCACATCAGGTCCTGTCGGAAGAGTTGCTGAGGGAGAGAAACTGAAGGGGCCCCCATGCCACAGAATTCATTTTGTATGTCAAGGTTTATTTTCTGATACCTGACAGACTATAGTGCAACAGTTTCAGGTATTTTCCCCTAGCTACTCCAATACCTTCCTACTGAAACGGGGTATTGGTATACTGCAGAAGAATAACTTCCAGAGTGATCTCTCGGCTCTATTTGAAATCTCTCAGACTCTGAAATTCCACGTCTCTTCCCCCTTTTGGTTAAAAACTCCTTCCCAATTCTACAATGTCAGGGCCAGAGTTCATCCCCCGGTTTCATGTCCCATGTTGCCAGGGAGATTTACACCCATGGGAGTCCTGTCCCGTGTCGTGGGGGGAGGGCAGTGAGCTCATAGTCATACCCAAATCAGCTTCATTCACATCTAATTGAAGTCTGATCACTTTCTCAGGGTTTTAACAGATGTTGCATGGGGTGATGCTGGCTTTTGTAGCTGCAGAACTCTAGCTCTGAGTCTCAGGTGTCACACCAATACCCTAAATTCCAGAGAATGACCAGATAATACATAATGAGCTCAGCACCTCAGAATATAGAAATAACAGTTACAACTCTAGAATAGAAGTGACTGCTGTCAGAGCTTATGGTCCAGGAACCTGTACAATTCTCAGAGTTTGCACATTATAGTTAGTCCATGTTAGTGAGGCTTCGTAATATTTGTCTTTTCATTTCTGGCTCATTTCATTCATCACACTGTCCTCAAGGTTCATTCACCTAGTTGGCATTCCTACTTGGAGCCACTCAACAGCCCATAGTATGCGATCATCACAGTTCCCCCTTCCAGTCCTCGGTCATTGTACACTTAGGCCACCTCCATCCATTACAAAATGAGAACACTGCCATCATAAGCACCAATGTGCAAATATCCATCATGTCCCCACTCTCAGTTCCTCCAAGTAGACACCCAACTTCATTGCAGGATCACATGGCATCCTCCCTCCAGCCTCCTGCGGAGCCAGCACACTGCCCTCCAGTGGGGCTGCACCTCCTTACTTCCCCACCAACAGTGCATAGGTACATCTCTCTCTCCACATTTTCTCCAGCACTTGTAGCTCTCTGTTCATTTTTAAACAATTTTATTCATACATCATACAAACCAACCTATGTGAAAAATCGATGTTCCCAGTATAATCACTGAACCATGCCTTCACCACCACAGTCTATATGAGGACATTTCCATTTCTTCCTCAAAGACTCCCATACCACCCTCCCCCATTTTGCCCCCTTTTATTTAGCTTTGGCATATTGCCGTTGTTAACCTGAATGGAAGCAGATTACAATATATGCTTCCATTCAGTGTAATAAGGCAATATGCCCTCCTTTGTACTGATTTTATTTTGTCCCCCATACCATACCATCTTTAACACCTTGCAATGTTGACATTCATTTGTTCTCCTTCGTGCAAAAATACTCCTGTATTTGTATATTTAATCATCATCATTGTCCATTCTAGGCATCACTAGCTAAGCTATACCATCCCAGTCCTTACCCTCTGTCTTTCCTTCTGGTGTTATACATGTGGCACGTGGCAATTTTACAATCTTTAAGTTGGCAGTGTTTTATTGCTGCACAGCAACTACTCAAATATTTATTAGCAAATTGTTATCATGCTCATGAGGCTGTAACTTATACCTTATCCATTTTATTTATTGTTAAAGGAAGTGGAGAATATAAATGGGTAGTGAAAACTTAAAATATTTTGTTCTTCTGTCATACTGTCATATTTTAAATTCCACTAAACTTCCAACTTTTGCAGTGAGCCCAAACTAATTCACTCAGGGCCCTGTTGCAAACTGATTTCCATTTTCTGTTTTTATAAATTATAACTAATGAATTGATTGTGACATTTTTATTTAATGTCTGTTTTTCCTACTGTAATATAAACACCAAGAGGGTAGAGAATGTGTCTTGTGTACCCTTAGTACCTGGCATATTTCCCTGAACACATTAGTTGCTCAAAATATTTGTTGTTAAATATTTATAGACTGAATTTGAGCAACCTTTCTTAGTTGTTTAATCCTATGTATTGCTTGTTCTATGTTCAATAAGTTGGAAAGATTTCTTTTTATTTCAGGGATATCTGAAATATTCAAGGAAGAGAAGATGACTTTTACTGTCTCAAGAATGTCATCAGATTTTCTGAAAATTCTGTGTGTATGTTTATGTCATAGTTCCTGACCAGAAAATTAGTCAGTTCTGGATGCTAATTTAGCTGTCAGCATCAACCAGTGTTTACATCATTCACATCTGTCTTGATGCCTTTCTTTAATTTAAAAGCCAGTACCTTAGTTCTTTCTTAGTGCCTCACTGCCACCCTCTTCTGGGAACACGTATTAGCACAGGCATAGAGACATCACTTTTAACGGGGTGTGTATTTCTACTGATTAAAAAGACACTCTACAGAACACTCACAGAAAATGAAGCACTCTACAGAACAAAAAAAAAGTTTTAATGAGTTTCAAAACATATTAATGCACTAGGGAAATGGAAAGCTTTCGTGAAACATTAAAATAGTGGTGCATATTATTTATCTGATCAATAATCCCTTTGAATTCCATTTCAGTAAAAATCCATTAATCTTTCTGAATTTCATTTTAGAGAAAAAAATTCATTAAGTCACTGTCTCAAAAATCTATGACATTACAATTTAGCAGTGATGAAAATTACCTTCGTACTATCTATGGAGAATCAGTTTGCTAAGCAAATCAATATCATCTATAACATTTCAGGGCATGTTTAAACTGCTTGGAAGGAAAAAAACTATTAAACTATTAGGATATATTAGAATAACAAAAATATAAAGGAGATACTGATAATTCCAAAGAGCATGATCTGTTTATTAAATGCTTTACAGGTTCTTCACTTGCAAATCATACAGTGGTTCTGAGCATGTAGAGTAGAAGATTCTAAGCCTCTGTTCATGCTATTCTCTTGACTCTCATGTCTCACTACCCATCCTACGGTTGACAAACTCTGCTAACTCAGTTTCTCCTCTTGCTGCCTGTCACAGGCTTTCACCATCACCAGTTTGGACCATTAACCCCCAGACCAGTCTCCCAACCATCTGTCTCTTCCCCACTCCCATATTTTATCCTTTACACACTGCCAGGGAGTGTCTTAAAATACAGGACTGTGACTTTGTCTTTTTCCTACTTAAAACTTCCTGCCAGTTTGCTGTTGCCTATAGATGCAATACAAATTCCTGAACTTGGCATGGAGGCCCCAACCTGCCTACTTGGCACTACCTGTCATCCAGTGCAGCTTGTTGTTGTAAACTTGCCCTAGAATAGTGTCCTCCAAAGCTTTACTCTTGACCTCGACCTTGGCACCAAACTCTGTGATACCTCAATGTGTTTAGCTGTCTCCAAAAATATTGTGACACCTGAGGGTGGCTACAGTGTCTCACTCATTCTCTTTACTATCTCCTGCACTTAGCCCTGCAACAGTACACAAGGGACACTCAGTGTAGGTTTGTGAATGAATGAATGCTCTTCTTTCCATTTTTATTTAATGAAATCCTCAGCTCTAAGTCTTGGACTATAATAACTCTCTCTAAATCCTCTCTTGACTCTTGTTTGGCGAATTAATTGCTGCCACAGCATTTTGTCATATTATAATTAGCTGTATATGCCTCTGCTTCCTGTAATGAGTAACAACTTCCAAATCCATGGGCTTCATTAGCAGAAAGTCTTGAGTTTGTATCCTGGCGCTACTACTCTTTCTGCGTTACCTTCAACAAGTTACTCAACCTTTCTGAAACGAAGTTAGTTTCCTCACCTCTAAATGGGGCTAATACCACTTTGCTACAGCAATGATGCAAAGATTAAATAAGAAAGTGAAAACTCATGTCACATATCAGATTTTTATTACATTTTAGATTTATTTCTTTAGCCTTGGGATAGCTAATTTACCCCACTATACTGTATTTACAACATTAAAATATACATTGTAATTTTCCATTCTCATTTGAGGCTCAGAAACATGAGCTACCACTTTTAATTAACATTAAAAAGTGAATATAAAATTGTTTATAAAATGAAGATAGTAACTATGTAAAAAAAAATCATTGAGTTATAATCAGAAGGAAATAAATCAAAGTGGTAGAAGTGTTTGCCTCTCAGTGTTACTTTTTTTATTATTTCCTCCTTTTCATATTTTCTTCAATGACTATATATTGCTACATAATTATGAAAAAAACCACAATTCAAAAGTTTCATATGCAAACACCCAAAATTTGTGTTCATTATATTTCAATCTATTTCTGATTTACAAGAACTTTCTAGTTAAGAAAAAAATATTAAACACAGACAGAAAAGAGAAAAATTAATTTTTTGCTATTACAAGGGAATAGACAGCAAGGAATAATAATCTCTACTCTTTATCTTGCATCGCATCGTAAACTCTGCTGCATGCTTTCTATATGAAGCACCCAGGTAAGAAAATAGGTTAAGTTCACTGTTCTGAACCCCAAACAAAAATGGAAAATTACAATAGAATCGTGACTGACCATCATCTTATATTCAAAACATGGAGGAATGTCAGGACCAGATCATTTCCAAAATGTAGACAGTGGCAAATGCCTGTTGGTCTCCCCTTTCTTAATTAAGGAAAGGGGGATTCAAATCTCTCCCGGACTTTTGAAACAGTTCAACTACTAAAGTAGAGAAACCTCAGTGGTGTAATATCTGATCATTTGGCTATGTAGAAAATAAAGGGACTTCACTGGAAAAACCCCCTTCTAGTTCTTCTCTTTTTTCCTTGGAATTCTGAAATTTCCACTCACATTAAAAAAAAAAATTGATTTATTACTTTGGGGAACTGCCAGAGAGAGGGCTTTTTTTTTTAGGGAGAAAAATTTCTCTAAAATAATTTTTCAACAATAGTCACTACTTTATCATGTGTTAAAATGACAACACATTATATTTCATAGCTATGTATAGTTTTCAAACATCCTGCAACTCTCTCAAGAGATAGTTGTTTATTCTTCTGGAGCTCCTAAACTTCTGGCCTGGCTAAGCAGCTTCCTACTCTTCATTGCCAGTTTAAACCTTGCAGCTGCCCTCTCTGCTTAATCCATCCATCCTTCAGCTAATATCACTTACCTCCCCTCATTACTGTTATCTGCCAACTCCCAGGGCGTTTTAGCTCCTGGAGCACAGTTACTCTTTGCAAACTACTATGGTCCTAATTGCGGAGAGTTCTATTTAAATGTAGCAATCCAATTTAAGACTTTCATCCCTTGAAATCTTTTTTTTCCAAAGATCTTGTCCTTCACTCAACCTCAGACATGTTCTCCCGTGATCATGCAGCCTAGACTTTGCTATTACCAATAACAGCTACTCTTTCATAATCTCAAAGTCATGTATTGCACTCTCTGATCACTACACCCATCCTGTCCCCCACTGGTCACTCAATTCCAACAATCCTAAGATCACACCGGGACTGCTGAACCAGTGGTCAGATCACGTGTTTATGGACCCTCACCCATTTAAGGTTCTCTCCCTGCTCCTTACCCAGTTTAATTTCCATGCTCAAGCATGATAATCACCCACCTGCATATACCCTTGACTTCCTTGTCCCTCTCTTGTTTTAATATTTATGTGGCAAACTCTCATTAAATCTACCTTTTACACTGTCAAGCCGTGCTGAAAAACACATCCACACACATTAAATTCCTGACCATGAACTTCAACCCTATCATTAATGCTGCCAGACAATTAAACACTGTACATCTCTGGTCCTCTCATAGGTGAATATTTCACATTTCTCTCTCTTCCCCCTCTACCTTCATTCTCAGACGGGGCAGCCACAGACTCCCATCCCACCTCCTCCAACCTGCCAGCAGCTGCACTCCACACTCTGCCTTCCCATTTGCTCTGAACCACCTATGCTCTTATCTAAAGCCAATTATTCTCTTCATACACTTGACCACATTCCTCTCTCTACTCAAATACATTGCTACAGCAATTCTCTCTCACACATCATCAAGTTATTGCTTTCCATTACTCATTCCTATCACCTTACGAAAACAACACCCTTTCTTCCATCTTAGAAAAAGTTTCTTGATTATAACTTTTATCATCAGCTATTTCCCGTTGCAGCAATGTTCCTAGAAAGAGTTATTTCTGCTTAAGCCTCCAATCTGTCTCTTCACTGTCTCTCTTAAACTCACTCCAATCAGACTTTTGCCTTACCAGTTTACTGTCTTTGTCAAAGTCACCGATAAATTCCACATTGCTAAATCCAATGGTCAATTCTCACTCCTCATCTTAGTTGACCTACTAGCAGTAGACCTCCCACCTATGCTGCCTTCCAAGATACCCACTTTCTCAGTCTCCTTGACCGGTGCCTCCTCTTTCCCTAGAACTCTCAATGTTGGAGGATTCCAAGGCTCCATCTCTGGCCCTCTTCCCTTCTCCAACTAAATCCATTCGCTTGACGATTTCATTCAGTTCATGGCTTTAAATACTGGTTTTTGGTTGACAATCATCAAATTTCTGTCTCTAGCCCAAACCCCTCTCTTGAACTTTGAATGCATATACTCAACTGTTTGCTTGGTATCTGCACTTGGATTTCCATGTCCTTATTGGACTCCTGATCTGTCTCAGTAAATAATGACTCAACTTTTCTAAGAAAGTGAAATGAGACGCCCACTCTTGGGTGAACTGTGCATCCAGAGGAGGATAGGAACAGCTTGGGTAGCCTGAAGGGCTATGTCTTGTGGAAAGAACTTGGCCAGGTGGGAACTCTGCCTCCTTTCTACCCACTCAGATTTTCACTTTCTGAATGTGCAGCTACAGTCTAAAAAGCCTTTTCCTCTGACAACTGTGACTTGGGGAAATATGTTGAGACACTGTGGGACTTCTGAAATCTGCCTGTTGCATAATAACTAAAGTTTTTCTTTCTTTCAGTATGACTTCTTTTCCCATATACAGTCTCAAACAGCTTGCAAATAAGTTAATAGCAACCTACTGAAGGCTTTAATTAATGTTTCCCAGATTTCCGAGGAGAAATAGAGCAAGAAGTAGTTAATCTTAAAAGTCTCAAAGTCATTTGTTTCATATTATGATGTATTTTTAAGAATCTATATTTTCAGAACTTTTGATTATTGTAAAAGCAAAACAGGGTTATTGTAGAAAATTGGTAAAAAAAAAAAACAAACCCAGAAAATAAAAAGAAAATAAAAATTACTCATGTTCTCACTAAGAAATAAGCACTATAAATATTTTGATATTATTATTTCTATACGTAGCTATCATACTTCCAGTAAAGGTTTAAAACTACAAATTTTCAAAATTTAACTAAGTATTTTTTGTATCTCCATAATTGAGCTGTCTGATTTTTGCCCCTAGATTGATATACTTAGGAGAACTTAGAAATTATTTAGCGAAATAATTTTTTTTACAGGGTGACTACTATACAGATTTTAGAGGAACTGCCTTTTATTCCTTATGTCCTATGGTTAACTTGAGATGGTTTTTGCATGTGTTATCTTATAGGTTTTTTCCAGCCTAGCTTTAGAACTGAATTTCCTCACCACTCTGCCCTTTCCCCACTTCCATCCTAATACAAATCACTAACCCCAGTAGCTGACCCTCATCACTGAGTGTGGTCAACTTTTATCAAAATCTTTCCTAGGAAAATATCCCCCATATCTTGATATAGGGCAGGCATGCTGCAGTTAATAAGAAGATAAAGGAGACAAGCTTGAGCCAGAATCTCCTCTGGAATGATCTGTTCAAGGAAGAAAGGAACTTAACAGACTGACAATGCTGCAGTTACTGGTGGAAAGTGTAGACTGCCACCATGTCATTTTACTCAAAGGAAATGTAACACATTTAAACAGATGCTATTGACATAGTTCTGGTAAATGCAAAGGTGGTTCAACAGAAGAAAATCAACAGACATTTGCACACCAATGTTTATAGCAGCGCTATTTACAATTGCAAAGAGATGGAAACAGCCAAAATGTCCATCAACAGAAGAATGGCTAAACAAACTGTGGTATATACATACGATGGAATATTATGCAGCTTTAAGACAGGATAAACTTATGAAGCATGTAATAACATGGATGGACCTAGAGAACATTATGCTGAGTGAGTCCAGCCAAAAACTAAAGGACAAATACTGTATGGTCCCACTGATGTGAACAGACATTCGAGAATAAACTTGGAATATGTCATTGGTAACAGAGTCCAGCAGGAGGTGGAAACAGGGTAAGATAATGGGTAATTGGAGCTGAAGGGATACAGACTGTGCAACAGGACTAGATACAAAAACTCAAAAATGCACAGCACAATAATACCTAATGGTAAAGTAATCATGTTAAAGCACTGAATGAAGCTGCATCTGAGCTATAGGTTTAGTTTGTTTGTTCGTTTTTGTTTTTTTGTTTTTTTTTTACTATTATTATTACTTTTATTTCTTTTCTCTATATTAACATTCTATATCTTTGTCTGGTGTGTCACTAGTTCTTCTAAACCGATGCAAATGTACTAAGAAACGATGATCATGCATCTATGTGATGATGTTAAGAATTACTGATTGCATATGTAGAATGGTATGATTTCTAAATGTTGGGTTAATTTCTTTTTTTTTCCGTTAATTAATTAAAAAAACGTTTGAAAAAGGAAAAAAAAATCAATAAATATAATATACCATATTAACAAAACAAAGGTAAACAAAACACATGACCATCTTAATCGATGCAGAAAAGGTATCTGACAACACCCAACACCCCTTTTGATAAAAACACTTAGAAAACTAAGACCAGAAGGAAACTTACTCAACATGATAAAGGACATATATGAAAAACCCATATCATATTTAGTGATGAAAGACTGAGCGCTTTCCCTCTAAGTTCAGGAACAAGGCAAGGATGTCTACTATCACCACTGTTATTCAACACTGTATTAGAAGTTCTAGCTACAATGATTAGGCAAGAGGAAGAAATAAAAGGTAGCCATATTGGAAAGGAAGAAGTAAATCTCTCCCTGTTTGCAGATGACATGATATTATGCAGAGAAAATCCTTAAGAATCCACAACCAAACTACTGGAAATAATTCAGCAAAGTGTGGAGTATAAGATCAGCATGCAAGCAAACAGCAGCATTTCTATACACTAGTAATGAGCAATGTGAACAAGAAATCAAGAAAAAATCCCATTCATAATAGCAACTAAAGGAATCAAATATCTACAATTAAAATCTGACAAAGAATACAAAGGACTTGTTCAAGAAAACTACAAAACATTACTGAAAGAAATCAAAGAAGAACTAAATAAATGGACAGACAGTCTATAGTCATGAATTGGAAGACTAAATACTGTTAAGACGTCAATTCTACCAAAGCATTTTACAGATGCAATGCAATCAAAGGACCAACAGCCTTATTACATAGAAATAGAAAAACCAATCATCAAAAATGTATATGGAAGGGCAAGGGGCTCTGAATGGCCAAAATTATTTTGAAAAACAAGAACAAACTTAGAGGAATCACACTTCCTGATCTTAAAATATATTACAAAGCCATAATAATCAAAACAGTATGGTAATGAAACAAATACAGACTTAAGCTAAATAGAATCAAATTGAAAGTTCAGAAAGAAACCCTTATGTTTATGGCCAACTGATTTTTTACCAGGATGCCAAGTTCACTCAATGGGGAAAAAGTAATCTTTTCAGAAAATAGTGCTGGGAAAACTGAGTGTCCATATGTAAAAGAATGAAGGTGGACTCCTACCTCATCCCAAATATACAAATCAATTCAAAATGGATCAAAGACCTAAATATAAGAACCAAAACGGCAACATTCTGTGCTGGTTTGAAATGATGTATGTACCCTAGAGAAGCCAGGTTTTAATCCTAATTCCAGTTTGTAAAGGCAGCCATTTATTCTAATCCTTATTCAGTATTGCATGTTTGAAACTGTAATTAGATCATCTCCCTGGAGATATAATTTAATCAAGAGTGGTTGTTAAGCTGGATTAGGTGGAAGCGTGTCTTCACCCATTTGGGTGGGTCTTCATTAGTTTACTGGAATCCTATAACAGAGGAAACATTTTGGAGAGAGATTCAGAGAGAGTAGAGCAGGATGACATAGCCATGAGAAGCAGAGTCCACCAGCCAGTGACCTTTGAAGATGAAGAAGGAAAATGCCTCTTAGAGAGCTTCATGAAACAGGAAGCCAGGAGAGGAAGGTAGCAAATGATACCGTGTTCGCCACGTGCCCTTCCAGATGAGCGAGAAAACCTGACCGTGTTCACCATATGCCTTTCCAGATGAGAGAGAAACTCTAATTGTGCTTGCCATGTGCCCTTCCACTTGAGAGAGAAACCCTGAACTTCATTGGCCTTCTTGAACCAAGGTATCTTTCCCTGGATGCTTTTGATTGGACATTCCTAAAGACTTGTTTTAATTGGAACATTTTCTCAGCCTTAGAACTGTAAATTAGCAACTTATTAAATTCCCCATTTTAAAAGCCATTCCATTTCTGGTATATTGCATTCTGGCAGCTAGCAAACTAGAACACACTCTTAGAAGAAAACATAGGGAAGAATTTTCAGGACATTATGTTAGGCAATGTTTTCTTAGACTTTACATCCACAGCACAAGCAACAAAAGAAAGAATAGATAAATGAGACCTCATAAATTTTTTAAAGTTTTGTGCCTCAAAAGACTTTATTATGAAAATAATATGACAACTTGCTCAATGGCAGAAAATATTAGGAAACCACATATCCGATAAGGGTTTAATATCTAGAATAGGAAAAGGAATCCTGTAACTCCACAATAAAAAGATAACACATTTAAAAAGTTGACGAAAGACTTGAGTGCATTTTTCCAAAAAAATATACAAACAGTGAAAAAAGCGCATGAAATAGGGACACCCAAATCAACAGACCAAGCCCTTGATCTTGAAGCTTGCTCTTGTGAAGCTTATGAATGTAGTGAAGAAACTTAACCTACCTATAGGTATGCCTAAGAGTCACCTCTGGAGGACTTCTTTTGTTACTCAGATGTAGCCTATCTCTCTCTAAGCTCAACTCTGCAAGTGAAGCCATTGTCTTCCCCTCTATGTGGAAACTGACATCCAAGGATGAAAGTCTCCCTGGAGACATGGGAGATGACCTCCAGGGATGAGCCTAGCCCTAGCACTGTGGGCTCAACAACGTCATTCTGACCAAAAGAGGGAAAAGAAGTGTGACAAATAAGGTATCGAGCTAAGAGAGTTCATATAGAGCCGAGAGGCTACACTGGAGGCCACTCTTACACATGCTTCAGTTAGACATTGCTACCTACCATAACTTGCCAAACCCCAACCAAAACCATTTCTGCCAATCCTAAAGAAAATCTAAGGCATTGTATAAGATTGTGCAAAGGTGCACGCACTAGGGTAACTCTCCAGAAACCTACAATCTTCAGATGGGTGCCTGGACCAGATAAGTCCTGAAATGCAGAGGAGCCAGCCGTTACAAAATATCAACTAGTTTCATCCCTCTATCACATGTGACTGATGGCCCCTTCCAACATGAAAACAGGAATAGGAATAGCCCAAATAATCCTAAAGAGTAGGAGCAAGATCAAAGGTGATGGTGGAGTTATACAGAGAAGGTTGGGTTTAACAAGTGAGTATGAGTGCTGAATCCTTATACTGATATTTCTTTTAGCCTCTAGTACCTTAGAGCAGCTAGAAAGAAAAGCCTAAATTTGTGGAATTGTAAACCATATCAAACTCTGAAGCCTATTTGGTGTGATGTACTTTGAAATTTATTGCTTTTGTGTATATATGACATTAAAGAGGAGGAGGAGTATAATAGAGAAGATAGGATTTAACAAATGCGTATGACTGCTGAATCATTGTATTAATATTTCTGTTGATCTCCAGTGTCTTAGAGCAGCTAGAAAAAAAAAAACAACAAAAAAATCATGGAACTGTAACCCATACCAAACTTAAAAATCTGTTCTATAACTACTTATTAAAATGTACTTGGGAATTTATTGCTTTTATGTATATATGTTACATTTACATTTAAAAAAAGCACATGAAAGGATGTTCAACATCAATAGCTACTAGGGAAATTCCAATCAAAACCACAGTTAGATATCATTTCACACTCACCATCATGGTTACTATTAAAAAAAAACAAACAGAAAATTGCAAGGGTTTGAGAGGATATGCAGAAATAGGCACACTCATTAATTGCTGATGGGAAAGTAAAATGGTGAAGCTGCTGTGGAAGACATTTTGGCAGTTCCTTGGAAAGCTAATTATAGAATTACCATGTGACCCAGTAATCCCACTATTAGGCATATACCCCAAAGAACTGAAAGTAGGGATTTAAAAAAATATTTGCACACCAATGTTCACAGAGACACTAAACACAATTGCCAAAAGATGGAAGCAACCCAAGGTCCATTGATGAATGGCTAAATAAAATGTGATACATGCATACAATGGAATAGAAAGCCATAGAAAGAATGAAGTTCTGATACATGTGACAACATGGATGAACCTTGCAGACACCATGTTGACTGAAATAATCCAGAAAGAAGAAGACATATTCTATGATCACTGATATGAAATAATTAGGTTAAGCAAATTCATGGAGTCTGAAACTAGAATATAGATTCCCAGGGGCCAGAATGGGAGTAAGAAATGGGGAATTAATGTTTATTTTGCACAGAGTTTCAATTTGGGTTTATTGCAGGGTTTTGGAAATGGATGATGGTGGTGATGGTACCACATTGTGCTGGTTTGAAAGGATGTATGCCCCCTAGAAAAGCCATGTTTTAATCAAAATGCCATTTCATAAAAGTAGAATAACCCCTATTCAATACTGTATGCTTAGAACTAGTCAGATCATCCCCCTGGATGATGTGATTTAGTCAAGAGTGGTTGTTAAGCTGGATTAGGTGATGACATGTTTCCACCCATTCAGGTGGGTCTTGATTGGTTTACTGGAGTCCTGTAAAAGAGGAAACATTTTGGAGAATGGGAGATTCAGAGAGAGCAGGACGACATAGCCATAAGAAGCAGAGTCCACCAGCTAGTGACCCTTGGAGATGAGGAAGGAAAATGCCTCCTGGGGAGCTTCATGAAACAGGATGCCAGGAGAAGAAGCTAGCAGATGACGCCATGTTCACCATGTACCCTTCCAGATGAGAGAGAAACCCTGACTGTGTTCGCCATGCGCCTTTCCACTTGAGAGAGAAACCCTGAACTTCATAGGCCTTCTTGAACCAAGGTATCTTTCCCTGGATGCCTTAGATTGGACATTTCTATAGACTTGCTTTAAGTGGGACATGTTCTTGGCCTTAGAACTGTAAACTAGCAACTCATTAAATTCCTCTTTTTAAAAGCCATTCTGTTTCTGGTATATTGCATTTCGGCAGCTAGCAAACTGGAACACACATCATTGTGAACATAATTGACAGCACTGAATTATATATTTGAATTTGGTTAAAAGGGGAAATTTTAGGTTGTAAACATATTACTAGAACAAAAAACTTAAAACAGAGGACTGCACAACACCTACAGTTAATCCTACTGTAAATGATAGATTATAGTTAATGGTACAATTAAAAAATGTTCTTTTCTGAATTATAGCACACGTACCACCCTAATGTCAGGTGTTAATAGCATGGTGGTATATGGGAACTCTGTATTTTATGGATGATTCTTCTGTAAACCTACAACTTCTCTAAAAAACTTTTTTTTAAGAAAGAAATGAATGGGGAAGTGTATAGCATGTAGTAGCTTAATGGAGTCATGTTGATAGCCTAGCATAGCAAAGTGGTAGAAATGATAGATATCACTTATTGGACAAATACTACTATGAATAGTGCCTGACTTATAAAACTGTAGTGTTAGACAAGAGAGTGCACATGAGACTTGTAGCAAAGGAGGTGACACATAGCGTCATTATGCTCATTAATGTAAACATAATATAATCATCATGTTCATTAATATTTAATGAATGCTCCTTGTTACTATTGTAATTATTCAGCATTAGTGAACAGACTGAGAATGTCATTTAGGGCAGGGGAAAGGAGTCTGTGTTCTTGTTTTCTGAGATCCTTAAATACTGCCTGTTCATGAAGTCCCTCCTACTCTGTATCCCCTCACTTCACAGTGGGTCTCCTACTACCAGTTGAGGGCTCTTTCCATTCACCACACACTAGGAGACCTTGTTTTGTCACAAACCAGTCGCATGAATTTGGCCAAGCCACCTTTCCTTGCTAGGCCTCCATTTCCTCATCTCTAAATTTAGGCTGTGCTGGTTTGAAACTGTTTGGTACCCCAGAAAAGCCATGCTCTTTTAATCTCAATCCAATCTTGTAGGGGCTAACCTACTGTTTGGGTGGGACCTTTAAATTAGAGTGTTTCCAAGGAGTTGTGGTCCCGCCTACTCAAATGGGTCTTAATTAGTTTACTGGAGTCCTTAAAGGAGCTCTCAGAGAGAGAAAGAGCTCAGAGTCAATGCAGAGAGCAGATGCCTAGACACAGACATTTGGAAATGCCTGAAGAGCTGACATAAAAAGCCACTAGAGTCAGAAGCAGAAAGTAATGCAAGCTAGGACCAAAGGACCAGGAGATGCCAGCCATATGCCTTCCCAGCTGACAGAGAAACCCCAGATGTGACTGGCCTTCCTTGAATGAATGTATCATCTTGTTGATGCCTTAATTTGGACATATTCAATGGCCTTTAACTTAATAAATAAATCTCCATTGTAAAAGCCAATCCATTTCTGGAAATTATATTCCAGCAGCTTTAGCAACCAGAAACAGGGGCTTTTGCTAAGATCTCTGTGATAGACTGAATTATGTTCACCAACAACAGACTTGCTATTAATCTATGTTACTATGGTGTGAACCCATCTGTAAATAGACTCTTTGAAGATGTATTATCAGTTAAAGTGTGGGCTCATTTGTGAATAGAGTTTTCTAAGGTCTTTTTTGGGTTTGGTCCAACTGACTATTACTGGAGGCCTTAACAAGAGGAGGCAGAAACTAGCAGAAGCCACATGAGCTGACACATGACAGGGAGATAGAGCGATGATAAATAGATAGATAAGTGATAGATAGAAAGGTAGGTAGATAGATAGATAGATAGACCCTTGTGTTGAGAAGCAGAAAAACAAGCCAAAGAACCTCAAGGATTGTGGCAAGCCAGCACCAGAATGATACAGACTTTGAAGAGAAAGCATGATCTTGCTGACGCTGCCTTGATTTTGAACTCCTAGCCTCCTTGAGCTAATGTGTTCCTTTTATTAAGCCAACCAGCAGGTGATTTGTCATAACAACCTGGCAAACTAAGACAATCTCTAAATTCCCTCTCCAGCGCTAGGATCAGTGTCAGCCTCATCTGCTAAAGTAGGAGCTACAGAGACTCAAATGGACTTAATAACAACTTGCATTTATTATTGTGTGCAAAGTACTAAAAGGCCCTAATGTATTAGCTCATTTAATCTTCATAAAAACCCTAAAGAGTAATTATTATTATTATTCTCAGGGCTCTGAATGAGAAAAGTGAGGCCCATGCAATTAGGTAACTCAGTAATGGTCACACAGCAAGGAAGGGGCAAAACTGAATGCTAACACAGGCAGTCAATTCATCATATGAAAAGGATTGGTACCGATGGATCTGACTCTCACTTGATAAAGACAGCCTAGAAGAAATGTCAAGATTTTGAACACAAGGTAAAAGTCTTCTTTTTAATAACCTGGTAGCATACGCAAACACTTGACCATGCTATACACAAGTTGTTTTAAAATGGGTGCCTACTGATACAGAAAATATGCCATTCTTGTTAGAACCTTTAAATATATTTAAATGGATCCAAAATTTATGTTCTTTTATAAAGTGATAACAATTCAGAGGAGGCATTTAACGGAGTTCTAAACCTCCCAGGTGTCACAACCCTCCACTTTCTCTAGTTGATTAGATATCATTACTTATTCATGAAAAATTAAATTTCAAGTATTGTGTTGATGAACTGGGAAAGTTTTATACGTTTTTTTCTATTTAATTCTTGGGCAAGTGATTTCTTTTCTTGCAGTGGCAAGTCTCATTTAAAGAAAAGAAATAAAGTGAACAGTAGAGAGCAATGAATTTTTATTTATTTAGAAAATCTATATTGATGACCTATAATGTGCCATGTGTTTGGCTAGGACCTGGAAATTCAGAGATCAAAGATACAGTCTTGAGCCTCAAAAAAAGCTACTCGTGGATAAAGACAAACAACAAATAATCCCAATTCACTGCAGTAATTTCTGGGGTAGAGGAATTCGCTGAGTCCTAAGAAATATCTAATCCGGCAGGGCAGAGTGGATGGGTGGTAGAGAGCAGAGAGAAAAGTAAGCAAAGAAGTAGGGGAGGGTCTTTTAAACAGGGAAAACAGTAGCAGTGATAACATGCATGGTATGTTTAGGGAAGAATAAATAGTTCTGGATAGATGTTTAGATTCTGCCTGGGGTATGGATGAAAGATAAAAGACCTGGCTGGATAAATAAGCAGGTGTCAGATTATGAAGGCTATTAAAATACATGTGAGGATGACCTCCTGTAAACTGATATAAACATCACCCTGCAGGCAGACTAGAGACGGAGGAGATGAGGATATGGTGAGAGATGTTGAGGGTCTCAATAAAGCGATAATAGATAGAGATGGGGTGGATTCAAAGGACATTTAGGGAATGGAATCACTGTGGCTTCAAAATTGATCGGGTATTGTTGGTAAAGAATAAAAGAGTCTAGGTGACCCTCAGCATGATCCTCAAGTTTTGGCTGGAGCAACTAGGTGGACTTTAATGTCAGGTATCAATATGAAAAACACTAGAGAAATATTTGGTGAGGTGGGAACTGCTGAGTCCAGTTTTGAAATGTTAGGTGTGAGATGGCTGTGGGATGCAGAACACACATGTTTAATAGGCATTTGGATATAGGAATCAAGAACTCAGGGGAAAAGCCACAGAGTCACAGTATGCAAAGCATCAAACGGAAGTGCTCCTGAGGACCCTACGGACGTCCAGACAACATGGGAAACCACATGGCTACGTGAAGTCAACACCCCCTTGGCAGGCTTTTCTGGGAATCTATGAAAAGCTATCTCTCCAATATAACATATTCACTTATAAATCCCATAATCATCGTTCTCCTACGTCTTTTACTTGAACTTATAATTTTTAGCTTACTTGTTAAGTTTCTTTCTGCGGGTGAAGCCTGAAACCTAGAAGGTGGGTGGTCAGCTCTCCCTCTCCAGTTCTTCTGACCTGCCCTGGAAAACCAACAGAAAGATGAGGATGGACTGGCCCCACCCAGAAAGCAAAAAGTATCTTCAACAGCAAGCAAAATAATTCCATTCCTCCAACCCATAATATATACATCCCTCCTAAGGTTGAAGCCGCCAGGATGGTCATCATCCAAAATCCCTCAAGATCGAGGAATGAACAAAAACAAGGAGCAAATGTAACTGCTGACTACAGTGGAAATGTTGCTATTGCAGTTATCTTGTGTTAACTGAATAATCTGTAACATTGCTATAAAAAGAAGCAATTACTTTTTATTCTAAAAAATAATAATTAATATTTTTATTTTTTAAATGCACCCCAAGAAGACCCCAAGGAGAGTTAGATGGATGAGCTGCTTTACTTTCTCCAAGTAAAGAAGCTGGAGTCTTCTCCATGGCACAGAATTGATGAGGTAAGGATATTTATTTCTGGCCACTCCAGAGTAACCTGGCAAGCCGTGCCCTTAGAAGCTGAGACCTAGTTCCTGGTACCGGCCTCTAGTCTCTCTTGCCCCTTGGGGAGGTGGAAACTGCAGTGGCAGGGAATCGAGGCTCAAGGGCATCAAACTTTTCTTTGATAAAAGTAACTGGAACATTTGGAAGTGCCCATTAAACCTGATTCATGAATATTTCAGAAGAAATGCTATTCACTTACAGTTTATCACCTTTCACGAAAACCATACAGGGTGTGATTTAGGGAAGAAGATTTTTTAGGTAATGGTATAGCTATATTGAAAAATGATGACCTGCAGCCTCTACCCTTCATCTTTAATTAGAGGTTAAGTAATTGTGAAAAAGTTATCAAACAAAACATAATGATTCAACTCAACAACAAAAAGACAGCCAACCCAATTACAAAATGGGAAAAAGACTTGAACAGACACCTCTCAGAAGAGGAAATACAAATGGCCAAAAGGCACATGAAGAGATGCTCAATGTCCCTGGCCATTAGAGAAATGCAAATCAAAACCACAATGAGATATCATCTCACACCCACCAGAATGGCCATCATCAACAAAACAAAAAATGACAAGTGCTGGAGAGGATGTGGAGAAAGAGGCACACTTATCCACTGTTGGTGGGAATGTCAAATGGTGCAACCACTGTGGAAGGCAGTTTGGCAGTTCCTCAAAAAGCTGAATATAGAATTGCCATACGACCCAGCAATACTATTGCTAGGTATCTACTCAGAGGACTTAAGGGCAAAGACACAAACGGACATTTGCACACCAATGTTTATAGCAGCGCTATTTACAATTGCAAAGAGATGGAAACAGCCAAAATGTCCATCAACAGACGAGTGGCTAAACAAACTGTGGTATATACATACGATGGAATATTATGCAGCTTTAAGACAGAATAAACTTATGAAGCATGTAATAACATGGATGGACCTAGAGAACATTATGCTGAGTGAGACTAGCCAAAAACTAAAGGACAAATACTGTATGGTCCCACTGATGTGAACCGACATTAGAGAATAAACTTGGAATATGTCATTGGTAACAGAGACCATCAGGAGTTAGAAACAGGGTAAGATAATGGGTGATTGGAGCTGAAGGGATACAGACTGTGCAACAGGACTGGATACAAAAACTCAAAAATGGACAGCACAATACTACCTAATTGTAATGTAATTATGTTAAAACACTGAATGAAGCTGCATCTGAGCTATAGTTCTTTTTTTGTTTTTATTTTTATATATTTTTTGTATTTTTTTTTATTTTTTCTCTATATTATCATTTTATTTCTTTTTCTGTTGTCTTGCTATTTCTTTTTCTAAATCGATGCAAATGTACTAAGAAATGATCATACATCTATATGATGATATTAAGAATTACTGATTGCATATGTAGAATGGAATGATTTCTAAATGTTGTGTTAGTTAATTTTTTTTAATTAATTAAAAAAAATAAAAAAATTAGAAAAAACATAATGAGGTGGCAAAATTTTATATGGAAAAGAAAGGAAATTATGTATGGGAAAGTCTTCTTTTGGCAATTTTGTAGACTTTTGGGGGTGCTTATTATGCACCAATGGAGAATGGCCTAACAGAAACTAGAAGTGCTGTGGTTAGGATTCTGACCAGGGCTTCCTGGGAGAGCTAAAGACACAATGCACTTTGAGGTCTGATAGGAATATGTACAAAGGTATGTTAAACTGAACGCAAGTATAATAACGTGCAGACATAACTTCATAAGCCCAAGTTATGTGAATCCATAAAAATAAGAGACTAGTTGAGGCTATTAGTACACATCAAGTAAAGTTTCCATTCCCCCTTCTTCCTTTTTTACTTTTCTTCAAAATTAAAGAATAAGGAGACTGCAGTAAAAGCTATGGTTGATATAGAAGCAGTCAACACAAGTAAAACCAAATAATGGCGTTTCAGTTGGAACATATTTCCTCTCATGTCCTCTGACTCTCTCTGTTTCCTAGTTCTGAGTTTCTGAAATAATGACAACAGGACTTCCTTAGAAGGCAGAATCTTAGAGCTGACTGTGCCTTGACAGACTGTAAAGACCAAACATCTCACTTTACAGACATGGAAACTGAGGCTCAGAGGAGCTGATTTACCCAGTTCATCAGCTGGTTAGCAGCCGTCTGTCAGACTGAAACATAGCACGCTTGCCTGGGGTTGTTTTTCTGATAGTAAGAAGTGGCTGTGAGTCATCTGCATTCCCTTCCCAGGTCTCCAACTAACTAGGCACCTATGGCGACAGCTTTTGTTCTTTCTTTGTTTACGTTTGTTTTTAGCAAGAAACATAAATTCCAAAGAAATGAGCTCATGTGAAGGATTTATTCCAGAAAGTAATGTTCAAGATAGGTAAAGATTAGAATATTGGATATATGGCTTGTATATGCAGTTTTTTTTTCTGTAATGATCTACATAAGCATAAAATGGTTATGAAGGGTCCACTTGAGAGAAGAGAATGAAGTGGCAAGACTGAGGAGATGAGTGAGAATTTTGTTACATTCGTAGTTTTTTTTAATGAGTATGTATTACTTCTACTATTTATTTTTAAAAATTTAAAATTGTTTTAAAAAGAGAAATGTTTACTTATGGAGTGCGTTCATATATTTTAGAAACATTTTTAATAAGAAGAGCAAAAGAAGAAAGTGAAAGAAATAGAGTTCAAAATAAGTAGAAAATTCTACTTTATAGGCATTTAGATTAAAATTAGATCCTTTCTTCTTTTCAAATACTTATTTTATGTCAGTTGAAGAGAAAATAAATACATATCTTCCAAAGACTGCATAGTTTTATTTACTATTTAGAAGCGTAGTTTTATTTAATGCATTATATTAGTTTTCTCATAAAAGTAACATCAAAATATTATACGGTAATATAAAAAACCAATATAGGATTATATTACATGAAAATAAGAAAAGAAAAAGAAACAATCCACCACCATAAGACAACCATCACTTTTAGAATATTGGTGAATTTATTTCTTTCCTCTTTCAGGAATTGAACCCGGGTCTCCAGCACAGCAGGCAAGAACTCTGCCACTGACCCACCATTGCCCGCTCGTGAATTTATTGCTATACCTTTTTACATTTCTATTTATTTTAAATAGTTGTAAACATAATCCTTCATTGATCCTGAAATCTGTTTTTCACCTAGAATTTTTTGTATTAGTTCTCTTCATTCTACTGTGGCTATGCAAATACTATAATTGGTCTAACCTTTCCCCTTTCTTAGAATGATAAATACTTTTATGATGAACATCTTTGTGAAATTTCTCCACATCCCTACGATGAATTCTCAGAAATGGAAATCCTGAGTCAGACCGCTTTTATGACCCTTGCACATTATGGTACAGATAATGGCCCTTGCCCTAGATAGCATTTAAGTCCTCCTTCCCCCACCGTCCCAGCTCAGAGACATCTGTGCTTCTATAAAACAGGCAGAATGGAGCTCTTACACCCACTCTGGGACAATTCACCCTTTCTGTGACTCACATTAAAAAAAAATTTAATTATTTTCTGGATGCCTTCAATTTTGTGATCGTTCATGAGGAAATGTGAAGCATTTCAGGTCTGAGAAAAAATTGACAGAGTATTTATCTCTGAAATATCTTAACGCATATAATTAGGAAATTCAACAGAAGATAATATCAACTGAGCACTGTGACCCAGGACAGGTAAGTTCAAAGCCATGTCAGAAAATATCCACTTTTCAAATGCATTAGGGCAGCATATCCTAAGCTTTAATCATTTAATGCTGCCTTCACAATTTTTTTGCCATATCTGTACATTGTTTGATATTGTAATTTAATCTTTTCCTTAAAATTAATGGTAAATTGGCCTCATTGATTTTACTTAGCATCTTCCTAAGCAAAAGTATACAGGAAATCATAGGTTTCATAGGCTAATCATATATTTCATTAATATTAAAATAGGCACACAATTTAAATTTTCAAAGTTGGGACATGTGCCCCTAAAATCAATGAAGCATACAAACCAGACTTTGCTAAAATTGTATTAAGATGTAACTGATATTTAAGCTATGATCAATTTTTCTGTCTTTCAAATGTGGAAGAGTGATTGACCGCTCCACATAATATTCTTACTTTTAAATCTCATTCCCACAAAGTGAATCACAACATCCTACAAATGAATGTCACTGTTGATAATAAGTAACTAAGGCACCCCCACATCGAGAGGCAACAAATTCAGCAATGAAAATATGAAATGAGTTGATACCAAAAGTTGGAATGCACATTTCTGTCGTTCTTCAAGCAATAGACACTTAAGATTTGAGGAAGGAAAAGCATTTATAATGAAACTTTGTTGGCCGAAAGGTGTCATTCTCTGAAACTGATTAAGGGACATTAAAAACAGTACCATGTGCTGTGTTCAGGGTGAAGGGCTCAGTTAAATTCTTTTGGAATGGGAGGAGCCATGGAATTCCAGAAACATCTTAAAATGCACACATCTTAAGGAAAACCCCCACACCTAGACCACATGGCGCTTATTCTCAGGATTGGGGAAACACTGTTACAGCTTACGTGTCAAGCATGCTCATCCCATAGCATTATTTAAAAAAATTTTTTTTCATAGTGTTATTTTATACACATTTTTATTATGTCCACTGTGATTTACATATGGCTTTTCTTAAACATTTTCAATGCATTTAAAATTTTAAAATTAGATATTGGCTTCATATTCATGTAGAGGATGTTATAAAAATCTGATGTTTGGGGGAAGAATTTGGAGGATTCGTGTGAGGTTCAAAAGATTTCTGAAGTGGAGAGTAAGTTATCTTTAGGATAAATTATTTTACTTTTTTTGAGGTTTCAGAAGGACAGGATTGCGAAAGAGGGGTGAGAAGAGAGATGTCAATTATTTTGGTAGTAGACATAAAGACAAGACTTGGCAATTGCTTGGTTCTGGAGTGTCTCCCAAGTGGTAAATTAGCTTACTACACCCACCCTTACCCACAATCACACACATACACACAGCATACAAACCTGTAATTTGCTGTCACACCACCTGACTTGGTTACACACAATCCTGTGGTACAATTAATAATACAATCACATTCGAGGCAGAGGAGGAGAGAGGAGAAATGAGAGTGGAGACAACAGTGATCAAATGTCAGGAATTTAATACATCCTAACAGTGAGGTATCAGCCACTGAAAAGTTTTTAAATTGTGGCTTTCCAAAGTAATCTAGAACCCTGATTTCAAATACTTTTTTTTTTTAATGAAAGGACTCTTCAGAATAGAGATGCAAAGAAATTTAACTCCTTTAGATGCTTTTGCTGTTCATAATGTCTTCTTTCCCCTCAGATTTCCCGTCTGTCCTTCCCTCTGTTCTGGAGCCTTATCTCTGTTTCCTGGCAAAATTATTGGTGCCATCATAAAAGCGATAGTTTCTAGCATCACTACCTATGTATTCCAGGCAAAAGTCCCAGGGTTGATTTTTCAAATAAATACTTCTAACTCCTTTAATGCTTCAAGCAAACATCTCGATTCAGTTCCAAATAATGCCAGCTGTTCACCACAGCAATTCTCGCAAGCTCTGTGACATAAAGGCTTTTTGAACCTTATATCTAAAAAGGTTCAATTTTCTCCTTGTCATGTTAATTAAAGTTTCCTATTGTAGACCTCCCCTTCCCAGAGCGCTTTCTGTGGTGTTTTTATAAGTGCAAGTGTTCTTAGAGCTCTAGTTATTCAAATGTAGAGACGACCAAGAGATGGAAACAGGGTCACATTTCTACAGTAATTCACAATTAAAAAAAAATACATCCTCATACATTAAAATCATCTTTTGTAGTCACAATTCAGTGAAATTTGTCATTTAAAGGCGGATACTCACCTTTATCTCGAAGAAGAGGAAAAACACGTTAAGATCAATCAATCTAACACTTAAAAAATGTTAATGCTGGCACAACTTCCCTAAAATATATTATTTCTCATAAACAGCCTCAGTTTCAGGAAGTAGGAATCTGAAAGAAAACAAAGTTCGTCGCTGCCTCAGAATATGATTGTGTAACTCAACTCCGGGGCTTTCAGCAGTTTTGCACTTAAGACACGCCCTTGCAGAAATTGCTTCAGTGAAAAGTATTCTGGGAGTTGTATTACTACAGAAAATATCTTTGCTAATGAAAGTGCAAGAAGACTCCGTATTTCCACTGTCACAGGGAGAGTCTCCTGAGAGCCAAGCAAAAAGCATGCCAGTAAGAAACAATGAACGTGGCAGAACTTCATATTACCCAAAGACAAACTCATGGGAAGGCTCCACCAGCATCCCAAGAACTACAGTACCAAGTGAACTTGCTGTAACAGAGATACATTTATCACCAGGTTTATTTGAATTGAAAAATTAAGTTAGAACTTTAATAGATTGGGGTGATTAGTTTGACAGTGAGGACTGTCTAGTCGGGCTACATGGTAGACATTTTCCTTAAATTGAATAATCTAAATCTGCAGCTCCACATTTTGACCAAAAAAAAAAAAAAAAAATGTCAATAGTACCTGAAAATATTTTTTAAATGTTTATGAAAATATATTTTACTGGAGAAGTGACTGAAGTTACTCTTTTTATTTTTTCAAACTTTACTGAGTCTATTGTGTTAAAGAAGTTTCCTCTAGCTAAAAGAATAACAGCTTTCATTCATAGTAATTTAATGAGCTTTGGTAAAATCTTGTTGGTATAGTTTTCAGGAACTGAAGAGATGAATGACTCCGGTAACCGTGTAACAAATCCTTCGGCAAGTCGGATGGCTTCCAGTTCTTTGCTTCACAACAAAATAAAAGAAGGAAATAATCAAATGCCACTTGTTAGATCACCTAAAAATTTTTATGATAGATCACTGTGTGATTCTTAGTATGTGATCTTAGAAGAAATTCAAATAAACAAATAGCACTACTATAATAAAACTCTAATTTCTCTACTTATTTATTTATGCAAACACAGTTTCTCCCCACTTCTACAAATATTTTTTACATAGAATTTTTGTGAAATACGGTTTTATTTTAGCTATAAGTTAATTCATTCATGAACTAATTTTTTAAAACCACTTACGTCTTTTTGAGAAATCAATTTTCAATATAGCTTTATTCTTGTTAATAGTTATTCATCAAAACATAACATTTACTTTGCTTTTTAATCAATTGTAAACTAGTCACAACTGCACTGTAAAATTCAATCATAAAAAGTTGAACATTTAGAGTCTCTGGTCAGAGGAAATTATAAAATATTTGATTTCAATATGTACTTATTTTTGTTCTATTTTTGCTTGAAATATAAAACTTTCAAGCATAAAACTATTTTACACTGGGAGAAAATTTTATGGAAGAAGTGGAATGGAAATAAAAGTATAAGGCAATAAAGGAATAATATAAGATGTTGAATTGTTAAAGAACTTATATATACATTTAAATGGATGAGAGGGAAATCAAATTAGTAGAATATATAATTTTCATTGGATCAATTTAAAAGAGTAATGTAAGAATTTTGTTTATTAGACATCAGAACTTTAATCCTTTGCAATTATTTAAAGTTATGGTAAAAAAATGAATATTGGGGGGGTGCAAAGGGAGTTCAGTGGTTGAATTCTCGCCTGCCATGCGGGAGACCTGGGTTCGATTCCCGGTCCACGCACTTTCCAAAAAAACAAACAAAAATTCAACAACTGGTGCTGCAATAAAGGGATACTCACATGGAAAAACAATGAAATTAATAATTTCATTTTGTATGCGGTGACCCCACCATACAGCATACAACAAAAAAAATGAGTGTCAACTTTAAACTATGTAAGGAGATTACTGTTTTGCAAAATTCCATTTGGGAGTAGATGAGCAAAAATGTTACATGTTCAATGTTTTGACGGAGGGGCTGAACACTGGAGAGCCAAAAAGAGGGCACTGAAGAATTGGGATTGGAGAGAGAGAGAGAAAAGGGTGCAGATACAACAGGACGTGTCTTAGCTTGCCAGAGTTGCTATGACAAATACCACAGGACAGGTTGGCCTAGACAATAGAAAGTTAATGTCTCATGATTTTAAAAGCTAGAAGTTCAAAATCAAGATGTCAGCAAGGCTAAGCTTTCTCTATGAGCTGGTAGTCTTCTGATGGCTGGCAGCCCTCCATCACATGGTGATCCTTCTCTTCTCTTTGGCTTCTTGTGACTTCTGGCTTCTTCCTGTGGCTTCTCTAGCTTCCTCGCTTTATAGGTTGCCAGTCATATGGACTAGGACCCACCTTGATTCAATTTGGCCACACTTTAACAACATCTTCAGAAGGTCCTTTTTACAAATGTGGATCAAATCTGAACATGTGTTTCGTGTGGGATGTGATTCAATTCCCAACAGAAAAACAAATAAAGAGGCATTCATCTTCCCTACAGTTTGGATAGTAGCTGAGTCTGTCTCAGATAAGGATTCCTGGTAGAATCCTCAGAGTCATCAAAACACATTGATTAAATGTCTCATGTATACCCACAACGTTTTAGAAATAGTTCAAAGATGAGAGGCCCTTGAGATGGAAATCTAATAACAAAAGCATCATATATTAGTGCTTGACATGTACACCTGTGAAGAAATAAGATTGAAACACTTAGAAAAATTGGTCACACTACTGATATTCATTTTGATTTTCTAGATTTTATAATGTTGAATATGAAAACCAAAACAAGCTGATATCATCCACTCAAATAACATATTTAAAACATCTATCTTGTGCCAAGTTCTACAATGGAGCCAAGATTCAAAGACTGAGCACATAAGCAATATTCTTAAGTCAGTCGCAGTGATAGGTGATTATGGAGTTGTAGCTAGAACTTAGCTGGAAAAAATAGGCAGGAGTTCTTTCATAATGTGAGAGCTTTGTGAGTTTGTACTTTTATATTGAAGGCACTGGGTAATCATAGAAAATTTTAAGGAATATAATAATAAAATCAGATAACTGTTTTAGAAAGAGCACTGATCGAAGTTGGATTATGGAGTAAGGTTTAAAGCAGGGAGGGCTCATGATGATGATGGATTGGAAAGCAAGACTTACTAAGAAACTTATTAAGAAAATAAGTTAGAATACTACTACAATATTCTAGACAGAGCTGATGGCTGGGATTAATTAATGAGAGTAACAATGAAAATTAAAAGAAGAAAGAAATATTTAGGAAATAGATTGTCAGTCTGGGTAAGAGATGTACATCTAGGGGTCCACGACTTAGAGGTACTGAAAAAACTATGCCTGTAGTTAGAGGTTACCCAGGGAGGACACGCGGGATGAAAAGAATGCCACAAGGAAGATAACAATATTTATGCAGAAAAAGAAGGGTCTGCAAACAAGATGGGGATAGAGTGCCTAGAATGGGATATCAAGACAAAATGATGTTCTAAAAGTGGGATTACCTGCATAATTTGCAGACCTAATGAAAAATAAAAATGTGAAGCCCCACTTTTTAAAAACTTTAAGATTTTGAGATGGTGACAACAGAAGCAAGCACGAGCCCACCCACAGACTGCAGGGCTCTGTGAGCCCATGAAGCTGGCCCCAAAGCTGTGTCCTGCCTAAAAGCCAAGTAGGTTTGGGGAAATAAGGGAGTGGGCAAATGACCGTTTCAAGGAAATCGCAACAGTTAAGAGTAGTAAATGATGCAAAGAACTTGTTTTAGTTTCTTTGCTGCCAAAACAAATACCACACAATGGATTGGCTTAAACAATGGTAATGGTAATGCAATGTATTGTCTCATACTTTCAAGGTAGAAGTCCAAAATCAAGTTGTCATCAAGGCAATGCTTTCTCCCAGAAGCTTGGGGCATTTGGGGGCTGGCTGCCAACAATCCTCGGTCCTTGACTTTTCTAGCACATGACAACACACATGGCGGCCTCTCCTGGCTTCTCTTCTCTCTTTTGGGTCCTGTTGACTTCCAGCTTCTGCCTGCTCCTTTTGGCTTTCTCTCTCTATTCCTGAATTTCATTCTGCTTATAAAGGATTCCAGTAACAGGATTAAGACCCACCCTGATTCAGTTGGGGCACACCTTAACTGTGGTGCCTTATCAAAAGGTCCTGTTTACAATGGGTTCACATCCACAGTAGCGGATTAAGATGAAGAACGTAGTTGTCTGGGGTACATAGCTCCAAGCTACCACAGAAGTAAAGTAGGATGAGGACAGAAAAGTGTCCAGTGGTTTAACAAGAAGATCAGAGATGGCATTAGCTAGAAAAATTTCAATGGCGAGCTAGCAGGAAACTGATGGAGTGATGGTTAAAAAAGTCCTTGAAAGAGGAATATTAGAGGAGGAAGCGAGTTTCAATCTAAGCCTACATTAAATAAAATAAACAGGTGATTCGTACTTTGGGAGGGGATCATACTCCTGCTGAACGTCTTTCAGTGCTGAAGCAAGAGGCACTCAAGACCACCTTAGCCCTTATTAAGTTGATGGCCACAAATAGCAAGGAAGAGTGATATTCACATGGGGATAATGGTCAGAACACTCCAGAAGTTTCTCAGGATTATGTCCCTAGATGACAGTGTAATGATGGTAAGCCTGAAGAGAGAAACAGAAATGGAAAACAGAAGAGCTTATTACAAATATGGTGTTTCTTCAGGGCAATATTTTCCATTTTGTTTTATGATAAAATGAAGTCATTGGGTTAGAAGTTAAATAATCTATATATTCTTATCCCTCATTAATAGTAATGAATGTTTGTCTCAGGATGCTAGAAATTCATTAACTTTTAAATATTGATGGAGAAGCACTAACAAAACAAATGTGTGTACTTGAGTCTATTAGTAAAGAAGAGGACTAGTTTGTTGTTGTTTTCCTGCTCAGGTTGGCCGGGAGAACTGTGGGAGCAAGCTCAGATGCAGCAAGGGAAAGGTTGTGATACTTGGTTTGGGGGCAAATGGGAGAGAATTAACACACCTCCCAGAATTTGTCCTTCTTTGTTCTGCTTGTACTCCCTCCTGCTCTTAGAGTGGGTGACCGTGGGCTTTAGGGCTAGGATCCTTTGGGAACCCTTGGAATATACTAGGATCTTATAACAAAAGCAATACATTTCTTTTTCTATTGTGTAACTTAACAGCTTAAAACAGCACCCACTTGTTATCTCAAGAATTATGTAGGTCACAAGTCTGGGCACATTGTAACTGGGTTCTTTCCTCAGAGTCTGTTCTAGCTTGCTAGCTGCTGGAATGCAATAAACCAGAAACAGAATGGCTTTTAAAAAGGGGAATTTAATAAGTTGATCGCTTACAGTTCGAAGGCTGAGAAAATGTCCCAAATAAAGCAAGTCTATAGAAATGTCCAATCAAAGGTGTCTATCCAGGGAAAGATATCTTGGTTCAAGAAGACGCATGAAATTCAGGGTTTCTCTCTCAAGTGAGAAGGCACATGGTGAACACAGTCAGGGTTTCTCTCTCAGCCGAAAGGGCACATGGCAAACACAGCGTCATCGGCTAGCTTCCTCTCCTGGCTTCCGGTTTCATGAAGCTCCCCAGGAGGTGTTTTCCTTCTTCATCTCCAAAAGTCACTGGCTCGTGGACTCTCTGTTTCGTGGTGCTGCAGCATTCTCTGCTCTCTCCGAATCTCCCATTCTCCAAAGTATTTCCTGTTTTATAGGACTCCAGAAACTTCTCAAGACCCACCCAAATGGGTGGAGACATGTCGTCACCTAATCCAGTTTAACAACCACTCTTGACTAAATCCCGTCATCCAGGGAGATGATCTGATTACAGTTTCAAACATACAGTACTGAATAGGGATTATTCTACTTTATGAAATGGGATTTTGATTAAAACATGGCTTTTCAGGGGACATACATCATTTCAAACCAGCACAGAGTCTCACAACATGTCTGCCTTGCTGCAGTTCTTATCTGAGACTGAGGGTGGGCTTCCAGGCTTGTCCAGGGGTTGGCAGAATTCCATTCCTTGCAGTTGTTAGGACCTAGGGCCCCGTTTTCTTGCTAGCTGTCATCCAGGGCCCAATTCCTTTGTCTGCTTTGTTTGCTTATTTTTTCTTTTGCTTTTTAAATAATTTTCACTTACAGAAACGTTGCAAAATTATTAGAGTTCCCACTGATTTTCTACCAAGTTTCCCCTAATGTTAACATTTTACACTACCACGATCTATTTGTGAAAACTAAAATGTTAATTTTTGTAAAACACTATTAAGTAAACTATAGATTTTATTTGGACTCTGTATGATTATCCTTTTTCTGTTCTAAGCCCCAATCCAGGATTCTAAATTGTATTTGTCATGTCTCCTTCGTCTCCAACAATCTGTGACAATTCTGTCTTTCCTTATCTTTCACAATCTTGACACTTTAGAAGAGCATTCTCAGTCACCTTGTAGACGATCCCTCAATTTGGGTTTCTCTTATATTTTCTCATAATTAGATTGAGGTTGTGCATTTTTGGCAAGAATACCACTGAAGTGACACCCCTTCGCCATGTATGATTTCAGGAAGTGCATGACATCAGTATGGTGATTCTAAGACCACTTGGTGGAGGTGGTATCTGCTGTAAACTTATTATTTTTTCCCTTTATAATCAATAAATACTTGGGGAGAGATATTTTGACCCTATATGAATATCCTGTTTATCCTCAAATTTTTGCAGCCTGATTTTTGCATACCCTGTGGATCTTACCTGAAACAATTATTACTGGGGTGTTCACATGGTGATTTTCTATTTTCTCAACTTTTGGAATTCTTCTATAAAGAAAAACTGTCCCTGATTTTTTAGAGACCTACTAAATTTCAGAAATGGAAGAGACTTTGGAGCATTTAGAGACTTTACTCAGTCATTTTTTAAGAGCTCACCTGATTAGGTTTCCCCCGCCCCAAACCCTGCAGTCTCCCTTTGATTAACTCACAGTTAACTGATTTGTAATCTAAACCAGCGGTGATATCCCACCATCTTCACAGATTCTGCCTGGACTCCAGGGAAGGTGATTAAACAAAGTGAATAATGGCAGGGGGCATGAATTCAGGCAGCATCCTTCATGTGCTCCATCTCTTGGGACTCTAATTTTCTCTTCACCATCTGACTACTCTCTTGGGAGCCAAAATTTTGTTTCAGTTCATATGAAAAATAGTGAGGCATTAAAGCATTAAGTGAGACAAAACCCTGTCTCTTGGGGCACTACTTTTACTTGGCTTTTCTTCAAAGAGTGTTTTTGGTGTAACTGTAGCGCATGCAAATGATATAAAATTTAAACAGTGTGAAAAAGGAAAAATATTTCTCACTGCCGCCCACCACCAGCCCTCCTTTCCCCAAGTTCTTTCCTTCAGACTTAGCACTCCTATTTCTATTTCTGAGTTCTATTTCTTGGGTCTCCTTGCAGAGAGTTCACACATTTACATGCATGTCTTCCTACAAACGGCCACAGTTTTGTTTCTGTGCTTTGGTTTTTCCTTTAGTAGTGTATCCTGCAAATCTTTCCACGTAGATCTAAGCTGTTATTTTTAATTACAGTCACTTGACTCCAGGAAAAAAGGGAGGAGGAAGAGAAGTCCATATCAACTTTTCTTCATTCCTTTCCCAACACTTTGGGTTTCCTACTGTATCTCATTAATGGAGGAAGAAAATAACAAGGTGAGATAGGGTTCCTTTTCCTCAGTAATAGAGTCTCAGGTGATTCTAAATTGTTTCCCTGGGTTGAAAGGGAGCATCAACCATAAGGCTGAGGCACTCCTGAGCTGAGTCCCCCAGAATCTGAGTGCCTGAGCTGGGCAGGAGAGTTTGATGAGTGACTATCGGTTTTGGCATAGGGCTCCGTGAAGAGCAGGTAGGTGTCATATAACATAAGTACCAGCAAGCAACACAAATAAGCAAATATTTCTTATTTTCTCTACATGGTATGGGTATATTGCCACAAGATCAGTTTCCTCTATTTCTCACTTTAAATGAAATACAGTATAGGATTTCAGGTACACCTAGGTAATTATGGGCTAGTGAAAATACATAAAAACTATTCATTAAGATTCTGTCCATGGAAAAATATTTTTGTAGTTCCAAACAACCAAATAACTCAATTAGAAATTATATTGCTACCCAAATCATAGGGGAATGGGTGGTGATAGTGGTGAGAATGGAAGGGACAGCATCCACTGAATATAAGAACTGGGGCAAAATTTTAAAAATTTTTTACCAATAGCACAATTTGGAAATTTCAAATTGCTCAAAACTAGATAGGAATATTCAAGATTGTGTGCACTTTATGTTACTTTCAAATTAAATAATTTGTCACTGATAAATCAGTGAGCATCTCCTTTTTTAAAATCAATAACAAACATGCCTGCTGTTTCTTCTGCTTTGCTTTGGTAAACATTCCTAGCCCTCTTTTGGGGATATCTATTTCTCTGAAGGATTCATTTTAATCTCTTCCTAAATAGGTAGTCTAGGAATACGTGAATCTTCTTGAAGGCATTTAGCTTATTTCATATAACCTCAGCACCACTGCCAGCATTTGGCTATGTCAAGTGATGTTAACCAAATTTAAAAGCCACCCAAAGCCTTCTTTAAGTTCACAGAAAAGAAGTTTAACCACACTCTAATTCAAAAGGTGCTGGGAGCCCATGAGCAGTTCTGAGTGTAAGAGAAAGTTTTCACACTTCCAGGTCATTTCAGGACAAAAGACCAAGTTTGTCAAAATGATGCAACCATATTGAAACCGAAATTTCTTTTGGTTCCTTCTCAAAACAGAAACCTGCAAACAAAGCACAACAAAAGTGATTTCCAGGAGGCATGTTCTCATCACCAGAGGTGTAATGCTAACACATACTAGAAATCCTACGTTTCTTCAGCCTGACGTTTCTTTGACTGAAGTACTTTTAGATGGGCCTTACTTTCAGTATTTTGCTTGTTTTTAGAGAAATCATATCCTGAGATGATGATATTTGTGTAAACCCCTTCCTGAAATGTCTAGTAACCTTTCATTGCATAAAGTCTTAAAGAGTTCCTGTAATAGTAAAGATGTTTTGATTATCAAAGAATAATGTTCCTTTTCTTATAAATGCTATCATTACCCTATTTAAACCTTGACTTTGAATAAAAATACAAGTAAAATCTATAGTAAAATGGTAAAATAATCTCTTCACTTAAAAATAGTAATAAAATAAAGCACATATTACAAATTACTTTGCATAATCTTAGATATTAGTGATTTCAAATTGCTTCTTTTTACAATAACCTCCAGGGACCTTCAGAAAACTCAATAAATTGGTATGACAGGAAGAAATGGACATATTTCTTTTCAGCGCTGGCTCTATCAAAAGTTATATAAGTTTTCTGGTCCTTTTATCAGTCTTCATGATGATAGGGAAACTAAGGTTGCAAATGACCATCCCTCAGTTATTAGACCAGGGGAATAAGCAGTGCCAGGTAATTCTAGCTACTGTCAAATGTCCCCTCAAACCTTTAAGGAACTGAAACTTCTCCAGTGCATGCGCTCCTGTTGGCTGTTTTTCAACTTCCATAAGCCATTTTCAGTTTTAATGTCCATAATTTTTAACTAAACTTAAAATTTGTCAGAGGGAAGAAACCATTACTGAGTTGAAGCTCTGATCTGGAACTGTAGGCTTATTTGTCTCAATTTGGGTGCACCTCCCCCTCCCCCTCAAAAAATAAAATCAACAAATCATGCTGCAATAATAGGATAGTCACACAGAAAAAGAATGAAACGTAACACCTATCATACAGCATAAAAAAACTGTCTCATTTTGGGTCCTTTAGTAAATCAGCTATGTCATGTTAAGGGAAACAAAGAAAAAAATGGAATAATCTCCAGCACCTTGAATATTAGCAATTGTTGCCTTTTCTCTATTAGTGCTATTAATGACACCTCCTGTTTATATAATCTTTTGAAGTTTATAAAGTGTTTCACATCTTATTTGATTTATCTTTAAAGATTACAGATAAGTTCCAAATATGATATTTTATTGTATGAGTTTATTGTCATAATCAAATTGCAGGTATTACCTTCTATCTACTCTAATGTTCTTCAGCTGCAAGAAGATATGGTGGCTGTTTGCTCCTGAGAAGAAATAATAAACGTTAATGATTAAACAAAAATTGCAGCCCTTACAGGAATATGCCTCAGAATAGGGACATTTTTAGCCATGGTTACTGATGAACCTAATTATATCTAATGCTGAGAGGTTACACCTTAACCCCTGTACAGACTCTCTTTATCAGATGGGGAGGACGCAGGCACCTGGGCCACTGTTATTATCACTGAAATTCATCTGCACACAAGCAACTCTCCTAAGGTAAAGAAAAGCGCCCAGAGGAATGAGTGGCTTTCATCTAACATTTCCCAGAATCGGTGAAGGGTTTCCCAAATCACGTTGTCACTTACACTATGACCTCAAGTCACCCCAGGCTTTGTCCTCTTTACTGTGTTCTCAATCCTTTTTTTCCTTATACAGGGTTTCCCTTCCACCCCCCTCTAGACACCCATTGTCTTCAAGCTCACTCCACCCTTAGCTCATTCCAAACCTTCTCCCTGAGGCAGAAAAATAGCCTTCACTCTACTTATAAAGGAGTCCTGACAGGTTATGTTCTTCCCTTAGCACCATGTACCCGTTTTGAGGACGCTAAGCAAAGGCTAAAGTGAAGTACTAAGTAATGGTGTTAAGTGAGGACGCCCTTCGGGTAGATGGGAGGAGAGACTGCTCTAGAGGAAGGGCAGGGCATTATGTGTAGCAAATTGATTAGGGGCTCTTGCTCTCTGGGCCTCAGTTTACTTAGTACTCATCTGGCAGGGAGACCTACTCTCCGGACTGTGAGTGATAACGCAAGCCATGCACTTGGCTTGCATGGTGCCCACGGGGACAGCCAAGCTTTGTCCAACTCCAACGCCCGCTTCCCCACACCACCCGCCGCGAACACCCGTTGGGAGAAAAGTCACCCTTTCTGTGGAAGTGATCCCATTCCCTTATTTTCCAAGTCTAGCTCCCAAGTCATTTGCTCTCCCGGGGTGCCATCTGCTTTGAAAGGCGAGTTCCCAGTCCAGTAACCGCGTGTAAAACCCCCAAAGCTCAGGAAAGCGGGCACGAGGTCAGACTGCAGGAAAAGGGAATCAGAGGCCAAGACGCAGGGCGGGCGCGGGGCGGGCGGAGCGTGGACACCGCCGCGCCTTCCCCAGAGTCTTTATAAAGGCGCCGCGGCGCACCCCGGCCTGCGCGTGGGAGGCGGCACCGCCCGCGGAAGGCCCGGCGCTCCGCGGCCCAGACCCCCCCACGGCGACCCCGCGCCTGCTCGGCCGGCCGGCGCGCCGCGCTCCAGCCCCGCCCCAGCGCGCCTCCCCTCCACTCCCGCTCGTCCGGGCCCGGGGGCGGAGCTGCCGAGGGCCGCCCGCCTAGCGCCTCCGCGGACCCGTGCCGACGCGGGGCGGTGGGCGGTGACTGCCCCCCACCCCACCCGCGACTCCGACCCTCGGGTCGCCTCCATTAGCCTGAGCGGAGTCGGGAAGGAGAAGCTGCCCGAGCAAGTTCGCGGCTCTCGAGCCCCAGGTACCTGCCGGGCGAGGGTCGGGGAGTGCGGGCATCAGGACTGTCCCTTCTTTCTCTCACCCAGAAGGCGGGAGCTTTGTCCGGGGGTGTTCCCGGGTATGGCACTGAAAGTTGTCACCCGCTGCTCCTGCTGGCCTGGCTTACGGTATACTAAAGAAAAGGCTATAAACATTGATTCGGTATAATCCCAACTTGATGAAATAAGTGGCTATTTATAAATGCCGGGGAGGGGGCGCGCTGAAAGGAAATATTGGAGACGGGTTTTGTGAGTGTCCTCTTTGAACTTTTCTGTTCTTTGTACGTTTTTTTCTAATAAGAAAACAAGCAAACAAAAGGTAGTTATGAAGCTCAGCTCACAGAGCAGTTGCGAGTGAACCGCCCTGGCCACCCTCACCGCCCGACGCTGAGATCTCTCTGTCTGGCCCGACTTCCTCTGCAGAGGATTCCAGATCTGCCAGGCCCCAAGCCTGCCTGCCTGGCTTTGATCTGGTTCATCCCGAAAAAAATAATAATCTCTTGTCCCTTGGGACTTTCCCGCAGATTGAAAGAAAGAATTTCGCAGTTCCTCTGGAAGTCACGCGAGCGGATGTCCGCAGCCCGGGAGAAGCCAGACTGTGCGCTTTCGATGGGGTACAGGTCGACCGGAGGCGGAATGGGAGAAAGAAGATACCGTCTGTGAAAAAACAAAACGAAAAACTGCGCATTTCTAAGGCTCTTCTGCTGTTTTTGGTTTTCACGACTTCTTTTGCAAGACCCGTTGCTTTAGTAAGTATTGATTCTGCGCAACAACTCTGCTTAGTAGGATAGTTCACAGATGTCTTCAAAGTTGCAGTGCAGCGTTTGCTGCCCTTTGCGGGGTGGGAATGGAAGTAGGGAGGGGCAGGAGAATAACTTCATCTTTTCTTGGGCTTCCAAGTTTCTCTTCCCTTCCAATTAATTTGGTGTTTGTCAGGGTGAAGGGACTTTGTTAAAAACAGAAACTTTTACTTGCCAGTACCCAAAGAAATATTCCCTCTTAAAAAATATCAATAAAAGAAGCTGGGGGAGGGAATGAAAGTAACAACTTTATAGCGGCACCTTGCTTAACATCATCCAGAACAAAACTCCTTTATTACAGTCAGCTTTGTTTTTAAAAACAAAAACATAAAGCATGAGAAAACTTGCTGGCATGCATCATCACCCAGGGGCACCAAACTTTCTGTTAAACTGCTTGGACACCTGGCTCCCTGTAGCAAAAATAGCTCTGTGTCTTTTTGTTTGCTCCCAGTTGTAGGTTGAATACCCTGCTGCTAGGGAGGAAGTATGCCTTTTCTCTGGTTTTACAGGTCCTTAGGAGGTGTGGCACATGGAGGGAGAGGTGACCCATGGGGGAGGAGGGCACGATCTCACTCACACAATACCTTGAAACATTTCCACTTTTCTTTTTCTTGAGAGAAGGAGACTTCTGTGAAATCTAACCCTGTTCTTCCTGGCCAGGATTCCCAGGTAAGCGTATACTTCCTGATGTCTGGCACATATTATTGGGCCAACTCTTCTGACACTCAGGAGAGCAGCCCCATGCTTCTAGTATGCTATCATTGATAAAGTTCCTGACAGCAAAGCTTGTTTCCATTTCTATATTTGTTTATTGCCCTTCCTTTGTCAAACAGGTATTACTATATGTCAGACCTCATCCCAGTATTTTACAACTTTTTGGTGTTAGATATCACAGTTTATCACTTGAGTGGTAGCTAATCTCCAACACTCCATGAAAATCAGGTGGTTTGTGTTTTTGTAAAGAAAATGTGTTAAGTATTTTTGAGTAGTAGCTATTAAGTGCACACAGTGTAGAATTCTAAAGGTACAGAGTTTACAGTGAAAACTAAGCTTCTTTTCCACTCCAGACCTTTGACCCCCAGTTCTCCCCAAAGGTAACCACTCTTACCACTATAGTTCTCTGTTCCTTTGATAACTTATGTCTAAGAAATGTCAAAAAGTTGCTTGTGATCACCTCCACACCAGTAATTTAATAAAAGAAATGCACCAATTTAAAGTTCTTTTAGTTTTTTTGTTAGTTTCTCTTATATTGTTGTCTGTTGTTGTTGTTTGTTTTTTCTACTGCCTACTCTCAAATACCAGGAATTTAGGCCACTTTGTAGAGGGACCTTGTGACTCTAGAATTAACAAATAGATTAGTTTATAAGGTCCTTGAGTCAGAGACCATGATTTTTTCGACTTTGGAGAAGCCAAACAACCTGTCACAATTACTAGTGAGTACTGGGTCTGTGCTCAGACTTAAGGATAGCTGATAGTCACAGTAATTTGGTGCTTCCAGGCTTACTTCTCATGTGACTAGACAGTGACAAGGCAGCACTAATGGTGTCTTTCCCTCCCCAATATTCCGTGCTAGGTTGGTGTCTTGCTAGTTCTAGTGCCACCTTCTTTATCTCTTAACTGCTGCAGTTTCTGAAGTAACTGTTAACCGGGAAGGCAGTGTTTGTAGTGGATAAGGGAGGGTAT
Organism: Tamandua tetradactyla; assembly: GCF_023851605.1. Lineage (NCBI taxonomy): Eukaryota > Metazoa > Chordata > Mammalia > Pilosa > Myrmecophagidae > Tamandua > Tamandua tetradactyla. The sequence goes on from NC_135350.1 coordinate 10,150,567, forward strand.
TTTGAGGAACTCTGTTAGAATCCTGGTTTTGACACTAGTGTTTTTTTATATGGGCTAGTTATTTAAATCCTCTGAGATTCCACTCCCTCATCTGTGAAGTGGCGATTCACAGAGTTGTTTTGAAGATGAGTTAAATGTATGTTTAAGGGCTTTAGTACTATGCCTGGCACACGAGAGGCATCTAATAGGTTAACAGCCTTTATTATTGTCAAAGACAGCTGTCATTTTATACCGTCATAAGATGGGTGGATGAATTTGTCAGCTTAGGCTATGTTATGGTGTGGTAACAAATGCCCCCCCAAATATCTGCTTATGGCAAGAAAGACTTATTTCTTGCTCATGTTACATATGCTTTTTGGCTTTTGCTCTGGTCCTTCTTTCTAGGAGCCAGGTGGACAGAGCTGATCCTTTTGGTATAGCTTTGTTGTGGCAGAGGGAGAGAGAGATGGTGGAACTATATAGTGACTTTTAAAGCTTCTGCTTGGGAGAAGGACACAACACTTCCATTCACATTTTATTAAAATGATTGTCACTGGAATGGGAAGTATTATCTTTCTAAAGGGCGGAGCTAGTAAGATAAACCTGGTAGGAAGGAGCAGCAAAGATTTTGATAGTAATACAGTCTACCTCAATTTTTTTTGGAGTGGGTCAGAGTTGTGATCTCTGTCTTGTGTTTTCATCAGAGGCTCATCAGACCCTGAGAATTGATTCACATCAAGACACTTGTTAGTTGATGATTTTTAAACCAGAATACCAATGAATTCCCTTGCAGTGGGTAATATAACTACCCTGGGTATCAGGCATAGGAACTTGTATAGGGCAGATATTTCTTGGTGGTGTATTTATTCAAAAGACAGAATTATAAGCTAATAGGTTATACAGAGAGTATAAAAACAAAAATTGAGCATTGTTAAACACTGTTTATGTCCAGAATGCAACCTGGTTTTTAATCCTGTTTTGGAACTATTACTGTCCACAGTCCAAGGATGAACTGGAAGGATGGCAGCCTCTTCTAGGCAGGGCTAGGGATTGCTGAAAGTTCCTTGCTCTTTCTTATTAGCTTCTTTGCTTGTTAACAGCTCGTTACATCATCCCATGACTTGTTATAATTATTCTGTTTTGTGCTCTCTGTTTCTTGAATAATGAGAAACTTTATTATGAATAATGAGCTTTACTGTGAATAATGAGAAGCTTTATTATCATAATTAAAGTGTCTTCAAATCACAGCATTGGATGGAATAACTAATTCTGCCCATTGTGTGTTAATTCTTGCTGGCTGTGGTTTCAGAGTAGTTTTGGCTGAAGATTTTGAGGGTGCATCTCACTTTTTCTACTTATAGCTGGACACCTGTTGTCTTCTTAGGTAATTTAATATAATGTAATAATATCAATATCAAAAAAGTATTTCCAAAATAAATATAAAATTAAAGATGTATTCTCCGATTAATAAAAAAAAATTAGCTCTGCCACTTGTTGAATTATTGAAACATTCAAATATTACACGCACCCCCATTGCTTACATGTTGCATTTAGTGTGGTACCGTTGTTATAATTCTTGAAAGAACATTAAATTATTACTGTTAACTGAAGTCCATAGTTTACATTAAATGTGTTTTTCCATATACCATCTTATTAACACTTGTCCATTTGTTCTGATTCATAAAAGAACATTCATGTATTTGTACTTTTAACCACCCTATCGTCCACAATAGGGTTCACTGTTATACAGTCCCATGTTTTGTTGTCTAACTTCCCTTCAAATAACATACATGACTCAAAACTTCCTTTCAGCCACATGCACGTACATAATTCAGCATTGTTAATTACACACACTATAATGGGCTCCTGTCACCTCCATCCATTTCCAAACATTTACAGTCAAACTTACTACATAGTCAACACAAATTGAACATCAGCCCCCCATTCTCTACCCTCATCCTGTCTTCTGGTGACCTGTGTTCTAGATAGTAACACCATGAGTTTGGTAGTTATGTTTAGTTCACATGAGTGAGGTCATACAATATTTGTCCTCTTGTGTCTGACTTATTTCGTTCAATGTAATGTCCTGAATGTTCACCCCATGTAGTCACAAGTGTCATGACTTCATTTCTTCTTAAGGGCTGATCATCATTATAAGCCACATTTTATTTATCCATTCATGGGTTGATGGACCCTCAGATTGTTTTCATCTTTTGGCAATTGTGAATATTGCCATTATGAACTTCATTATGCAAATGTCTAAGTCCCTGCTTTCATTTCTTCTGAGTGTATATGTAGTAGCAGGATTGCTGGATCATATGACAATTCTATACTTAGTTTCCCAAGAAACACCAACTCTTCCACAGCAGCTGCACCATTTTACATTCCCAAGAGCAGTGAATGAGTGTTCCTATTTCTCAACATCCTTGCCAGCATTTGTAGTTTTTTTTAATAGCGCCTTTCTAGTAGGTGTGAATAACTCATCATGATTTTAATTTAATCTCCCTAACAGCTAGTGATATTGAGCATCTTTTCATGAACTTTTTTTTAGCCATTTGCATTTCCTCTTTAGAGAAATGTCTATTTGAGTCTTTTTCCATTTCTTAATTGGGTTGTTTGTCTTCTTATTGCTGAGTTGAGGGATTCCTTTATATATTTTGGATATTAAAACCTTATTGAGGGCAGGCCACGGTGGCTCAGCAGAGTTCTTGCCTGCCCATGTGAAAAAAAAAAAACCTTATTGAATATATGATATGATGGTTAGGTTTTGGTATCCGCTTGGCCAAGTGATGATGGCCAATTGTCTGGTCAGGTAGGCACTGGCCTGATTGTTGTTGCAAGGATATTTCGTGGCTGGTCGATAAACCGGAAGGCTGGTGTATTAAATCATCAGTCAGTTTATTGCATCTGTGGCTAATTACATCTTTGATCAGCCAAGGCATCTCTCCCACCAATGAAATAATCCAATCAGTTGAAGACTTAAGGGAGGAGACTTTTTCACTGTTTCTTCAGCCAGTGAGCCTCTCCTGGGGAGTTTGTCCAGACCCTCAATGGAGCTGCCAGCTTCATAGCCTGCCCTATGGATTTTGGACTCTTCCATTTCCCTGGTTGTGAGACACCTTTATAAATTTACAGATATTTTCTGTTCATTTTCTCTGGAGAACCCTGACTAATAGATATAGTTTCCAAATATTTTCTCTCATTGAGTAGGATGTCTTTTAAGTTTGAAATAAAGTCCTTTGGTGCACAGAGTTTTTAATTTTGAGGTGGTCCAGTTTATCTAATTTTTTCTTTTTCAGTCTTTTGCTTTGTGTGTAAAGTTTAAGAAACCATTGTCTACCACACGATCTCCAGGATGTGTTCCTACATTTTCTTCTAGGAGTTTTATAATCCTGGCTTTTATATTTAGGTCTTTGATCCATTTTGAGTTAATATTTGCATAAGGAGTGAAGTAGGAGTCCTCCTTCATTCTTTAGCACATGAATATCCAGTTCTCCCAGCACCACTTGTTGAAGAGACTGTTCTGTCCCACTTGAATGGTTTGGCAGTCTTGTTAAAAATTATTTGGCCATGATCATGGTGATGAATACATGATTATGTGATGGTGTTGTGAGCCATTGATTATATGCTGTGGCTGGGCTGTATATGTGTTAAGATTTCTCAATAAAAATATTTAAAAAAAAAATCAATTGGCCAAAAAGTGGGGAAAGAATTTTAACAAAATAAGGTATCAGTGGTGGGAGAGTTCAAATAGAGTTGAGATGCTATTTTGGAGGCTACTCTTATGCAAGCTTTGGCTTAGGTTTAGCTTTTCACCATGGTTTGCCAAACCCCAAGCAAAACCATTCCTACCACAACCTTAAGAAGCACCCAGGGCTCTATCTGGGATTCTACAAAGGTTATATGCACTGTGATTACTTTCCAGAAACCTACAGCCTCCAGATGGTTTCCTAGGCCACATAAGTCCTGAAACCCAGAAGGGTCAACCTCTCCAGAACATCAGTTAGGTCCATCCCCCATCCCATATCATCTGTATTCCTTCCAGCATGAAAAAGTTAGAATGGGCATAGCCCAAATACCCTAAAGATTGGGAGAAAGAGCAAAGAAAAAGGTAGAGTATTTAATAGAGGAGATAGAATTTAACAAATGAGTATGACAGCTGATTCATTATATTGATATTTCTTATAGTCTCCAGTGTCTTGGAGCAGCTAGAAGGAAAAACCTAGAATTGGGGAACTAACCCATACCAAACTCTGACGTCTGTTCTATAACTAATTGTTGTGGTGTGCTTTGAAATGTATTGCTTTTTTGTATGTATATTATTTTTCACGATTAAAAATCAATTGGCTGTGGATATGAGGGTCTATTTCTGAACTCTCAATTTGATTCCGTGTCAGTAAATCTCTTTATGCCAGTACTATGCTGTTGTGACCGTTGTAGCTTTCTAATGTTTTAAAAGTCAGGAAGCTTGAGGCTTCCAATTTCCTTACTCTTTTCCAAGGTATTTTAGCAGGCCCCTTATTCTTCCAAATAAATTTGATAATTGGCTTTTCAGTTTCTGCAAAGAAGGCTGTGAAAATTTTTATTGGGGTTGCATTGACCCTGTAAATCAGTTTAGGTAGAATTGACATCTTAGTGATATTTAGTCTTCCAATCCACGAACATTGAATGTCCTATTTATTTAGGTCTTCTTTGATTTATTTTAGCAATACTTCATAGTTTTCTGAATACAAGTCCTTTACATCCTAGGCTAAGTTTATTACTAGATATTTGATTCTTTTAGTTGCTATTGTAGATGTAATTCTTTTCTTGATTTCCTCCTCAGCTTGCTCGTTACTAGTGTATAGAAGCATGGCTGATTTTTGCATGTTGATCTTGTATCCGGCCACTTTGTTGAACTCATTTATTAGCTCTAGTACCTTTGTTGTATCTTGTCTGGAGATATTTACTCAAGAATGGGGGATGGGCACTGGCAGCTGCCATGGGTTTCTCAGCAGCTTCATCCTGCATGTACGGATGTTGATCCACGCTCCCTTGACCGCCAGAGCCCCAGGACAGTAATTTCAGATAGTTCCTACCTGTCCACTGGCTGTTCTGAAAGAGGAGTGAATCCTGGAGCTCCCTACTCTGCCATCTTCCCTGAAAATAGATGTATTTTGAAAGTAAATAGCAATAAATCATAAGAAGGGATAGAAAACCTTCAGTTTTTTAAAAAACCAGTAAAATAGTGACCACAACGCTTAATATAGATGGTATATGCAAAAAAAAAAAAAAAAAAGGAGGCTAGAAATCAGTCTCACTTAAAAGACTGTTGATACAAAAATCCCACATACAATATGGGCAGTTAGAGTCCATAAGCAGGTAAGGGGTCATTTAAGGAATGCTGGGAGCACTCAGCATCACTGTATCTATTGGTATCATTTATTAACCCCAATAGATTAAAGAAATTCTATGCAAGAATAAAAGAATGAGTTATATTTATATGTGTAGATACATATGTATTAATTGAAAAGTGCAAAGTACAGTATGTTCCCAGTTGTGTAAAGAAAACTGTTTTTTCTGTGTTTAGAACTGTGTGTGTGTGTGTGTCTCTGAGCACACTTGCTTATCATGTAAAGGGCATTTCTGTCAGGATAAAAGCAACTTTTACAGTGATTGACCCTACAGGAGGAAGACAAAGAATTAGAGTTGGACGAAGATACTTTTTGTTTTAAATCTTTTTTTTTACTGTTTGAATTGTTTTAACTGTGTACACAGAATTCTTTTTTAAAAATTTAGTTTGACAGTGGTGGTTCCCTGCCTTCGAATAACCTTATAAAATTTTTAGTAGCTAATTCTCCTATTTTATTATACTACTTTCCATATCCTGCAAGATACATGTAGTGAGGTAGTAGGTGGACAGTGCCATGGGGCTGTCACCCCAGGATGGCTGTGGGTAACAGCAGTGAGATTGTGCTACTTCTGGTTAATGACAGTTTGTCCATCCAATCATTAGAAACCCCTGACAAAAAATAAATAATTTCAGTACTAGTACAAATGATGATACTTAGAATTACCTTGTGGAAATTTATTTTTTAAAGTATCTAATGTCTAAATATTAAAATTATAGAATAAAATAACCACTTAAAATAGCATTTACTATTTTAATCATTTACCTAATATAAAGGTAAGTGAGTATATAAAGGATAAATGTTGCAATTATTTACTTATAGCTTTTTACCATTCTTTAACCAGATTCAAATATATAACACATCTAATTATAATACAGTTAATCAACTGCAGATTTTCTTTGCATATATATTCTGTGAGGGTTTAAACATAAGAGATTTTTTTATTTACTTATTTTCTTTTTAAAGTACAGCTCCCCTATTTTCCCTGGGCCAAGTTACTCTATTTAAATGAGAAAGGAACCAAGTTTTCTTTTCGCTTCTCCCAAGTCACTTTATTATCATATCTTTTACTCTTCACCAATCATTCGTTTTAAGAACTATATGTGTGTTCTTAAATTCACACTAGAACTGAAAAGTAAAGGTAATACAGCAGTCTTATAAGATTTGGTGTAAGACTTTGCATATCTCCTAGTTAATAGAAAGCATTCTATGTATTGTCTTCTTAATTTAAAGTCTAAATAAATCACCTATCAGAATATTTTCATAAAAATATTAGAACCAGAAATCTCAATGCTTGATGTATGGGCATGAACTAACTTGGTGATTTAATTGTTGCAGGTGGGTCAGATTCCAAGTCACATTATGTCCAATTTCGAAGATGCTGACACGGAACAGTCGGTAACTTGTCTCCGGATGACTCTTTACCACCCTGGCCAGTTGCAAACAGGAATATTTCAATCAATAAGATTTTATAACCGAGAGAAACTCCCCTCCAGTGAAGTGGTGAAATTTGGGCGAAATTCCAACATCTGTCATTATACCTTTCAAGACAAACAGGTTTCTCGAGTACAGTTTTCTTTGCAGTTGTTTAAACAGTTTGACAGTTCAGTTCTCTCTTTTGAAATTAAAAATATGAGTAAGAAGACCAGTCTGATTGTGGACAACAACGAACTAGGCTACCTAAATAAAATGGATCTCCCGTACAAGTGCATGGTCAGATTTGGTGAGTATCAGTTCCTGATAGAGAAGGAAGATGGAGAGTCACTGGAATTTTTTGAGACTCAATTTATGTTGTCTCCAAAGTCACTCTCACAAGAAAACAACTGGCCACTGCAGAAGCCCATACCTGAGAATGGTAGTTACTCACCCTGTCCCATCCGAAACACCTTTCCTACAGAAATGGATGAAAATGAATTATGAACACATGAAGGACAGAGAGTGCTATAGACACTTAACAAGAGTATATTAGTGTAGTATGTTATCATCTGTTATGCTGCCAGATTTAGGCTTTGGCACTGGCATTTTGAAGTCTATAAATTGTGTTAGTCATCAGCTTAGTCTGGTTACATTTCTGGATCTATGAAGAATTGTTTTAAGTACACAGCTGTGAGGCGTATGCACACAATATACATTTTGGGATGAAGGAATAGTGGTCTTCAAATTGGTTGTATTTTCTTTTTTATACATGATTTCAGTCCTATATTCTCTTTTGTTTTTGTGTGGAGCCGTGTCATTTCACAGCAGCCATTTGTTTTCAAGGTCAAGAGTCCAGGCAAGTTGCTACTGGTATTTGTAGCCTGTTGGTACTGGTAATACCAGCGTACTGGAACATAGCATAATGCATTCTAGAGTACCGTCTATGCGTCATTGTGGTTTTAATATAGGAAGACTTATTGGAGAAATAATACCGTGATTTTTATGTGATTTTCTTTCTGTGGAATCTTAGAGTATTTATTCCCAAGATACTTCTCATTATCTATATTCAGCATCTAAAACCAATATTTAAACATTTCAAAGAACCACTGTGTTAATATTAGAATTAGTTTTTAGTTTTCTTACCAAATTTTTAAAGTTTATTTGATTTTTATGTACTATACATGAATTTAAAATTCCATGAATGCAAATTGTTAACAGCATCCATGTACTTAAAGTCAGTTTAATACCTTGGTTATTTTCTGTGCAACTCTTTCTAAAAAAGGGAAAGAATTGCTCCAGCTCTCTATATAACTAAATGCATGATGTCAACCGTTATAATAAATGTTAAATATTTCTAAAGTAGATTTAATTTCAAAACAGTTGTTTTTAATTAAGATTCTTATTCAGCTGATTCTAACTACGTAGTGAGTGGGTGTTAAATAAATAATAATGGGAACTACTTAGTTAAGTTAAATTCTAGCATTTCCAGGAAATGAGGCTCCGTGTACAATTTTCCAAATAAATGAAATTTCTTGCATTAAGAGGTCCATTTTTTGGGTGAAAAAATGTAGCCATATTTCTTGGCAACCATTTAAAAATATTTTATATATATTTCCTAGTCTATAACCAAGAGAACATTAAACCTGCTGTTTCAATTTCCTAATGTTACTGGAATGCAATATACAAGGAATGGGTTGGCTTTTTTGAAGGGGATTTATTAAGTTACAAGTTTACAGTTCTAAGTCCATAAAAAGGCCCAACAAGAGGATACCTTGACTCAAGAAAGGCAAATCATATCCGGGGTTTCTTGGTTAGCTGGGAAGGCATGTGGCTGACATTTCCTGGTCCTTTGCTCCCATTGCCATCAGTTTCTAGTTCCAGTGGCTGTGTCTGCTCTCCAGGCATCTCCAAGCATCTGTATCTAGGCGTCTGCTCTCTACTAATCTGCCCAGCGCTCTCTGTGTCATCTCTTTTAAGGGCTCTGGTAAGTAGTTAAGACCCACCTTGAATGGAGGGGTCATATCCCCATCTAATCAAAAGTCCCACCCACAACCGGGTGGGTCAGATCTCCGTGGAAACAACCTAATCAAAAGGTCCCACCCAAACAGTAGGTCTGCCTCCACAAGATTGGATTAGGAGCAAGAGAACATGGCTTTCTCGGGTACTTAACAGTTTCAAACCAGCACACTTGCTTAACCTTTTCTGGATTTAGGGCCATCATTCACTCCTGGACTGTAGAACGTATACTTCCCCACTCCCCAGGCTTGGGACTATTCGGTACAGTGGAATATCTGTCCTTATGTAAAATGGCTTGAATCACTACTTATTTCCTATGTCTGCACTTTAGTTTTCTTGTTTACACCCTGTGGCAGGCAGAATAAGATGACCTACTTTGTCCATGAGCCAGTCCCCAGAACCTGTGATATGTTATGTTACATGGCAAAGGGTAGTTAAGATTGCAGATGGGATTTTTTGTTTGTTTTTCCTTTTTAATCTTTAAGTGTATTTTCAGTGAAAAATTTAAAACATACTAAAAAATGGAGAATAATTTAGTAAAATGAACATCTTTTTATGCATCGCCTAGATTCAACAGTTAAGATTTCACCACAGGAAGGGGCGGTTCATTAGTTTCGGACGTAGGTTGGGAGGGGCTACACAGCCTCCGCAGCTCCAGTTGCAGTGCCCTTCCCTGTTCTCCTGACCTAAGAATGGGTATGGGAAATAACTTAAAAAAAAAAAAAGTCACAGGTGAGCTCAGACCCTTTTACAAGGAGGAGACCATCTTTATTTCCTGAAATCTAGAGTCCCTGAGAGGAAGGATGGCTAATCAAGAACCATCCCTGCAGAGAGGGGCCAAGATGGCGGCTTAGTAAGGTACGTGCGTCTTAGTTCCTCCTCCAGAGCAACTACTAGGTGAACAGAAACAGTGCAGAACAGCTCCCAGGGCCACGGCAGGGAGTGGACACACAGCGTACCCCAGTCTGGACTGGCTAGACTGACTGCGAGACTCTGCTGCGGTGAGATCCCCGAGCGGCATGCGATTCCCCGAGCAGCGGCAGCTGTGGCGGCCGGGGCTCCTCCCTCCCTCCTTCCCGGGCCGGCTGAGAGTCTCGGAGAAGCAAGTTTCCCAAGCCACGGCGGCCGGTGCCCCTGTTTTACGGGTGGCTTCCTGGACTGGCTACGAGTCTCGGATCAGAGGGCTACCCAAGCCGCGGTGGCCGGCAACCGGTGCCCCTCCACCGCGGGCGGCTTCCTGGTCTGGTGGCGAATTCCCCGGGCCGCTGTGGCCGGCGACTGACACCCCTCCAGGGAGAGGAGGGAATTTCCGACAGTGGCCGGGACTGGGTCCAACCAAACACCAATAGGGGAATTAATAAAGGAGCCACAGGGTCCCGTCAAGCCGCGGCGGCTGACGCCCCCACCACGCGCAGCCCCCTGGACCAACTGTGAGAATTGGATCGGAAATCCCCAGGCCGCGGAGAATAGTAACGGGGGGATCCCTTCCAAACACGTGAGACAAACGTGTGCCACGAGCGCCACCTACTGGGCAGGATAAGAAAAACAGAACCCAGAGATTTCACAGAAAAATCTTACAACCTTGTTGGGTCCGACACCCAGGGAAATCTGACTAAATGCCCAGACGCCAGCAGAAGATAACGGTCCACGCTCAGAAGATTGAGAATATGGCCCAGTCAAAGGAACAAACCAATAGTTCAAATGAGATACAGGAGCTGAGACAACTAATGCTGAATATACGAACAGAAATGGAAAACCTCTTCAAAAATGAAATCGAATTTGAGGGAGGACATGAAGAAGACATGGGCTGAACAAAAAGAAGAAATAGAAAAACTGAAAAAACAAATCACAGAACTTATGGAAGTGAAGGATAAAGTAGAAAAGATGGAAAAAACAATGGATACCTACAATGATAGATTTAAAGAGACAGAAGATAGAATTAGTGATTTGGAGGATACAACATCTGAATTCCAAAAAGAAACAGAAACTATCCGGAAAAGAATGGAAAAATTCGAACAGGGTATCAGGGAACTCAAGGACAATATGAACCGCACAAATATACGTGTTGTGGGTGTCCCAGAAGGAGAAGAGAAGGGAAAAGGAGGAGAAAAACTAATGGAAGAAATTATCACTGAAAATTTCCCAACTCTTATGAAAGACCTAAAATTACAGATCCAAGAAGTGCAGCGCACCCCAAAGAGATTAGACCCAAATAGGCGTTCCCCAAGACACTTATTAGTTAGAATGTCAGAGGTCAAAGAGAAAGAGAGGATCTTGAAAGCAGCAGGAGAAAAACAATCCATCACATACAAGGGAAACCCAATAAGACTATGTGTAGATTTCTCAGCAGAAACCATGGAAGCTAGAAGACAGTGGGATGATATATTTAAATTACTAAAAGAGAAAAACTGCCAACCAAGACTTCTATATCCAGCAAAATTGTCCTTCAAAAATGAGGGAGAAATTAAAACATTCTCAGACAAAAAGTCACTGAGAGAATTTGTGACCAAGAGACCAGCTCTGCAAGAAATACTAAAGGGAGCACTAGAGTCAGATACGAAAAGACAGAAGAGAGAGGTATGGAGAAGAGTGTAGAAAGAAGGAAAATCAGATATGATATATATAATACAAAAGGCAAAATGTTAGAGGAAAATATTATCCAAACAGTAATAACACTAAATGTTAATGGACTGAATTCCCCAATCAAAAGACATAGATTGGCAGAATGGATTAAAAAACAGGATCCTTCTATATGCTGTCTACAGGAAACACATCTTAGACCCAAAGATAAACATAGGTTGAAAGTGAAAGGTTGGGAAAAGATATTTCATGCAAATAACCAGAAAAGAGCAGGAGTGGCTATACTAATATCCAACAAATTAGACTTCAAATGTAAAACAGTTAAAAGAGACAAAGAAGGACACTATCTACTAATAAAAGGAACAATTAAACAAGAAGACATAACAATCATAAATATTTACGCACCAAACCAGAATGCCCCAAAATACGTGAGGAATACACTGCAAACACTGAAAAGGGAAATAGACTCATATACCATAATAGTTGGAGACTTCAATTCACCACACTCATCAATGGACAGAACATCTAGACAGAGGATCAATAAAGAAATAGAGAATCTGAATATTACTATAAATAAGCTAGACTTAACAGACATTTATAGGACATTACATCCCACAACAGCAGGATACACCTTCTTCTCAAGTGCTCATGGATCATTCTCAAAGATAGACCATATGCTGGGTCACAAAGCAAGTCTTAACAAATTTAAAAAGATTGAAATCATACACAACACTTTCTCGGATCATAAAGAAATGAAGTTGGAAATCAATAATAGGCAGAGTGCCAGAAAATTCACAAATACGTGGAGGCTCAACAACACACTCTTAAACAACGAGTGGGACAAAGAAGAAATTGCAAGAGAAATTAGCAAATACCTCGAGGCGAATGAAAATGAAAACACAAATGGGACGCAGCAAAGGCAGTGCTAAGAGGGAAATTTATTGCCCTAAATACCTATATCAGAAAAGAGGAAAAGGCAAAAATGCAGGAATTAACTGTTCACTTGGAAGAACTGGAGAAAGAACGGCAAACTAATCCCAAAGCAAGCAAAAGGAAAGAAATAACAAAGATTAGAGCAGAAATAAATGAAATTGAAAACATGAAAGCAATAGAGAAAATCAATAAGACCAGAAGTTGGTTCTATGAGAAAATCAATAAGATTGATGGGCCCTTAGCAAGATTGACAAAAAGAAGAAGAGAGAGGATGCAAATAAATAAGATCAGAAATGGAAGAGGAGACATAACTACTGACCTCACAGAAATAAAGGAGGTAATAACAGGATATATGAACAACTTTATGCTAATAAATACAACAATTTACATGAAATGGACGGGTTCCTGGAAAGACATGAACAACCAACTTTGACTCAAGAAGACACAGATGACCTCAACAAACCAATCACAAGTAAAGAAATTGAATTAGTCATTCAAAAGCTTCCTAAAAAGAAAAGTCCAGGACCAGACGGCTTCACATGTGAATTCTATCAAACATTCCAGAAAGAATTAGTACCAACTCTCCTCAAACTCTTCAAAAAAATCGAAGTGGAGGGGAAACTACCTAATTCATTCTATGAAGCCAACATCACCCTCATACCAAAACCAGGCAAAGATATTACAAAAAAAGAAAACTACAGGCCAATCTCTCTAATGAATATAGATGCAAAAATCCTCAATAAAATTCTAGCAAATCGTATCCAACAACACATTAAAAGAATTATACATCATGACCAAGTAGGATTCATCCCAGGTATGCAAGGATGTTTCAACGTAAGAAAATCAATTAATGTAATACACCATATCAACAAATCAAGGCAGAAAAATCACATGATATCTCAATTGATGCAGAGAAGGCATTTGACAAGATTCAACATCCTTTCCTGTTGAAAACACTTCAAAAGATAGGAATACAAGGGAACTTCCTTAAAATGATAGAGGGAATATATGAAAAACCAACAGCTAATATCATCCTCAATGGGGAAAAATTGAAAACTTTCCGCCTAAGATCAGGAACAAGACAAGGATGTCCACTATCACCACTATTATTCAACATTGTGTTGGAGGTTCTAGCCAGAGCAATTAGACAAGAAAAAGAAATACAAGGCATCAAAATTGGAAAGGAAGAAGTAAAACTATCACTGTTTGCAGACGATATGATACTATACGTCGAAAACCCAGAAAAATCCACAACAAAACTACTAGAGCTAATAAATGAGTACAGCAAAGTAGCAGGTTACAAGATCAACATTCAAAACTCTGTAGTGTTTCTATACACTAGTAATGAACAAGCTGAGGGGGAAATCAAGAAACAAATCCCATTTACAATTGCAACTAAAAGAATGAAATACCTAGGAATAAATTTAACTAAAGAGACAAAAAACATATATAAAGAAAACTACAAAAAACTGTTAAAAGAAATCACAGAAGACCTAAATAGATGGAAGGGTATACTGTGTTCATGGATTGGAAGACTAAATATAGTTAAGATGTCAATCCTACCTAAATTGATTTACAGATTCAATGCAATACCAATCAAAATCCCAACAACTTATTTTTCAGAAATAGAACAACCAATAAGCAAATTTATCTGGAAGGGCAGGGTGCCCCGAATTGCTAAAAACCTCTTGAGGGAAGAAAACGAAGCTGGAGGTCTTGCACTGCCTGACTTTAAGGCATATTATGAAGCCACAGTGGTCAAAACAGCATGGTATTGGCATAAAGATAGATATATCGACCAATGGAATCGAATAGAGTGCTCAGATAAAGACCCTCTCATCTATGGACATTTCATCTTTGATAAGGCAGTCAAGCCAACTCACCTGGGACAGAACAGTCTCTTCAATAAATGGTGCCTAGAGAACTGGATATCCATATGCAAAAGAATTCAAGAGGACCCGTATCTCACACCCTATACAAAAGTTAACTCAAAATGGATCAAAGATCTAAACATTAGGTCTAAGACCATAAAACAGTTAGAGGAAAATGTTGGGAGATATCTTATGAATCTTACAATTGGAGGCGGTTTTATGGACCTTAAACCTAAAGCCAGAGCACTGAAGAAGGAAATAAATAAATGGGAACTCCTCAAAATTAAACACTTTTGTGCATCAAAGAACTTCATCAAGAAAGTAGAAAGACAGCCTACACAATGGGAGACAATATTTGAAAATGACATATCAGATAAAGGTCTAGTATCCAGAATTTATAAAGAGATTGTTCAACTCAACAACAAAAAGACAGCAAACCCAATTACAAAATGGGAAAAAGACTTGAACAGACACCTCTCAGAAGAGGAAATACAAATGGCCAAAAGGCACATGAAGAGATGCTCAATGTCCCTGGCCATTAGAGAAATGCAAATCAAAACCACAATGAGATATCATCTCACACCCACCAGAATGGCCATTATCAACAAAACAGAAAATGACAAGTGCTGGAGAGGATGCGGAGAAAGAGGCACACTTATCCACTGTTGGTGGGAATGTCAAATGGTGCAACCACTGTGGAAGGCAGTTTGGCGGTTCCTCAAAAAGCTGAATATAGAATTGCCATACGACCCAGCAATACCATTGCTGGGAATCTACTCAAAGGAATTAAGGGCAAAAACTCAAATGGACATTTGCACACCAATGTTTATAGCAGCATTATTTACAATTGCAAAGAGATGGAAACAGCCAAAATGTCCATCAACAGACGAGTGGCTAAACAAACTGTGGTATATACATACGATGGAATATTATGCAGCTTTAAGACAGGATAAACTTATGAAGCATGTAATAACATGGATGGACCTAGAGAACATTATGCTGAGTGAGTCTAGCCAAAAACTAAAAGACAAATACTGTATGGTCCCAATGATATGAATCGACATTCGAGAATAAACTTGGAATATGTCATTGGTGAAAAAAAAAAAAAAAAAAAAGGTTTTACCACATGTGCTCCATTATACCTCTTTCCTTTTTTCATTATTTATTTTTTATTGAGAAATCTTCACACACGTACATTCTAATTCAATACATGGTGTACAACCAATGGTTCACAGTATCAGCATATAGTTGTGTATTCATCACCATGATCATTTTTAGAACATTTGCATCGCTCTCGAAAAAGAAATAAAAAGAAAAAACTCATACACACCATACATATTACCCCACTCTCTCATTGGCCCATATTATTTCCATCTACCCAATTTATTTTACCCTTTGTTCACCCTATTATTTATTTATTTTTACCCATATTTTTTACTTATCTGCCTACACCCTGGATGTAAGGAGCATCAGCAGACACAAGGTTTTCACAATCATTGCAAATGTTACATCTTTATACAACTGTCTTAACAAATCTAGGCTATTCTAACACAGCTCTGCAGTTTCAAGTACTTTCCTCTAGCCACTCCAATAAACCATAAACTAAAAGGGATATCTATAATGCATAAGAATAACTTCCAGGATTACCTCTTAACTCTGCTTGAAAGCTCTTACTCCCTGAAACTTTATTTTGTCCCATTTCTCTCTTCGCCTTTTGGTCAAGATGGCTTTTCTCAGTCCCTTAATGCCAGGTCCCAGCTCATCCTGATACTTCTGTCCCATGTTGCCAGGGAGCTTTATACCCCTAGGAGTCATGTCCCACGGGGGGATGGCAGTGAGTTTACCTGATGGCTTAGAGAGAAAGAGGCCACATCTGAGCAACAAAGGAGGTTCTCTGGGGTGACTAGTAGGCATACTTTTAAGTAGGCTTAACCTGTTCTTTGCAGGAATAAATTTCATAGGTGAAAACACCAGGGATGGAATTTTTGTTAATCCGTTGACCTTGAGATAGATCATCCCATATTATCTGGGAGGGTCTGGTTAATCACAAGAGTCCTTAAAAAAGGGAGGCAGAACAGGAGGTCCGAGTGTAGCTATGTGAGAACTCAATCTACTATTGCTGGCCTTGAGGATAGAGGAAGGGGACCATTGCAGGACCATTGCCAAGAAATATGGGTGGTCTGTCAAAGCTAGAAAAGGAGCATTGAATGTCTAGACGCTGAAATGGATTCTCTCCTAGTGCCTGAAAGAATTGCCGTTCTGCCAACGACTTGATTTGAGCCCACTGAGTCCTGTTTTGGATTTTCTAACCTATAGAACTTAAAGATAAAGTTGTATTGGCCTAAGTCACTAAGATGTGGTAATTTGTTATAGCAATGAATAGAAAACAAATATATTCCCCTTTGCTTTAAGGTTATTACATCATGTCTTGTTACTGTCAATCAATTGCTTTTATTATAGTATCTTTACTAGGATTATAGTTTCCTGTCTCATTTGGATTTTTAAACTGGACTGCCCAACTTGTTAGACTAGTTTTACAGCATGAATAGTCTCATGGTAAAGATTTGTAAGATACAGCAACTTTAATGTGTGTACATTGTCACATTTTGACTATTTGGGAGAATTTTTCCACTTGATTTTTGTTTCTTGTCTTGGGGCTGCTACATGAGTTGCTAAGTCACAAAGTTTTAATATAACTTAACCCTCAGTACTATTCATGTATCATTGTTATTGAAACCAAACAATGTATTGGCTGATCTCTAGGACCAGAAAAACCTCATGTTCATATAAAAAGTTAACGATTCTTTCTCGTAAATATCTTGGAAAGGGTTTTGTTCAATTTAGAGAAATTCTAAATTTAATTTTTCTTTTTCTTTAAAAGATTGGCAAAGGAGAGACAGGCTTGCCAAAGAGTAATTTAACCATCATTCTCCAAAGAACAAAAACACTTCACACAGCCCAATTTTAGTATATAATAGAGGAGCAATGTGTTAGTATTAGGATTGTTTTGATCATAAGGATCTCTGCCAGAGCTACCAGAACACAAAGTGTGTGTGGTAGGAGGGGAGGCAGGGGGCTGTAATGGGGAAGCTGGAGTGTCTTACAGAACCCAAGGACAGGAATGTAGTAGGACTCGGCAAAGGCTGGGACCTGGAATTCCAATGCCTCTAGCTCTGTCTCAATGCACATTGGCGCCATTCTCTTCCTTTGTTCCTCACTCCCCATGGTGATATGTAGCCACCAATATCTCCCAAGTTCTACATCTACAGTATAGCCATCCAAAGGGAGTCTCATCTCCCAGTTTCATTTCCTGGGAAGGGCTTTCTTGGGTCAGTTGCCCATCCCTCTGCTAATCAACCCTCTGTAGGTAACTTGGCCATGTTATATGAAAAGAGTGACCTGAGTCACTGAGTGGAGCATTTTCTCAAAAAGATATGTTCTCAAAAAATGGCACAGTAGGGTGAGGACTGGACAAACAAAAATATTAGTATTTGATGTCATGTATTGCTGCTAGGGTGTGACACTTTTATGACGTACCATAAGGCTCATTTGTCCTAGAAAATTGATTTTTCATGGGCTCTTTAAGTAGTAGGTGCATTAATTGGTGTCGGTGTTATACTCATAGGAGTCTTTTCTTGTACTTACAACTTCATGACATGGTCCTACTTCCCAATGGTGAAATCTTAAATGCTATATGATTATTCAGCCATTTTCTGGAAAGTCCCTTTCTTCCTGTGTAATGCATTGACTGCATTTGGAAGAAGGATTACTTTTAAGCTCTAACCGTAATATGAGGGATATTTGTTTGAAAAATATATGTTATATAATATGTAAATTAAAAATGTATACGCCTTGTAGAAAAATTAGTCCTAATCCCACTACTAAGAAATAACTATTGTTAATATTCTGTGTGTGTTTATGTGAGCGGAGGCTCCTGGGCTTTTGCATTGGAAGGCAGGTGTTTTCCTCTCTGGGGCCAGTAGGAGTGTGAGCATGAGTTAGGAGTAAGCTGCCGCATCCAAGTGGAGGCATGTCAGGAATGAATGACCTCCCCGAGTCTCTGTCTTTTGCTATTTAGGGCAGTGGCAGCATTAGGAATGGAGAGAAGCTGCTTGTTTCTCGCTCATCCAACACGACACCAGGGGCATTCTTTATAGGACACATGGATACTCTTGTGAAGAGAGAAGAAAAAGGCAAGATGGCTGAGCCCAAACTTGACCATATTTTATTTACTAGAACCCTGATATATAAAGTAGCAAAAAGCAAAGAGAAAGCCACACTTGTGTTCAAGACCTTTTTTTTTTGTTCAAGACCTTTTAACACCCAGTGACTCTTCCTTCTAGCACTTGTGACTCAGTCTCTCAGAATCTGACCCTTCTCTCACTTTCTGTATTCTCCAACCCCAAAGGACCTGCTAATCTGGTCAGTTCTGTTATTTAATAATTTCTCCTCCATATGCTGTGGTATAACCCTGTGCTGGTTTGAAAGGATGTATGGACCCTAGAAAAGCCATGTTTTAATCTAAATCCCATTTCATAAAGGTAGAATAATCCCTATTCAATACTGTATGTTTGAAACTTAATCAGATCATCTCCCTGGAGATCAAGAGTGGTTGTTAAGCTGAATTAGGTGACGACATGTCTTTATCCATTTGGGTGGGTCTTGATAAGTTTCTAGAGTCCTATAAAAGGGGAAACATTTTGGAGAATGAAGGAGATTCAGAGAGAGCAGAGCAGAACGACATAGCCACGAGAAGCAGAGTCCACCAGCCAGTGACCTTTGGAGATGAAGAAGGAAAACACCTCCCGGGGAGCTTCATGAAACAGGAAGCCAGGAGAAGAAGCTAGCAGATAACACCGTGTTTTCCATGTGCCCTTCCAGATGAGAGAGGAACCCCGACTGTGTTCACCATGTGCCTTCTCACTTGAGAGAGAAACCCTGAACTTCATTGGCCTTCTTGAACCAGGGTATCTTTCCCTGGATGCCTTTGATTGGACATTTCTATAGACTTGTTGTAATTGGGATATTTTCTCAGCCTTAGAACTGTAAACTAGCAACTTATTAAATTCCGTTAAAAAAAAAGCCATTCCATTTCTGGTGTATTGCTTTCTGGCAGCTAGAAAACTAGAACAAACCCACCATTAATTTATTTAATTAATCTATTATTGACATTTTGGTGGTTGTTAATTATCACACAATATAAAGCACAAAAATGTGCAAAATATACATTACACAAAGGGTTTGTATCCAGAATGTATAAAGTCTCCTACAAAGCAATAATGAAAGACAAGCAACCTAATGAAAGACATGCAAATAGCTTGGACATTCACTTCAGAAAGAACAATGTACAAATGGCCAGTAAGCATATGAAAACGGGATCACATCATTAGTAATTAGGGAAGTGAAATTTTAAATTACAGTGAGATAACATTGCACACCTACCAGAATGCCCAATTTTTAAAAAACTATGGAGCATCTAAGTCCCTGAGCCACTGTTGGACACTCAGCAGCCTCTCCCTTGGGTGCCCCTGCTTCTCCAACTCTGCTTACCTTCTTCCATGGAAGGCTGTTTCTCCAAGGAAGAGCCTCCACTCTTGACACCTTCACTGATTCAAATAAGAGTGACAACTTGTTCTTTTTGGGCTGAGGATTGTACCCACAGAAGAATTCAACAGAGAAACAGCAGGAAGACCCCTTCCTCCGCCCAAAGGAGCACTGGTGTGAAGATAAAAGAAATTAGTGAAGGCATTGAATAAATTTACCTTCCGTGGTCCTGCAATTGAACATCCAGAGTAAGAAGAAATAACTACAGGATGAGCAGTGCAAAAACATGCCAGGTCCTTTTAGATAGTGGACTGGCTGTGGATGACTAGCGGAAAGTTTACAAGATTTATTAAGTGCTTGTAGCTCTCTGAACCTGAGCTGAAGATTTCCTTGCAAGGAAATCCTTGGTCACATGTTCAAATTTAACAACTCATATAATACAGCCATTTGGAGCCCACTCACATAGGCTAGTGTAACTCATTCATGTAATAAGTTTGTGGGGTTGGGGAAAGCTATGCTGTGTAGTCTTGAAGTCCCTCATTGAAATACAGTAAAGCAGTAGGTGTCTGAGAGGTGCAATAATGGGATGTTTTAGCGAAGCCCGGAAACCTCAAGATCATAAATGACTAAGTCTGTCCAAAGGCTCCAGGCCCTCCCTCTGTAGACTTTAAGAGGATGCCAACATCTTGAACAACACTTGGTGAAGCTGCGAGGAAAGGATGGAGAAAGGCCACCACTCAGCTGTACTGCTAGAGGAGCCTTCCGAAGCAAAAGGAAAATTCTTCTGGTGTCTCCAGTGTGACCACAGGAGCAGCACTTAGAGAGGCCATCTTCTCTCTCTCTAGTGATGTGGTTGCACAACCATCTGCCTTGAAACTAGGGTCTTTGTTCTTTTTTTTTTTTTTTACATGGACAGACACCAGGAATCGAACCCGGGTCCTCTGGCATGGCAGGCAAGCGTTCTTGCCTGCTGAGCCACCATGACTCGGGTGTTTGTTCTTATTTGACTAGAAGCCCAAGGGAATAATGTCCAAACAGCACAGCGGAATGTAAGACCAAATTTTGTTACTGTTTAACTTTTACAAAGTTAAACGCATATCTACTTACCCTATGACTTAGAAATTAACACTCTGAGGTTTTTACCCAAAAGAAATGAAAGCATATGTCCACAGAAATACGTATGTAAAGGTGTTCATAGCAGCTTTTGTTTTCAAAGAGATAATAGTGATATTGTTGCAGGGTTCAGAAAAAAATTGTGCATGAAAAATTAAGTATGCAAAGCCATTATATCCTCAAGATTTAGTTAATAAAATGCCCTAAAGAGAGAAGCTCAGTAGTAGATTTTTTTGGTTCTGAAATCCTTTTATTTTTCATATAGCTGTGCATTTATCATCACAATCGACTTCTTTCTCTTTTTGTGTGTGTGAAAAATAACATATATACAAAAAAGCAATAAACGTCAAAGCACATCACAACAATTAGCTGTAGAACAGATTTCAGAGTTTGGTATGGGTTACAATTCCACAATTTTAGGTCTTTACTTCTAGCTGCTCTAAGATACTGGAGACTAAAAGAAATATCAATATAATGATTCAACAGTCATACTTGTTTGTTAAACCCTGTCTTTTCTGTATAACTCCACCATCAACTTTGATCTTTCCCCTACTCTTTAGGGGTATTTGGGCTATGCCTGTTGTAATTTTTTCATGTTGGAAGAGGCTGTCGATGATAGGGGATCATAACAGCTTTTTAATTCATAAACTAGAAATAACTCAAATGTCCATCAGCAGGAGCCTAGATAACAAATTGCACTCTAGTCATACAATCAGAAGGAACAGATTATCAATACACACAATAAAATGTATGACTCTTAGACACATTATGCTAATCAGAAAACATCAGGTATAAAAGACATGATTCAGTTTATGTGAAGTTCAAGAACTAATCACTAATTTATGGTGCTAGAAATCAGAGCAGTAGTAGCCTTTGTGGGGCAGGGGTATTGACTTGGGAAGGTCATAAGAAAACTTTCATGGATGATGGAAGTATTCTGTGTTTTGATTTGGGTGATGGTTCTGTGGCTTTTACATTTGGCAGATCTTATCGAACTGCAGGTTCAATATCTGTGAATTTTACTATGTATAAAATATATCTCAGAAAAATGTTGCAGTGCATGCATATGGACTCCATATTACAAGGGTGTTTCCAAGCTCTTCTCCTTACACCTTTTTGCTCAAGATTACTTGTGAATCTAGTTGTAAAAATCCATCAGCTGTCATGAATGAGAAACAAGACCTAATAGCAGTGGCACACCTGTGCTCCATCTGTTGGGGGTCAGATGTAATAAATAAAAGACTTGAACAGTTTCTTTCTAAGATGTTGGGATCATTCAGCCTCACCCATGATTATTTATTTAGATTTAAATTGGCCAAAGTTGAGCTCTTGGATCAAGAACAAGGACATTTTTTTTTTTAAATTGGCATTCAAAATGACAGTAGTTTACTGAGATGGATGATGTTTTTCTGGAACTAAATCTTTGCTCCCAAAATGACGCTGAACCTGGCTGTTATTCTATAATCTTTTGAATTCAGCATCTTCCTGCTACTATGGGCACCCAGATGATAATTTTCCCACTAATTTCTTCTGTTCGAGCAAAAATTCCAGTTAAACATCATGTATAAGTATAAGTTCAATTTGCTTCATGTGGGGCAGAGGCATCTACTCTGTCTTTTTAATTTTTTTGGCATAGGCAGGCTCTGAGAATTGAACCCGGGTCTCCGGCATGGCAGGTGAGAATTCTGCCACTGAGCCACCATTGCCCGCCCTGTTTCTTCTTTTTAAATGCTTAAAAAAATCTGGCGCCATTCATGTTGGAAACCTAACTGCCAATTCCAGCACTGAAATTCCATGCAGAACTTGGTGACACGGTGCACTCAGATGATCCAGGAAGGGGCAGACACGTTCTTAATGCTCCTCACACGTATTGTGTATCGTCTTTCAGAAAAGTTGTTCCAGTTTGTCATCTTACAAGCATTGGCAAAAGGATGTGTTTTTATCACATCCTCACTAACTTTTTTTTAAGCTTTACTCATCTGATGGGAAAAATTGACATTTTGTTTTAATTTGTATTTCTCAAATTCCTACTGAGTTTGCATATCTGTACTGTTGATAGGGAAGCAGAGAGGTGCAGCTCCTCTGGAGGGCAGTGTGGTGGTTCCATAGCAGTCTGGGGGTGGGGTTGCCATATGATCCTGAAACCCCATTGCTCAGTATATACCTGGAACTGAGTGTGGGGGACACGAATGGACATTTGCACAATCGTGTTTATGGTGGCACTGTTCCCTATTCACAGTGCATGGAGAGGGCCTAAGGGTTCGATGCCTGAGAGATGGAAGGGGGAACTATAGTACATACATATAATGGACCACTGAGCTGCTGCAAGAAGGAATGAAATTGTGAAGCATGCAACTAGGTGAATGAATCTTAAGGACTTTATGTTGAATGAAATTTCAGAAACAAAAGGACAAATATTAGCATGTCTCACTCATATGGAGTAACTATAATGCACAAATTTAGAGAGGTGAAATCAAGAGCATGGGCTCTCAGTTCGGGGCCTATTGCAAAGCAGCCTAGATTGTAATCTCTTATAGCAGTCACATGTATTCAGGAGTTGTAAACCGAGTTTTCTAAATTCTGAGATACTGACTTATTAGTGTACAACCTGATTGTTCCCTGAAACTTCAGGTATTTGTGTGACACCTGAGACTCAGTGTTAGAGCACTGAAGCTTTGAAAATCAGCATTACCCCATACAGCAACTGTTAAAAAAATTGAAAAAGTGATGGGACTTCAACTAGAGTTATGAATGAAGCTGATCTGGACAGAACAAAGGTAAATCAGAATACAGGGTAAAGGATGATATGGTCCATATTTTAAAACTTCAACTTCTGTGTGAGACCAAAGGGAGAGATGTTTATGTGGTGCAAAGTTTATATTTTGGTAGCACATTATCTAATTTAACTTGCATGGTCAGTTTATTTGAACACCATAATTACATGGAATCTTGAGTAGGGCATGAGATATTGTTGGTTTGTACAGATTAGTGTGATGCTCTAATATATCCCAGAGTAATTTGGGCAGAGAATAAAAAAGTATTTGCAAAGTCCCCTTGGGGGACTGAGGAGAAAGGGGGAAATATTCCATTTCCCCATTTGGAGAATTTCTGATATTTTCACAAGCAGTGGGGACAAAATAATTCAGTAGGCTGAGCTCTCAATGTTGGGCTACCCCTATGAAACTTATTCCTGCAAAGGAGAAGCTAAGCCTACTTTTAATTATGCCTAAGAGTCACCCCCAGAGAACCTTTTGTTGCTCAGATGTGGCCTCTCTCTCTAAGCCAACTCAACAAGTGAACTCACTGCCTCCCCTACTACATGGGACATGACTTCAAGGGGGTATAAATCTCCCTGGCAACGTGGGACAGAACTCCCGTGATGAGCCAGAACCTGGCATCATGGGATTGGGAAAGCTTTCTTCACCAAAAGGGGGAAGAGAGAAATGAGACAAAGTAAAGTTTCAGTGGTGTGTGGTAAAGCCCATTTATACTCCTTATTTTAGCTTATGCATTCATGTCGTTCTTAGAAAGTCCTTTCCTTTTCCAAGATTATATTAATGTTTATGGTTGTTTTCATGTGAATTTCCTGAATTCTGCTGAAGTGGAACACATTTCCATGTGCTTTTTGGCTTATACTTCTGTAAATTATATGTCAATATCCATAGCCACTTTTCTATTGGGACATCTGTCTTTTTCTTACTTTGGCTTTGTGGGTACTCTTTACGTCTTCTAGATGTTAGTTGTTTTTTTTTGATATATAAGGGCAGCTATTTCTCCAAGGCTGTTGCTTGCCTGATTATAAAGTTCTCAAGTTCCTACCTTTTCTCCTCAAAACTGGTAGACATTGATCCTTTGTATCTGATTAAGATAGCAGAAGCAAATAGGAGACCAGTCTGATCTGGGATGCATTTTTAGGGCTCTCTCACTTGAAAGCTATGAAAGCCTGACGTGATCATCCAGGAAAATGATCACGTCAGAGTCTGTGAAATTAAGGCAGAGCTTAGAAACCAGCACAGTTCTGAGAATCTCAGAGAGTAGAACTGGGGACACACCCCTGCCAAGCCTATCATTCCCTCTTATTTCTCTTCCCAGTTTATACTGTAAATGGCAGATTTCTTCACATGTCAAGGAACACTTATTCAGCAAATATTTATCTGTTCTTTGCTAGGCACTCTGACCTTATGGAGCATATAGGTGCGTATTGTGAAACTCACCAAAATTTGTATCTTTGAAACTGCATGACCCATGACTCTGTGATCCAGGAGATCTTTTCCATGATTAGATTTGGGTCATATCTGTGATTGGTGATTACTTTCAAATTATGTGGTTGAAGTTGGGGAGGAGGGGTTTCCAAGAGAAAGGAGAAATAATATTGCATATTCTTACCAGAATAATTGGGGAAGAAGTTACTGAAAAGAAAAAGACAACAGATGTTGGTATTATAGAGATTTATATGTCGGGATGCTAGTCATTGCTTTCTTTTATCTTTGCAATAAAAGTTGTTTTGAGTATGTGTCAGGTGTTAGTCTCTTTATATTTTGCTTGGAATATGTGTTTTTAATTTGCATACTGATGTCTTAATCTGCTAAGAAAAGGTTTCTTCTGCCATTATTTCTTCACGAACACCAAGAATTACATATTAGATTAAAATTCCTTTACCTTTCTTTATTTTCATTTTATTATACTTTCCTTTTCATTCCAAAATGGCTGTCAGATTTGTTTTATTCATTCATTCATCCAACAACCATTTATGGGTGTATCTTTTTTGTGCCAGGCCTGAATAATTGAATTTTTTGCATTGTTATGCTGTTCTTTGTTACCTTCCAAAGTCTGTTTAATTTTCACTTTGCTTGAAATCATAAAATCATAAATCTTACTTTTCATCCTATTTTCATTTCTTTCCAAGGCTTTCTGTACCCATGGAGCAGCAGCCAACCAGGAGACAGAAACCACTCATTAATATTAAACAGGGAAACTTCAATGTAAACAATTATTAACTATTACAAGGGATTGACGTAATAAGAGATAGCCTAGTAAGAAGTAAAGAGAACTCTAAAGAATGTATGACTAGCAGGAATAATGAGCGGCCATAGCCTCTAGTGCTGAGATAATGAAGGAAATATTTGAAAAAATAAGGGCTGAGAATTCCCCAGAACTCATGGAAGACATTGGTCTATAGATTCAGGATCAACAAATCTCAAGAACAATAAATAAAAATATAATACGTCTGCTTCCAATTAAGATACAGAGAGATGAGAAGGGCTTTAACTCCCATGGTAACTATGGAAAAAAATAAAACTAGACAAAAGTCAGACTTTATCAAAAGCAGTGGATACAAAGTGGTCTTGATGAAATGAATTCCAGAGAGGGACAGACCCTCTGTAAGTGAGTCGACAACTACAGCAGCTTTCAAGTCTGGAGAAGGCACCAATTCTTGGTACATTTGTCTGGCCACAGACAAATAGATTTTGCAGGATAAGAAGAAATCAGATGAGTTTTAGATGTCAATATAGGCTGATAAGACACATTAGAAAATGTAAGACGGCCAAACACAAAAACTGTGACCTAACAATACTCACCCTTCTCTCAAATTTTGCTAAGAAAGTGGTAGTCGGGGAGAAGCAGCTGGAAAGCAGAGAAAATCACTATGCCCTGTGCTTTCTCATAGTGATTAGCTTCTGTGGCCCTGTTGGAGTTGAATCTGAAGTTTGTGAACCAAACATAAGTGGAATATCACCCCAAACTCCCAGCTCAAATACTGGCAGTATAAAAATGCAACAGCATGTGTAGGATGAGTTGTGTTAGTTACATGTGACTACATTCTAAGTGATACTTGGCCTTGCACTTTCTCAACTAGACTCTTGGGAGAGATCCAGATTCTAGCTAGTAGATAGAGGAAAGGACTTCCAGTCTCTAGGAAATAAAACAAAACATCATGCTTTAGCCTCCACTGTTCTTTTATACACAGGTGTCATGAGCACAAAAACTAAGACATGCAAAGAAACTGGAAAATATTACCAGTAATCATAAGAAAAGAAACAATAACTGCAGACACAGATAACTCAGTGATTGAACTTATTAAATAATTTCTTTAAATCAGCAAGTATAAATTAAAGAGTTTGCAGGGAAAGGTTAGACAGAATGGCTGAACATATAGGGTATTTCAGGAGTATATAGGTGGTCTTAAAACAATTTAGATAGAAATTCTAGAACTGAAAAATATAATATCTGAAATAAAGTTTAATTGGACAGACAACAATATCTCACAGGAGAATCTGTGAGAAATTTGTCTAACCTGAAACAGAAATTTGTCTAACCTGAAGCAGAGAGAGACAGAGATGATTGAACTACCAAAAAAAGTTTATCAGCAAACTGTCGGATTATATTAAACAGTCTAACATTGTGAAATTAACATCCCAGAAGGAAAGGAAAGAAAGAGGCCAAAAAATATCTGAAGACATAATGACCCAAAGTTTTCCGAATTGGTAAAAAAAAAATCAATCCAAGAAGTACTAAAGAAAATCATACTTAGGCACATCACATCAGAGTTAAATTGCTAAAAACCAAAAATAAAGAACAAAACTCTAAGAGTAGCTGAAGAACTATATACAAAGGGACAATGACAACAAAAGTTATGGCTGCATTTTTAACTGAAACAATGCAAGCTAGAGACAACGGAACAATATCTCTAAAAAACCTGTCAATCTACAATTCCTTATCCAGCAAAAGTATATCCTTTAAAATTAGTGTGATAAAGGGGGTGCAAGGGTAGTTCAGTGGTAGAATTCTCACCTGCCACATGGGAGACCTGGGTTCGATTCCCAGCCCATGCACTTACACCCACCCACCCACCCCCAGAAATTCAACAATTGGTGCTGCAATAATGGGATAGTTACATGGGAAAAGGATAAAATGTGACCTTCACTGTACAGTATACAAAAGAAAAAAAAATTAGCGTGATATAAAGACATCTTAGATAAAACAAAACAAATAGAAATTCAAAAATTGCACTACAAAAAATACTGAAGGAAGTTCTTCAGGCTGAAGTGAAATGGTACCAGACAGACTTATCATAGGAAAGAAGGAGGAACACCAGAGATGTAAATATGTGGATAAAACTAAAAGATAAGTTTTTCTTAATTTCTATAAATGACAATTGGATATTTAAATAATAAAGAAAGACATAAAGAGTGATGTGAATACATCAGAGTGAAAATAACAAAGCTAAAAAATGAAGAGATCATAAATTCAGTCAGAGATCAAATCAATTTACCTTAGAAGTTAAATTAAAAAGCTAACTTCTCTTTAAAAGTGGAAGCCAGAAGACAACAGAATGATTTCTTCCATATGCTGAGAGAAAATAATTGTTAACAGTGAATTCCATATTTAGTGAAACTATCACTACATTTACAGAGTATCATATCAAGAAAGAGAATGAAATAAAAATCACATTCAATTTATTTCATGAATGTAAGATTAGTTTTGTATTGGTTTCCTAAACCAATTAATGTAATTAATTGCAGTAACAAATGAGAGAAGAAAAATTATATGCCCATTTTGATAGATGCAGAAAAATAACTGACTAAAAATATCAGCATCCATTCATTTAAACTCAGCAAACTAGGAACAGAGTTTATTCTTAATCTGATAAAATTTATCAACAAAAATCCTACAACAAAATCATACTTAATAGTGAAACACTAAAATGCATTGCCTTTAAAATCTGGTGCAAAATGAGAGTGCCTGCTATAACCACTTTTGTTCAACGTTTTACTGAATGTCCAAGCTAGGACAATAAAACAAGGAAAACATTAAGAATTGGAAAAGAAATAAAACTATTATTTATGACGCTATCGTCTATATAAAAATTGAAATGATTGAGTTGTAGCTTGAGAATAAAATATTTGACCAAAGTTGCTATTTATGAACTCAACATATAAAACTCAATTTCATTTCTATATACCAGTAATCATTAGAAAATGAAAATGTTACAAGGACACTATTTACAATAGTATACAAGGACCTATAGCAAATATAACAAAAAATGTTCAATAGAGAAAATTAGTAAACCCCTTAAAAATATTAAGAAGATCTAAGTAAATACAGATATTCTATGTTCATGGTTTAAGAAACACAGTGTTGTAAAGAATTCCATAGATTAATTTCAATTCCAATAAAAATTGCAATTGTTAGGTGTTTTTGTTTTTTTAAGCTGTGTCAAACTTATTTGCATGGAAATGTAAGAGACCATGATAATCTTGAAAAAAACAGGGAAACATGCCCTATCAAATATCAAAACTAATTATGAAGCTATAGTAATTAAAGCTCTTTGCACACTGTAGATCAGTGGAATAGAATAAAACCCTGAAATAGACAACATATATGTGGGTTTTATTTCAGGTGGACATTTCAATAAACGGTACCAAGACAACTGGTGATTGTGCTGGTTTGAAAGGATGTATGCCCCCTAGAAAAGCCATGTTTTAATCTAAATCCCATTTCATAAAGGCAGAATAATACCTATTCAATACTGTATGTTTGAAAGTGTAATCAGATCATCTCCCTGGAGATGTGATTAAAGCAAGAGTGGTTGTTAAGCTGGATTAGGTGACGACATGTCTCCACCCATTTGGGTAGGTCTTGATAAATTTCTGGAGTCCTATAAAACAGGAAACACTTTGGAGAATGGGAGATTCGGAGAGAGCAGAGAATGCTGCAGCACCACGAAACAGAGAGTCCACGAGCCAGCGACCTTTGGAGATGAAGAAGGAAAACACCTCCAGGGGAGCTTCATGAAACTGGAAGCCAAGAGAGAAAGCTGGCAGATGACCCTGTGTTCGCCATGTGCCCTTCCAGCTGAGAGAGAAGCCCTGACTGTTCGTCATGTGCCTTCTCACTTGAGAGAGAAAACCTGAACTTCATCAGCCTTCTTGAACCAAGGTATCTGTCCCTGGATGGATGCCTTTGATTGGACATTTCTATAGACTTGTTTTAATTAGGACATTTTCTTGGCTTTAGAATGTTATTTAACTAGCAACTTATTAAATTCCCCTTTTTAAAAGTCATTCTGTTTCTGGTATATTGCATTCCGGCAGCTAGCAAACTAGAATAGTTATACACATTGAAAAAATTACATTAGACTCTTAATTTATACAATGCTCAAAAATTACTTTTAGATAATTAAAGACCTAAAATTAAAAGATAAAACCATAAAGCTTTTAGAAGATAATATATATAATATCTTGTTTTTAATCTCAGGACAAATAGAGTACAAATTACAAAAGAAATAATTGATAAATGCAGTTAAATTAAAATTAAGTAATTTGTTATTAAAAGACACCAAAAACATGCCACCAACTAGAAGACATCTGCAACATATATAACTAACAAAGAGACAGTATCCAGAGTATATGAACAACTCCTGCAATACACTGAATGAACATGAAAACCTCAGAAGATTAAAAAATGGCCAAGAGAATGACAGCATTTCATAGAAGAGGAAGACAGATGGCCTATAAACACATGAAATAATGTTCAACCTCATACATAATTGTGTAAATGAATGTTAAAGCCACTTACCAAAGTTGCAAAATTTTTTTAAAATACCAAGTATTGGAGAAGATATGGGACAAAAAAATTTCACCTACTAATAGTAGGAGTATAAATTTCAAAGTACAATCACTTTGGAAAATACTTTGACACTATCTAAGTTAGAAATGAGTATACTCTATGAACCAACAATTCTTCTCTGAGTTTCTAGAACTAGGAGACAAAAATGTCTATAGCATTTTAGATTTTAACAGCAAAAAAACTGTACACAACTCAAACAGTAGAATGGATAACTAATTGGTATATTCATATTAGCTATAATATTCATATTCAATACTACATAGCAGTGAAAATGAATGAACATGGGTGAATATCACAACTATACTGTTGGGTGAAAGAAGCAAATCACAGAAGAGTTCATATTTCATGATCCCATTTATGCAATGTTCAAACAAATAATGGTTTATTTATGGAGTTATCGTAGGTAGGAACAAAACTGAAAAAAGTCACAAAAATGATGAACAAAGAATGAAGAACACAAAAGGGGAAGGAATTTGGGGAGGGGCATCTAGGGAGGCTCTGTTGTGATAGTGTTCTATTTCTTAGCTTAAGTGGTAGATCCATCTATGTTGACTTTTTAATTGTTCTTCAAATTATGCATATTAATTTTGTATATGTATTATTTTCCATATTTATATACTATATTTCACATAGAAATAAAACATAAAATAAAATATAGAAATATTTTAATATTTTATTCAGAAATATTTTATATTTATATTTTTATAAATAAAATATAAATTATAAATAAAAATATATAGAAATATTTTTATATTTATATTTTTATATTTGTTCTATAGAAATAAAACATAAAAAGCTGATAAATATCTTCTAGCAGATCTACTAAAAAAATACAAGACTAAAACATATGCATATGTAAGTACAACTGCTTGTTCAATGTCTTTTCCTTCATCCATTAAATCATAGCCTGGACGAGAGTAGATTGCAATTCTCATATTCAGTCCTCTGTACCATTTTCTTACAAGGTGCTCCTCTTTAATTCTTCACCTGAACTTGACTGTCATCTGCAAACATTTGTAGAATAGGCTATTTATAGAGTGGAAAATCTTCCTCTTCCATTGGGCTGTGTGCTAGAACTTCAAGTGTTAGTTTAATTGGAAGTTGGAAAACATTTTTCCTTAGAAACAGGCCAGCTAACACACTACTCTTTTTGACCTTTCTTGTCCATGAACTGGTTGAGTTCTCAGTTCAGGAAATTGGAAGTTCACCCGGAAGGAGAGGAGAGTTTCCATCCCTTGTCTTGGGTCCAGGGTCGACTCTCAGGAGGACATTTTGAAACAAATGAAGATGGCCTTGGCCATTTCAACTTTTCAGGGTGCCCTTTGACATAGCCCTGCTCCATGCTTTCAAAGTACTGACTATCTTCCAGTCATCAAAATTCTAAGGCTTAACAGTCAATGATCTTAGCTGTTAGGAAGGAAACAACCTCAATTTATATGAATGTGAATCAGTTTCTAGGTTACAAACCAGTAGCCCACAAACTCAGTGAAAAGCTACAGAATTTCTATACGAGAGGAAAAGAGAGGTAGCAATGTGATTGGAAGGGGGCAGAAGGGAGACTTGTCTTAAAGACTTTTTTTTAAGACTGAGGCAACATTTAAAAATAATTTCTCAAAAATATCAGATTTCTGCCTTCTGAAAAAATCAAAATATCTATCAGTAATTGCACTTGCAAGTACAAATAGCAACAACGGACTGAATAGTACATCCACTATACATTTCATTCATTGCTTATACAACCCCTGATCCAATGGATTTTAATTGCAACCACTAATTGACACAAACATATTTTGGTGTTGCATCAGAGGCCATTGAAGGCACCAAGATGACAAATCAGATTCTTCAGCTTGGAAGTATGGGCCATTCTAGTAATAACTACTTCCAGTCCACCTTAAACATAGAAATCCTTTGAAATTGTCCCAGCTTCAAGATCTCAAACTCTGAAATTTCCTCTTCTGATGATAACATCTTACGTTTCACTCTTTTCATTATCTCATCTTTGGATCTCAGTGTACAGGAGAGATCTGAGCTAGGGACACAGATTTCAGAACTGTCAGCAAATAGGTCGGTAGTTAAAGGGAGTAAATGCCCAGTGAGAACGGTGGAGGGCTGAGGACAGAACTTTGGGGATCACTAACATATAAGGGACAAACAGAAGATACCAACAAATGAAATAAGAAAGAACTGTGAAAGATGTAGAAGAAATAGAGTTTGAGACATAAAAGTAAGGAGAAGCTAGTTTAAGAACGAATGGACCAACTTAAAGAACATTTCAGAGGCCAAGTAAAATAGGAACTGAAAAGCATTCCAATGTCAATTATGTGGCAGTTCTTGCCCAATTTTTTTGGCTAGCTTAGTAGGAGTGAATGTACATTGTATTAAGATGAAGAGTAAAATGCGAAGTGAGGAAGCAGTGACAAAAGAATATTGTCTAAGAAAAGCCTGGCTGTAAAGAGAAGGAGGCAGGGCAGTTAAGACAAAAGGGTGAGGGGGAAATTTCCTCATGGAAGTGTGAGGAAGATGTGTGGAGCCACATGGGTTTGCAGTTATATGAAAAAGATACACGTGATGTCTACTGTCACCAGCCATTGTCACTCAGCCCCTAACTCACTCTTCTGGACTCTTGGGTTTGTGAGGCAAACCAGTTCTTTGTCAGCTGGCTCCTTACATTGCACCTTTGAGCACTAAAATGCAAGCCTGGAAGGCTAGTTTAGGAAAAATGATTTGTCTTTCCTGTCAGCCAGTTTGTCAGCATCACCTCAGCAACAATCTGTCACCTTGGCAGAAGCAGGTGGTTCCAGTCTTCAGCTATTTTTTTTCGGCCCTCCTAGAATAAGCCCCACTGGGACCCCTCAAAAGTACCAGCATCAGCGGGGCAGTAGCCCCTCTTCAGAAGCCTTCCTCCAAGCTTCTAGATTTTAATAACCCCAATATCTTCTCTAGGGGTGATAGTTGCTTCCAGGTTACCTCATGGCCCTTTATACTTTTTCAGCTCTCCAACACTTGTTTAATTAAGTCTTTATATTAAAAAAAATAGCATGTGTGGGCTACTATTTCCCCAACTAGACCCTGAATGAAACAACCAGGGCCTCCATTTCTGGTGGTAACCAAGGATGAGAGCTGTAAGCGGGCTGGACTTACGCGCTTCCAGTTGGTATGAATTGAATGTCTTTCTAGGTCAGAGTCAGTGACATTAAGAGCTGTACATGCTTCCTGGGCCATGCACTACTCCCCCCCCCCCCCCAAAAAAAAAGAGCTGTACATGTTTACCATAGTTTTAAAATAGTATTTTAAATGCAAATGAAAATTTATAGATGTTGATGAATTATGCATTAAAGATACTGCACTTAAAAATGTGTTTTATTTTTTCCCTCATGTAGGTATTAATGTAAAGCATATTGAACCAAAATGTTATAGTTGCTTTATTGGTGGTTAACTTCTTTTGTTCCCGAACCCCCATTCACTCATCCTGCTATTCAACGTACATGAAAATGTCTATTTGGCCTTTGTATTTCTTAACCAATGGATTTAGGGCCATGGACACTGGTGATTAAAATGTGAAAGCTGTGGTTTCAGTGCTGTTGCTGGTTTCAAAATTTTCTTCCAGTTCACAGAGAAGATAATCATGAGATGCCGGGGAAAACAATTGCTTTCTTAATACTGTTAGAGGAGTCATTGCTCAGAAGCCAAAATCAAAGACACTGACGCTTTCAAACAGAAACCTCCTGTGAGAAGAGGTGTGACACAATGTGACAAGGGAACTTCAGTGTAGGTCAAAGTGCCTTTGAATGAGAAATCCACTTTTGCCATCTTAAAACAATTTCTCAAACCCTCAAAATTAGGTTAGATCAATTTTTATTTAACAGCTAAGGGGAAAAAATGCCTCAAAACAAAGCAAAACTACTGACCTAATTCCTACAGAAAGGAAGTAATATATATGTTGAGTGTGGTTCTGAGTCACACTGGGGTTTATTTACCATATCCTGAGTGATCTTTCACTAGCTGTGAGTTTGTTTCCTCTTTAGAAAAACAGGAATTAGAACAGTGCCTCCCTCAAAGGGTTTCTGTGAAGGTCAGTTGAGATAATGTATGTGGAGTGCTTCCCCACAGTGTTAGACAGAGAACATGTTATTTTGAATAGCATGGAGCACATAGCAGGTCCTTATATTTGACGTTCATATATAGAAGACTTCTGAACAACAGGTGACATTACTAGACTTGGGTATCATAAAAAATATTCTTCAAATAATTTGTAATATTAAGTTACTGATACAATTAAGTTATTTTAATATCATTCTCTTAGGTAAGTTAATTTGCAGTTTTAATGTTTCCTACTAATACAATAATCAGATGCAAGATATCAGTGTTTTCACTGGGTTATTCTGTGATCTCCTTTATGGTCAGATAATTAACCAGAGGCACCAACTAAAGGAAGAGGGGCAAATACTATAAATATATTTGATACAAATTTATTTTCAGATATCAGTGTTCTTAAGAAATTATGGTTAGAACACCTTTAAGTAGTGAAAATAAAATGAAAACTCTGGCTTCTATTAGAAAAATACATTTCTCCAATTATTGAAAAAAAATCCAGAATTTACCATTTTAGAAGTTTTAGCATCATAAATAAAACCCCTCACCCCACATTTCACTCTAGCTATGACCCCATTTCTCTGCTCTCTGCCAGAACTTTTCAAATAAATTTTCTACCCTTGCTCTTCTCTACTTCTTACCTCACATCTCACTCTTTCCCTCCACATTATCATCAACAGCCTTCATGAAACACACTGACACATCTGTCCTCTTCATCTTGATGCCTCAGCAGCATTTGATGGCGCTGATCCTCTTTTCCTGGCCTCTGCACACACGTTCTGTTATTCCTTGCATTCCTCCTGTGTCTGCTCCTCTTGGCTGTTTCTTTACTACCACCCTTAAATGTCAACACTTAGCTGGGCTCCCTTCTCTACTTACATGCTCCTCTGAGGTAATCTTAGCTAGTAAAATGACGTTAAATAACATTTACCTACTCATGACTCCCAAACTTGTACCTAGTCCTCCTTGAGCTGTAGACATCACCTACTTGACACATTCATTCAAATTTCTCAAAGACATCTCAAGTTTAACTTTCTAAAATGGAACTCTTAATTTTCTCTACTTTCCCAAACCTATTTCTCCCTCTACATTTATTAAGACAAGTCAGAAATCTACAATTACTATCAAGTAATTCCAAGCAGCAGTGCAATTATAGCTGTTGGGCTGGCTTGCCACACTTGCATAGATTTGGCCATAGGAAGAAAATGAGGCCAGACCTACTTGGGCAATTTTTTACGTACACAAATAGCAAATGCAAGATCAGCATGAAATCACTCCTTGTCCCTAGGATGACCCTGAACCCAAGGGGCCAGATAACAGATGATACAAGCTGTGTCACTGGGGAGCCAAGCAGTTTTATGGCCTGCATTTATACCTGAAGGGGACAAAGCAGAAAGTCCATGTCTTCCCATGGGAATGAGAAACTGTCTCATGGCAGCCTTTTGTAATAGGGAGATGGATGAGAGTGGCCTTGTGACAGCTCCTTGAAGGCGGCCTATCTTGCCATGAAGGACTCCATGGAAGGTTTCAGGAGAGGATCACAAGGCATTCTGCTAAGACTTGGGTCAGAATGTGGTTGAAGTTTGCCTACATGATCTATATGCAATGAGCAAGGTCACCAGGGTGCCCATGTCAGAGCTATTACCCTGTAGTTACCTCTGACTCAATCCCTTCTTCTACCCCCATGTTCAGCCCATTAAGCTGTTGGCTCTACTTCCAGAATATATCTGCTTTGCATCCCTACAACCATTATAAATTCAAGCCTCATCACATCCTATTCGAACTACTATACAGTCATCACTTGTGCCCTCTTATAACTCATTCTCTACACAGCAGAGTAATATTTTGAAAACGCAAATCGGATCACAGTGTACCTTGGCTTACAAAAATGTCAGTGGCTTCCAATTAAACATCAAATAAAATTCACTCTTAACCATCATCTGGCCTCTAATGACCCTTTCAATGTCGTCTCATATTATGCCTCTCAATAATGATGTTTCAGTCATGATGGTGATTTTAGTCTCAGAAGATACCAAATATTCTTTCCCACATCAGGAACATGTGGCACCAGTCTTTTTTAACCTGGCTGGTTCCTGCTAAACAATGAGATCTCAGCTCAAATGTTATCTTTGTAGGGGGGCCTCCTAATCTATTAAAAGCAGTCATTTGGCCCCCAGTTACCCTCTGTCCTATTATCTTGTATAGATTCTAACAGGGATCTGTAATTTTCTTATTCAAATGTCTACATGTATTGTTGGTTTCCCTCTTAAAAGAAGGTAAGCTTCAAAAAAAGCAGGAACTTGTATGTCTTTTTACTGCTATGTCCCTAACACCCTGTCAGACACAATAGATTCTCCAATATTTGTTGAATAAAAAAATAAGTTATTTCTAGTGCATTTTAAATAAAATAAACTAGGGTAAAAATATCAATACTCTATGTTTTTTCCTATCAGTTAAACACAGCAAACATTTTCAAGGTTAATTTCATTTTGCTTTTCTAGTTTACTCCCTTCGATCTTCATGTCAGATTTAATAAAATAACTACTACATAAGCCAGGAGTCATGACTTACACATCCTTGCATGTTTATGGAGTTAAACCAACAATAATCAAATCATTTATTATTTTTAAATGTAAAAATGTGTTTATTCACAATCCTTGAGAAGTTACCATTCCTTCAAAAAATTCTTTATGAACAAAATGCCAAGAAAAATTTCAATAGTAAGCTTATGCCAACCAAAAATATACATTTGACGTATACAAACTTTAAAAAGCATACACAGGCAATGTGAATGTAAATTACCTTTAAAATATTTCCAATGACATAGTTACAACTTAAATTATGTCAAAACAGACATAAATAATAGCATTATCTGATGTATTATGTTTACATATTTAGTCAAAGTGTCATTTATTTCTATGACATTAAAAAAAAGAAATGAAACTACAGATGTCCTTGCCTTGCAGTTCAAATATTGAAAGGGCCACATGATTTTTTTTTAAGTACAGCAAGAACTTTTATTTTACTATTTATATCTGGACCTTCCTATGTTTTTAAGAACATGCACTGTCATTGTTGCAAGAAAAATAAAATAAAAAAACACTATGGAAAAAAGTGAAAAACCGTTTGTTTACTATAATTTTACTCAATCCTCAACAAAATCAAGTAAAGCAATTACGTCAGGGAGTGTTTTGCCTTTTAAATTGATACATAAATTTTAGGGAAAAGAAGAGCTAGCTATTGTATATCATAAAATGTAGCTACGTATATTGACATAATTAGTTCCATCCTGTTAAAGAACTGTGTACTATAAGGCAAAGAAAAGCTTAATATCAATTGATCCTTTCATAACAGAAATCATTTTATTTACTTTGAAATACCCGTACCCGTATTATGTCTTTTTAGTTTTGCTTCCCTAATAAATCATGCACAGAGAATATGTTCTGGGTAAAATCTTTCTCATTTAAGATTGGAAATGCAGAATTTTTTAAAATGACATCAAGAAATTTAATGTCAATTAACTTAAGCCAATATTCATTTACAGTGACAATGTAAAATGAAGTGAAAATCAAATATATATTTTCTTAAATATTACTT
This sequence comes from Tamandua tetradactyla, assembly GCF_023851605.1. Taxonomy (NCBI): domain Eukaryota; kingdom Metazoa; phylum Chordata; class Mammalia; order Pilosa; family Myrmecophagidae; genus Tamandua; species Tamandua tetradactyla. The sequence goes on from NC_135350.1 coordinate 10,188,728, forward strand.
TTGATTATTACCAACTTTAAATGTCCAAACCCTGAAGGACTATTTTTATCATATTACCCTTTGTTCACATTCAAACAATATTATCAAACTAGGATATACAATAAGTGTTGAAAGAAACTGAATACTTTAGCATTCCTTTGGGGACATCTACTCAAATTAATTATGCTTACTACTAAGCAATAAATTTCTAATAAGTCATAGAAATAAATAATTCTGAAAAAGGGAACAATATTCTATATCTGAATCTGGCAATCCCTCTTCATGCTCCCTTCATATCCAATGAGAAGTAAAAAAAAAAAAATGCTTTAATATTTTCACATTTAGATCCTGAAATAGACTTAATAAAGCATTCCCAGTGACATTAATAAAATTATTTTAAAGAGTGAAAATCTAAAGAATGCTATGAAGAAAACAGGTAATTAAAATAAACTTATTCAGCAGCATGGCAATGATTTCTTTTTTCTTGAAATGCAGAAGGCAGATGATGAAATTGCACTTAATTCTGAAGCAATTCAGATATATCCTATTATTCCTATTCCCTTCTAATAAACATTTACAAAATGGTTTCTTACCTCCCCTTTACAAAAAGGCTTGGCACAACCATTTATACATTCTGGTTGATTTTTAACATTTGGTAATAAACGAGATCACACAATTTTACCCTATCGATTCTGTTGATCTGTAGCAGAATGCTTTATGACAGAATCAGACAGTTCTAATACAGGATTTACAAATCCGGAATACTCAGAATTGCCATTATCATCCATTTCAGCACTAACAAAATCATTCTCCCACTCCAGCCCATTGGAATCATCAGAGGCTGAGGTAGGATTACTTCCAGTCTTCTTGCTGCTGTACTTAAGTGCTGCCCGGAGAATATCTTCCTCTGTTTTGGAACGTTCTCTCATTGGAAGCATTCTATTCATTCCTATGATGTGAACACAGAGTTTTTAGAAATCTCAGTGAAGATAAAAAGCTAAATTTAAAGCTCCCCAGTTAACCATATATTTTCATTTAACTATCAGACTTGATTTGTGAATTATCTTAGTCTTATAGAGGCTTTTCTAAGGGTCTAATCCTGAAGCATGCCTTAAATAAAAATATTAATACTCACCAAGACACAGTTTGATATAACTTGATCATCTGATAAAGATGACATTTCTAAAGAGCCATAAATAAAACAGAATGGATGGAGGACTTCAATTGCTATAAATTTTATATGGCCAAATCAGTTTATCTTCCAAGGCCCTTTCCTATTCAGATGATCATTTCATTTCCCAGAGAATAATAACAACTATAATGACAATAAAAACACATACACCTTTCCAGCACTTATTAGATTCCAGTTCATGTTGCAAGCATTCCACATATATTAATGATTAATCCAAACAACCCTATGAAGAAAGCACTAGCATTATCCCCATTATATAAATGGAGAGATTGGAACAGAAAGAGCAATGTGATCTGCCTGTTATGTGGCTCGAAAGTAGTGGAACAAAAATATGAAACATGTAATCTGGCTCCAAAGTCTGTGCTCTCATACTATTCTGACTTCATACCACAACAGAAGGAGAAATTTCTAGAGAAAAGCTGATCTAGATCTAATACTGAACAGAAATAAATTGGTTGGTAAAGTGAAAGTATAACAATCTTGGAAGAAAAATAATGTCACTTTACTGACAGATGGAAGGTAGGAAGAACAGAAGAGAAATCTGAATTTATAAGTGTAGAATGAACACCAGTAGTAGAAATGAAATCGAGAATTAGCAAAAGATAATAAGAGAATACCAAGACACATTAACTATTTAATTTTGTTCTCTGACCTTAAAAATAATAGATCCTACAATAATAAAAGAACATTTAAATCCATATGACTGTTGCCTGTCACCCTTAACAAATCACAAACAGCCAAGATGGCAGCTTAGCAAGGTGTGGGATTTAATTTGTCCTCCAGAACAGCTACGAAATAACCAGAAACAGTACAGAACAACTCCTGGGGCCACGTCAGTGACCAGACACACAGCGTACCCCAGTCTGGACCAGCTGGACTGGTTGCGAGCCACCCCAGAACCGTGAGTTCCCCAAGCCACAGTGGCCACTGTCTCTCCCCCACAGGCTGCTTCCCAGAGGGTAAAGGAAAGGGACTTCACCAGCAGCAGGGGCTGAGCAAAACTAAGCTTCAAGTATGGAATTAATTCACAAATTCTGACTATTAAAAATAGGTCCCCAGCTCAGGTGAACCCAGTCAAAGTGATTTTCACCCTGGTGCCAAGGGGGCAGGGCTGACAGAAAAAGAAAAAAAAAGAAACAGAGGTTTTTGTGGCTGTGTTTCTACAAAGGCTTGACTGCCTTTGGATACAGTGGCAGGACTTCTCAGGCTGCAAATACCCCAGGCATAGGCAGAAACAAGCTTGTTTGAGAGCTTGTCTGGAGCTTGTGCCATCCCCAGGGGAGGGGTGAGGCCCAACTCAGGTGGAATCCCTACCTCAAGGAATTCAGACCACAGCGCTTGGTAATTTGAAACCATTAAAACCAGCTTACAACCTCTCCTCTGTCTCCACCACACCCCCAGCAGGGAGAGTCTGCCAAAGTTAAAGGTAATGCATCATCTTGTGATGGTGGGACCTGCAGGCAGACAAGCACCACATACTGAGCAGGATAAGAAAAACAGAGTCCAGAGACTTCACAGGAAAGTCTTTCAACCTGCTGAGTCTTACCCTCAGAGAAAACTGACACAGGTGACTCTTTCCTCCTGACAGGAGGCCAGTTTGGTCTGGGAAAATCTGGCTGGGGTCTATAATACCTGAGTAGACCCTCTGAAAGGTGGGAGGAAAAAGGTACCATACAGGCAGGGCAAGAAACAAGAAGACAAGAACTGAAAAATTCTCCTCTGTTAAACAAAACCTAAGCTAGTGGTCCACAAAAAGCTGAACTGAATGTCAAAGAACAGACAGACAACAAATTCATCCAGCAAGAAAACCCTAGGTAAAAGAAGTGAAAACAATCTCCAGAATAAACTAATTAAGGTAATTAAATGCCTAGACACCAGCAAAAAAAACAAATCACACTAGGAAAATTGAAGATATGGCCCAGTCAAAGGAACAAACCAACAATTCAAATGAGATACAGGAGTTGAAACAATTAATTCAGAATGTACGAACAGACATGTAAAACCTCATCAAAAATCAAATCAATGAATTGAGGGAGGATATAAAGAAGGCAAGGAATGAATAAAAAGAAGAAATTGAAAGTCTGAAAAAACAAATCATAGAACTTATGGGAATGAAAGGCACAGTAGAAGAGATGAAAAAAACAATGGAAACCTACAATGTTAGATTTCGAGAGGCAGAAGATAGGATTAGTGAACTGGAGGATGGAACATCAGAAATCTGACAAGCAAAAGAAAATATAGGGAAAAAATGGAAGAATATGAGCAAAGACTCAGGGAGTTCAATGACAATATGAAGCACATGAATATACGTTTGCAGGTGTGTCAGAAGGGAAGAGAAGGGAAAAGGAGGAGAAAAACTAATGGAGGAAATTATCACTGAGAATTTCCCAACTCTTACGAAGGCTTAAAATTACAGATCCAAAAAGTGCAGCGTACCCCAAAGAGAATAGATCCAAACAGATGTTACTGCAAGACACTTACTAATCAGAATGTCAGCAGCCAAAGAGAAAGAAAGAATCTTGAAAGCAGAAAGAGAAAAACAATCCATCACATACAAGGGGAGCCTGATAAGACTATGCGTAGATTTCTCAGCAGAAACCATGGATGCAAGAAGACAGTGGGATGATACATTTAAATTACTAAAAGAGAAAAACTGCCAACCAAGAATTTTATATCCAGCAAAACTGTCCTTCAAAAATGAGGGGGAAATTAAAACATTTTCAGACAAAAAATCACTGAGAGAATTTGTGACCAAGAGACCAGCTCTGCAAGAAATACTAAAGGGAGCACTAGAGGGAGATATGAAAAGACAGGAGAGAGAGGTGTTGAAAAGAGTATAGAAAGGAAGACTATCAGTAAAGGTAAAAAGAAGAAAAATTAGATATGACATATAAAATCCAAAAGGCAAAATGGTAGAAGAAAGTACTACCTGTATAGTAATAACACTAAATGTTAATGGATTAAACTCCCCAAACAAAAGACATAGAGTGGCAGAATGGATAAAAAACAGGATCCATATATATTCTGTCTACAGGAAACACATCTTAGATCCAAGGATAAACATAGGTTGCAAGTGAAAGGTTGGGAAAAGACATTTCATGCAAATAACAATCAGAAAAGAGCAGGAATAGCAATACTAATATCCAACAAATTAGACTTCAAATGTAAAATAGTTAAAAGAGACAAAGAAGGACACTATGTATTAATAAAAGGAAACTTCAACAAGAAGATGTAACAATCATTTATATTTATGCACTGAGCCAGAATGCTCCAAAATACACGAGGCAAACACTGAAAACGCTGAAAAGAGAACTAGAAACATCTACCATAATAGTTGGAGACTTCAATTCACCACTCTCATCAATGGACAGGACATCTAGACAGAGGATCAATAAAGAAACAGAGAATTTGAATAATACAATAAATAAGCTAGACTTAACAGACATTTATAGGACATTACACCCCACAACAGCAGGATACACTTTCTTCTCAAGTGCTCATGGATCATTCTCAAAGATAGACCATATGCTGGGTCACAAAGCAAGTCTCAACAAATTTAAAAAGATTGAAATCATACACAACACTTTCTCAGATCATAAAGAAATGAAGTTGGAAATCAATAATAGGCAGAGTGCCAGAAAATTCACAAATATGTGGAGGCTCAACAACACACTCTTAAACAACCAGTGGGTCAAGGAAGAAATTACAAGAGAGATCAGTAAATATCTCGAGGCAAATGAAAATGAAAACAGAACATATCAAAACTTATGGGATGCAGCAAAGGCAGTGCTAAGAGGGAAATTTATTGCCCTAAATGCCTATATCAAAAAAGAAGAAAGGGCAAAATTCCTCTATAGGGATTAACTGTCCACTTGGAAGAAGTAGAGAAAGAACAGCAAACGAACCCCAAAGCAAGCAAAAGGAAAGGAATAATGAAGATTAGAGCAGAAATAAATGTAATAGAGAACATGAAAATAATTGAGAAAATCAACAAAACCAGAAGCTGCTTCTATGAGAAAATCAATAAGATTGATGGACCCTTAGCAAGACTGACAAAAAGAAGAAGAGAGAGGATGCAAATAAATAAGATCAGAAATGGAAGAGGAGACATAACCACTAACATCACAGAAATAAAGGAAGTAATGACAGGATACTATGAACAACTTTATGCTAATAAATACAACAATGTAGATGAAATGAACAACTTTCTAGAAAGGCATGAACAACCAACTTTGATGCAAGATGAAATAGATGACCTCAACAAACCAATCACAAGTAAAGAAAACGAATCAGTGATTGAGAAGCTCCCCCAGAAGAAAAGTCCAGGACCAGATGGCTTCACATGTGAACTCTACCAAACATTCAAGACAGAATTAGTACGAATCCTGCTCAAACTCTTCAAAAAAAGAGGAGGGAAAGCTACCTAACTCATTCTACGAAGCCAACATCACCCTCATACCAAAGCCAGACAAAGATTTTACAAGAAAACTACACACCAATCTCTCTAACGAATATAGATGCAAAAATCCTCAACAAAATTCTAGCAAATCAAATCCAGCAACACATAAAAGAATTATACATCATGACCAAGTAGGATTCACCCCAGGTATGCAAGGATGGTTCAACATAAGAAAATCAATTAATGTAATACAGCATATCAACAAATCAAAGTAGAAAAACCACACAATCATCTTGATTGATGCCAAAAAGGTATTTGACAAAATTCAACATCCTTTCCTGTTGAAAACACTTCAAAGGAAAGGAATAGAAGGGAACTTCTTAAAAATGATAAAAGGAGTATATGAAAAACCCACAGCTAACATCATCCTCAATGGGGAAAAACTGAAAACTTTCTCCCTAAGATCAGGAACAAGACAAGGATGTCCACTATTACCACTGTTAATCAACACTGTGTTGGAAGTTCTAGCCAGAGCAATTAGACAAGAAAAAGAATTAAGGCATCAGAATTGGAAAGGAAGAATTAAAACTCTGTTTGCAGATGATATGATACTATATGTCGAAAACCCCGAAAAATCCACAGCAAAACCACAAGAGCTAATAAATGAGTACAGCAAAGTGGCAGGTTACAAAATCAACACTCAAAAATTTGTAGTGTTTCTATACACTAGTAATGAACAACCTGAGGGGGATATCGAGAAAAGAATTCCATTTACAATTGCAACCAAAAGAAAAAAACATTTAGGAATAAATTTAACTAAAGAGACAAAAGACCTATATAAAAAAACTACAAGAAATTGTTAAAAGAAATCACAGAAGACCTAAATAGATGGAAGGGCATACCATGTACATGTATTGGAAGACTAAATATAGTTAAGATGTCAATTCCACCTAAATTGATCTACAGATTTAATGTAATACCAATTAAAATCTCAAAAGCTTACTCTTCAGAAATAGAAAAACCAATAAACAATTTTTTTTGGAAGGGCAGGGTGCCCCAAATAGCTAAAAGTATCCTGAGAAATAAAAGTGAAGTTGGAGGTCTCATGCTACCTGACTTTAAGTCGTATTATGAAGTTACAGTGGTCAAAACAGCATGGTACTGGCATAATGATAGATAAACTGACCAATGGAATAGAATAGAGTGTTAAGATATAGACCCTCTCATTTATGGACAATTGATCTTTGATAAGGCAGTCAAGCCAATCACCTGGGACAGAACAGTCTTTTCAATAAATGGTGCCTAGAGAACTGGATATCCATGTGCAAAAGAATGAAAGACGATCCATATCTCACACCCTATACAAAAGTTAACTCAAAATGGATCAAAGACCTAAACATTAGGTCTAAGACCATAAAACAGTTAGAAGAAAATGTAAAGAAATATCTTATAAATCTTATACTAGAAGGCAGTTTCCTAGACCTTACACTCAAAGCAAGAGCATTGAAGAAATAAATAAATAAATGGGACCTCCTCAAAATTAAACACTTTAGTTCATCAAAGAACTTCGTCAAGAAAGTAAAAAAGACAGCCTACACTATAGGAGACATCATTTGGAAATGATATGTCTGATAAAGGTCTAGTATCCAGAATATATAAAGAGATTGTTCAACTCAACAACAAAAAGACAGCCAACCCAATTACAAAATGGGCAAAAGACTTGAACAGACACTTCTCAGAAGAGGAAATACAAATGGACAAAAGGCACATGAAGAGATGCTCAACTTCCCTGGCTATTAGAGAAATGCAAATCAAAACCACAATGAGATATCAGCTCACATCTACCAGAATCGCCATTATCAATAAAACAGAAAATGACAAGTGCTGGAGAGGATGTGGAGAAAGAGGCACACTTATTCACTGTTGGTGAGAATGTCAAATGGTACAACCGCTGTGGAAGGCAGTGTGGCGGTTCCTCAAAAAGCTAAATATAGAATTGCCATATGACCCGGCAATACCATTGCTAGGTATCTACTCAGAAGACATGAGAGCAAGGACACAAACAGACATTTGCACACTAATGTTTATAGCAGCATTATTTACAATTGCAAAGAGATGGAAATAGCCAAAATGTCCATCAACAGACGAGTGGCTAAACAAACTGGTATATACATATGATGGAATATTATGCAGCTGTAAGACAGAATAAAGTCATGAAGTATGTAACAACACGGATGGACCTTAAGGACATTATGCTGAGTAAGATAAGCCAGAAACAAAAGGACAAATACTGTATGGTCTCACTGATATGAACTGACATTAGTGAATAAACTTGGAGAATTTCATTGGTAACAGAGACCATCAGGAGATAGAAATAGGGTAAGATATTGGGTAATTGGAGCTGAAGGGATACAGATTGTGCAACAGGACTAAATGTAAAAACTCAGAAATGGACAGCACAATACTACCTAACCATAATTCAATTATGTTAAAACACTGAATGAAGCTGCATGTGAGAATGATAGAGGGAGGAGGGCTGGGGGCACAAATGAAATCAGAAAGAAAGATAGATGATAAAGACTGAGATGGTATAATCTAGGAATGCCTAGAGTGTATAATGATAGTGACAAAATGTACAAATTTTAAAAATGTTTTTGCATGAGGAAGAACAAAGGAATGTTATTACTGAAGGATGCTGAAAATAGATGGTAATTAATATTTAAAAATTTTAATGTAGGTGTGAGACTAAAGCAAAAAATGTTTATTTGGTACAAAATTTATATGTTGACTAGTGCATTTCCTAATATAACTTATGTAGACAGCTTAATTAAACACCATAAGTACACGGAACCTTGAGTAGGACATGAGATTTTGTTGGTTTGTCCACAGTGATGCCCTGATAAATCCCGGAGTGATTTGAACAGTGAATAACAAAGTATTTGCAAACTCCCCTTTGGGGAATGGTGAGAAAGGGGGAAAATTCAGCTTCCCCAAGTTGAACTCTTGATACTCTCATAAGCAGTGAGGACAACTAAAGCTATAGGCTGAGCCCCCAATCTTGGGGGTTGTTCATATGAAACTTAAGTCCACAAAGGATAGGTCAAGCCTTCTTAAAATTAGGCCTAAGAGGCACACCCAAGAGAACCTCTTTTGTTGCTCAGATGTGGCCTCTCTCTCCAGCCAACACAACAAGCAAACTCATCACCTTCCCCCTGTCTACGTGTGACCTGATTCCTAGGGGTATGGACCTTCTTGGCAACATGGGACAGAAATCCTAGAATGAGCTGAGACTTAGCATCAAGGGATTGAGAAAACCTTCTCGACCAAAAGGGGGAAGACTGAAATGAGAGAAAATAAAGTGTCAGTGGCTGAGAGATTCCAAACAGAGTCGAGAGGTTATCCTGGAGGTTATTCTTATGCATTAAACAGATATCACCTTGTTAGTCAAGATGTAATGGAGAGGCTGGAGGAAACTGCGTGAAATGTAGAGCTGTGTTCCAGTAGCCATGTTTCTTGAAGATGATTGTATAATGATATAGCTTTCACAATGTGATTGTCTGATTGTGAAAACCTTGTGTCTGATGCTCCTTTTATCTACCTTATCAACAGATGAGTAAAATATATGGAATAAAAATAAATAATAGGGGGAACAAATGTTAAAAAAAAAAATCACAAAGACTTAACCCAGCAAAGCAAATTATCTCTACAGACAAGATAAAAATATGGGCTGGATGCTAATATAATTTTGTGGATTTGTATCTCATAGAATAACACTGTCTAAAGGAAGATGGGCTGAACAGCAATTGGAAATATTTCTAATGAGCTTTATCCCCTCCTTGCCTAGTTTAACAATTCTGTTAATGATCTGAATAATGACTTAGAAACTCACAGTACCTGCAAATGTTATTAGCATATAATGTAGATGAGAGAATCAAGAATCTAAAAGACCTGAAAAAGGCTACAGATTACATTGATCGCGCTGTTAATAATAATAAATTTAAAGTCTGATGACTAGGATTCAGATATGTTACAACACATGGAGAAATGGTGTTTAGTTGAGAAGACTTAAGAAAGCTAATTCAGATTCTGGGAAGCAAGATAGCAGCATAGTGATGTGTGGAATTTGGTTCATCCTCCAGAGCAGTTAGCCAAGTAGCCAGAAATGACACAGAAAAACTGCTGGGTAAACATCAGTGATCCGACACACGGCGTACACCAGTGAGGACCAGGTGGAACGGCTGAGATTCCACATAGAACTATAAGTGTCCCAAGACACGGAAGCGGGCATGCCTCTGCCATGGACACATCAGGCTGGTTCCCCAAGGGGAAAGGAAACAGAATTTACAGGTAGCAACAGCTTAGCTCAACCAAGCTCCAACTGTGGAATTAACTAACAAATTCTTACTACTGGAAACAGACCCCTAGCACAGATAAACCTGGCATAAGTACTAAAGTAATTAGGAGTTTTTGCCCCAGCAGAGAGGGGGCGGGGCTGACAAAAAACAATAACAACAACAACAAAAATAAAAAACAGAAGCTTTTTGAGTTGGACAAGCACAAAATATTGGAAAAGGGGTGGACCATAAAAATAGGGGTCACAGAGAGCCTGGAGATACATAGAGCCACACACCAATTCAAGCTCTTGATTGACAAACCCAAGGAACTCAAGCTCTTCACTGACAAACCTGAGGAGGAGGGGCCAGGCTCTGAAAAGGCTTTTTTTGCTTTTTTTTTTTTTTTACTTCTTAACAGCTCATTAGATAGAACTGCAAGTATTTAGAGGCTCAAGTACTGCCCCAGGCAAAGGGGGGGGGTGGGGCCCAGTTCAAGTGGAGTCCTTCCTTCAAGGAATTCAGGCCCCAGGGGTTAGAAACTGAAGCAATTAAAGCCCACTACTGCCTAACCTCTGTCTCAACCATGTTCCTGGCAGGGAGAGGTGCTGAAATTAAAGGCACCGCAACACTTTAAGCTGGTAGGAAGCAATGGGCAGACAAGTGCCACATGCTAGGCAGAACAGGAAAAGCAGAGAGTCTAGAGGCTTTACAGGAAAGTCTGACAACCAGCTGTCTCACCCCCGGGGAAAACTGATGCTGGCTACTTTCTCCTTCTGAGAAGTAGGCCTGTCTGGTCTGGGAAAATCTGACTATAGTTTATATTATCTGAGGAGACTCTCCTCACAAAAAAAAAAAAAAAAAAGGCTCCATATAGGCAGGACAAGAAACAGAAAAACAGGAACTGAAAAATTCTGAAAGAGAACCTATGCTAGAGATCTAGAATAAGTTGAAATGAACGTCAAAGAACAAATAGAGAACAAAGCCATCCAGCAAGAATATCCAAGGTAAAAAAGTGAAAACACTTCCAGAAGAAACTAATTAAGGAAATCAAATGCCCAGATGCTAGCAAAAAAATAAGTCATACTAGGAAAATTGAAGATACGACCCAGTCAAAGAGACAAACAAACACTTCAAATGAGATACAGGAGTAGAAACAACTAATTCAGGTTGTTTGAACAGACATGAAAAATCTCATAAAAAATCAAATCAATGAATTGAGGGAGGATATAAAGAAGACATTGGACAAACATAGAGAAGAACTAAAAAATTTGAAAAAACAAATCACAGAACTTATGGGAATGAAAGGCATAATAAAAGATGAAAAAAAAAACAATGGAAACCTACAACAATAGATTTGAAGAGGCAGAGGAAGAGAGGATTCCTGAACTAGAGGACTGGACATCAGAAATCCAACAAAGAAAAGCAAATATAGGGAAAAGAATGGAAAAATATGACCAGGGTCTCAGAGAATGGATTGACAACATGAAGCACATGAATATACGTGTTGTGGGTGTTCTGGAAGAAGAAAAGAAGGGAAAAGGAGGAAAAAGACTAATGGAGGAAATAAACACTGAAAATTTCCCATCTTTCATGAAAGACATAAAATTACAATCAATAAGTGCAGCATATCCGAAACAGAATAGATCCAAACATACATATTCCAAGACACTTACTAATCAGATCGTCAAATGTCAAAGACAAAGACAGAACTTTGAAAGTAGCAAGAGAAAAACACTCCATCATATACAAGGAAAGCTCGATAAGAATATGTGTGGATTTCTTAGCAGAAACCAAAGAGGTGAGAAGGCAATGGTATGATATATTTAAGATTCTGACAGAGAAAAACTGCCAACCAAGAATCCTATACCCAGTAAAATTATCCTTCAAAAATGAGGGGACCATGTAGGAGAACCAGGTTTGATTTACAGCCCATATATCCCCCCCCCCCCCAGAAAAAATCTGCAAATGCTGCCACAATAAGGGGATAGTCACCTGGAAAAATGTGACCCCCATCATATAGCATACAAAAAAAAAAAAAACATTGAGAGGAGGTTAAAATAATTCTAGACAAACAATTACTGAGAGAATTTGTGACTAAGAAACCAGCTCTGCAAGAAATACTTAAGGGAGCACTACAGGCATATATACAGGATAAAGCAGGACAGCGAGGTCTGGAGAAGAGTGTAGAAATGAAGACTATCAGTAAAGGTAAAAACAGAAAAAAAATTAAATATCACATGAAATTCAAAAGACAAAATGGTAGAAGAAAGTACTGCCTTTGCAGTAAAAACATTAAATTTAATGGATTAAACTCCCCATTCAAAAGACACAGACTGGCAGAGTGGATTAAAAAGCAAGACCCATCTATATAATTTCTACAAGAGACTCATTTTACACCCAAGGACAAAAGTAGATTGAAAGTGAAAGACTGGGAAAAGATATTTCATTCAAACAAAAACCAGAAAAGTGCAGGGGTAGCTACAGATAATATTCAGCAAATTAGACGTCAAATGTAAAACAATTAAAAGAGACAAAGAAGGACACTATGTATTAGTGAAAGAACAATTCAATGAGAAGAAATAACAATCAGAAATATTTAGGCACTGAGCCAGAGTGCTCCAAAATACATGAGGCAAACACTGATAACACCAAAGGGAGAAGTAGACACCTCTACCATAATAGTTGGAGACTTTAATTCCCACGTCATCAATGGACAGAACCTCAAGATGCAGGTAGAATAAGGAAACAAATTTTTGAGTAATAAGATAAATGAACTAGACTTAACAGACATTTACAGAATATTATACCCCACAACAGCAGGATACACATTTTTCTCAAGTTCTCATGGATCATTCTCAAGGATAGATCATATGCTGGGTCACAAAACAAGTCTTGATAAATTTAAAAAGACTGAAATTGTACAAAACACTTTCTCAGATCATAATGGAATGAAGTTGGAAATCAATTACAGGCAGAAGGCCAGAAAGTTCACAAATACATAGAAGCTAAACAATATACTCTTAAACAACCAGTGGGTCAAGGAAGAAATTACAAGAGAAATCAGTAAATATCTTGAGGCAAGTGAAAATGAAAACACAATATACCAAAATTTATGGGATGCAGCAAAGGCAGTGTTAAGAGGGAAATTTATTGCCTTAAATGCCAATATTAAAAAATAAAGAGCAAAAATCGAGTAATTAACTGTTTACTTGGAAGAACTAGAGAAAGAATAGCAAAGTAACCCCAAAGCAAACAGAAGGAAAGAAATTACAAAGATCAGAAGAGAAATAAATGAACAAAAGGAGAATATGAAAACAACAGAGAAAATAAACAAAGTCAGAAGTCAGTTCTTTGAGAAAATATATAAAATTGATGGACCCTTAGCTAGGCTGACCAAAAAATAAAAAGAGAGAGGACGCAAATAAAAACAGAAATGGAAAAGGGGACATGATCACTGATCTGCAGAAGCCAAGAGTTTAAAGCAAGACCTACAGAATTTGTTGCAAGCTGCTGGCCTCAGGATGGTGGTGGTAAACTGTGGAGATTGTTATGTAGAGCAGTCTGGGAGGAAGAGAATATTTACCTAAAACAGTTATGTTAAGTATGAAGAACACTGTGAGATAAGAATCTTGCTCCCTCAGGAAATGCCTGCATATCTATTGACATCCTGTGGTATATAACTAGGATCTGGTTGAGAATAAAGTTGTCTGAAGTCTGTCTGAAGTAAACTCAAGCTTCAGACCCCCTGAGCCCATCTGTGTCTTTCTTTCTCTACTTCTTCCTTTCTTTCTTTCTCATCATTCCTTAATATCCTTCGAGCTCCGTTTCAATAGGAAGCAACATTTGGCACCCAACGTGGGGCTCGAAGAAGAAGACTCCAAATCAATATTAAGGAACCAAGGAAAAGTCTCATTAGAGGCACGTGTGTCCAGCCGATAGAAGAGGACTCGAGTCATATTGGTAAAGTAAGCATTTTCCTTGGATCATCAGGGTAACAGGTAATCATAATAGGCAGCTGGAGGAGTATGTGTGTGTGTTAAAGCTACTGGGGTGCCTGTTAAAACATCTGAATTAGTAAGCTTATTTGATCTCATTCAAAAACATTGTTGTTGGTTTCAGCCTTAAGGCCATAATGTTTTAAATCTTAAGTAATGGAAATTGGTTATGAAGGCTTTGCAGTGAACATAACAAAACAGGGAAAATATTCCTGTTTCTATTTGGTTATTGTGTTCAGTTAGGCAATGAACTACCTGGCTCATGCTTTGTCTTAAACTCTAAGTTGTGTTTCTTCTCAATCTCCCACTACCACTTCTTACCCTGTTTCGACAGTTGCTTGAGCCAGACTCGGCAACTGGCGCCCGAACAAGGATCTAATAAGGGAACTCTTAAAGCATAAAGTGAGGAGATGCTCCAGGAACATCCACTACAAATACTACAGGCGGGCCTTTTTGGGTTGAGCAGTGGCCCTTATCTGTAGAGAGGTTTGAGGCTCTGACTCGGTTGATTTGGGAACAGTTTGGAGCAGGACGTTTAGAGGAATCTGGTGGTTCTTGGAATTCTCCAATATTTTTTGCAGGAGGGAGGTCAGGAAAATGGAGAATGTTGACTGATTTGATAAAAGTTGATACTCTGGTTCAGCCTATGGAGTCATTGCAGCCTGGCTTGTCCACACCAGTTGTAATTTCTAAGAACTGATTTATTATGATAGATTTTAAAAATTGCTTCTTTGCCATGCCTTTGGCAGAGCAGGATAAAGAAAGATTGGTTTCTGGGCTTGTTCTTGATGGGCTGCCTTTATATAGGGATTCATGTACACCTGAGTCAGAAAGTATTCAGTGAGAAAGGTGCCATACCAAACGGGGGTCAGTGCTCATTGATGGTTCCTGCGGCAGGTTGGTCCCCAACGGGGTGTGCAGTTCGAGATTGTAGTTCTGACTCAAGGTATTCTGTTAGGTTACCTTTGTTTAGTCTGAATGATTATTGTATGAGATTTATACCAATGCTACAGGTAAAGTCTTGTGACAGAGAGTGGGAATGGTAGCCCCATCTTCTTTTGTTGGCTTAAATTCTCGACAGGCAGTGGTTTGGAAACTGGCTCCTATTCATATTTTTAAATGAAATATATTTTAAGAACTTTAAAACTAAAAATTCTTGTTAAAAACTATATATTGATAGTTAATGCACATTTGAAACATTAAAGTATTTTAAGTATTTAACATTCTAACAAATTTAATTTTGATGGTAATTACATATGTGGTAAAATATTTGTTCAAAGTAATGATTTAAGTATGAAAAATATGAAAGATGTATTTTTATTAATAGGAAAACAGGATAGTTTTATCCTAAAATGAATAACTGTTACTAAATGAGAAAAATATGGGACAAAGCCTAAACTAATATAATAAGTACTGAGGGTTTGTAAAAATGGAAATTCTGGTTAAAATCAAGAAAGATTTAATGAGTCTAAAATGACAACGTTTTCTTGGACTCTTAGGCTGTTCTAATGAAAAGATATAAAAAAAATTTTTTTTCTAAATAATTAGTTAAAAAGCAGAGAGTCTGTGTTTTATCAAAATAACTTATATTAACTTTTATCATGTTGTTATCTGTATAAAAAATACTGATTTTCTCCTGGGTATCATCATACTGGCAAAAACTGCTTCTTGCCCTAAACCAGGTGGCTTAATCTATTAATCTAAGTACTATTACTATAAATGAATCTATTACTGACTAAATAATATTCAAATCATTTAAATACCTAAATTCCTTTAAGCCAAAATACTTAAATGCTTTGTCCAGTGTTTATATAAACTATATATGTATAAACTAAATTTATCCCAAGATAACCATGGCTTATATTGGAAGCAGATCAGATTTGACGGTTGAATGCAAGGAAAAAATATACTTGTGGAGTCTTTTTTGTTCACCTGATATTGCCATTACATGCAACTGATACTGCTATCACATGACCTTGGTAAGAAATAGTTAAAATGTACACTCTAGCTGGGAAGACCGGCTATCCCCCCAGAAGGAGGTGTACTTTAATAAAGATATCTAGGTCCCAGGAAGCTCCTCTTGGTCCCTAGCCAGTTCCCAGAGGACCCAACTGGGCCCGGTCATGTAAGCAAATCTGAATTTGGCCACTATTGTGAGAAAATATCATAAAAACTGCATGAAATAAATTTAAAATTAGCAAAAATGCACAACCAATTATAAAGAATCCACATTCTTGCATTCCTTTTCAATCAATCCAATGAATTCAATTTTAAAAATCTGGTCATTTACTATGGGTACATGTCACTATTGACACTCTGCTTTCATTTTTGCTACCGTCCACTTTAGGGATTCCTAATTATATATTATAAAACTTGTTTGATATTTTACAAGGAGATTCTGATTTATTAAGCAAAAGGCAGTTAACAGCTGCAGCTGAATGAGAGTTACAATTAATTGAACAATGCATTCAAAAAGGACAGCTTGTTCAAATAGATCTAAAAAGCCTGTTGATTTTATTATTTTCTTTACCTTACAATCTCCCACAGGCCTATTTTAGCAAGATGGTGTTTTAAAATGGATTTTTTTACCAAACAATTGACAAAAATGTTTAAATACATATTTGCAAAAGATTATTTCTTTAATAGTCAAAGATCACCAAAGATATTATCAATTAAGAGGTCATAATCCTAATTGCATAGTGTGTGATCTCACAAAGGAAGAGGTTCAAAGTCTATATATTTTCAATACCTCTTGGCAAATAGCATTAAGTGACTTTAAAGGACAAATGAATAATCATTTGCTATGTCAAAACTTTTACAATTTTTAAAAATGAACGCAATGGATTTTGCCTAAAATAGTTCCAGCTTCCCTGCTAGCTATTACTGTCTTTACCAATGATAATATTAATGGGAAGGCTGCATATGTCACCCCAGTGGAAAACAAGTTAGAAAATGCCTTATACCTCAGCCCAGCTTACTGAATTAGCAGCTGTAATTCAAGTATTGCAAAGTTTTCCACAATCTCTTGCTATTGTTTCTGATTTTGAATATGTTTACCAAACAGTTACTCACATTGAGATGGCTTCTTTGTTTGAAAGAGATGAACTCTCCTGAATGTTTTTACATTTACAAACATTAATCAGAAGTCAAATTAATCCTCTTTATCGTGGATATAAAGAGCTCATACCAATCTTCCAGGTCCTTTGTCATTACAAAATCAGCAAGCAGATACTCTTGTGGGGGTACTGCAAGATCCCACAACACTTCACAAATTAACCCATATCAATAGCAAAGGGCTGCGAAAGAAATTTCCATCTTTATCTAAACAGCAAGTTCAGGAAAACGGACAATGGTCCTGCTTATACAGGAAAACAATTTCATAAATTTTGTACTACTTTTAATATTACTCATATTACAGGAATTCCACACAATCCCTCAGGGCAAGGAATTATTGAATGAGCAAACCGGACGCTAAAGTCTATGCTTTTAAAACAAAAAGGGGGAGACGATGATCAGGAGGATGATGTTATGAAAATAAGTACTCCTAAAGATCAATTAGCAAAGGCATTGTTTACTCTAAATTTTTTAAACATTTATGATAATTCATCACAGACTCCAGCAGAACAACATTTTAGCAATTTGGAAAAGAAAAATGATATATCCCAAACAGAACTGCAGCTGCAGTCAATCTACTGGAAAGATGTTCAAGATGATTTATGGAAACCAGGAATGGTAAAGGTGTGGGGTAGGGGATTTGCTCTTGTCATTGCAGATGACGGAACTTCAGTTTGGATTCCCTCGAAGAGAATAAAACCCAGACATATCGACCTGGACAAAAAATAACTAAATGGGTAATGTATACTATAGGACATAAATTTTGATTGCTGAAGGACAGGGACATATTTATACTTACTGGGATTATCTGTGAGCCCTAACATGGGCCAATCCAACTTTACCAAAATAACCTAAATACAAGTTTAGGATTCCCAGGTCCAGTAAGAAGAAAACTGGTGTCAAATTTAATTCCATTTTTAGAAAGACCTATATGCTTAACTCTATGGATACAAAGGATACTTCCCTGTTAGGTGGGAAAGAAAATTGGAACGGATGGCAGGCAGTCATGTCATATGGATCTAGCAGTTATCATAATTAATGATTCCTATGGAATTGTAAGATTCCCCTGTAGGGTTGAAGATAACAGACTATATGGATAGGCAAGCTAAACCAGAGTTATTACATAGAGGATGATTTGTGCCATGATTTGGGATGATAAATACATTATTCAGAGAAATTTATAGGGAATTTTCCTAGGACTGGGACCAATTTTCATAGTGAATTCTAGTAACTATAACTTCTCTTTAGCAGCCATAAACACTATATACAAATATGTATTAGAGATCCATATATACTTGTTAAAGTTCATATGTATATAAGAAATCAAACTTCTAATTGTGAAAATTATTCTCTATTCACTTGTCCCCAAGCATTTATGTTGCAGGAAAATGAGACGATTATAGCAGCAAGGAGAAGAGGTATTTGGCTGCCGGTGCAGATGTCAAGATCTTTGCAATCCTCTCCAGAAACACATATACTGATCCATTTGGCAAAAGAATATCTAAAAAGGACTAATAGACTAATTGGATTCATTACTGCATCTGTCATTGGAATCATTGGAAGCATCACAGTGGCTGCAGTCGCTGGAACAGCATTGCAACAAACTATACAGATGCAGCATTGTTAGAAAAACACCAATGAACTGTGGCATAGACAATCTCATTGATGAGCAAACTAATAATAGACTAAATGATATAGAAATGACATTGGTTCATATTGGAGATCAAATGTATAATTTAAATTTTTTACAAAGTTTAAAGTGTAAAAGGAATGAGAGCAGTTTTTGTATTACCTTCTTTTAACATATGGCCTGTCTGAAATAGAATGGGAAAAGGGAAAAGGCATCTTTTAAGGCTTTCAGATAGTTTAAGTCCTGATATCTTAGAATTACAAAAAAGGGGTATTAGAATGTAAATTAGAATAACCTACATGTAGCCTATGGAGGTAATGTTACACAATCACTTACCCAAGAGCTAAAAAATCTTAGGTTTGGGGCTGTTTATACCTCGCTTCCTCCTCAGCTGTGTTTAACAACAAAGAAAAAGGTGATTCTTGCAGAAACTCATTGGCTCCCTCCTGAATCAAAGTCAGAGAGCTTGACTGGCAGCCAATGACGGGTAAGACCCTTCAGAGCCTAAGGGCAACCTAAGACAGGCACGGTCACCTTTGCTTATAGTCACCCTAAAAAGGTGATTCTTGTTTTCCTCGGCTAATAAAATAAAAAGGGGGAAATGCAGAAGCCAAGAGTTTAAAGCAAGACCTACAGAATTTGTTGCAAGTTGCTGGCCTCGGGATGGCAGCGGTAAACTGTGGAGATTGTTATGTAGAGCAGTCTGGGAGGAAGAGAATGTTTACCCAAAACAGTTATGTTAAGTATGAAGAACACTGTGAGATAAGAATCTTGCTCCCTCAGGAAATGCCTGCATATCTATTGACATCCTGTGGTATATAACTAGGATCTGGTTGAGAATAAAGTTGTCTGAAGTCTGTCTGAAGTAAACTCAAGCTTCAGACCCCCTGAGCCCGTCTGTGTCTTTCTTTCTCTCCTTCTTCCTTTCTTTCTTTCTCATCATTCCTTAATATCCTTCGAGCTCTGTTTCAATAGGAAGCAACACTGATCCTGCAGAAATAAAGGACATAATGAGAGAATACTACGAGAGAATATACGGTAATAAAACTAGACAACACAGATGAAATGGACAACTTTCTAGAACCAACCAACATTGACTCGAGAAGAAACAGACGACCTCAACAAACCAATCACAAGTAAAGAGATTGAATCAGTCACCAAAGAAGCTCCCCAAAAAGAAAAGTCCAGGACCAGATGGCTTCACAAGTGAGTTCTATCAAGCATTCATGAAAGAATTAGTACAAACCCTGCTCAAACTCTTAAAAAAGAATGGAAGAAGAGAGAAACCTACCTAACTCGTCCTATGAAGCCAGCATCACCCTAATCCCAAAGCCAAAGATACTACAAGAAAAGAAAATTACATACCAATCTCAAATATAGATGAAAAATCCTCAACAAAATACTTGCAAATCAAATTCAGCAGCACACTGAAAGAATTTTACAGGGTATAAAATCAATGCCCCCAAATCAGTACTATTTCTATACACTAGTGATGAGTGATCTGAGGAGAAAATCAAGAAAAAAATTCAATTTACAGTAGCAACCAAAAGAATCAAATATTTAGGAATAAATTCAACTAAGGATACAAAAGAGCTAAACACAGAAAACTATAAGAAATTGCTAAAAGAAATCATGGAAAATGTAAATAAATGGAAAGGCATACCGTGTTCATGGACTGGAAGACTAAAAATATAGTTAAGATGTCAATTCCACACAAATTGATTTATAGATTCAATGCAATACCAATTAAAATCCCCAACAACTGAGTTTCCAGAAACAGAAAAGCCAGCAGCCAAATTTATTTGGAAGGGAAGGGTGCCTCGAATAGCTAAAAATATCTTGAGAAAAAAAATGAAGTGGGACATCTTGCACTGCCTGACCTTAAAGCATATTATGAAGCTACAATGGTCAAAACAGCATGGTACTGGCATCAAGATAGATATACTGACCAATGGAACTGAATTGAGTGTTCAGAAATAGACCCTCTCATTTGCGGACAACTGATCTCTGCCCTTCGATAAGGCAGTCAAGCCAACCCACCTGGGACAGAGCAGGTGGTATTTCAATAAATGGTATTTGGAGAACTGGATATCCATATGCAAAAGAATGAAACAGGATCCATATCTCATACCCTATATAAAAATGCACTCACAATGGATCAGAGACCTAGACATCAGCATTAAGACCATAAAACTTTTAGAAGAAAACATAGGGAAATATCTCATAAATCTTGCACTAGGAGGTGGTTTCCTAGACCTTACACCCAAAGCACAAGCATTGAAAAAAGAAATAGATAGATGGGATCTCCTCAAAATTAAAGACTGTGCATCTGAGAATTTTGTTAAAAATAAAAAGGCAGCCTACACAATGGAGACAACATTTGGATGTCATATATCAGATAAGGATTTAGTATACAGAATATATAAGGAGATTTTTCAACTCAATAACAAAAAGACAAACAACCCAATTAAAAAATGGGCAAAAGACATGAACAGACACTTCTCAGGAGAGGAAACACAAATGGCTAAAAGGCACATGAAAAGATGCTCAACATCACTGGCTATTAGGGACATGCAAATCAAAACCACAATGAGATATCATCTCACACCCACCAGAATCGCCATTAGCAAAAAACAGAAAACAACAAGCAATGGAGAGGATGTGGAGAAAGAGGCACACTGATTCACTGTTGGTGGGAATGTAAATGGTACAACCGCTCTGGAAGGCAGTTTGGTGGTTCTTCAGGAAGCTAAGTATAGAATTACCATATGATCCAGCAATTCCATTACTAGATATATATTCAGAGGAACTGAAGGCAAGGACATAAACAGATATTTGCATACCAATGTTTATAGCAGCATTATTTACAATTGCTAAGAGATGGAAACAGCCCAAATGTCCAACAAAGGATGAATGGGTAAACAAGCTGTGGTATATACATATGAAGGAATATTACAGAATTCAGAATAAAGTCATGAAGCATGTAACAACATGGATGAAGCTTGAGGACATTATGCTGAATGAAATTAGCCAGAAACAACAAGACAAATATTGTATGGTCTCACTAATATGAACAAAAATTAATGAGTGAACTTTGATAGCTGAAGTTAAGAACACAGGTTATCAGGAGATAGAAATAGGGTAGAGATTGGGCATTTGGTGCTGAAGGAATACAGATTGTACAACAGGACTGATTGTAAAAATTCAGAAATGAATAGCACAATACTACCTGATTGTAGCATAATAATATAAGTACACTGAATAAAGCTGAATGTGACTATGGTTGATGGAGAAGAGCTGGGGGCACATATGATACCAGAAGGAAAGACAGAGGATAAAGAGGATGAGGGAGAACAAATAAATATCAACATTGCAAGGTGTTGAAAATGGATGCAATACAGGAAAAAGTACAATCAATGCAAGCTAGGGTCTATAGTCAACAGCAACATTGTAATATGCTTCCACTGAATCTACCAAAGGTATTATGCCAGAATTAAATGTCAACAAGCAGGGGGCTTGAGGGTGGGGGTATGCATTCTATGCAGAAGAAAAGAAAACGTCTTCATATAGATTATAGTGACAAAGGCATGTCTATTTACTGAGGTGGGCTGTATGATGTGCAAAAACAAAATTGTTTAAAAATAAACAGAAAGAAACAAGTGCTGGAGAAAATGTAGAGAAAGAGATATACCTATTCACTGTTGGTAAGGGAATGAGAGGCATAGCCCCTCCGGAGGGCAGCATGGTCATTCCATAGGAGGCTAGGGTTGGGACTGTCATATGATCTTGCAACCCTGCTGCTAGGTATATACCTGTAGGAACTAAGAGTTCTCGAGTGAACATGAATGGACATTTGCACACTGGTGTTTATGGCAACAGTGTTCTCATTTTGTAATTTTGGAGGTGGCCTAAGGGTACAAGGATTGAGGAATAGAAGGGGGAACTGTGGTGTATACATACAACGGACTGCTGAATGGGAAGGAGGAATGAAGTTGTGAGGCATGCAACTAGGTGAATGAACCTTTATGTTTCTGAATAAAATGTCAGAAACAAAAAGACAAATATTAGTATGTCTCACTCATATGGAGTAACTATAATACAAACTTAGAGAACTGAAGTCAAGCATAGGTTATCAGGCTGGGGCCTACTGTAAAGTTCCTAGATTATAAACTCTTACAGCAGTCACATATATTTAGGAGTTGTAACTGATATTCCTACATTCTGAGATACTGAGCTACTTGTATATAACCTAGTTGTTCCCTGAAACTCTGGATGTATATGTGACACCTGAGACTCAGAGTTAGGGCACTGAAGCTATGAAAGTCAGCATTACCCATTCAGCAAGTGTTAAAAAAGCTGAAAAAATGACCAGCCTTTGTCTAAATATATGAATGAAGCTGATCTTGGTAGGACTAAGGTAAATCAGGATACTGAGTAAAGGATGATATGGCCCATATTTTCAAACTTCAATCTCTGTGTGAGACCAAAGGGAGAAATGTTTATTTGGTGCAAAATTTATATTTTGGGTAGCACATTATTTAATTTAACTTGTATGGTTAGTTTACCTGAACACCATAATTACGTGGAATCTTGAATAGGGCATGAGATCTTGTTAGTTTGTAGAGGTTAGTGTGATATTCCAATATATCCCTGGTAATTTGGGCAGAGAATAAAAAAGTATTTGTGAAGTCCTCCAGGGGAACAGGGAAGAAATAAGGAAATATTAAACTTCCCTATGTGGAGAACTCCTGATATTCTCACAAGCAGTAGGGACAACCAAGGCAAGGGCTGAGTCCTCAATCTTTGGGCTCACCCTTATGAAACTTATTCTTGCAAAGGAGAAGCTAAGCCTACTGATAATTATGCCTAAGAGTCCATTGACAGCAGACAGAAATTCATGTTGAGTGAAATATTCTAAGCCCCCCCCCCAAATCCTCTTTTTAAAAAAGGGGGTTTACAAAGCAATAAGCTGAGCCCTCAATCTGGGGGTCTATTCAGATGAAACTTAACCCCGCAAAGGATAAGCTAAGCCTACTTAAAATTAGGCCTAAGGGTCACCCCCAGAGAACCTCTTTTGTTGCTCAGATGTGGCCTCTCTCTCTAAGCCAACTTTGCAGCTCAACTCACTGCCCTCCCCACCATGTGGGACATGATTTTCAGGGGTGTAAATCTCCCTGGCAACATGAAACCTGACACCCAGGAATGAGCTAAGTTTATAATCAACCATTAAAATGAGTTTATTATTTCTTTTTTATAAATGAAGAGACT
This sequence comes from Tamandua tetradactyla, assembly GCF_023851605.1. NCBI lineage: Eukaryota > Metazoa > Chordata > Mammalia > Pilosa > Myrmecophagidae > Tamandua > Tamandua tetradactyla. The sequence goes on from NC_135350.1 coordinate 10,212,639, forward strand.
GCAGCTTGCAAGGATTAAGTAATCTAAAGTATAGCAGCTAGGAAGACATAGGAGCTAAAATTCAAACTCACAGCTCTGTCATAGCTTATATTCTACAAATAAAAGTAACAAATACTTATTTATAATGAACCAAAAAATTGATTTTTGGCTTTATGTTGCCCACAAGAGGGCAGTAATTCTTCACGCAGAGTAATATCAAGGGCTGAATTATATAATCCTCAAAATAAGAAACTAACATTTACTTTTTAACTCTCCAGAAATATTATAAAGTATGCAACTCTCTGAACTTATCACAAGATGATAATCACTAAAACGATAATGTTTAATTCTGATTTTTCAGTCTTGCATTCATTTCAGTTCAAATAAAGTAAAATACCAAAAATAGAAGAATTATATAATATAAATTAATACATTAAACTTTTTAGATAAAATTGTGAATTACAAAATACCTTCTTCATCTTCCCACTCTAGGTCTAAGGATGTGCTGTCATCATTTCCACTAGTTGATTTAGTTTTGGTCATTAAGTCACAACTGCTTTCTGTATTTGGGGTCAGAACTGTAGCATCTGATGAGAGTCCTAGAACATACACCAAATACAATTAATTGTTGTCATTTGTACTCTTACCACAACAGTCATTTATTTTGCAACAACTTGTCTCTCTCTAAATATTTCATTAGAAACAATTATTGTTATGATCAAATACACTTGTAAGTTTCTGTGACATGCAGTATAAAAGAGTTGTACTTTTTATTCTACATCTTAGCACAGTAAAAGTGCAAATTTAAATGAATTATAAATTTTTCAAATATGATCAACTTGAGATATTTTTGATAGACCTCTAAGAAAAGGAGATGAAAAACAAATGAATAAATAAAAATGGTCAAAGAAATCAAGAGCAGCCTGTATTTTCAAAAGGAACCACTGGAAAGCAAGAGTTTTAACTTTTGAAACACGGAGGATAAAAGGTTTAATTTTATAAACTAATTTGAAGTAAGTAAAATTCTTTAGTATAAAAAGATTATACTTGTATAAAACTCCCTCCTTCCCTTTCTTTTTAGTTGGGGGGTGGGACGGGCATGGTAAGGGAGAAGAAGCTAAGAATAGAAATGGAAAAAAGGAGTACTTGACTTCATATATGGGTCTACAAGAATAGCTTGTTATTTTTCTTTGCTCCAATTTATTTTTAAAAGGGAAAACTAATATTATGTAACTAAGGACTAGTTTAACTTACAATACAAGCTAAAGGGAACAAACTTTTCTACAGGAAAAAGAGCAAGAAATTCCAATTATTTGTCTAATGTGATCTAAAGTAAAGTTAAAACGTACACAGAATATACACAGACTTACTACTACTTCGATAAACTTCATACTGTGACTTTACATTTCTCAAACAAGATTCAAAGTCATCTTCTGGGCCAGAACTGTGATAAAAGTAAAATAAATTTTTTATATATTCATAGTAAAAACAATATAAATGCATGCTTAAGTTAATGAAGATTTTTTGGTTTGAAGACATATCTCACACAAATTCATAATTACAGTACAATTAGAAGAACCTAAGAAAAACAAGTTACTGTATAATTAAAAGAACCTAGGAAAAACAGGTCTTCCTTTTCTAAATGCTGGCATGAAAGTGAAAATAAGATTTTGATTAATATCCAAAGCTCAGCCACAAGTCCAACTTTACAATTTACATTAATGAAGCATGAAAACACTTCTTTGAATGAGTAAGAGACACTAGTGGAAACATGATAGACACTGAAATGTCATTTCAAAAAAATGACCAAAAACCTTAACTTAACCATAAAAAAGGAGTTAAGGGAAACGCAAACAACAAAAAAGCTGAAGGCATTTACTTTCTAGATGGAAAATAGGACCACTCTTTTAAAAAAAATGCAATACAGTCAATTTAAATAAATGATGACCAGTTTCTAATTTTAAGAAAGCAAACGCTTTCACTGATTTTTTTAAGATAGTGTCTTTGAGAAGCAACAATTTTTAGGGAATACAAGTATGATTAAACACAGATGTGTATACAATCACTCGGAGATGAACTTGTTCTTTTTGGAAAAAACATTTTCTACCACAATGGGGAAAAGAAATACGTTTTACAATTTACCTCTGATATTCTTCTCCATTGCTGGAAGGATGGTACCGCTGCATAGCCCTCTGCTTTTCTTGCTTTGGAAACATAATACAACACACAAATGACTCTGCTATACAATTATTTTTAAAACTACACATGTAATCTTAAATATTTTTTCTAATCTCTAAGAAAAAAATAAATAACAAATATTTTCCTATTGAAGTCATTTTCCTGAAACTCATCACTGCTCATTTTCACATTCTCTTACTTATGGGTAGAATTTCTCTCAGTTTATCAATGTAAAAACTATAAATGACCAGAATATTCATAATGTTATAAAACAAAGACAATTCTTTAAATGGACATTATATATATTATATATACAATAAGGATCCACAAAATCCTTACTATAACTAAGAACTTCCTAATAACTGGAAGGGAAGGCAGAGGGGCAAAAAAAGAATAGTTAAAACGGTATATGATGTTCTAAACTAAGTGAAATGAGCAGCAGCAAACAATGGATTCAGAAAACCTGGCTAAGTTGGCTCAGAAATAGTAAAAGTAAAGATAAGAAGAACTGTCAGAGTCGGAGCTCTGATAGTTACTAGACCTGTGTCTCAGGTATGTCCTTTACTCTCTGCTTCTTCATCTATAAATTACAGATAGCACAATACCGCCTTAGTAAACTCAGAGTTATAGTGAATATCAAATATAGTGAAAATCAAACAAATTGGTGTGTGTCTGTGAACACTGGACTGTTATGTATTCCTATATCAAATAAAAGTCAGGGAAGTTCAGAGAACCCTGGAAATCACCCAAATGGATATTGCATATGGGATGCTTTTATGTTTTAAAAGGTGGGCGATAGATGAATTTATTATGTAAAGATAATGACCTATGTTATAACCAGGAAAAATAATTTCTTAATAGAAAGTGAGAGTTAATTTTTAAACTTTTTCATTATTTTGAACTTAGTTCTTTTTAAAAAGATATTCTCCCACATTAATTAATCTACTGAAACAGAAAAATGAGAGATATAAAAGACACAGGTCACATAGAGATCACATAATATGATAGACACGATTTTTCAGTTTCTCTTATAGTTACAATAATCATGTACATGATCTTTGTACTACTGCAGTTAATACTATTCCAGATTTGAACTCGGACTCTGCCGTTTATTAGCACAGGATCTCAAAAGCAAGTTACTTAAAATCTCTGTCCCTCAGTTTCCTCATCTATAAAATTGGGATTAAAAATAGTACCTACCTCCTAGGACTGTTGTGAGGAATAAACAACGTAAAACTTGTAAACTACTTAGACCTCCTGTCACTCAGGTACAATGAATGCCTGTTATTAACAGCTGTCTGGCATTATGATAATGTCACATTAGCACATGGCATGGTAAAATATGGAAAATCTGCTGCCTTCCCTGATAATATGCCTAAGATTTCTCAAGACTCAAACTCTCAAGGATACAAGAATAAAGTTGAGAAATGAAACATATCTCTATGGGGCAAAATAGCCCAGTTTCTGAATTATATAAAGTACAAAGGATTAAAAAAAATGAAAAATTACATTTAAAATGCTTGGAAGTTATATAAGAAGTCCATTTTTGCAATGTTTTCTAAAAGTATATTTATTTCTGCAAAAGAATAATGATTTTGGAAAATTAAAATTCATCTTTAAGTAAACAGGAATAAGCTTCTGCTAACCTAAAGCTAAACAGCATTCAATATCTAGTGTGTAATTTGATGTTGTTTCTAGCTGTAAAAGATTGACTATTTGCCTTTTAAATCCCTGAGATATATACACAAATCTTAAAAAGAGGCCCTTAAGTCTAGAAAGAAGAAGTCCCAACTAAGATTTGTCAGAGAAAATAAGGAGAAAAGCAGCCCTAATATATGTTGGGGTCTTTTCCCCTCACCTCCAAGAGCTTTCGCTGCTTTGCTGCCCTGGCTGCTTCACGCTGTGCAGCGTATAAAGCTTCTTCTTCTAGTCTTAACTTCTCTTCTTGTAAGGCTAACTGTACATGAACAAAACAATAAGGATTAACAAAAATCAGAACCTGTCTAACTGCTCTAAAAATAAAATGTTTCTATCTATAAAACAAAAAATAAATTATTAAAAAGTAATTGATTTCTACAAAGCATAACATAATTGAATTTTTAGTGATTGCTCATGTTTTGATTTCGCCTTTTACAAAATAAATCATGATATCAAACATATTACAGAATTCTTTAAAAATTGAATTATGAAACAGTTGCATCTAATTTGTATAAATACAAAATCCTTTCTTTCTTCAGAATATGCGATTATTTTTATTCTTAAAAATTGTATCAACACATACATCCCTGATAAGTTTAACGGTTTTGGGCCTCACAAGTCCAAGGTCTCCAAAACTAAGGCCAATCATATTACCATCTACCAAACTGATAACAAGTGTTCACAAACAGTGATACATGCCTCCTTGATATTATCACCATCAAGCTATTCAAAAATTACCTTCAAATTTAGGTTCTCACCATATATAATAGCATACAAATTGCTTTAGTGACACTCTACTGTATGTCAAATCAAAATTAAAAATCAAATTTTAACACATTTTTTCCCTTTAAACTAATATTAACAACCAGTGTGTAGTTTAAATCTTTTGAAATCACTAAGTGGTACTAAACACTATTTAAATGTATCATGGAATAAGACTAATTCCATTTAGAGAACAGAAAAACTTTTAAGTATAGGCCATTTCTGAAAATGCATTAACATAAATATGACATTTGTGATTTCTAAAAGTACTTGGTTAATTTATAGAGAATGAAGATGTTGAAGACAAAAACACTTCAAAAAAGCACTTACTGTGAAACAGAGTAATTACTTTAAAAGTTAATTTTAAACACTAAAATGCAATGTTCTTACCAGAGTTCCTACTTGTGAATTAAGAAATTATTTTTTAAAGAATGTTTCATCTTCATTTTTTTGACAGAATATGGTCTATGATAAACTAAAACAATGTAATTGGCTGGAATATTGTTTTACTACTTTTAAATCATTTCATCTGCATATATCTAAATATAGGTTCAATGACTATATATATTACTTAATGACAAGTCTTCCCTATAAACATAGGTTTTATAATATATATTTAAGCAACATAAAAGACTCTTTACCTCTTTTTGAATTTTCATATCAAGATTTTTCTGTTTTTCGGCAATAGAATCATAATGCCTCTCTCTTAGGTCAACAATTTCTTCCTCAGTAAGGGGCCTAGAGAGAAAAAGATGGGAAAAAAGAGAGGAAAGACTTCTGATGAGTCTTACTTTAATTAACCTTACTTCAATTAACCTTCAATTAACTAATTAATAAAACTAGTGAAATTCTGACATCTTACTGTCAAAAGTGTATTAAAATAACACTTCACGCCCACTAGAGGAGCTATTACTACAAAAACAGAAAATAATAAGGGCTGGAGAGGATGCAGAAAAATAGGAGCCCTCATATATTGTTGGTGGGCATGCACAATGATGCAATTGCTCTGAAAAACCGTTTGGTGGTTCCCCAAAAATTTAAAAACAACTACACATGACCAGCCAATTCCATACTTAAGAATATACTCAAATGAATTTAAAAGCAGCAATTTGGACAGATATTTATACCCCAATGCTCACAGCAGCATTATGCACAATAGCCAAAAAGTAGAAACAACCCAAATGTCCGTGAGCAGATGAATGGATAAACAAAACGTGGAATATTTATACAATAGTCTATTAGCCTTAAAAAGGAATGATGTTCTGATATGTGCCTCTACATGGATCATGTTGAGAAAAATAAATCAAACACAAAGGAACAGATATTGTATGGCTCCACTTACATGCAATAACTAGAATAAGTAAACACACTGAAACAGAAAGGACAGGAAACCAGGGGCATGGGGGAGTTAATGCAAAATGGGCCCAAGGTTTCTGTTTGGGGTGATTGGAAAGTTCTGGTAATGGATGGTGAGGGTAGCAAAACATTGTGAATGTGATTAATCCCACTGAATGGTATACTTGAGAATGGCTGAGATGGGAAAATTTATGTTGTATATAAGTTTCCAAAATTAAAAAAAAAAAAAAAAAATTAAAGAGACAGTGATAACTAAATGCAATATGTGATCCTGGACTGGATCCAATAATGGAGGAGAAAATGTCCAAAAGGGCATTAATGGACATATGAAAAAATTGGAATACAAACTGAAAGCTTTATAACAATGTTTAAGTTCTTGAACTTGATAACTGTACTTAAAGTGGTTACATAAGTAACTATCCTTGTTTGTCGGAAATGTACATGGAAGTATTATGTGCTCAAGGAAGTATACTCTCAAATGTTCAGAAAACAGACAAAGTGGGGAGAGAGTGAGATGATGATGGATGGATGGATGGATGGATATAATGGTACAACAAATGTGGCAAAATGTTGAAGTTCATGAATCTGGGGTCTATGCTGGAGTTCTCGCCATGGGTTTTGTATTATTTGTGCAATAAGTGCTATAAGTGTCAAGTTATTTCAAGGTAGAAAGCTTAAGAAAAAAATGTAAAGTAGTTTGATGCTATGATTTCAATTGTTGAGTAAAAAAGTGTACATTTGCCTTATTCTAGTGTATAAGTCAAATTTATTATCAGAGTATTTTTTAGAACCGCAACCACTTTTTAAGAAATGTAGATTCCATTTACATTTACTCTGGCGTTACTTCAGCCATCTTACTACGGACATATACTACAGACCTTAACCTAGAATGTTTCTCATAAAATATAAACTTTAGCACTCTACACTCTGATCTCAGTCTTCATACCACTCTGGGGCTCTTATGCCCTCTTTCCCACTACCCTACTATTCATCCTGCTCAATAACTCTGGGCTCACCAAGCCCTTGTTCCTACCTTTTGTCCCAGTCATCTACCCCGATCATCGGGCTTTACTTCACTTACAACTAATGTGAACCCCTCGATGGATCTACTTTGTTACTAACACATTTAACTTTCTAGTACTCCTGTCATTATGCCACGTTCACCCACTTCACTCACACTCTGACCCCATATCATTTCCCTAATTACTTCTTTCTGCTGAGGGCTGCTACTGAGAAGTCCTACATCAATTTAGCCCTCAGCCCAAATAATAATTCTCTCTTAGACATAGTCAATTCCCTCTCACATTCTACACTAACAAAATCTTTACAAACTCCTTAAGTTCCTTATTCAAACTCCTTCCTCTGAGAAGACAATTTCACTTCACTTTGGAGCATCAAACATGAACTTCCTCAACTTCTTTTCACAGCCCTCTCACTTAAGTATATCCAAATTAGTCTTCCCTTGACCCTCTAAAGAGGTGTTCCTTTATGTGTTCAAGGTCACTTGCTTCACCTCCACCCTTGAGGCATTCACCATTTTCACTCTCCTTCCGCCCCCACCTCCAGTCCACATTCCTGCACTCCAGAAAATTCTTTGAAACCCTGCTCCATCAATTAGCACCTCTTTTCATCTTCTACCTAGTCTTTTAGACTGTTTTTTCACCTCTCTCCTATGTGAAGGAATGAAGTCAAGAAAGAAGAAAGGAGGGGAAACCCTTCATTTGATCTGTTTCTTCTCCTTCTTATTTCAGTTCAAATTCCTGAAATTAAATGTATAACATCAAGAGTTGGCACATCCAGCATGTTCGATATGACAGGCTCTCTTCTAAGTGCTTTACATATACCAACTAATTTTAATTCTGACAACAATTCTTTAAGTTAGATATAGCAATTACCCATAGGAGGGAAATAAGACTAAAAGGGATTAAGAATATGTCCAAGCAAGCTACATACAGTGTTGGGGAATCAATCACATCTCCCCAAGAAACATCTTTACTTTTTTTTTTTTTTTTTTTTTTTTTTTAAAGAGAGAGGGAGGAAAGGAAGGAAAGACAGAGAAGGAAGGAAGGATGGAAGGGAGGAAGAAAGGGAAACATTTTTAAACATTTTCTTGTTTTTATTATATTTTGTTTGTTTGTTTGTTTTTTACATGGGCTGGGGCCGGGAATCGAACCGGGGTCCTCCGGCACGGCAGGCAAGCACTCTTGCCCGCTGAGCCACCGCGGCCCCCCCACATCTTTACTTTTTAATCTTCATTCCTGTGAGTGTGAACCCATTATAAATAGGACATTTCAAGATGTTATTAGTTAAGACTAGGTCAAACTGAATAAGGGTGGGTCTTAATCCAATATGGCTGAATCCTTATAAGCAAAAGAAATTGGACATGGAATTAGAAAGCAGAAGCAAGAAGCCAGAGAATGAAGCAGATTGCCATGTGACAGAGGCAAGAGACGCAAGTCAAGGATTGCAGCAAACCAGCACCAGAACACTACAGATTCAAGGAGAAAGCATGGCCTGTTGAAGGACTTCTGGCCTCCAAAACCATGAGACAACAAATTCCCATTGCTTAAATCAACTGGTGTGTGGTATTTGTCATAATAGTCAAGGCAGAACTAAGATACATAGTATGTGGCAAAGCTAGAATTTGAACCCAGGGAGACTAGCTCCTTGCTCTTAACTACTACAGTTCTCTTATCTTCATGTTCTTACCTCCCATTCACTCACCAACCCATTGTCGTCTGTCACTAATCTCATCACTCCTGTCTCTCAAATAACTTTAGCAAAGGTAATCAATGGCTTCTATGTGCCAGTTACAATAAACACTTTTAAATCCTTATCTTATTATCTCAATGTCATGTGACACAGTGGTGACCATTTTCTGTGCCAGTTTGAAACTTGTGTAACCCAGAAAAGCCATGTTCTTTAATCCTCATTCAATATTGTTGGGTGGGATCTTTTTGATTAAGTGATATCCATGGAGATGTGACCCACTCAATTGTTGGTGAGATCAAACTTTGATTAGGTGGTTTCCATGGAGATGTGTCTCCACCCACTCATAGTGGTGGCTTACTGTAGTCTTTTAAGAGGGAACCATTTTGGAAAAGCCTTCAGAGCTGACACAGAGAAGTTTGGAGATGCAGAAAGAAAACACGCCCAAGGAAGCCATTTGAACCAAGAAGTTGGGAGAGACTTGTGCCATGTGCCTTCCCAGCTGAGAGAGAAACCCTGAATGTCACCAGCCCTTTATTAAGTCATTTCTCTGCATGCCTTGGTTTGGACATCTTTAGGCATTAGAACAGTAAAACTTCTAACTTAATTAATTCTCTTTATAAAAGCCAACCCATTTCTGGCATATTACATTTCTAGCAGCAGAAACAATTCAGAACACCCTCTTATCCCATCTATCTGTCAGACTATCTATCTCTAGCTTCCTCTTCACATCTCATGGTCTCCTGGTGCTTTTTGTCCACTGCTTCTAGGTCACCTTCAGAGTCGTCTTCCAGTGCCTGCCTACTCAATCCTCTACTGCCTTCTCTCAATTCTCCACCACTTACCCTCCATCCCTCCTCCTCTACCCCACCTAGGTGATCTTGACAACTACCATGATTTTAATTATCTAGGTATAATGTCTCCTTTGTCTGTGTCTCTAGACCTATCTTCTAGCTAGGTGTGATGGTTAGGTTCTGGTGCCAACTTGGTCAAATGTTTATCCCCAGCTGTCTGGTCAGGCAAGCACTGGCCTGACTGTTGTAAAGATATTTCATGGCTGGTTGATAAACCAGAAGGCTAGTGTATTAAGTCATCAGTCAGTTGACTGCATCTGTGGGTGATTACCTTTGTGACTCTTTCACTGCTTCTTCAGCCAGTGAGCCTCTCCTGTGGAATTTGTCCAGACCCTTCATCAGAGCTACCAGCTTCACAGCCTGCCCTGTGGATTTTGGACTCATTCATTCCCACAGTTATGTGAGACACCTTTAAAATCTCATATTTACAGATCTCTCCTGTTGGTTCTGTTTCTCTAGAGAACACTGACTAACACAGCTTGGTACCAGGAGTGGGTCTTCAGGAGTCTTAAAAATGGAATTCTACAACTGTTTTTCTACTCTGACTAGACTCAGAGGCACTAATGACTTTGTTTCCAATAATCAAGATGGCACTGACAGTCCATGGAGTGAGAGGTATTATGGTAGGAAAGGCCAAGCGGAAGCCACTAGAACTGGCCCTACCTAGCAAAGAGTGAATCATAAGCAATACTAGATTCCTGAAGAGATTGTAGAGATTAGTGTCACTCATAAGGACTTGAAGGACGCAGGGGTGGATCCTACCACTTCACTATTCAATTCTCTTATATGGCCTGTGCAGAACACAGATAGATCTTGGAGGATGATGGTGGATTATCATAAACTTAACCAGGTGGTGACTCCAAATGCAGCTGCAGTCCCAGGTGTGATATCATTGCTTGAGCAAAGCAACACATTGCCTGGTACCTGGTATGCAGCTACTGATCTAGCAAATGCTTTTTTTCAACAACGTTCAGTAAGGACCTCCAGAAACAGTTTGCACTCAGTTGGCAAGACCAGCAGTGAACCTTCACTGTTCTGTCTCAAGGATATATCAATTCTCCAGCCTTATGTCAAAATCCTGTCTGAAGGAACCGTAACCATTTCTCCCTCCCACAAGACCTCACACTGGTCCATTATATCAATGATATAATGTCCAATGTTGTTTGGACCTAGTGAAGCAAGAAGTAGCACCTACTCTAGACTTATTGATAAGGCATTTGCAGGTCAGGGGATGGGAGATAAATCCAACAAAAATACAGGGGCCTTCCACTTCAGTGAAATTCCTAGGGGTCCAGTGGAGTGGGGCATATTGAGATATTTCTTCTAAGGTAAAGGATAAGGTCCTGCATCTGGTCTCTCTTATGATCAAAAAAGAGGCACAATGCCCAGTTGGCCTCTTTGGATATTGTAATCAACATATTCCTCTTTTGGGTGTGCCACTCTGGCCAATTTACCGAGTGACCAAAAAGCAGCTAACTTTGAGTGGGGACCAGAACAAAAGAAGGCTCTGCAACAGATCCAGGCTGCTGTGGAAGCTGCTCTGCCACTTGGGCCTTAAAACCAGCAGATCCAATGGTACTGAAAGTGTCAGTGGAGAACAGGGATGCTGTCTGGAGCCTTTGGCAGGCCCCTATAGGAGAATGACAACGCATACCCTTAGGATTTTGGAGCAAAGTCTTACCATCTGCTGCAGGTAATTACTATCATTTTGAGAAAAAGCTTTTTGCCTGCTACTGGGCCTTAGCAGAGACTGAAAACTTAACCATGGGCCACCAAGTTACCATGAGACCTGAGCTGACTATCATGAGCTGGCGTTTGTCTGACCCACCAAGCCATAAAGTTGGGCATGCACTACAGCACTCTATCACAACATGGAAATGGTATATTAGAGATAGGGTTTGAGCATGTCCTGAAGGCACAAGTTACATGAGGAAGTGATCCAAATGCCCATGGCCCTCACTTCTGCCACATTATCTTCTCTTTCCCAGACCAGAGCTATGCCCTCTTGGGGAGTTCCTTACAGTCAGTTGACTGAGGAAGAGAAACCTTGGGCCTGCTTTACAGATGGCTCTGCACGATATGCAGGTACCACCTGGGAGTGGACAGCTGCAGTAGTACAACCCTGAGGGGAAATCTCCTCCCAGTGGGTGGAACTTTGAGCAGTACACCTGGTTGTTCATTTGGCTTAGAAGAATTGGCCAGAGATGCATTTGTATACTGGCTCATAGGCTGTTGCCATGATTTGGCTAGATAGTCAGGGTCTTGGAAGGAGCATGACTGGACAACTGGTGACAAAGAAAGTTTGGGGAAGAGGTATATGGATAGACCTTTCTGAGTGCGCAAAGAACTTGAAGATATTTGTGTCCCATGTGAATGCTCACCAGCAGGTGACATCAGCAGAGGAAAGTTTTAATAATCAAGTGGTTAATATGACCCATCCTGTGGATAAAAGTCATCCTTTTTCTTCAGGCATTCACACCATTGCCCAATGGGCTTATGAACAAAGTGGGCATGGTAGTAGGGAGGTTTGAGCATGGGATCAGCTGATCCCATGCTCAAACCAAAGCTGACCTGGCTACAGCCACTGCTGAGTGCCCAATCTGCCAGCAGCAGAGACCCATACTTAGTCCCCAATATGGCAACATTCCCCAAGCTGATCAGCCTGCTACCAGGTGGCAGGTTGATTACATTGGACCACTTACATCATGGAAGGGGCAGTGATTTGTTCTAACCGGAATAGATACATACTCTAGATATGGGTTTGTATTCCTTGCATGCAGTGCTTCTGCAAAAGCCATCATCTGTAGACTTATGGAATGCCTTATCCACCATCATGGTATTCCACACAGCATTGCTCTGATCAAAGAACCCACCTTACAGTAATGAAGTGCGGGCATGGGTACATGCTCACGGAATTCTCTGGTCTTACTATGTTCCCCATCATACAGAGGCAGCTCGGTTGATAGAATGGTGGAATAGCTTTTGAAGACTCAATTACAGTGCCAACTAGGTAGCAATACCTTGCAGGGCTGGGGCAATGTTCTCCAGGAGGCTGTGTATGCTCTGAATCACTGTCCACTCTATGGTGCTGTTTCTCCCATAGCCAGGATTCATGGGTCCAGGAATTAAGGGGCGAAAATGGACTGGCACCACTCACTATAACCCCTAGGGATCCACTAAGAAAATTTCTGCTTCCTGACCCTGAAACCTTAAGCTCTGCTGGTCTACTGGTCTTAGTTCCAAAATAAGGAGTGCTTCTTCCAGGAGACAAAACAATGATTTCACTGAACTGGAAATTAAGACTGCCAGCTGGCCACTTCGGGCTTCTCATGCAACTGAATCAACAGGCATGAAAGTGGACTGCTGTTCTGTCTGGGGTGATTGATTCTAACTATCGAGGGGAAATAGGACTGCAACTACAGAATGGAGGTAAAGAATCGTTTTCCTGGAATACAAGAAATCCCCTAGGGCATTTCTTAGTACTACCAGGCCCTGTGATTAAGTCAATGGAAAATTAAAACCTGATCAGGCAGGACCTGGCAAAGAACCATGTCCACCTGAAGTGCTTGTTGAGGGCAGAGGGAACAAGGAATGGTTGTGATAATATGAAGTAACATGCGACCAGTTACAGAAATGAAGGCTGTGACTGTATGAGTATTTCCTCCCTGTTTTATGAGTCTGTTTGCATTTGTACATAAGCAAATATCTTGTTTTCCTCTCATCATATGACATAAGTTTATTGTTGATCTTATAGTATTTATGTCATAGGATATGAAGTTTAAGAGTGACTATTACCTAAGGACTTGCACCTTATTCTGGAGAGATGTAGTGTGTTTCCAGTTGTATGCAGGACAGCTGAGTATTGCTGGGTGACACACATGTCTGTTATTGTGTTCTATTTGGAAATTAAGCATGCTACAAGGTGATGGGTACAGATGTAAAGTTGACAAGGGGTGGACTATGATGGTCAGGTTCTGGTGTCAACTTGGTCAAATTATTATACCCAGTAGTCTGTTCAGGAAATCACTGGCCTGAATATTGCTGCAAGGACATATCGTCGCTGGCTGATAAACCAGAAGGCTGGGATATTAAGCCATGAGTCAATTGATTGCATCTGTGGTTGATTACATCTGTGATCAACTAAGGTGTTTCCCTCCATGTGATAATCCAATCAGCGGAACGCTTTTAACACATAAGAGAGACTCTTTCACTGCTTCTTCAGCCAGTGAGACTCTCTTGTGGAGTTCATCTGGACCATTCATCGGAACAGCCTGCCCTACAGATTTTGGACTCTTTGATTCCCATAGTTGAGTGAGACACCTTTACAAATCTCAGATTTACTGATCTCTCCCATTGGTTCTGTTTCTCTAGAAAACCCTGACTAATATACTAGGGCTTTTTAAATTTTTTTAATTGAGGTATAATTTACATAAAATGTAATACACAGAGATTAAGGGTCCAATTCATTAAGTTTTGATGATTTTATATATCATTGTAACCACCACCATTTCTATTACCCTATAAAGTTTTCTTGTGAACTTTTCCAGCCAATCTTCATCCCTCATCCCCCTCCCCCAACCACTTTCTGGTTTCTATCATCGTAACTTGGTTTTTTGCTGGTTTTGCACTTCATATAAATGAATTACGTAATATGTATTTTTGTGCATATGTTGGACTTCTTTCAATATAATGCCCATGGGATTCACCCATATTTGCATATATGTACATCTCTTTCTTTTGTATTCCACTATATGAATGCATTATAATTTGTTTATCCATTCACCTACTGATAGACATTTCTAATTTTTGGTTATTATGAATAAGGCTGCCATAAACATTCTTGTACAGTCTTTTGAGGGTATTATGTTTTCATTTCTAGTAGGTAAAAACAAGTAGAACTGCTGAGTCACAGAGTAGATGTAATGTTATAAAAAAAACTCTAAACAATTTGCCAAAGTGGTTGTAATATTTTAATACTCCCATCAGGGATGTGAGAATTACAGTTGATCCATATTATCATTAACATCTGGATTTGTCATTCTCTTTTTATATTAGCCATTATAGTGGCTGTGAAAATGTGGTTTAATTTGCGTTTCTCTGATGCAAGATGAATACTCTCAGAGTGTTTGAAGCTTAGTTTTCAAATGCTAGTCAGTTCCACCTGGATGTATTAGAGATAGCAAATTTCAATTACCTTCAAGATAAAGTCTGGGCTAATAAATATAGCATACAAGGTTCTTTATGATCTGACTTCTCATCTATCACTGTAAGTCTAAACTTTATACGCCATGATGTATATAAATGTTGCTTGCTATTCTCTTCTACCTCCTAAAAGACCATGCTCTCTTATATCTCCATTCTTTTGTTCATGCAATTTCTTCTGTTTGGGATGCCTTTCTCCTCTACCTGAATAGTTACCACTAACCAGCCCTTCAAGGATCAATCCAGGTTGTCACCTCCTTAAAGGGGTCTCCTTGGAGATATCTCCCCTTATAAATTTTGGACCTAGGGCCCCTGTTCTAGGTTTTCCTAACATGCTCTATAATCATTATTTGGTTGCTTTTCCTACCTGATATTGAAATTAGTCATCTCTGGGATTGATCTCCCAGACCAGGATATTCTTCTAATGTAGAGAGCATGACTGATGTTTTAGTTCTCAGTGCCTAGCACAGGGGCTGGGACATGGTAGTTGCTTAATAAATGTTTGCTAAACTAAAAAAGGTAGGAAACATGGATTAAAAATATCAAGTATTATGCAAATATTTTCTTGATATTAAGCAACTCTTTTTTGTTCAAGTTAAATGGGGTAATTACATGGAATCTTGAATAGGGCATGAGATCTTGCGGGTTTTTACAGGTTAGTGTGATGCCCGGACACATCACAGAGTAATTTTGGCAGAAAATAAAAAAGTATTTGCAAAGTCCCCTTAGGGGACTGGGGAGAAAGGAGGGAATATTAAACTTACCCATCTGGGGAATTCCTGATATTCTTACAAGCAGTGGGGACAACCAATACAACAGGCTGAGCCCTCAATCTTGGAGCTTGCCCCTATGAAATTTATTCCTGCAAAAGAGAAGCTAAGCCTACTTATAATTATATCTAAGTCACCTCCAGAGAACCTGTTGTTGATCAGATGTGGTCTCTTTCTCTAAGCCAACTTGGCAAGTGAACTCACTGCCTTGCTCCCAACACGGGACATGACTCCCAGGGGTTTCAATCCCTCTGACATAATGGGACATGACTCCTAGGGATAAGCTGGGACCGGGTATCATAATGAGATTGAGAAAGCCTTCTTAACCAAAAGGGGGAAGACAGCAATGAGACAAAAAAAAGTTTCAGTGGCTGAGATTTTAAACAGAGTTGAGATTATCCTGGAGGTTATTCCTATGTATTATATATTGCTACTATATATTATGTATATATACATATTCCTATATTATATACATAGGAATGTATTATATGTATTATATACATATCCCTTTTTAGTTTATGGTATATTGGATGGCTAGAGAGAAGTGCTTAAAACTGTTGAACTGTATTCTAGTAGCCTTGATTCTTGAAGACAATTGTATAACTATATAGCTTTTACAACGTGACCATGTGATTGTGAAAACCTTGTGGTGATGCTCCCTTTATCCGGAGCATGGACAGATGAGTAAAAAAATAAGGACAAAAAATAAATAAATAATGGGGGGGGGGGGATAGGGGTAAAAAAATTAGGTAGATTTAAATACTAGTGAGAAGGAGGGGTAAGGGGTATGGGATGTAGGAGTTTTTTCTTTCTATTTATTTTTCTGGAGTGACGCAAATGTTCTAAAAATGATCTTGCTGATGAATACACAACCATGCGATGATATTGTGAACAAGTGATTGCATACTTTGGATACACTATATCTGCATGATATCTCAATAAAAATATTTTTTTAAAAAAGTAGAGCCAGATAGGGTTGAAAAAGAGTGGATTTAACAACATAGGAGTTATTGATAATCTTGAAACTTGAAAGATGTAACTCCATTGCCTTCTGGATTCCATACTTTCTGCTGAAAAGTTAGTCCTAACTTTTGAAGGTAACATTTTTTTTTTCTCTGACTACTTTTAAGAATTTAATTTTGTCTTTGGTTTTCTTCAGTTTAATGATGATGTGCCTAGATATAATTTTCTTTGTATTTATTCTACTTGGGTCTTGCAGAGCCTCTGAACCCTAGAGATTGATGGTTTTTCCCAGTTTGGAAAATTCTCAGCCTCTATCTCTTCAAATATTTTTTGCTCCATTCTCTTTCTTCTCCCTTTGAAACTCCACTATTCATAAGTTAAGACATTTTAACTACATCTCACATTTCCTACATTTTTATCTATCTCATCCAGCCCATTCTTTTTGCTATATAACAGTATGTGTATTTTTCTACTGACCATCATGACTTGTGCTGTATCCAGTCTACTTTTATTCTTAATTTCAGGTATTGTATGCTTTAAAAAATAGTTTAATTTTTTGTTGAATGCTTTTTTTGTTCATATTTTCCTCTATTTAATTTAATATAGTAATCTGAATTATTATAGGTCCTTATCTGATAATTCCAACTTCTGACCAAATGCAAGTCTATTTCTATTGTTGTTTGCTCATGGTGTTAAGTAATTTAGTCTTGCTATATTTTTTAGAAAGACTCAAGTTTTTATTGGATGCTGGATATTGTGTAAAAAAATGTAATTTCTGGATGATAAAAAAAGTTAAATGGGGGCTTCTTTTTTCAAGTAGATGTGATTTTAATAGAATGTAAAGAGGCTGCTTAAATAAGTTATCAAAGTTCTAGTTACTATTGAAAGGTATAAAAAGCTTATGATAAGTAAAATGAGTTTTTGATTGTTTAGAAGGAAGGTAAAGGGGATAAGGATAAAAATCTTAAGGGAAATGTATTTATTAATATTAAATGATTTTTAGAAAATACAAAAACATATAACAACTTGGGTCCTATAACAACTTGGGTCCAATAGGAAAAACAAAGGCACTATATACATTCAATTATTTAATGCCCCAAACAATATTTTGAAATATTTATTATTTGCCTCAATCATTTGGAAAGATGAAACTAAGGTTTAAAATGTAAACAGTTCAATGTCTCAAAGCAGTAAACAACCCAGCCTGGAGTCTTAGTTTCTCACTGTTCAAAGGAAGTTTTTAAAAAAAAAAAGAAAAAAGAAAAAGAAAAGCCTTACCGATGACTGCTTCCTGGGCTTTCCCCCTGTACAAAATTAATTAAACAAAGAAATTTCACTACCTGAATTCTATTTAAGCAAGCCAATAAAATTTTCATTTAATAAAAAATGCTTTCTATTTACCTATGGCTATCATAATAAAATATTTTTCCCAGTATTAAAAGCATTTTAAACAAAAAGCTTTAAAATTTCACTGTTTCTCAAGGGTAAAGTTTCATTTATTATCTAGCTTATTTATACAGCAATCATTTGCTGGATATTTTCTTAAATTTTGTCTAAAAAATAAATGTTATATAACAAATGAACTTCTAGAATTGGAGTGGTACTAGATAGCATATTCTCCATGCCCTCACCACTTATATTTTTCCGTACAGAGTTATGAAATTGCCTATATTTTTTTCTCCAAAAGCAAACCATAATTATTTTCAAGATTGATTCAGGTTTACACATCTCTTGTGCAATGAAACTGCTTTTATCTTAAACAGAGCTAAAATATATGACTAAGTTACACTAGCAATGAAATCCAAATGGTCTAAATGAATGTAGGAAATAGCACTACAAAATATGATGACTTTCAACAAAAATAAATGTCAAATGTGGCACAAGAAAGCAAAATACTAGCTAGCCAAAACAAAAACAAAAAGGCCTTGGCCAAACAAACAAAAGTCACTTTAGGAAAATAAATGGAATCACAAGTTCCTTTAAAAAGCAATATGATGCTGGGACCAACTTTACTGGAGGCTGGAACAATTATTTGACAATTAGTATTCATCAGAAGCTTTGGAGATTAAACTAACTTTTGGGAAGGGAAGAAAACTAGATTCTATGAAGAAAACTTTAGAATATCTGGGAGAAATTTAGCTGGGAAAAGCAAAGAATAGGATTATTTCCTAAATGTGTTCTACCAAAGGATAATAAAATTACATATTATTATTTTTTTAGAAAGGCAAATACCCAAATTAATTTGGGAAATGCTGAGCTAAACAAGTTTAAATAATTTTCTTTAACAGTAGTTTTTCTGAGACCTTTTAAAATGCTAGTACATATTGTGAGTCTAGTATTCTGTACACACTATGTGAAATGCTGGGCCAAAGAATGACTTAAATTTTTACAGGAAAGGCTCAGTTCATTTCCTGTTTCCCTAGAAAACCAAATGAAGAAAGGTCAGTGTTTGCAATGATTGTCCGTTTAGAGATGTTGAATATAGGTCTTAGGGAGGTTAATTTGCTCAAACTCATACAATTAGTTTAGTAATGAAGTTGGAAATTAGCACACAAACTAAAGATCTTCTAATAAGAATATACCACATTTCACTGAATCAAAGACACACTTTTTCTGCTCATATTTTATGACTTCTGTACTTGGAGTGTATCTTAAAAATTAAATTTCAGATGAGATGAAATGCAGACAATCAACATAAATAACTGCTAAAAGAGATAATGGTTCAAGTGGAAATTGATGTATAAATTCGACCCTCAGAAATCCATGAAAACTATGGTAAGATAATGGATTTACTCTGGATTGTTGTTATTCTGTCTATATAATAGCAAAAGGTTAGAAATGATTCCTTTTTGAAGTTTCTCCAGTTCTACAGACCTGTTATATATTATTTTTATAATGCATTATTATATATACTATACAAGAAAATTCTGGGTTTGTTAATATAAATTGGTAAAAAAAAAAAAGGAAATGATATAAAAAGGACTGAAAAGTAAAAGTAAAAGTATACACCCAAAAAAATAAAAATTAAAAAAAATTTAATTAAAATTTAGAAAGTATAATTAAGATTAGAACTACTGAGATGACTAAAGAGAACAACAAATTTGGATTTTGCACTACTATGCAAATACTTACTTCATCACTTTCTACTAGATTCTCAAACTGAAAGAACAAGAAAGTAAGTGTTAGGAGGGATAGTTGCCTAAGGTATACATCTTACTAGTATCTACTAAGATGCTACTAAGTAAATCTCTCAAGAAATTATAAGTCACTTTCACCACAAAAATAATTTGCCTTTATATTTGTAAGATACTAAAAGTCAAATGCCCTTTTATACATCAGCTCGTTCAGTATATCAACAATCCTACCAGACATCATTTCTATTTATGACTTTATATGAAATATGAAAAGAATTACAGTAACCATGAGCAGAAACTTATGAACTAATAAAACTTCCACATGAATTGAATTTTCATACAGAGTTTTAAATTCACAGTGCCAGAATATCTCCACTTCTCTTGGGTTCAGAACAAATTATACAATCTAAAGTAGAAATAGCAAGATTAAAAAAAAAATTCAATCTTGAAAGCCAAGTCTGATTTATTAAGAGGCTACCTGGATTACTGTTTTAGGACAGATTCTGAGGCAGTATGTAGGCTGCAAGAAAGAATGCCTTTATCCCTTGAATAGCAAGGTCATTTCATATATATTTACCATCTTTGACCTAGAATGGTGGTTAATAATTGTAGTTGATATGAAAATCATAGATAGATAGAGCAGCTAAAACTAAATTCTATTCCTAATATTCTATTTCTGATACTAGAAAACACATTTTTGTTTTCATAACAAACACTAGTGGAGTTAATATACAGTCTTCCTAGGGTGCATGGGTAGTTCAGTGGTTAGAATGTCCACCTTCCACATGGGAGACCTGGGCTCAGTTCCCAGACCATGCACCCTCTCAAAAAAACTACAGTCTTCCTGAGAAGTGACAGGTACCTGGGTTTCTGTTATATATCACTTCTAAATAAGACAAATTGATAAAATTTAGAAAATTAATGTTTCTTATGTTATACCGCCATAATAAAGAACTAGATGTGAATACTAATTTGGTAGGTCTTATATATATTGCAGAGTAAAGTAGAAATTAAACATGCAGCAGTCATTTGTGCTGTTCAGCAAATATTTTAAGTTCTTTGCCTTGACACAGGATGGGATTATACTTTTCATCCCACCTTGAAATTAGTCAGCTAAGGCTAAGTGAAAAACAGGGGCTAGAAAGACAGCCAAATAAGAATTTCGGTAAGAATTTATATTTATTCATGTATTAATTCATCTATTTAATAGAAAATCTATTAAACAGTAGCTGCAATGCAAAAAAAAGTCATGCTAGAGGCAGAAATGTAAATAAATAATTTAATCATAATATAATAGGTGCCATTTACTCAGTACTAATAAATTACATTATTAAAATATCTCTATTTCAAATATTTTAGTATTTAAAATAAATAATTTAGTAACTATCCATTTGAAGGAAAGGAAAAAGTGTTTTATTGTAATTGATTTCTTTCAAGATCCAGAGAAAAGCAATTAATTCAAAAGATTTAAAAAATACAAGATTCTTGGGCGGGCCGCGGTGGCTCAGCGGGCAAAGTGCTTGCCTGCTATGCCGGAGGACCTCGGTTCGATTCCCGGCCCCAGCCCATGTAACAAAAAACGGAAAAACAAAATACAATAAAACAAGAAAATGTTTAAAGATGTTTCCCTTTCTTCCTTCCTTCCTTCCTTCTATCCTTCCTTCCTTCTCTCTGTCTTTCCTTTAAAAAAAAAAAAAAAAAAAAAAATACAAGATTCTAAAGAAATGACTTAAAACTATTCAAAATAAGATATTTTTTGTGGGGTTGATTTGTGAATTTTTTTTAAAAAAGAGTGTTTGCATGTTTCCTTATTTAATATAAAGGCAATGTAATACAGTGTTCATTCTTTGGGGCCAGGCAGCCTGGAACTAGAACTTAGATTCTGCTACTTAAACACATTGTTGTGACATAGCCACATTTCTAAATTCTGATTTCTCATCCATATAATGGGGAATGTATTTCGTTCTTATGGTGGAATGTCTGGGATAGAGCCATGAGTAAAATGGTAACTGCTATTATTATGTTTTTTATATGAAGAAAAAGTTACTCTGATTCTACTGGGAGTTGCTTAAAATCAACTTGCTGTTTTGATTCTACTACACCTCTCTGCAAGGGATTCTACTGAATTTAAATCAGTAGAATCTAGAATTGCTGCCTTAGTGAACCACTATTACTATTAGGAGAGTACCCTATCTCTCAGCTGTGTAAGCAAAAAAACAAAACCCAAAGAACCAATTCTCTTAGAAAAACAGGGCCGTAATCTTCTGCAAGTTTCTTCTCCCTACCCATTCTCCACCTCCATTGCCCTAATGCTTTCCCTTTCACAAGCATCAAGAATACTGAAATACAACAGTCCATACCTAATATAGGCTTAGATCCCTTCCACTTTGTGAAAAAAAAAAAAAATCCTTCTACTCTCCTGAAGGTACTTTTAATCCAATCAAATTAATGGCTCTACTTACCTCTATTGTTAAGTGCTCACCTCTTGAGCATGTTCTAAAATACTTGGACCTAGAAAGAAAAACAGAGAAAAACACCAACTTTAAAAATCAAAATTAGCCCTAAAGCAGAATTAACATAAGCAAAAACATATTTACTTAACAGCAACTTTAAATTCTCTAATGTATGATCTAATGTCTTTTTATTGTATAATATAACATACATCCAAAGCAAAGAAAGAAAAAAGCAATAATTTTCAAAGCACTCTTAAGCGCATAGCTACAAAACAGATTCCACAGTTTGCATGGGCTACAATCACCTCAGATTTTTCTTTCTACCTGATCCAGAACACCAGAGGGTAGGCAAGGAAAAAAAAGAAAAATGTATACATACATATTTTAATCAGCACAATCAACTTTTTTTTCTATTTTGTGAGAAATAACACATATATACAAAAAAGCAATAAATTTAAAAGCACATCGCAAACAATTAGTTGTAGAAGAGATTTCAGAGTTTGGTATAGGTTTAAATTCCACAAGTTTAGGCTTTTACTTATAGCTGCTCTAAGATACTGGAGATTAAAAGAAATATCAATATAATGATTCAGTAACCATACTTATTTGTTAAACCTTCTTTCTCTGTATAACTCACCAACAACTTTATCTTCTCTTATTCTTTAGGGGTATTTGGATTATGCCCATCGTAACTTTTTCATGTTGGAAGGGGCTATTGACAATATGGGGTAGGGGTATGGAACTAGTTGATATTCTAGAGAGGCTAGCCTCTCTGCATTTCAAATGGACTTACCTGGTCCAGGGACCCATCGGGAAGTTGTAGGATTCTGGAAAGTTACCCTAGTGCATGAAACCTTTGTAGAATCTTATGTACCACCCTAGGTGTTCTTTGGGATTGGCTAGAATAGTTTTGGTTAGGGTTTGGCAAGTTATGGTAGGTATTATATCTAACTGAAGCTTGTATAAGAGTGATCTCCAGAGTCGCCACTCGACTCTATTTACTTTCTCAACCACTGATACTATATTTGTTTTAACTTCCTTCCCCCTTTTGGTCAGGATGGCATTGTTGATTCCAAGGTCCCAGGGCTAACTCCTGGGAGTCATCCCCATGCAGCCAGGGAGACTCACCCCTGGATGTAATGTCCTATGTAGTGGGGAGGACAATGATTTCACTTATGGAATTGGGCTTAGAGAGGGTAAGGCCACATTTGAGCAACAAAAGAGGTCCTCCAGAAGTAACTTGTAGGCATATGTATAGGTAGGCTAAGCTTCTCTGCTATAAACATAAGCTTCACAAGAGTAAGGCTCAAGATCAAGGGCTTGGTCTATTGATTTGGGTGTCCCTAATATTTGACACAGTATCAGGGGTTTCCCTGGTGGTAAAGTTTAATAGTTTCATATTTTTTTCTCCCATCCCTCAAGGGACTTTGCCAATACTTTTTGCTTATCTGCTTAATATACTCTGGGATGTATCCAGGCATTATATTAAACTATATAGGATTAAAGGCCCTCCTCATTCTTATTCTGAGCTCTCTGTGTTTTGATTGTTTAAATGACCTACCCAGACAGTGTGAGTTAGAAAATTTAGGTTCTGGACAAAATAAACCTTTCTTCCTTGGGTCTCAAAGAGTATGTGTGGTTCTAAAGTATGGACAATGTCTTCCTTACCCCTGTGTTCTGAATTACCTCAATCCCGACCCGATCGGCTCTGTTCTTATCTCTAAGTACCAGGTTATACATTTATAAAACAGCCTTGCAAAACCCAGAAGTAACAATTACCACTCTGGACTAAATATGACTGTTTTAAAAGTTTACAATCTAAGCCCCTGTTTTCTTATAAGCATTTTCTAAATGAGAAGATACAATAATTGCTTTTGTTCCTGGCTTATTTTGCCTCACCAAATGTCCCACAAGTTCTTTCACAATGTTGCATGCCTCATAACTTTGTTTCTTTTTGTAGCAGCACAATATTGAATGATATGTAGACACCATCCTTCAGGAATCTACTTCCAAGTCAGTGCATCCTTTAGCCAACTCCATTCATTAGGCATCATGTGTAATGTTCAAAGTCAACAGTCCATCAACACTCTCAATTTTAGATAATTTCATTCTTCCCAAGAAAAAGATACAATAAACACACCCTCACCAAACAAAAAGTCTAAGCCTCCCCTGAACTCTTGTTCCTCCCCCCATTATTTACCCCTGCTGTTGCTGTGATGCTGTTGATGTTATCCTCTTAAACTTAGCCCATAGTATGCAAGATAAGTTTCCCCCTGTCATGGTTAGGGACAGGTGTCAACTTGGCCAAGTTGTGGTACCTGTTCATCCGATTGGGCAAGTGCTGGCCTGTCTGTTGCAATGAGGACATTTCATAGGATTAGGTCATGATCACGTCAGCTACATCCACAGCTGATTCCATTTGTAATCAGCCAAAGGGGAGTGTCTTCTGCAATTAGTGATGCTAAATGCAATCATGGGAAGCCTTTTAAGGAGGACCCAGAAGAGACAGGTTCCATTCCTGCTTTGGCTGGTGAGCCTCTCCTGTGGAGTTCATCCAGGCCATCCATCAGAGTCATCGGCTTCGCAGCCTGCCCTGTGGATTTTGGACTCTGTTCCTACAGTCACGTGAGACACTTTCATAAATTTTATATTTGCAAGTGTTCCCTGTTGATTCTGTTTCTCTAGAGAACCCTAACTAATACACCCCCTATACCCTGAACTTATACATTCTTTGTACAAAATTCATACCTTTAAAGTAGTTCATGTAAGAACTTATTTATATTTCTAGTGCTAATAAGTGGGACACATGGGTATATACAATCCCTTTCAATTATGTTCACCTTCAATCTAGTAATATTACTTATAGACACTAATGAACTGCCTTCACTTCTATCTTCCCTTACATTTGAGTTCAACCTCATTAGCTAACCATTCACCCATCTCAGGCTTCTGTGTATCTATCTCTAGGTCCCCTATACTCTGTATTGTAAGCCTTTGCTTTTACCCCTACCATGGTCATAAAAGTGGAATAATACAGTATCTATCCATTTGTGTCTGACTTATTTCACTCAGCATTATGTCTTCAAGGCTCATCCATCTTGTCATGTACATCAGGATGTCACTTCATTTTACTGCGGCATAATATTCCATCATATGTATATACCACATTTTGTTAATCCACTCATCTGTTGATGGGCACCTGGATTGTTTCCATCTTTTGGCAATTGTGAATAATGCTGCCATGAACTTCTGTGTTCATACGTCTGTTTGTGTCACTGCTTTCAGCTCTTCTGGGTATATACCGAGTAGTGCTATTGCTGGGTCATAGGGCAACTCAATATTTAGTTTCCTAAGGAACCACCAAACTGTCCACCATAGTGGCTGCACCATTATATATTCCCATCAGCAGTGCATAAGGTCCCAATTTCTCCACATCCTCTCCAACATTTACAGTTTCCTGATTGTTTAATAGCAGCCATTCTTATAGGTGTGTGGTAGTATCTCATTGTAGCTTTGATCTGCATTTCCCTTATAGCCAGTGAAAATGAACATTTCTTTACGTGTTTTTGAGCCATATGTATTTGCTCCTCAGAAAAATGCCTATTCATATCTATGGCCTGTTTTACAATTGGATTCTTTGTTCTTTTGCTGTTTAGTTGTATGATTTCCTTGTGTATATAGAATATCAAACCTTTGTCTGATATGTGATTTCCAAATATTTTCTCCCATTGAGTTGGCTGCCTCTTCACCTTCTTGACAACGTCTTTTGAGGTGCAGAAGTATTTGATTTTGAGGAGTTTCCATTTGTCTATTTTTCATTTTGTTGCTTGTGCTTTGAGTGTAAAGTTTAGGAAGCTACCTCCTATTACTAGGTCTTGAAGATGTTTTCCTACATTTTCTTCTAGAAGCTTTACAGTGCTAGTTCTTATACTTAGGTGCTTGATCCATTTTGAGTGACTTTTGTACTGGGTGTAAGGTAAGAGTCTTCTTTCATTTTTTTGGCTACTGATAACCAGTTCTTCCATGCTCATTTACTGAAAAGACTATTTTGTCCCAGTTCAGAAGATTTGGGGGCCTTGTTGAAGATCAGGTGACCATAGATTTGGTGATCTATTCCTGTACTCTGAATTAGATTCCATTCATCAATACTTCTGTCTTTGCGCCAGTACCATGCTGTTTTGACCACTGTGGTTTTATAATAAGTTTTAAAGTCAGGGAGTATTAATCTTCCCACTTCATTCTTCTTTTTTAGGATATTTTTAGCTATTCAGGGTCTCTTTCCCTTCCAGATGAATTTGGTAACTAGCTTTACAAGTCTTCAAATTAGGTTGTTGGAATTTTGATTGGTATTGTGCTCAATCTGTTAATAAATTTGGGGAGAATTGACATCTTCGGTATATTCAGCCTTCCTATGCATGAGCAGGGAATGTCTTTCCACCTATTTAGATCTTCTTTGATTTCTTTTAGGAATGTTATGTAGTTTTCTGTGTACAAGTCCTTTACATCCCTGGTGAAGTTCATTCCTAAGTACTTGACTCTCTCAGTTGCTATACTGAATGGAATTTTTTTCTTAACTGACTCCTCAGTTGGGTCATTGCAGGTGTATAGAAATGTTACAGATTTTTGCACATTAATTTTGTATCCCACCACATTGCTGAACTTGTCTATTAGCTCAAGTAACTGCTATAGATTTCTCAGAATTTTCCAAGCATGGTATCATGTCATCTGCAAATAATGAAGTTTCACTTCTTCCTTTCCAATTTGTATGCCTGTGATTTCTTTGTCCTGCCTGAATGCTCTAGCTAGAACTTCTAGCACAATGTTGAATAATAGTGGTGACAATGGACATCCTTGTCTTGTTCCTGATCTTAGGGGGAAAGTTTTCAGTCTCTCTCCATTGAGTACAATGCAGACTATTGGTTTTTCTTACATTCCTTTTATCATATTGAGGTAGTTACCTTTGATTCCTATCTTTTGGAGTGTTTTTATCAGAAAAGGAAGCTGAATTTCAAATGCTTTTTCAGCATCAGTCAAAATGATCATGTGATTTTTCCATTTCGATTTGTTAATGTGCTATATTACATTAATTGATTTTTTTCTTGCATTATAACCATCCTTGCATTCCTGGTATAAACCCCACTTGGTCGTGGTATATAAGTCTTTTAATGTGTTGTTGGATTCAATTTGCCAATATTTTGTGGAGAATTTTTGCATCTATATTCATTGGGGAGATTAACCTTCAGTTTTCCTTTCTTATACCATCTTTACCTGGTTTTGGTACTGAAATGATATTAGCTTCATAAAATGAGTTAGGTAGTATTCATTTTTCCTCAATTTTTTTTGGAAAAGTTTGAGCAGGATTGGTGTCAGTTCTTTTTGCAATGTTTGACAAAAATTCCCCTGTGAAGCCATCTGGCCCTGGACTTTTCTTTGTAGGGAGATTTCTGATGACAGATTGAATCACTTTACTTGTGATTGGTTTGTTGAGATCTTCCATTTCTTCCTGAGTGAGTGTAGCTTGGTTGTGTGTTTCTAGGAATTTGTCCATTTCATCTAAGTTTTCTAGTTTGTTGGCATATAGTTGTTCATAATATCCTCTTATTATTTCTTTCATTTCTTCAGGGTCCGTAGCAATGCACCCCTTCTCATTTCTGATTTTATTTGCATCCTCTATTTTTTAGTCAGTCTTGTTAGAGGCCCATCAATTTTATTGATTTTCTCAAAGAATCAACTTTTGGTTTTATTGATTCTTCCTATTGTTCTTTTGTTCTCCCACTCATTTAACTCTGCTTAATCTTTATTATTTCTCTTCTTCTATTTGCTCTGGGGTTAGTTTGCTGTTCTTTCTCAAGTTCCTCCAGGTGATCAGGTAAGTCCTCGATTTTTGCTCTTTCCTGCTTTTTTAATATAGGTATTTAGGGCAATAAATTTTCCTCTCAGCACAGCCTCTGCCACATCCCATAAGTTCTTATATGTTACATGCTCATTTTGACTCGTCTCCAGATAGCAACTGATTTCTCTAGCAATTTCTCCTTTGACCCACTGGTTATTTAAGAATATGTATTTAATCTCCATATATTTGTGAATATTCTTGCTGTTTGGTGGTTACTGAGATCCAGCATCATTCCATTGTGATCGGAGAATGTGCTTTGAATAATTTCAGTGGTTTTAAGCTTATAAAGACCTATTTTGTGCCCCAGCATATTTTCTATCCTGGAGAATGTTCCATGAGCATTAGAGAAGAATGTATATCCTGGTGCTCTGGGGTGTAATGATCTGTTGTCTAATTCATTCGTCAAATTGTTTAACTTCTCTATTTCCTTGCTGATCCTATCTGATTATTTTATCTATAGGGGAGAGTAGTGTATTGAAGTCTCCTGCTATTATTATTGAAACGTCTATTGCTCCCTTCAGTTTTGGCAATGTTTGTCTCATGTACTTTGGAGCTCCTTGATAGGGAACATAAGCATTTATCATTGTTATTTCTTCTTAGAGAATTGTCGCTTTTATTACTACATAGTGTCCCTCTTTGTCTCTTATAATGTGTTTATATTTAAAGTCTATTTTGTCTGATATTGGTATAGCTACTCCTGTTTTTTTTTTTTTACTACACCTTGCATGGAACATCTTTTTCCATCCTTTCACTTTCAATCTATTTGTATCCTTGTGTCTATGATGAGTCTCTTGTAAGCAGCATATAGCTGGACTGTATTTCTTAATCCACTCTGCCAATCTATATCTTTTAACTGGTAAGTTTAGTCAATTAACATTCAAAGTTATTAATGTAAAGGCATTTCTCGAATCCACCGTCTTATCCTTTGAATTTTATTTGTCCGCTCTATGTATTCTTTTCCCCTTTCTCTCTTCTTTTAAGTTACCCTCAATGGTACTCTTCAGTTCTGTGCCCTCCTCCAGACCTCCTTCTCCTGGGTTTTTTTTTTTTTTTTTTCAGCTGGAAGAACTCCTTTTAGTATTATTGTAGGGCTGGTCTCTTGTTGACAAATTCTTTCAGCATTTTTGCCTGTGAAAATTTTAATCTGTCCCTCAATTTTGAAGGACAATTTGGTCAGGTACCGAATTCTTGTTTGGAAGTCTTTCTCTTTCAGGATGTTAAATGTATCATACCACTGCCTTCTCGCCCCCATAGTGCCAGTTGAGTAATCCAAACTCAGTATGATATGGTTTTCCTTATATGTAATAGATTGTTTTTCTCTTGCTCATTTCAAGATTTTGTTTCTCTTCAACATCTGACATACTAATTAGTATTGTCTTGGAGAAGGCCTATTGGGATTTATTCTATTTTGAGTTTGTTGGGCTGCTTTGACTTGCATATTTATGTTCTCTTAAGGGTTGGGAAGTTTTCTGCATTATATCCTCAACTAATCTTCCTAGTCCTTTGCTCTGCTCTTCTCCTTCTGGGACACTGATGATTCTTATATTTGTATGGTTTGTTTTGTCCATTTCTCTGTGATCCAATTCAAAATTTTCCATCTTTTTTTGACATTTGCTGTTTTGAGTGTTCAAAATCAGTTACACTGTCCTTCAGTTTGCTTATTCGCTCTTCTGCCTCTTCAAATCTGCTGTTGTGTGTCTCTAGTATATTTTTTCTTTGGTCTACAGTATCTTTAATCTTTGTAATATCTGCTATTTTTTAATTTACTATTTCAAATTCCTCTTTGTGCTCTTCTAGTGTCTTCTTATCTCCTTTAGGTCATTAGCCATTCCATTGATTTTATTTAATAGAGTTATATGAACATCTTAGATTAGTTGTTCCGAAGTGTGTATCTTCTCCAGTGTTTTAATTTGGTCATTATGCTGGGTTATATATCTGCCTGTATCTTGATATGTTTATTGATCTTCTGTTGCCGTTGAGGCATGTAAATATCTTGAAAGGGTTATTTTGGAAGTTGATTTCCTTCAGTAATCTAAAGCTTTGTACTTGCAGGATGGATGAGGAGCAGGATGTAGAGTATGGGGCAGGGCACAACAATGCAGTAATAGGTTGCAGCATAGGTACAGGCACAGGTTGGGGGTGCTACACTGGTGCCTGTGAACAAGCAGTGCAGGGTGTGGGGTTGCATTGGTGCGGTGCAGGGGCTGTGGGCATGGGGTGCAGCTGAGGCAGGCCCTGGAGTGCAGTAGCAGGGTGCAGCATGGGGGATACAGTGGTAGTGTGCGGCAAGAGGCAGATGGGGGGACTGCAAATCGATGGGGGCTGGTGCACAGGCACCAGTATATGGATGGGCAGGCGGAGTGTGGGGGTTGTGGGTATCACAGTGTAGGGTAGGTGTCAAAGTGGTTGGGGCACAGGGAGGGCAGGATACAGGTGTGTTGTTGCACAGAGGAAGGGGTCCAGGGGTCCCAGGTTGCAGATGTGGGAGTGTGTAGAGGAGGGGCTCAAGTCACCGGGGTTGCAGTACATGGTCAGAGACAGGTGAAGTCAGGTGGGCCAGGCCCTGGTGTGGGTGTGCAGGTGTGGGGTGGGGTTGGAGCACAGGAGCACATGAGTGTAGGGCGGGGGTTATGCAGCATAGATGCATATGTGAGCACCTGCCAGATGTGGGAGCAGGTGCTTGTGCTGGGAGTTGGCACAAGGGTGCATGTGTGTGGGGTAGGGGGTTGGGATGCAGGGGTCAAGAGGTCAGTATACATCCTCCCGGCAGTGGGGAGGATGTAGCTGTGTGCATGTGCAGTTCTGGGAGGACAGGGCTCTGGTGTGTAGTGGTGTAGGGGGCGGGACCCTGGTGTGTGTGTGTGCGTAGAGTTCAGGGGCAGTGCCCAGGACTGCACCTGCATGGGCTGGGAGCAGGTATGTCCTGGATGAGCAGGTCAGCGCTTGCCCAGAGTTGGGGCGGGGGCATGCTGAGGTTATCTGTGTGCCCATGCGTGAATCTGGGAGGGCCACAGATTGATGTACACATGTACAAAGCTCTAGGGGATAAGGCATGGTTGCCAATTGTATGGGCTAGGGGCAGCTGTAGTCTGGATATGAAGGTGAAACACTCGCAGTCTTGATGCAGCAGCAGCAACTGCATGCAGGGATCAGGGAGAGGGAAGGGGAGGTCCAGGGGCTGGGCCCAGGTGGGAGGGTCTTGGGAGGGGCGGGGAGAGACTGTGTGCTTGCGCGGGAGAGGTGGGTTGGACTGCAGCAGGCATGCACAGGCTCAGGGGTGGTTGGGGTGGGGGTGCTTGGAGCTTGGTGTGGGTGGCCGACTGACAGGGCTCAGGTATGTGCAATGTGGGGCGAACTGCTGGGCAGAGTGGGCGCGGCACACGTAAGGGTAGTGCATTCAAGGAATGCAGCGTGGCTTATTTCCTAGTTTCTGTCTCCTCTTCTGTGCATTCCTAGGGCCTCTGGTCTTGGGTTTCAAAAGGGGTGCGTTAGGCTGTTTGCATTAGCTGGATGGTCTCCGTTTCTCAGCGTCTCAATTCTTCAGCTTTTGCAACCACTATGTGGTGTAAAGGACCCTTCTAGATCATTTACACCCCGGAATCACATCCCAGTCACCTTCCCATCCCTTCTCTAGCTGTTCTTTGGGGCAGGGAAGGATTCAACCTATCCTATTCTGCCATATTCCCAGAACTCCCAACATCGTATATTTATAAAAAGGAACCACCACATTTAACTGTGAATATAAATAATCCTGATTTGTAAACTTATGAGTTTAAAATAGAGTTTACTCAAACAATATTTCTTTATATTGGTATTAATACATACTTAACCTGTAATAATTAATTTACTAATTTCATTACATAGAATAGAATATAATTAAATTTTCAATTTATCTCACTACTTTTACTGCATCAAGAAAAGTATCTTGTTAAAATACTGTGTTAAATAATGTATACAAGAGTATGCTCCCAATTTTGTTAAACATACAAAATAATAAAAACCTGAAAAAATATATGCCAATATGTTAAGAGTGATTATTTCTGGATGGTGGGATCACATACCCTTAAACAAAGTTTGGTGCTTTTTATTCTCTTCCCATATACTTAAGTGAAAAAGAAAAAAGAAAAAAGAAAAACAATGCATATATAAGTCAACCAGATGATTCATTACATGATCTTTTCTAACCAAGGCCAAATATTGACTTTAATATCCATTTGCTTCTGCTCCTACTAGTGAAACTTACATAGTCAAATAAGCACCCTCCTTTATTATATCTGCTCCAAAATGTGCCCACACTTTAACTACTGCAATATGAAAGTTGGTATAGGACAGAGCCACTAAAACTCTTATAGGAAGTGTCAGGAGATTATAATACTTTCACCCACAATATGGCCCCTAAGTTACAGCTGCCAAAACGGATGGAGGAGGACTCCTCTCCCTCCAAAATCACACTATAGTTCCTAATATGTCAGAATTCATGGAGAGACAACATCCCCTTTAGGAACAGGAAGAATCCCAGGATTAGGACAGGTCAGAATGCTTTGTGAGTAATATGTGTGTGTGCGTGTGCGCGCGCACACAGGGGGAAGGGAGCAGACTTAGTGAAAGGGAATGTCACATTACCATATGACTAAAGAATAAAAAGAACAATTAAATTATGAGTGCATTTTTTGCCACCCTGGTGTATTTACTGACATATACAAATGAGTTTTACTGCTCATTAAGAGATCGCTAGTGAAAAGTAGAGGATTTGGTATTGTCATTCTAGAGATTTAATAATTCATGGAACATTTCCAGTAAACATCACACCCTTAATCTCTAATCATCTAGTGCCCCCACTCTCTTATCTCTTCCCCATTTCTCAAACAAAACCAAAAGTGAATTGAGACTTCCAGTAGCAGTCTAGCCTTATGACTCCTGCTTTAAGAACTATGTGCTTCTCTCCCTGTAAGCATCATTCTCTTCCCAAATGAAGAATCTGCCTCTGATTAATTCATTTCCCCTCCCTGGCTTACTAATGGTATAACTGAATTATGAAATAAAATTCAGTAATAGAAAGTAAAGTGCCTGAATATGAGCC
Source organism: Tamandua tetradactyla (assembly GCF_023851605.1). Classification (NCBI taxonomy): domain Eukaryota; kingdom Metazoa; phylum Chordata; class Mammalia; order Pilosa; family Myrmecophagidae; genus Tamandua; species Tamandua tetradactyla. The sequence goes on from NC_135350.1 coordinate 10,245,670, forward strand.
ATCAATATGACTTCACTGCTGAAGCAAAGCCTAAAGCTAAGTACAATGTCCAAATCAAGGGATGTGATTGTTGTACTATACTTATATCAGACCACAGAACACTGTGTTCTATTCTAATTATACATAGATATATAGATAACTTTAGTAGAACTCCGACAGTAATGTCTGTTTCAAATGTCTCCCTTTTCCAGGGAACTGACTCCTCTATCCACATCCAACCACAGTGAGCACAGTCATGTTCTTGTGTGACTAACTTTTTGAATATCTGACCAAGCTAGACAACAGCCATCCTCCAGACCACATCTGACTGGTTCGAAGTTATAAAGAACTGAGCAGAGGGGCCTGTTCATGGTTTGGTTATTACTTCATATCTAATATCCTTATAATAAATTTTCCATTTTGCATACGATAGTTTGATCTGGATTTCTGTTGCTTTAACTGAAGTCCTAACTAATAAATAAACATGAGTCTACATGATATAATGGGAAAACAGCAAAATAAGAAATAGCAATACCACTGCGTGCCTGGCAAGGCATGCAAAGACACTGAAATCCTGGCTCCTGATCTCAAGAAGCTCCCAATCTAGAGGGACACTGACAACTTTATAGATGATGATGATGGAGTGTGGCAAAGCATACTAAGAATGAGTACAGGGTACAGTGGGGAGGGAAGCATCAGGAGAGGGCTCATGTAAGAGGTGATAAGAGGAGCAGCACCCAACCCCATGAGACTTGGGAGATGGCAGCCCATTGGGAAGGTGCTGGTATTTCCATGCAGAAGGAGCAGCAAGTACAGGAAGCTCAGGTTTGAGAGAATGTGACCAGTTAGAGGAACCCTGAAGCTCGTTATACCTGAATGATAGGAAAGAAAAATTAAGATCATCAGTGCGGCGAGGAAGAAGGGGCAGATTTTGAAGGGCCTTTTAACAAGGTGGATAACCACCTAAAGTCGCTTATGCAGAGCAGTTACTACATTAGAAGGAAAAAAAGAAAGAAAGAAATAGCAATATCAAAAACAAAAAGATAAATATTATAATGACTCACTAACATGGACTAACTATAATGTGCAAACTGAGAATTGAATTCGTGAGCACAGGTTATCAGGTGAAGGCCTATTAAACTCTTAATTTGTAAACTCTTACAGCAGTCACATCTATTCTGGAATTGTAACTGTTATTTCTAAATTCTGAGATGCTGAGCTCTTTGTGTACAATCTGGTGCTTCCCTGGAACTTCAAGTACTTGCATGACACCTGAGACTCAGAGCTAGAGTTCTGTAGTTATGAAAGTCAGGATTACCCCATACAGCAACTGTTTAAAATACTGAAAAAATGATTAGCCTTCATTAGAGATATGAATGAAGCTGATCTGGGTAGTCCTGTTTCTGTCTCTCCAGGAAGAACTTCAGGTAAAGTGACAAAACATAAAGGTATGTTTATGAGAGAAAAGAGAGTCTCCTTCACCAGCACCCAGGCTTAGAAAATTATCTGAAACTGAAGAAGATAAAGGTGGCAAAACGTCAGCAGCAGGCTCTGTGCAGCACAGGTGCCAGTGCAGACAACGAAACCAGCTGTCTTCATCTGACTCCAGCTCCAACTCCTCAGACGATGTGAAGAATGGTGAGGGAGACAGGTGGCGGAGACATTCCCCTTCCCAGAGTGCCTCTCTATCACCACGAAAGCACCAGAAAGAGACTTCTCCTCACTGTGGGCGGTGAAGTTCCTCCCCACCACCTACCAGAAGACGACATTCTTCCTGGATTTGAAGAGGAGCATCATCATCACCCCAAAGTTGGCAGTCCCCATCTCCAAGTATTAAGCTCATTAGGAGAGTCTCCAGAACTCCGGAACACAAAAAGATAAAAAAGGCTGCCTCACCAAGTCCTTAATCTGTAAGGAGGGTTTCATCCTCTCAATCTGTCTCAGGATCTCCTGAGGCAGCAGCTAAAAAACCCCAAGCACCTCCATCGCCTGTTCAGTCTCAGTTACCCTCTACAAACTGGTCACCACTGGTACCAGTCAAAAAGGCTAATAGCCAAACACCAAGCCCATTTCTGGCAAGGAATTCAGACCAGGAAGAAAAAGAAGGACACGAAACACAAAAAGGAGAAGCACAAAAAATACCAGAAGGAAAAGGCTGTGCCTGCAGCTACTGTAATCCCTACAGCCATCGCTGCTCCCACAACTACATCAGCAGAGGAAGACAGAGGCAGAGCCAGAGCTAGAGCCTAAAAAGGAGAATGAAAGTGAAGCTGAAGATAACTTGATGACTTAGAAAACCACCTGCATGAAAAGGCCCTGAGATCAATGTGGAAGGCTCAAGTGTCCCCACTGTCTGATGGAAATATTTGTTATGGTATAAATTTTATTTGATTTGAATGCAATTAAATTTCAAAGTTGCTAAAAAGTGTTTGAGCTTTAGACTATAACATTTGTTGTTAACAACTGCTAGGTTGAAATTCATCATGTAAAAACAGGAGCATGGATTTACATTGCAAAAGGTGTCCATAGTGTATTAGTGAACTTCCATTGACAGCTGACATAAATTCATTTAGCATGAAATATTCTAAGCCAAAAAAAAAAAAATCCTTTTTGTAATAAGGGGGTTTACAAAGCGATAGGCTGAGCCCTCAATCTGGGGATCTGTTCATATGAAACTTAACCCCGCAAAGGATAAGCTAAGCCTACTCAAAATTAAGCCTAAGAGTCACTCCCAGAGAACCTCTTTTTTTGCTCAGATGTGGCCTCTCTCTCTCAGCAAACATGACAAACTCACTGCCCTCCCCTCTCTATGTGGGACATGACTGTCAGGAGTGTGGACCTTCCTGGCAATGTGGGATAGAAATCCTAGAATGAGCTTGGACTCAGCATCAAGGGATTGAGAAAACCTTCTCAACCAAAAGGGGGAAGAACAAAATGAGACAAAATTAAGTGTCAACAGCTGAGGGATCCCAAACAGAGTTGAGATGTTATCCTGGAGGCTATTCTTACATATTAAATAGATATCACTTTTCTTTTTACATCTTTTTCTGAATTGATGCAAATGTTCTAAGAAATGATCATGATGATGAACATACAACTATGCGATGATTTTGTAAGTTATTGATTATATAACAAGAATAGAATGATCATATGGTAAGAATGTTTGTGTTTGTATGTTGCTATGTTGAATAAAAAATTTTTTTTAATTAAAAATAAAAAGGGTTTAAATATGGTTGGCATTCTTATAGTTCCTTTAATGCCTCTGGTTATTCCCAGAGGTTTTATTTTATTGTATTTTTTCCTCTCTCATTTGAGTCTTAGCACCCATTTAAGTTATGATTCTTCCAACCCAGTATGGTTTGTAAGCTTGCCCAGAAGTAAGACCACTGTTGAACCACCACAAAAGTATAAATAAATATTTTAATGCTACAATCTTTCCTGTTACCCGTGGAGTCTCTGCTGAAATGAAATCAAGAACTGAACTCTAGGGGTAAGACAGAAAATGAGAGCATATTCTTTGCCAGGACACTGGATTTATATAGATATGTAACAAGTTGATTTGGAACACTGGAATTTCATTCTATTCTGGTTTTGGTGTTCTGTTTTTTTCCCTCCTTTTCTTTTGTAAAGACAATTATCTAGTCCCAGGAAGGATCCTTCAGTTATATAAAATTTTGCTTTATGAAATGTCACAGCTTCATTCATAATTTTGTCTTATTCTTCCATTTGATTCACACAACTTTCAGAGCTCTTGTATTTGGAAGGTTGGAAGGGCCTAGACTTTGAAATAGTACCTTGCTTTGTTTTTTTTTAAACTAAAGCTATATAAAGCTTATGGATTAAACAATAAATTTCTAAATTAAAAAAACACTAATAAACAATTAAAAATCAAGAATTAAAATGGAAAGTAAACAGAAAAGCAAAATAAACTTGGAAGAAATTCATCCTTTTCTTTTAAGACAGATTTAAATTGAGACCTTGTTATTCACCAAAGGCATATATTGACTCCTATAACCATTAAAACTAAGACTATAATTGATAGATTAAAGTAAATATTGAATTTGGCAAACTCAGGGACAACATTTTTATTAGAGTAGCTTTATCCTGGGATTTATCTGAAAAAAATAGTCAAGAAATATTGTGATACATATTTTTAAAATAATCAGAAAGCTAACTGTTTGAAAGTTCCATCTCAGATTACAGAAAATTCTCTATTACTTAAGCAGTGTGGACAATAATGAAAACTCAAACCTTTCCATATCACTGAATGTTTAAAAGCCTAAAATTTTTGGAATATAACTTTTTCAGTGTTTATTATTACAAACTGTCCTGATGTTTGACATTTTCTACTTAACCTCTATTTCTGTCCTAGAGTAAGACTCTTGGCAATCACGGTACTATTTATTCCTAGGTAAACAGGAAACTAACAAGTCAAGAATAAGCAGAGCAACTGGGGAGAGGAAAGGAGACACACTTAACTATTAAAAGTGCCTCAAGTTTTTACACATTTATTTCATAAATATCAAGTGTCTATTAATGTGGGACACTGTTTTAGGTGCTGGCAGTACAACTGTGCTTAAAACAGATAAAGGGCCTCCCACATTGGAGCAAACACTCTTGGGGATGAATGACAATAAACACAGATAAATGCATCAGGTGGTGGGAACTGCCATGAAGAAAAATATTTTTCATTAAGTGAGTGAGGACAGTTACTGGGGAAGGGAAGTCATTTTATTAAGGTGGTCAGGGAAGTTCTTTCTGTTAAAGTAAAATTGAAACAAAGACCCCAAGGATATGAGGAAGTAAGCCAGACAGAAATCAGAGAAAAAACAACTAAGAAAAGCAAGTGGGTGAGAATGGCAGGGGAGTGGAGAAAGAAGGTGAGATGAGGTTTGAAAGGTAGCTAGGCTTTGTAGGCCATGGGAAGGATTCTGGATTTTGTTCTCAATTAGATGAGAACTTATAGAAGAGATTTTGTTTTTGCATTCACTTTTTTTTTTTTTAACTTTTATCATGAAAAATTTCAAATAGAGAAAAGAGTAACATTAACTTCCTTTCACCCATCACCCAGCTTAAAATTCTGGCATTTTCCCCATGTTTTCTTTATATCACTGCCCCTTAACCCCTGTTTTATTTTGATAGAGCATGTTACAGCAAATCTTAGTCATGTTATCTTACCCTTATATTAAATTTCGTCTCTACTTGTTAAGAACCTTTAAAAGAAAACCTAACCACCATGTTATTATTACCCTACAAATGGAAAAGGCATGAGTTTTTTTGTTTTTTCTTTCTTTTGCTGAAGAGATGAAAATGTTAAAAAAAAATGATCATGGTGATGAATACACAACTATGTGGTGATATTGTGAGCCATTGATTGTAACCATGTCAAGAATCTTTGTATATCAAGAATGTTTGGTATGTTTGTCTGTTGTTCACAATAAAAAAAATTATTTCTTATATCATCTCGTATCCTGCCCATGTTTCAATTTCCCTTATTATCTTTTTGTATTTAATTTGCTCAAATCAGAATTCAAACAAAGTCTACACACTGCATTTGCTTGTTAGGCCTTTTAAACTTCTGTTAGTCTGTAACAGCCCTCTTCTCTTTACCACCTCCTTTCTCATACCATTGATTTGTTGGAGAAATCGTGTCAATTGTCCTATAGAAGTTCTTACATTCTGAATTTGGCTTATTTTATCTTCTTAGTGGTTAACATTTTCCCTCTATCTCCAATATTTCCTGTAAATTGCTAATTTGACCAAAAAGCTTGACTATATTGAGTCCAAATTTTTAGGCAAAAATCCTTCTCATGTGGTACTGTGTATTTGCTATTCCATCAAATCATAAGGTTCGTTTGCCTCACTTTTACAGCTGCTAAGATGGATTTGTAGTTGTGGTTACTGTCAGCCTAATCTATCCATTATAAAGTTCCCCACAGACCTTTTATCTAATGGTTTTAGCAGTGATAAGTACTTCTTAGCTCTATTATTTCATTAGAGGGTGCAAAATCATGATTTTCTTATTCTATTATTCCTTATAATTTATTAGCTTTATAAGAATTTCATTGGAGGATCCTGAACAGTTTAGAAATAAATCCATAAATCTATGGTCAACTGATGTTCACCAAATCTACTTGATGGGGAAAGGACAGCATTCTCAATGAATGGTGCTAGGAAAACTAGAACCCATATGCAAAAGAGTAAAATGGGACCCCAACCTCATTCAATATACAAAAATCAACTCAAAATGGATCAACAACTAACAACTAGATATCCTCAGCATGGTGACATAAGACATGACCTGGAAAAGTCTCCCCTCAGAATCAACAAATAAAAGGACAATTTCCACTTGATCAGAACTCTGGAGGATAACAGAAACTGGAGAAGAATTCCATAAAGGCTTAACTGAAGAAAAAGAAAAACAATCTTCAAGATCAGATAGGTAAGACCCCTCCCTCTTACACAGTCCCATGGAGCTTGGGAGTTGTAAAGATGCAGCATGGCCTGGGTCCCTCCTGCTGTGACTGCAGACCATAGAACCACTCACAGCAGTGAGGGAGAACGGCAGGTATATCCAGGCACAGGCACCAAGAGTGAAAAACAAGTCGGTGAGGAGTGCCACAAACGGAACGGACCCTAGGGAAAAAAAAAGAGAGACTACAGCAGAAACTGTTAGTGAGAGTTGTACATACTCAATCTAGTCTCTGTTCACCCAATCACCTAAACACAAAAAAGCCCTTTCTGGATTGACCCACCTTCTGAATTGAACCCATCTGGATTCCTGTGTTGGGATACCCAAACAGAAAAGAAACTGGAAGAAGAAAAGCCTCATGGCTAAAAAAAAAGAGGTGGGGGAGGGAGATAGGATGGGAGAACTGAGCTGCCGTAAGACAGGACATGTCCCAGAACTGAAAAGTGTAAGAAAAAGGGGGTACTGAGTGAGGGAGATTATTTAAACAAATCATATGAGCTGGGGGGAAAATTCTGCACTAAAACAAACAGAAAAGATCATAACTTCCAGAAAAGGAACAGAGGAAAGAGAGAATTCTCCTGGAGGTGAAACAATTGCACAAAAAATACAATCTTAAAAATTGGACTGCACATCCCAGGCAAGAAACAGATGAAGAGCTGTGAAAATCTGAACAGTTAAACTTGGAGCACTCTCAAGATCCAGAGTAAGTTTGACCAAGTGTCAAAGAAGAACCCTAACAGAAAGACAATCGACAATAAAATCCTAGACAATTTGAAGAAAACTTTAGAATTAACACATCAAAATAATCAGATGCCCAGATGACAACAAAAAATTGCAAGAGATACCAAGAAACAGGAATATATGGCTCAGTCAAGGGAACCATTTAAACTTCTGAGGAGACACAGAATTTGAAACAACAAATCAAACAAATTCAAACAAATCTCTTAATTCAATTCAAGGAAATGAAGGAAAATATTGATATAGAACTAAAGGACATTAAGAAGATAAAGTGTAGCATAAAGAAGAATTTGAAAGTTAAAAAAAAATTAACAGAAATTATGAGGAAGAATGGTACAATAAGGGAGGTTATATATACACTAAAGGCCAGAGCTCTATTTGAGATTCTATGACAGTTTCACATGCTGTTTATTTTTCAGAAACCTAAAACCTTTAGATGATTCCTAGGTCAGATAAGTCCTGACACCCAGAGGTGCCAGTCTCTCCAAGAACATTAATCAGTTCCATCCCCTTTTCACATATTGTAGACACCCCTTTTCAACATGAAAAAATTAGAATGTGCATAGCTCAAATATTCTTAAAGAATGGGAGAAGGAGGAGTTATAACAGAGAAGTTAGGATTTAACAAATAACTGCGACTACTCAATTATTATATTGATATTTCTGTTTAGTCTCCATGTCTTGGAGCAGCTAGAAGGAAAAACCTGAAATTGTACAACTAACCTATATAAAACTTTGAAATCTGTTCTATAACTACCTGTAAAATGTACTTTAAAATTTATGGCTTTTGTGTATATATGGTATATCTCACAATAAAAAATGTAAAAAAAAAAAAAGACACTAGAGACATACACAGCAGATCTGAATAGGCACAAAAACGAATCAGTGGATTAAGAGACAGGGCTATCCAAATCATACAGTCAGAAGAAACAAGAGAAAAGAAGAGAAAAGAATTGAGCAGTGTCTAAGGGATTTGAGTGGCAGCACGAAGCATACAAATATATTTCTCCAGAAGAAGAGAAGGGAAAAAGGGAAGGAGAATATTTGAGGAAATAATGGTCCCAAATTTCCCAACTCTTTATGAAAAGACATAAATATACATTTCAAGAAACAACATACTCCAAACAGAATAAACTAATCAAACTACTCCTAGACACAGACTAATCAAAATGAGAAATGCCAAAGATAAAGAGAGAATTCTGAAAGCAGCAAGAGAAAAGGTCTTCATCACATGCATGGCCTAATAAGACTAAGTGCTGATTCCTCATCAAAAACCATGGAGGTGAGAAGGCAGTGGTGTACTATACTTAAAGTATTGAAAGAGAAACACTGCCAGTCAAGAATTCTTTATCCGGTAAAAATACCCTTCAAAAATGAGGGAGAGTTTAAATACTCACAGATAACAGAAACTGAGAGAGTTTATCTATAAAAGACCTGCCCTACAAGAATTAATAAAGGGAGATATGCAGGTGGAAAGGAAAAGATGGGAGAGAATGGCTTTGAGAAGTTTGAAGAAATGAAGGTCTTCAGTAAAGATAACTTTAAATGTAAACCCTATAGTACTGTCCTCAAAATACAACTGTACTCTTTAATTTCTAAAAAAGTCAGAGTACAATTGAACAGGGAAAAGGCTTATTTCCTGATAAGGGGTATGCAGATATAAAGAGGTAATGTGGAACAAAAACAACACAGAGAAGGGAAACAGGAACACGGGAGCAAGGAACACGCAGGCTATTGTAGCTAAAGTGGTATCGTTTCAAATTAGTAGCTTATAAATGTAGACTGTATAATACAAACTGCAGGGTAACCACAAAGAAAGCATTTAAAATATATACAGAAACAAATATAAAAAAGGACTCAGTCAGATACATCACAAAAGATAAAGTATACAAAATAAAAGGAAGTTTCAAGAAAGGAAAACAGAGACAAAACAAGATATGACCAAAGGACAAGTAACACTGAATGTTAATGGATGAAAATCCCTAATCAAAAGACACAAATGCTAGAATGTGTTGGAAACAAAAGGACACAAATGGGTTGGAAGAAAAAGGACAGAAAAAGATATTCCATGCAAACAATAACCAAAAAAGTGCTGAGGTTACTAAACTAGTAATGGACAAAATAGACTTTAAGATGACAGCTGTTTTAAGTCAACAGCTGTTTCAAGAAGTATAGGACACTGTATATTAGTAAGAGGGTGAATCCACCAAGAAGTAACAATGATAAATATTTATGCACCTAACAATAGTACCCCAAAATACAAGAGGCAAACACTGGCAAAACTGAAGGGACAAACAGATACCTCTACAATGATAGTTGGAGATGCCAATATATCACTTTTATCAATAGACAGAAAGCATTTAGAGAGAGAAATAAGGAAACAGAGAACTTGAGTAATATGATAAATGAACTAGACTTAACATTCATATACAGAACACTGTACCTCAAAACAGCAGGATAGCCATGCTGCTCTAGTGCACAAGGACCATTCTCCAGGAATGTGGTCCTTGTGGTCCAGGACAGACCACATGTTGAACCACAAAACAAATTTCAATAAATGTAAAAATATTGAAATTACATAAAGCATCTTCTCTGACCATAATGGAATAAAGCTAGAAATCAACAACAGACAGAGACCTGGAAAATCCACAAATGTATAGAAGTTAAATAACATTCTTAATCAGTGGGCCAAAAAAGAAATTACAAGAGAAATCAGTTAATATATTGAGATTAATGAAAACGAGAACACAACATGTCAAAACTAATGGGATGCAGTGAAGGCAGTGCTGAGAGAGAAATTTATAGCTCAGAAAGTGAACATTAAAAAAGAGCTAAAATCAAAGGTCTAACTGCACACCTGGAGGAATTGGAAAAAGCACAGCAAACTAAACCCACTGCAAGCAGAAGGAAATAAATAACAAAGATTAGAGCACAAATGCATGAAATACAGAAAAAGAAAAACAAAAGAGAACACTGACCAAACAAAAAGTTGCTTCTTTGAAAAGATCAATAAAATTGACAAACCTTTAGCTAGATTGTCAAAGAAATAAAGAGAGAAGTAGCAAATAACTAAAATCAGAAATTAGAGGGGGGACATTGCTATTTACCCCACAGAAATAAAAAAGATCACAAGAAGATACTATGAACAACTGTATGCCAACAAGTCAGACAATTTACAAGAAATGGACAAATTCCAAGAAACACACGTGAAGGCTATACTGATTCTAGAAGAAACAGAAGACCTCAACAATCAATTATAAATAGACTGAATCAGTCATCAAACGCCTCCCAATAAAAAAGGCCAAGGCCTAAATGGCTTCACTGCTGAATTCTACCAAACATTCCAACAAGAATACGTATCCTGCTCACACTCTTCCAATAAACTGAACAGGAGGGAACACTCTCTAACTCATTCTATGGGCCAACATCACCTGCATACCAAAGCCAGATAAAGATATTACCAGAAGAGAAAATTACAGATCAATTTCTCTTATGAACACAGATGTAAAACTTCTCAACAAAATACTTGCAAATATAATCCAAAAGTATATTAAAAGAATTATACACCATTGTTCTGGTTTGCTAGCTGTTGGAATGCAATATACCAGAAACAGAATGGCTTTTTAAAAGGGGAATTTAATGAGTTGCTAGTTTACAGTTCGAAGGCTGAGAAAATGTCCCAATTAAAACAAGTCTAAAGAACTGTCCAATCAAAGGCATCCAGGGAAAGACACCTTGGTTCAGGAAGGCCGATGAAGTTCAGGGTTTCTCTCTCAAGTGAGAAGGCACATGGTGAACACAGTCAGGGCTTCTCTCAGCTGGAAGGGCACATGGTGAACACAGCATCATCTGCTAGCTTTCTCTCCTGGCTTCTGGTTTCACAAAGCTCCCCGGGAGGCATTTTCCTTTTTCATTTCCAAAGGTGGCTGGCTGGTGGAACTCTCTGCTTCGTGGTACTGCAGCATTCTCTGCTCTCTCTGAATCTCTCATTCTTCAAAATGTTTCCTCTTTTATAGGACTTCAGAAACTAATCAAGACCCACTCAAATGGGTGGAGAACCCCTAATCCAGTTTAACAACCATTCTTAACTAAATCACATCAACCAGGGAGATGATCTCATTACAGTTTCAAACATGGCTTTCTTAGGGGGCATATATCCTTTCAAACCAGCAAAACCATGATCAAGTGGGTTTTATCCCAGGTATGTAAAGGTGATTCAAGACAAGAAAATAAATTACTTAATATGCCATGTTAACAAATCAAAGGGGAAAATATACATGATCATCTCATTAGATGCAGAAAAGGCATGACAAAATCGAGCATCCTTTCTTAATAAAAACATTTAGAAAATTAATAATAAAAGAAAACTTCCCCAATACAATAAAAGAAATAAATGAAAAACCCACTACTAACATTATACTCCATGGTGAAAGACTGAAAGTGTTCCCTCCAAGATCTGGAACAAGATAAGGATGCCCACTGTCACCACTTGTTAATCAACATTGTGCTGGGAGTCTAGCCAGAACAGCTAGGCAAGAAAAAGAAGTAAAAGGTATTTAAATTGGGAAGAAAGAAGGAAGACATTCACTATTTGCAAATGACATGATCCTATATGTAGGCTGTCCCAAAAAACCTAAAACAAAGCTATTGGTGCTAATAAATACATTTAGCAAAGTAGTAGAGTACAAGATCAACACGCAAAAATCAGTGGTGTTTCTATATCTTAGTAAGGAGCAATCTGAGGTGGAAATTAAGAAAAAAAAATCCATTTACAATAGCAACTAAAAGAATCAAATATCTAGGAATAAATTTAACCAAAGATGTAAAGGATGTGTACACAGAAAAATACAAAACTTTGCTAAAAGAACTGTGAGAAGATCTAAATAAATGGAAGGACCTTCCATGCTCATGGAAGCTGATGATTAAATATTGTTAAGATATTAATTCTGGGAGGGGGGCCAAGATGGCGGCTTAGTAAGGTGCACGCGTCTTAGTTCCTCCTCCAGAACAACTACTAAATAACCAGAAACAGTACAGAACAGCTCCCAGAGCCACAACAGAGACCAGACAAACAGTGTACCCCAGTCTGGACTGGCTGGACCAACTGCGAGACTTCGCTGCGGTGAGATCCCCAAGTGGCGCGCGGTTCCCCTGGCCGTGGCGGCTGGCGGCCGGCGCCCCTCCGTCAATTCTTCCCGGGCTGGCTGAGAGTCTCAGAGAAGCAAGATCCCCAAGCCGCGGCGGCCGGCACCCCTCCCTTGTGGGTGGCTTCCCGGACCAGCTACAAGTCTTGGATCAGCGAGTTTCCCAAGCCGCTGCAGCCAGTGGTCGGCGCTCCTCCCCCACAGGCGGCTACCCGGAGGGAAAGGAAAGAGTTTCCAACAGTAGCAGGGACTGAGTCCAACCAAACACCAATAGTGGCATTAATAAACAACTTCTGACTACTAAAAATAGTCCCCCAGCTCAGACAAAACTGATCAAGGCGGAAGTCGCCTATTGGGCTAACTGAAAAAAAGAAAAGGGGGCGAAACAAAGCCTTCTGCAGCTGTTTCTACAGAGGCTTAGTGCCTCTGGGCTCAGCGCTGGGATTACACAGGTTGCAACAGCCCCAAATGCAGAAACAGGCTGCTTTCTGGGCTCTCTACCACTTGAACCTTCCCCACAGGAGGAGTGAAACGAATCTCAGGTGGAATCCCTCTCTCAAGGAATTCAGATTCCAGGACTTCGCAATTTGAAGCCATTAAAACCAGCCTACAACTTTTCCTCTGTCTCCACCACACACACAGCAGGGAGAGCCTTTCAAAGTAAAGGAGCCACAACATCTTTTGCTGGTGGGACCCGCAGACAGACAAGCGCCACATACTGGGCAGGATAAAAAAAAAACAGAGCCCAGAGACTTCACAGAAAAGTCTTTCAACCTGCTGGGTCTCACACTCAGGGAAATCTGATTAAATGTCCAGATGCCAGCAAAAAATAACAAATCACACCAGGAAAATTGAAGATATGGCCCAGTCAAAGGAACAAACCAATAGCTCAAATGAGATACAGGAACTGAGACAACTAATTCTGAATATACAAACAGAAATGGAAAACCTCTTCAAAAACCAAATCAATAAATTGAGGGAGGACATGAAGAAGGCAAGGGATGAACAAAAAGAAGAAATGGAAAGTCTGAAAAAACAAATCACAGAACTTATGGGAATGAAAGATACAGTAGAAGAGATGAAAAAAAAAATGGAAACCCACAATGGTAGATTTCAAGAGACAGAGGTTTGAATTAGTGAACTGGAGGATGGAACATCTGAAATCCAAAAAGAAACAGAAACTATAGGGGGAAGAATGGAAAAATTTGAGCAGGGGCTAAGGGAATTGAATGATAATATGAAGTGCACAAATATACGTGTTGTGGGTGTCCCAGAAGGAGAAGAGAAGGGAAAAGGAGGAGAAAAACTAATGGAAGAAATTATCATTGAAAATTTCCCAACTCTTATGAAAGACCTAAAATTACAGATCCAAGAAGTGCAGTGCACCCCAAAGAGAACAGATCCAAATAGATGTTCTCCAAGACACTTACTATTTAGAATGACAGAGGTCAAAGAGAAAGAGAGGATCTTGAAAGCAGCAAGAGAAAAACACTCCATCACATACAAGGGAAACCCAATAAGACTATGTGTAGATTTCTCAGCAGAAACCATGGAGGCAAGAAGACAGTGGGCTGATATATTTAAATTACTAAAAAAGAAAAACTGCCAACCAAGAATTCTATATCCAGCCAAATTGTCCTTCAAAAATGAGGGGGAAATTAAAACATTTTCAGACAAAAAGTCACTGAGAGAATTTGTGACCAAGAGACCAGCTCTGCAAGAAATACTAAAGGGAGCACTAGAGTCAGATACGAAAAGACAGAAGAGAGAGGTGTGGAGAAGAGTGTAGAAAGAAGGAAAATTAGATATGATATATATAATACAAAAGGCAAAATGGTAGAGGAAAGTATTACCCAAACAGTAATAACACTAAATGTTAATGGACTGAATTCCCCAATCAAAAGACACAGACTGGCAGAATGGATTAAAAAACAGGATCCTTCTACATGCTGTCCACAGGAAACACATCTTAGACCCAAAGATAAACATAGGTTGAAGGTGAAAGGTTGGGAAAAGATATTTCATGCAAATAACAACCAGAAAAGAGCAGGAGTAGCTATACTAATATTCAACAAATTAGACTTCAAATGTAAAACAGTTAAAAGAGACAAAGAAGGATACTATCTACTAATAAAAGGAACAATTAAACAAGAAGACATAACAATCATAAATATTTACGCACCGAATCAGAATGCCCCAAAATACATGAGGAATACACTGCAAATATTGAAGAGGGAAATAGACACATCTACCATAATAGTTGGAGACTTCAATTCACCACTCTCATCAATGGACAGAACATCTAGACAGAGGATCAATAAAGAAACAGAGAATTTGAATATTACAATAAATGAGCTAGGCTTAACAGACATTTATAGGACATTACACCCCACAACAGCAGGATACACCTTTTTCTCAAGTGCTCATGGATCATTCTCAAAGATAGACCATATGCTGGGTCACAAAGCAAGTCTCAACAAATTTAAAAAGATTGAAATCATACACAACACTTTCTCAGATCATAAAGGAATGAAGTTGGAAATCAATAATAGGTAGAGTGCCGGAAAATTCACAAATACGTGGAGGCTCAACAACACACTCTTAAACAACCAGTGGGTCAAGGAAGAAATTACAGGAGAAATTAATAAATATCTTGAGGCGAATGAAAATGAAAACACAACATATCAAAACCTATGGGACGCAGCAAAGGCAGTGCTAAGAGGGAAATTTATTGCCCTAAATGCCTATATCAAAAAAGAAGAAAGGGCAAAAATTTGGGAATTAACTATCCACTTGGAAGAACTGGAGAAAGAACAGCAAACTAACCCCAAAGCAAGCAAAAGGAAAGAAATAACAAAGATTAGAGCAGAAATAAATGAAATTGAGAACATGAAAACAACAGAAAATCAATAAGTCCAGAAGTTGGTTCTATGAGAAAATCAACAAGCTTGATGGGTCCTTAGCAAGACTGACAAAAAGAAGAAGAGAGAGGATGCAAATAAATAAGATCAGAAATGGAAGAGGAGACATAACCACTGACCTCATAGAAATAAAGGAGGTAATAACAGGATACTATGAACAACTTTATGCTAATAAATACAACAATGTAGATGAAATGGACAAGTTCCTAGAAAGGCATGAACAACCAACTTTGACTCAAGAAGAAATAGATGACCTCAACAAACCAATCACAAGTAAAGAAATTGAATCAGTCATTCAAAAGCTTCCCAAAAAGAAAAGTCCAGGATCAGACGGCTTCACATGTGAATTCTACCAAACATTCCAGAAAGAATTAGTACCAACCTTGCTCAAACTCTTCAAAAAATTGAAGTGGACGGAAAGCTACCCAATTCATTCTATGAAGCCAACATCACCCTCATACCAAAACCAGGCAAAGATATTACAAAAAAAGAAAACTACAGACCAATCTCTCTAATGAATAGAGATGCAAAAATCCTCAACAAAATTCTAGCAAATTGAATCCAACAACACATTAAAAGAATTATACATCATGACCAAGTAGGATTTAACCCAGGTATGCAAGGATGGTTCAACATAAGAAAATCAATTAATGTAATACACCATATCAACAAATCAAAGCAGAAAAATCACATGATCATCTCAATTGATGCAGAGAAGGCATTTGACAAGATTCACATCCTTTCCTGTTGAAAACACTTCAAAGGATAGGAATACAAGGGAACCTCCTTAAAATGATAGAGGGAATATATGAAAAACCCACAGCTAATATCATTCTCAATGGGGAAAAATTGAAAACTTTCCCCCTAAGATCAGGAACAAGACAAGGATGTCCATTATCACCACTGTTATTCAACATCGTGTTGGAGGTTCTAGCCAGAGCAATTAGACAAGAAAAAGAAATACAAGGAATCAAAATTGGAAAGGAAGAAATAAAACTATCACTGTTTGCAGATGATATGATACTATGCGTCGAAAACCCTGAAAAATCCACAGCAAAACTACTAGAGCTAATAAATGAGTACAGCAAAGTAGCAGGTTACAAGATCAACATTCAAAATTCTGTAGTGTTTCTATACACTAGCAATGAACAAGCTGAGGGGGAAATCAAGAAACGAATTCCATTTACAATTGCAACTAAAAGAATAAAATACAAAAAACCTATACAAAGAAAACTACAAAAAACTGTTAAAAGAAATCACAGAAGACCTAAATAGATGGAAGGGCATACCGTGTTCATGGATTGGAAGACTAAATATAGTTAAGATGTCAATCCTACCTAAATTGATTTACAGATTCAATGCAATACCAATCAAAATCCCAACAACTTATTTTTCAGAAATAGAAAAACCAATAAGCAAATTTATCTGGAAGGGCAGGGTGCCCCAAATTGCTAAAAGTATCTTGTGGAAAAAAAACGAAGCTGGAGGTCTCACGCTGCCTGACTTTAAAGCATATTATGAAGCCACAGTGGTCAAAACAGCATGGTACTGGCATAAAGATAGATATATCGACCAATGGAATCGAATAGAGTGCTCAGATATAGACCCTCTCATCTATGGGCATTTGATCTTTGATAAGGCAGTCAAGCCAACTCACCTGGGACAGAACAGTCTCTTCAATAAATGGTGCCTAGAGAACTGGATATCCATATGCAAAAAATTCAAGAGGACCCGTATCTCACACCCTATACAAAAGTTAACTCAAAATGGATCAAAGATCTAAACATTAGGTCTAAGACCATAAAACAGTTAGAGGAAAATGTAGGGAGATATCTTATGAATCTTACAATTGGAGGCGGTTTTATGGACCTTAAACCTAAAGCAAGAGCACTGAAGAAAGAAATAAATAAATGGGAGCTCCTCAAAATTAAACACTTTTGTGCATCAAAGAACTTCATCAAGAAAGTAGAAAGACAGCCTACACAATGGGAGACAATATTTGGAAACGACATATCAGATAAAGGTCTAGTATCCAGAATTTATAAAGAGATTGTTCAACTCAACAACAAAAAGACAGCCAACCCAATTACAAAATGGGAAAAAGACTTGAACAGACACCTCTCAGAAGAGGAAATACAAATGGCCAAAAGGCACATGAAGAGATGCTCAATGTCCCTGGCCATTAGAGAAATGCAAATCAAAACCACAATGAGATATCATCTCACACCCACCAGAATGGCCATTATCAACAAAACAGAAAACGACAAGTGCTGGAGAGGATGTGGAGAAAGAGGCACACTTATTCACTGTTGGTGGGAATGTCAAATGGTGCAACCACTGTGGAAGGCAGTTTGGCGGTTCCTCAAAAAGCTGAGTATAGAATTGCCATATGACCCAGCAATACCATTGCTAGGTATCTACTCAGAGGACTTAAGGGCAAAGACACAAACGGACATTTGCACACCAATGTTTATAGCAGCATTATTTACAATTGCAGAGAGACGGAAACAGCCAAAATGTCCATCAACAGACGAATGGCTAAACAAACTGTGGTATATACATACGATGGAATATTATGCAGCTTTAAGACAGGATAAACTTATGAAGCATGTAATAACATGGATGGACCTAGAGAACATTATGCTGAGTGAGACTAGCCAAAAACTAAAGGACAAATACTGTATGGTCCCACTGATGTGAACCGACATTAGAGAGTAATCTTGGAATATGTCACTGGTAACAGACACCATCAGGAGATAGAAATAGGGTAAGATAATGGGTAATTGGAGCTGAAGGGATACAGACTGTGCAACAGGACTGGATACAAAAACTCAGAAATGGACAGCACAATAATGCCTAATTGTAATGTAATTATGTTGAAACACTGAATGAAGCTGCATCTGAAGTACAGTTTTTATTTTATTTTATTTTTTTACTGTTATTTTTTTCTCTCTATTATCGTTTTATTTCTTTTTCTGTTGTCTTTCTATTTCTTTTGCTGAATCGATGCAAATGTACTAAGAAATGATGAATATGCATCTATGTGATGATATTAAGAATTACTGATTGTATATGTAGAATGGAATGATTTCTAAATGTTGTGTTAGTTAATTTTTTTAATTAATAAAAAAAGATATTAATTCTACCCAAAATGATTTACATATTCAATGAAATTACAATCAAGATTCCAACAGCCTATTTTGCAGAAATGGAAAAGCCAGTTCAAACTTACTTGAATGAGTAACAGACCTTGAATAGCCAAAAACATCTCTAAAAAGAAGTTAACAACTCACACTTCCTGACTTTAAAACTTATTACAAAGCTACAGTGGCCAAAACAGCATGGCATAAAGATAGATATACTGCCCAATGGGATCAAACTGAGAGTTCAAAAATAAACCTTCATTGGGACAGGCTACAGTGGCTCAGCATGCAGAGTTCTCACCTGCCATGCCAGAGACCCAGGTTCGATACCTGGTGCCTGCCCATGCAAAATAATTATAATAAAAAAATAAAAAATAAAAAAAATAAACCTTCATCTCTATGGCCAAGTGATTTTTGACAAGGCTACCAAGTCTACTCAATTGGGAAATAACAGTTTCTTTAATAAATGGTGCTAGGAGAACCAGATATCCACATGCAAAACAATGAAAGAGCTCCCCTAGCTTCTACAAAAATTAACCCAAAATCAGTCAAAGATTGAAATATAAGAATTAGGACTAAAAAACTCCTAAAAGAAAATGTAGGGAAGTATCTTCAGGATCTTGTGTTAGAAAATGGCTTCTTATACTTTATACACAAAGCACGATAGAAAAAAATAGATAAATAGAACCTCAACAAGTGAAAAACTTCTATGCATAAAAGGACTTTATCATGAAAGTGAAAAGACAACCTACTCAATGGCAGGAAATATTTGGAAACCACAAATCCAATAAGGGTTTACTATCCAGAACATAAAAAGAAGTCTATCGTCGGATGTGGGGTCAAGTCACTTCACCTTCCTGTTTTCTCAGTCTGTAAAATGGGGCCATCCTTCCAGCTGGCAGTTCCACTGGGGCAGAGTCAAATGGTGCACTACTTCAGAGCCACCGTTTCTCCAAGTAATAGCTTTGCTGTGTGTTAGGCCTAAGATGCATGTGGACAATGGAAGGAAACCAAGTTCCCTGAGTCAGAGTGAGGTGGGGTAAGGTTGAGAACTGTTTGTGGAGAGGGTGGCTGCTTGTGATGGAGCCACTTGTTAATACCACATCTGCACAAGAAATTTCCTCATTTTCTTTTTTTAAAATATAGCATTTTTTCTCTTTTGAATAAATAACATTCCTTTGTGTTCATTACAGTAATATATGCTCATTATAGAACATTTAGAAAACATACACCCACTGTCCTTGTTCTGCTTCCTCCATCTCCCATCCCTCATACCAGGCCCCTGCCTCAGGCAACCTCATACAATAAATGAAAAAAAAAACTCTACAACTCAATAATAAAAAGACAAACAATTCAGTTTAGATTTGGACCATTTCACAGCCTGAGAACTGTAAATTTGCAACTTAACAAATTCCCTCTTATAAAAAGCCCCCCCAAAAATGTGCCATAGAGTGGAAGAGACATTTTTTCAAAGATGCAATACAAATGGCTAAAAAAAAAAGGCTCATGAAAAGATGCTCAACACCATTAGCTATTAGGGAAATGCAAATCAAAACTACAATGAGACACCACTTTACACCCACTAGAATGAGTACTATTAAAAAACACCCCACAATTTTACAAGTGTTGGAAAGGATGTAGAGATGGAGGAACACTTATTCAATGCAGCCACCTTCCTTACAAACAGTTCTCTACATTACCTCGCCTCACTCCGCCTCAGGGAACCTGGTTTCCTTTCATTGTTCAGATGCATCTTAGGCCTAACTCACAGCGAATTAGGCCATAAGTATGAATTACCATATGACTCTGCATCATTTCACTAAGTATATACCCAAGAGAACTGAAAGCTGGTACTTGAACAGATCTTTGCACACTGATGTTCACAGTGGCATTATTCACAATTGCGAAAAGATGGAAGCAAGTATCCATCAAGTGATAAATGGATAAACAAAATTTCATATATATACACAATGGAATATTATTCAGCACTAAAAAGGAATGAAATTCTGGTTCATATGACAACATGGATGAGAATTCCTACAACTCAACAATGAAAAGATAACCCAATTTTAAAAATTGGCAAAGAACTTGAATAGACATTTCTCCAATAAGAACATAAGATGCTCAACATTTTTTGCCATTGGAAAAATGTAAATCAAAGTCACAATAAAATATCACTTCATATCCACTAGGAGGCTTTTAATGGAAAATAATTGTTGGCAATGTGGAGAAATTGGAATTCTTGTTCATTGCTAGTATGAATGTAAAATGATGTAGCTCTTGTGGAAAATAGTTTGGTGGTTCCTCAAAAAGTTAAACATAGAATTATCCTATGACCCAGAAATTCAATTCCTAGGTATATGCCCAAAAGAACTGAGCAGGGATTCAAACAGATCCTTGTATACCAATGTTCATAACAACATTATTCACAATGCCCAAAAGGTGAAAACAACCCACGTTTCCATTAAGAGATGAACGGACAAACAAAAAGTGGTATATACATACAACGGAATATTATTCAGCCTTAAAATGGAATGAGGTTCTGATATATAGTATAACATAGTTGAACCTTGAAAACATCATGCTAAGCAAAGTAATCCAGATGCAAAAGGCCAACTGTTATATGATTCCAACTTGTATAAAATATCTAGAATAAGCAAATTCATTATTTTTTAAAATATTCAATATTTCTGTATCTTTTTGCAGTGGATTAGAGGTTACAAGCTTTAAGGGGCTGCTTTATGGATGCAAAGTTTCTGTTCTGGATGCTGGAAAACTTCTGGAAATGGATGAAGTGATGGTAAATGTAATAATGTCATTGAATTGTAGTCTTAAAAATAGTTAAAATGGTAAATTTAATGTTACATATATTTACCATAATAATAATAAATAAACAAAAAGAATGACACTTTAGTTGTGTAAAGGGTGGCACCATTAAAAAGAACAAAGGAAGTAGGATCATAATCTAACAGCAGAGGTTTGGTACTAACTATAGCACATTTCTGACAATCTTCAGTGAAGGGTTATAAGTCTTAGAAGTAAAGATAAAAAACGAAATAAGTAAAAACAGCAATATCTTTGGCAGAGGACTGACTTGATTATGTTACTTAAAGAATTAACAAGAAAAATCTTACTGTTTTCAATTAGAAAAATAAAGCAGTATCTTACTGACTTGAAGTTTCCACCTACCTATGATGCTACAAAAGCCAAAGTATAAAAAGATATTGTTATAACAGAAAGCAAACAGAGACCTACATGTACTGAGTAACTACAATGGACAAGCAACTGAGCTTAGTTTTTGTACATATTTTACATATACCTATAACTGAGGTACTGCAGAGAGCTGCACTATCAATACAATAGCCATTAACCAAGTATGGTTATTGGGCACTTGAAATGTGGCTACTCTGAATTGAGAAAGCTGTAATTGTCAAATACACACTAAATTTTGAAAATTCAGTATCAAAAAAAGAATGTAAAATATGTAAATCCAATAATCAGTCACTTTTCAACATACACCCATGGTCAAACAGAGGTAAGTATCCTTTAGTTCTTTTTCTTCCTTCTTCCAAAGTTTAATCTATCAGAGCTCTGCAGTTGAAAACCCTGTTGTGCATATTCCAATATTATGTGTGGAGCCTGGAATATAAAAGCGCGCTAATTTTTATAATGTTATTATGTTCATAACAGATCTAGGGAGGCATCTACCCCTCACTTATTATCAATATAATAGTAAGTTATTAATAGTACAAACTCTTTGTATACTCATAAGAAAAAATAAAGTTGTTATTCATAAAATGTTTGTTTTATTCACAAATTGTATCATTCATAAAAAAATTCCCTAAACACTAAGAATGAATAAATCTAGCAACATTTAAAATTAAAAGAAAATGCAGTCTAAAACTTTAATTATAATTGCTTAAGAACCTAAAAATAAAGGGAACAAGATAACCACCTTACTTTTGTAGACCTACTGTTAGCATATAAATGGGTCATACTGTACAAAGCACCCTAAAATTACTAGTTATAAAGTAAATCAGCATAGCACACTTTAAAAATTTTCTATTATGCAAATACAATTGCTTAAAAATAAAAATAGGTAAAAACCTGTATTCTCTGCTTTCATATTTGCAACATTAACTGAAGCTACTGAATCTAAAATTAATTTCATTTATAATAAAACATCTCCAGAGGAATGGAAGGGGGACCTATGGTGTATACATACAATGGACTACTGAGCAGCTACAAGACGGAACGAAGTTGTGAGGCATACAAAGACTGTATGGTGAATGAAATGTCAGGAACAAAAAGACAAATATCATCATGCCTCAATCATACGGACTGAATGTAATATAGAAACTCAGTGAACTGAAATTGAGAACATGGGTTATCAGGTTGGAACCTATCATAAATGTCCTAGATTGTAAGCTCTTAGAGCAGTCTCATATATTCACGAGTTGTAACTGTTATTTTTAAATTCTGAGATACTCAGCTGTTTGTTTATAACCTGATCATTCCCAGAAACTTTGGGTATTTATATGACATCTGAGACCCTGAGTTAGAGCTCTAAAGCCACGAAAGCCAGCACTACACCTTACAGGAACTGTTTAAAAAGCTGAAAAAGTGATCAGACTTCGAAAAGAAATGTAACGAAGCTGATCTGAATAGGACTAAGGTAAATCAGAATATAGGGTGGTAACAGATGATATCCTCCAAATTTTAAAACTTCAACTTCTGTGTGAGACCAAAGGGAACGATGTTTATTTGGTGCAAAATTTATATTTCGGGTAGTGCATTTCCTAATTTAACTTGTACGGTCAGTTTAGTTGAATACCATAAGTATATGAAATCTTGAACAGGGCATAAGACTTTGTTGGGTTGATGCCCCAATATATTACAGAGTAATTTGGGCAGTGAATAAAGAAGTATTTGCGAAGTCCCCTTGGGGGACTGGGGAAAAATGAGGAAATATTCACCTTCTCCATTTGGAGAATTTCTAACATTCTCACAAGCAGTGGGGACAACCAAATTAATAGGCCAAGCCATCGATCTTGCCTACATGAGACATGACTCCCAGGAGTGTAAATCCCCATAGCAACATGAGACAGAAATCCCAGGATGAGGCAGGACCCAGCATCAAGGGACTGAGAAAGCCTTCTTGACCAAAAGGGGGAAGAGAGAAATGAGACAAAATAAAGTTTCAGTGGCTGAGAGATTTTAAACAGAGTTAAGAGATTATTCTGAAGGTTATTCACATGCATAATATAGACAGCTCTTTGTAGTTTATGGTATATTGAAGTGGCTAAAGGGAAGTACCTGAAACTGTTGAGTTGTGTTCCAGTAGCCTTCATTCTTGAAGTGACTGTATAATGACATAGCTTTTACAATGTAACTGTGGGATTGTGAAAACCTTGTGTTTGTTGCTCCTTTTATCCAGGGTATGGACAGATGAGTAAAAAAATATAGATAAAAAATAAATAAACAATAGAGGGGACAAAGAATAAAATAAATTGGGTAGATGGAAATACTAGTGGTCAATGAGAGGGAGGGGTAAGGGGTATGGTATGTATGAGTTCTTTCTTTTTCTTTTTTTTTTTTTCCTGGAGTGATGCAGATATTCTGAAAAAAAAAAAGATCATGGTGATGAATACACAACTCCGTGATGAAAAAAAATAATAATTCCATGAGAAAACTCCCAAGTTCATATAGACCAAAGACTCATAGAGGGATGAATGTGGAGATGTCACAGAAAATACAGAATGAGAAAATGGCAACAGAAGATCTAGGAAGGCATCCACCTCTCACTTATTATCAGTATAACAGTAAGATTAAAAAACAAAACAAAACAGTAAGTTATTACTGAAAGGAGACTGCAGGTAGTTGAGGTAGGGGGAAAAAGGTTATGAATCCCTTTACTAGACACAATCCACAAAAATACCTCCAATAATAAATTCTATTTTAGTACAGCAGTCATTTCCATACTTTGGCATATAACAATCACATTGTTAACCATGAAGGACTTCATCTTCATTTTCTAATATACAGACTGGGTACAGTACTCTGTTCTGCTCACCTATTTGTCTATCCTTGTGACAATATAATAGGGTTTTAATTATCAGAGTTTGTAATCTGATAGGACAAGTTAATGTTTTCAAAATTTGTAGGCCATTTTTGGCCCTTTGCTCTTCCATAAAAATTCTCTTGGGATTTTAGTTGGAATTGCACTGGATTTCCAGATCAATAAGAGAATTAACATCTTAAGCACAGTTAGTCTTTCTATCCAGGAACTTGTTATTACCAATTTAATTTGTAATTTTTTTTTAATGTTGTTCTGGCTTTAACACCTATTATTCATGAATTCATAGTTTCTGATATTTTTCAATGTTCTCATAGAAGTTTAAAGTTTATGCATTATTGATTTGCATCTGGTATTCAGAAACAAATTTTTAATATAAATATTAGCATCTTACATTACTCAGATTGGGAAAAAACTGACAATGTCAAGTGTTAGTAAATAGAACACTGACAACATTTTGTTATTAGTCTGATAATTGCTAATAAAATTGAAGATGTGCATACGCTATGACCCAGCAACTCCATTTCGAGGTATATACCTAAAGAATATCTTGAACATGTGTACAAAGAGATATTTACTCTAAGAATGTTAACTGAAGCAGTTTGTAGTAGCAAAAACACTCAAAATAATCTAAATGTCCATCAACAGGAGAATGGATAAAGGGTGCCCTATTCATACAATGGAGACCACGGTAGCTGTGGGACACTACACAGAAAATGTGTACTATATAGAAGTAGAAATGAATGAATGAACTAGAACTGCATGTATGAACATGGGAATTTTGAAATTTTCCAGGTAAAAATCACTACCCTAAATCAAAGATCAACCTATACAACAAATATAATCAATATTTAATGGATTTAGAACATCCACAGGGGAATGATGGGAATGAAAACACCATTCTTAACTTTAAACTAGAAAAGGAAATCTCGGATTCTCAAAAGAAGCTGCTCCTGCAAGTACCAGGAACTATGTGTCTCAGAGAAATCAGTGGGGATAAATGCACAAAGACTGAGTGAATACATAAATAATGTATGTGATTAAATATGAAGCTAGGCAAGAAATGATGACAGCTTGGACTAGCGTGGTGTTGCTGAGAGAAATGGAAAAGATTAAGGAAATATTTGGAAGACAAAAAAGCATCTGATTCTGGGGATGGAAAATGAGAGATGATGAAGGGTAGAGGAGGCGGGGAGAGTGCCAGGATTCCAATGGGGATATAATATTAAAGAAGCAGAATCAAGAGTGGAGGTACAAGAGAAAAATAAATGTGACAAATCCAAGACATAAGACTGATGTTCAGAGGTGAAAAGGGTAAGTGACAAAGTGATATGAGAAGTTGGTAGGGTTCTCAAGGAACACAGCAGCACCACAATGCTGAGTTTTGAAGAAAATAGTTAGCCTTGCCATATCATATGTGCATATGACTTTCATGAATTCATCCACATGCCATGAAGAGGAGGGAACAGGGCAGGAAAAAATAATGTGGGCAAAACCCTAGCATACTATTCAATAGCATGCACATTTAGGTGTTTTACTAGGGTGAACGCTGAGTTGCTGAAACAAAGAGGCTCCAAATATAGTGCTTAAAAAAAGCCAGAAGTGAATTTTCTTTTTCTTAACAATTTAGAGTTTCCCAAAGTCATTTGTGGACTCACACTGGTACTTGTTTTGCTTGATGAAGCACTCATTTATAGATACATAATCCTTATGTCCTTGAGAGCTGTCTTTAAATGAAGTAACTAGGCTTTTGTAAATCCATTCGACCCTTACCACAGATATAAAAGTGGACTCAAGCGTGAAAAGGATATCAGAGAGGCAGGAAATGGAGGCTTTGGTTGGTTCCTGAAGGATTACTCTCTGAATGATGAATGATGATGGCACATAAAGGAATGTGGAAGAATTTCAGGGTAATATGAATGTGGAGATACTTTTTTCATGATACATATTTATCAATGTTATTAAGTAGATAACAAGATATCATCTTTCATTAAGAATAAAATCAGTCTCATCAAGAATAGACTGAAAATGCAACTATTTATGTTTCTCTACATAAAAAATTTTTCATACCAGGTAAATACTCATTATAAAATGACGTTAAAAAGATAAACAAACAATTTTCACAAAAAAGATAACCAAAAAATTTTCACAAATTCTACATTTAGTTTCTTTGCATTATCCCTCATAAGCTATGCTAATACAAAATAAGAGAATACTTGCCTGAATCTTCTGTTTGATACTATAAATAAATGATGAAGAACTATGGTAAATTGTTCCAAAGTCTATTAAAATTTAAAAGCTTCTCAAGACTCTTTTTTTCTGAACAAAAGATTGGAAAGGTTACAAATCAGATGCCTAGCAAAAGCTATTAGAATGAAGATGACAGATACATAGTTTTCAAGTAGTATCAAATCTTTCAATGTAGAGCCAACCAACTGAATCTCAAGGGATGACCCATCAATAGATTTTCTAGTTAAGGATAACATTAATGAATAATACCAGTATTTACATAGGTGGTAACAGTAAAGCAATAATATTTACTACTCATTAAGTTCCTCCTTAAATCAGGCAAATTTAGAAAGAATGGCTGTTCAGATAATTAATTTTATGCCTTGGAAGAAAAACAATAAATCTTTCTATTAAATGTATTGAACACAGAAAACAAAGATTAGAAAAACATCTTTGCTCTTTAAGAGCAGCCTGATTTAGGATGGAAACTTGGAGGTCTCTTAGTTCTTTCTCAATAATCCTTTACAATCTCTGTGTGCAGCATCTGAAATTGTTGACCAACCTCTTCTTTTGGAAGCTTTTGTTGCTTATACTTCTATGACACTGAACCTTCTAATTGTTCTTACTTCCCTGACTTACTGAATGACAGACTATTAGTTTGCAAGCTGCCAGAATGCAATACACCACAGCTGGAATGGCTTTTAAAAAGAGGAATTTAATAAGTTGAAAATTTACAGTTCTAAGCCTATAAAAATGTCCAAACTAAGGCATCCAGGGAAAGATACCTTAATTCACAGAAGGTCAATGGGTCAGGAACACCTCTGTCAGCTGGGTAGTTACATGGCTGGCATCTGCTGGTCCCCTGCCCCTGGGCTCCACTGCTTTCAGCCTCTGTTCCTGTGGGAATCCCTCACTTTGCTTCTCTAGGGCTGGCTTTCATCTTCTGGCCTCCCTTGGCTCTCTCCACATTCTGGCTTGCTTAACATCTCATGGCGGCGTCTGCTGGGCTCCAAGCATCTCCTAACATTTGTGTCTCGTTCTCTAAGTGTTGGCATCAGTGTCAGCTCTCTGTCAGCTCTGTCATTTCTGTTTCCTTCTCTCTTTAAAGCATTTCCTCTTTTAAAGGACTCCAGTAAACTGATCAAGACCCACCTGGAATGGGTGGAGTCACCCACAATTGGGTGCATCACATCTCTGTGGAGATAATCTGATTAAAAATTTCTGCCCTACAGTTTTGAATTAGGATCCAAAGAAACAGCTGCCTCCACAAGACTGAATCAGGATTAAAATATGGCTTTTCTGGGGTACATAATATTTTCAAACCGGCACACAGGCATATCCTATGATAGGTGCAGCTGGGAATTTGAAATGCAAAGGTGAATAAAAATTGACGCATGTATGCAAGAGTATATGGCCTAACAGGTATATAGACAGGTAAATTAATCACTACTGTGCTCTGACAGAGATATGTTCAAATGAAGGGCATCAAATATCAGCTTGATCTGACAGCATTCACATATATTCACAAGTAGTGACTGCTATTTCTAAATTCTGAGATACTCAGCTGTTTGTTTATAACCTGGTCATTTCCAGAAACTTCGGGTATTTACGTGACACCTGAGACTCAGAATTATAGCTGTGAAGCTATGAAGGTCAGCAGTATCCCGTACAGGAACTGTTGAAAAAGTCGAAAAAGGGATTTGACTTCGAGTAGAGATATAATGAAACCAATCTGAATAGGACTAAAGCAAATAAGAATACAGGGTAAAGGATGATATCCTTCATATCTTAAAACTTCAACTTCTGTGTGCGAGCAAAGGGAGAGATGTTTATTTGGTGCAAAATTCATATTTTGGAATAATGCATCTCCTAATTTAACTTGTATGGTCAGTTTAGTTGAACATCATAAGTATACGGAATCTTGAATTTGCTGACTTTGTCCAGGTTAGTACGATGCCCTGATAAATTGCAGCTTTATAAACCATTTCCGTCCCATAGAAGGGCTACAGATATTCTGGGCTCATTAGTATGCAGCAGTAGGTAAAGCAACGTGTTTTCATGACATCACTCAGGGAAAGGAAAGAAGGAAAAAAAGAAATTAGGAAGAAGAAAAATATGTAAGAACAGAGCAAGTTTCAGGACAGAGCTTTTGGGAGTCTTTAAAGCATAACAGAATGTTCAAGAAATCCATATCTATTTAAGTCCACTACTGTTTTCTTTCTTAATGTCTGAAATTTCAAGGAAGTATCTTACATATTTATATATTTGTGTTGACAAACATGTATAAAATAAAACTAAATCCCTCAATACTTACAGTGATGATTACTGTATTTTAGCAATATACATAATGAAAAAGTATTTTTAAAACTCTCACTGATACTGTATATGGTATTTTTTTAAAAAGAGTACACCAACATAAAATTGGTTGGATGTGTGTGTGTATGTGAGCATGGTGTTTCTGCCATTAGGAGATTATCTTAAGCTGTAACAAAATGAAGAATGGGGATAAAACTGGTTTGTAGAGGTTACCGGTTCATAAATAATTCTCTTCACAGTTATTCATTCAACAAACATGAGATGCTAAGAGTGAAGAGAAATAAAGATAAAACAAAGCCCCTGACCTTGAGAAGTTGTCAGCCCATATCATTATATATACCACGGGCCAGCAAACTCCTGTACATGGGCCAAATATGGTATGCTGCCTGTTTCTGTAAATAATGTTTTATTGGAACACAGCCCCCCTCATTTGTTTACATAATGTACAGACTGCTTTTGTGCTACAATAACAGAGCTAAGTAGTTGCAATAGAGACAGAATAGCCTGCAAAGTCTAAAAAATGTACTATCTGACCCTTACCCCCCCAAAATGCTTGTCAACTTCTGATATAAAGGACAAATAAGTGTACTTATATATGTGCGCAATAAACTTTCTGCTTGCTTATTCTACAAAAAAAAAAAAAAAAAGTGATGCTGTAGAGGTCAAGTGCAAACTTCCAAAGAAAAGTAAAATAACTTATCACACAAAATAAAAGAAAAGTAGTAGATATATATTCATAAATCTCCCAGTGACAAAAGTACAAGACAATGTGCTGAGAGATATCACATGACTGCCTAAAAAATAAAGGGTACAAGTTATTAGTGGTTAAGGGTAAGGACAGAAATCTTAACTCTCTGCTATGTTGGGCAAGTTAAACATTCTAAGCTGCAGTTTTCAACCTATAATGTATGTAAGGTGTGGTTGCTTACCTTCTGCATTGAATTGTGGTGAGGAATAAATGAGATAATGTAAAATGCTCAGAACAGTGCTCAGCATATAGAAGGTAATCAAATGTTGGCAGTTATTATTAAAATCATTGTAAACTATGGCCTGAAGGTAACTTTGCTGCTGGAACAAAAAAAGACCAACAAACATCAAGACTGAAACAAACAAGCTCATACCTTTATATAAAACTGCATATCTCTCAATTGGAATGCTGTATTGAAATATACGGTAAGAAAAAGAAGGGAATTAAAACAACACAATGGGGCTTCAGATTAAGAGAGAAAAAAACAAGAAAGAGACATTTAGAGAGAAGTCTAAATAATTTTTAAAGGTATGGAAAAAGCCAAAACGCAGGTGAGAGACAGTGAGACACAATGAAATAAGAAATACCCATAATATAATGAAGGCAGAAAAAACTGCACAATGTAAGAAAACTAATCCTAATTTCAGTCTGAACTATGAAGCTTCCAAATGACCCTAAGATAAATCACAACATCTCTTTGGAAATCAGGGTTCCTCATCTGTACAAGCTTTACATGTCAGCTCTAAATTATAATTCTGAATTAGACAAAGATTTAGCTATGAAATCTGATACTAGGCGGACAAGGTGACAACTACAAACTTTGACAAAGTAAATGGAAGATAAAAAGAACAACTGTAGAACTGTAACCCATACCAAACTCTGAAATTTGTTCTACAACTAATTGTTCTGATGTACTTTGAAATTTATAGCTTTTTTGTATATGTTATTTTTCACAAAAAAAAGAAAAAGAGAGGATGATTATAACAGAGAAGAAAGGATTCAAGAAATGAGTATGACTGCTGAATCATTATATTGATATTTCTTTTGATCTCCAGTGTCTTGGAGCAGCTAGAAGAAAAAACAAAAAAATCACAGAACTGTAACCAATACCAAACTTAAAAATCTGTTCCATAACTACCTGTGAAAATGTACATGGAAATTTACTACTTTTCTGTATATACATTGTATTTCATGATAAAAAAGAAAGAAAAAAGAAAAAAAGAAGGGGGGCAGGGTGCCGGTTTGAATCTATTGTATATTCCAGAAAAGTCCTTTAATCCTCATTCAGTATTGCTCAGTGGGACCTGATTGTTTCCATGGAGATGTGACCCACCCAATTGTGGGTGGTAACCTTTGATTAGATGGTTCCCATGGAGATGTGTCTCCACCCATTGAAGGTGGGGTTGCTTACCAGAGCCCTTTAAGAGGGAGCCATTTTGGAAAAATCTTTAGAGCCCATGCAGCCAGAGACCTTTGGAGATGAAGAAGGAAGATAGTCCCCAGGGAACTTCATGAAATAAGAATCTAGGAAAGAAAGCTAGCAGACTTTGCCATGTGTCCTTCCAGCTGAGAGAAAAATTCTAATTCCAAAAAATTTTGAAATTCCTAAAGGTGAACTTCATCCACCCTTCTTGAGTTAAGGTAACCTCTTGTTGGTGCTTTAATTTGGACATTTTCATAGCCTTGCCTTAATTTAGACATTTTCACAGCCTTAGAACTGCAAATTTGCAACTTAATAAATTCCCTTTTTAAAAGCCATTCTGTTTCTGGTGTCTCACATTCCAGCAGCTGGCAAACTAGAACATCGGGGTAATTTGTACTCTTGTGTGATGATACCAAGAGAAATATAAATGAAGTTGAAAAAAGGCTTAGATAAATTTAGCAGTAAAAACTATAAATAATTACTAATAGAAGTTACTCTACATCTAACCTGTAAAATAGGGGAAAAACCATTAAATTTTCTCAAGGGCCACTCAAGGCAAAGGAGTACTGGGCAGGATAGAAAAATTATGACAATTTCTGTTTCATGCATATTAATTCCATCTCCTCAGCTATACTATAAACCAGGAGTCAAGACTTCTTTAATGGTCCAGCTAGTAATACTGTTGGCTTGTGAGCCATACAGTCTCTGTCAAAACTACCAAACTGTGCCACTGTAGCACAGAAGCAGCCTTAATACATAAATGAATGTACCTGAGTCATATAAAACTTTATTTACATAAACATAGTTTTTTTTACTCCTCCTACAAATAATTTGAGATCTGGAACTGTATCACATCTTTTCTATATTCCCCTGTCAAGCTCAAGACAGCTCTGGCCTGCCTGTAGGTACTCAATAAATAATTATGGTTGATTGATCAAAGTTCTTTTCATTTCATCAGAACACTGCAAAACTCAATGTAAAGCTTTAAACTTGGTATATTAACATATCAGAAAGTATAACGAATATAGAGTTACATTACAGCAATGGCAAGCAGACGAGTACTGGTCATTATGAAAAATTTCTAATACTGCTCAGAAAAAAAACAGGAGAACTGACCAGCAGATGGAGTTCTCTAGAACGTGCTAGCAGACAAAACTCCATAGTGTAGGGTAACTTGTTAGGATGTCTAAATTTTATTCCTTAAGGATACTCAACTTCCTTTGCTTTAATTACCAAATACTTTATTGGTAGTAAGGTTTCTGACACATCTCAACACTGAGATTGATATTCTGAACTAGTCAACAGATTATTCTGGTCTTTAAGGTAAAGAATTCTTTAGTACTTTATAAATGAAAAAGTTGGTAATTCTGGTTTTAGGATTGGACAGCTGTGTTGAATGATCTGACTTTGAGATACCACTGGGAAACGCACAAGGCTAAAAGGCCAGACTCTGGATCATAAACCACCCCTGTGATATCCAAGGTAAATCAGCGTAAGAAAGTCAATGTACCCTCTTCTCCTACCTATGGTCACCATGGTGACAAATAAAAAATTTTTTCAAGTTTGTATGATTACTCAAATTTTTTCATCCTTAGATGAACTGCTAGTTTATTAGCCAAACCTATACCTGAAAGAAAATCCTAACTAAATTAAACCAGGGGTTAAAAAATATCAACTAAAATAAGAGGTAAAGTTCAACCATATTCTGTAAGTAAAAACTGACCTTGCCCTATCTCTGCACGTTTACTAGAAGCTTCTAAAATAATACTGAAAGTCCTTGAGAACATTATGCTGAGTGAGACTAGTCAAAAACTAAAGGACAAATACTGTATGGTCTCATTGATATGAACTGACAATAGTGAATAAACTTGGAATATTTTGTTCATAACAGAGACCATCAGGAGATAGAAATAGGGTAAGATATTGGGTAATTGGAGCTGAAGGGATACAGACTGTGCAACAGGACTGGATACAAAAACTCAGAAATGGACAGCACAATACTACCTAACTGTAATATAATTATGTTAAAAAAAAAATACTGAAAGTAAGGAAAGCCTTGCTACCAAAAGAGGGAAAAGAATTGTAACAAATAAGGTATCAGTGGCTGAGAGAGTTCAAATGTAATCAAGAAGCTATTCTGGAGGCTCGTCTTTCGCAAGCTTCAGCTAGATATTGCTATTTACCATGGTTTGCCAAACCCCAATCGAAACCATTCCTGCCAACCCTAAAGAACACTTAAGGCTTCCTCTGAGATTCTACAAGGGTTCCATGCACTGTGATTACTTTACAGAAACCTACAATTTCCAGATGGCTTCCTAGGTCAAATAAGTCCTGAAACTCAG
Source organism: Tamandua tetradactyla (assembly GCF_023851605.1). Lineage (NCBI taxonomy): Eukaryota > Metazoa > Chordata > Mammalia > Pilosa > Myrmecophagidae > Tamandua > Tamandua tetradactyla. Next base: position 10,279,201 of record NC_135350.1, read on the forward strand.
AGGGGCCAGCCTCTCCAGAACATCAGCTAGTTCCATCCCCCTATCCCATATTATCAACAGCCCCTTCCAACATGAAAAAGTTAGAATGGGCCGAGCCCAAATATCCGTAAAGATTGGGAGAAAGATCAAAGGGAGAAGATGGAGTTATAACAGAGAACATAGGATTTAACAAATCAGTTTTCTGCATCATTATATTGATATTTCTTTTAGTCTCTAGTGTCTTGGAGCAGCCAGAACGAAAAACCTAAAATTGTGGCACTATAACCCATACCAAACTGAAATCTATTCTATAAATAAGTGTTGTGATGTGCTTTGAAATTTATTGCTTTTTTGTATGCATATTATTTTTCACAATAAAAAAATTAAAGTAAAATAACACATGAATCGTCAAGTAAGCAAACTTTTCAAAGCTACATGTATTGATTTAACAAGACAGAATAGAGATCACCATTGTATGGTATTAGATAACAGTGTTTACAACCCAGAGACTCTCATTGCCTCAGTAGAACTTGTTCAAGTTTCACTCAAAAGCTGAGAGCAGAGATTCAACAATTACATTTTTAAGACCTATCTATAGACAATTAACACTCACACTGATTCAGTGATTTCCCGTCACTTCCATATGCTGCCAAGGTCATGTGTTCAGGGAGAATCTAATTTTAATGCCATACTCTAAGGAAAACTTAATTAGTTTTTGAAATCATCATGAAAGAACAAAACAAAAACTCCATAGACTCCACATAAGGTCGTCTGAAATTAAATACAAATGGTTTTGCACTTAGAGTATAAAACCCGATTTTTACAGAGTTAGAACTTCTTGCAATTTTAACACCCTACCACACAGCCACAAATAAAATAATACCAAAGAGTTTGTGGCATCTTGATTATATGAAGGCATCCTCACACAAAAAAATTATAAACTATAAATTAGATGATGCTGATGACAAGATAAAACAGCTGCCATGTCTCCCTGTAACAGTATGAATAGTCCCAAAGTCCAGCAAACCAAAATACTAAACTAAGCCCAAAAGGTGTTAAGTCTTGACTTCCATTCTAGGGACATTTAGCACAAAACCTTAACTACTTTGAACTTATACTCATATTCAATACTCAATGCTTGGTGAATGAATAAATGAGAGAATCATATTAAATTTTATAAGGTCTGCATTACCAAAAAGTACAAATTATACATCATTTAGCTTCATTTTACTTAGGCTGAACACCTTTTTACCTAATAATGTTGGTTAATTGGGACACATCTTGAAAGCTTGGCGATGTGTTCCAGAAAGTACAAAATAGCCCTATTTCTTACACAAAGTTGGCTTGGTGTGATTATAGTTTGAATTCCTGGAAAATATTTAACAACAAAATTAAAGCCAAAGGAATTTATTCTAATTTTTCAATATCTCATGAAATTAAAAAAAAAGTAATAGTTTTGAAGTTCTAATTCTGCGGATGGTGAGAGTAGAAACACCTTAAACGTGCCCCAGTTTTACTCATGAGATGTGAGGTTTAGAAGGACTGTGACTGACCTCCAGTTATCTTATACGCTTGTGGGAAATAATCAGGATATGGCATTCCTCTCGGGAATCCAAATAAATGAACATGAAAACAACACCACACTGCCCCTCTCGTTATTGGCACTAAGCAGGAATGCCCATTGGAAGCCCATTAATTCGGCACGTCTGTCAAAGAATATCAGGGTCTGGAACCATATTTCATCTAGCATACGAATGACTTACTAAAAATCCCTCAGGTATCAACTTCGGCGCCAGGGCCTCACCTACCCCGTCAGGAGCAAGGTGAGAATCAAACGCAGAGATGTCCTTCGGCGTTAAACTTAATCTCAACAGAGGGTGTGGACGGGTTACTGTAGGGCCCGTGCTGCTGCCCACCCGCGCGAGGGAGCCCCATGCTTCCTGGACATGCCTCCCAAGACCTGGTCCCCCAGTGGCAGCGCGAATCACGCTGCGAGGAGGAAGGAATGACACTCTGGCCCTCCACCAGCTCTTTCCCAGGGAGGATAAGAGTCGGTCTCTGGCGACCAGGGCCTTCACCACGACCACCCACCGTACGTGGGTGGACAGCGGGGATCCGGCCCCCTCCAAGCTGTCACCGTAGTGAAAAGGTTCCCCGCCAAGGGTCTAATAGGAGGAGTTAAGGACGCCGGGCCCCTCCCCCGCGGGCTTACCCTCCGCCGCCTCCTACTCGCTGCAGTCGCCCGGCTTCTTTGCGGAGGAGCCCAAAGCACTGCGTCCAGCAGCAGTTCCCCATCGCATGCCGCCCAGACGCCGCCGCTCCTCCTCCAACTCCCGCGCAAAGCCCAAACCCAGGCCCGGCAGCCGCATTCGCGCGGCACAAGCCTGAGAGGGATACCCGGGCCGAGGGCGAGCCGGCCGGAGCGCGGCGGCGACAGGGGCTGAGGCGACAGGAAGGACGAGGCGCGGGGAACAAAGGCTGCGGTTACTCCAGCGGTCGTCGAGATGCCGCCGTCGTGGGAGGGAGGAGAGCCGGACTGCGGGGTCTGGACTCCCTCGCCGTCCTCATGGCCCCTCGCACCTCGCAGGCCCCAGCTGGGTAGAGGGACCGCCTCCAGGTGCCGAGCAGTCCTCGTTCGTCGCGCGCCCAGGCCCCGCCCCTGCGCGCTCCGTGGCCGACGCTGCCACACCCCCGGCCTCTCCCGGGCCCCAATAGGGCGCGCTCCCTTACCTGCCCCGCCTCCTCCGGCGACCGGCCCTTACGTCACTTCCGCAAGTTGGTTAAGAAATATTCGCAGAGGAATCCTCCCAATTCGTAGGTGTGGGTGTTTGTTTTGCTGGCCTTTGACCTGACTAGGAAATCTCGGTCCTTAGCTCGCCGGCTGGCGCACGTGCAAGTTCAGCGTTCAAACTTTGTACCAACAGCTTGTGAGTGGCTTCCTTATAGCCCCAGGTCCGGAGTCATGGGGTGTGAAGGGGTAGTTCTATGTGCAGTGTGTGTGTGTGTGTGTGTGTGTGTATGTACTTAGTTTATGTTATGTTGCACCGTAACTGGGAAATAGGGCACTGATGAAAATTGTTTTGAACGCATCAGAAATTATTTTCTTCCGGCTTCTGGTTTGCGTCGCATTCTCCATACAGTTGACGTTGTGCAGAGAAGCTAGGTGATGTCCCACTGGCCTTATTTTACTTTGTTTAAAATCTAATCTTCAAATAATTTCGGGTAGTCATTTGGAGTCCAGAAGAAATCGGTATGAGGGCTGTGTTTTGTTTTGTTTTTTCATGGACGGTAGTTTTGCCAGTCCACCTAGCAGACTGCGCAGAAGCTGTTACAAATAGGAAGAGAAAGCTACTTTGATGCGTGTTGGGCTATGGCAGGCTGCCCGAGCGCTACTTCTTTTAAACTTTGTCTGCAGAGTTCCATTAAAATCAGATACAAAATCTGACTGTAATTCCGTTAAAGCCTGATATAAGGCGTGGCAAGTACTCATTTTCTTGCTTCCTGAAACCGAGACCGACCTGGATTCCGGTTTTTAGCTATGCTACTTAACTAATTTTGACTTTATTTGGGTCTTAGTCCTCTTAGTAATAAAATGCATAGGGGAATGTTTGGCTTGTTGTCTGTTCTCAGTGAATGTTGATGGAATGATTGAATGACTTTCTGAACAGTGACTGTGTTTTCTTTACCCTTTTCAGCGCTTGACATCAAGCAGACTTTCATGAAATAGTCTTTAAAATTCAACTATTTTATTTTTTTTTAAATTAATTAAATGTTTAAAACAACTAGTACATACATTTTATGGAATGCTATTTGGCAATAAGAAGTGTGACCTATTGATACATGCAAACGCTTGAATGAATCTGCAGGGAATTGGCATGATTGAAGACGCCATCCCCTAAGCTTACATACTGTATTATTCTACTTATATAACATTATTGATATAATAAAATTATAGAAAATGAAAACAGATTAATGGTTTTACCAGAAGTCTGAAGGGGGTTGGATGGGTATGGATCCTTGTGGAGAGGGAAATGTTCCTTATCTTCTTAGTATCAATGTCAATATCCTGATTATGGTAACGTACCTTAATTTTGCAAGAGGTTAGCATCCTGGGGGTCCACAGGATCTCTCTGTACTATTCCTTATAATTGATTGTGAAACTACATTACTCAAAATAAAATGTTTGGTTAAAAATTCAGCTATGCATAGGAATATGGTAAATCAGAATACAGGGTAAAGGATGATATTGTCTGTATTTTAAAACTCTGCCTTCTGTGTGAGACCAAAGGAAGAGATGTTTATTTTGTCCAAAATTTAAATTTTCTGTAGTACACTATCTAATTTAACCTTGTTGGTCAGTGTATTTAAACAATCTAATTATATGGAACCTAGAATAGGGAATGAGATCTTGTTGTTCTGTACAGGTTAATGTCGAATCCTGATAATATTCCTGAGTATTTGGGCAGAAAATTAAAAAAGAACTTGCAAAGTCCCTTTGAGGGACAAGAGAAAAAAAATCTGAAACCGACTTTCTTACTAAGGGAATTCCCGATATTCTCTCAAGCATTAGGACTCCAATTTAATAAGCCAAACCTTCTATCTTGAGACTTTCCCATATAAAACTTAATTTCTGCAGTAGTGAAGCTAAGCTTATTTATAGCTATGCCTAAGAGTCACCCCCAAAGAACCTCTTTTGTTGCTCAGATGTGGCCTCTCTCTTTAAGCCAACTCTGCAAATAAACTCATTGCTCTATCCCTTATGTAGAATATGACTTCCAAGACTCTATGTCTCCCTGGCAATGTAGAACTTGACTCCCAGCAACGAGCTGGCTTTGGAATTCTGGGATTGAGAATGTCTTCTTGGCCAAAAGGGGGAAAAGAAATACAACAAAATTAAGTTTCAGTGGGTAAGAGGTTTCAAATAGAATCAATAAGTCATTCTGGAGGTCACTCTTATGCAAGCTTCTGCCGGATATTGCAGATTGCCACAGTATGCCAAGCTCCAACCAACAGTACTTCTGAAAACCCTAAAGAATACTCTGGGCTCTATCTAAGACTATATGAATGTTTTCCTTATTAAGGTTATTTTTTTCAGAAACTTAAGGCCTCCAGATTGTTCCTATGCCAGATAAGCAATAAAATACAGAGCTATCAGTCTCTCCAAGAACATTAACCAGTTTCATTCCTCTGTAACCCATAAGATTAGCACCCCTTTTCAGCAAGAAAAAGCTAAAATGGTCATTGCCCAGATATCCTTGAAGACTTAGAGAATGATCAAATGAGAGGAAGGAAATATAACTGAGAAATCAGGATTTAACAAATAGGATGACTACTGACTTATTATAAAGATACTTCTTTTTGGTTTCTAGTGGATTAGAAAAGCCAGAAGGAGATAACTGAAATTGTTGAACTGTAATCCAGTAGCCTTGATCTTTGATAATGATTGTATAACTGTATAGCTTTCATCATGTGACCATGTGATTGTAAAAACCATGGGACTGTGACTCCCTTTGTCCAGTATATGGGTAAATGAGTAATAAAATAAAGACATTTATGAGGAAAAATCAACTCTACAGGCTTGCTTGAACATCTCTTTCTCTAGGCATTCTTCTAAACCTTTGTTAAAAATAAATCTGGTATATCAGGAAAAGGACATGAATGAGTTCCAGAATTAATACAAATGATTAATTAATAATATGAAAAACTTAAATTTTACTGATCAAAACATTGCAAATTAAAACACAGTGAGAAGTCATTTTTCAATTTTCTGGTTAGCAAAGATTTACAAATAAAAACATTCAGTGTTTACAAGATTACAGGGAAATGATTCTCTCCTAAACTGCTGGGAAAAGTAAAACTCATTCTGAAAAATGATTTGTAAATATGTATCAAGAATCAAAAATAGACTGGGAGAAGATGGCGGCTTAGTAAGACGCGCGGGTCTTAGTTCCTCCTCCAGAAAAGCAACTAAAGAAACAGAAACAATACGAAACAGCTCCCGGAGTGACGATAGAGACCAAAAAGACAGCGTACCCCATTCTGGAACGGCTGAACGGGCAGGGAGAATCCACTGCGGTGAGATACCCGAGGGGCGCGCGTTTTCCCGGCCGGGGCGGCTGGCGACTGCGGTCCCCTCCACGCACGTGGCTCCCCGGTCTGACTGGGAACGTTGGATAGCGGGGCCCTCCCATCACGCTTGGCGTTTCGGGCCAGCTGGGCAATTAGGACCGGCACTCTCCCAAGCCGCGGCAGCCAGCGACCCCCGCCTCCACGCGCGGTTTCCCGGGCCGACTGCCGTGCAGACAGACGAGCGCCACGAGCGCCACCTACTGGGCAGGAAAAGAAAAACAGAGCCCAGAGATTTCACAGAAAAACCTTTCAACCAGCTGGGTCCCACACCCAGGGCAATCTGATCAAATGCCCAGACACCAGCAGAAAATAATGGATGACGCTCGGAAAATTGAAAATATGGCCCAGTCAAAGGAACAAACCAATAGTTCAAATGAGATACAGGAGCTGAGACAACTAATGCTGAATATACGAACAGAAATGGAAAAACTGTTCAAAAACCAAATCAATAAATTGAGGGAGGACATGAAGAAGACATGGGCTGAACAAAAAGAAGAAATAGAAAATCTGAAAAAACAAATCACAGAACTTATGGGAGTGAAGGACAAAGAAGAAAAAATGGAAAAAACAATGGATACCTACAATGGTAGATCTAAAGAGACAGAAGCTACAATTAGTGAACTGGAGGATGGAACATCTGAATTCCAAAAAGAAACAGAAACTATAGGGAAAAGAATGGAAAAACTTGAGCAGGGGATCAGGGAACTGAATGACAATATGAAGCGCACAAATATACGTGTTGTGGGTGTCCCAGAAGGAGAAGAGAAGGGAAAAGGAGGAGAAAAACTAATGGAAGAAATTATCACTGAAAATTTCCCAACTCTTATGAAAGACCTAAAATTACAGATCCAAAGAGTACAGCGCACCTCAAAGAGAATAGACCCAAATAGGCGTTCTCCAAGACATTTACTAGTTAGAATGTCAGAGGTCAAAGAGAAAGAGAGGATCTTGAAAGCAGCAAGAGAAAAACAATCTGTCACATACAAGGGAAACCCAATAAGACTATGTGTAGATTTCTCAGCAGAAACCATGGAAGCTAGAAGACAGTGGGATGATATATTTAAATTACTAAAAGAGAAAAACTGCCAACCAAGACTCCTATATCCAGCAAAATTGTCCTTCAAAAATGAAGGAGAAATTAAAACATTTATAGACAAAAAGTCACTGAGAGAATTTGTGACCAAGAGACCAGCTCTGCAAGAAATACTAAAGGGAGCACTAGAGTCAGATACGAAAAGACAGAAGAGAGAGGTATGGGGTAAAGCGTAGAAAGAAGGAAAATCAGATATGATATATATAATACAAAAGCCAAAATGGTAGAGGAAAATATTATCCAAACAGTAATAATACTAAAAGTTAATGGACTGAATTTCCCAATCAAAAGACATAGAATGGCAGAATGGATTACGACCCAGCAATACCACTGCTAGGTATCTACTCAAGGGACTTAAGGGCAAAGACACAGACGGACATTTGCACACCAGTGTTTATAGCAGCATTATCTACAATTGCAAAGAGATGGAAACAGCCAAAATGTTCATCAACAGACGAGTGGCTAAACAAACTGTGGCGTATACCTACGATGGAATATTATGCAGCTTTAAGACAGACTAAACTTATGAAGCATGTAATAACATGGATGGACCTAGAGAACATTATGCTGAGTGAGTCTAGCCCAAAACTAAAGGACAAATACTGTAAGGTCCCACTGATGTGAACCGACATTCGAGAATCAGCTTGGAATATATCATTGGTAACAGAGACCAGCAGGAGTTAGAAACAGGGTAAGATAATGGGTAATTGGAGCTGAAGGGATACAGACTGTGCAACAGGACTAGATACAAAAACTCAAAAATGGACAGCACAATAATACCTAAGTGTAATGTAACTAGGTTGGAACACTGAATGAAGCTGCACCTGAAATATGTTTTTTTGTTTGTTTGTTTGTGTGTTTGTATCTTTTGTTTTTGTTTTTTTCTTTTTCCTTTATATATATATATATATATTATTAGTATTATTATTTTAATTCTCTTCTCTATATTAACATTCTATATCTTTTTCTGCTGTTTTGCTAGTTCTTTTCCTAAATCGATGCAAATGTACTAAGAAATGATGATCATACATCTATGTGATGATACTAAGAATTACTGAGTGCATTTGTAGAATGGAATGATTTCTAAATGTTGTGTTAATTTCTTTTCTTTTTTTTGATTAATAAAAAAATTTAAAAAAAAGAATAAAAAATAAACTAAATGCTCAAAAATATGAGGATGTTTACATAAACTGTGGTAAGCCTAAAATATTACATAGCCATCAGAAATGTTTTTTAAAAATAAGTTTTATTGAGATAAATTCACATACAATACAACCCATCCAAAGTTTACAATTATTGTCATCTAGTATATTCACAGAGTTGTGCATTTATCACCACAATTAATTCTAGGATATTTTCACACTGAAGGTGGTTCACTGTATAATATAGTCCCATGTTTCCTTCTAGTGGCACATGCAACCCTAAACTTTCAACCATAAGCAGACCCAAATTCATTACAGTTAATTATACTCATAATACACTCCCATCACCTCCATCTGTTTCCAAATATGTACAATCAACATTATTATATATTCTGCACAAATTAAGCATCAGGTCCATATTCTCTGTCTTCATTCTATTTTCTGGTGACCTTGTGTACTAGATATTAATACCATGAGTTGGCTAATTATATGTAGTTCATAGAATATTTGTCCTTTTGTCTCTGACTTATTTCCCTCAACATAATCCTTAAGGTTTACTCATTTAGTCACATGCATCATGACTTCATTTCACCTTATGGCTATATAATATTCCATCATACTGTACACCACATTTTGTTTATCCATTCATCAGTTGATGGACAACTGGGTTGCTTCCATCTTTTGGCAGTTGTAAATATTACTGCTACAAACATTGTGTAAATGTATGTTCATATACCTGCTTTCAGTTCTTCTGAGTATATATGTAGTGACAGGTTTGCTGGATCAGATAGCAATTCTATACTTAGCTTCTTGAAGAACTGCCAAATTATCTTCCACAGTGGCTGTATCATTCTACATTCCCACCAACTATGAATAAGTGTTCATATTGCAAATTTTGTTTTTTTCTTCTTTTTAAATTAATGGCCATTCTAGGAAGTGTGAAATGAATCTCATTGTAGTTTTACCTTGCATTTCTGTAATAGTAATAATGTTGAACATCATTTCATATGCTTTTTAGCCATTTGTATATTCTCTTTGGAAAAATGTCTACTCATGTCTTTTGTCAAGTATTTAATTGGATGTTTGTCTATTTTCATTGAGACATAGTCTCTCTATATATCCTGGATATTAAACCCTTATGAGATATGTAGTTTCCAAATATTTCTTTCTCATTGAATAGGCTGTATTTTTACCCTCTTGACAAAGTCCTTTGAAGTACAAAATTATTGATTTTTGAGGAGGTCCAATTTATCTCCCTTTTTCTTTCATTGCTTGTGCTTTGGGTGTAAAGTCTAAGAAATCTACCACAAGATCTTCAAGATGCTTCCTTGCATTTTCTTCTGGGAATTTTATGGCCCTGCTTTTACATTTAGGTCTTTGATCCATTTTGAGTTAATTTTCATATAAAGTGTAAAATAAGGCTCCTCTTTTGTTCTTTTGGATATGGATATCCAGTTCTAACAACATTTGTGCAAGAGACTGTGCTGTCTCAGTTGGACAGACTTAGCAGCCTTGCCAAAAACCAATTGGCCATAGATGTGAGGTTCTATCTGAACTCTCAACTTGATTCAATTGGTCATTATGTCTGTATGTGCCAATACCATGCTGTTTTATCACTGTAGCTTTGTAATAAGAAAAGTCAGGAAATGTGAGTCCACCAACTTCATTCTTTTTTTTCAAGATGTCTTTGGCTATTAGGGGTCCCTTACACTTTGTGCCAGTTTGAATCTATTATGTACCCCAGAAAAGCTTTGTTTTAATCCCAATCCAATCTTTTGAGGGCAGCCATATCTTTTAATACTGATTCAATACTGTAGGTTGGAAATTTTTTATTAGAATATCTCCATGGAGATGTGACCCACCCACTTGTGGATGTGACCTATGATTAGATGAAGATGTGACACCAACTATTCCAGTCTTGAGTAGACTACTGAAATCCTTTAAAAGAGGAAACATTTTGGAGAGAGTCAGAAATGGCAGAAGCCTCAGAGCCAACAGAAACTTCAGAGCAGAACTGATACAGATGCCAACTCTTGGAGAACAGAGACATGGGTGTTTGGAGATGCTTGGCTCCCAGCTGACATCACCATGATATGTTAAGCAAGCCAGAGCCTGGAGAGAGCCAAAGGGAAGCCAAGAAATGAAAGCCAGCCCCAGAGGAGCAAGTGAGGAACCCCTGCAGGAATGGAGGCTGGAAACACGGAGCTCAGGAGCAAGGGACCAGCAGATGCCAGCCACATGACTTCCCAGCTGACAGAGGTGTTCTTGACCCATTGGCTTTTCTTGAGTGAAAGTAGCCTCTTGTTGGAGCCTTAATTTGAACACTTTCACTTCCTTAGAACTGTAAACTTGTAACTTATTAAATTCCCCTTTATAAAAGCCATTCCAGTTCTGGTGTATCGCATTCTGGCCACTAGCAAACTAACACAATGTTGTTCTGGGTATTGCAGCCCCTGGAAGGGGAAGAATTCCATGCTGTCCATTATTATACTGGTCCAAACATTGACACAAACTCATCCTTTAATTCACTGGAGTGTAGATGACATTACCAAAATTTACATAGGGAACTAGATTGGCCACCATTAAATGGAGATAATGAGTAATAATAGAATTTACCTTATGAATTTGAAGATAAATGAATAAGCACGTATCAAGTACTTTGATAATTATATTACAATTCCTAAATGCTATATAGTATAGCATTTAGAGTACACTCTAAATGCTATACTATAGTTATGCCATATTACTGTAAATATATAAACGTTAGCTTATCATGATAGTTATCATTATAATTCATGGACTGAGAGAAAATTTCATCAAGTTGTTCTTTCCTTTGTAGCTACAGACTTTGTGGCATTCTGTGAAAAAGTCTAGCATTTTCAAAATCCCACGTCTTCGGCATGCCCTCAGGCACACTCCACTATACTGCTTGAAGTCAGATTCCACGTAAGTATGGCCTAGATAAAGAAAGAAGTTCCCCAGTTCTTAGGCCTTTACTATCCCAGGATCTTCTTCTTTCCAGGATGTCTAAGAACAAGAATATCCACTGACTTAAGGGGAGACCTCCCTTCCTCCTGACTAGGAATGTTTTGTCCTGGAAACCAAAGAGAACAAATTCATAACTTAATAATCCAGTATCAGTATGGTTCCTAAACTCATATTTAATCAGTCTTAAATAATGCCATGTGAAAGCCAACAGTCCATTCCAGATTTAACTTCACCCATTATTATCTAGTTTTTTTTTTTGTACATACCTCCATGATTAAGTAAAGTTTTAGGTGCTTCTGACCCCAGATTCAGCTCCTTCTTTCTCAACAAGAGTACATTTGGCTTGAATGAGAGTACATTTCCACATGAATAAGTAACACATTTCAGGCACACCACAGTTTAAATCCATACTTAAATAAGTATTCTCCAAAAGAAATCCAAAAGAAGCACTCTGCCCACATACAATTTTTCATGTTATCCTAGAATGGTTTAGGTCCTTAAAATCACTGCTTCTCAGTTTATTTATTTATTTATTATTATAAAAAGACATGCTAGTCTTTTACTTTACATTTGCATAACTAAATAGCTAAATGGACCATTCCAGTGATTTTTCTGAGAACAAAGGCACTCAAAGGTGTGCTTAAAAAGGGAAACTAGGGCGGGCCGCGGTGGCTCAGCGGGCAAGAGTGCTTGCCTGCCATGCCGGAGGACCTCGGTTCGATTCCCGGCCCCAGCCCATGTAAAAAACAAACAAACAAACAAAATATAATAAAAAATAAGAAAACGTGTAAAGATGTTTCCCTTTCTTCCTCCCTTCCTTCCTTCCATCCTTCCTTCCTTCTCTGTCTTTCCTTCCCTTCCTCCCTCTCTCTTTAAAAAAAAAAAAATAAAAAAAAAAAAAAAAAAAAAAAAGGGAAACTAAAGGGCAGGCCTTGGTGGCTCAGCAGGCAGAGTGTTTGTCTGCCATGTCAGAGATCGGGGTTAGATTCCTGGTGCCTGCCCATAAGAAAATAATAATAATAATAAATTAAAAAAAAAACGGAAAGTAAAAGGAAAATTACTTAACTCTTGGCTCAATCACTACTGTCCCAAATATCCATCAACAGATTAGTGGTTAAACTAGCTGTGGTATATACATATGATGGAATATTACACAGCTGTAAGACAGAATAAAGTCATAAAGCATATAACAATATGGATGGACCTTGAGGACATTATACTGAGTGAGATTAGCCAGAAACAAAAGGACAAATACCTTATGGTCTTACTGATATAAACTAACATTAATGAATGAACTTGGAGAATTTCAGTTAAGAACAGAGGCCATCAAGAGATAGAAATATGTATCTCTTGGGTAATTGTTGCTGAAGGGATACAGATTGTGCAACAGGACTGATTGTAACAATTTAGAAATGGATAGCACAATACTACCTAATTGCAGCACAATAATGATAGTACACTGAATGAAGCAGAATGTGAGAATGATAGAGGGAGGAGGCCTGGGGGCAAAAATGAAACCAGAAGGAAAGATAGTTAATAAAGACTGAGATGGTATAATCTAGGAATGCCTAGAGTACACAATGATAGTGACAAAATATACAAATTAAAAATGTTTTTGTATGAGGAAAAACAAAGGAATGTCAGTATTGCAGGGTGTTGAAACTAGATGGTAATTCATATTTTAAAACCTTAACTTTATTGTGAGGCTAAAGAAAGAAATGTTTATTATTTGACTAGTGCATTTCCTAATATAACTTATATGGACAGTTTAATTGAACACCGTAAGTACATAGAAACTTGAATAGGGCATGAGATTTTGTAGGTTTGTCTAGTGTGATGCCCTGATAAATCCCAGAGTGATTTGAACAGTGAATAAAAAAGTATTTACTAAATCCCCTTGGGGGATTGGTGAGAAAGGAGGAAAATTCAACTTCCCCACTTGGAGAATTCTTGATATTCTCACAAGCAGTGGGGACAACCAAATCAATAGGCTGATCCCTCAATCTTGGGGTTGTTCATATGAAACTTATCCCCACAAAGGATAGACAGCCTACTTAAAATTAGGCCCAAGAGTCACACCCAGAGAACCTCTTTTGTTGCTCAAACGGTGCCTCTCTCTCCCTCAGCCAACATGGCAAGCAAACTCACTGCCATTCCCCTCTCTATGTGGGACATGACTCCCAGGAGTGTAAACTTCCCTAGCAATGTGGGTCAGAAATCTTAGAATGAGCTGGGACTCAGCATCAAGGGAATGAGAAAATCTTCTCAACCAAAAGAGGGAAGAGAGAAATGAGATGAAATAAAGTGTCATTGGCTGAGAGATTTCAAACAGAGTTGAGAGGTTATCCTGGAGATTATTCTTACACATTTTATAGATATCCCCTTTTAGTTTAAGGTGTATTAGAGATGCTAGAAGGAAGTGCCTGAAACTGTAGAGCTGTGTTCCAGTAGCCATGTTTCTTGAAGATGAATGTATAATGATACAGCTTTTGCAGTGTGACTATGTGCTTGTGAAAACCTTGTGTCTGATGCTCCTTTTGTCTATGATATTGACAGATGAGTAAAAAATATGGATCAAAAATAAATAATAGGGGGATCAAATGTTAAAGTAAATTGAGTAGATTGAAATACTAATGAAGTATGAAAGGGAGTGGTAAGTGGTATAGAAAAAAATAGGGGGAACAAAGGTTAAAATCTATTGAGTAGATGGAAATATAGCAGTCGATGAGAGGGAGGGGTAAGGGGTATAGTATATGTGAGTTTTTTCTTTCTATTTCTTTTTCTGGAATGATGCAAATGCTCTAAAAAATGATCATGGTGATGAATATACTACTATGTGATGATATTGTGAACCCTTGGTCATACACCATACACGGAATGTTTGCGTGTTAAGAACATTCATGTTTGTATGTTGTTTTGGTTTCATAATACAAAATAAATCAAATTTTAAAAAACATTAATATCCACAATCAGTTGAGTCACATCTCCATGGGAACAATCAAAAAGCTCGCAGCCAGCAATATTGAATGACGATTAAAGGACATGGCTTTTCTGGGGTCCACAAATTCAAACCAGCACAACATTGAAATTAATATTAATGGATAGATTTCTGCTTCCAGGTAGGGTGTAGAAGGACATGGAGACATATGGTAACAAGAAATATCTAAACAAAATTATTATTATTCCAACCCTGTGATTGGTGTCAACTTTAATTGGTTGGGCCTGTCTATCAATCACCCCTCTTCCCCCCGCCACATACACAAACAACCCACCTCACAAAAATCCTGCCTCCTGGGTACTGCAACTGCAGCTGCAACTGGGAATTCCAAAGTACACCAAAAGATTAGTCTATGCCTTGTCTGAGCCTGTCACTTGGCTTTGGGGAGGCCCATGATTTTGTTAGCGCTGCCAGCCTGCAGGTAGGTTACTCTGTCTCCCATGTGCTCTCTCCCATCACACAATGTTTGCCTAGCCAAATAGACCTGTATCCAAGAGTAGCAGAACTGACACCCTGGAGGACACATCCCAATGCCCATCTGGCTGTGTGGCATAATGAAAAGCTTGGCTGGTCTTTGTCCCCATTTCTGGGGAAGCAACCTCTGAATCTTTGGGTTTTTTTGGTGTGTGTGATATAAATATCTTTTGTTCTTCATAGTGGGGGACCACACCTGATGGTGCCAGCCACATGTGCAGCCTTAGGGTTGAACTGGCCACATCAGAAAGACAACAAATTGATTAGGAGTTGGGTCTTGGAGCCATGTCATATCAACCTTTCTACTCCACCTTTGGAAGGTGAGGGTGGCTGCAGATTGAGTTCAACCTTGGGGACATTGATTTTGTCAATCATGTCTATGTAATAGAACCCCATATAAACTTGGGACACCAGAAGCCTTGTGGCAAATTCATGATTGATTAGATTCTTGTCTGTATCTAGAGGGCTAGCATATGTAGTTGGATATGGAAAACTAAAGAGCGAGTTTGAAACACTGCATTTCTTGATCTTGGGAGGTTGTTTGGTTTGATTTACTTTGGGTTGGTTTTTAAGCTTTGGGTTTGTTATTTTTATTTGAGTACTTAGTGATTTCCAAAATCATGTTGGGGCTTTAGACCAAGGCTGACTTTCTAGACATGAGTACAATGTCTATTACATATCCTGTACTACATGCACATGCTGTGAATGAGTGCTTATGTACTCTACAATGGATTTCTTTCCAATCCCTGGGCCCATGGTGGTTTAGGTCTATGTTGGCTTTAAACCAAATGGCTCAGTGATTGCAGGGATCATCTGCCTAAGTTTGACAGTTCCATCTAATGTATTTTCTTTATCAGCATAGCTAAGGGTCAATCAACTTTATTGATTTTCTCAAAGAACCAACTTTTGGTTTTGTTGATTTTCTCTATTATTTTCATGCTCTCAATTACATTTATTTCTGCTCTAATCTTTGTTATTTCTTTCCTTTTGTTTGCTTTGGGGTTAGTTTGCTGTTCTTTCTCTAGTTCTTCTAAGTGAACAGTTAATTCCTTGATATCTGCTCTTTCTACTTTATAATATTGGCATTTAAGGCAATAAATTTCACTCAGCATTGCCTTTGCTACATCCCATAAATTTTGATTTGTTGTGTTTTCATTTCTATTTGCCTCAAGATATTTACTGATTTCTTTTGCAATTTCTTCCTTGACCTACTGGTTGGGATTTAAGAGTGTATTTTGTAGCCTCCATATATTTGTGAATTTTCTGGCCCTCCTGTAATTGATTTCCATGTTCATTCTATTATGATCTGAGAAGCTGTTTTGTATGATTTCAATTTTTTAAAATTTATTGAAACTTGTTTTGTGACTCAGCATATGTCTATCTTTGAGAATGATCCATGAGCATTTGAGAAAAATGTGTATCCTGCTGTTATGGGGTGTAATGGCCTGTAAATTCTGTTAAGTCTAGTTCATTTATCATATTATTCAAATTCTGTTTCTTTATTGATACTCTGTCTAGATGTTCTGTCCATTGATGAGAGCAGGGAATTGAAGTCTCCAACTATTATGGTAGAGGTGTCCATTTTTCCCTTCAGTGTTGACAGTAGTTTGCCTAATGTACTTTGCAGCACTTTGGCTTGGTGCATAAATATTTATGATTGTTATATTTTCCGGTTGAATTTTTCCTTTTATTAATACATAGTGTCTTTCCTTGTCTCTTTGAATTGTTTTACATTTGAGGTCTAATTTGTCAGATATTAGTATAGCTACAACTGCTCTTTTGTGATTGTTTGCATGAAATGTCTCTTCCCAACCTTTCACTTTCAATCTATTTTCGTCGTTGGGTCTAAAATGAGTCTCCTGGAGAATATGGATGGGTCGTGTTTGTAAATCCATTCTTCCAGTTTGTCTTTTGATTGGGAAGTTTAACCCATTAATATTTAATGCTATTACTGTAAAGGCAGTACTTTCATCTTCCATTTTGTCTTTTGGATTTTATATGTCATATCTATTTTTTTCTCTTTTTACTTTTATTGATAGTCTTCATTTCAGCACTCTTCTGCAGATCTCTCTCTCCTCCCTTTTCTTATCTGCCTCTAGTGCTCCCTTTAGTATTTCTTGTACAGCCAGTTTCTTAGTCACAAATTCTCTCAGTAATTGTTTGTCTGAAAATATTTTAATCTCCTCCTCATTTTTAATATTTTTTTTTTTTTTAAAGGAAAGACAGAGAGAAGGAAGGAAGGATAGAAGGAAGGAAGAGAGGAAGAAAGGGAAACATCCTTCAAACATTTTCTTGTTTTATTGTATTTTGTTTCTCCGTTTTCGTTACATGGGCTGGGGCCGGGAATCGAACCGAGGTCCTCCGGCATAGCAGGCAAGCACCTTGCCCGCTGAGCCACCGCGGCCCGCCCTCCTCCTCATTTTTAAAGGACAATTTGCTGGATATAGAATTTTTGGTTGGAAGTTTTTCTCTTTCAGAACCTTAAATATATCATACCACTGCCTTCTCATCTCCATGGTTTCTGCTGAGAAATCTGTCTTACTGAGCTTCCCTTGTATGCGATGGTTTGCTTTTCTGTTGCTGCTTTCAAAATTCTTTTTCTTTGACATCTGCCAATCTGATTAGTAAGTGTCTTTGGAGTATGTCTATTTGGATCTATTCTTGTGGGATATGCTGCACTTCTTGGAGCTGTAATTTTTTGTCTTTCATAAAAGATGGAAAATTTTCAGTGATTATTTCCCCATTAGTCTTTCTTCTCCTTTTCCCTTCTCTTCTCTTTCTGGGATACCCACAACACATATATTCATGTGCTTCATGTTGTCATTCAGTTGCCTGAGACCATGCTCATATTTTTCCATTCTTTTCCCTATCTGTTGTTTTGTGAGTAGGGTTTCAGATGGCCTATCCTCTAGTTCACTGATCCTTTCTTCTACCTCTTCAAGTCTATTATTTTAGGTTTCCATTGTGTTTTTCATCTCTCCCATTGTGCTTTTCATTCCCATAAGTTCTGTTATTTGTTTTTCCAAACTTTTGAGTTCTTCTTTTTTGCTCATCAAATGTCTTCTGTATATCCTCCCACAACTCATTGGTTTGATTTTTGATTTGGCTGGTGTCTAGGCATTTGATTTCCTTCATTAGTTTATTCTGGAGGTTGTCTTTACTTTTTTACTTAGTAGGATTTTCTTGCTGATTGGCTTTTTTCTCTATCTTTTTTTTTGACATTCAGTTCAACTTATTCTAGACCTCTAGCATAGGTTCTGTTTACGTAATTTGAATTTTTTCAATTGTTTTTCTGTTTCTTGCCCTGCCTATATGGAGCCTTTTTTTTTTTCAGGAGGGTCTCCCCAAATATTATAGACCCCAGTCAGATTTTCTCAGACCAGATAGGCCATGTCTCAGGAGGAAATTGTGGCTAGCATCAGTTTTCCCTGAGGATGAGACCCAGCAGGTTTTCAGACTTTCCTATGAAGACTCTAGATTCTGTGCTTTTACTATCCTGCCTAGCATGTGCCACTTGTCTGCCTGTGGATTCCCATCAGCTTACAGTGATGTGGTGCCTTGAATTTCAGCAGACTTTCCCTGTCAGGAGCATGCTTGAGACAGAGGTGAGGTAGTATGATGGCTTTACTTGCTTCAGTTTTCTAGTCCCTGGGACCTGAATACCTTGAAGGAAGGATTTCACTTTAGCCGGGCCACACCTTTCTCTTGGGAAAGATACACCCTTTAGGGAATTAACTCCTTTCACTTGACTAGTTATTTTCTCTCTCAGACAAGCTTAA
Organism: Tamandua tetradactyla; assembly: GCF_023851605.1. NCBI lineage: Eukaryota > Metazoa > Chordata > Mammalia > Pilosa > Myrmecophagidae > Tamandua > Tamandua tetradactyla. Next base: position 10,297,783 of record NC_135350.1, read on the forward strand.
TTCCACCCTTGTCTGGAGTGGTGCTGGAGCCTGTGAGTGCTCCCAGTTCTATCTAATGAGCTGTTAAGGAATAGAAAAAAAAAGCCTTTTCAGAGCTTGACCCCTTCTCCTTGGGTTTGTCAATAAAGAGTTGATACGTGGCTCCATGAATTTCCAGGATGTATGTGCCCCCTTTTCTTTGAGTACAGCCCTTTTCCAGTATTTTGTGTTGTCCAACTCAAAAAGTCTCTATTTTTTGCTTTTTCTATCAGCCCTGCACCCTTTCTGCTGGGGCAAAAACTCCTAGTTTCTTTAGTGCTTGGCTTACTTCTGTTTTCATTTTTCAAGTCTTCTAATTGGCATAAGTAGTATTTCTAAATTAAAGTAAATTTAGAACTAGTTAAATTAGAAATAACCAGCCAATTACCTCATTTCATAGTTAAGGAAACTAAGCCTCAATGAAGTTAAGAAATAAAGGTAGGACTAAATTGAAAAGTCCAGGTTAACAGTGTTAGCCTTGACCACCCATATCTTGGTCACTAATTCTTGTTGAGAATTCTTTTGAAATATTAGGTTTATCTCTTTCTTTCAAAGTACTGTCCTTTACTCTAGAAACAGAATTTAATATGGTAAAATCATTTAGTATTTCGCTCAACAAATAATTATTGAATGTCAATTATGAATGAGGTGCTATGTAGGTGAAAGGTTGGGTGAAAAGTTGTTCCAAAGCTCAAATAATTTACACACAGAAGATTATTAAAGAGGTTGTATTCTCCAGAACTGGATAATCTGGGATGATTTCACCTTGTCAAGAACCTTAATTTAATCACATCCGAAAAGTTTCATTTTCCATGTTAATATAACATGTTCACAGGTTCCAGTGATTAGGACATGGACATCGTTGTGGACTGAATCATGTACCTCAAAGGATATGTTCAAAATCTAACCCCTGGTCCTGTGGGTGTGAACTAATTTGTAAATAAGGTCTTTTAAGATCCTGTTAAGATGAGACCAAATTGAATCAGGGTGAGCCTTAATCCAAAGTGATTGGGGTCTTTATAAGCAAAGGAAATTTAGACAGAGAAGTAAAAGGAACAGGAGGCACTAGAAGGAAACAGGTTTCCATGTGACAAAGGCAGAGACCGATTACCAGCAAGCCACACCCAGAATGCTACAGACTTTGGGGAAAGCATGGCCTGTAGATACCTTGATGTTGGACTTCTAGTCTCCAAAATCATGAGACAATAAATTATCTCAACCAGTCTGTTGTATTTTGTTATGGCAGCCCTGAAAAAGTAAGAGCATGGCTTAGTTTTGTAATAAGACAAAAAGTGCTTGTTCTTTATGCCAACCTATTGCTTGTTGTTTGTCATAAGCAGCCTGGCAAACTAAGATAGGTGGCCTTTGAGAAAACAATTTCAGAAGTATGTGGGTCAAAACAAGAAATTACATCATTAAAATGTGAATGAATAGAAGTTATTGATGTAGACCGGTGGCTTTAATTTGGTCTCCTGAACAGCGTGTAAAAATTACTCCCCTTACCATAGACAGATCAGAATTTTTTGAGGCAACGTTCTGACATCCATAGTTTGAAAAGTTCCCCAGGTAATTCCAATGTACAATCAGGTCTGAGAACCACTGGTGAGAACTTTTAGGGTGGGGGAAGGAATGCAGTTTTAGGAGAGGGACTTCATAGAAAATGGGAGAACCAATCGTGTTCTAGCTGGTGAAAGTATAGAATCATAGGATGGAGGGATTGGGGATGTGAGGAAAAGAAGAGATAAGTGATAAAGAGAGATGCTGAAAGATTATATGACTGTGTTTTCGTTAAGGATTAAACTCATCAATATTTTTCCCTAAAATTTTACAATTATCTTGCCCGTACTTAATTTGACAATTTTTATATTTTAGTGACTCAACTTTTGAATGCATTTCAAATCTTTCTTCATGTATGTACCTCATTCATTTTGATAATATTTAATTGAGGCAATGTAGTTGCTTTACAATGTCAGTCAGCTAGGCTGAACTACGTTTCCCATAATTCCATTTCCAATATGTTTCTGGTTAGCGTGAACCACAAGAGAGATTTTTATGGGAGATTTGTAGAAGTAGTACAGCAGCTGTTCTGTGCCTCACACATGCTGTAATTTATTAGCTGGCTCACCTAGTGGTCAAACCAGTGGCCAGGCCTGTAACTGCTCCACTTTCCCCTACATCAGTCCTGGGAGTAGGGTGCGGTGAGTGAGACATCTGCCTTGAGAGCAAAGTTTAAGGGGTGCCACAACCTCAATAATCAAGATAAATATATTTCAATGCAATATTTAAAAGATAAAAAATTAGTACAAAAAATTCTGTGATGAACAAAATATCAACATTTTAAATAAAGACATGATCAATTTTTATGGTGACTTGGAGCTATGGATCTCAGAAAATCATGTTCTTAATCCTAATCCATTTCTGTGGGTGTGAAGCTGTTGTACGTAAGACCTTTTAAGGAAGTTACTTTAGTTAAAGTGAGACCCAGTTGAGGTAGGATAGGTCTTTTTAAAAAATTTTTATTAAAAAATATTTTATTAGGGAAGTTGTGGGTTTACAGAATGATCATGTATAAAATACAGGATTCTCATATACCCACCATCAACACTGGCATTGGTGCAGAAAGTTTGTTACAATATATAATACTTTTTTTTGGTAATTCTATTTTTTAAATAGTAATTGCATTAGTTATAATTGATGAATGATGATTAAAGTAGTACTACAACTACTGTCCATAGTTTATATAGAGGTATTTTCTCTCACATTCCTAACTTATTATTTTTTTTCATGCATTGAAAGAAGCTGTTGTCTCCGCAAGATTGGATCAGGATTGAAACATTGCTTTTCCGGGGTACATAATAGTTTCAAACCAGCACACTGGGCAATGAACATTTTAACCTCGTCATCCTGGAAAGGGGTGTTGACCCTATAGGCTAGATGTCCTTGGAGAGCCTGGTGCCTCCGGGTTTCAGGGCTTACCTGACAGAGGAACAATCAAGAGGTCTTAAATTACTGCAAAAACCAAACTTACTAGGTGAAACATTCACAGAATCTTAGACAAAGCCCAGGATATTCTTTAGGGTTTTCAGGAACATGGTTGATTGGGACTTGGCATACTGTGGCAATTTGTGATATCTTGCAGAAACTTGCATAAGAGTAACCTCCAGAATGATTTATTGATTCTATTTGAAATCTCTTAGCCTCTGCAATTTATTTATTTTTCACTTATTTTCCCCCTTTTGGTCAAGAAGGCATTCTCAATCCCACAATGCCAAGCCAGGCTTATCCCTGGGAGTCATATCCCATGTTGCCAGGTAGACTTACACTCCTGGGAGTCATGTCCCACATGGCAGGGAGGATAGTGAGTTTGTTTACAGAGTTGGCTTAGAGAAAAGCCACGTCTGAGCAACAAAACAGGTTCTCTGGTGGTGACTCTTTGGTATAGTTATAAAGTAGGCTTAGCTTCACCATTGCAGAAATAAGTTTCATATGAGTAATCCTCAAGATCAAGAATTTAGCTTATTAAATTAAGAGTCTGTAATGCTTGAGAGAATATCAGGAGTTCCCCTGCTGGGAAAGTTTGATAGTTCCATATTTTTTTTTTTTCTCTAGTCCCTCAAGAGGACTTTGCAAATACTTTCTAATTTTCTGCTCAAAATATTCTGGGATGTATCAAGGTATTACATTAACATTTACAGGGTAACAAGATCTAATTTCCTATTCTAGGTTCCAGGTATTTAGGTTTTAAAAATAAACTGACAAGAAAGGTTAAATTAGCTAATGTGCTACAGAAAATTTAAATTTTGGACAAAATAAACATCTCTTCCTTTGGTCTCACACAGAAGTTGAAGTTTTAAAATACAGACAATATCATTTTTACCCCTGTATTCTGATTTGCCTTAGTTCTAACTAAACAGAATAGGTCTTAAGCCTATTATTAGGGACCTTATACAGAATGCTACGGAGAGAAAAGCCAGGGAGAGCAGCCAGAAGCTGGAAGTTCATGGAAGAGAAAGGAGAAGATGCTGCCATGTGCATTGCCATGTGATGGCAAAGCCAAGGACCAAAGCTTGTCAGCAGCCAGACCCAGAATGCCACAGTCTTCTGGGAGAAAGCATCACTTTGCTGATGCCTTGATTTTGGATTTCTTTTAGCCTCAAAATCACGAGCCGTTAAAAGTGTTATTTAAGCCAACCCATTATAAGGTTTTGTTTTAAGAGCCAGGAAATTAAAACAATATTACTGATTCCTTCTTTTGACTCAGGCTATAATATGGCTTGGTATGGCACTGATCTGGATCCTCCTTCAACTTCATTGATTCCTGGGCTAACTGTATGTATTTAGATTCATGAAGAAGGGCCCCAGTCTCTTCAAGAACCCACCTACTAAAAAAACCCAGAACCCACTTACTAAGGTGAAAGGTATCAGGAACTAACATGGGTTTCAGTGCGTCCTTCTGGGCTCCTGCTCTCCCTTATGGGTTCCAGTTTGTTCTTTTTCTTCCCTGTATATCCATCTTCCCTGCCTGTCTTGTGGATCTAAAACTCTAGCATCAGAGGCAAAGGCAGCAGCTTTACAGCAACTGCTTAAGCAGTTGCCACAATTGTATGTGTAACTGTGTGTGTGTATATATCCCGATGGTTCTGCTTCTCTGAACTATGACTGATAGAGGTGGACATTTGCCATTCTGTTTTTTTTGTCTACTCCATGTTCTATTCAAGGCTCCTTTGTATGTTTGGAGAAGCATCTAATTTGTAAGGAAGAATCTGTCTCTCGCTTTGGAAGCTGAAAATGCCAAATACATGGTTGACAAATCTCCTCAATGGCTAAAGTGTGGGCACATGGCTCAGGCTCTGTTAATCAAACACATCTACCCCAGCCTTAGATTGGAAGCTACAATGCAAAGAAGCTGAGATCATGCAGGCACTTCCTTTTCTCCCAAGGTAGTAGTAGTAACCATTTCAGAGATGTGGTCCAGTGTCCCTTGTTGGTTGTGGCGGTGCATGTTTGTCAGCTCAGCTCCCAGCACCACCAGTAGGGCCGTGTTTCCTTTACTAGATTTGCAGTGTGATTTTATCTATCCTCTGAGCCTTGTTTTCTTTCCGCGTTTTTAAATGCAATTTTCTTGAGATATATTATGTATTCACATACCATATACTCATCCAAACTGTATAATCAGTGATTTACAATATCATCATATAGCTGTGCATTCATTCTCACAATTGACTTTTGAACATTCTCATTCCTTTAAAAAGTAAAAATAAGATTAGAAATAAAAAGTAAAAATGAACGCCCAAAACTTCCCATACCACCTGCTATTTATTTTTTGACTTTATTTGCTTACTGTCTGTCCTTACACTGGATAAAAGGAGTGTCAGCCACAAAGTTTTCACAATTGAACAGTTACACCTTATAAGCTATATAGTTATACAATCTTCAAGAATCAAGGCTACTGGATTACAGTTCAACAGTATCAGGTATTTCCTCTTGCTATTCGAATACACCAAAAACTGAAAAGGGATATCTATGTACTGCATAAGAATAACATCCAGAATGACATCTTGACTCTATTTGAAATCTGTCAGCCACTGAAGCTTATTTCATTTCTCTTCCCCCTTTTGATCAAAAAGCCCTTCTTGATCCCATGATGCCAGGACCATGTTCATCCTTGGGAGTCAGGTCCCATGTTACCCAGTGAGATTTAGAGTCTTGGGAGTCATGTCCCATGTAGGGAGGAGGGCAGTGAGTTCACCTGCTGAGTTGGCTTAGAGAGAGACACCACATCTGAGCAACAAAAGAGGTTCTCTGGGGTGACACAAGCCTTGTTTTTCATCTCCTAGAGATAGTACCCAACGTCTTTTTGTTTGGTGCTTGTAGTAGATTGAATCACATACCACCACAAGAGGCATGTTCTTAATCTGTATCACAAATTGTGGCTATTAGCCCATTTGTAAATAGGGACTTTCAAGTTGTTATTATTAGTTAATTATTTTAGTTAAGGTGTGGCCAAATTGAATCAATCTATGTTCCTGGAGGCCTTGAGTTTGGACCCAGGCAGCCAGAGGAAACAGGGATCCGGAAGTCAGAAAGATGCCATGGGAAGAAGCCAGAAGTCAGGAGAAAACTGGAAGAGCAGATACAAGTGGGGAGAAAAATTGCCAAGCGATATGCAGCAAGAATGCAAGCCATAGACCCCAAAGATTGTAGCAAAGATTGCTAGTCTGACAAACTAAGATAATGGTTGATAATTAAGTTTAAAATTTAACAGTTACATTTGAATATGGTTTAAAAAGTTAAAATAATTCTATGAGCATTATTATTTCAAAGCAGCAATCTCCTGTTCTTCCTCTCCCCATTACCAATTTGACCTCAAGAGGAAACTGCTTTCAATTCCTTCTTTTTTCTTTTTTTTTTGACCTCATATTTTTAAATAATATGCTGTACTGCTATTTATTTTTCTTCTCATTTTATTTATTGCCCTCTTATTGAAGATGAGTATTTGATTTCTATCCTTCCCCCCAACATGTGTTCCCTACTCCTTCTTCTTAATTTAAGTATTTCATAAATTTTGATAGATCAAAGTTTAATGTTTACATGATTATGACCATATAACTGCTATTCCCAACTAAGCCATGATTTTTTTTTTTCTCTCTTACATATGTTTTATTTACGCTGGGGCTAGTAATGGCTAATTTTTGGAGGTAAGTTTTCCATGTGCCTATCACTGATTCCCTGCTGTCTCCCTAGCCTATCTCAAACCCCACCCAGCTACATAAGTGTTTGTAGTGGTTTGAAGCTGTATGTTTCTCAGAAAAACGTGTTCTTAAATTTAATCCATTCTTGTGGATGTGAATTCATTGTTAAGTAAGACCTTTTGATGAAGTTACTTCAGTTAAGGTGTGCCCACCTCCATCAGGTTGGGTCTTCATCCATTACTGGAGTCCTTTATAAACAGGATGAATTCCGGAATGAGAGAGAGAAAGCCACAGCAAGCAGGCAGTTGAACCCAGAACGGAAGGAGGAGACCAGGAGATGCTGCCATGTGCCTTGCCATGTGGCAGAGGAGCCAAGAATCACCAGCAACCAGTCTTTGGGAAGATAGCATTGCCTTGATGGTGCCTTGATTTGGATGTTTTCACAGCCTCACAACTATAAAGCTAATAAATTCCCATGTTTAAGGCCAATTCATTTCATGAAACCTGCTTGGTGTGGCCTAAAAAACTAAAACAGTGCTTAATAAATATTTGTGAATGAAGGAATGAAATTCTCTACCAGAATTATAAATCTCTTCTTATATTCCAATACTTAATGTAACTCTCAAATTCACCTTTCTCTTTGAGCTGTCTTAGAGCCCTGCTACAGTTTGGACAACTTTCCCTCTAGGTCTGTGCTGCAGTTATTATCCTGTTATTATACTTTGCTATCATCTTGATGATCTTTTCTCTCAATTATGTTGGATCCCTTGTTTCCAGTATCTTTGTTTTCTTGGTTTATTCCCTGTTTGGACAGAGAATATCCTACAGCATCTTCTTGAGAAAGGGTTCATAGGAAGCAAGTTTTTTTGAGATCTTGCATGTCTGAAAAATGTCTATGGATATTTTCTTTGTTTTTGTTTAAATATTTTATTTCTAACATTAAATACATTTTCTAAGTATTTTTTATAAGAAAAGAAAAATGAACCTGAAATTATAGAACTGTAACCCATACCAAATTTTGAAATCTGTTCTATAACTACTTGTTAAAATGTGCTTTGATTTTTATATGTTGTATTTCACCATTAAAAATGTAAAAAAAAAAAAAAAAAGAAATGAAAAATGTCCATACTGCTATTTCCCACAAAGTTATACACCATAAAGTAAAATACAACCAGTTGAATTTATCCATGTTTCCCAGTAATGTGATTTTTGGATGTTTTTTCTATATACTTTATTTGAATTCATTTATGCAGATTATGGGAAACTGATTTATAATGAGTTGTTTTTCATCTTTAAAATTACCTTCTATATACTGCCCCCTCCTTTCCAGCAAATCCAGTCCTAAAGTGAAAAAGGCCCAACACAGTCTGTAACCTTAATTTCCCAAATATCAATTTCAAATTTCTACCTACATAAACAAAAAGACTCAAATAGCCAAAAGTCACATAGTTAGCTAGAAGGAAGTTGTATGAGATGACGATTATTTAACTTTTATTTGTTTCTTTTCCCCCAAGCTAAGGCATTCTTTATTCTAACATTGAACATATACAACTACAGAGTTTAGATCTTTTTAGGCACATAATTACATGAAAAATAAAAACTTTCAAGCTCTTTCATAATTGAATTGGTGCTCAAATATTTTCAGGGAGGGAAGTCCCAAGAATTTTATGTTCTTTAAGAAACTGGTACATGTGAATGAACTGCAATATGTTCAATTATATCTTGAAGAAACCTAAAGACATTTTTTTTTCTAAAAGTGCAATGCAGATATCTGTAGCCATCACTGTTCATATAGTGAAAGGATGGATTAGTAAAGGTAGATTCAATCTCCTATAAGTGTATAGTTGTAAGCTAAATAAATGTGAAAAACTCAACACAGATGATCATTTTAAAGGAAACAAGAACCAATCAAGACAAATGTAGAACATCTCTTCTGAAAAAGGAGAAAAGTTCCTTTGCTCTAACCACAAAAATAAGAACTATAAATTTGAAAAATACTCATCTTTCTTTCACTTAAAATACAAACAAAAAAATGGTGGAAGGAGGAAGTCAAGATCATTTAGAATTGAAGCAGATCTATGTAAAAATGAAACAGAGTACAATGATTTCACCTCATGAAGAATTATTGAAATGAAATTTCATGTCTTCATGTTTATAATAAACTAAATTAATATAAAAAACATCAATGCACAATTATCAAAAATACAAAGCCTGGATTTTTCCTCTGAGGTTTATGATAGACTACCAAACTTCTGTTTAATGCATTTTATAAGCTTGCTCTGTTTAGCTACACAAGTACCTATACAAACACTACAAAGGTACTGGTGTTTTAAGAAGCATACCTCATCTCAAACTAATTATATGCCTTTCACCTGCAAAATATCCATTTTGTTTCCATTATAAGAAACTTAGAACCTTTCTATGTGGTACAGTTTAGAAAGCTTTGAAAGAGCTATTAATCAACATACTACATAAAAAAGAATCGTGATGTTTAAATGAAATCTTTTTATTACTATGGCATGATGGGTTTAATTTAACAGCTGAAGCATAAATATAATAATTACATTGTACTGTTTAATTCACAGCCATGGGAAAATGATTGATTTTTTTAAATATAGCCAACATGAGACTAGTTATGAGCAGTGAAATACTAGAAAACAGTGAATAAATAAAAAGATTTTTCAGCAGTGGCCATTCATTATTTTGCTTTTAGGAACCTGGAAGAAGTAGTCTTTTTTAAGTTTCAAATGTTCAGATAAATTTAGTCATTTCTTAGCTATCTCAGTATCACCTTGAATTGCTGAAATAAGTGATTCTAAAGTATCAAAGTTCTTTTCTAGTCAAGAGGTAGTCAACAATGGTTTACATTGAGCATTTCCGCATAGAAGTCCTCTGAAGTATGCATGATGTGAGTTTCCATGGGTTCCATACTGTACTCACCTCCATCATATGCACATCTACACTTCCAACATGTTACCAGACAAAGGCTGTGGATTCTTCTGCCTGATGCACTCAGTAACCAATCTCTGAGACACTGGGGTTTCAAAGAGAAAAAGAGTTTATTAGTACACATGTAGCAGGAGGACAGACAGCCTAATGGCCCAATAATCTGTCTCTCTGAGCTTAGAGGATTCTAGCAAGGGGAGATAAGGTCATTTTGGACAGTAAATTGAAAGCAGACAAGAAAATAGTGTTAATAGTAAATTCAGGTTGGTATGATGGTGGCTCAGTGGTAGAATTATCACCTCCCATGAGCATGCCTGCCTATGTTAAAAAAAAAATAGTAAGTTCAAAGCAGAAAAGAAAACATTGTTAAGGTTAACATAAGTTGAAAGGAGCTCTCTATCCTTCGATGGCAGAGCCTAGCAGAGCTAAAAAGACAACCTTGTTAGCATAGTTTCACATAAGAGGACAGAGCTATCTATCTTTCAGTGGCAGAGCTCAGTGGGTATGATATACAAATCTAAGGGACTGAAGCTAGTCAGTTACTGTTTTCCTTAGCCTTGAGACCTATAGGAAAATAACCGGATAAAGGGCATTCCAGTTCTCACAGCCACACAGGCACCAGACGAAAGATAAGGCCTTTTACAATCCTTCCAGATGTCCAAACAGCTTAATTACAGTTCAGGGCTCCCAGGGGCTCTCCCTCGTCCATTACAAAATTTCAAAAAGCAAAAGGAACATTTATATAATGATTCGATAATTAAAATCATTCTTTAAATCCTGATTTCTCAGTTACAAACACTGGCCCAACCACAATAAATGCCAGTGGATATATCATCTGGAAGATTATTGACCACTTTTTCAGGAAAGTTAGCAGTGGGGATGCCCAACTGATTGGGCCCATATCTCTGGGCCATGGCAGAGGTGTGGGGTCTGGTCCAGTCTGTGCGTCAGGCAGGGTCACCGTCTAGGCAGGGCCAGACCCTCTGGGGCTAACTGGAGGGCATGGAAGGGAGCTTGGCCGGTGTGCCAGGTGCACAGCAGGCCCGGTGGCTCACACAGCTGATCCAACAGATGCTACCAGGTGACTGGGAGGTTGTGTCTCAACCACTCCTCCCCTCCTGGAGCTGCAGGGCCAGCAGTGTGGGAAAGACCCCAGATTTTTTTCTTAATGGCAGAAACTTCCAAGGGCAAAAAGAATAGGAGAAATGAAGTTGCAACAAAATTTGGGGAGCTAGAAGGGAAATTTTGAGTGGTAAGTGGTTTAGCAGAGTAAAAAATCCCAAGACAGCTTTAGAAGACGCTCGAGTACTATACCATACTATATATGCTTTTTTGTTGTTGTTGCCACTAATTTTTCTTTGTAGTTTAATGTTTTTAAAATGTCAACTAATTAAACTTTCGTGTAAAAATCATCCTTTTTTTTAAGACCATGGACAAGTTAGTTATCATGTATAAGTTTCACTTTCCTGCTGTGTAAAATTGTAGTAATAATTACATGTACCTTTGGTGATAAAGACTGATACTTGTCCCCAGATCTGTTTTCCCTTCTTATTAACAGAACTCCCAAACTTTAGCTGAGTACATAGCTGCAGAGAGCAAAGATCACCTTTTCCAGTCACCTTCAGTTTTTTTGAGGAGCTGTTTTATATATGTACAACCTGGTATTTAGAGATAAGAATGAAGCTGATTACCTGGTCAGGATTAAGGTAATTCAGAATACAGGGGTAAGGAAGACATTACCTATGTTTTAGAATTTCACCTACTCTTTGAGACCAAAGGAAGAAAGTTTTATAATGTCCAGAACCTAGCTTTTCTGTAGCACATAATCTAACTCAATCTCTCTGGATAGATCATTTGAACAATCCAAGCACAGGGGCCTAAAATAAGAATGGGAGCCTTCATCCTGTATAGCTTAATGTAATTCCTGGATACATCCTAGAGTATATTAAGCAGATAATAAAAACTAATGGCAAAGTCCTTTGAGGGATGGGAGAAAAAATACGGAACTATTAAACTTTATCACTGGGGAAACCCTGGTTACTACCCCAAATATTAGGGACACCCACATCAAAATCCAAGCCCTTGATCTTGAGGCTTGCTCTTGCGATGATTGTGCATGTAGTGGAGAAGTCTAGTATACCTATAGGTATACCTAAGAATCATCTCCAGAGAACACAGATATGGCCTTTCTTTCTCTAAATCTACTCTGCAAGTGAACCCATTGCCCTCCTGCCTACATGTACGACATTAAGTCCAAGGATAAAACTCTCCCTGGCAGCATGGGAGATGACCCCCAAGGATGAGCCTGTCCCTGGCATCAGAGGATCAACAGTGCCTTCCTGACCAAAAGGAGGAAAAGAAGTATACAAACAAGCTGTCAGTGGCTGAGAGAGTTCAAATAGAGTAGAGAGGCTACACTGAAGGTCAGTCTTATGCAAGCTTCAGTTAGACATTGCTACCTATCATGACTTGGCCAAACCCCAACCAAAACCATTCCAGCCAATCCTAAAGAACACCTAAGGCAATATATAAGATTCTATAAAGGTTCCATGCACCAGGTTAACTTTCCAGAAACTTGTAAGCTCCAGATGGGTCCCTGGGCCAGATAAGTCCTGAAACCTAGAGAGCCCAGCCTCTCCAGAACATCAGCTAGTTCCATTTCCCTGCCCCATATTATTGGCAGCCCCTTCCAACATGAAAAAGTTAGAATGACCATAGCCCAAATACCCCTTGTGCTGGTTTGAAAGGATTTATGTACCCTAGAAAAGCCATATTTTAAGTCGAATCAATCTTGTTGAAACAATGGTTTCTTTTAATCCCTATTCAATAATGTACATTGGAAACTTGATTAGTTTATCTCCATGGAGATGTGACTCACCCAGTTGTGGGTATGAACTTTTGAGTAGAGGGAGCTATGACTCCACCCATTCTGGGTGGGTTATTATTACTTTACTGGAATCCTTTAAAAGAGCAGCATTTTGTAGAAAGCTTCAAAATGGCAGGAAAGCAACAGAGCAGAGTCATAAAAATGATGAGGGCAGCAGAGACATGCGAACTACAGAGTCTACCAGCCAGCAACCTTTGGAGATGAAGGAGAATCCTCCTTGTGGGAGCTTCATGGAGCAAGAGGCCTGGAAAGGAACCTAGAAGACATTTCCATGTTTGTCAGGTACCTTTCCAGTTGAGAGAGAAACCCTGAACTTCATTGGTCTTTCTTGAGTGAAAGTAACCTCTTGTTGGTGCCTTAATTTGGAAACTTTAATAGACTTGCTTTAATTGGGACTTTTTCTTAACCTTAGAACTGTAAATTAGCAACCAATTAAGTTCATCTTTTTAAAAGCCATCCCACTACTGATATATTGCATCCCAGCAGCTAGCAAACTAGAACTCTCCTAAAGAGTGGGATAGAAAGATCAAAGGTGATGGTGGAGTTATACAGAGCAGGTAGGGTTTAACAAGAGAATATGCTTGCTAAATCATTAAATTGACATTTATTTTACTTGCCAGTATGTTAGAGTAGCTAGAAGTAAAACCCTAAAATTGTGGAATTGTAACCCATGCCAAATTCTGAAATCTGTTCTACAACTAACTGTGGTGCTGTGCTTGGAAATTTATAGCTTTTTTGTATATATGTCATTGTTCACAATAAAAGAAGGAAAAAATTCAATTGTGATGATAAAAAATATTTAAAACCTCTAACCTCCTATATTTTGGAGCAGCTAAGAAGGAAAAATATGAGAGGATCGTATGGTAGCCCACAGCAAACTCTGGGATCTGTCCTGTAACTACTTGTTGAAGAGTGCTTTGAAAACCATTGCTTTTTTCTTTCTTTGCTATGTATATATGTTATATTATACAATAAAAGAAGTTAAAAAAATAGAAAAGACAAACGAATTATAAATACCTGAAATGGAGTAAAGGGTATCACTACAGATCTTATAGACATTAAGAGAAAAATAAGTGAATATTGTGAACAATTTTGTTCCAATAAATTTGATAACTTAAATGAAGTGAACAGATTCCTAAAAACACACAAACAGCCAAAGTTCAATTAAATAACCCCAATAATTCTATATCTATTAAATGAATTGAAGTTGTAGTTAAAAACCTTCTTACAAAGAAAACTCCAGGCTCAGATGACTTCATTGGTGAATTCTCTCAACATTAAGTAGGATAGAATACCAATTCTTAAACTTTTTTTTTTGGAAAATAGAAGAAAAGGGAATCCTTCCCAACTCATTTTTTGAGACTAGCATTCATTTTAAGAAAAGACAATTTAAGACCAATATACCTCATAAACATAGATGCAAACATTCTCAGCAAAATATTAATTAATCAAACACAGTACTATGTAAAAATGATAATACCCCATAACCAAGCTAGATTATCTAGGAATCCAAGCTTTGTTTATCATTCAATAGTCAATCAGTTTAATTTCCTGGATCAACAGACTAAAAAGGAAAGTCCATTTAATCCTTTTGATAGATGCAGAAAAATCATTTGACAAAATTTAACATCCACACATGATAAAGATTCTCAGCAAACTAGGAATAGAAGGGAACTTTATCAACCTGATAAAGGGAGTCTATGAAATACAGCAATTGTCATACTTAATAATGAATGACTGGATACTTTCTACATAAGATCAAGAACCAGGTAAGGATATTTGCTGTCACCACTTCTATAAAATGGGAAGTCCTAGCCAGCACGATAAGACAAGAACAAGAAATAATAGGTATGCAGATCAGCAATAGACACTCCATGTTTTTGTTCAAAGATGACATGATCATCTAAACAGAAAACCCCAATGAATCTACAAAATATCTACTATTGCTAGATTGTGGAATTATAGGATATAAGGCCAATATATAAAAATCAGTTGTATTTGTATATACAACAAACAAATGGAAATTGATATAAAAATATTCTTTACTAATAGTATCAGAAAAGATAAATAACTAGTGATAAGTCTGACAAAATGGATATAAAACCTGTACAATGAAAACTATAAAACATTGCTGAGAAAAATTGAAGAATTAAATATGTGGAGAGATGTACTTTGCTTTTGGATTGGAAGACCTATTGTTGCGATAGTGTCCTTTCCAAAACTGATCTACAGACCCAATACTAATCCAATCAAATTCACCGCAAGATTTTAGTAGAAATGGAAAAGTTGATTCTAAAGTTTTTATGGAAATACGAGGGATCTAGAATAGCCAAAGCACTCTTGAAAAAGAACAACAAAGTTCTAGCACTCATCTATTTACTATAAAAGATTTGCTATAAAAGTACAGTATCTATGACAGTATTTAGTGGCATAATGATAGATGATGGAACAGAATAGATGTTCCAGAAACATAGAAATACATTTGGACCAATGAAAAATGTAAATCAATGGATCATTTTTTCAACAAATATTGCTGGAACAATTGTACAGCTACATGTCAAAGTTAAAAAAAAAAGAATATTGACCATTAACTTACAACATGTGCACCCTGAACCATAGGCTTAAATGCAAGTCTATTCTGCAACCATGAAAGGAAAACATCTTTGCGACTCTGGGTTAGGGCAAGATTTCTTAAATAGGACACAGAAGTTTGTACCACAAAATAAAAAGATTGATATATTCACTTTATAAAAATTAAGGACTTCTGCTCTTCAAAAGAAAAGATTAAGAAAATGAAAAGTCTCAGGATGGAAGAAAATATTTGAAAAATGCATGTTAGATAAAGGACTTGTATACAAAACATAAAGAACACTTACTTATGACTCAAAAATACAAAGAAAAATAACTTATTTCACCAATCTTTAAAAAATGGGCGAAAATTCAAGCACACTTCATCAAAGAAGATATATGGTGGTAAAAGTGTACACAGAAAGATTATCAGCTTGATTAATCATTAGAGAAATGGAAGTTAATTTCACAGTGCTATCTACTACGATAGCTGAAATTAAAATGACTTTACTAGTAAGAGCTGATAGAGGTGCAGGGCAGCAGGAACTCCCACACGTTGCCCATGGTACTGTAAAACGATACAGTCACTTTGGAAAAAATCGGTAGTTTCTTGTAAAGTTAAGCATATATTAACCACATGATCTGGTAACCCACTTATAGGTTTTCACTCAAGAGAAATGAAAACATATGTTTCACACAGACATGTGCACAAATTTTTAGAGTCGTTTTCTTCATAACAAGTAGAAACTATAAATACCCCAAATGTCCATCAGCTGATAAACAAATTATGATATCCAGAGAAATGGGATACAATTCAGCTAAGGGACACTTCAAAACTTTGATGTAGTTATGATTGAGGCTACCGTCTGATATTGAAGACATCGGGGACAAATCCCATAGTAGTTAGATGTATAAAGGGATGCATGATCTTCATGCAGAAAGTAAAGAATTCCCATGTACTCACCTCCCCACAGTTTTCCTTATTATTAACATTTTGCATTAGTGTGGTACATTTGTTACAATTGATGAGCCAATATTATTATGATTATTAAAGCCCACAGTTTACTTTTAGGTAATTTTCTGCATTGTACTGGTCTAAGTTTTTTTTTTTAATTCCATTGTGGTAACATATATACAACATAAAATTTCTCATTTTGAAGTTAAAATTCAGTGAAGCCTGAGGCATATCAGTTACAATTGTTTATAATGATTGCATAGCATAATATCCCATTTAGTTGTTAATTCATAATTTATTTCCCCATTGTTGAACATTTACTTTGAATTTTTCCCTGTCATAACAAGCCTGTCATAGATACTAATAGTCTTTAAGTACCAGGACAGATGCATAGAACTGAGTTAATTCTCTTGAGTTAATGACTCACTAACAGCACTGATTTATACAAGGCTCCCTTTTGTGTTTTTCTTTATTATTTTTCTCCTATCATCTTCTTTCCCCAAATTCATACCCCCTCTGTATAAACACAGAGTTCTGTATATGAGTTTTAAACACTGAGTTTAAAATTTGCCTCCCAAAACAACCTTCTGATACTTGAGAGATATACATATCCGTGAAAAAAATATACAGCAGTCTTCATGTATGTTTAAAATTGTTTCTATAATTAGTATAATGCTGTGTCCCATTCATCCAGTGCTCGCCTTTCATGATCTGGCCTACAGTACACCAATAAGTTTGACAATTAAAAACTTTTAAAAACCCAACAAAACAAAGCAAAATAAAACATAACTCCAATAAGTAGCCAAGAATTGTTATATTGGAAACATACCTACATTTTTGTTATTTTGTTTATGTTATAACCCCTGGAAGATATTTGTTTTACTTTTTTCTTGGAATAAAAGTCATTTTGAAAAATTCATTTCTTCATATTTTAGTGAGAAGTGGCTGAAGTACAAGTTTGCCTTTTTTTTTCAAGTGAGAGCCTGAGTTCAGTTTTGAGGATCACCTAGATGAGCATAGCAGATACCCAGCAACATTCCCATTGTGTATTTAGCAGGAGTGCCACCTACAGGCATAATGCAAAATAGCACATTTATTGGGCCTTTTTTCTTTTTGAATGGATTGAATTATCACTTTTTAAAAATAATCTTGCTCCTTCCTTCTTCCACCGATTTTGTAGATTTTCCTGCTTTTCTTTTGTTCTTAGCTTTCTTAATGCCCAAATTCTTTCACCTGTTCTTCTGAATAATACCACTCTCTTCACCTCCCTCATTCAATCTATCTTTACTACACCAAAAGACACAAGTGACCACATATCTAAAAGACAGCGATTGGATTTCGGTATTTAATTTTAGATTATTTAGTATATATATATAGTTTTAGGTCTTGTCACATGTATAACCTGATTTATCTTAGATTTTGGATTCCAAAGATTGGGAATGTGCTTATTTTAATGATTTTTTTTTAAAAGACTCTTCCACAAATTATGTTTTAGGTTTTAGATTCAGCTGCAAGGAATATCAGCTTAGAGTGAGTTAAACATAAAACCATAAAAGTTCTTTTTATCATTTCTCTTAATCTCTGTTTTTTTTCCTGAGGTTAGATTGCCATCATTAACTCCTCCTCAAGGTTTCTTTGTCCTTGAGACAATTCTTCTTTTTGAACAATACAATTCAGTGGTGTTGCCATCACAATGCTGTGCTACCATGAACACTATCCATAACCACTTTTTTTAAAACTTTTTTTATTATATAGTATAATATATATATATATATACAAAGCAAAGAAATAAAAAGGCAATAATTTTCAAAGTACCATAATCACTTTTAATGAATGGAATATAGTAGAAGTAATTATAATTTCTAAGACTAGGTCATGAAAGATTGTGCTGGTTTGAAAGGATGCATGTTCCCTAGAAAAGTCATATTTTAAATCCCATTTCGTAAAGGTAGAATAATCCCTATTCAATATTGTATGTTTGAATCTGTAATTAGATCATCTCCCTGGAGATGTAACCGAATCAACAGTGGTTGTTAAGCTGGATTGGGGGAAATGTGTCTCCATCCACATGGAGACACCACCCTTCCCTTCTCTGCGTGGGACATGACTCCCAAGGGTGTGGACCTTCCTGGCAACGTGGGACAGAGATCCTGGAATGAGCTGAGACTCAGCATCAAGGGACTGAGAAAAACCCTAGAATGAACTGAGAATTAACATCAAGGGATTGAGAGAACCTTCTCGACCAAAAGGGGGAAGAGTAAAATGAGACAAAGTGTCAATGGCTGAGAGATTCCAAACGGAGTCGAGAGGTTATCCTGGAGGTTATTCTTACGCATTAAGTAGATATCGCCTTGTCGTTCAAGATGTAGTGGAGAGGCTGGAGGGAATTGCCTGAAAATGTAGAGCTGTGTTCCAGTAGCCATGTTTCTTGATGATGATTGAACAATGATATAACTTTCACAATGAGACTCTGTGAATGTGAAAACCTTATGTCTGATGCTCCTTTTAGCTACTATATCAACAGAAGAGTAGAACATATGGAATAAAAATAAATAATAGGGGGAACAAATGTTAAAATAAATTCAGTTTGAAATAGTGGTAAATGAAAGTGAGGGGTAAGGGGTATGGTATGTATAGTCTTTTTTTTTTCTCTATTATGATTTTATTTCTTTTTCTGTTGTCCTTTTATTTCTTTTTCTAAATCGATGCAAATGTACTAAATATGCAACTATGTGATGATATTAAGAATTACTGATTGTATATGTAGAATGGAATGATATCTAAATGTTTTGTTTGTTAATTTTTTTAATTATTAAAAAAGTTTTTAAAAAATAGCTAGAGACAATGAAAGGAGTGTAAAAAACAATAGAGACAATACAGAACAAATAGAACAGATCACTACTCCCACAGAGAAAACAAAGGAAATGAAGCATTCTCCTGGAGGTGAAACAACTGCATGAAAATGCAATTTTAAAAATTATATTAAGGTGGTGCAATGGCGGCTCAGTGGCAGAATTATTGCCTGCCATACTGGAGACCCAGGTTCAATTCCTGGAGCCTGCCCATGCCAAAAACAAACAAAAAATTATATTGTACCACATATCCAGGGCAGGAATCTGATAAAGAAAAACTGAAAAAACCTGATCATTTAACAATGGACTACTCTAAACATCTATAATTTTTAAAAAAGAGCCAATAAAAAATAAGACCCCAGGCATTAGAGAGAAATTGACCCTCAGAATAAACTCATCAAGATAATCAGATGCCTAGACATCATAAAAAAAAATTCCATGCTAAGAAATTAAAATATATGGCTCAGTCAAGGGAAAAATTAAAACTTCAGAGGAGACACGGGATTTGGAACAATGAATCAAAGATGTTCAAATAAATCTCCTAAGTAAATGCAAGGAGATGAAGGAAAATATGGCAAAAGAGACAAACGATATTAAGAGGACAGTAGGTGATCATAAAGAAGATGTTGAAAGTTTAAAAAGAAATGTAAAAGAAATTTTGAGTATGAGAGGCAGAATAGAAGACATTTAAAATATATTAGAGGCATGCACAGAATATTTGAACAGGCAGAAGAAAGAAAAACAAACTGGAAAGCAGGACTATCAAAATCTTACAAGCATTGATTCCCAGCCCATACACTTCTGAAACAAAGAAACCAACAAAAACCAACAAACAAAATTCAACAAATTGTTCTGCAATAATGGGATACTCACATTGAAAAACAATGAAATGTGACCCCACTATACAGCATACAAAAAAAAATCTTACAAGAGAAGAAAAGATAGAGAAAATAATTTTTAAAAATTTAGCAATATCTCAAGGATTTAAGTGGCAGCAGAAGCACAAAAGTTTAATTGTCATGGGTCTCCTAGAAGGAGAAATGAAGGGAAAGGGGCACAAAGAATATTTGAGGCAATAATGGCTGAAGATTTCCCAACCTTTATGAAAGACATAAATACACATGTCCAAAAATTCCAACATCCTTCAAACAAAATAAATCCTAACAGACCTACTCTGAGACACATACTAATCAGCATGTGAAATGCAAAGATAGAGAATTCAGGAAGCAGCAAGAGAAAAATGATTCATCACATACAATGGATCCACAATAAGACTAATGCTGATTTCTCACCAGAAACCATGGAGGCAAGAAGGAAGTGGCATGACATATTTAAAGTACTGAAAGAGAAAACTGCCAGTCAAAATTCCTTGTCCAGAAAAAATTATCCTTCAAAATGAAGGAGAGCTTAAAATATTCACAGATAGAAGCTGGCAAAGTTTGTCAGCAAGAGATCTGCCTTACAAGAAATTCTTGCAGATACTTGCAGGGAGTCCTGCAGGTTGAAATAAAAGTTGGGAAATAGTGCCTTGGATTAGGTTGAACAAATTATTACTATCAGTAAGAGTATGTAAAAAGGATAAAATGAGTGGCACAAAAAAGATATGACATATAAAAACTAAAAGATAAAATGGCTGAAGCAAGCACTCCCTTTACAGTAATAAAATTGAATGTTAATGAATTAAACTCCCCAATCAAAAGACACAGATTGGCAGACTGGATTAAAAAGCATGATCCAACTATCTGCTCTTCACAAGATACATGCCTTAGACCAAGACATGAATAGGTTGAGAGTGAAAAGCTGGAAAAAGATATTCCACCCAAACAGTAACCAAAAAAAAGAATTGTGGTACCCAAACTAGTATCAGACAAAATGGACTTTAAATGCAAAAAAAGACAAAGAAGAACACTATATACGAATAAAAGGGGGCAATCTACCAAGAAGAAGTAACAAACATAAATATTTATGCCCCTAACCAGGGTGCCCTAAAATACACTGGGAAAACACTGGTGAAATTAAAGGAAGAAATAGATGCCTCTATAATAATAGTTGAAGTTTTCAATATATCACTTTCATTAATAGACAGAACATCTAGACAGAAAATCAATAAAGAAACAGAGAACATAAATAATATGATAAATGAACTAGACCTAACAGACATATGCAGAACATTGCACCCCAAAACGGCAGGATATACATTCTTCTCAAGTGTTTATGGATCATTCTCCAGGATAAGCCACATTGTGGTTACAAAACAAGTCTCGGTAAATTTAAAAGATTGAAATTACACAAAGCACTTTCTCTGACCATAATGGAATGAAGATGGATTTCAATAATAGGCAGAGAACTGGAAAATCCACAAATATATGGAATTTAATAAAAATATCCAGTCAGTGGGTCAAAGAGGAATTATAAGGGAAATCAGTAAATATCTCGAGACAAATGAAAGTGAGGCCACAACATACAAAAACTTGGGATGCAGTGATGGTAGTGCTGAGAGGCAAGTTTATAGGCCAAAATGCCCACATTAAAGAGAAGAGCTAAAATCAAAGAACTGGAAAAAGCTAGAAAAACAAAAAACCCAGCAAACTAATCCCAAAGCAAGCAGAAGGAAAGAACAAACAAAGATTAGAGCACATAAATACATGAAATTGAGAACTGAAAATACAGAGAATTAACAAAACTAAAAGTTGGTTCTTCAGAAGATCAATAAAATTGAAAAACCTTAGCTAGACTGACAAAGGGAAATAGAGAATATGCAAATAAATAAAATCAGAAATGAGAGGAGGGACATTATTGCTAACCCCATAAAAATAAAAACAATCATAAGAGGATACTATGAACAACTGTATGCCAACAAATTAGACAACTTAGATGAAATGGACAAATTCCTAGAAATACACAAATAACCTACACTGATTCCAGAAGAAATGTAAGATTTCAATAAACTAATACAAGTAAAGAGATTGAACCAGACATCAAAAGCCTCCCAGCAAAGAAAAAAAAAAAAAAAAAAAGCCCAGGTCCAGATGACTTCACTGATGAATTCTACCAAACATTCCAAGAAGAATTAATACCTATTCTGTTCACACTCTTCCAATCAATTGAACAGGAGGGAACACTACCTAACTCATTCAGGCCAATGCCGCCTGAATACCAAAGCCAGATAAAGATAATACTAGCAAAGAAAATTACAGAGTAATTTCAATTATGAATATAAATGCAAAACTCCTCAGCCAAATACTTGCAAATAGAATCCAATAGCTTATTAAAATAATTACATTCCATGATCAAGTGGGTTTTATCCCAGGTATGTAAGGGTGATTCAACACAAGAAAATAAATTACCGTAATATGACACATTAACAAATAGAAGGGGGAAATCCACATGATCATCTCATTTGATGCAGAAAAGGCATTTGACCAAATCTAGCATTCTTTCTTGATGAAAACATTTTGAAAAATATGAATAGAAGAAAACTTCTTCATCATAATAAAGGGCATATATGAATAACCCACAGCTTAAATCATACTCAATGGTCAAAGACTGAAAGCATGCCACTAAGATCTGGAACAAGAGAAGGATGCTCACTGTCACCACTATTATTTAACTTTGTGATGGAAGTTCTAGCGAGAGCAATTACGCAGCAAAAGAAATAGCAGGTATCCACATTGGAAAGGAAGATGAAAAGCTCTCACTGTTTGCATATGACATGATCCTATATATATATGTAAAGTCCTAAAAAATCAACCATGAATATCTTAAACCAGCAAACAAGATTAGCAAAGTGGTGGGATACAAGATCAATATGTGAAAATCAGTAGTTTCTATATACTAGTAAGAGCCAGTTCAGGAGGAAATCAAGAAAAAAGTTGCATTTATAGTAGCAACTGAAAGATTCAAATATCTAGGAATAACTTTTTTACAGATGTTATATTTATAAATCTTGGAAGTGATATGTCATCTCTTTGACCATATTCTATTGATTAGAGGGCAGTCACTAATTCTAGTTCATACCCAAGTGAAGGAGATTTCACAAGGATGGGTATATCAGGAGGCAGAGACCCTTGGAAGTCACTTAGAAGTTATCTACCACACACAAAAAAATGAGGTACTTAATCTGACTCTAAATATAATGGGCAGCCATTGAAGGGTTTTAAACCAGAGGGTGACAGTATCTGATTAACAGTTAATCTGACTCTAAATATAATGGGCAGCCATTGAAGGGTTTTAAACCAGAGGGTGACAGTATCTGATTAACATCTAATTTCCAGGCCATCATGTTGTAGATGGGGAAATGAAGCCAAGAAGGGAAGTTACTTTCCCAAGATCACATCACCAGACACCAGCTCTGCTTTGAGTTGAACTCCCTGCTGCTTCCCATTCCTTCTTTTAATATCTTCTATCTCTAAGTTCATGTATTAGGTAATGGTGTCACCATCCCACAAGTTTTAGAGACTCTTGCATATACATGTGCTTAAGTCCCTAGGAAGTGCATGCTAGAATGATCATCGTGGTTCATGTGGGGAGATTGGGGAGGCCCAAGAGACACAATGACTTTTCCAGGGTCACAGAACTGGTAGAAGAGCCTGGTGTGAGCCCAGCTCTATCTACCCACATTGGGGTCTTTGCATTTCCCTGGCCTTCCCACAGCCTGCACAAAGGACTAAGTTGGTGTAAATGTAGAGTTAAATACATTACTTGAGAGAGGAGGGTAAAGAATCAGCAGCCCCAAATTAGGGACTTTAGGTTAGGTTTTACCCAAGGAGAGGGAGACCCCAGGTAAAGAGACCCCAGGAAGTGACCTAACTTGGAACCTTTGTAACCAAGCACCCATATTCTAGAGACAGCCCCCTACCCAGCTCACTTGAGCAGAGATGTTCAAGAGAACAAAATGTCTTCTTGTTTGCCTATTTCCCAAGACATTCAGCTAAGGAAAACCAAAAGTGAGAGCCTTTTTCAATCCTTCAGGCGCTGGCTAAAACTTCACCCCAGAAGATTCTGGCCATTTAGCAGGAGACACCCAAAGGTAACAGGATGGCACAGGGCAGGGGAATAAAAAGCATGGGAATCTTGTGATCCTGTCTGTGTTGCTTCACATAAATTCCCATTCCCAGTATGTGTGGGTTTGGATGAGTGTGAGGGGTTGACAGGCTCTGGGCAGGAGCAGGTTTTTGAGTGGATGGTCTCCTGCTTGGGTCTATAGCATTGACACTCAGATCATGGCTGGCTGGCCAAAAAAGGGACTGCTGGGACAGTGATGATCTGCCCAAATGTTAATACACAGCCATGTTCTTCTTTCCTCACAGGGTGGAGGTCTGTGCAGACAGGGTTCTGTCATAATCTGGGGATGAGAACATCACATGGGGTCATCCACTTTTGGCAATGGCCAGGCAGGGTACTGATGTTTCTTGGCCTGGCTGCTGGGGACTGTCTTTGCAGAGCTCTACTGAGGAGGCTGGTGAAGACCTGGATGACAGAATCACATACACCACCTTGCCATGTGTCATGGTCAGGTTAATATGTCAACTTGGTCAGGTGGTGGTGTCCGTTTGTCTGGTTGGGCAAGTGCTGGCCTGTCTGTTGCTATGAGGAGATTTCATAGAATTAAATCATAATCACATTGGCTGCATCCACAGCTGAATGCATTTGTAATCAGCCAAGGGGAGTGTCTTCTGCAATGAGTGATGCTTAATCTAATTACTGGAAGGCTTTTAAGGAGGATTCAGAAGAGATTCTCTTTCTGCTTTGGTCAGTGAGCCTCTCCTGTGGAGTTTGTCCAGACCCTTCATCAGAGTTGTCAGCTTCACAGCCTGCCCTGTGGATTTTGGACTTGTATTAGTTAGGGTTCTCTAGAGAAACAGAATCAACAGGGAACACTCGCAAATATAAAATTTATGAAAGTGCCTTACATGACCATGGGAATGCAGAGTCCAAAATCCACAAAAGACAGGCATCAAGACAGACTCTGTTTGTCCCCATATCCATGAGATATTTGTGGAGCACAGTGCAATGAACAGAGCAGACAGAGCCCCTCCTTGCTCCCATAGAGTTGGCATTCCTGGGGGAAAGGGGCCAAGAAAGACAGAGGAAAATCTGTCAGACAGAGTTAGTAAGTCTAGTGATTGGGAGATCACTATCAAGCTTACTATCAAGGACTCTTTGCTAGTTCTCAGTGCAGTCATCAAAAACTGCTATTTCCAGGACACCCAGAGTGTGGTGCGGGGACTGGTATGGAGCTGCTCTTCTGAAGGTTAGGCTTGAACAGAGGGGTTCAAGCCCTGCAGGAGTGCTGTGGGAAGGCAGATCAGAGGGAAAGGTCATGCCTCTAACTTTTTCCCCTGACTATCCCCAGGGCCATCTCTTCCAGTCTGTACGAATTCTCAGAGGATTTCCTTCAGCTTCCAGACTTTCCCTGCCTCAATGTGCTAGTGGCCTATAGAGATGGCTCAACCAGCCTGGCTCAGAGCTGGAGCAGGTTGCCCAGCTTCTCCTTACCCAGCACGAGCAGGTCAAGTCCATTCAGAGAGGACCAAAGGATGAGCAAGACTGGCGGTTGGTGTCTTGAGCAGGTGATGGGAGAGATTTGGGAGGGTGTGAGGGGGCAGGACAAAGGGAAGAGCCTCCAGAGGCTGATGTTGGACCAGGAGCAAAGAAAGAGCAACCTGAGACCACTCATCTGGTGGGCTGCAGTCTGGGAGGATTCCTAGGTAGAGTGTCTGGACTTGGTCTTCTGAAAGGCAGCAGTATATTTTGTGTCTTTGAAAAGGCAATGGAGTGGCAGTCATGTAGGTGAACTTTTCTTCTCTTCCAGCACCAGCTCCAGAGCCAGGCCAACAACCAGCCCATGAACTAGAGTTCCCTGGCACCAGATCTAGCTGCCAGACTGGAGGCAGATCAAGGTTTAAAGACAGCACTGGAGTCAGCTCTACCACTTGTTTCCTACAGTGGTCAAGACCTAGAATGAGGGAGTCTCATCTTCTCCCAATCCAAGCTCTCTTCTGAGAGAGGAGAGAGAGGCCTTTTCTGTGATTGAGGGAGGGGGTGCCCAGTTGATTCTAATCTCAGGCCCCTGAAAATACCAACAATCACTGCTTCCTGGTCTTTAGAACAGAAGAGACAGGGCTTAATGGAAGGTAGTATTTGGGGGAAGCTGGGAGGGTGATTGAATTTTTGTATCAAAGGGAAAAAGTATTAAACAATTGATTAGTGTCAATATTTTTGTTGTAAACAGCATGTTCTTGAACTGAGTATCACATTAAATTCTTGTTTGTATTATAGCCTGGGTGTTGCAATTTTGTTCTTTAATTTCTGTGTTAATTTAAATGAGATACAGACACCCATCCCTCATTGAAATTAAAAAATCTTGAGAGTCATCAGCTTATATTACATGAGATCATTTCAAAGGGCCAGCTACCCCTCTCAGGCTTACCGAAGGAAAATCACAAGTCTTCATATTGCGAAGCAGGTGTGTATTTCACTATCAAAACTGGGTGAGAAGTGAGACAGCTCATTACAACTCCAAGGATTAGGGTTGAAGGGCCTTTCAGAGGGCATAGCAACAAACTCTAAAATGCAGGTGTCTTTAAAAATTACACTTAGAAGGACTATTTCCTGACACAGGGCCCTGGGAGAGCTGAAGAAGCTCTCTAGAGCTTTGTAAGAAGTGTGAATATTTTCTGCTTCTTGTGCTGAGGATTCTTTTTACCACAGATTAGGAACTTGCAGTTTTTCAAGGTGAACTCTGGAATTCCAACAGCATACATCAAGCATCCAGCAATTGCCCAAGTTGTCCTGGAGACAAAGTTGTACACTGTCCAAGTTGTCCCAGAGACAGACTTCACATCAGTGTGGAGACATTGATGCCACGGGAGGACAATCTGACTTCAGGGTGGACAAAGTACCACAGTCTATAGAGGTCTACAGGGAGGCCTTTTGCAATGTGGTTAGAAGCTCATTCTCTGCCTCTTCCCCTCCCCTCCCAGTGCCTCCTATGGAAGGCCTGCAGTGGGCAGAAGCCAACATTCTAGCTGCACAGGTGGCACAGCCTAGCAGGAGGCCTCCTCTGGACTATGAATAGCCCTGTGCCCCATGCCCTGGTTCCCCAGCGGTCATGCCCAGAACTGCCCAGACCTTCTGATGCAGGAACATGGCGCTAACAGCCTCCTGAAGCCCAGTGCAGATCCCTCAGGCCAGAAGTGACCCGCAAGTCCTCAGAAGGGTGGGAAGTGTGGGAGAGATGGTGCATGGCTGACCAAGACAAAGCTAACTTATGAATTAATTTAGCCAAAGATGTAGAGGACACAGAAAACTACAAAATGCTGCTCAAAGAAATCAAAGAAGACCTAAATACATGGAAAGTCATTCCATGTTTATGGATTGAAAGACTAAATATTGTTATGATATCAGTTATACCCAAATTGATTTACATATTCATTGCAATCCCAATCAAAGTTCCAACAGCATATTTTTCAGAAATGGAAAAGCCAGTTATCAAATTTATTTGGAAGGTTAAGGGGCCCCAAATAGCCAAAGACATCCTGAAGTAAAAGAAAAGAAATAAAATTAGTACTCACACTTTCTGATTTTAAAGCTTTTTTACAAAGCTACAGTGGTCAAAACAGTATAGTACTGGCATAAAGACAGATATATTGACCAATGGAATTAATTTGAAAGTTTAGAAATAGACCCTCACATCTATGGCCAATTAATTTTTGACAAGGCTGCCAAGTTTACCCAATTGGGTAAGAATATTCTCTTCAACAAGTGGTATTGGGAGAACTGGATATTCACATCCAAAGGAATGAAAGAGAACCCTTATCTCACACCATATATAAAAATAACTCAAAATGGATCAAAGACCTAAATATAAGAACCAGTACTATAAAGCTCCTAGAATATCATGTAGGGAAGCTTCTTCAAGATCTTGTGTTAGACGATGGCTTCTTAGACTTTACACCCAAACCACAAGCAGTGAAGGAAAGAATAGATACATGATCTTAGGCATGCAGCTCATGATGAAATTTGGAGTGAAGTTTTATTGAGATATAATCCACATGCCATATGAAAACTTTTAAGCCTCAAAGGACTTTGTCATGAAAATGAAAAGACAACCTACTCAATGGTAGAAAATATCTAGAAATCACATATCCAATAAAGGTTTAATATCCAGAATATATCAAGAAATCCTATAACAGCAATTAAAAAAAACAATTCTTTAAAAAATAGGCAAAAGGCCTTCTCCAAAGAGGACATTCAAATTGGCTAAAAAGCACATGGAAATATGCTTAACATTATTAGCTATTAGGAAAATGCCAATCAAAACCACAATGAGATATAATTTCACACCCACTAGAATCGCCACTATTGAAAAAACAGAAAACTACAGGTGTTGGAGAGGATGTGAAGAAATAGGAACACCCGTTCACTGCTAGTGGAAATTTAAAATGGTGCAGCTGCTTTGGAAGACAGTTTGGCAGTTTCTCAGGAAGCTTAATATAGCATTACTACATGATTTGGCAACTCGGCTACTAGGCATATCCCCAGAAAAATCTAAAGCAGGGACTCAAGTGGATATTTTCACATTGATGTTCACAGTGGCATCATCACAACTGCCAAAAGTTGGAAACAATCTGTGTGTCCATCAGCTGATGAGTGGATAAACAAAATGTGGTATGTGCATACAGTGAAATATTATTCAGTTGTAAAAAGGAATGATATCCTAATGCATGAGACAACATGAATGAACCTTGACTTTATATTGAGTTAAATAAGCCAGACACAAAAGGACAAACTTCTTATGATCTCACTGTTATGAACTAATCATAATGAGCAGTCCAAAGAGTTAGAATCTGGAATACAGGTTACCAGGAATTAGATTGGGGAAAGAGAATGCAAAATTAATGCTTAAGTTAAGCAGAATTTCTATTCAAGTTGATGGTAAAGGTATGGAAATGGATAGTGATAATGGTTGTGCTTTATTGTGACTGTTATCAACAGCACTGAAATATAGGGGTGAATGTTGTTTGAAGGGGAAACTTTAGGATGTATATATTACTAGGATAAAAATTAAAAGATAAAACATAGGACTCTATAATACAGTGAACCTTGTAGATAATGGACAATGTACAACAATGTTCTTTCATGGATCATAACATGTACAATACTAATACAAGGTGTTAAAAATAGGGTAGTATATGGGAAAATAAATTTAATATAAATTATGGTTGATAGTATGATTTTAATAATCTTTCATCAATGGCAACGTAGGTAACTACTGTTCAAAAAAATAGTACAATTATAAAAACGCTATCATCAATTGTAATAAATATTCTACACCAATTCAAGGTATTGGAAGTGGTGTGGTATGTGGGAAACCTGTACTTATTTTATGCTTGATTGTCTTGTAAATCCACAACTTCTGTAATAAAAAAAGAAAAATAACAAAAGCATCATGCAATTATAATAAAAATATGTAAAAAAAAGAAAATTAGTTTTGTTTGTGTCATATTACATTTTCCTTGGAGAAGGATTCTAAAGTAAGATGTAAGAATTAAATATATTCCTGCATCAATTTCAAATATGGTTTGAATTGCATTCAATAAGCTATTTAATTAGTAATAAAATACCATGGCCTCCTGATGAATCGATCACATGATTCATATCCTCAGATCAATAAACTTAAGTAGGTTGATACTCTGATCTTAGGCATGCAGCTCATGATGAAATTTGGAGTGAAGTTTTATTGAGATATAATCCACATGCCATATCATCCACTTAATATATACAGTTCAGTAGTTCTTAGACTATTTATAAGGTTGTACAATTACTATTCATATGGTTATGCAACATTCTGAATATTTCCAGAACATTTTCATCACCTTCAAAAGAAGCTCTGGACCCAAATTCCTGTTTGGGGTGATGGAAAGTTTTGGGAAGAAATTGTGGTTTTTGGTAACACAATATTGTGAATGCACTGAACATTCAATTAAATAATTGAATGTGGCTAAAAGGGGGAAATTTTCAATTGTTTGTGTGTTACTAGAATAACTTTTTTAAACCATAGAACTATAGAGCATAAACCATGAACATTAACGTCAACTATGGACTATAGTTAATAGTACAATTGTAATAATATGCTTTCATCAGTTGTAGAAAAGATAACATACTAATGCAATGTGTTAAATATTGTATATGGGAACTTGATAGTTCTGTAAACCTGCAACTTCTCTAATAAATAAATTATTTAAAAATTAAAAACAGGAAACAAACTAAGACAAATTCAAAAGAAACTCTTTAGTCATTATCAGTCAATTCCATTATTCCCTCCTGTCAACCCCTGCAACCACTAATCTATTTTCTATCTTCATATAAGTGTTTATTCTGGACATTTATTATAAATGTAATCATACAATATGTAATCATCTGTGTTTGGATTCTTTTACTTAGAATAACATGTCCAAGGTTCATCCATACTGTAACATGTATCAATATTTTATTAGTTTACATGGTTGAATAATATTCCATGGTATGGTATAACACACTTTGTTCATGTATTTATCAGTTGATGGACATTTCGATTGTTTCCACTTTTGGGCTAGTATGAAAAATGCTGCTATGAACATTTGTGTGCAAGTTTTTGTTTGGATGCATGTTCTCATTTATTTGGGTTACATATGTAGAAGTGAAACAAGTGGATGATGTGGTAACTCTATGTTTAACCTTTTAAGGAACTGCCAAATTGTTTTTCAAAGTGGCTGTACCATTTTACATTCCCACTGGCAATGTTTGAGTGCTACAATTTCTCTACACCCTCACCAACATTTGGTCTTAACTGTGTTATTGACTATAGCCATGCTGGTGGGTATGAAGTGGTACTCTTTGTGGCTTGGTTATTTGCATTTTCTTAATGAGTAATGATGTTGAGCATCTTTCCATGTGCTTAGTGGACATTAGTATATCTTTGAAGAAATGTCAGCATGAAACTTTTAAAACCTTTCCATGTCACTCATTAATCCAAAACATTAATAGGTATATATAAAAGTTTTAAAGATATTTTGTGTATGAATTATAATTTGTTTATCTCTCTTAGCTGCATCTACTTCTGTACAGTCTTGAATATATAATACATAGAATATTAGACTCATCAGGAGTGCTGCTTATCCAGTCATATACTTCTTAGGCAACAGGTAGGCAGGTATTGAGACAACTTAGTTCAAGTATCTGTGACTATACCTTAAGTTGTGGAATTATGAGGGCAATAGTAGATACTGGTTGAAAATGTCCAAATACTGTATAATAAGAACTATACTAAGGTTTCTATGTTGTTGACTTAAATATAATTATATGCAACAACTATTAATAATAGGCAGTGAAATTACTGTTTTTACTAGTTTTATTTATTTTTGTTCACTGGCTATTTATTTTCCATATTTTCTACAGAAATTAAAAAAATAGTTTTCTATTTGTAAAATTAATATATATTTATTGTAAAAAAATTTGAAAAATAAAAGACAACAACCATTTTCTTACCTTCCAGGGATAACCACTATTATAATTTTTAATGAACCCTTTAAGGTGAGGTGTATATAAACATGCCTTAATTATTTACTTTGTTTTATTACCTAAGCGTGATGGTTAGGTTCTGATGTCAACTTGGCCAAATGATTATGTCCAGTCGTCTAGTCAGGTGAGGACTGGTCTGCCAATTGCTGCAAATATATTTTGTGGCTGATTGATAAACCAGGAGGCTGGGATATTAAATCATCAGTCAGTTGATTGCATCTGTGGCTAATTACATCTGTAATCAACTAAGGCGTGCCTCCCACAATGAGATAATCCAATCAGTTGAAGGCTTTTAAGGAAGAAGAAAGATTCTTTCACTGTTTCTTCAGCCAGCGAGCCTCTCCTGTGGAGTTCATCCAGACCCTTCATCAGAGCTGCCAGCTTCACAGCCTGCCATATGGATTTTGGATTCTTCCATTCCCATAGTTATGGGAGACTCCTTTATAAATCTCATATTTACAGATCTCTCTTGTTGGTTCTGTTTCTCCAGAGAACCCTGACTAATGCACTAAGCAATGCATACATGTAGAACAAAATCAAAAGGAAGAAGAGTGCACAGTGAAACATAAGGCTCTCTCTCTCTTCCTTGTCTCATAGTTTTCCTACCCAGAAGCAACCTCTATTAGCAGTGTCTGGTATAATTTTCAAGAGATATTATATGAACACAAACACACACTTTAAGATTAACTTCAAATTCCTCTAAGTTACTGATAAAAATTTTAGTGGTTTAAGACAGTGATCCCTTTTCTGGTCCAATATGTTTATTTTCTTTTTTTTTACTGTTTCACTTTAATTGATTCTATTATTTGTCTAATATTTTGCAAAATTATCAGTCTATTACTGTATAGTCAAAGTCCATTTTTAAGTGTTGAGTTTTTATAAATGGTATTCCTAAAAAAGTTTACTTCTACCAAAGGTGCTTACATAAAGGAATGTCTTGCCTTTCATGATTCCCTTAAACGTCTTTGAATGCTCTATTGGGGCATCTATAGGGATTGGAGAGGGTATTTTAAATTCTTTTTCACCCTGAAAGAGCAATTTCTTGATTGGGCTTTAGTTGAAAATGGGCAGAAATATGGGCATTATTATCCTCACTATGAAATACTAGTAATACTTTCTAGGGGCAAAACGTTTAATTATTTCACTTTCACTATCACATATCCCAAAAGTAAACAGAAGAACTGGGAACATTTCTGTCTTTTTTTTTTTTTTTTGGATTGATAATAAATTTGGCTGTCTTGAATTTGTTGCCAATACTTTGTGAAATCTTTCTGAAGCAAAGTTAGAGCCTGAAATAAAGCATTTTATATAACATTTTAAAAAGCAATAGATTTTTTAATCCTCTCAACAGAGAAGGATTTTTATTCACAAAAGTCATCTTCTTGTAGTAATAGTTTCACTTACCTGTAGTTTAGTTTCATAATATCTGATCACCTATGATGATCTCAGAAAAAATGGAATTTTTCAAGAAAACTACTGAGGTGTTCATTCTCTGGATTAAAAAAAAAAAAACACAACCCAGATCATTTAAATATTTATTGCCAATAAATTTTCATGTTGGTTGTCTGTTTTACTAAAAAAGTATTCCCTAAATTAAAATGCCAAAAGACAATCATATTAAATGTATCTGTTCTAGTTTGCTAGCTGCTGGAATGCAAAATACCAGAAACAGAATGGCATTTAAAAGGGGGAATTTAATAAATTGCTCATTTACAGTTCTAAGGCTGAGAAAATGCCCCAATTAAAACAAGTCTATAGAAATGTCCAATCACAGGCATCCAGGGAAAGATACCTTGGTTCAAGAAGGCTGATGAAGTTCACAGTTTCTCTCTCAAGTGGAAGGGCAAATGGTAAACACAGTCAGGGTTCCTCTCTCATCTGGAAGGGCACATGGTGAACACAGCATCATCTGCTAGCTTCTTCTCCTGGCTTCCTGTTGCATGAAGCTTCCCAGGACGCATTTTCCTTCTTCATCTCCAAAGGTTGCTGGCTGGTGGACTCTGCTTCCCATGACTATGCTGTTCTGCTCTGCTCTCTCTGAATCTCCCATTCTCCAAAATGGTTCCTCTTTTATAGGACTCCAATAAACCAATCAAGACCCACCCAAATGGGTGGAGACATTTTGCCACCTAATCCAGCTTAACAACCACTCTTGACTAAATCACATCATCCAGGGAGATGATCTGATTACAGTTTCAAACATACAGTATTGAATAGGGATTATTCTACCTTTATAAAATGGGATTTTGATTAAAACATGGCTTTTTAGGGGGCATGCTTCCTTTCAAACCAGCACAGTATCTTTAATCTTTATCATACATATTGAAAAATAAAATATTAACAGAAACTCACAAAGTTTGAATTGTAGACATTTGTCTTTGGTGATTTTACTTCTGTTATTATATGGAGGCAGCAGGAAGCCATGTGTCATGATCAGGTTCATGGGGCAAGAACTGGCCTGTATGTTGCTATGAGGACGTTTCATGGACTTAAATCATGATTATACCAACTGCATCCACAGCTGATTGTGTTTGTAATCATCTACAGAGAGTGTCTTCTACAATGAGTAATGCTTAATATAACCACCAGAATGCTTTTAAGGAGGATTCAGAAGAGAAAATCACTCTGCTTCAGCTGGTGGGCCACTCCTGAGGAGTTTGTCCAGACCCTTCATAGAAGTTGCTAGCTTCACAGCCTGCCTGTGGATTTTGGACTCTTCCATCCCCACAGTTGCCCAGCCAGCCTCTCTTGGGTGTTCGTTCTGGACCTTCATTGGAGTTACCAGCTTGCAGCCTGCCCAACAGACCTTGGACTCTACATTCCCACAGGTATATGAGACACTTTTATAAATTTTATATAAATGGATATCTCCTGCTGATTCTGTTTCTCTAGAGAATGCTAGCTAACACCTTATGGAAGAAGCACTTGACCATGAGCCTTGAAACCTGGGTGCTAATTCTGGGTCTGCAATGGAGCTGTTTTCACTTGGCAAGTTATTTTAGTAATCTGAGCGTTGGCTTTTTCACTTTAAAATAACACAGCTGGGGAAGAGGTGGGGCAAGATGGTCTCATAGACAGGTATGAAATTTAGTTTGTTCTCTAAGACAGCTAACAATTACCCAGAAACTGTCAGGAACAACAGTTTTGGGGACTTTCATGATCAAATGCACACTGTACACTCCTGGAAGTGTCTCAGCTGAGATCACAGCACAGAACTGTAAGTAAACTTCCACACTGTGAAGGCTGGTGCCCCTCCCCCATAGGCACAGCTACCTAACTTGGAGTCTCCCCTTTGTGGGAAACAGAAGCTCTCTACTAGAAGCAAGGGAAAGAGAGCTAAACCAAGTTCCAATTGTGAATTTGATTAACAAATCAGATAGCTGAATACAAGTTCTGATCACAGAAGGTTCTACAGTGAACATGAGAGAAATCAGGAGATCACTTCCCAACAATAGGAGTCAGGGCTAATCAAAAACAAACAGGGGCTTTTGGGGCTGGCTGAATACTGGAAAAGGGCTGTGCCCCAAGAAAATGGGCAAATGGAGCTGGGTACCAACTCAAGCTATTCATTGGTGAACCTGGGGGGCTAGGGAGCATTTCTGAAAAAGACCTTTTTGTTTTTTACTTTTTACCAGCCCATTAAAGAAAGCAGCAGGCATTCTCAGTTTTCTACCCTGCCTGAGGCAAGTGTGGACCTAAGGAATGCCTGAGAGACAAAATAACTAACCAGGTGAAGAAAATAATTCCCTAAAGGGCATATGTTCCTCAAGAAAAGCAGGAGGAGGGCCCAGTGTAAGTTGTGGCTCTCATTCAGAGAATCATGACCCCAGGGGTTGAAATATCAACAGGAGTTTCAACCTACAAAAAGCAGAGCCCATCTTATCTCAAACATGCAGTAATTTCAACCTACAAAAAGTGTAGGACACCCTGTCTTGAACATGTTTCCAGCAGCAGGGAAAGGGGGAATGCTTAAGACACCTGTAACTTGTCCAGGCTGCAGGGAACAGAGGGATGAAAAGCAGCACAGGCCATGACTGTTATTTAGGGAATTCAGATCCAAGGATTGAGAAACAGAAACAGTCTAGGCCCATGTTGAGTGGCACCCTCTGACACTCCTGAGTGTCCTCTGACTGGGACAGGGTCTGTTGAGAATTAAATGCACTGAAAAACTTTACATTGGTGGGGAACAGTGGTCTAACAAGTGTCGTCTGCTGGGTAGGACAGGAAAAGCACAGAATTAAGAGATTTCACAGGAAAGACTGGCACCCTGCTGGGTCTCATCCCCAGGGAACCTTGATACTGATTATATCCTCTACATGAATCTTGAGCCTGACTTGCCTGCAAAACTCTTATTGGAGTCAATCCTACCTAGGGTGGCCCTCTTCCCAGAGCCAGACCTACAGGCAAAAGTTGCTAGAAGTAATGAAAGGAGTGATAAAACACATGGAGGCAAAAAAACAAAAAGCAAAATAAATGAAAAAGCAACAGTCCTGGAGGGGGAAGAAGAAAGAGAAAGATTTCTCTTGGGGGTGAAACACTGGCACACAGAAAGGGGCAATTTCAAAAAACTTTCATATAGGCAGGGCAAGAACTAGAAAAATTAAAGCTAAAAAATTCCAATCAGTTAAACAGAAATTATGCCAGAGGTCTAGAATAAGTTGAACCAAATGTCAAACAACACATGGAGAACAAAGCCAACCAACAAGAAAACCCAAGGCAAAAGAGAAAAAATGACCTCCAAAATAAACTAATCAACAAAATCAGATGCTTGGGCACCAGCAAAAAAATCATGAGTCATACTAGGAAGCACAAAGATATGGCCCAGCCAAAGGAACAAACTAACAATTCAAATGAGATACAGGAGTTGGAGAACTAATTAATGATATTCAAACTAATCTTCTAAATCAATTCAATGATTTGAAGGAATATGTGGCAAAAGAGCTGAAGGATATTGTTTTAGTTTGTAAGTGGCCAGAATGCAATATACCAGAAATGGAATGGCTTTTAAAAAGGAACTTTCAGTTGCAGGTTTACAGTTCTAAGGTGGTAAAAATGTCCAAATGAAGGCACCAACAAGAGATTACCTCTGATCAAGAAAGGTTTAATGCCATTTGGAATAGCTCTGTCAACTAGGAAGTCACATGGTTGGTCTGCTGGGGTCTTTGGGTTCTGGACACCTCTCTCAACTGGGAAGGAACACAGTAATGTCTGCTAGCTCTCTCTTCTCATTTCATAAGGTTTCCCCAAAGGTGTCTTCCTTTCTCATCTCCAAAGATTTCTGGCTGTATGGGCTCTGTTGCTTCTAAAGTTTTTTTCCAAAATGGTTCCCACTTAAAGGGTTCCAGTAAGCAACTCCTCCTTGAATGGGTGGAGACACATCTCCATGGAAACCGTGTAACAAAAAATTACCACCCACAATTGGGTGGGTCACATCTCCATGGAAATAATAAGAAAATTCTAGCTATATTGAATGAGGATTAAAGGGCATGGCTTTTCTGGGGGTACACAACAGCTGCAAACTGCCACAGAAATAAAGACACAAGGTGACCATACACAAGAACTCAAAAGTTTGCAAAAACAAATGGCAGAACTTATGGGGATTAAAGGCACAATAAAAGAGATGAAGAACACAACGGAGACAAATAACAGCAGATTTGAAGAGGAAGAAGGAAGGATTAGTGAACTAGAGGATAGGCCACCTGAAATCCTACTCACAAAACAACAGATAGGGAAAATAATTGAATGAATACAAGAAGTGCATAAGTATAAGGGTTATGGATGTCCCAGAAGGAGAAGAGGAAGGAAAAGGGTCAGAAAGAATAACAAAGGAAATAATCACTGAAAATTTCCCATCTCTTATGAAAGACAAAAAATTACAGGTTCAGGAAACCCAGTATACCCCAAACAGAATGAATCCAAATAGATCTACCCCAAGACTATCAGATTGTCAAATGTCAAAGACAAAGAGAGAATTCTGAAAGCAGCAAGAGAAAAATGATCCATCAAATACAAAGGAAGCTCAATAAGACAAGGTGTCGTATTTCAGCAGAAATCATGGAAGTGAAAAGGCAGTGGTATGATAAATTTAAGAGAAAAACTGCCAAAAAAGGAATTCTATATTCAAAAGGCTGTCAATCAAAAATGAGGGGAAGTTTAAAATATTTACAGATAAATAGACACTGAGAATTTGTGAATAAGAGACTTCCTCTACAAGAAGTTTGAACTAGAATTTGTATTAGAATACAAGAAATTTTAAAGGGAGTGCTACAGGAAGATAGGAAAAGAAAGAAGAGAGTGGTATGGAGAAAGGTGTAGAAAAGAGGATTATCAGTAAGGGTAACTAAAACGTAAAAAGAGAGAGAAAAATAAGATATGGCTTATAAAACCCAAAAGACAAAATGGCTGATGAAAGTACTGCCTTTATAGTAATAACTTTAAATGTTAATGGATAAAATTGCTCAGTTAAAAGACATAGACTGGTAGAATGGTTAAAACAACAACAAGATCCATCTACATGCTGTCTACAAGAGATTCACTTTAGACCTGAGGACAAAAATAGATTGAAAGTGAAAGGTTGGGAAAAGTGTTTTATGTAACAACAACAACAACAACAACCAGAAAACAGTGAAGGTAATTTGACTTCAGAAAAATTTGACTTCAAATATAAAACAATTAAAAGAGACAAAGAAGGACACTATGTATTAATAAAAGGGACAATTCACCAAGAAGAAATAACAATCATACATATTTATGCACTGAGCTGAGTGCCCCCAAATACATGAGGCAAACACTGACAACACTGAAGGGAGAAGTAGACATCTCTACAATAATAGTTGGAGACTTCAATGCAACATTTTCATCATTGGATAGCATCTAGAGAAAGGATCAATAGGGAAATAGAGATCTTAAATAATTTGATAAGTGAACTAGATTTAACAGACATTTACAGAATATTGCATCACACAAGAGCAGCTTATGCATTTTTCGCAAGTGTTCATGGTCATTCTCCAGAATAGACCACAAATTCCATCACAAATCAGGTCTCACTACATTTAAATATCAAAATTATACACAGTATCTTCTCAGATTATAATGGAATGAAGTTGGAAACCAATTACAGGTGGAAGGCTGGGAAATTTGCTAATATATGAAGGTTAAAGAACACACTCTTAAAAGACCAGTGAGCAAAGGAAAAAATTACAAGAGAAATCAGTAACTATCTTGAGGCAAATGAAGATGAGAACACAACATCAAAGCTTATGGGATGCAGCAACAGCAGTGGTAAGAGAGAAATTTATTGCTCTAAAACTCTACATTAAAAAAAGAAGAAAGGAAAAAAAGTGAGAATTGATGCCTTACCTGAAGGAGATAGAGAAGGAACAGCAAACTAACCACAAAGCAAACAGAAGGAAAGGAAAAACAGAGATTAGAGCAGAAATGAATGAAATTGAGACTATGAAAACAATAGAGAGAATCAACAAAAGCAGAAGTTGTTACTTTGAAAAAATAATAAAATCAAATGACCTTTAGCTAGACTGGTAAAGAAAAAAAAAAGAGAGAGAGAGAGAGAGGATGAAAATAGATAAAGTC
The DNA here is from genome assembly GCF_023851605.1 of Tamandua tetradactyla. Classification (NCBI taxonomy): domain Eukaryota; kingdom Metazoa; phylum Chordata; class Mammalia; order Pilosa; family Myrmecophagidae; genus Tamandua; species Tamandua tetradactyla. Next base: position 10,336,855 of record NC_135350.1, read on the forward strand.
AGAAATGGGAGAGAGGACAGAGCTAGTGACTCTAGGGAAAATAAAGGAGAAATAAAAGGATAATGTGAGCAATCACATGCTAACAAACTAGACAACTTGTATGAAATGAACAACTTCCTAGAAAAGCAGAAGAACCAACATTGACTCAAGAAGAAATAGACGAACTCAAAAAACCAATCACAAGTAAAGAGATTGACTTAGTCATCAAACCGCGCCCCCCCCCAAAAAAAGTGAAGGACCAGATGGTTTCACATGTGAATTCTACCAAACATCAAGAAAGAAGTACTATAAATCCTGCTCAAACACTTGAAAAAAAAGTTAAAGACAAGGGAAAGTTACTTAACTCATTCTATGAAGCCAACGTTACCTTAATACCAAAGCCAGTTAAAGATACAAGAAAATAAAATTACAGACCAATTTCTTTAATGGATATATATACAAAAATCCTCAAAAAAAATTCTTGCAAATAAAATCCAGCAGTACATTAAAAGTATATTATACCATGACCACATGAGTTTTATTCCAAGTACACAAGGGTGTTTCAACACAGATACATCAAAAAATCAAACATGAAAAATCACATGATCATCTTGACTGATGCAGAAAAGGTATTTGACAAAATTTGGCATCCTTTCTTGGTAAAAATATTTTGAAAAATATGAATAGAAGGAAATTTCCTTAACATGATAAAGGAAATATATGAGAAACCTAAGGTAACATCATATACCATGGGGAAAGACTGAAAGTTTTCCATCTAAGATCAGACACAAGACAAGGGTGCACATTGTCACTTCTGTTGTTCAACATTGTGCTGGAAGGTCTAGCTAGAGAAATTTAGGCAGAAAAAGAAATGAAAGACATCCAAATTGGAAAGGAATAATTAAAACTTTCATTGGGTACAGATGACATGGTCCTATATGTAGAAAATCCTGAAAAATCTGTATCAAAGCTACTAGAGCTAATAAATGAGAACAGCAAAGTAGCAGGATATAAGATTAACATGCAAAAATCAGTAGTGTTTCTATACACTAGTAATGAGCATTCTGAGGAAATTAAGGAAAAAATTCATTTACAGTAGCAACCAAAAGAATAAAAATCTAGCAATAAATTTAACCAAGGGCATAAAAGACCAATACACAAAAATCTACAAAATATTGCTAAAAGAAATCAACAAAGACCTATGTAAAGTAAAAGACATACCATGATCATGGGTTGAAAAACTAAATATAGTTAAGAAGTCAATAATATACAAACTGATTTATAGATTCCATGCAACACCAATTGTCATGGTCAGGTTCACATGTCAACTTGGCAAAGTGGTGGTGTCCAGTTGTCTGGTCAGGCAAGTGCTGGCCTGTCTGTTGCTAATGAGGACATTTCATGGACTTAAATCAAGACTATATTGGTAGCATCCACAGCTAATTGCTTTTGCAATCAGCTAAGGGGAACATCTTCTGCAATGAGTGGCCCTTAATCTAATCACTGGAAGATTTTTAAGGATGATTCAGAAGAGACAAACACTCTTCCTGCTTCAGCCAGCCAACCTCTCCTGAGAGTTCATTGAGGACCTTCATTGGAGCTGCCAGCTTGTGGCCTGCCCTACAGATCTTGGGCTCTTACATCCCCATGGTTGCCCAGTCAGCCTCTCCTGAGAGTTCATTGAGGACCTTCATTGGAGCTATCAGCTTGTGGCCTGCCCTACAGATCTTGGGCTCTTACATCGCCACAATTGCCCAGCAAGCCTCTCCTAAGAGTTTGTTGAAGACCTTCTTTGGAGAAACCAGTTCACAGCCTGCCCTACAGACCTTAGGCTCTACATTCCCATGGTTACATGAGACATTTTATAAATTTTATGTTTACTGACATCTCCTGCTGATTGTTTCTCTAGAGAATTCTAGCTAATACACCAATTAAAAGCCCCAAAACTTAATTTGCAGAAATAGAAAAGCCAATAACCAAATTTGTTTGGAAAATCAGTGTGCCCCATATAGCTAAAAATATCTTGAGAAAGAAAAATGAAGTGGGAGGTCTCATACTACCCGATTTTAAAGCATATTACAGAGCTACATTGACCAAAACAGCATGGTTTTGGCACTAATAGATATACCGACCAATGGAATAAAATAAAGTATTCAAAAATAGAGCCTCCCATCTGTAGACAATTGATTTTTGATATAGTTGTCAACTCAACTCAACTGAGAGAGAGTAGCCTCTTAAAAAAATGATGCTGGGAGAACAGGATATCCATATCCAAAAGAATGAAAGAGCACTCATATTTCACACCATACACAAAAATTAACTAAAACTGGGTCAAAGACCTAAACATTACAGCTAAGACCATTGGTTTTAATCTGTTATGTACCCCAGAAAACCTATGTTCTTTTAATCCAATCTTGTGGGACCTATTGCTAGGTGGGACCTTTACTTATATTGTTTCCTTGAGATGTGACCCTGCCAAGGTGGGTTTTAATCCACTTGCTGGAATCCTTTAAAGGAGAGACATTTTTTGAGAGATATGAGAGAAGCTAGGAGAGAAAGAAAACATTCCAGGAGAAGCCAGATGGATTCATAGGTGCTGAGAGAGCCATTTTAAACCAAGGCAGGGGAGAAGGGATAGTAGATATCCTATGTGCCTTCCCTGTGATGGAGTAACCCCAGATGCCATCAGGCTTTCTTCAGAGTCAAAGTATCTTTCCCTAGATGCCTTAATTTGGTCATTTTAATGGCTTTAGAACTGTAAATTTATAACTTAAACTGTCCTCTTTGTAAAAGCCAATCAATTTTGGTATATTGCATTCTGGCAGCTTCAGCAAATCAAAACAACCATAAAAATTTTAGAAGAAAATGTAGGGAAATATCTAAAAAGTTTTTTAAACTTTTTTAAATTGCATAGTATAACATATATACAAAGCAAAGAAATAAAAAAACAATAGTTTTCAAAGCATTCTTCAAAAAGTGGTTACAAGATAGATCCCAGAGTTTGTCATGGGCTACCATACGATCCTTTCATATGTTTCCTTCTAGCTGCTCCAGATTATAGGAGGCTAGTGTGCTTAAATACTTTTTTATCATCACAATCAACTTTTTTTCCTTCTTTTTTTGTGAATAATAACATATATACAAAAAAGCTATAAATTTCCAAGCACAGAACCACAATTAGTTGTAGAATATATTTCAGACCTTGACATGGGTTACAATTTAACAATTTTAAGTTTTTACTTCTGGCTGCTTTAAAATACTAGAGACTAAAAAAGATATCAATTGAATGATTCAGCATTCATATTCATTTGTTAAGTCCTATCTTCTATGTATAATTCCACCATCAGCTTTGATTTTTCCATGCCTCTCATGGGGGTTGTTTGGGCTATGGAAATTCTAAATTATTGATATTGGAAGGCTCTTTCACTAATGTGAGGTAGGGAAATGGAACCATCTGATGTTCTGGAGAGGCTGGGCTCAGTGTCAGGACTTATCCTGACCAAGGACCCATCTGGAGGTTGTAGGTTTCTGGTAAGTTACTCTAGTGCCTTAAATGTAAGTGCAACCTCCAGAGTAGCCTCTCGACTGTATCTGAACTCTCTCTGCCAGTGATACTTTATTAATTACACTTCTTTCCCCCAATTTTGGTCAGGATGTAATTGTTGATCCCATGGTGCTAGGTCTGGGTTCATTCCTGGGAGTCATCTCCCATGTCGCCAGGGAGACTCACTCCTAGATGTCATATTCCACATAGAGGGGAGGGCAATGATTTCACTTGCAGAGTTGGGCTTAGAGAGACTGAGCCCACATGAGCAACAGAGGTCCTCCAGAAGTAACTCTTAGGTATGCCAATAGGTAGTCTAAGCTTCTATGCTACCGATATACGTTTCACAAGAGTAAGCCTCATGATTGAGGGCATGGCCTATTGATTTGGGTGTCCCTAAAATTTGACAGAGTATCAGGGAATTCCCTGATGGTAATGTTTAATAGTTCCATAGTCGTTCTCCCATCTCTCAGGGGACTTTGCCAATACTTTTTGATTATCTGCTTAATATACTCTAGGATGCTTCTAGGCATTACAATAATCTACACAGGATTAAAGGCCTCTTTCTCATTCTGTGCTCTCTGTGTTTCAGTTTTCAAATGAGCTGTACAGATAGGTTGAATTAGATAATGCACTACAGAAAATTTCAGTTCCAGTACCTTTCTTCCATGGGTCTCAAGACTATGTGGTTCTAAAATAGAGACACTGTCTTCTTTACCCCTATGTTCTGAATTACTTTAACACCAGCCTGTTCGGCTTAATTCTTATCTCTAAATATCAGGTTACACACACACACACACACACACACACACACACACACACACACACACATATATATATATAACCTCTCAAAATCCAGAAATAATAATCACCACTCTGAACTTAATATGTCTGCTCTAAAAGCTTACAATCTAGGCTCCTGTTTTCTTATAACCATTTTCTAAAGGTGACTATACCATTGCTGTTTTTTTGTTTTTGTCTTATTTTGTTTCACCAAATATCTTACATTTTCATTCACATTGTTGCATCCCTCATGACATTGTTCCTTTTTGTAGCAGCACAGACTTCATTCCTTAGTATACATCATTGTTCACTATTCTACTTCTCCATCAATGCATCCTTCAGCTGCCTGTATTCATTTGGCATCATGTAGACGGCCCAAAGTCCATAGTCCATCAACATTCTCAATTTTAGATAATTTTATTGTTCCCAAGAGAAAGAAAACCATTAAACACACCCTCACCAAATAGGAGATCTAAACCTCCTCTTAACTCTTGTCCCTCACCCATTATTTACCTCTGCTGATGCTGTGGTAGTGCTGATGGTTTCCTTTTGAACATAGCTTATAGCATGTCATAGCAGTTTTCTCCCTGTACCCTGGACTTAAACACTGTTTATGCAAGAATCATTTCTTTGAATTAATTCTTATGAGAACTCATATTTCTAGTGTGAATCAGTAGGATAAGTAGGTCTATAAACCCCTTTCAATCTTGTTCATGTTCAATATGGTAATATTACTTCTAGACCCACTAGAGAATCACCTTAGGTCCTATCTATTCCTTTACATTGAAGTTCAACCTTGTTAGCTAATAGTTCACCCATCTGTAGCTTCTATGTATCTCTAAGACCCCTGTATTCAATATTATAAGTCTCTGATTACACCTTTATGCTGGTCATAAAAATGGAATCATACAGTATCTGTCCTTATGTGTCTGGCTAATTTTGCTCAGCATTATGTCCTCAAGGTTTACCCATCTTGTCATGTGCTTCAGGATGTCATTTTATCTTGCTGCTGCACAATAATCCATCATATGTGTATACCATATTTTGTTGATCCACTCACCTGTTGATGGGCATTTGGTTTGTTTCCACCTTTTGGCGATTCTGAATAATGCTGCTATGAACATCAGTGTACAAATGTCTGTTTGTGTCATTGCTTTCAGCTCTTCTGTGTATATAACAAGTAGTGCTATTGCTGGGTCACAAGGCAACTCGATATTTAGTTTCCTAAGGAACCACCAAACAGTTTTCCATAATGGCTGTACCATTATACATTCCCATTAGCAATGCATAAGTGTCCCAGTTTCTCCACATCCTCTCCAACATTTATAATTCCTGATTGTTTAATAGCAGCCATTCTTATAGGTGTGAGGTGGTATCTCATTGTAGTCTTGATCTGCATTTCCCTTACAGCCAGTGAAAATGAGCATCTCTTCATGTGCTTCTGAGCCATCTATATATACTCTTCAGAAAAATACCTATTCATATCTTTAGCCCATTTTATAATTGGGTTATTTGTTCTTTTGCTGTTCAGTTGTATGATTTCTTTATGTATGCAGGATATCAAAACTTTGTCTGATATGTGATTTCCAAATTTTTTCTCCCATTGAGTTGGCTGCCTCTTCACCTTTTTGACAAAATCTTTTGAGGTGCAGAGGCACTTGATTTTGAGGGGTTTCCATTTATCTATTTTTTCTTTTGTTGCTTGTGCTTTGGGTGTAAAGTTTAGGAAGCTACCTCCTATTACTAAGTCTTGAAGATGTTTCCCTACATTTTCTTCTAGGAGCTTTTTGGTGCTAGTTCTTATGTTTAGGTGTTTGATGCACTATGAGTTAATTTTTGTGTAGGGTGTAATATAGGGATCCTCTTTCATTCTCTTGGCTATAGATATCCAGTTCTTCCATTCCCAATTATTGAAAAGACTACTTTTCTCAGTTCAGAGGATTTGGGGGCCTTGTCAAAAATCAGTTGACCATAGATTTGGTGGTCTATTTCTGCACTCTCAATTCAATTCCATCGGTCAATGCTTCCACCTTTATGCCAGTACCATGCTGTTTTGACCACTGTGACTTTATAATAGGCTTTAAAGTCAGGGAGTGTTAATCCTCCAACTTCATTATTCTTTTTAAGGATGCTTTTAACCATTCAGGTCTCTTTCCCTTCCAGATGAATTTGGTAATTAGCTTTTCCAAATCTTCAAAGTAGGCTGCTGGAATTTTGATTGGTACTGTGTTGAATCTGTAGATCAGTTTGGGGAGAATTGACATCTTAACTATATTTAGCCTTCCTATCTATGTGCTGAGAATGTCTTTCCACCTATTTAGATTTCATTTGATTTCTTTTAGCAATGTTACATAGTTTTCTGTGTACAAGTCCTTTATGTCCCTAGTTAAGTTCATTCCTAAGTATATGATTCTATGATTCTTTTAGTTGCTATTTTGAATGCCCCTTTTCCCTTATCTGACTCCTCAGTTAGCTCACTGCTTCTGTATAGAAATGTTACTGATTTTTGCTTGCTAATTTTATATCCCACCATCTTGCTGAATTTTTTAGTTCAAGCAACTTTGCTGTAAATTTCTCAGGGTCTTCCAAGTATAGTATCATATCTTCTGCAAATAATGCGAGTTTTACTTCTTTCTTTCCAATTTGGATGCCTTTTATTTCTTTGTCCTGCCTGATTGCTCTAGTTAGAACTTCTAGCACAATGTTGAATAATAGTGGTGACAGTGGGCATCCTTGCCTTGTTCCTGATCTTAGGGGAAAGGTTTTCAGTCTCTCTCCATTGAGTATGATGCTGGCTTTTGGTTTTTCATATATTCCCTTTATCATATTGAAGCAGTTGCCTTTGATTCCTATCTTTTGAAGTGTTTTTATCAGAAAAGGATGCTGAATTTTGTTGAATGCTTTTTCAGCATCAATCGAAATGATCATGTGATTTTTCCCTTTTGATTTGTTAATGTGCTGTATGTATTACATTAATTGATTTTACTGTGTTGAACCATCCTTGCATTCCTGGTATAAACCCCACTTGGTCAGGTGTATAATTCTTTTAAGGTGTTGTTGGATTCAATTCGCTAATATTTTATTGAGAATTTTTGAATCTATGTTCATTAGGGAGATTGGTCTGTAGCTTTCTTTCTTATAGCATCTTTACCTGGTTTTGGTATTAAAATGATATTAGTTTCATAAAATGAATTAGGCAGAGTTCCTTTTTCCTCAAGTTTTTTGGAGAAGTTTGAGCAGAATTGGTGTTAGTTCTTTCTGGAATGTTTGATAAAATTCCCCTATGAAGCCAACTGGCCCTGAGCTTTTCTTTGTAGGAAGATTTTTGATGACTGATTGAATCTCTTTACTTCTGATTGGTTTGTTGAGATCTTATATTTCTTCCTGAGTCAGTGTAGCTTGTTTGTGTGTCTCCATGAATTTTTCCATTTCATCCAAGTTATCTAGTTTGTCATTGAATAGTTGTTTATAGTATCCTCTTAAGATTTTTTAAATTTCTTCAAGGTCTGTGGTAATGCACCCCTTCTCATTTTTCATTTTGTTTTTTTTTTTTTTTGCATCCTCTCTCTCTCTTTTTTTCTTTCTTCATCAATCTTGCTAGTGGCCCATCAATTTTATTGATTTTCCCAAAGAACCAACTTTTGGTTTTATCGATTCTTTCTATTGTTCTTTGTTCTCCCATTCATTTATCTCCATTTCAATCTTTGTTATTTCTCCTCTCCTATTTGCTTTGGGGTTAATTTGCTGCTCTTTCTCAAGTTCCTCCAGGTTTGCTGTTAAGTCCTTGATTTTTGCTCTTTCTCATTTTTTAATATAGGCATTTAAGGCAATAAATTTCCCTCTCAGCTGCATCCCACAAATTCTGATAAGTTGTATTCTCATTTTCATTCATCTCCGGATAGCTGTTGATTTCTCTAGCAATTTCTTCTTTCACCCACTGGTTGTTTGAAAGTGTGTTATTTAATCTCCATATATTTGTGAATGTTCTCATTCTTTGGTGGTTATTGAGATCCAGCTTCATCCCATTGTGGTCAGAGAAAATGCTTTGAATAATTTCAGTATTTTTAAGTTTATAAAGACCTGTTTTGTGCCTCAGCATATGATCTATCCTGGAGAATGTTCCATGAGCACTAGAGAAGAATGTATAACCTTGTGCTTTGGGGTGCTATGACCTATATATGTCTGTTAAGTCTAATTCATTTATCAAGTTATTTAATTTCTGTGTTTCCTCATTGATCTTCTGTCTGGTTGTTCTAGCTATAGAGGAAAGCGGTGTATTGAAGTCTTCTACTATTATTGTTGAAACATCTTTCACTCCCTTCGGTTTTGCCAATTCTGTCTCATGTAATTTGGAGCTCCTTGATTGAGAGCATAAACATTTATGATTGTTATATCTTCTTGGTGAATTGAACCTTTAATTAGTATATAGTGTCCTTCTTTGTCTCTTATGTTGTCTTTATATTTAAAGTCTATTTTGTCCAATATTAATATAGCTACTCCTGTTTTCTTTTGGTTACAACTTGTGTGGAAGATCTTTTTCCATCCTTTCACTTTCAATCTATTTGTATCCTTGTGTCTAAGATGAGTCTCTTGTAAGCAGCATAGAACTGGATTATGTTTCTTTAATCCATTCTGCCAATATGTATCTTTTAATTGGTAAGTTTAGTTTGTTAACATTCAAAGTTATTACTGTGAAGGTGTTTCTTGATTCTGCCATCTTATCTTTTTTATTTTATTTGTCAGCTCTATATATTCTTTTCTCTCTTTCTCTTTGTATTCTTTAAATTTCCCTTAGTGGTACTCTTCAATTTTGTGCCCTCCTCCAGACTCCCTTCCTTTTTTTTTTTCAGCTGGCAGAACTCCTTTTAGTATTTCTCATAGGGCCAGTCTCTTGTTGACAAATTCTTTCAGGACTTCTTCGTCTATGAAAGCTTTACTCTCCCCCTCAATTTCAAAGAACAGTTTGGCTGGGTACAGAATTCTTGGCTAGAAGTCATTCTCTTTCAGGATCTTGAATATATCATACCACTGCCTTCTAGCCTCTAGGGTGCTAGTTGAGTAGTCTGAACTCAGTCTTATTTGATTTCCTTTATATGTAGTAGATTGTTTTTCTCTTGCTGTTTTCAGGATTTTCTGCTTCTCTTCAACATTTGACAGACTGATTATGTGACTTGGGGAAGGCCTATTTCAATTTATTCTGTTTGGAGTTTTTTGAGTTTCTTTGATTTGTATATTTATGTCCTTTATGAGGGTTGGGAAGTTTTCCCCCATTATATCCTCAACTACTCTTCCTAGCCCTTTATTCCTCTCTTCTACTTTTGGAACATCAGTGATTGTTATATTTGTGCGCTTTGTTTTGTCTATCATCTCCCTGAGTTTCCATTCAATTTTTTCCATCCTTTTGCCATTTGCTGTTTTGAGTCTTCAGGGTCAATTATCCTGTCCTCTATATCACATATTCTTTCTTCTTTCTCTTTAAATTTGAAGTTGTGTGCCTCTAGTATGTTTTTTATTTGGTCAATAGAGTCTTTAATCTCAATAATTTCTGCTATTTTTCTATTTATCCTTTCAAATTCCTCTTTGTGCTCTTCTACTGTCTGCCTGATCTCTTTTATGTCATTTGGTATCCTGCTTATTTTATTAAGTAGAGTTGTATGAACATCTTTGATTAGTTGTTCTAATGTCTGTGTCTCCTCAGGTCCTTTAATTTGGTCATTAGGTAGGGCTATATCTGCCTGCATTGTGATATGCTTTGTGATATGCTGTCTTCATCGCATGTAGATATCTTGATTGATTTACTTTGGGAGTTGATTTCTTTCAGTAGTCTAAGGCTTTGTGTTTGCGACATGATTGTACAGCAGGGAGCAGGGCATGGGGTGGAGCACCTAGTACAGTGATTTGTTTCAGAGCAGGTATGGGTGCAGGTTTAGGATGTGATGCTGGTGCTTGTGAATATGCATGTCCAGCAGCCAGGGAGGATGCAGCTGTGTGTACTGTGCACTGGTCTGGAGGATGTAACCTGATCTAAGGCATGATGCCCTTTGTGTGCATATGAAGAGCTGTGGCAGTAGGTCGGTGTTATGCCTTTGTGGATTGGGGGCAGATGTGACCTGGCTGTGCAGGTCAGCACTTTCTCAGAACTGGGAAGTGAGGCTGAGGTTTGTGCTCATGTGCAGTTCTAGGACTGCTGTAACGTGCAGTTCCTAGAGCTCAATGACGTGATTGGGGGTCCTTGTGCCTACATGGGCCTGGGAGTGCCATAAATGGATGTGCTGACCTCAGGGAGGGCAGGGTAACACTGTGCAACACAATGGGTGGGGGTGGAGGGGTGGGGCGGGGGTAGTCTAGGTGTGGAGGCTAGTGCCTGGAACCTTTATGCACTGGTAACAGTCTGCAGGGAACAGGGAGGGGGAGGTAGTTCTTGGGAGGGGTGTAGGAGAGATGGATTGGGCTGTGCTAGGGGTGAGGTGGGGGGCAGGTATGTGCAGTGGAGACTGCTGGAGTGGGGGCACCTAGAACACAGGGAATTGGAGCTGGTGAGGGGTTTCAGGTATATGGAGTGTGGGGTTAGTTGCCAGTCTCAGGGCTGGGCCGGTGAGGGTAGCACACCCAAGCAATGTGTACTGGCTTACTTCCTAGTCCCATGTACCCATCTGGGCACTCCCATGGGCTCTGCCTCTCTGCACCTCCACACCAGGCTCCAGCCCTCTGCCTCTCAGTTCCTCAGCCTCTGCAACCGGGTTTTCTGCATGTGGTGCAGAAGGTTCTCCCAGGTCAGCTGCATTCTCAAATTGCTGCCTCAGTTGCCCTCCTGTCCCTTCTCTAACTTTTCCATGGAGCAGGGCTAATCTCAAGCTGCTCTACTCAACCATCTTCCTGGAAGTCCTCTATCTTAAAGATCTTGAGGTATAAGGTGGTTTCCTAGACTTTATACCAAAAGTGTGAGTAATGAAAGAAGAAATAGACAAATGAGATCCTCTCAAAACTGAATAGTTTTTTTTTTTAACATGGGCAGGCACCGGGAATCGAACCCGGGTCCTCTGGCATGGCAGGTAAGCGTTCTTGCCTGATGAGCCACCGTGGCCCACCCAAAACTGAATACTTTTGCATGTCAAAGGACTTTCTCAGGAAAGTAAAAAGGCAGCCTAAGCAATGGGAGAAAATAGTCAGAAACCACATATCAGAAAAGGGTTTAATATCCAGAAAATACATATATATATATAAAATCCTACAACTCAACAACAAAAAGACAAACAACCCACTTTAAAAATTGGACAAAAGACATGGATAGACACTTTTTCAGAGGAAAAACAAATGGTTCAAAACCATTTAGTCCAGAGTGGTAATACTTATTTCTGGATTTCGAGAGGCTGAGATATATATATATATATATATATATATATATATATATATATATAAAATCTGATATTTAGAGATAATGAAGCCAATCAGGTTGGGTTAAAGTAATTCAGAACACAGGGATAAGGAATACAATGTCTATATTTTAGAACCACTCTTTGAGACCAAAGGAAGAATAGAAATTTTCTTAGCACATATTCAAATTCAACTTATCTGTATATCTTACTGAACAACTGAAACACAAGGAGCCCAGAATAAGAAAGAGATCCTTTAATCTTGTATAGCCTAATGTAATGTCTGGATACATCCTAGAGTATAGTAAGCAGATAATCAAAAGTATTGGCAAAATGCCTTGAGGGATGGGAGAACAAATATGGAACTATTAAACTTTACCATCAGGAAATCCCTTGATATTGTGTCAAACTTTAGGGGCACCAAAATCAATAGGCCATGCCCTCAATCATGAGGCTTACTCTTGTGAAGCTTATGTAGGTAGCAGAGAAGCTTAACCTACCTATAAACATGCCTAAAAGTTACTTCTGGAGGATCTCTTTTGTTGTTCAGATATGGCTTCACTCTCACTAAGCCCAACTCTGCAAGTGAAATCATTGCCCTCACCCACTACATGGAACATGGCATCCAGGGATGAAAGTCTCCCTGGTGATGTAGGAAATGGCTCCCAGGGATAAACCCAGACCTGTGACCATGGGATCAACAATTTTTTCCTGACCAAAAGGAAGAGAAGAAGTGTAACTAATAAATTGTCAGTGGCAGAGAGGGTTTAAATAGAGTTGAGAAGCTACTCTCAAGGTTACTCTTACACAAGCTTCAGTTAGACATTGCTACCTATCATAACCTGACAAACCCCAACTAGGACCATTCCAGCCAATCCTAATGAACACCTAGGGCAATATACAAGATTCCACAAGGGTTCCATGCACTAGGGTAACTTTCTGGAAAACTACAACCTCCAGATAGGTCCCTGGGCCAGATAAGCCCTGAAACCTAGAGGACCCAGCTTCTCCAGAACATCAACCAGTTCCATCTCCCTACCCCATATTAGTGACAGATCCTTCCAATGTGAAAATGTTAAAATGACCATAGCCCAGACACCCCTAAAGAGAGGGATAGAAAAATTAAAGGTGATGGTGGAGTTATACAGAGAAGATAGGATTTTACAAATGAATATTAATTATTGAGTCATTCATTTGATATTTCTTTTAGTCTCTGGTATCTTAGTGCAGCTAGAGTAAAAACCTAAAATTGTGGAATTGTAACCCATGTCAAACTCTCCAATACATTCTAAAATTAATTCTGGTACTTTTTTGTATATATGGTATTTTTCATGAAAAAGAAAGAAGAAAAGTCAATTGTGGTGATAAAAAAATATTTAAGCCTTCTAGCCTCCAATATTCTGGAGAAACTGGAAGGAAAATTCTAAGAAGATCATATGGTAGCTGTGCTGGGATAAAAAAATATTTAAGCCTTCTAGCCTCCAATATTCTGGAGAAACTGGAAGGAAAATTCTAAGAAGATCATATGGTAGCTGTGCTGGTTTGAAAGGAAGCATGTCCCCTAAGAAAAGCCATGTTTTAATATAAATCCCATTTCATAAAGGTAGAATAATCTCTATTCAATACTGCATGTTTTAAACTATAATGAGATCATCTCCCTGGAGATGTGATTTAGTCAAGAATAGTTGTTAAACTGGATTAGGGGATGACATGTCTCCACCCATTTAGGTGGGTCTTGATTGGTTTATTGGAGTCCTATAAAAGAGGAAATACTTTGGAGAATGAGAGATTCAGAGAGAGCAGAGAATGCTGCACCACCACGAAGCAGAGAGTCCACCAGTCAGTGACCTTTGGAGACGAAGAAGGAAAACGCCTCCCGGAGAGCTTCATGAAACCAGAAGCCAGGAGAGAAAGCTAGCAGATGATGCTGTATTCACCATATGCCCTTCCAGCCGAGAGAGGGACCCTGACTGTGTTCGCCATGTGTCTTCTCACTTGAGAGAGAGACCCTGAACTTCATCGGTCTTCTTGAATCAAGGTATCTTTCCCTGGATGCCTGTGACTGGACATTTCTATAGACTTGTTTTAATTGGGACATTTTCTCAGCCTTAGAACCGTAAACTAGCAACTCATTAAATTCCCCTTGTTAAAAGCCATTCTGTTTCTGGTATATTGCATTCCAGCAGCTAGCAAACTAGAACAGTAGCCCATGGCAAACTCTGGATCTGTCCTGTAACTACTAGTTGAAGAGTGCTTTGAAACTATTCCTTTTTAAAATTTCTTTGTTTTGTATATATGTCATGTTATACAAAAAAAGTTTTTAAAAAGTGTATGAAAAGATGCTTAACTTCACTAGCTATTAGGGAAATGGAAGTAAAAATCACAATGAGCTATCATTTCATACTACTAAAATGACAATAATAATAATAATAATAAGCAGAGAATAAATGCTGGAGAGGATGTGGAGAAATAGATATACTTACCCACTGTTGGTGGAAATGTAGAATGGTTCAGCCACTCTAGAAAACAGTTTGGTGGCTCTTCAGAGGGATTATTATATGATACAGTGATCCCTTCATGATGAGTATACTCAGAAGAACTAAAAGTACAGACACTTGCACACAAATATTTACACTGGCATTAGTCATAATTACCAAGAGATGGAAACAACCCAAATGTCCATCAATAGGCAAGTGTATAAATAAACTTGTATATACATATGATGGAATATTACACAGCTGTAAGGTAGAATAAAGTCACAACACATGTAACAATGTGGATAAATCTTGAAGACATTATGTTGAGTGAAGTAAGCCAGAAACAAAAGGAAAGATACTGTACAGTCTCACTAATATGAACGAACTATAATGAGCAAACTCTGAGAGTCAAAGTTGAGAACACAGGCTATCAGAAGATAGAAAGAGGGTAGAGATTGGACAATTGATGCTGAAGGAGTACAGAATGTTCAGCAAAATTGGTCGTAAAGATTCAGAAACACATAACACAATATTGTGAGATGGGAGTACAGTATTGCAAGTATAATGATCAGAGTTGAGTAGAGTATGGTTGAAAAAGGAAGGCTAGGGCATGTATGACACCAGAAGGAAAGATAGGGGGAAAAAACTGGGACAGTATAACTTAGTGAAACCTAGAGTGGACAAGGATGATGAATAGATGTATAATTACAAGAAATTTTTTACATGAGGGAGAAAAAATAAATGTAACCATCACAAGGAGTTAAAAATGGGATGGTATACAAAAAAAATACAATTAATGCAAACTAGGGCCTATAATTAACAGTACCATTGTAGTGATTTTTCATTATTTGTAACAAAAGCAATACATCAAAACTAAATTTCAATTAGAGGGGATATAAAGGAAAGGTTTGGGATTTTTGGAGTAGTTGTTTCACTTTTATTTTTCTTCTTCTTTACCTCTTCTTTCTTTGCAGGAGAAATGCAAATGTTCTCATATAGATTGTGGTGGTGAGACTAGCTATATAATTACACCAGGAACCATTGATTTTACACTTATGATTGAATGGTATGGTGTGTAAATAAAACTGTTTAAAAAATAAACAGAAAGAGATAGGTGGGGCAAGATGGCAGTATATTGAGGTGTGGAATTTAGTTCATCCTTCAACAACATCTGGAGGGGAGGGACATCAATGACCCAATACACAGCAAACACCAGTCTGGAATGGGTGGAATGGCTGAGATCCCACACAGAATTGTAAGTCTCCCAAGCCACAGAGGCTGGCCCCTTCCCCCATGGGCATGGCATGCTGTCCCTGAGTGAAATGAAACAGACTTTACTAGCAAGGACTTAGCTCAACCAAGCTCAAATTGTGGAATTAACAAATTCTGGCTACTGAAAACAGGACCTGAGCACAGATAAACCTGAAGTAACCACTAAAGGTACAAGAAGTTTTTGCCCCAGCAGAGAGGGGGTGGGACTGATGGGAAAAAACCTACAGGTTTTTTTTAGTTGGACAGCACAAAATACTGGAAAAGGGCTGGACCCCAAGAACCGGGGGCACATAGAGCCTGGGGACATAGAGCCATGTACCAAATCAAGCTCTTGTTTAGTATACCCAGGGAGCAGGGGTCTGGCTCGGAAAAGGCTGTTCAAAAAATTCTTACCAGCTAATTAGAGAGAACTGCAATCAGTCTCGGGCTCCAGCACTACCCCAGGCAAGAGTGGAATTAAGGCATGTCTGAGAGACAAAGCAACTAGACAGGTGAAGGGGTTAATTCCCTAATGGATGTATCATCTCCAAGAAAAGGGGAGCTAGGCCCACCTTAAGTGGAGGCCCTCCTTCAAATAATTCAGGCCCCAGGGACTGGAAACTATTTGAAGCAGTCAAAGTCCACTTTCTACCTCAGCCTCTGTCTTAACCGCACCACTGGCAGGGAGAGGCTGCTAAAATTAAAGGCACCACATCACTTTATGCTGGTGAGAAGCTATGTTCAGACAAATGTCACATGGTGGGCAAGATAGGTAAAGCATGGAGTCTAGAGGCTACATAAGAAAGTCTGAGAATCTGCTGGATCTCACCTTCAGGAAACATGATACTGGCTACTCTCTCCTACTGAGATATGGGCCTGTCTGATCTGGGGAAATCTGATTGGGGTTGATAATGTCTGAGGAGACCCCCCTCAAAAAAGAAAGGCTCCATATAGGCAGAGTAAGAAACAGAAAACAAAGAAATGAAAAATTCTGATCAGTTAAAGAGAATCTATGCTAGAGGTCTAGAGTAAGTTGAACCAAATGTCAAAGGACAGATAGAGAACAAAGCCATCCAACAAGAAAACCATAGGCAAAAGAATGAAAACACCTCCAGAATAAACCAATGAAGTAAATCAAATGCCTAGATGTCAGCAAAAAATAATGAGTCATACTAGGAAAATCAAAGACATGGCCCAGTCAAAAGAACAAACCAACACTTCAAATGAGATACAGGAGTTGAAATAACTAATTCAGGATGTTTGAACAGATGTACAAAATCTCATAAAAAGTCATGGGTCCCTGGAGCAGATAAGTCCTGAAATGTAGAGGGTCCAGCCTCTCCAGGACATCAACTAGTTCTATCTCCCTACCCCACATTAGTGACAGACCCTTCCAACATGAAAAAGTTAGAATGGCAATAGCCCAAATACCCTTGATGAGTGGGATAGAAAGATAAAAGGTCATGGTGGGGCTGTACAGAGAAGGTAGGGTTTAATGAATGATTGCTGAATCATTAAATTGATGCTTACTTTAGTCTCCAGTATCTAAGAGCAGCTAGAAGTAAAAAACTAAAATTGTGGAACTGTGACCCACACCAAACTCTGAATTCTTCTCTACAATTAATGTGTCCTGCTTCGAAATTTATTGCTTTTTTGGCATACATGTTATTTTTCACAAAAAAAGAAAAAAAAAGTTGATTGTGATGATAAAAAAATATTTATTCCTTCCAGCCTCCTATATTCTGGAGCAGCTAGAAGGAAGAATCTGAGATGATGCTATGATGGCCCATGACAAACTCTGGGATCTGTCCTGTAACTACTTGTTGAAGAGTGCTTTGTATATATGTTATAATATACAATTTAAAAAGTAAAAAAAAAAAACTCATAAAAATCAAATCAATGAGTTAAAGAAGGATATAAAAACATTGTGTGAACATAATTAAGAATTGAAAGTTTGAAAAAACAAATCAGAACTTACGGGTCTGAAAGGCATAATAGAAGAAATAAAAACAAAAACAACAATAACAATAGAAACCTACAAAAATAAATTTGAAGAGGCAGAATAAAGGATTAGTGAACTAGAGGATTGGACATCTGAAATCCAACACACTGAAGAAAATATAGGGAAAAGGATGGAAAAATATAAGCAGAGTCTCAGGGAATTGAATAACAACATGAAGTGCACAAATATACACGTTGTGGGTGTTCCAGATGGAGAAGAGAAGGGAAAAGGAGTAGAAAGACTAATAGAGGAAATAATCACTGAAAATTTTCCATCTCTCATGAAAGACATAAAATTACAGATCCAAAAGTGCAGTGTAGGGTGGGCCATGGTGGCTCAGTAGACAGAGTTCTTGCCTGCCATGCCAGAGATCCAGGTTCGATTCCCAGTGCCTGCCCATGCAAAAAAAAAAGAAGTGCAGTGTACCCCAACCAGAATAGATTCACATAAACCTACTCCAAGACACTTACTAATCCGATAGTCAAATGTCAAAGGCAAAAGGAATTTTGAAAGTAGCAAGGGGAAAACAATCCATCACATATGATGGAAGCTCGATAAGACTGTGTGTGGATTTCAAGCAGAAACCATGGAGGCAAGAAGACAATGGTATGATACATTTAAGATTCTGAAAGAGAAAAACTGCCAACTAAGAATTCTATATCCAGGAAAACTGTCCTTCAAAAAACAAGAGGGAGATTAAAATATTTTCCGATAAACAGTCACTGAGGGAATTTGTGACTAAGTGATGAGATCTGTAAGAAATACTAAAGACAGCACTACAGGCAAATAGAAGAAGAAAGGAGAGAGAGGACTGGAGAAGAGTGTAGAAATGAAGACTAGCAGTAAACCTAAGAAGAGAAAAAAAAATAGACATGCCATAAAAAATCCGAAAGACAAAATGGTTGAAGAGAGTACAGTTTTTACAGTAAGAAAGTACAATTTTTACAGTAATAACATTAAATGTAATGGATTAAATTACCCAATCAAGAGACATGGTCTAGCATATGGATTAAAAAGCAGGAGACTCACTTTGCCCCAAGGACAAAAATAGGTTGAAAATGAAAGTCTAGGAAAGATATTTAATGCAAACAACAACCAGCTAAGAACAGGGGTAACTATACTAATATCCAACAAATTAGACCTCACATGTAAAACAATTCAGTGAGACAAAGAAGGACACCATGTGCTAATAAAGAGAACAACTAAACAAGAAGACATAAGAATCATAAATATTTATGCACCAAGCCAGAGTGTTCCAAAATACATGATGCAAACACTGATAACACTGAAGGGAGAAACAGAGACCTCCACCATAATAGTTGGAGACTTCAATTCTCTGCTGTCATCAACACATAGAAGAACATCTAGACAGAGGATCAATAAAGAAAAAGTGATTTCGAATAATATGATAAATGAATTAGACTTAACAGACATTTACAGAACATTACACCTCACAACAGCAGAATACACATTTTCTCAAGTGCTTATGGATCATTCTCAAGAATAGACAATATACTGGGTCACAAAGCAAGTCTCAATAAATTTAAGAAGATTGAAATCATACAAATCACTTTTTCTGGTTATAATGGAATGAAGTAGGGAATCAATAACAGGCAGAGGGCCAGAAAATTCACAAATACATGGAGGCTAAGCACCACACTCTTTTTTTTTTAACATAAAAACAAAGCCTTTAATTTTTAAAATATTTAATTAATTTATTTATTGTAACTTTTTTGTTGTATACTATAACATATATACAAAGAAAATAAATAAAAAAGCAATAGTTTTCAAAACATTCTTCAACAAGTGGTTACAGAACAGATTCCAGAGTTTGTCAAGGGCTACCATATGATCCTCTCCTATTTTTCCTTCTAGCTGCTCCAGAATATAGGAGGCTGGAAGGCTTAAATATTTTTTATCATCATAATTGACTTTTTTCTTTCTTTTTTGTGAAAAATAACACCTATACAGAAAAAAAACAATAAATTTCAAAGCACAGCACCACAATTAGTCATAGAACAGATTTCAGTCTTTGACATGGATTACAATTTCACAATTTTAAGATTTTACTTCTGGCTGCTCTAAAATACTGGAGACTAAAGAGGTATCAATTGATTTAACAAATGAGTATGCTCATACTTACTCATTTGTTAAATCCTATCTTATATATAACACCCCCATCACATTTGGTCTTTCCATACCTGTCTTTAGGGTTGTTTGGGCTGTAGGAATTCTAAATTTTTGATATTGAAAGGGTCTGTCACTAATATGGGGTGGGAAGATGGGACTATCTGATGTTCTAGAGAGGCTGAGCTAGGTTTCAGGACTTATCTGGACCAGGGACCCAACTGGAGGTTGTAGGTTTCTGGAAAGTTACTCTAGTGCATGGAACCCTTGTGGAATCTTATATTTTGCCCTAAATGTTCTTTAGGATTGGCTGGAATGGTCCTGGTTGGGGGTTGGCAGGTTATGATAGGTAGCAAGGTCTAACTGAAGCTTGCATAACAGCAACCTCCAGAGTAGTCTCTCGACTCTATTTGAACTCTCTCTACCACTGATACTTTATTAGTTACACTTCTTTCCCTTCTTTTGTTCAGGAGGGAATTGTTGATCCCATGGTGCCAGGGCTGGATTCATCCCTGGGAGTCATCTCCCAACAGGGAGAACTTTCACGCCTGGATGTCATGTCGCATGTAGGGGGGAGGGCAATGATTTCACTTGCAGAGTTGGGCTTATAGAGACTGAGGCCACATCTGAGCCACAAAAGAGGTCCTCCTGAAGTAACTCTTAGACATGCCTATAGGTAGTCTAAGCTTCTCTGTTACCTACATAAGCTTCACAAGAGTCAGCCTCATGATTGAGGCCATGGCCTGTTTGTTTGAGTGTCCCTAAAGTTTGACACAGTATCAGGGAATTCCCTGATGGTAAGGTTTAATAGTTCCATAGTCTTTCTCCCCTCCCTCAGGGGACTTGCCAATGTGCTTTGATTATCTGCTTAATATACTCCAGGATGTTTCCAGGCATTACAATAATCTATACAATATTAAAGGACCTCTCTCTCATTCTGTGCTCTCTGTGTTTCAGTTGTTCAAATGAGCTATACAGATAGGTTGAATTGGATTTTTGCACTACAAAAATTTCAGTTCCAGATCAAATAAACCTTTCTTCCATTGGTCTCAAAGAGTATGTGTGGTTCTAAAATATAGACACTGTCTTCCTTACCCCTATGTTCTGAATTACTTTAACTCCAGCCTGTTCAATTTTGTTCTTATCTCTAAATATTAGGTTATATATATAAAACAGCTTCTCAAAATCCAGAAATGTTAATTACTAATCTGGATTTAATGTGTCTACTCTAAAAGCTTACAATCTAGGTCCCTGTTTCCTTATAAGCATTTTCTAAAGGTGACCATACCATTGTTGTTCTTTTATTTCTGGCTTGTTTTGTCTCACCAAATGTCCCACATGTTCATTCACATCGTTGCATGCCTCACGACATGCACAACCTTCATTCATAAGTATACACCATCGTTCACCAATCTACTTCCCATCAGTGCATCCTTCAGCCATCTGCATTCATTGGGCATTATGTAGAAGGCCCAAAGTCCACAGTCCATCAATATGCTCAGTTTTAGATAATTTCGTTGTTCCCAAGAAAAAAAAAAACCATTAAACATACCCTCGCAAATAGGAAATCTAAATCTGCTCTTAAATCTTGTCCCTCACCCCATTATTTACCTCTGCTGTTGCTATAGCATGCAATAGCAGTTTCCCCCATACCCTGAAGTTAAACACTCTTTATACAAGAATCATATCTTTGAAGTAATTCTTATGAGAACTCATTCATATTTCTAGTGTGAATCAATGGGACAAGTAGGTCTATACAACCCCTTTCAATCTTATGTTCATCTTCAATATGATAATATTACTTCTGGACCCACTAAAGAATCACCTTCACTCTTATGTATTCCCTTACATTGGAGTTCAACCTCAGTAGCTAATGGTTCACCCATTTCTAGTTTCTATGTAACTCTAAGTCCCCTATATTCTGTATTATAAGCCTCTGATTATACCTTTATGTTGTCATAAAGGTGGAATCATACAGTATCAATCCTTTTGTGTCTGGCTAATTTCACTCAGCATTGTGTCCTCAAGGCTCATGCATCTTGTCATGTTCTTCAGGATGTCATTTTGTCTTACTAGCATAATATTCCATCGTATGTATATACCACATTTTGTTGATCTACTCATCTGTCGATGGGCATTTGGTTTGTTCTCATCTTTTGGTGATTGTGAATAATGCTGCTATGAACATCAGTGTGCAAATGTCTGTTTGTGTCATTGTTTTCAGCTCTTCTGGGTATATACCAAGTAGTGCTATGGCTGGGTCATAGGGCAACTCGATATTTAGTTTCCTAAGGAACCACCAAACAGTCTTCCATTATGGCTGCACCATTATACATACCCACCAGCAGTGCATAAGTGTCCCAGTTTCTCCACATCCTCTCCAACATTTATAATTTCCTGTTTGTTTAATAGCAGCCATTCTTATAGGTGTGAGGTGTTATTTCATTGTAGTCTTTTTTCAAGTATTTTTAAAAACAAAGATATATTTAAGCCAGCCTTGAAGAAAAGCACAAAATTTACCAGTTTACATTTTGTTACCAACTCAAGCACCCACTCTTGCATAGCACTATTCTAGGTGCAATAAAAGAGATTCTTAACCTTAGAAACATGATTTCACTTTCTGGAATTATACTCTCTCCTTTTCCAGGCAGCAAAAATAAATTAAACTACCACTGTTCACTATTAACCTCCACAAACCAACTTTTGACTCATGGAAAAGGTAATTTCTGCCCAATTTAAGATATAGTAAATTTAGTTACTTCTTCTCCCCAAATCAAGAGCAAACTCCATTTTATTAAAAAATAAGCCATTTTTCATACTAGAGGAGTTTTGTTTCTATTAAATAGTACAAAAAATTTAATTTGAGCTTTTCTATAAATTTTCTACCTCCAATAATGCCTTGTCTTGTACAACACATACCAGGCATCTTTTAATGTTGCTTTTCCTTTCCTAAGAAAATTACTGTATCTTGAGGATAAACCATTTCCAAGATTAGTGATAAAAATATTTTTAAAAACTTTAAAGATGGATCACCTGCAATTACCCTGATGAAGTAAAAGAAATAAAAAGCAGTTGACACTAAAATAGTTATTCCAAATATCTGTGTTTAAACAATTTTAAAACATTGTTTATTTTGTAAGAATGCACCCTAGTCCAAAGTAACTGTT
Source organism: Tamandua tetradactyla (assembly GCF_023851605.1). NCBI lineage: Eukaryota > Metazoa > Chordata > Mammalia > Pilosa > Myrmecophagidae > Tamandua > Tamandua tetradactyla. The sequence goes on from NC_135350.1 coordinate 10,359,558, forward strand.
TTAAAAATCTTTTGGCCAAGGAAATTACAAAAACCACTTTCAGTTCAACCTAATAAAAATGATAACTAGAAAATATTCCATATTATTAAGTCTGTCTTAAAAAGTTCAGATTTCTAAGGCACTGGGTTCTGGAAGACAAGTGTGCTCCTGCTGGCATTGCATTATATATGAAGTGTCAGTTACAATCTCCAAATGAGCTCTAATAGGCATTTTCCTCCTGAGGCTGCTAGGATTGTGAGAAGAAACTCAGACATTAGCTCCCAGGGCTGCATGGAACTCTGTGAGACATTGTACCAGCAGCTGGAATTTTGGTCTCTCCTCTGGATCTAAGGCCCAGGAATAGGCCATCACAGCAAATAGTTCATCAAAACAGTTGACTGGATGGGTTATTTGGTAACCATCTTTTCAGTATGTGGCTATCTCAAGGGATCGATGCCCATATAGGCTGTTTGGGCCAGAGTCTTGAGCTCCCACAACATCACTCCAAAGGCCCACACATCACTAGCACTGGAAAATTCATTATTAATGAGACTTTCAAGACCCATCCACTGAACCGGCATATTTTCATTGTTCCTTGGCCAGTGATGGTCCATGGGGAACAAGTCTCTGGAGAGGACATTATCTGTGATTTGACTTGAAGTGTATCATCAATGACACCATTCCTAGCAGCTAGATCTTTGTGGATGACTTCTCTTCTTGCCAGATAGCTCATTCCACAGGCAATCTGAATGGCCATGTGTAGCAGGTCTTGTTGAGAAATTGCCTGAGGATTATTGGCCTTGACTAATTTGCACTGTCTTAAGAACAACTTAAGATTCCCCCAATCCATATAAGGCAATATAACCATGGGCTTTTCCCCTTCTATACATACATAAATGATAGGAAAAAGGCTTCTGTGATGAAGACCTTGTAATTTACAACTTTCAGTGAGCATCATTGTCACCTGAATTTCAGAAGCTTGATCTTTTACTGTTTTTACAAATGCTTGCTTTTATTTGGATCTTTTTCATCTATTAAAATAGGCACCAGCAGCTACTATTTCCAGGCAGGAACCAGTGTCAAAGCTCTTCTTTTTATTTTGGTTTTGCCACAGAAGGAGGAAGCATACTTGGAGTGCTGGCTGATTTCAATTTTCCTCACCATTTTCCAGAGGAGGCACCATAATGTGCCCCATATTTACCTATGATTCTGAACTTCTTGGTACAAGAAGTTTGTGTTAAAATAGAACCTAACCCTGGTGAATCTCTCAAAATGTGTGGAAGGTATTTTGAAGCTACAGACGTTCTTGTCAGTAAGAACAGCCAGCAGTCCATTGATGCCCTCAAAGACTGGTTTAGAGATGAAATGCAGAAGAATGGCTGGCAGCTTATTGCGGAGCTGAAGAAAGTATTTGAAATCATCCAACTTTTCCATGTGGAGGAAGGAAATGGAACAAATGCAATATTATGTTGTAATATCACCAATAAAAACAAGACAAAAATATGGAACAGATGTATTTGGACACTGATGGACTTAAATATGGATGGAAAAAAAATAGGTGTATAAACGTTTTCCATGAGAAACCAAGAAACTTTGAGTGGTTTGACAGTGTCGATTACACGTCCCCATAGTCCAATGTGCCTGTTCACCTTGCCCACTCTTTTCCCCACTTTCTCTACTGGCTGCTGTTTTAAAGTTTGCCCTTCCCCAAATTTGGATTTTTATTTCAGACCTAAAGCTCTTTCAATTTTATACTAATTAAATCAGTACTGCAGTATTTGATTAAACACGCTTCTGCAGATTTTGTGATTCTTGAACTTTTTTGATGTAAGAAATACTTCTTTATTTATGCATATTCTTCCTGTGGTGATTTTTTCCAGCCTTCTTTTGCCATACATCCTTAGGAATTTTGGAAATTAGACATTCTGATATTTCTTTATCTGCTTTGTGTGAAAGCATGGTGTGAAACATAGCTGGCTGCTTTTTACTGCTTGTATAGTCATGAGCATCCTTTGTAATCATTAAAATTCAGAACTACCAATAAAGACAACAGACATTGACCAGGGAGTCCTGTGAGACTTCCGTGGTGGCGCAGCCTCTCTTCCCATCCAGCAAAGCCTATCTGGCATTTCTCCTAAGGATGAGATTTTTATTCCCTACCTATACTTTGTGTACTGAGCACATGCTAACATTAGGAATTTTTATATATTAATCTTGGTCTATTTTATCCTAGAAAATTCTATCATGCAGACTTTTTTTTTGGTGAAACTAGTTTGCAATAACAGGGAATTGATTAAATATATTTGGGCTTAGTGCTTTAAGTTGTTGCAGATACATTATAATGATTTATTTGCAGTCGTCTGACTGTAGCTGCTTTTATGGTTTTCCTAAACATGGGGACTGGGTCCAAGGGAGCATATACTCCTTTCCACAACTTAGGAAATCTATCGGTGTGACATTCTTATTCCAGAGCTCGGTATCTGACTACCTATTTATAATTCAATTCAGTTGTGAAGTGTTTGAGGAAAAAGTTCCAAGTGTTCGTTGGCATAATCATAAACCACATTTTTAAAAGTGTTATGGTAGAATAGCATAGAAAAATATTTTATATACATTTGGAAATCTGGATCATCCTCATTACTGAAGTTTCCCAAGGGCCAGTAAAGGCAAAGACATAAAACTTCAGCTGCAGGGGTCTGGGGTGATGGGCAAATAATATGTAAAATTATTACTAGTTTACTAATCCAATGCAAAATATGTAAATTTTCCCATCTTGAAGAAGTAAAGATTTATTAATATTCTACCATGCTGGGGGAGAAGAGTTATGAGATTGTTTAAAAGTTTTACCCTTGGTTGGATGGAACAAGTAGAATCCAGGTTTAAGAATTCTCAGGGCTTCCAAAGTTTAGCACTGATTCTTTAATAGTCTGGCCTGGAGGATTTTCTGCCTTTGAATATAATAAACAATAGTCCAGCATTTATTTTTCAGAGTTGAATTCTTAAGGATTCACAAAAAGGAGACTGTACAAATACACATACAGTTCTTTATTAAACAACTGTAAACACTTCTGTAAAAATCCATAAAACTTTACAAGCAATCATTTTGTAAATAGAATCTATGCTACAGTAAAAGATTTAACACAATTATTTAAATGCAATACTGACAAATTTGACACTTTTTGAAAAGAAATGTACAAAACACTTGCTTAAAAAGAAATTTAGAATGGTAAAAACTCAGAGCATTATGATTATGCACTTTGCAAATACCTCACAAGTACTTATGGCCTAGCCAGCAGAGAGCACTAGGTTCCCCAGTCATATCTAGGTGACATTTCACGTGCTTCCATAAGTTTGCTGTAAAACCACCTGGACAGTGTCAAGAATAAAGTCAAATGCCATATTCCAAAAGAAAAAAAAAAAAAAGAAAGGAAAATATACCCAAAAGTACCTTCTTGGAGTACACCTTTTAGAATTATCCTCTCTCTGGATATTGCCATATTTTTCACCTTGGCTTTGACCTCCAAAAGAGTGACATTTCTTAGGTCATTCTCTATCTGCAAAGTAGGATAACTGAAAGTGGGAGTTGCATTGTTGAGTGTATCTGCTCTCAAATACTGAGTCATCTGGGTGAATGGCTGAGACAGTCCTTGGTAACTACTCCTGGCACTGATGCTGTCATCCAGCTCAATTTTTTTCCTACTACAAAGGTGTAAAACAACTAATATTATTGCTACAAGAAATATTACTGCACAACAAATCCTACACTGGTATAAAATGCACATGCAGAAGTGATTGGGGCTACATGTGCAGGATAATAAATAATCCTGCTATACTGTTTTTGTCCAAAGCTGAAGTTTTTACTTCTTCAAGTTTTTTATAACACATATTCCTTCATTTAAAATTTAAGACTGTAAAATTTTTGAAGAATTTACTGTCAAGTTGAGTTGCATCAGAATCATAACCTCAGAATCTACTTTGCCAGTACAGGAAAGCTTGACTTGAAATGCTGAAAAAGTGTGTGGAACTTCCCCCTGAACAGAAATGTTGACTTGGGACATGTCCATAGCAACAAAATAGTCTACTTGAAATCCAGCTTATATTCAACCATGGACCTTGCATGCCAAGTGAAGTACAGGAAATTTGTCTCACTGGGTATTAATATGGTTAAAGGACAGAGCATGGTGACTAATAAGGTCATTTCTCACATAAAAATTTCTGCATCAAGACCGATTAGCCAGTGCACCTCATCCTCACTCAGGTAGAGGCTCATGTTGGTTGGATACAGCCAAGAAGGAGTATCTGCCAGCCACTCACTGCTCCTGCCCATCCCTGGCCCAGAGCCCCTTACAGCCCGAGCCAGGGGAGGCCACCTAGCCCATTGCACCATGGCCTGTGGTAGTAGGCTGAAGCTAAACAACATGCTCTTAAACAACCAGTGGGTCAAGGAAGAAATAACAAGAGAAATCAGTAAATCCCTTGAGGCAAATGGAAAAGAAAACATGACATATCAAAGTTTATGGGATGCAGCAAAGGCAGTGCTGAGAGGGAAATTTATTACCTTAGATGCCTGTATCAAAAAAGAACAAAGAGCAAAAATTGAGAAATCAACTGTTCACTTAGAAGAACTAGAGAAAGAACAGCAAACTACCCCCAAAGTAAACAGAAAGAAAGAAATAATGAAGATAAGAGCAGAAATAAACTGAGAACATGAAAACAATAGAGAAATCAATGAAAACAGAAGTTGATTCTTTGAGAAAATCAATAATATCGATGGACCCTTAGCTAGGCTACCAAAATAAAAAAGAGAGGATGCAAATAAATAAAATAAGAAATGGAAGAGGGCCATAACCACTGACCCCACAGAAATAAAGGAGGTAATGAGAGGATATGATGAACAACTATATGCTATTAAACTAGACAACATAGATGAAATGGACAACTTCGTAGAAAGGCATGAACAGTGAATATTGACTCCAGAAGAAACAGACAAGCTCAACAAACCAATCACAAGTAAAGAGATTGAATCAATCATTAAGAAGCTCCCCAAAAAGAAAAATCCAGGACCAGATGGCTTCATATGTGAATTCTACCAAGCATTCAAAGAAATATTAGTAACGATCCTGTTCAAACTCTTCAAAAAAATTGAAGAGGAAAGAAAAATACCTAACTCATTCTATGAAGCCAACATCACCCTAATACCAAAGCCAGACAAAGATACTACAAGACAAGAAAATTACAGACAAATCTCTCAGACCAGCACTTGCCCAACCAGACAAACTGGTACCACCACTTGGCCAAGTTGACACATGAACCTGACCATGACAGTCCACCCCTTGTCAATTGGCAGCTATTCACATCACCTTAATCTATACCTAATTTCTAAATAAAAACAATAAAAGAAACATTTTTTCTTTCATCTAACAATACTTAACTGTCCTGCATATAACCAGAAACACATTAAATCTCTTCAGAATAGGGCACAATTCCTTGTGTAATATTAATTCTTAAACTTGATATCTTACAATTTAAATAGTATAGCATGGACAAAACAGCATTACAGTCCTCATTTCTGTAACTGATCATGTGGTCATAGGTCATATTTATAACTACCTTCTTCCACTACCCATTCCATGTTTCCTTTACCCTCAGCAAGCACTTCAGGTGGCCATGGTTCTTTGCCTGGTGGGATGACCCAAACCTTCATTCCTAAAGTTTCAGAGCCATTGGTAGTCCTGCCTGGATTGGGTTGTTGCAGCTTTCCATTGATTTTAATCACAGGGCAAGGTAGTACTAAAAGATGCCTTAGGGTATCTCCTATATTCCAGGAAAACTCTTCTTTTCCTCCATTGTGTAGTTGCAGTCCTATTTTGTCCTGATAGTCAGGGTCAGTCACCCCAGCCAATAATGTAATCCCCTTCTTAGTTTGTTGATCCAGGGGCATGAGTAGTCACAAAGTGACCAGGTGGCAGTATTAGATTCCAGTTCAATGGAATCATTGTTGTTTCTCCTGGTGGAAGCACTCCCCCTTTTGGAACTAAAACCTGTAGACCAGCAGAGCTCAGGACCACGGGGACAGGAAACAAAAAATTTCCTAGTGGATCGCTAGGGATAATAGTGAGTGGTGCCACTCCCATTTTCACCCCTTGGTTCCTGGATCCTGGCTATGGGAGAAATAGCACCACACAGCGGATGTTGATTCAGAGCATATACAGCTTCCTGGAGAACATTACCCCAGCCCTTCAAGGTATTTTCACCTATTTGGCACTGTAGTTGAGTTTTCAAAAGGCCATTCCACCATTCTATCAATCCAGCTGCTCTGGATGATGGGGAACACGGTAAGACCAGAGAATTCCATGAGCATGTGCCCATTCCAGAACTTCATTTGCTGTGAAGTGTGTTCCTTGATCAGAAGCAATGCTGTGTGGAATACCATGATGATGGATAAGGCATTTTGTAAGCCCACAGGTGGTAGTGTTGGCAGAAGCATTGCATGCAAGAAAAGCAAACCCATATCCAGAGTATGTGTCTATTCCAGTTAGAACAAATCACTGCCCCTTCCATGAAGGGAGTGGTCCAACATAATCTACCTGCTACCATGTAGCTGGCTGGTCACCTTGGAGAGTGGTGCCATATTGGGGGCTGAGTGTGGGTCTCTGCTGCTGGCAGATTGGGCACTCAGCAGTGGTTGTAGCCAGGTCAGCCTTGATGAGAGTCCATTATTGCTGAGCCCATGCATAACTTCCATCCTTACCACCATGACCACTTTGGTTATGAGCCCATTGGGCAATGACAGGAGTTGCTGGGGAAAGAGGCTGACTGGTATTCAGAGAATAGGTCATCTTATCCACTTGATTATTAAAACCTTTCTCTGCTGAAGTCACCCACTGGTGCACATTCATATGGGACACAAATATCTTCTTGTTTTTAGCCCACTCAGACAGGTCTATCCACATACCTCTTCCCCAGACACTTTTGTCACCAATTTTCCAATTATGGTCTTTCCAAGTCCCTGACCATCCTGCCAAACCATTAGCAACAGCCCATGAGTCAGTATACAAATGCACCTCTGGCCAGTTCTCCTTCCAAGCAAAATGAATAACCAGGTACACTACTTGAAGTTCTGCCCACTGGGAGGATTTCCCCTCACCACTGTCCTTCAAGGACACCCCAGAAAGGGGTTGTAGTGCTGCCGCTGTCCACTCTCGTGTGGTACCTGCATATCGTGTTGAACCATCTGTAAACCAGACCCAAGTTTTCTCTTCCTCAGTCAATTCACTGTAAGAAACTCTCCAAGAGGCCATAGCTCTGGTCTGGGAAAGAGAAGGTAATGTGGCAGGAGTGGAGACCATGGGCATTTGGGCCACTTCCTCATGTAACTTACTTGTGCCTTCAGGACCTATTCTGACCCTATCTCGTACATACCATTTCCATTTTATGATAGAGTGCTGCTGCACATGCCCAATTTTGTGGCCTGGTGGGTCAGACAACACCCAGCTCGTGATAGGAATCTCAGATCTCATGGTAACTTGGTGGCCCAAGGTTAAGGGTTCAGTCTCTACTAAGACCCAGTAGCAGACCAAAAGCTGTTTCTCAAAAGGAGAGTAGTTATCTGCAGCAGATGGTAAGGCTTTGCTCCAAAATCCTAAGGGTCTGCATTGTGATTCTCCTATAGGGGCCTGCCAAAGGCTCCAAACAGCATCTCCATTTGCCACTGACACTTCCAGCACCATTGGATCTGCTGGATCATATGGTCCAAGTGGCAGAGAAGCTTGTACAGCAGCCTGGACCTGTCACAGAGCCTCCTTTTATTCAGGTCTCCACTCAAAATTAGCAGTTTTTCTGGTCACTCGATAAATGGGCCTGAGCAGCACACCCAAATGAGGAATGTGTTGTTGCCAAAATCCAAAGAGACCAACTAGGCATTTTGCCTCTTTTTTGGTTACAGGAGGGGCCAGATGCAGCAACTTATCCTTCACCTTAGAAGGGATATCTTGGCATGCCCCACACCACTGGACACCTAGAAATTTCACTGAGGTGGAAGGCCCCTGTATTTTTGTTGGATTTACCTCCTGTCCTCTGACATGCAAATGCCTTACCAGTAAGTCTAGAGTAGTTGGTACTTCTTGCTCACTAGGTCCAATCAACATGATATCATCAACATAACAGACCAGTGTGATGTCTTGTGGGAGGGAGAAATGATCAAGGTCCCTGCGGATAATATTATGACATAGGACTGGAGAGTTGATATACCCCTGAAGTAGGACAGTGAAAGTATATTGCTGACCTTGCCAGCTGAAAGCAAACTGTTTCTGGTGGTCCTTACTAACAGCTATTGAGAAAAAAGCATTTGCCAGATCAATAGCTGCATACCAGTACCAGGGGATGTATTGATTTGTTCAAGCAATGATACCACATCTGGAACAGCAGCTGCAGTTGGAGTGACCACCTGGTTGAGCTTACAATAATCCACTGTCATCCTCCAAGACCCATCTGTTTTCTGCACAGGCCAAATAGGAGAGTTGAATGGGGATGTGGTGGGAATCACCACCCCTGCATCCTTCAAGTCTTTATGAGCGGCAGTAATCTCTGTAATCCCTCCAGGAATCTGATATTGCTTCTGATTTACTATTTTGCTAGGTAGGGGCAGTTCTAGTGGCTTCCACTTGGCCTTTCGCCTCATAATAGCTCTCACTGCCTGAGTTAGAGAGCCAATGAGGGGATTCTGCCAGTTGCTCAGTATGTCTAATCCAATTATACATTCTGGAACTTGGGAAATAACTACAGAATGGGTCCAGGGGCCCACGGGACTCACTATGAGATAGATTTGAGCTAAAACTCCATTGATTACCTGGTCTCCATAAGCCCCCACTCTGACCGGTGGCCCAGAGTGATGTTTTAGGTCCCCTGGAATTAATGTCACTTCTGAACCAATGTCTACTAATCCCTGAAATATCTGATCATTTCCTTTTCCCCAGTGCACAGTTACCCTGGTAAAAGACCATTGGTCTCCTTGGGAAAGCTTGGAGGAAGATTAACAGTATAAATTTGTGGCAGTGTAACAGGGTTCTCTCCCAAAGGGACCTGGCCTCCTCTTCATTCAAGGGGTTCTGGGTCTGTAAACTGTCTCAAGTCAGGAAATTGAGTAAAGGGCCATGACTCTGTGTTTTTGTAATTCAGGTTAGACTTCTGTTCTCTTGACTTAGAACTCTTTTGTTTATATAGCTTAAATGAGAATTTAGTAGACTGCCCATCAATTATATTTCTAGGTATACCATGATTTACTAGCCAGCAACACAAATCTCTGTGAGTCAGATTACTTTGACTCTTGCTTTGAGTTTGTTGTCTATTATAGTAGCCATGTCCACCCTGTATTTGGTGATTAAGTGCTGCCACCTGGCTTCTGCCAACTCGGAATCTGGTCATCCCCATTGGATTCCAGCTCAGTGACAGCAGTTCCCACAGTAATATCTGATCTACAGAGAAGTGCAACTACAGAGCTCTTCAGGAACGATGGCACTAGTCTCACAAATTTATTTCTCACTTTTTTGGTAAAAGATGCATCCTCCAGACATTCCTGGGATGTAAGAGCAGGCTTTGCATGATAAATCCACTCTAAGATTCCAATCTCTCTAAGCCTCTGCATCCCCTCATCTACATTATACCAGGGCAGTTCTGGCATTTCAACCTCAGGTAATGTCAGCCACCTTTTGATCCATGTTTCGACCAACTATTGAAGCAAAGTGTTAATGCCTTTTCTATCCCCTTGAGCTATAACATTGAATGCAGATTCTCTGCTTAGTGGGCCCATATCAATAAATTCAGCCTGATCCGGCCTTATATTCCTCCCACCATTATCCCACACCCTTAAAATCCATTGCCACACATATTCCCCTGATTTCTGTCTATATAAATTGGAAAACTCGCACAGTTCTTTTGGAGTATAATGTACCTCCTCATATATGATACTTTGTATCTCACCTTTAGGGGCCTGTTGGGACTTTAGTCTAGTTATTAGGTCTGGAAGAAAAGAGGGGTGGTGGTGGTGGGTCATGAAAAGAATTAGAAATATCTTCCAAGCCATTTGCTTCAGGGCATTCATTTGCTATTTCATCTGGTTAAACATAATTTCTTACTCTGGGGCTAATCCCTTCAGGTGGAGGTTGGGTGGCCAATTCCTCAGGGCAGGCTGGAAGTAGGGCAGCTATGTTTTCAGGGAAGACTATTACAGGATTATCTAGAAAAGATTCAGCATGACCTAGGGTTTCAACCTTGCCTCCGACATCATTATCAATCCATATGTCACCATCCCATTTTTCAGGGTCCCACTCCTTTCCAATCAATGCCCTCACTTTAATGGCAGACACCATGCAAGATTGAGATTTCAGTTTAAGTTGTAAAGTTGCTACTCTAAAAATAAGATTCTGAATCTGATTTTCAGAGATCTCAAGTCTACAGCTACAGGAATTGAGATTTTCCTTCATGACACTCAGAGAAACTTCTACATCTGTCTGATGGCACTTGAGCTGCTCTTTTGAAGCCTTAAGCCCATCCCTTTCATTCATTAATGCATACAGTGTATCTAACAACAACCAGCCAACATCTCTATACCTCCTATTTCCTCAAAACTCCATAAAGGTGTAAAAAACATTATCTCCCAGGGCCTGTCTTCATACAAGTAAAGCATTAGAAGAATCAAATGATGATATTTCGACTATCTCTTTTGCCAACTCACTCCATGGATTGGCAGTGTCATTCTGATTATGGGAATCAGAGTCCTTAGTGCCTTTGAGTCTACAAAGAGTAGAAAGCCAATTATAAAAGTCCATTTTTCAGATTCTGTTTCTTAAGAACCGCTCCTGATACCACATTGTATTAGTTAGGGTTCTCTAGAGAAACAAAATCAACAGGAAATATTCATAGATGTAAAATTTATAAGTGTCTCATGTAACCATGGGAACATAAAGTTCAAAATCTGTAGGACAGGCTGTGAAGCCAGTGATTCCAATGGAGGGTCTGGACGAACTCCACAGGAGAGGCTCACCAGCCAAAGCAGGAAGAAAGCCTGTCTCTTCTGAATCCCCCTTAAAAGGCTTCCAGTGATTAGATTAAGCATCACTCATTGCAGAAGATGCTCTCCTTGGCTGATTACAAATGGAATCAAATGTGGATGCAGCTGACATGATCATGACTTAATTCTACGAAATGTCCTCATAGTGACAAATAGGCCAGCACTTGCCCAACCAGAAAAACAGGTACCACCAATTGACCAAGTTGATACATGAACCTGACCATGAAAGGTGGTTTCCTAGACTGTATACCCAACATATGAACAAATAAAAAAGAGATAGATAAATAGGATCTCTTCAATATTAAACACTTCTGTGTCTCTAAGAACTTTGTCAGAAAAGTAGAAAGGTAGCATACACAATGGGGGATAACATTTGGAAGCCACATATCGGGTAAGTGTTTACTATCAGTAATATACAAAGAGATTCTAACTCAACTACAAAAAGATAAGCAACCTAATTTAAAAATGGGCCAAAGACATGAACAAACACTTTTCAGAAGAGGGAGTACAAATGGCTAAAAGGCACAATAAAATATGCTCAACTTCACTGGCTGTTAGAGAAATACAAATCAAAACCACAATGAGATATCATCTCACACCTACCAGAATGGCCATTAACAAAAGTATAGAAAACGACAGGTGCTGAAGAGGATGTGGAGAAAAAGGCACAATTATTCACTGTTTGTGGGAATCTAAAATGGTGCAACTGCTCTGGAAAACAGTTTGGTGGTTCCTAAGGAAGCTAAGTATAGAATTGCGATGTGATTCAGCAATCTAGATGATATATATCATCTAGGCATATATTCAGGGGGAACTGAAGGCAAGGATACAAATAGACATTTGCAAACCAATGATTATAGCAGCATCATTTAAGATTGCCAAGAGATGCAAACATCCCAAATGTTCATCAATGGATGAGCCGCTAAGTGAGCTTAGGTGTACACATACAATGGAATATTACACTGCTATAAGATAGAATAAAGTCATAAAGCATGTAATAATGTGGATGAATTGAGGACATTATGCTGAGTGGAATCAGCCAGAAACAAGAGAACAAATAATGTATAGTCTCACTAATGTAAACTAATATCAATGAATGAACTCTGAGAGTTAAAGTTAAGAACTCAGATTATTAGGAGATAGAAAAAGGTAGAGATTGGGTATTTGGTGCTGAAGAAATACAGAATGGGCAGCAGGACAGATTGTAAAACTCAGAAATGGATAGCACAAAACTATGTGATGATAGCACAATAATATAAGTACACTGTATGAAGTTGAATGTGAGTATGATTCAGGGCAAAGGGCTGGGGGCACATATGACAATGGAAGGAAAGAGGATAGAACTCAGATGGTATGACTTAGGAATGCCTAGAGTGGACAATGATGGTGATTAAACATACAAATATAAAAGCGTTTTTGCATGAGGGAGAACAAATGAATTTTAAGATTGCAAGGTGTTGAAAATGAGTTGGTAAAAAGGAAAAAGTAAAGTCAAAGCAGACTAAGTTCTATAGTCAACAGTAACATTGTAGTATAGTATGCTTCCTCTGAATGTAACAAAGGCATTATGCCAAAAACTAAATGTTAACAAGTGGGGGATATAGGGTAGGGATATGAATTATTTTCAGAAGAAAAGGAAATGTTTTCATATAGAGTACAGTGGCTAAGGCATGACTATTTACTTAGGTTGGATTGTGTGATGTACAAATAAAACTATTTAAAAATGAAAAGAGAGACACGAGTGCTAGAGAAAATGTGGAGACAGAGATGTACCTATTCACTGTTAGGAGGGAAGCTGAGAGATACAGCTCCTCCAGATGGCAGCATTGTGGTTTCACAGGAGGCTAGGGTGGGGTTGCCATATGATCTTGCAAACTCATGGATAGACATTTATCTGGAGGAACTGAGCATAAGGACATGAATGAACATTTGCACACTGGTTTTTATGGCAGCAGTGTTCCCTGTTTGCAACGGATGGAGGTGCCCTAAGGGTACAATGTATGAGGGATCGAAGGGGGAAATGTGGTGTAAACATACAACAGGCTGCTGAGCAGCTGCAAGAAGGAATGAAGTTGTAAGGCATGCAATTAGGTGAATGAATCTCAAGGACAGCATGTGAAATGAAATGGCAGAAATAAAAGACATATATTATCATGCCTCACTCACATGGACTAAGTATAATATACAAACTCAGAGAATTGAAGTTTAGGAGCATGAGTTATCAGGTTGGGGCTTTTTGTAAAGGGTCCTGGATTGTAAGCTCTTACAGCAGACACATGTATTCAGGAGTTGAAACTGTTATTTCTAAATTCTAAGATACTGAGCAATTTTGTAAAACCTGGTCATTCCCTGAAACTTCAGGTATTTATGTGACACCTGAGACTCTGAATTAGAGCTCTGAAGCTATGAAAGTCAGTTTTATCCCATATAGCGACTGTTTAAAAAAGCTGAAAAAGTGATAAGACTTCAACTAGAGAGATGAAGAAAGCTGATCTGGACAGGACTAAGGTAAATCAGAATACAGGGTAAAGGATGATATGGTCCATTTTTAAAAACTTCAACTTCTGTGTGAGACCAAAGGAAGAGATATTCGGTGCAAAATTTATATTTTGGGTAGTGCATTATCTAATTTAACTTGTATGGTCAGTTTAGTTGAACACCATAATTACATGGAATCTTGAATAAGGCATGAGATCTTGGTGGTTTATACAAGTTAGTGTGATGCCCTGATTTATCTCAAAGTAACTTGGGCAGAGAATAAAAAAGTATTTGCAATGTCCCCTTGGGGCACTGGGGAGAAAGGAGGAAATATTAAATTTCCATGTCTGGTGAATTCCTGATACTCTTGCAAGCAGTATAGACAATGAACTCATTAGACTGATCCATCTAGGGGTTCACCCCTATTAAACTGTAGGTTGGAGACTTGATTAGATTATCTCCACAGAGATATGGCCCACCTAATTGTGGGTATTAACTCTGCTTAGAGGGAGATGTGACTCCACCTATTCCAGGTAGGTCGTGATTAGTTTACTGGAATCTTTTAAAAGAGGGAACATTTTGGAAAAAGCTTCAGAGCCACGAGATCCATGAGAGCCAATAGCCCATGCAGCCAGAGACCTTTGGAGATGAAGAAGGAAAACATCTCTGGGAGAACTTCATGAAACAAGAAGTCTGGAGAGACAGCTAGCAGACATTGCCATGTTCACCATATGCCTTTACAGTTGAGATAGAAACCCTGAATGTCACTGGCCTTCTTGAGGCAAGGTATCATTCCCTGGATGTCTTAGATTAGACATTTGTGTAGCTTTGCTTTAATTTGAACATTTACACAGCTTTAGAACTGTAAATTTGCAATTTAATAAATTCTCCTTTTTAAAAGCCATTCTGCTTCTGGTATATCTCATTTGGGCAGCTTACAAACTAGAACACTGTGTGATTGTGAAAACCTTGTGTCTGATGCTCCTTTTATCCAGGGTATGGACAGATGAGTATAAAAATAAGGAAAATGAAATAAATAAATAATGGGAGGATAAAGAGTAAAAAAAAAATGGGTAGACTGAAATACTAGTGATCAATGAGAGGGAGGGGTAAGGGGTATGGGATGTATGGGTGTATGAGTTTTTCTTTTTTCTTTTTCTTTTTCTGGCGTGATGCAAATGTTCTAAAAATGATCATGGTGATGAAAACACAACTATGTGATGACATTTTGAGCCATTGATTGTATACTATGGATGGACTGTAAGTGTGTGAAGATTTCTCAATAAAAAGATTAAAAAATAAATCCAGGGCTGTTTTTCTCTGGAGCCTGTGCTCTGCCCTGATTTTTGCAGCCCTCTGAATGTGAATGCTTCTTGACTCACATAATAATCAGATGCAGATATCCTGCTTCTTGCATCTCCAGTCTAAGTGAGGAGAATAATTCAACCCACTCCCACTGTCCCCAGGTTCTTGGTTCTCTGTGGGAAAACAGCCAAAACTAAGGTTAGTGTCTCCAAGTAGAGTAAGTAGCTACACCTGGTGGAGGGACCCCAGGAGTTCATCCAGTTTCCAGAGCTTTTATTTGTCTTTGGACAGTCTAGGGACTAAATCTCTGTCCTGCTCCACCTCCACTACCACGGGAAGAAGCAAGCTCTGGGCAGACTTGATTGCCACTTTCTAGGAAGCAGTGTCAGGGGCCCAAAGGAAGTTAGATCAGAAGTAAATGTTTGACATAGGAAGTAAATGATTTATTTGGGAGAAGAAAGTGATGGGTCTCTGCTGTTAAGCCCTTTCTCAAAGTCTCCAGAGGAAGCTTGTTAAGACCATCTTCTCTTCCAAGTAAATGTGGAGGCTCAAGAATTGACACGCTCCATGTGCTGGTCTGAATCTGTGGTGGATCCCAGAAAGGTCGTGTCCTTTAATCCTCATTCAGTATTGCTGGGTCGGGGCATTTTGATTGTTCCCATGGAGATATGACCCACCCAATTGTGAGTGGAAACTTTTGATTAGATGATTTCCATGGAGATGTATCTCCACCCATTGAAGGTGGAGTTGCTTACTGGAATCCTTTAAAAGAGGAAACATTTTGGAGAGGATCCCTTTCTGTAGAGCCACGAGAAAGCCAGCAGATGCTGCCATGTTCACCATGTGCCCTTCCAACTGAGAGAAACCCTGAACTTCATCAGTCTTTTGAACCAAGGTATCTTTCCTTGGATGCCTTTGATCAGACATTTCTATAGACTTGTTTTAATTGGGACATTTTCTCAGTCTTAGAAGTGCAAACCAGCTACTTTTTAAATTTCCCTTTTAGATAGGTCAAGCCTACTTAAAATTAGGCCTAAGAGTCACCCCCAAGAGAACCTCTTTTGTTGCTCAGATGTGGCCTCTCTCTCTAAGCCAACCCAACAAGCAAACTCACTGCCCTCACCCTGTCTACATGGGACATGACTCCCAGGGGTGCGGACCTTCCTGGCAATGTGGGACAGAAATCCTAGAATGAGCTGAGACTCAGCATCAAGGGATTGAGAAATCGAGGGATTTGTTCTCGACCAAAAGGGGGAAGAGTGAAATGAGACAAAATAAAGCATTGTGACTAAGAGATTCCAAACAGAGTTGAGAGGTTATCCTGGAGGTTATTTTTACGCATTAAATAGATATCACCTTGTTAGTCAAGATGTAATGGAGAGGCTGGAGGGAACTGCCTGAAAATATAGAGCTGTGTTCCAGTAGCCATGTTTCTTAAAGATGATTGTATAATGATATAACTTTCACAATGTGATTGTGTGATTGTGAAAACCTTGTGTCTGATGCTCCTTTTATCTACCTTATTACCAGATGAGTAGAACATATGGAACAAAAATAAATAATAGGGGGAACAAATGTTAAAATAAATTTAGATTGAAATGCTAGTGATCAATGAAAGCAGGGGTAAGGGGTAAGGTATGTATGAATTTTTTTCTGTTTTCTTTTTATTTCTTTTTCTGAATAGATGTAAATGTTCCAAGAAATGATTATGATGATGAATATGCAACTATGTGATGATATTGTGAATTACTGATTATATACGTAGAATGGAATGATCAAAATTTAAGAATGTTTGCATTTGGTATTTTAAAAAAATTTAAAATTACTAAAAAAAAAATAAATTCCCCTTTTAAAGCCATTCCATTTCTGGTATGTTGCATTCTGGCAGCTAGCAAACGAGAACAGATTTTGGTACTGGAGAGTGTGGTGCTGCTGCAGTTTGCAAATACCAAACATGTTGGAATGGCTTTTTAAATGGATAAGGGGAAAGTTTTGGAGGAATTGTGAGGAACTTGAGAGAGAAGGTCTAAAATTCTTTGAAGAGACTGTTGGTAGAAATGTGTACTCTAAAGATATCTCTGACAAGACCTTAGACAGAAATGAGGCACGTGTTATTGCAAACTGGAAGGAAGGTGATCCTTGTTTTAAAATAGCAGATAATCTGACAAAATTGACTAGTGGCTTTGGCTGGAAGGCAGATTTTAAAAGCCATGAACTTGGATATTTAGCAGAAGAGATCTACAAATTAAATGTGGAAAGTGAAGCCTGGTTTCTCCTCACAGCTTACAGTGAAATGTGACAGGAAAGAGATAAGCTGAGAACTGAACTCTTGGGCACAAAGAAACCAGAAATTGAAGCTCTGGAAAATTCTGGGCCTTCAGAAAGGGAGACCCCAGAGAATAGTGTTCCACATGAGGACTTGGCCAAATGTGAAACCAGTCAGCCATTTCAGAGAAAGCCAGGATTGGACATGGAGTTATCCTGGAAGGATTTGTGGAAACTCCTTATGTCTGATGGGCATGATCCAAGGCTACTGCATAGAAAGCCAACAAGAGTGTTGCAGGATCTGTATAAAGAGAACCACTGCCAGTTGGGACTGAGAAGGACAGAGAAGGGATACATTGGAGGAAAAATAACTTCAGAGGCAAAACCATTAAGGCTGGGGCCTGGAGTCAAGAAGCCTCGGGCCAGGAGAGCAAATCCACCCAAGCCCATGGAGGGGGTGAGTTTGCCCCAAAGACAGAAGATGGGCCTTCCACCTCATTGCAGTGGAAGAGTCATGCCGCCTCAGGCCTTGGAGAGGGTGAAGCACATTTCTTGGGGTTTGGAGAGAGCCTGGCTGCCACCACATGAAGGGGTTGAACATGTGCCCTGGAGATGGCAGAGAGCTGGGGTACAGCCCCAATGCTTTGAGAGGATGGGACTGAGATAAAGGTGGTCTCCCTAATGTCCCCCAAGTTTGTGTCCAGAGAGAGGCAGGCCTCTGTGTAGGCCTTTGGAAATGGTGGGACTGCCATTTTCTAAAGCCCCAAAGATAAGTGACTCTCAGACCTTGAAACCTAATGGACTTTGCCCTACAGGTTTTTGAAACTGTATGGGTCCAGTGACCTCTGTGTTCCTTCCTCCCTATGGAAATGGGTATATGTATCCTATGACTGCTCCTTTTTTGTATGTGGGCAGTGAATAACTTGCTCTGAATTTTACAGGTCCAGAGCCAGAGGAGAATTTTGCCTCAGGACAGACCATGCCTGTAACTGACTTGAGATTTTATAGTGTTTCTAACTTTGTATTTTATTTCTATTGTTGCTGAAATGGTTTAAAGCTTTCTGATATTGTTATGAAATGAATGTATTTTGCATTTGGAAAGAGAATATCTTTTTGGAGTCCAAAGGGTGGAATGTGCTTGTTTGAATCTATGTTGGACCCCAGAAAAGCCATACCCTTTAATCCTCATTCAATATTGCTGGGTGGGAGCATTTCGATTTTTCCCATGGAGATGTGACCCACACAATTGTGGGTGGTAACTTTTGATGAGATGATTTCCATGGAGGTGTGTCTCCACCCATTGAAGGTGGAGTTGGTTACTGGAATCCTTTAAAAGAGGAAACATTCTGGAGAGAGTCCCATTTTTTAGAGCCACAAGAAAGCCAGAAGATGCCACCACGTTCGCCATGTGCCCTTCCAGCTGAGAGAAACATTGAATATCATTGGCCTTCTTGAACCAAGGTATCTTTCCCTGGATGCCTTAAATTGGACACTTCTATAGATTTGTTTTAATTGGGACATTTTCTCAGCCTTAGAACTGTAGACCTGTAACTTATTAAATTCCCCTCTTTAAAAGCCATTCCATTTCTGTTATATTGCATTCTGGCAGCTAGCAAACTAGAATACTACATTTCTTGTCTTGAACTCTGATAGTGCCATCTTTATAGGTGACCACTTACCACAATTACTTGGAGCAGTAGAGATGGCTGTGAGAATGACAGAAATGGAGATGGCCTGAATTGGCTCCCACTGATTTTCCTGCAGCTCAAGAAAGGTTAAGGAAAGTGATCAACTCTTCCTCATGCTCTAAGGAAAAGTAAAATGAGCTAAGGGGGAGCCTGTATGGTATCATGGTGGAAAGGAAGGAGGGACACCATAGAGTGATGTCAATCTGCCATCATGTAGGGTTAGGGTAGGTACAGAACCCTCGGAATGCATTATACTTTCTTTCTAAAAGACAATAGATTAATATGTCTATTACAATCAGTGCTTCTCTATGTATGTAATTTTATACCACTTGATGCTCAAATATCATCATAACATCTAGTAATATTCTAACTTCATTATTCTTGACCACAAAATGGGATTTATAACACACTTTTATCTCTTGCTGTTGCTATTAAAATTTTCACATGCTTATTTCTGATTTCTTCAGTTAGATTATAAACTCTGTAAGAGTAAGGACCAGGCCTTATACTTCGTATTTCTTACAGCATGCAATGCCTACATTGTTTTGTGGATAGTAGGTATTAAAAAAGTGTTAGCAGGTTGAGTAATTCTATAGAAAAAATAAACCTCCAAATCTTGCCAACAACAACAAAACATTGAAAGAAAACAAAAAGCTCAATATAGAAAACTAATGCCAAGTGATGTTACAAACTTCTGCCTTAAGGCACTTCACTCTATATCAAATAGGTGGGAAATTTTTCCTTTGACCATTGCTTTGAGAAAATATTGGAAAGGCAATAAAAACTGATTAAAAAAAGACTTTTCTCAATGTTTAAAAAAATTCTATGCAACTTTACATGAAAGAAAATGAGGGACGCATTGATGGCGCTTCGTGGCTCGACAGTCATTCCTAGACTTAGGAAAATCACTTGAGAACTGGGCCAAATCATTAATTTCAGCACGTATATACAACTCCCAGGGTATTCAGAACATGGCAAAGCACATTTGAGCAGGTCTGTAAGGCACTTTGAGTCATCACACAGGGAAGGACTAGGATTTAAGAAATAAGAATTTTGGCCTTGCTATGTATTTGGTCAGTTGCATTAAAATAGGCATTATTGTCAACTTGGGAAAAACAGGACTGCTCTAGTAGATGACTGAAGTGGGCTTCAGAAGGAAATCGTGGCATTGGTTTGGAATTATTTTCTCATCCCTGCATTTCTGTTATAGTGGCAATGAAAGAGCAGTGGAGGTAGAGAATTTTCTATGAAATGTTTCAGAGAGTCCAAGATTTAAGCTTTTATTACTGATCTCTGCTATTCAAATAGTTGAACAAATACCTGTATAAAATTAGGTTAAAAGTTACTGATAGTGATAAGACATTCTCACCTCACATAGTTTTCAGTGTTACCACTGCCCTTTCAGTAACATTAAGCTCATTTTCCTAACAACCAATTATGTCATCACCATGGAGCACTTCAGGCCCCACAGACCTGGTGAAATATAAAGAAAACAGCTCAACATCTGGGCTTCATTATCCATTTTTTAATCCAGGCATCACCAACTTTCCCCACCTGTGATCAGGCCTAACCACTCATGCAGTTTTTATAGCAGCAAATGAAAGTAGTTTGGAAATTTCCATCTTGAAGGACAGCACCTCATGGAAAACTTTGAGACAGGTTTATTTATTAATGGAAACACTATTAACATTATTAGTAGGTATGTTTGAAGCTCTTTTACATTTCATTAAATATATTATCCTTTTAAAAACACACTTTTCTTCCTCACAGGCAATAGGTACTGAATGCATAAATTGGATTGGTAAAAACAATAACTTTTCAATATTATAATATACTATGTACATGTACTGTATTGTAAAAAAATTTAAAAATACTGATATAAGCAAAAATGATGAAATAAAAACATATATCCACCGTACAGAGATCACCTTGCCATGTCTTCTGGAAAATGTATATAAAAGCTTACAAATATAATAAATATAAATATATGTATATATAGCTATTTAAACAAAATTAAATGCTTTTACAAACATTACCCAAATGTGTATTTTATTTCTTTGAGGGTTAGATTAAATTGGCAAATAGGGATACCAAGGCACAATTGCATTCCAAGAGAGGAGGCATCAAAGAACAGCCTACAAGCATAAGGGGTAAAATAAATTGGATAGATTGCAACACTAGTGGTCAATGAGAGGGAGCAGTAAGGAGGTATGGGATGTATGAGTTTTTTCTTTTTTCTTTTTATTTCTTTTTCTGGAGTGATGCAAATATTCCAAAAATGGTTATGGTGATGAACACACAATTATGTGATGATATTATGAGCGATTTATTGTACACCATGTATGGACTGTATGTGTATGAAGATTTGTCAATAAAAATATTTTTAAAAAGAACACCCTACAAATACAATTATAATTCCTTTTCTCTCTATGTCATTCATTAAATGTACAAATGTCATTCATTAAATGTTTATAATCACCACTGGATAGTTAGAGTAATTAATCTTCAAAAAGTGAAGATTATAATATAACTGGAGATATTCAGGAAGAGATGTTTTCAAATTCTCATAAAGCAGAAGATCTCTTAATAAGAAGAAAACAAATGTTACTATCAGAAGCAGTTATCAGTCATTACTTGTAAAGCTTAACACTCCAGACAGCATCCAGTGCCTACTGATTTTCCCTGAGGAGGGACTGATAGTGATACACAGATATATTGCAAAGGCCATATGGTTGGGGCATGAATGCAAATGGCTGTTGCTAGGCTGCAGGGCCCATCCCTACATGCTTCCTGTCCAAGGTTCTCTAGGGCCACATTGGTATCAGTCTGGAAAGATGCCCCGGAAAGTATTTTTAAGATGTTTGTAGTCTAGGCACTCTCCACTCCTAGAGAGTAATCTGGTTCTGAGACCAAGACTGTTCTGTTTGGGGTAGGTTGGGTTAGTATGGTGTTCCAGTTCGGTTTGCCCTGAGAAAATCAGAATACTCAATTGTGCTGAGGCTATTCAGGAGCACTGAGCCAGCAGACTGTCATAGTCATAACTTTTCCACTTCTGGGGCATTTTAGTGGTGTTCTGGGAGTCTTCCTGGGAGTAATAGTGAGGCAGAATAGAATAGGACATCTGGGCTATGGTCATTAGTCTGCTACCTGGTCACGAAAGGGTTAAAAGTTTCAGCATCACAGGGTAGGCCATGATGGCTCAGCAGGCAGAGTTCTCACCTGCCAGAGACCTGGGTTCAATTCCTGGTGCCTGCCCACACACACACAAAAAAAAAAGAAAGAAAAAGAAAAATGTTTCACCATCAGAACCCCAAGACAAACTGAGACATGACCTCACGGCTAGCTCTGGCTGTGAATATTGCAAACTAGTTTCCTATTGGGCTAGGAGAAAGAACTCTTTGAAACAATGTGATAAGCATTAAACAAGAAAGCCACAAGTGCAGGTGGTAATCAACTCTTTTGAAATAATATGAACATCTGACAATTATGGAATCATGGGGCAAAAATTTAAAAATTACTGTGGGCTAAATCTCATATAAAAACCAACTGACCCTCCCCAACCCAGCACCTAAGCACACCTGCATTAATTCCTTTAGTGGGTATTCTTTCTTCAATAAACCTTGCTGTTTGCCTTCACTTTCTCTTGTCCCTGATTTTTTTCTTGCAGTGCGAGTCTGAACCGGGAGCAAAGCTCAGTTCTGGTGTCAGCGACGCTCCAGTTTGATCATTTTGGTGAACCAGCCAGGAGCATCGCTTTACATGTAAAGCGCCGGCCCACAGAAACTGTGCTTCGTAAGTCATGCCCCTTGACAATGATTCCTGCCACTCTGCTTGGCCTTTTCTCATCTGCCTTTTCCTGGACACTATTGTCCTTATTCTTGTCACTCTCACGGGTCTCTGTCTTCCTCCCGTCTGGGTGGGCTGCTCACTACGAATTCCTCCTCTAGATCCCTCCTGTGCCTTCCCTGCTTGGAGTGCATTCCGTCTTCTTTCTGCCCCTCTCTCCTCCCTTTGCTTTCAACTGCACAGTCTAGGCATTTATTTCCTTGGCTTCTTGCTGTTTTTGTCCTGTTCTCTTTTGCATTTGGCCTTTGTATGAATCTCCCAAGAACCCCTATTCTCTCAAAGACATCAAAATTCTCTTTCCAGTTAAAAAAGAAGAGACAAGACTTAAGATTGGTGAATCAAGGCCTTAGTTCCTTCAAGTTCTCTGCTTGTAGTGGTTTTTACATCAGGCCATGGATGATATTGTCTGAAAATGTTCTTTATGTTTGGAAGATGAGCAGAGGTTGGGCTCAGAGCCCATGGGTGAAAAGCCTGGTTCACCTGCCCTCTGAGTCTGGCTTGGGAATTAGGGGTTGCTCCCAAGCTACCTATCTCATGAGTCTCAAGTTTTTTCCTCCTAGGGATGCTTAAGGGTGAAAGGTGTTGATAGAGGATTCCCTCAGCTGATGGACAACCAGGACGCCAGGACTCAGTGAGTAAATATCTCTATGTCTCTCTTCTTCCAGAGTATGGACAGTGTACCCAGCATCCTGATTGACAGCCCTCTAGGATGCTTCCTAAAATATTGGAATGACCTATCAACCACCAAGATGAAAAAGAAAAAGCTTATCTTCTATTGTAACCTTGCTTGGCCTCAGTATAGATTAGAATGTGGGAGCAGTGGCCTCAAAACCGTGCTCTTGGCTTCAACAGCATTCTCTAATTAGATCTGTTTTGCAAAAAGGAAATAAAATGGTCTGAAATTCCATTTGTTCAGCTTTTCATGGACAAGACCCTAAGGGGAACTTGCAAGGTTTGCCATCTGAAAGGAAAAAACTATGTTAAAAACCTACTTTCTAGGTCAATCAGAACCAGACATAAAGAGGAAGTTACAAAAGATGTTCTCAGGGCCCACAATGCCAATGAATGACCTTATGAGTACTGCCTTTTCTGTCTTTAATAACAGGACAGGACTGCAGAGAGAACAAGGAGAGACCACAATAAGGCAAGGCTCATAACTCTAGCTGTAAATGGTAAGCAGCCATCTAAGGGCTACCCTGGGCAGAAGCCCCCAAGAACCTGCCATCGGTATGGAGAATGCCTCAAAGGATGTAAGGCACCTGGAGAATGCAGAGAGCCCCAAGGGTCCTGCCCTAAATGTAGAAAAACTGGACACTGGACCTTGAGAGTACATTGAGCCCCCAAGAGGGAGTTAGGCCTCTACTACAACCCTATTGACCACCGTTGCTCAAGTCTGAGGAGGCCCAGGGCCAGTGGCTCCCTGGACCTCACCAAAGAATATCGATCTCAGTAAGCCCCAGGCGACTCTTGATGTGCTGGGTGAGACTGTTATTTTTAGAAGTGGTATAGGAGCCACATACTCTGTCTTAATCTCTCATTCTGGCTCCCTCCTCAAGGAGAGAGTACTACTGCCCAATGGTAGAAGTAGATGGGGGGTCTCATGCTTGATCCTTCACCTTGTCTCTCCCCCTGCCAAACTGATAGTATTCTTCTGAGTCGGCAGTTTTAATAATACCAGTGTCCCACCCACTTCTCAGGAGAGACTTACTAAAGGCATTAGGTGCCCAAATCCAAATAATAGGCTATTGTTAAAACAAGAATCTGAAAGACCCACTGGAAATATTGTAGCCTTAAGTCTGGTGATAACAGGGCCTGAAAGCACTCTAGAGTCCCTCCTTTCAGAGTTAAAAACTCAAGTGGACCCCAAAGTCTGGGAAACAGAATTTCCTGAGAAAGCAGTTCATGTCCCTCCTACTGTAATCCAGTACAGAAGGGACCTAGTATCCCCTCAAGCAGGAGGATATTAATGGTATCCAACCTCTCATTCTTAAATTCTTAAAAGCAGGGCTTCTCGTCTCCTGTCAATCCTCTTATAATACCTCCATTCTGCCCATCAAAAGGCCAAATGAAACCTACCAGTTAGTGCAAGATCTTAGAGCCATAAACCAATTTATCATTCCCCTCTACCCTATAGTGTCTAACTCTCATGCCCTCCTAAATAACATCCTGAGCTCCATCAGGTGGTCCTCAGTTCTTGGTTTAAAGGGTGCTTTCTTCTGTGTACTTTTATACCTGGAAATCCAGTTTCTATTTGCCTTTGAGTGGCAGGGGCCAGGAGAGGCTACCCCAACCTAGCTAATCTGGACAGTCCTACCTCAAGGGTTTAAGAATAGCCCTCATCTCTTTGAAAATGCACTAGCACAGGAGCAGGCCCTTTTACATTTAGATTCTGGTTCCTTCTTCAGCATGTGGATGATTTGTTAATATGCAGTCCTAAGAAGTCTCCTCACTGACACCACTGCCACCCTTAATTTCTTAGCCGAACGGGGGTACCGACTTTCACCTTCTAAAGCTCAAACTGCCCTGCAAAGAGTTTTTTACCTTGGGTTTTTCCTCACCCGGGGGGAGCTCTTTGTCACCTAAAAGAGTCTAGGCTATTCTCTTGTGGCCACTCCCTGAGACCCAGAAGCAATTCAGAGCCTTCCTCGGGATGGCAGGATATTGTAGAATCTGGATACCCCAATTTGGAGAAATTACATGGTCTCTGTATGAAGCTGTCAGGGGACTAGAGAGTGGCCCCTTGGAATGGGGAGCAGAGCAGGCCACTGCCTTCACTGCCCTCAAGGGCGCTCTTACCAGTTTGTAAGCCCTGGGCCTACCAAACACAGATAAACCCTTTTACCTATGTGTAACTAAAAATGAAGGAATAGAATTAGGAGTCTTAGCACAAAAGCTTGGAGAGGTTTCCCGATCTGTGGCATACTTTTCAAAGCCATTAGATGCCAAAGCCCAGGGATGTCCATCCTGCCTTTGAGCAACAGGGGCCATTCCCTTGCTTACAGAACAAGCCACCAGGCTGACAGGGGGACAAGCCATAGTAGTATACAAAACTCACCAAGTCAGAGACATTCTAGAAGCAAGAGGACATCAGTGGCTTTCAAACTATAAGCTCCTAAAATGTCAGGTCATGCTCTTAGATATGCCAGAAATTCAAATTCAAGTCCATACCACCCTGCACCTGGCCACTCTGCTGCCTGTGAACCCAGATCAGGAGGATGCACCCCTTGAACACTCGTGTACAGAGACATTAGCTCAGAATTATTCTAGTAGGCCAGACTTGGAGGATCAGCCCCTGGATAACCCAGAGGTGGAATAGTTTATGGATGGGAGCAGTTGTGTGAAGGAAGGAGTTAGAAAACAAACGATGTGCTATTGTCTCCCTGCAGGAAATCACTGATCTACTCCTAGAACATTGGCCCAGAAAGCCAAATTTATAGCCCTCACTTGGGGTTTAACACTGGAAAAAAGAGTAATCTCTATACTGACTCTAAGTATGCCTTTCTTGTGTTACATGCTCAGCTGGATATTTGGGAGGAAAGAGAGCTGCTTACTAATGAATGATGTGTGGGAGACCATTTTAAACTCAGTACTTAGTGCTAGATCTGGGAATCCATAATCTAACCAAATACCTCACTTCCCTAGGAGTCAACCAGAAACTCATACAAAACCAAGGGTCCAGCTTTCCAGGCCCAGGCCCACACATACCCTTATCCAAAGTGAGGCCAGGAGACTGTGTTAACTGAGACCTGGCTAGAAAGACAGCCTGGCTCCCACCTGGAGCCTACAAGAAAGGATCTTGTTAGTAATTCTTATCACTCCTAGAGCAGTCAAGGTCAGTGGAATCTAGTGTGTGTTGCCCAGGGTCAAACTCCCCAACTAGGAATCCACAGACCTTCCTGACTAAAAGGAATTTGGTGGCTGCCAACCATAGGAAGGATTAAAACACCTATTTTAAAAAATAACAAAGCTAAGTATGTTTTTATAGCTGTTTTATTAGTTCCTCTTCTCATCTCAAGCCACACACACTAGTTAGACCCATAAGCCACCCTCTCCTTGGGGTAACAAGACAAACAGTACAAACCACAAACAAAGCAAATTGCTGGATATGTGTAAATCAAGGGACCAACATGTCATCATACTCCATTCCAGCCCCCAAATGGGCAACTCTGTCTATTAACACGGTCCCACACTGAGACTTTTTCCAAAGCTGAATGACCACCCAGTACTCTCTGATGCAACATTGAACACTTAGCTCAGAGCAGCATCAAACACCCTCCTTACTGCACCATTCCTGTACTGGAATATAACTGGGCCCTATGGAATGTAACACATACCTATCCCATATGTGTATTATCTAATCACTCTTCTTCCCCTGCTTCCCAGTTAAGATCCCTAGATACAAAAGAATGCAACCTCATCTGGCTCTCTCCTGGAGAAGCAAAATCCTAGACCTCAGTAAGGGAGGCATTGTAGCCAGGAAAGGAAATGAGCTAAAAATCACACCATCCTTGACAGGCATCATCTCAGCAGTCAGACCTCTGCTTGCCCCTAGTACAGTTTATTCTGCTAAACAAAATGATGGGAATCCAGCAAGTTTTAACTCATCTTCTCAGTATTGTCACAATGGGCCCACCCTCCACCTGTGACTCCGTAGTACTTAACACCACCTACTTAGGAAAGTGTTATGCTCTCACCAGCTTAAATGGCTCATGAGAAAAATTATACTGGTTTCCAAACAATGGCATTATACCACTTGAAAAAACAAACTCTATAGAACTTATCTACACACCCTGCCTGGCTCCCATATCAGGGCCTAAACTGTACTCTTCCTTCTTAACAATCCAACTCCAGCAAAGTGACACCTATGGAGGAACTGGCCTTCAAACCAGCAATTCAGTCCTCACTGTAGGATTTTCATTAACTCTCAACCCAGACAACAGAATCTTCTGCCTTTCTGGGTCAAATGCATATCTAACCCTTCTGCCTCTGTGGACAGGGCTCTACACCCTCATTTACTTTATCCCTGCTATCTCAGTAAGCTGATGAATAGCAAGAAATGCCCCTGCCTCTTATTGCATCTCACAGACTTAATAAAAGAGCCATCACATTATTAATACCCCTCCTTGTAATTTTATGATTAGCCACTGCAGCCGGAACAGGAATTGGAGTCATTGTTAGAGCCCAGCAATTATATGCTAATTTATCCTTAGAACTTTCAAAAAGCCTTAGCACTTTCAAAAAAAAACTTTCACCTCATCTAGTTGCTCCCTCCAACTGCTACAGAGTCAGGCAGATTCTAGATTCTAGCTAGATTCTCTAGCTGCCATAGTGTTACAGAATTGCAAAGCACTAGATATGATAACTGCTGCCCAACTGGTCACTTGCCTATTTGTAAATGAGCAATGCTGCTTTTTTATGTAAACAAATCCCTCCGGGTAGTTGAAACTATTAGGAATTTACAAAATCAAGCAGCAGTGTTAAAAGAAAATGCCTTTCCTTCGTTTCCCCAACCTGCTGTCATGGATCCTCCCCTTCCTGTGGCATCTTATCCCTATCCTTGCCCTCCTCCTATTTGGATCACGCATTTTTAATCTCCTTGTAAAATTTGTTTCCAGCAGACTACAAGCATTCCATGCCAAAATAATGCTCACCGACGACTATCAAGCTCTCCCAGACCATGGCCAGCCCATACCAACTTCCACAAAAATAGGGAAAAAATTCTATGCCCTGGCAGGCAGAGACTACAGCCCCTAGACAGCAGGAAGAAATTCCTGAAGGCTGACCTTCTTCCTCAACCTCCCTTTAAGATTAAGAGTAGTTACCTTTTTCAGAGGAGGGGAACTGAAGAGGGATAGAATAGGGCATCTGGATTACGGTCATTAGCCCTCTACCAGAGTCCCAGGATGAATGGAGACAAGATCTCACCACTAGCTCTGGCTATGATAGTTGCAAACTAGTTTCCTATCAGGCCAACAGAAAGAACTCTTTGAAACAATGTGATAAGCACCTAACAAGAAAGCCACAATACAGGTGTAATCAACTCTTTTGAAATAGTACGAGCACCTGACAATCATAGGATCATGAGGCAAAAATAAAAAAATTACTGTGGGCTAAAGCCCCTATAAAACCAACCGGCCGTACCCACCCCAGCTCCGTTTCCAAGTCTTCATGATTTAAATCTTTGTGAATTCTCTTAATTTCAGCTATTAGTGCTTCATGAATTAAAATGATCATAAAAAAAAGGAAAAGAGTGATAAACTCTCATAGAACTCAAAGAGTAATAAACAGAAACAAAATGTATTCTGTGCAACCATACCTTTAATGAGAAGCTTTATTTTCCTTAAACATCAATTTACCACCGTTTCATGCATTATATGTTACCCTCCTGCCTTAGTAAATTTAGCACCCAGCAATTCTGCTATGGGTTAGAGAATCTGCAAAATGAAATCAATTCTGAAAATACTTTTCGAAGTTTTACTCCATTGCATAGGCCAAGAGTTTGATGGCATTTTAATAGAATCATATAGGGTATCTTGCTTTAATTTCAAAGTGAAATACAAAGT
Source organism: Tamandua tetradactyla (assembly GCF_023851605.1). Taxonomy (NCBI): domain Eukaryota; kingdom Metazoa; phylum Chordata; class Mammalia; order Pilosa; family Myrmecophagidae; genus Tamandua; species Tamandua tetradactyla. Next base: position 10,388,750 of record NC_135350.1, read on the forward strand.
GATCTGTTGGTCTATTTATGTTATCAACACACATTTAAAAATGTTTGACTGATATATATATATAATTGTACCAGTGTAACCCCTATCAAAATGTATAGCCTAAATCAGTAATCGCATATAAATCTAGTACGTGCAAATACACATGGATACATTCTGTATACAGATAAATGGTATAAGCCGGTAGTGCTAACATGTAATATTTAAAAGAAGGTTATTATGTATATAAAGTATTTTTATTCTGTAAAAAATATGCTAAAAAGCAAATTACACTCTTAGTCTTGATTTAATCAGTCTTCAATTACATTTTATATTTACATTTACATGAGAGACTCACATGCTGGGGTAGGTAGGGCCGGTAGGTGTTCTCTCTCTTCAGCATGGCTGTGCTAATTCCTTTTGTGTGTACTCTTCCTTTAATAAACATTGCTGTTTGCCTTCATTTTCTCTCATCCTTGAATTCCTTCTCGTAGCGAAACTCCTAACCTGGAGCAGAGCTCAGCTCCAATGTTGGCGGAGCTCCAGTTACTATAGATGTGCCAAGAGCCCCACAGCCAGGAGAAACTGTTGGAAGTGTATGTCAAACCTGAGGAATGACTCTTGGGTGTGAACAAATTGCTTTGTATTAGGGCATTGAGGGTCCTATTCTTTACCCTGCACTGGAAAGTTATTCAACATTAATCAACTGCTGACACGGAAAGCAACAGATCAATAATTTTTCAGAGGAGAGAGTGAGTTAATATGAAGTTTTTATTGTCGTATAAAATAACGTATAAAAAGAAGGTGTGAAATGAGAAAGCATTAGAAACTTATGTGGTCTGATTAACATAAATTACATGTATAGTAAAGGGGAAATAAATAGTTACTGATGTGAATTAAGAATTAAGTGCTTCTTATTTTTAAATTAACTTTCAATTTTAGAAGAGTTTTAGATTTACAGAAAACGTGCAAAGATTGTACAGAAGGTTCCCGTATATCCAGCATCATTTCCTCTATTGTTAACATCTTACGTTAGTATAGTACATTTATCACAACCAATGAACCAATGTTGATATATTTTTATGAATTGAAGTCTATATTTTATTCATAATTCCTTAGTTTTTACCTGTGATTTTCCTGCCCCAGGATCTCATCCAGGATATATTACATTTTGTTGCATGACTCCTTAGCCTCCACTGGTCTGTGACAATTTCTCGACCTTCCTTGCTTTTGATGGCCTTGGCAGTTTTGAGGAGTATTGGCAAGGCATTTTGTAGAATGTCTCTCCTAGGATTTGTCTAATATTCTTCTCATGATTTGACTGGGGTTGTGGGTTTTTGAGAGGATCACCACTGAGGTAAAGCGCCATTCCCATCACCACATGTCAAGGGTACGTGCTGACTACATGGCTTCTCACCAATGATGTTAAGTTTGACCATCTGCCTGAGGTAGTGTTTGTCAAGCTTCTCACTGTAAAGTTATTTCCTCCTACGCCTCTGCCCTTTTGCCCTTTCTATGCTGTACCCTTTGGAAGGAATTTGCTATGCACAGCTCACAGTAAAAGGTGGGGAGTTAGATATCATCTCCATCAGAGGATAGAATCTACATAAAATTTTTAAGAATTCTTCTGTATGGAAACTTGCACGTTTATTCTACACAATTCACTTATTTATTCAATCATATACTATTATGGACTCATGGATATTTATGGTCTACTTTGGGTTACAGCTGGTACTACTTTATTTTTTGCTCAAGTTGTTTTCATCTTTGGTCACTGGGAGCTCTTTCAATGGGCTCCTGTTCCCCATTTGTGCGTATGTGTGAGTTTCAGTATTTTACTTTCTAGCACTGCAAAATGTTCCAGGCTCATCTCGTATATTTTCTCCCCAGCCCAAGGATCAGCTGTTTTCTCCAAAGAGCCTTGGGTCCTTTTATCGGAGAATGATATTAGTAAAAAAGATCTGGGTGCTGGTGTGCTGTTTGACACTGTCATTGCTTCTAGGCCCTCTCAGTGGACAGCACTTGGAAATCTATCTGTTTAGACTACCCCATGTATACAGATGTATCTATAATTATTTCCGCATTTATTTATCTGTGTTTATATTAAGCTAAATGAGAGAGATCATGCTGAGGTCACTTGCTCTATATCAAAAGAAAAAAGTTGGCAACAGATGGTGTCTCATAAGGAGGGTCACTTCAGTCTTGATATGATTTTATGCACCAATCCTACTCAAGAAATCATTGTCCTAAGTCTGTTTTTTAGGACCCCTCTGAAGATAAGATTGCATTAAAAGTGCAGTTCTACTAGGAACAAAGCTCTGCCTAAAAGCAGAAGAGCAGTAACTGTCAGGAAAAATAGAAGAATCAGGGAGGTGGTGCAATAATCTAATTCCTTTTGTGTGCACTCTAATTTTCTCTAATTTGATGATTTCTGATTGTCACTGATGAAAAGAAATGACTGATCTGTAAAAAGTAGTTTAGTAGCAGTTTGTCTTGATTTAGGACAGATGAGGCAGCCCCATCTAGCAAGGTAAACAGTACCAGTAAAATGCCTGTAATTTCAAACAAGTATTAAACTCCAGGTCTTTCTGTTCCTAAATCTTTCTTTCATTGCAAAAATAATGTCTTCCTTGTTAGCTTGGGGCTGTTGAAAGCCAGGTTAGTGGAAAAAAGCCTGAATTATCTACTTGGGTGTCAGTGAAAAGGTCAGGGAAGTAAAAGCACGGTGTATTTCCATTACACAAAGAGGTGATTTTGAGGATCAGGTAGCCAGGCATGGGCTGTGAAAAAAAATGTTTCTTACAAGCTTAAAAGGGGAGAAATGCCTGGGGGAAATCATATTTGGCCAACATTAGCTCTATCTGAGCATCTTATAAAAATATCTGAAAACATAAACGGACAGTTAAGGAAAATGCAGAAGAACTAGTTTTGAAATACACGAAGATGGCACTGAAGAAATGCCATTGTGTAAAAAAAAAATCACATCCTTAAACATCTGATAGAGAAACTTCCATTTTTCAGGAAGGGAGAATTGCATGAAAGAAAACGAAACTGAAAGAGGAGCCCATGGTCGCACAGAACACATTTCATTTTTGTTTATCACTCTTTGAGTTCTTCTTTCCTCATTTTTATGATCATTTCAATTCATGAAGTAGTAATAGCTGAAATGAAGAGAATTCACAAAGATTTCAATCATGAAGAATTGGGAACAGAGCATCACAATAGAATCCCATTATATTTACCTATTTTTTGGCAAAAATCAAATAACCAGACTTTTTTTTCTTGTATGCTGTATGGAGGGGTCAAGTTCATTATTTTCTCATATGAGTATCCCATTGTTGCAGCACCATTTGCCGAATTTTTGTTTTTTTAGGAAGTGCATGGACTGAGACTTGAACCCAGGTCTCCTGTATGGTAGGCAAGAATTATACCACTGAGCTACCCTTGCACCTCCTAGCCAGACTTTTAATAGCTCTCAATATGAGTTCTCCATGTATAGTAAAGCATGTCTCCTCCCTTCTTATAAATTAATGTGTTCAATAATAATAGTATTTATCGAAAGCTTGCTATGTGCAAGACACTGGTGAGTTATCAATAACTTATTGTCATAAAATTACCCATTTTAAAGATAAGAGAATTGAAGTTTAAAGAGATGAAGGTATGACTTGTAACAAATTATACATTTCGTAAATGGCAGAACCAAGACTTAAATTCAGGTCCAATATAAGAAGATCTCTTTATCTGGAAGTTTGTTTGGATATTGTTCTAATATTTTCCTATAACCAAATAGGGAAATCATGCCTAAACACTGCTGTAGTTACAGCACATAAATGACTTGGGGCCATTTGTCTTGCTTGGTCTTTCCTACTCTTAAGAGTCCAGGGATAAAAATAACAGCTAAAATTACTCTTAGGGACCCCCAAAATATTCTGGGCCTAAACTAGAGAACGTTCTTTTCAAGTACCTAATGAATTATTAAATCTGGCTGCCAAGACCTTTTGTGCTAAAAATACGAAAGTCATGATAAGGGCCAAATCTCCAAGCCATAAATCAGTTGCAATACTATGTTGGTAAGGGTGGGGGTAGGGAAATATAATTTTCAAATAAGTGAGTCCTGTTCAGCCATTGAAAGTCTTATATCAATCAAACATGCTCCAGCAGTCTGAAGATTAAAAGTATTTTAGGAACTTGGGAAAGGTGCCAGAAAACACAAACCAGAGTTCTGGGGAGGTTTACCTGCATCTAGGCTTAAACCAGCTCCCAAGTTTGGCCTGATGATGGTTAGTCATGATGTCTTGTAAATCCTCATCTGAGGGATTTATTAGCTTAAATGTTAATCTAAGCAGTTTATCTACAAAATCTCATGGATCTCTTACTCCTAGCTTTGAGTAACGGGTTTCGTGTCAATCATTTGTTGACATGTTCCTAATACTTTTAAACCTTTGTCAGACCCTTGGCACATTTAGGCAACTAAAGCTTTATCATAATTGAAGACAAGAATGTCACAATAGAAAGTGGGTGTGCTGGTTTGAATCTGTTATACAACCCCAGAAGTCTATGTTCCTTTTTCCTTTTTTTTTTTTTGTGCACGGCCGGGAATCGAACCTGGGTTTCCCGCATAGAAGGCGAGCATTCTACCACTGAATCACCCGTGCACTCAAGCCTATATTTTTAATTCCTGTGGGTGTAGACCTGTTGTGGGTGGGACCTTTTCCTTAGATTATTTCCATGGAGATGTGACCCAGCCTGTTCAAGGTGGGTCTTCATTTACTTGCTGAGTGCTTTATGAGAGAATAAAAGACAGACACATTTTGGAGAGACCCCAGAGAAGGTAAGAGAGAAAATGCCCTGGGAGAAAATGCAAGGAGCTGAGAGAGAAAGCCACTGAGAACAGAAACTGGAAGAGAAGGACCAGTAGATGTCGCCATGTGCCTTTCCAGGTGACAGAGAAACCCTTGAAGCCAGCAGTCTTTCCTCTGAGAAAATATCTTTCTCTTGGTGACTTAATTTGGATTTTCATGGCCTTAAAACTGTAAATTAGTAACCTAATAAAACCCTTGTTGAAAAAGCCAACCCATGGGCTGGCCATGGTGGCTCAGCAGGCAAGAATGCTTGCCTGCCATGCCAGAGGACCCAGGTTTGATTCTCAGTGCCTGTCCATGTAAAAAAAAAAAAAGCCAACCCATTTCTGGTATATTGTATTCCAGCAGCTTTAGCAAATCAAAACTGCATGCAACATAATTAAATGTGCAATTCCCAATTTTATCCCACCTCAACCAATGAGTTTATAGTCTTAAATCATTTTCATATCGTAAAAGAGTGGAATTTTTGCAAGTGACTCAAGGACCTTGGAGGGTGATGTGAAAAAAGAATAGTTTATAGTAGATGCTGTACTGTGCTGCCCAGATCCTCCATTTAGAACTGAAGGCTTTACTCTGACATCTTCTAGGAGTGTTGCTAGATGATAACCTCCAGTTGTCAGCCGTCTGGGAATTGCTCTTAGTTGAAGAGAGCTGTTTTGTTCTAACATGTGACATTCCAGTTCTGAGCATTTTATAGAGTCAGTCCCAACATGTGACATTCCGGCTCAGAGCACTGTACAGAGTCAGTGGAGGCCCTGTGTGACTGTATGGGTTAAATCATTCTGCCCGTTTCTACTTCTTTTACTTCCCACCCAGGTACTGATTCCAGAACACTCCCTAATAAACTTCTTCCATGCTAATTTCTTCTGACCAGGAACTTACCCTGTCAGCAAAATTAATCATAACAGCTCTGCTTTTATCATTTAATATATTGGATATTCATATAAGCTCACTCAAACCAAACTGAAAACTTTTAAAAGCCACTGGTCTACAAATTAAATGTTTCACCTTACATGAAAATTTCATCATCAGGGTTTTGTGCAAGACCAGTTTATTTAAGTCATTGGTGGTCTGGACTAATTTAGTGAAAATCGGGATGCAGAAAAGTGGAAGGATTAAAGAAATTTTGGGGAAGTAAAATAGATAGGACTTGGTGATTGATTATATGTAAGTACTTTGGGAGGGACAGGAGTTAAAGATGTCATCTACAATTCCAGCTCAAGCAGCTGTGGAGAGGATTGTGTAATTTGCTGAGATGCCAAATATAGGATGAAGAGGTTTGAGAGAAGGATGCAGAGTTCTTCTTCCCAAACCTGTTTCCAGGGAGTGTGTTTTCCTTTTCCAATAGTTTTTTCTTAGCCTTAATCTGTACTTATAAATGTGCCTTTTAAAACAGAAAATACATTAAATTCTAAAATCATGAATATCAAAAAAATTATAGACCTAAGACTAGGAAAATAAAGTAACAGAAGCAACTAGGACAGACCAGAGAAAGGCATTCAATGAATGACATATATTCTCAAAAGTGGATGGAGTTTTTACTTATCTTCCTCATTACAGAAAAACAATCCTCATTAAGATCTCATGTCTTAAACTATTGCATTGATAAATATATTGTATAGAGAAGTTTCAGTCTTCTGTTTATACAAATCTCACATTAAAAAATTTACTATCATCTGGCCTCTTGTAATACAGGGCACAACCCATAACAAAAAGGTCCATAGTCTTATAAAAGTCACCGTATTCTGTGGTGCTTTGGAAAACGGGCAAAGAAAATTCCAACTAAGATGTTGAAAGGTAAGATGATGAAACTTAAAGTGCTGAAAAGATGACAAATCCAATTTAATAAACATATGATTGCCTATGTGCTGAATCTTATCAGGCTCCTGCGGAGCTCATCATAATTCTAATTTCCACTAGAGTCAAAGCAATAGGAAGAATACAGCTTGGAGACAGGGGTTGATCTTGATCTTGGTTTTTCTATGCCTCTATTGTCTAGGAAACAACACACATATCAGGCCTGGGCTTCCTGCTCTAGCAATAGGAATGAGGAAAGCAGACAAATTCTATTCACTTTCAGGTGTGTTTTGCTTTGGCATTTTCCAAACTTGATGTGGCAGCAATTACCTGTTAAGCAGAACATGATACAGGTATTAGAAGAGAGACACTCAGGATGCAGGGCTATAAAAGTATTTTTTATTAGAAAGAATAACAAAATACTTTATATACATGTTATTTAACATATACGATTTGGGTTATTAGACCTTTTAGTAGTGAATTTGTTTGGGAGCCTAATTAGATACTTGTGAACTCTTGCTCAAAACTTCAGCATTTTTTTAAAAATTAAAATTTAATAGATGAAGCTTTATTAAGAAATAATGGAAAAATGTGAATTTTAGGTACCATCAGTGACTGTATGTATTACAAAACAGCCTTTCTAGAGAAACAGTGATTCAACCAAGCACAACACTGAAAAAACATTTTCTCTTAAGAAATCCAAGTGTAAATGGATGTCTATAACAGTAATATTCTTACATCAAAAGTGAACTTTCCAAATGATAGCGTATTTATTAATCTATTCTCTTTAGGCACAATAAGCATATTTTTGGAGTCAAAGAAATCTAAATACAATAAATCTTTGTAAATGCACTATGGGGAAAGCTTAAATAAATGAAGTTGATTTATTCATTTTACAAATATTTTGAGCACTTAGTATTGTGTTAGGCCCTGGAAATGCAATTACAAACAAAGTAGACATGTCTTCTGTCCTTGTGAAGCCTACTGTCTAACAGAAAAGTATACAAGCTATTACATTAAAGCATGAATTCTCAGAAAGCACATAATGAGGTACTAAACTGGATTTAAAAGGATCAGAGAAGTTTTCCTAGAGAACATGATATCTAAGTTGATATCATGTGTAGGCTGTGTAGGTGTTGGTGAGTCTGGTGGGGAGGGGTTAAAGAAGGTAAAGCATAAACAGGGGTCTAGAAGTGAAAGAGAATGTTCCTTCCAAGGAACTTAAAGAAAAAAAGTCCAGTACAGCTGAGTCTTGGAAAGGGAGGGTGGGAGTATAGAAAAAACAGGTATGCAAGAACCAATTTATGCAGGGACTTGTAAACCTATAAAGGAGTATAGACTTTATCATAATGGCAAGAGAAAGCTATTTAAAAAATTGAGGTCGAGATTAAACTCAGTGTCTTAGGTTATTCTACTATAAAGTGGAAAATGAAGGGAGGGAGACCAATTAGGACTCTGAGCTAACAATCCAGATGAGACATTGGTGGTCTGGACTAATTTAGTGAAAATCGGGATGGAGAGAAGTGGAAGGATTAAAGAAATTTTTAAGAAGTAAAATAGACAGGACTTGGTGATTGATTATATGTAAGTAGTTTGGGAGGGACAGGAGTTAAAGATGCCATCTACAATTCCAGCTCAAGCAGCTGTGGAGAGGATTGTGTAATTCGCTGAGATGCCAATATAGGAAGAAGAGGTTTGAGAGAAGGATGCCGAGTTCCTTTGTAAATGTTGAACTTGATGTTGAATTCTAAGTGCAAACATTGAACAATCAATTGAATGTATATGGATCTTATACAAAACTCTGAACTGGAGGTGCAGATGAGTTAACAAACAAATGATGACTGAAACCCTGGGAACGGTGGCATTGTTCAAAGAGACATGTAGAGCGATAAGAGAACAGGCAGTTGGACTGAACCTCTAGGTACATCAAAACTTAAGGGTTGGCCAGAGAAACAGGAGTTACAAAAGACCCCCAGTCTAACAAAATTTCTCAAGCCATAATTTATATATTTGCTTATTCTCCTTGTCCAAATCTTTAGTTACTAGAGATATCAACAGATATAAAATAGTATTATTTGAGTTTTTCTCTTTTCCCTTCACCATGCAATGTCATAAACTGGCAATGAAACCAAACCAAACCAAATGGGCAATATCAAGAATGAAATTATTTTAAATAATCTGAAATTAAGGAACATTTGTAAAATAAATCGGTTAAAATATCATCTACGAACCAAAAAGCTCAATTCTTCAATACCTAGTTTTGACTATTTTGGAACTTTCTGCATTACAACAAACCTTTGCCTATTTGCTCTCCATCAGCTGTGTAACAGTTTTTCATTTCCTCATCCTCTGAAGCGTCTTTAAGGAATTTGCAGCTAAGTGACAGGCCAAAGAGAGTTTCTCTAATCAGAACAGGTGAGTAGATAGATGTATAATGGTCAGAAGAGAACCATGGCCCATAATCCCCACATTGAAAAAATCCAAGTACAATTCTGGCTGGGTAGTTGGGAATTTGCCTTGTGTGCTTTCCTTTATTTCACAAAATACATTCTCTTCTTTCTGTAAGAGGAGAAATGCGAATACGGCCTCTAAGGTGGCCAATGAGTGGCATGCTGGTAAATGTTTTAACAACTAGCTCTCCAGAGGAAAAACTGATTTGTGGGTTTTTCCAATTACAGTAATATAAATACTCCACCATAGCCAATTTCAAGCTACCAACTTGATGCCTCTAAAGATGGAATAGGGAAAAAATATGCATAATAGGCTCTCACAAGCCATTGCAAGCTGGCTCCACCACACTTTTAGACCAAGAATGATCTGACTGGTGGTCAGGAATGAGAAAAAATGCTGTATATACTGCAGCTTAAGACATGAGAGAACAGAATTCTCTAAAATATGAAAATTTTACTTTAAAGGAAATAGATTTATTCATCTATAATAATAGTTTGTATATTAGTTACAATATACTGTTAATAGTCAGTTTGTAGATCTTATTTCCTTTCCTTTGACTTGAGGGCTGGTGGTATAATATTATTAATAATCAATCTTAGCAGTGTAACTTGTATATTAATTCATAAACCATAACAGTTTCAAAAATTGGCCTGTATCTTAGATTGAAATGTCTGAGAATCCTTTTCAACCTAATTCCTTATCCCATGAATCAAAGAAATTATGTGTCTTTTTTAAAAATTTCAGGATAGCAGTTTAATCTGCATTCTAATATATCCATAAATGAAAATATTTTTCTCCACCAAATTAGCAAAATTTGATTTTTGTTTCCCTAGAAAACAATGGATTTGATGGCATACAGTTAACCAATAAGATAGACAGAAATAGCAGTAAAGTATCTCCTTTTTTCTGTATATAATTTAATATATACACTATTAACAGGAGTGTGCAAGATGCATAGTATTGACAGTATATAACTACTATTAAAACTTACATCAGTAATATTTTTAATCTTAGATACTGGTGCACCAGAGCCAATTTTTACATTATATCTTTTTTCATTCTGAAGGGAAATTAAAATTCCTGATAGCATTGACAAAAATGTACTTATTAATATTTTATGCAGATATACAAATTCTCATGACCCTTCCATTAAAATCCCCAAAACTCTACTGTGCAGAAATGAAAACACCTTTTCAAACAATTCATACTTGTGCTGAGTACATAAAGATTACTATGAAAATACTGCATATGGTACAAAATCTTGTTTTTTAAGTCAAAATTTAAAAGGCCCATATTTATATAAATGCACAATACTTTTTAGTGCCTTTTGATCTGTGTTTTTGTTTTACATCATCTTATTGCTGAAATCTAAATTAAATGGTTTTTAAAATTAATTTTCTGCTTAAGAATAGGAAGACAATGAAAACTCAAAGATTTTTCAACAGGATTGGGTAGAAATTTTACAAAAGCAGAATAGTAAACATTCTGTGTGCTTTAGTTGTTGAATTATCAAAGGTAAAAACATCTCTACTGCCCCATTTTCCTTGAATTCCTAGATAATTATCTGAACTACCACAATGTCCATACAGAACAAAATAAAAAACATCATTAGAAGTCATATTCCATTTTCAAGGTATAAAGAAATTGCTTATTTCAATTTCAAACCCCAAAGTACCAAATTAATATGGCTAGCCAATTACTCACTTCACTTTAATCTAAGATAAATATTATTACAATTTGCTATTAAATCCCAAATTAAAGCATTTGGATTTATTTGTAATACTATATTTTCCATTATGATACTAAAAAAAAATTAACCATTTTTTCTTCTTAAAATAATGAAATATTTAAACCCAAATATAAATCAAGTTTTGGAAAAAAAACCCATGCCAAGATAGGAAATATATTGTTTTAATCTTGGAATAATTGTTATAAAAGAACTATAAAACCATAAATTTCTGAAAGAAAAATATACTGAAATGTCTCCAGGAAAAAAAGATGCAGCTACTTAGATACAAGAAAATATAGCATACCCATAGAGTATAGTCAACTATGGCTCTGGCTTATAAGACTTAAAAAAGTCACAAAAAAGTAAGTAGCACAAAATTTTAGCACCTTAAAAGATATACTGAAGTGATTCCAGGCCCAAGTGTTACATTATTAAAAGTTACATTTTAACTTGGGAAGTTTCCCCAGAAATAATAAATATGTTTTTCAATCTTCAGAAAATGTGCTAGCTTTACTGATTTTCATCACAATATTAAGTTAGTGTATGGTAATTATCATTTACATTGGTTTGGGATGAGCAGGGACAAAAAATTTCCAAATATTTCCCAAATAAAATGAGATTTTTAGTGAGAGTGGATGGGGAGGTGTTTACCAATTATAACTCAAGTTTTAAATCCTTGCTTCATCCTTTTTCTTCTAAAATATTTTGTTGCAGCTCTTTACAATAACTCTATTATCTGATTTGAATTCCATATCCTATTATTTTCCCTGCTTACTTTTTGGTGGTATTATTTAAGATTTTGGGTGGAATAAGGGTGTATAAAGTGGGCACAGATCACAACAGTGAAACAAGAGGTTTGAATGAAGTACAAATTATATATTCAACCCCATTAAAAACAAAAGTTGAGTTTAATTTTAGACAATATCCACTTACAAATTTAATTACAAAATAACCAGCACACAATCTGAAACAAGGCAAATTTTTTTCAGCTTTCATATAGTGAAATATATAAATTCCTCAATTATATAATATGGCTACCAAATTTCAAACTATAGCTCATTTGGCCATGTTTTACTGTTGCACATAAATAATTACAAGGCAAAGGACAGCAACTAGTCCAAGGGCTTGTAGGCCAAGGAACCATAGCATAATCCAGAAGAAAATGACTATTACTGGTTCCACAATTCGTTCTCCAAAATACATCCTTGTGAAGCCCATGCTGATAAGGCTTTTGTTTAGTTCACCAAAAAGTGTTCCCATCTTTTTGTAGTCATCTCTAATAGGCTCCTCAGTGTGGATTTGTGATTCTTGAACATCCTTTGAAAAGAAAACAAAACATAAACATAAAATGAGAAATATGTGAAGGTCTTTAAGAAAAAATAACTATCCCATAGTTCTTTACCTAACAAAGCACTGGACATAATTCTGATATTAATTCAATAAATACATGCAACTTAATATAATGAGAATGTTCCTTTTGATTGATATATAGAATAACCGTGTCTACGCCCACTTTTTAAAAACACTGGGAAAACTAACTTACTGATATTTATGGAATCAGTGCTAACTGGAACCTCAACTACCAGAACACCAATGTACAAGACAGAAGGAGCTGATTCATGTCCATACATTTTCTAGTGTCCTGGAATTGCATAAAGACGACTGCTTAAAAGAAGAATCATCATAGTATTTCTCTTGTCAGTGATCATGATTTCAGAACAATCTTTTCTTTTATGAGGCAGGTCCCAATTGTTCTGTCCTGGGAAGTCAGCTCTCTTTTCAGTCCATTCCTTTGAAATTCATACCTTCCAGAATTTAGCCTCAGCAGCCTCAGTCTTGCTGCTATTGGTGAGTAATCCTCAGACTTTGATCTGTGATCTTTTGGCCTTAGCCCCAGCCCATTCTCTTCTTATTGATTCAACAAATACTGAGTTCCTACCTTGTCTCAGATGCCCCTTTTAATTTGCTGTGACCAGTTCACTAGCAACAAAAGGAAGAAAAAACCCAACACACCCAAATCCTATAGTTTGTTGCTATAGAAATTCTGTGTGAATCTATACATGTATTTTATAATTCTGAATTTCTGATCCAGTCTGTAGTTTGTTAAGCAGTAAAGCTAGTTTTATATGTAGACATTAGTGTAGATCCTTGCATAGTTTCCCGGATAAATTCTACAAATGTCCTAAATGCTTCTTATTAATCTCACCAGAAGAAACGAATAGTTTTCAAATAGGGATAATTTTGTACAGTAAGTCTAAAAGTCCACCTAGAACTCAGTTTCCCAGAAAGTTCCATTTGTGTCCAAATATACACACCAAAGAATATTTACTATTTCTATTCACTGCCCCCCTCCCACCTAAAATTAAGGTCATTATGCCAACTATTAAGCTACCATTTCTTAGTTTCAAACCCACACTTTGGAATTCTGCAAACATTTCTGGCTTTTTATTATGCTCTGTCAAAACAATGTACCAGAGAGACCCTGCAAAACTGGAGAAGGAAGAAATTTGCGCCTTCTTGTTTGCTTCCTGTGAGTTTTTTGATCCTGTCAATCTTACCCTAACAATAGTTCTTCACAGCTCTAGTTCCTTCTAGTAGCAGCACCTGATTTCAATTTGGAGTTTTCCCAATACTTTCAGGACCAATCACATTGCGCTTCCTCGAGACGCCAGATCAAACCCACAGGCGCCTCCTCCTCAAATGTTTGATTCTCAAGTCTGTGGGGTCCCATCTCTGAGCTCAGAGACAACTGTACCAGGCAAGCAGTGCCCCATTCTCTGGAAGCTCAAAGTTTTTAGCTCTAGGGGGGCCTTTCCCAAGCTTTTCAGTTTTAGTAATTCCACTTCTATGCTGCCCTATGCCTAAAAGTGGTGACTGTTCGCCAGTCTTACTATTTCTGTGATACTTTATTTAATGCAGTGATTTTTTTCCTTGAAATTTTGTTAGTTGAAAATTTGTAAAATCTGAGGATCACCAGTCTAAAGTGATTACAGTTTCAAAAAACAATGGAACTTCTAAAAATGAAGTCTTAAGTAGAATGAAAATATCAAAACCAGATATACATGGAATTTAAGATATATTTATTTTCACCCAAATTTTTATTTTCAAAAGTTCAAAGCTACAGAAAAGTTGAAAGAACAGTACAATGAATACCTATGTACCTATATATGGTTTGACACATTTGCTTTATCTCTTCTGTCTGTGTTGCTGTGTTATTTGAAGTCTTAAGATATGACATTTTACCTCTAAATACATCACATTACGTTTCTACTAACAAAGACTTTCTACATAAGTACAAATTATTACTGCAGTAGTCTGAATGATGACACGCCGCCCCCCCCCCCCCCCACCATGAAGATGTCTGCATCCTAACACCTGGAACCTGTGAATGTTAGCTTATATGATAAAAGAGACTTTTCATATGTGGCTGAATTAAGAATCTTGAGATGGGGGATTATCCTAGATTATCTGGGTGGGCCCCCAAAAATCACAAGCATCCTCAGAAGGAGGCAGGAGGATCACAGTATTATTAGCTTGTAGTGATGAAAGAAAGGGGCCAGTGGCCCAGGAGTACAAGCAGCATCTAGAAGCTGAAAAGGGCAAAGAAATGGTGTCCCCTGAAGCCTCCATACCTTGATTTGAGGCTTCTGAGCTCCAGAACTCAGAATAAATAAGAGAATAAATCTGTGTTGTTTTAAGTCACTAAATTTGCCACAATTTGTTATGGCAGCAACAAGAAAACTAATATAATTGTGAATTTAATAATATCATCTGAATAGAGTACATATTAAAATTTCCCCAATTATCCCAGAAATATACATCCTGTTTTCTTTTTGTTTCTAAATTTAGAATCCAGTTAAGGTCTGTATATTGCATTTGGTTGGGTTATAGTATAAATCATTTGCTAAAGATCAAATTAAGAGTTGCTATCTTAATCCACAGAAAAAATTGAAATTGCCAGTATACCTGACATTTGCAGTCTTACATTAGTCTGAGCCCTGAGCTTAATTCTTATTTTACTTTGGTTGAACAGAGAAAATTCTGACTCACACAGTTTTTAACAGCTTGCCTGCTAACTCAGGGTATTTCATCTAACCTGATTTAGAGGCACAAATGAGGAAGAGGACATATGTTTCAAAGTTGCATTAATAATAATATCAAACAATTGATCCCACTCATTAACTGGGCAAGTTTTATCTCCATAGATTAAACCAAATGACACCTCTGATTAGACTGTCCTCCAGTGACTGTAACAGTTTCTAGCACTAAGTAATTCTGTCATATGCTCCTATGCATGTATTTGAGCCTAGGCAACAGATTGGTTAGAAAATTCACTTCATTTTTATTTTTATTAGGCTCATTATAACCCCCATCAAACATCTCCCCCAAATTCCTATTTTAAACAAATGATCCAGTTCTGGTTTTAAGGCTAAATTACCTCATCAGGATAAGGAAGTTACAAATACAAATGCCATCCAAAAAAGCAGCCAATTAAACTTAAAAGAAAAAAGTGTTTGCTTCTTTTTTTTTTGAAGCAGTCAAAACTTATACAAGTAAGTACAGCACTTGGAGCCAGAGCCCCAGAAAGGTGTCTGGGTCTTACGTGGTATTTACTTGACGAAGTGCCCCAGGTATGCTGAAAACATAGGCTGAAAAACATTTGTGAACAGACAGGCTCAAGACTGAATATTACCAAAAAAAAGGTTTTATCCAAGGCATGGACAAAAACAGGTTAACCCGATATGTAGCAAACATCTCTTGGGTAACTACCAGGTCTTACAAGGCATAGGGGCAATTCAAGTTCATGCTTGGTGGTCTTCAATGTATTTTGTCCCTAACAAATTTGAAGACTTCAGGATGAAGTGTATCCGGCCGTATCTGTGAATACACTTTAATTTTTTATAACTAGGAAGTAAGGTTTCAATTTGTGCTGGCCTACCAGGTGCCTCTCCTTGAGCTTGCCAGTTCCTCCCTAATCCTTCTCCTCCTCCCCAGTGAGGCCACTGGTCACCTCCCTTCCTCCATCCTGGTCAGCTGCAAATCCAACAAGAAACACCACTCTGTGGTAACAAAGTGCACAATACAAACTATTCCCTCAATGGAATCGTTTTCTAAAGAAAACTTCATAGGCAGCCATGCAATACTGCCCACCATGGACCACCTTTTCCACTATCACAGAGGAAGAGTTGACCCTATGGAGAAGTAAAGAGAGGGGGAGCAGGGAAACATCAATTGATACTCATTCTTTTACTTAACCAGCTCTCTTCCAAGCCCTAAGCTATCACCGCTTCCAGGAAACAAGCTATAAAGAGTAGGTTGTATATACGTTGTATGACACAGCTAACAAAACCTTGAGGAGAACAGAGTTTATCCAGTAAAAGAACCACTACATAAGTGGGGATGTAGGAAGAAACTAGGAAAACCACAAACCACAAACAGAAGACAAAAATGTACGACAATAAGAACAAAATAAAACTGTTCTTAATTCTCAAGCAATCTCACTAGCCATATAAAAGACCTCAGAAACGAGTATAAATTTGAGTCTCCTGTCTCTACTACAATCGCTAATAAAGGGCCCCTCCAAATAAAAAAAAAAAAACCCTATGGACTCTGAAAAGAAACCAAAACTAAAAAGTCAGTGTGACACAAGGACCTCAGGAAACTGAAACTCCAGGAACACCAATGGTTACTATGTATCCAAAAGAGTCTGTTGACTTCTGTTTTATCCTAGACAATTTTATAAAGGAAATCTCACCAGGGGTTACTAACAACCTGAAGAAAAAGGAGACTCTAGCAGTTTTAAAGTAGGAAATGTCCTGTGTGCAATGCATTGTGGGCATGCTAATGAAGCTGAATAACCAACCTCAGCTTACCAAGAAATACCTTAAATATATTCGTTTCATTAGTAGACCCGAGGCTATCACCAGTGGACAAAGCAGAGCCAGATTTATAGTGATATTTACTTGTCCAATTCAACCAAAAAAAGTATGACATTGGTTTTATTAGTAAATATTTCTTTTCAATTTAAAAAAAGGTTCATCTTTGTTGTTCTTGTCAGGTCCAGGCATTCAAGGAAAAAGATCTGTCATAACATTAGCTGGATACAAACCTAAGCAAAAGACACCTCAGAGTCTAAATTCAAGTGACAACATGTTAAAATATCAAAATGTCCAGGTTTCAATAAAAGATTACAAAACATACTAATGTGATGGCCCAGGCAAAGGAGAATATTAAAGCATTAGAAACCATTAATGAGGAGGACCAACCTGGGAATTCCAGGCAAGGCCATTTTAAAAAAATGGTCATAGAATGTAATCTGGCATATTATGTGGAATAGTGGAACATAAAAACAGCATCACAGAAAAAAAATATGAATAAGGTTTGAACTTTAGTTAATAACAACAACAAAAATGCTAAATATGCTCGAAGATCTAGAGGAAAATCCTACAAAGCAAAAGTAAATCAGGAAAACAGATGCATACAAAGAGAACATCAAGCAAGATAGAAATTATGAAAAAACAAACAGAGCTGAAGACCACAGTAACAGAAATGTAAAACTCACAGATTGGAGCTTGCAGAACAATCAATGAATTTGAGAATCAGACAATTTAAATCATTCAGTCTGAGGAACACACTAGTGTAGGGTTTTTAAAACTTTAGCATATATTAGAATCACCTGGAGGACTTGTTTTAAAACACAGATTGCTAGTCCCCACTACCTGTAAATTCAGTAAGTCAAGGGTTGAGTTTGCGGTCAGAATTTGCATGTCTAGCAAAGTTCCAAGGAATTCTAATGATGCCATCCTTTGAAAATCACTCCATTAGTGTTCTTTTCCTGCTTTTTCTGTTCTTCAATATCTAGTTTCAATTCTTTAAATTTTTGTTAAATAATTGTCATCATTTCTCTCTCCTCTCCATTTGATACAGCCACAAAAAGAACTATGCCACATAGGTGACATAATTGTAATTCATTAAATCTAATTTCTTTGGGGATGATGCAAATCAGTAACTATTTACTGCCCGTCTACTCACAATAGGTACAAAATGAAGAATTGCTTATACATTAAAAAAAAGTCTTTAGGTAAAAGTTTTCACATAATAACTAAATATTAAATACCGTAAAGTATGTTGTCTAGGCCAAAGGAAATTAAAGTTAATTAACTTAAGGGATCATCAGAAAAATCACTTGACAAAAAAGAGCCAATGAATTTAAGAAGTTTTGGGGCACTCTTCAAATACATGAATCAAATGTAGATTCCTTAAGTAGAAAGCAAAGCTTGATCATTTCAATCAACAAACAAAAAATTAAAAAACTAAAAACACTTTTTTATTTTTAAAAATGAGGGCTTATATAAAGCTTTATCTTCTAATCTATATATATGGCTTGAAATTAATGTTTCTGGATGAAAGAGGGAAACATTATAATTTTTATTTGAAATAATCAAAGAAAATAATTTTCAATATGCCTTTAAAAAGTGGTCTTTTTTCCACATAAGAAAAATTTATGTCAAGTATATAGAGCACTATGGGGGACTGATGAGATAGTGGGAAAATGAGACTCATATGTTGAAGAATTATTTACAGGTATAGTTTTTTATTCACATTTTCATTTGTCTAAAAAAACAGAGTGGGGAAAACCAAACAAAATCCTGTAGAGATATCCTGGGAATTCAAATTCAGGCTTCAACATTTACAACTAGCTAAATGACCTCAGCTAAATTATTTCACTTTCTCTTGAGCTTCAAGTTTCCTAATCTATTAAATGGATTTCTGTGATCCCTTTTCAATCCTGATGGTTTTCTCTTAGGTTATAATTTGTTAATCCCTCCCTTTTTTTGTGTTTGATTTCTCAATTACATTTTCTTCACTGATGTGCTGTAATAGGGTCAATGCTTTTTCAATTTCTAATACATTTATGTGTTACATGATAATATACTACATTAAAAAAAAGGTTAGCTTGTTCTTGCCTGATATTAACTAAGCGTTTCTTTTCTTTAGGGTGGAATTTGAAGAGTTCTTGATTTAGTTTATAATTTCTCCCGTCCCTTATCCTTTTCTGCTCCTCCAGTATTTAGCACTATTGATATCATTTCTGGTCTCCTCTTTTTAAAAAGTTTCCTTCTTTTTCTTTACTTTTTTTTTTTTTTACTGTTCCTAATTTATTTTAATCTATGAATTCACTGTACTTGTTTTTTTGTTGTTGTTACTGAGGATTTTTATGAACTTTTTTTCCAGTACATTTGTAGTTTTAGTACAAAGAAAGGCTAAGCTGATGTAGTCCTCTCTGGAGACTTTAAATTCTTAATAAAATTGAGTTTACAAACTCTTTATGAGTTTCTCAGGAGAAATACGGGTTGCAACTCTTAAACTGAAATAGGGAATTGGTTAACTCTTGAAAGTCAGGTAAGGAGACAGCAATCATCACATCTCTCAGATCCAGCAGATAGTTGATGGGACTTAGATTGGTAGGGGAAGAGACAAGTTTGAAAAGCAGTGTCTGTGGCAGGCTGCTGCTTCTTTTATTAGGAAACATTTCAAGCATATACGAAATTAGAGAAAATTTTATAACCACTTTCAATTATTATCAAGATTTTGCCACATTTACTGCAACACTTCTTAATCTGGGCAATCTTAAAGGAGGGGGGGTAAGGTAAAATAATCACTAAAATAACGCCTAAAAACAGTTTACAATATCTTCACAAATGAAATTCTCTGGAAACACACAGCTAAGAATGAATAGATAGTTTGAACAATCTAAGGAAAAAGACACTTAGGGACATGGAAAGATAAATGAGCAGGCATTCTTTCATCAGTGCGATTACAGTCAATCTTCTTACAGTAATTTCAATATCCTTCCTGCTTTAGTTTCTTGGCTGCTGAAACAAATACCATGCAATGAGTTGGTTTAACAACAGCAGTTTTTGGTGAGCAGTTTCAGAGGTTACAAGCTTGTTTCTTCTAGGGGTTGGTATTTTCTGACTGCCAGGCTATCTTTGGGGTTCCTTGGTTTTTCTGTTTCATGGCAATACACAGGGTAGTTTCCTTTCCTTTCTCCTCTGGGACTACTGCTTCTGGTTACTCTCTGTGACTGCTCTGTGGCCTTCTCTATAAGGCCTGCAACGACAGGACCAAGACTCATTCTGACTCCTTTGGCCCACACTGTAACTGACGTAACCTCATCAAAAGGACCTGTTTTCTATGGGTTTACACCCACAGGGATGGATTAAAATTAAGAACATGCTTTTCTGAGGTACATAACTCCAAGCCACCACACTCCCCAATACCACAACTCTAAAAGGTACAAACAGTGGTATGCTGGTAAATGTTTAAAAAGAAACTTTGCTGAGGTGGGGGTGGGGGGAGCCCTGAGTTGTTGCATTTTCTAATGGCTGTAATCTTTCCGATTTCTGTAGTGTAAGTACTCCCACATGACCAATTTCAAGCTATTAATGTTTAACAATTAGCTGGCAGAGTTCCTGAAAATTTAACAATGGCTCTGGCAGTCCAGTAGAGCAAGCACCAGGACACCACAGTGGGAAGTTCAGAAAAACCATAAGACTTGCCTGGTTATAGCTGATGAGTTTGACCACACCCTTCTTTTCATTTAATTGGTGTATTTATTTTTATGAATTTTTAAAGTTTTTCTAATTTTCTAATTAACAGTGTGGGATAGTTAAGTAGAATTATTCTATTACAATACATTGGATTAGAAAAGCTGTATGAAGAAGGAAATATATTATGACTTGAGTGGTGGATGTGGTTAGAATGAAATGTGTGTAATGCCACAAACCACCATAGCAAGTAACATGCTGCTTTCTCTAATTTGTTTCACACAGATATCAAAATAGTACACAACTCAATAATGTTTAGAAATTCTCATATACAATAAAATTTAAATTGCCAGGAAGATTTGTGAGGGAATGGTATTCTTTCAATATTTCCTAGCTCAATGAATGGTATTACCATCCATATATTAGACCCAAAGGCCAGAAACTTCTTGTATTCCTCCTTCTGCACCTCCCATACCCAACCCAGAACTGTATCTTCTTTATTTTTCTTCCTAAATATTTCCTTAATGTATACACTCTATTCCATCTACTGCTATAATCCTAAAACAAGGTACTAATATCTCTTGTCTTGACTACTCTAATAGCTTTTAAACAGTGCACTTGCAAGCATCCCTTAGTTTCCTTATAAGCTATTTACCACACTGCAGCTGCAGTGATCCTTTCAAATTGCAAATCCAGTCATGTCATTTCCACCTTGCTTTAAGGATCAAGGCCAAAATCTTTAATGTGATCTATGAGCCTCAGCTTAGACTGGCTTCGATCTGGGACTTTGGTCTAATCCTAGCAGCAGGCACTTTGCTTCAGTCACACAGGTCTTCTATGAGCTCCCCGATAGGCTACACTCTTTCCTGTCACAGGGATTTTTATATGCTGTTTCTCTGCCTAGAACACTGTTTCCAACGTCTTTTGCTTCGGTAATGCCTGCTTTTCATGTGGTCTTAGCTCAAGCTCAGTCTCACAGAACTATAAAGTGGTCTTTCAATGCATTCTAATTTGTGTGTGCATGTAATTATTTAATTAGTCTCTCTGACTGTAGGTTCCCCGAGGGTAAGGACAATAACTATTTTGCTGACTACTGAGATCCTCTGATGAGTATATAGCAGGGGGCTATAGCCTGGAAAGAGCAGAATATGGAAGGGAATCAATAAATATTTATTGAATAAGTGGAAAGATTTTATCACGTGTCTTTCTGGAAAGCATTAGATCAATATTTTGCTAGATTTTCCAACATTGCTTATTAGAATCTTAATTCGGCCCATATTCCTCAGGTGAGGTTGATCCTACCTACAGCTCCAGGTATGACATGTCAAAGAGTAAACCCATTTCATCTACTAGAATTTGGTTTTGGAAAAAGTGTGTGGATTTCCTTTAGAACAATGAATTTTTTTTTTTGCGTGGGCAGGCTCCAGAAATTGAACCCGGGTCTCTGGCATGGCAGGCGAGAATTCTGCCACTAAGCCACCACTGCAACACCCACGCAATGACATTTTATAGGGTCTTAAAGAAAGTTTCACTAGTCTAAAACCCAGGTGCCAGCAGAGCTGCATTTTTTTCTGGAAGTTTTAGGAGATAATCTGTTTCCTTGCCATTTGCAGCTTCTAGAGGCTGCCCACACTCCTTGGCTCCTAGCTCCCTTCCTCCATCTTCAAAGCTAGGAATGTTGCATCTCTCTGACCATTCTTCTGTAGTCATGTTTCACTTTTATCATAGTAGGGAAAGGTTCTCTGCCTTTAAGGAACCATGTGAGTAGGTTGGACACACCTGAATAATCCGGATAATCTTCCTAACTCAAGGTCTTAAGTCATACCTGCAAAGTCCCTTTTGCTATGCAAATAACATATTCACAGTTATTGGGGATTAGGATGAGGGAAACTTTGGGGGGGCCACTGTTTTTCCTACTACAGTATTTTATTATAAAACTATATGTATGTATATATATATATATATGTGTGTGTGTGTATATATATGTGTGTGTATATATATATGCATATATATATATTTCTATTAGCCTTGAATGCATTAAGGTCATTAAAGGCAAGAACCATGTCTTACAGATTTTAACATCAGTCCTTAGTACATTACTATGCCTAGCCCATAGTTTGTTCATAATAAATATTTGGTGAATGAACAGTAGAAATATTCTACAATAATTATCTATCAGGCAAAAACAAAATAAACTTAAATGTAACATTGATATTCATTTTATTCTTCCATAAGAACAGTTGTGAACTTGTTTAAATATTTAGAAATCAATTTCAATTCACAGAATGTGGTAGCTCAAATCAATTCCTAAACCATTGTGTTTTTTTGTTGTTAGAGAAGTTGTGGATTTACAGAAAAACATGCATAAAATACAGGTTCCCATATACCACCCTATTATTAACATCTTACATTGGTGTGATATATTTGTTACAATTGATGTGAGTACATTTGAATTACCTAATTCCATCTGTTAACAACCCCATTCCACAAATGGTTACATTCTTTTTTTATTTTAATATTTTTATTGTAAAAATTTAACATACATTCTTGACATATGAACGTTCCATACATGGTATACAATCAATAGCTCACAATATCAACACGTAGTGTGTATTCATCACCATGATCATTTTTGTGAACATTTGCATCACTCCAAATATGTTTACATTCTGAATTACCAGGGATTAGGACTTCAACATATCATTTGGGGAGACACAGTTCAACTGTGCATTATCTTGCTTGATCTCTCCAACAATCTATGAGGAAGCACTATTATTTCCCCCATCAACAGATAAGGAAACTAAGTCTCAGAGGAGTTAAATATCTGGCCAATGACATACCTTAGTAACTGAAAGAGCTGTGTTATGAACCCAGACATTCTTACATCAGAACCCACACCACTAGTCCCCATACTATACTCCTTCCAGTTATTATTATTAATGCATTATTAATATTAATTATAATAATGTCTCATGCTCCTCAGTTTTTAGAAAAGACTGCACTCCAAGTTTAGTCAATCAGAATATTTCATTTCCTTGGGCACAATAATCTCTATAAAAAGAAATGTTATGGAAGCACATTTTCATTTTATACAGAATAAATATATTTAATATAGTAAAATGAACAAGAGCTTTTTATTGTACATCTTTTCTCACAGTTTACAGAAAACTTAAAAGTGAGTTTATTAAGCAGAAAAACTGCTCAAATTTTCATCTCATATAAAATTTTAAATAAGGTAAAGCTATTGGAAGCAGTTTAGTACATTTTCATAGCCCTTTCAGTAGCGATTAGAATTCAGATTCAAATGTGAAAAAAAGACTCCAAGAAAGAATGAAGAGATATGCTTGGCAGAATTGCAATAAGGCAAAGACACATAACACTTCACAAATAAAACAGAGCATCAGCAAAGAAATGCAGATGGCACTTTTTTCCCTTTTCTAACTTTAATCACTGTGTCTCTGTCAAATTTTATTATTTAAATGTGAGACCTCAATGGATGAACGTTATTCAAATACATCTTTTCCTTCATGATTACAGATAGTACTGACAACAACATGCTCACTGAAAAGTGTTCTCACCAAAAATGCTATCATTCTTCTATTGTTCATGATTAAAAATATACATAAAAATAAGGGGGGGTTCTAATTAATTCAAAATCTTGCTTACAAGATAGCCCAAATTAAAAGATAAGAAAGTAAAGTTAACTCTTAAGCAATCATAGCATTTTTCTTTTTGGAGTGCATGGTCCGGGAACCGAACCTGGGTCTCCCGCATGCAAGGCAAGCATTCTACCACTGAATCACCCATGCACCCCAATCATAGTATTTTTAAGAGAAGGATCCTTAAAGATAATAAATCAAGTCTCTTTCTTTAAAAGCAAGGAATAAAGAGGTCAAGTCACACAGTCTAGCAACAAAAAATTCAGGCTTTGGAAATAAATAGATTAAATTCTGTTTTGTTATTATTAGCTGTGTAACCTATGGGAAATTACTTAACCACTGAAACTCAATTTCCCCATCTATAAAAGCCACATAATTATAACTGCACCTCATAGAGTTGTTATGATAATGAAATAAAAGATTTTAAAAGCTTTTAGAACACACATACTAAGCACTCAATATATGGTAACTATTATTATTACTATTATTGTTGGTAGAAATTATAATTTGATTTTTACTTCAATTCTTTTTCTATTGCACCATGCTGTTTGATAATTAATACCCTAGTGATCATCTTTCTCATGGTAATTAAATTCAGCTGCATTTTTCTTCAAGTGTAATGACAATTTAATTGTACAAAAATTGAGGTGGGATTTTCTTCTGGAACATCTTTACCTATGGGATAATCTGTGCACATTAGTATGACAGAAACTCTGTTTATTCACTTTTAGAAGAGCACAAGCTAAATTCTTTGTAGCTGAGTGAGTAATGATTTAACTGTTTTCTCTGGTGCAGTAGCACCTGTTGTTCTATGCACATATTGGCAATCAACTGTTTGTTGATTGGCAGTCTGCCTGTTGTTACCCCACATTTTTCTGCTAGTAGCACCTTGATTCAGCTTTGGGGAAAACATCCCTCACCCACTCTAATTCCATGTGTTTGGGTAAAGATGTCCTCACTCCTTAGTTCCAGGTCTGGCCAATCAGAACATTTCATTTTCTTGCACACAATTAGTTAGGGGAAGAGTATGCAACACAAGATGGTTCTATGGAAGCACCACCCAAGACTTTGGCTACAATTAAAAGAGAAAAACTTTTTTTTTTCCATTGGGATTAGTTTGATAGTAAGTTGTATGGCTTCCTATCACCATGAGGAAAAAACTGACCAAGAATAGAGCCAACATACAGTAAAGCCTAAATGTTATTAACATAAAAAATAATTAATGGGAATTACCAAAGTAAATTTTAGGTGTAACTTTCTAAAAGTTATTAAAAACTACACAAAAATAAAAATACAAGATAAACTGTTATTGTAAATATTCAAACACAAATGAGAACAGTAAAAAATGAGATGCTGATTTCTCCTGGTCACTTTCAGTTGGCCTTCCCTAGCTATCAAATCAGTGCAAGCCTCAAAAGTGAAAGTTCATGAAAATTACAACTAGGAAGGTAAATTTACTACAGTATAAATCTCAAAATGTATACCAAGACAAAAGGGTGATAATTTTGGATAGCACATAGTAGACCTTGAATTCATGTTCATAGAGTGAATGAATAAACAACTTCTAGATCTTCTTCCTGCAACCTTTTCTCCTTCCAGGTTGTTTGTTCAGTTACTCCCATTGATTCTTCTTTACTTCACAGAATGCATTGTAGTCCAACCTACTTCAATTTCTCTCAATCCATTCACCCTCTTTTTTCTTTACTTTCCTCATTCATCTGGAGTTCTATGGTCCAAAATCTTGAACTTCTTTGTCTAATCTGGTGTGCTGGTTTGAAAGGATGTATGCACCCTTGAAATGAATGTTTTAATCAAAATCCCATTTCATAAAGGCAGAATAATCCCTATTCAATACTGTATGTAATTGGATCATCTCCCTGGAGATGTAACCCAATCGAGAGTAGTTGTTAAACTGGATTAGGGGAGATGTGTCTCCACCCATTTGGGTGGGTCTTGATTGGTTTACTGGAGTCCTATAAAAGAGGAAACATTTTGGAGAAAGCTAGCAATTCAGAGAGAGCAGAACAGAATGACATAGCCAGAAGCAGCAGAGTCCACCAGCCAACAACCTTAGGAGATGAAGAAGGACAGTGCTTCCCAGGGAGCTTCATGAAACAGGAAGCCAGGAGAAGAATCTAGCAGATGATGCCATGTTTGCTATGTGCCCTTCCAGATGAGAGAGAAGCCCTGACTGTGATCGTCGTGTGCCTTCTCACTTGAGAGAGAAACCCTGAACTTTATCGGCCTTCTTGAACCATGGTATCTTTCCCTGGATGGATGTCTTTGATTGGACATTTCTATAGACTTGTTTTAATTCGGGTATTTTCTTAACCTTAGAACTGTAAACTAGCAACTTATTTAATTCCTCTTTTAAAAAGCTATTCCATTTCTGGTATATTGCATTCCAGCAGCTAGCAAACTAGAACAGATTTTGGTACCAGGAGTGGGGTGCTGCTGCTGTGGTTTGCAAAAACCAAACGTGTTGGAAAAGCTTTTAAAACAGATAAGGGGAAGATTCTGAAAGAGTTGTGAGAAGCTTGATAGAGAAGGCCTAGAATATTTTGAAGAGACTCTCAGTAGAAATGTGGACTCTAAAGATACCTCTGATCAGGCTCTAGACAGAAATGAGATGTGTGTCATTACAGACTGGAAGGAAAGCAACCCTTGCTTTAAAATGGCAGGTAATCTGGCAAAGTTGACTAGTGGCTTTGGCTGGAGGGCAGATTTTAAAATCCTGGACATTTAGCAGAAGAGATTTCCAAATTAAATGTGAAAAGTGTAGCCTGGTTTTTCCTCACAGCTTATAGTGAAATGTGACAGGAAAGAGATAAGCTGAGAACTGAACTTGGATACAGAGAAACCAGAAAGTGAAGTTCTAGAAAATTCTGGGCTTCCAGGAAGGAGACCCCAGAGAAAAGTGCCCCATGTGAGGATTTGGCCAAATGTGGAACCAGTCAGCCATTTCAGAGAAAGCAAGGATCGGACATGGAGTAACCCAGGAAGGATTTGTGGAAACTCCTTATGTCTGATGGGCATGATCCAAGGCTACTGCATAGAGAGCCAACAAGAGTGCTGTGGGACCTGTATAAAAAGAGCCACTGCCAGTCTGGACTGGGGGTTTCAGAGAAGGGACACAATGCAGGAAAAATAACTTCAGTGCAAAACCATGGAGGCTGAGGTCTGAAGTTAAGAAGCCTCGGGCCAGGAGAGCAGACCCACCCAAGCCTGTGGAGAGGGTGAGTTAAAGGGAGAGGATGGCCTTCCATTCATTGCAGTGGAAGAGTCATGCCGCCTCAGGCCTTGGAGAGGGTGAAGCACATTCCTTGGGGTTTGGGGAGAGCTTGGCTGCCACCACATGGAAAGGTTGAGCATGTGCCCCAGAGATGGCAGAGAGCCCTGGTATAGCCCCAATGCTTGGGGAGGGTGGAGCCAAGGAAAAGGTGGTCTCCCCAATATCCCCCAAGTTTGCATTCAGAGAGAGGCAGGCCTCTGCATAGGCCCTTGGAAAGGGTGGGACTACCACTTTCAGAAGCTCTGAACATAAATGACTCTCAGACTTGCAAATATAATGGATTTTGCCCTGCAGGTTTTTGAAACTGTATGACCAGTAACTCCTGTGTTCCTTACTCCCTATGAGAATAGGTATATGTATCCTATGAATGTTCTTCCTTTGTATGTTGGCAGCAAATGACTTGTCTTGGGTTTTTACAGGTCCAAAGCCAGAGGATAATTTTGCCTTAGAACAGACCATGCTTGTAACTAACTTTGAGATTTTGTACTGGTTTTAACCTTGTATTGTATTTGTAATGTTACTGAAATGGTTTAAGGTTCTCTGGTATTGTTACGGAATGGATGTATTTTGTATACGGGGAAAACGTCTGTTTTAGGGTCCAGAGGGTAGAACGTGCTGGTTTGAAATGACATATGTACCCTAGAAAAGCCATGTTTTAATCCTAATCCCATTTTGTAAAGGCAGCCATTTCTTCTAATCCCTATTCAGTATTGAATGTTTGAAACTGTAATTAGATCATCTCCCTGGAGACGCGAGTTAATCAAGAGTGGCTGTTACACTGGATTAGCTGGAGGCGTGTCTCCACCCATTTGGGTGGGTCTTGATTAGTTTCTGAAATTCTATAAAAGAGGAAATAAATTCTATAAAAGAGGAAACATTTCGGAGAAAGCTAGAGATTCAGAGAGAGCAGAGAAGAACGACATAGCCACAAGAAGCAGAGAGCCTACAAGCCAGTGACGTTTGGAGATGAAGAAGGAAAATGGCTCCTAGGGAGCTTCATGAAACAGGAAGCCAGGAGAGAAACCTAGCAGATGACGCCCTGCTCACCATGTGTCCTTCCAGCCAAGAGTGAAACTGTGACTGTTCACCATGTGCCTTCTCACTTGAGAGAGAAACCCTGAACTTCAGTGGCTTTTTTTTTTATTATGTCACATTATTCCAGCACTTTAGGCACTCTATTCAAGCTATTGTAAGGTTCTTTTTATTTATTTATTTATTTATTTATTATTAATTAAAAAATTAACTAACACAACATTTAGAAATCATTCCATTCTACATATACAATCAATAATTCTTAATATCACATAGATGCATATTCATCATTTCTTAGTACATTTGCATTGATTTAGAAAAAGAAATAGAAAGACAACAGAAAAAGAAATAAAACAATAATAGAGAGAAAAAAAGCAAAAAAAGAAAAAAAGAAAAAAGAAAAAAAAAACCATACTTCAGATGCAGCTTCATTCAGTGTTTTAACATAATTACATTACAATTAGGTAGTATTGTGCTGTCCATTTCGGAGTTTTTGTATCCAGTCTTGCTGCACAGTCTGTATCTCTTCAGCTCCAATTACCCATTATCTTACCCTATTTCTGTCTCCTGATGGTCTCTGTTACCAATGACATATTCCAAGTTTATTCTCTAATGTCGGTTCACATCAGTGGGACCATACGGTATTTGTCCTTTAGTTTTTGGCTAGTCTCACTCAGCATAATGTTCTCTAGGTCCATCCATGTTATTACATACTTCATAAGTTTATTCTGTCTTAAGGCTGCATAATATTCCATCGTATGTATGTACCACAGTTTGTTTAGCCACTCATCTGTTGATGGACATTTTGGCTGTTTCCATCTCTTTGCAATTGTAAATAATGCTGCTATAAACATTGGTGTGCAAATGTCCATTTGGGTCTTTCCCCTTAAGTCCTCTGAGTAGATACCTAGCAATGGTATTGCTGGGTCGTATGGCAATTCTATATTCAGCTTTTTGAGGAACTGCCAAACTGCCTTCCACAGTGGTTGCACCATTTGACATTCCCACCAACAGTGGATAAGTGTGCCTCTTTCTCCGCATCCTCTCCAGCACTTGTCATTTTCTGTTTTGTTGATAATGGCCATTCTGGTGGGTGTGAGATGATATCTCATTGTGGTTTTGATTTGCATTTCTCTAATGGCCAGGGACATTGAGCATCTCTTCATGTGCCTCTTGGCCATCCGTATTTCCTCTTCTGAGAGGTGTCTGTTCAAGTCTTTTTCCCATTTTGTAATTGGGTTGGCTGTCTTTTTGTTGTTGAGTTGGACAATCTCTTTATAAATTCTGGATACTAGACCTTTATCTGATATGTCGTTTCCAAATATTGTCTCCCATTGTGTAGGCTGTCTTTCTACTTTCTTGATGAAGTTCTTTGATGCACAAAAGTGTTTAATTTTGAGGAGTTCCCATTTATTTATTTCCTTCTTCAGTGCTCTTGCTTTAGGTGTAAGATCCATAAGACCGCCTCCAATTGTAAGATTCATAAGATATCTCCCTACATTTTCCTCTAACTGTTCTATGGTCTTAGACCTAATGTTTAGATCTTTGATCCATTTTGAGTTAACTTTTGTGTAGGGTGTGAGATATGGGTCTTCTTTCATTCTTTTGCATATGGATATCCAGTTCTCTAGGCACCATTTATTGAAGAGACTGTTCTGTCCCAGGTGAGTTGGCTTGACTGCCTTATCAAAGATCAAATGTCCATAGATGAGAGGGTCTATATCTGAGCACTCTATTCGATTCCATTGGTCGATATATCTATCTTTATGCCAGTACCATGCTGTTTTGACCACTGTGGCTTCATAATATGCCTTAAAGTCAGGCAGCGTGAGACCTCCAGCTTCGTTTTTTTCCTCAAGATACTTTTAGCAATTCGGGGCACCCTGCCCTTCCAGATAAATTTGCTTATTGGTTTTTCTATTTCTGAAAAATAAGCTGTTGGGATTTTGATTGGTATTGCATTGAATCTGTAAATCAATTTAGGTAGAATTGACATCTTAACTATATTTAGTCTTCCAATCCATGAACATGGTATGCTCTTCCATCTATTTAGGCCTTCTGTGATTTCTTTTAACAGTTCCTTGTAGTTTTCTTTGTATAGGTCTTTTGTCTCTTTAGTTAAATTTATTCCTAAGCATTTTATTCTTTTAGTTGCAACTGTAAATGGAATTCGTTTCTTGATTTCCCCCTCAGCTTGTTCATTGCTAGTGTATAGAAACACTACAGAGTTTTGAATGTTGATCTTGTAACCTGCTACTTTGCTGTACTCATTTATTACCTCTAGCAGTTTTGCTCTGGATTTTTCAGGGTTTTCGACATATAGTATCATATCATCTGCAAACAGTGATAGTTTTACTTCTTCCTTTCCAATTTTGATGCCTTGTATTTCTTTTTCTTGTCTAATTGCTCTGGCTAGAACCTCCAACACGATGTTGAATAATAGTGGTGATAATGGACATCCTTGTCTTGTTCCTGATCTTAGGGGGAAAGTTTTCAATTTTTCCCCATTGAGGATGATATTAGCTGTGGATTTTTCATATATTCCCTCTATCATTTTAAGGAGGTTCCCTTGTATTCCTATCCTTTGAAGTGTTTTCAACAGGAAAGGATGTTGAATCTTGTCAAATGCCTTCTCTGCATCAATTGAGATGATCATGTGATTTTTCTGTTTTGATTTGTTGATATGGTGTATTACGTTAATTGATTTTCTTATGTTGAACCATCCTTGCATACCTGGGATGAATCCTACTTGGTCATGATGTATAATTCTTTTAATGTGTTGCTGGATTCAATTTGCTAGAATTTTGTTGAGGATTTTTGCATCTCTATTCATTAGAGAGATTGGTCTGTAGTTTTCTTTTTTTGTAATATCTTTGCCTGGTTTTGGTATGAGGGTGATGTTGGCTTCATAGAATGAATTAGGTAGCTTTCCCTCCACTTCAATTTTTTTGAAGAGTTTGAGCAGAGTGGGTACTAATTCTTTCTGGAATGTTTGGTAGAATTCACATGTGAAGCCGTCTGGTCCTGGACTTTTCTTTTTGGGAAGCCTTTGAATGACTGATTCAATTTCTTTACTTGTGATTGGTTTGTTGAGGTCATCTATTTCTTCCTGAGTCAAAGTTGGTTGTTCATGCCTTTTTAGGAACTTGTCCATTTCGTCTACATTGTTGTATTTATTAGCATAGAGTTGTTCATAATATCCTGTTATTACCTCCTTTATTTCTGTGAGGTCAGTGGTTATGTCTCCTGGTCCATTTCTGATCTTATTTATTTGCATCCTCTCTCTTCTTCTTTTTGTCAATCTTGCTAAAGGCCCATCAATCTTGTTGA
The DNA here is from genome assembly GCF_023851605.1 of Tamandua tetradactyla. Lineage (NCBI taxonomy): Eukaryota > Metazoa > Chordata > Mammalia > Pilosa > Myrmecophagidae > Tamandua > Tamandua tetradactyla. The sequence goes on from NC_135350.1 coordinate 10,420,429, forward strand.
TTTTCTCATAGAACCAACTTCTGGTCTTACTGATTTTCTCTATTGTTTTCATGTTCTCAATTTCATTTATTTCTGCTCTAATCTTTGTTATTTCTTTCCTTTTGCTTGCTTTGGGGTTAGTTTGCTGTTCTTTCTCCAGTTCTTCCAAGTGGACAGTTAATTCCCGAATTTTTTCCCTTTCTTCTTTTTTGATATAGGGCAATAAATTTCCCTCTTAGCACTGCCTTTGCTGCGTCCCATAGGTTTTGATATGTTGTGTTTTCATTTTCATTCGCCTCGAGATATTTACTAATTTCTCTTGTAATTTCTTCCTTGACCCACTGGTTGTTTAAGAATGTGTTGTTGAGCCTCCATGTATCTGTGAATTTTCTGGCTCTCTGCCTATTATTGATTTCCAACTTCATTTCTTTATGATCTGAGAAAGTGTTGTGTATGATTTCAATCTTTTTAAATTTGTTGAGACTTGCTTTGTGACCCAGCATATGGTCTATCTTTGAGAATGATCCATGAGCACTTGAGAAAAAGGTGTATCCTGCTGTTGTGGGGTGTAATGTCCTATAAATGTCTGTTAAGTCTAGCTCATTTATTGTAATATTCAAATTCTCTGTTTCTTTATTGATCCTCTGTCTAGATGCTCTTTCCATTGATGAGAGTGGGGAATTGAAGTCCCCAACTCTTATGGTAGATGTGTCTATTTCCCTTTTCAGTATTTGTAGTGTATTCCTCATGTATTTTGGGGCATTCTGATTCGGTGCATAAATATTTATGATTGCTATGTCTTCTTGTTTAATTGTTCCTTTTATTAGTAGATAGTATCCTTCTTTGTCTCTTTTAACTGTTTTACATTTGAAGTCTAATTTGTTGGATATTAGTATAGCTACTCCTGCTCTTTTCTGGTGTTATTTGCATGAAATATCTTTTCCCAACCTTTCGCTTTCAACCTATGTTTATCTTTGGGTCTAAGATATGTTTCCTGTAGACAGCATATAGAAGGATCCTGTTTTTTAATCCATTCTGCCAGTCTATCTCTTTTGATTGGGAAATTCAGTCCATTAACATTTAGTGTTATTATTGTTTGGGTAATACTTTCCTCTACCATCTTGTCTTTTGTATTATATATAGCATATCTAATTTTCCTTCTTTCTACACTCTTCTCCACACCTCTCTCTTCTTTCTTTTCAGATCTGACTCTAGTGCTCCCTTTAGTATTTCTTGCAGAGCTGGTCTCTTGGTCACAAATTCTCTCAGTGACTTTTTATCTGAACATGTTTTAATTTCTCCCTCATTTTTGAAGGACAATTTTGCTGGATATAGAAGTCTTGGTTGGCAGTTTTTCTCTTTTAGTAATTTAAATATATCATCCCACTGTCTTCTTGCCTCCATGGTTTCTGCTGAGAAATCTACACATAGTCTTATTGGGTTTCCCTTGTATGTGATGGATTGTTTTTCTCTTGCTGCTTTCAAGATCCTCTCTTTCTCTTTGACCTCTGACATTCCAACTAGTAAGTGTCTTGGAGAACGCCTATTTGGATCTATTCTCTTTGGGGTGCACTGCACTTCTTTGATCTGTAATTTTAGGTCTTTCATAAGAGTTGGGAAATTTTCAGTGATAATTTCTTCCATTAGTTTTTCTCCTCCTTTTCCCTTCTCTTCTCCTTCTGGGACACCCACAACACGTATATTTATGCACTTCATATTATCATTCAATTCCCTGAGCCCCTGCTCAAATTTTTCCATTCTTTTCCCTATAGTTTCTGTTTCTTTTTGGATTTCAGATGTTCCATCCTCCAGTTCACTAATCCTAACCTCTGTCTCTTGAAATCTACCATTGTAGGTTTCCATTGTTTTTTTTTTCATCTCTTCTACTGTATCTTTCATTCCCATAAGTTCTGTGTTTTGTCAGACTTTCCATTTCTTTTTTTTGTTCATCCCTTGCCTTCTTCATGTCCTCCCTCAATTTACTGATTTGGTTTTTGAAGAGGTTTTCCATTTCTGTTCGTATATTCAGAATTAGTTGTCTCAGCTCCTGTATCTCATTTGAACTATTGGTTTGTTCCTTTGACTGGGCCATATCTTCAATTTTCCTGGTGTGATTTGTTATTTTTTGCTGGCGTCTGGACATTTAATCAGATTTCCCTGAGTGTGAGACCCAGCAGGTTGAAAGATTTTCCTGTGAAGTTTCTGGGCTCTGTTTTTTTTATCCTGCCCAGTATGTGGCGCTTGTCTATCTGCGGGTCCCACCAGCAAAAGATGTTGTGGCTCCTTTATTAATGCCACTATTGGTGTTTGGTTGGACCCAGTCCTGCCACTGTCGGAAACTCCCTCCTCTCCCTCCAGGCATCCACCTGTGGGGGAGGGTTGCCGGCCACCAGCCACTGCGGCTTGGGGAACTCGCTGATCCTAGACTTGCCACCAGACTGGCAAGCCGTCTGTGGAGGAGGGGTGCCGGTCGCCTGCTGCTGCGGCTTGTGGAACTCGCTGATCTGAGACTCGCCGCCGGACCGGGAAGCCGCCTGTGGGGGAGGGGCACCGGTCGCCAGCCGCCGCGGCTTGGGGAACTCGCTGATCCGAGACTCGCCGCCGGAGTTTGAGCTATGGCCATTCTAACTTTTTCATGTTGGAAGGGTCTGTCGTTAATATGGGGTAGGGAGATGGAACTATCTGATATTCTAGAGAGGCTGGGTCCTCTAGGTTTCAGGACTTATCTGGTCCAGGGACCCATCTGGAAGTTGTACGTTTCTGGACAGTTACGTTAGTACATGGAGCCCTTGTAGAATCTTACATATTGCCCTAGGTGTTCTTGGCTGGAATGGTCTCAGTTGGGGAGAAATTGGAATTTTAAAGTGGATTTATTATGTAAGAACTGTTCACCCACCCCAAAAGTGTCGAGAGGACATACCTTTTACAACAACTGTGAGAAATACATTTGTGAGAACAGCTCCATCATCCTAGAAGGGCTCTTTGGTCACTCTTCACTGTAGGTCAGATATTACTGTGGGAACTAATGCCACTGAAATTGGATCCTTAAATACAATGTGTATGATTGAATCCCATATTGGCAAGATTAAAATGGTGGCACTAAATCATCAAAGAAAAGGTAGGCATGGCTTCCATAATGGACAGCAGAGTAACAGCAGTAATCAGAATAGTCTGAATCACAGAGATGTAGGTGTTGGCTAGTTGCTCATGGGGTACACAGAAGTGAAACAGATGGGCTATCTACTAAATTCTTACTTGATGCATATAAGCAGAAGAATTCTAATTCAAGTGAACAGAAGTCTACCTTGTATCACAAAAACAGAGTCATGGTGCTTCAATTAATTCAATATGGCACCATTTCCTGAGGTAATCATCTTGTTACCTGATGGTAGACTGATTGCACTGGACCACTTCCATCATGGAAGGGGGAGGTTTTATTCTTACTGGAACAGACACACTAGATATGAATTTGCCTTTCCTACACATAATCCTGTCAAAACTACCATCTCTGAACTTACAGAATTCCTTATCTACCATCATGATATTTCACACAGCTTCTGATCAAGAAATCCACTTCGTAGCAAGTAAAGGCATGAGATTATGAAATTCATAATGGTCTCATCATGTTCCTCTTCATTTTGAGGCAGCTGGATTGATAGGACCATGGAATGGGCTTGTTGAAGACTCAATTATTGGCACCAAATGGGTGGCAACTCCTAGAAGGTTGGGAACTGTTCTCCAGGAGACTGTATATGCTCTAAGTCAGCATCTACTCTATGGTGCTGTTTCTCCCATAGCCAACATTCAGAGGACCAGGTATCAAGGGGTGGAAATGGGAGTGGCCCATTCACTGTTATCCCTAGTTCTCCACTGGAAAAATCCTGCTTCCTCTACCTGCAACCTTATGCTCTGCTGATCCATAGGTATTTGCTCCAAAAGAAGAATTGCTTCCACCAGAAGATACGAGTGCACTGAACTTGAAGTTAAGATTGCTACTGTGCTGGTCTGAAACTGTTATGTCCCCAGAAAAGCCAGGCTCTTTTAATCATAATCCAATCTTGTGGAGGCAGGCCTATTGTTTGGGATGGAAACTTTTGCTTAAGTTGTTTACATGGAGATATGACACACCCAATTGTGGGTGAAAACTTTTGATTAGACTATTTCCATAGAGGTGTGAGCCCCATCCATGCAAGGTGGGTCTTTATTAGTTTTCTGGAGTAAACTAAAAAGGGAAACATTTTGGAGAAAGCTTAGCGGCAGACAATTGAAGATGCCTGGAATGCTGACAGAGATGCTTAGAGAAGCCATATGAAACCAGGACACAAACGCTTGAAGAGAAGAAATCTCTGGCCCAGGGAGATGCTGAGAGATGAAACTCAAGGGTTTTTCCCTGGAGAAGCTACGTGAGCACCCACAGATGATGCTTAGAGAGAAAGCCACTGGAAGCAACGGAACTGGGAACAAGGACCGGAAGATGCCAGCCACACGCCTTTCCACGTAACAGACATTGGCTTTTCTTTGGAATAAAGATATGTTTCTCTGGATGCCTTAATTTGGATGTTATGATACATTACCACATATAAACACAAACATTCTTAGCATATGATCATTCCGTTCTTGTTATATAATCAATAACTCACACTATCATCACATGTTGTTGTGATGTTGTATATTCATCATCACAATCATTTCTTAGAACATCCGCATCAATTCAGAAAAAGCAATAAAAAGAAAACAGAAAAAAATTCATACGTACCATACCCCTTACCTTTCCCCTTCACCGATCACCAGCATTTCATTCTACTAAATTTATTTTAACATTTGTTCCCCCTATTATTCATTTATTTTTAATCCATATGTTTTACTTGTCTGTTGATAAGGCTGACAAAAGGAGCATCAGACACAAGGCTCTCACAACCACACAGTCACACTGCGACAGCCATATCATCATACAATCACCTTCAAGAAACATGGCCACCAGAGCACAGCTCCATATTTTCAGGCAGTTCCCTCCTGCCTCTCCATTATACCTTAACTAAACAGGTGATATCTATTCAGTGCATTAAGAATAACCTCCAGGATAACCTCTTGACTCTTTGGAATCTCTCAGCCATCAACACCTTTTTGTGTCTCATTTTGCTCTTCTCTCTTTTGGTCGAGAAGATTTTCTCAATCCCTTGATGCTGAGTCCCAGCTCATTCTTAGATTTCTGTCCCACACTGCCAGGAAGGTCCACACCCCTGGGAGTCATGTCCTATGTAGAGAGGGGGAGGGCAGTGAGTTTGCTTGCTGTGTTGGCCAAGAGAGAGAGGCCACATCTGAGCAGCAGAAGAGGATCTCTTGGGGATGACTCTTAGGCCTAATTTTAAGTAGGCTTAGCCTATCCTTTGTGGGATTAAGTTTCATATGAACAAACCCCAAGATTGGAGACTCGGCCTATTGCTCTGGCTCTCCCCACTGAGAATATCAAGAAATCTCCACTTGGGGGAGTTGAACTTTCCCCCTTTCTCACCATTTCCCCTAGGGGACTCTGCAAATACTCCCCTATTCATTGTTCCAATTGCTCTGGGACTTATCTGGGCATCACTCTGGACAAACTTACAAAATCTCATGCCCTATGGAAGGTTCCAAGTACTATAGTGCTTGATTAAGCTGTTTCGTTTGGACATTTTTAAGGCCCGAAAACTGTAAACCTGTAACTTAATAGATCCCCTTTGTAATAGCTGATCATCTCTGGTATATTGTATTCCAGCAGCTTAAGCAAACTGGAATACCACCTGACAACTCAGGGCTCTTCATGCCCCTGAATCAACAGGTAATGAAGAGAATGACTTTACTGGCTGGGGTAGCTGATCCTGATTATCAAGGGGAAATAAGATTGCAGCCATAGAACGGAGGTAAAGAAGAGTTTACGTGGACAGTGATATAGTTTTCACAATGAGACTCTGTGAATGTGAAAACCTTATGTCTGATGCTCCTTTTATCAACAGAAGAGTAGAACAAATGGAATAAAAATAAATAATAGGGGGAACAAATGTTAAAATAAATTCAGTTTGAAATAGTGGTAAATGAAAGCGAGGGGTAAGGGGTATGGTACGTATAGTTTTTTTTCTCTGTTATCATTTTATTTCTTTTTCTGTTGTCTTTTTATTCCTTTTTCTAAATCGATGCAAATGTACTAAGAAATGATGAATATGCAACTATGTGATGATATTAAGAATTATTGATTGTATATGTAGAATGGAATGATATCTAAATGTTTTGTTTGTTAATTTTTTTAATCAATAAAAAAAGTTAAAAAAAAAAAAAAGAAGAGTTTACGTGGAATACAGAAGATCTCTTAGGGGTTCTGTGATTAAAGCCAATGGAAAACTGCAACAACCCAATCCAGGCAGAACTAATAAGGGCCCAGAACCTAAAGGAATGAATGTTTGGGTCACCTTACCAGGCAATGAAACAATTACCTGTTTGGGTCACCCTACCAGGCAATGAAACTTTACCAGCTGCTTGCTGAGGGTAAAGGGAATATGAGTGGGTAGTGGAAGACGGCAGTTAGAAATAGAAGCTACTACCACACGACTAGTTGCAGAAATGAGGACTATAATGGTTATGAATTTTTCTCCCTTTTTTTATTTTGAATGTTTGTTTATATATAAAGCAAATTTCTTTTTTTTTTCCCATCTTTACTCTTGTCATATAACATAAATTGTATTAATTTTATGTCTCAGTATTTAAGTTATGGGATATCAAGTTTAAGAGTGACTGTTAAACTGAGGCGGGACAAGATGGTGGCATAGTGAGGTGTGCAATTTAGTTTCTCCTCCAGAGAAACTAGTAAACAGCCAGGAACAGTGTAGAATAACTGCTGGGGGAACATTAGTGACCAAACACATAACATAAACTAGTGTGGACCAGGTGGGGATGGCTGAGATCCCACACAGAACTGTAAGTCCCTGAAGCCACGGAGGCCAGTGCCCCTTCCCCATGGCACAGCAGGTTGGTTTCCCAAGGGGAAAGGAAACAGATTTTACCAGAAGCAAGGAGGTTGGCTCAACGAAGCTCCAATTGTGGAATTAACAAATTCTGACTACTGAAAACAGGTCCCCAGCACAGATAAACCTGGAATAAACAGCAAAAAAACTAGGAGATTCTGCCCTGGCAAAGAGGGGTTGGGGTTGATGGGGAAAAAACCAAAAAAAAACAAAAGACAGAGGCTTTTTGAGTTGCACAGCAAAAAATACTGGAAAAGGGTTGGAACCCAAGAAAATGGGGCCTGGAGATATAGAGCCATGTACCAACTCAAGCTCTTGACTGACAAACCCAAGGAACAGGAGTCTGGCTCTAAAAAGGCTACTTTGTTTTTTTTTTTTAATCCTTAACAGCTCACTAGATAGAACTGGAAGCACCTCAGGCTCCAGCACTGTCCAGGCAAGTGCCGAATTAACCTCGTCTGAGCGACAAAGTAACTAGTCAAATGAAAGGAATTAATTCCCTAAAGGGTGTATCTTTCCCAAGAGAAAGGTGGGGCGCAGTTCAAGTGGAATCCTTTATTCAAGGAATTCAGGTCTCAGGGACTGGAAAACCCAAGCAACTAAAGCCATCATACACCTCACCTCTGTCTCAACCACACCCCTGACAAGTTGTCAAATGTCAGAGAATTTTGAAGGCAGTAAGACAAAAGCAATCTATCACATAAAAGGGAAGCCTAATAAGATGATATGTGGATTTCTCAGCAGAAACCATGGAGACGAAAAGGCAGTGGTATATTTAAGATTCTAAAAGAGAAAAACTGTCAACCAAGGATTTTATATCCAGCTTATGAAGCATGTAATAACATGGATGAACCTAGAGATCATTATGCTGAGTGAGTCTAGCCAAAAACTAAAGGACAAATACTGTATGGTTCCACTGATGTGAACTGACATTCGAGAATAAACTTGGAATATATCATTGGTAACAGAGACCAGCAGGAGTTAGAAACAGGGTAAGATAATGGGTAATTGGAGCTGAAGGGATACAGACTGTGCAACAGGACTAGATACAAAAACTCAAAAATGGACAGCACAATAATACCTAATTGTAATGTAATTATGTTAAAACACTGAATGAAGCTGCATCTGAGCTATAGTTTTTGTTTGTTTGTTTGTGTCTTTTGTTTTTTTTCCTTTTCCTTTTTTTATATATATTTTTTATTTATTATTATTATTATTTTTATTTTTTTCTCTATATTTACATTCTATATCTTTTTCTGTTGTTTTGCTAGTTCTTTTCCTAAATCAATGCAAATGTACTAAGAAATGATGATCATACATCTATGTGATGATATTAAGAATTACTGATTGCATATGTAGAATGGAATGATTTCTAAATGTTGTGTTAATTTCTTGCTTTTTTTAATTAATAAAAAAATGAGGGGGAGATGAAAATATTTTCAGACAAATGATTACTGAGAAAATTTATGACTAAGAAACTGGCTCTGTAAGAAATACTAAAGGGAGCACTACAGGCAGATAGGAAAAGGTAAGAGACAGATCTAGAGAAGAGTGTAGCTATGATACTTTTACCTATCAGTAAAGGTAAAAGAGAAAAAAAATTTAGATATGACATATAAAACCAAAAGATAAGATGGCAGAAGAAAGTACTGACTTTACAGTAATAACATTAAATGTTAATGGATTAAAAACCCTAATTTAAAGACACAGACTGGCAGAATGGCTTAAAAAAACAGGACCCATCTATATGCTGCATATGGGAGACTCATTTTAGAGCCACAAGACTGAAATTCAAAGGTTGGGAAAAATATTAAATGCAAACAACAATCAGAAAAGAGCAGGAGTAGCTATACTAATATCCAACATATTAGATTTCAAATGTAAAACAATTAAGTGGGGCAAAGAAGGACACTATAATAAAAGGAAAAATTCAGGAGGTGGGCAAAATGGCAGCTTAGTGAGGTCTGGAATTTAATTAGTTCTCCAGAGCAGCTAGTAAATAGCCAGGAACAGTACAGAACAACTGCTGTGGTCACATCAGTGACCAGGTGCACAGCATACACCAGTCTTGACAAGCTGGACCAGAACTGGACCAGAATCTCACTCAGAACTGTGAGTTTCCCAAGCCGCAGAGGCCAGGGTCCCTCCCCTATAGGCTGGTTCGCAGAGGGAAAGGAAAGAGACTCTACTAACAGCTAGGAACTGAGCTCAACCAAGCTCCAATTGTGGAATTAATTCACAAATTCTGACTACTAAAAATAGACTCCCAGCTCAGCTAAACCTCTAATAAAAGCTAAACTTACTAGTTTTTACCCTAGCACAGAGGGGGCAGGGCTGACAGGGAAAAGAAAAAAAAAAGGTTTTTTGGATCAGACAGCACAAAGTACTTGAAAAGATCTGGACCCTAAAAAAAGAGGGGGCACACAGGACCTGGAGATACATAGAGCAATGTACCAACTTAAGCTCTTGATTAACAAACCCCAGGAACAGGGGTGTGTGTGTGGGGGGGTGGGATCCTGCTCTGAAAAGGATTTTTTTCTTTGTTTCTAGTGTTTAACTGCTCTCAGGCACCAACTGCCCGAGGTAAGGGTGGAATTCAGCTTGTATGAGGGACAAAGAGGCTGGTCAGGAGAAAGGAGGTAATTCCCTGAGGCTGGGCCTTCCCCAGGAGAGGGGTGGGGCCCAGCTCAGGTGGAATCCCTCACTCAAGGAATTCAGACCCCAGGGACTGCAAAACTGAAGTAATTAAAACCAGCCTACAACCTCTCCTCTGTCTCAACAATGCCCCAAGCAAGGAGGGTCTCCTGAATTAAAGGTACGACATCACTTTATGCTGGAGGGACAAGCACCACATACTGGGCAGGATAGGAAAAAAAAAGAGTCTAGAGGTTTCATAAGAAAGTCTATCAACCTGCTGGGTCTCACCCTCAGGGAAAACAGACACAAGTGACTCTTTCCTCCTGAGAGGAGGCCAGTATGGTCTGGGAAAATCTGACTGGAGTCTATAATACCTAACTAAACCCTCCTAAGGACAAAAATATAAGGCATCATACCAGGCAGGGCAAGAAACAAGAGAACAAGAACTGAAAAATTCTGATCAGCTAAACAAAACCTATGCTAGAGGTCTAGAATAAGCTGAACTGAATGTCAAAGAACAGAAAGAGAACAAAGCCATCTAGCAAGAAAATCCTAGGTAAAAGAGTGAAAACAGTCTCCAGAATAAATTAATTAAGGAAATTAAATGCCTAGACACCAGAAAAACATAACAAATTATACTAGGAAAATTGAAGATAAGGCCCAGTTAAGAGAACAAACCAACAATTCAAATGAGATACAGGAGTTGAAACAATTAATTCAGGATGTTTGAACAGGCATGGAAAATCTCATCAAAAATCAAATCAATGAATTGAGGGAGGATTTAAAGAAGGCAAGGGGTGAATAAAAAAAGAAACTGAAAGTCTAAAAAAACAAATCACAGAATTTATGGGAATAAAAGGCACAGTAGAAGAGATGGAAAAAGTAACGGAAACCTACAATGTTAGATTTCAAGTGGCAGAAGATAGAATTAGTGAACTGGAGAATAGGACATCTTAAACCCAAGAAGGAAAAGAAAATATAGGGAAAAGAATGGAAAAATATGAGCAAGGATTCAAGGAATTGAATGACAATATGAAGTGCACAAATATATGTGTTGTGGATGTCCCAGAAGGAGAAGAGAAGGGAAAAGGAGTAGATAGACTAATGGAGGAAATTGATCATTGAAAATTTCCCAACTCTTAGGAAAGACTTAAAATTATCAATCTAAGAAGTGCAGCACATCCCAAACAGAATAGATCCAAATAGACATATTCCAAGACATTTACTAATCAGAATGTCAGATGTCAAAGAGAAAGAGAGAATTTTGAAAGCAGCAGGAAAAAAGCAATCCATCACATACAATGGAAGCCAAATAAGACTATCTGTAGATTTCTCAGCAGAAACCATGGAGGTGAGAAGACAGTGGTAGATATTTAAGATTCTAAAAGATAAAAACTGCCAACCAAGAATTCTATATCCAGCAAAACTGTCCTCCAAAAATGAGGCAGGGGGTTGGTGAATAGGCCACAGTAGCTCAGCAGGCAGAGTTCTTGTCTGCTATGCCAGAGACCCAGGCTCATTTCCCGGTGCCTGCTCATGCAAAGTAAAAAAAAAAAAAAAAAAGAGGGGTAAATTAAAACACTTTTAGGCAAAAAAATCACTGAGAGAATTTGTGACCAAGAGATGGGCTTTGCAAGAAATACTAAAGGGAGCATGAAAGACAGATAGGAAGACAGCAGAAAGAGAACTGTGGAGAAAAGTGTAGAAATGAAGACTATCAGTAAAGCAAAATGGTAGATGAAAGTACTGCCCTTATAGTACTAACACTAAATGTTACTAGATTAAACTTCCCAATAAAAAGACATGATTGGCAGAATGGATTAAAAAACGGGACCCATCTATATGCTGTCTACAGGAGACACATTTTAGACCCAAGAACATGGAAAACACTGAAAACACTGAAAAAAGAAATAGACACATCTACTATAATAGGTGTAAACTTCAATTCCCCACTCTCGTCAATGGACAGAACATTTAGACAGAGGATCAAGAAGGAAAACAGAATTTGAACAATACAATAGTGAACTAGACTTAGACATTTATACAACATTACACTCCACAAGAGCAGGATACACCTTTTTCTCAAGTATTCATGGATCATTCTCAAGGATAGACCATATGCTGCATCACAAAAGAAGTCTCAATAAATTGCAAAAGACTGAAATTATACAAAACACTCTCTTGGATCATAAAGGAATAAAATTGGAAATCAATAACAGGCAGAGGGCCAGAAAATTCACAAATATATGGAGCCTCAACAACACACTCTTAAACAACCAGTGGATCAAGGAAGAAATTACAAGAGAAATCAGTGCATATCTCGAGGTAAATGAAAATGAAAACACAACATATCATAATTTATGGGCTGCAGCAAAGGCAGTGCTAAGAAGGAAATCTATTGCCCTAAATGCCTATATCAAAAAAGAAGAGCAAAAATCCAGGAATTAACTGTTCACTTCAACGAACTAGAGAAAGAACAGCAAAGTAACCCCAAAGTAGCCAAAGGAAAGAAATAAAGATTAGAGCAGATATAAATGAAATTGAGAACATGAAAACAATTGAGAAAATCAACAAAACCAGAAGTTGGCTCTATGAGAAAATCAAAAAAATTAATGAACCCTTAGCAAGGTTAACAAAAAGAAGAAGAGAGAGAATGTAAATAAATAAAATCAGAAATGGAAGAGAAAACATAACTACCAACCCCGCAGAAATAAAGGAGGCAATGAGAGGATACAACAACTCTATGCTAATAAACAAGACAACATAGATGAAATGGACAACTTCCTAGAAAGGCATCAACAAACAACACTGACTCAAGAAGAAATATATGACCTCAACAAACCAATCACAAGTAAAGAAATTGAATCAGTCATTAAGAAGCTCCACAAAAAGCAAAGTGCAGGACCAGATGGCTTCACATGTAAATTCTACCAAGTATTCAGGAAAGAATTACTACCACTGCTGCTTAAACTCTTCAAAAAAAATTGAGGAGGAGGGAAGGCTACCTAACTCATTCTATGAAGCCAACATCACCCTCATAACAAAGCCAGACAAAGATATTACAAGAAAAGAAAATTACAGACCAAACTCTCTAATGAATACAGATGCAAAAATCCTCAAGAAAATTCTTGCAAATTGAATCCAGCAGCACATTAAAAGAATTATACACCATGACCAAGTAGGATTCATCCCAGGTACACAAGGATGGTTCAACATAAGAAAATCAATTAATGTAATACACCATATCAACAAATTAAAACAGAAAAACTATGTCATCATCTTGATTGATGCAGAAAAGGCATTTGACAAAATTCAACATCCTTTCTTGTTGAAAACATTTCAAAGGATAGGAAAAGAAGGGAACTTCCAACATGATAAAGGGAATACGTGAAAAATCCACAGTTAACATCATTCTCAATGGGAAAAAACTGAACTTTCCCCTTAAGATCAGGAACAAGAAAAAGATGTCCACTGTCACCACTGTTATTCAACATTGTGTTGGAAGTTCTAGAAAGAAAAAGAAATGAAAGGCATCAAGATTGGAAAGGAAGAAATAAAACTCTCATTGTTTGCAGATGATATGATACTATATGTTGAAAACAATGAAAAATCCACAGCAAAACTACTACAGCTAATAAATGAGTACAGCAAAGTGTCAGGTTACAAGGTCAACACTCAAAAATCTTTAGTGTTTCTATATACTAGTAATGAGCAATCTAACGGGGAAATCAAGAAAAAAATTCCATTTACAATAACTACCAAAAGAATAAAATATTTAGGAATAAATTTAACTAAGTATACAGAAGACCTATACAAAGAAAACCAAAAGAAATTGCTAAAAGAAATAACAGAAGACCTAAATAAATGGATTGGAAGACTGTGTTCATGGATTGGAAGACTAAATATAGTTAAGATGTCAATTCTACCTAAATTGATTTATAGATTCAATGCAATCCCAATAAAATCCCAAAAACTTACCTTGCAGAAATAGAAAAACCAATAACCAAATTCATTTGGAAGGGCAGGGTGCCATGAATAGCTAAAAATATCCTGAAAAAAAAAAATGAAGTCAGAGGTCTCACACTACCTGACTTCAAGGTGTATTATGAAGCTACAGTGTTCAAAACAGCATGGTACTGGCATAAAGATAGATGTCTCTGACCAATGGAATCGAATAGAGTGTTCATATATAAACCCTCTCATCTATAGACAATTGATCTTTGATAAGGCAGTCAAGCCAACGCACCTGGGAGAGAGCAATCTCTTCAATATAAGGTGCTTGGAGAACTGGATATCCTACATACAAAAGAATGAAAGAGGATCCATATCTCACACTGCATACAAAAATTAACTCAAAATGGATCAAAGACCTAAACATTAGACCTAAGGCCACAAAACTTTTAGATGAAAATGTAGGAAAATATCTTATTAAACTGGTAATAAGAGGTGGTTTCCTAGATCCTACACCCAAAGCATGAGCATTGAAGAAAAGAAATAGGAACTCTTCAGAACTAACACTGTTGTGCATCAAAGAACTTTGTCAAGAAAGTAAAAAGACAGCCTACACAATGGGAGAAAATATTTGGAAAGGACATATCAGATAAAGGTCTAGTAACCAGAATATATAAAGAGATTATTCAACACAACAACAAAAAGACAAACAACCCAATTATAAAATGGGCAAAAGACATGAACAGACAATTCTCAGAAGAGGAACTACAAATGGCTACAAGGCACATGAAAAGATGCTCAGCTTCCCTGACTATTAGGGAAATGAAAATCAAAACCAAAATGAGATATCACACCCTACCAGAATGGCCACTATTAATAAAACAAAAAATGACAAGTGCTGCAAAGGATGTGGAGAAAGAGGTACACTTACCCACTACTGGTGGGTATGTAAAATGATACAACTGCTGTGGAAGGCAGTTTGGTGGTTCTTCAGGAAGCTAAGTACAGAATTGCCATATGATCCAGCAACCCCATTAGTAGGTATATATTCAGAGGAACTGAAGGCAAGGACACAAATGGACATTTGCCTATTGATATTTACAGCAGCATTATTTACAATTGCCAAGAGATGGAAACAGCCCAGATGTCCATCAACAGATGAGTGGCTAAACAAGCTGTGGTATATATATATACAATCGAATATTAAGCAGCAGTAAGACAGAATAAAATCATGAAGCATGTAACATGGATGGACATGTTGCTGAGTGAGGACATTATGCTGAGTGAGATTAGCCAGAAACAAAAGGACAAATACTGTATGGTCTCATTGATATGAACTAAGATTGATGAATGAACTTAGAGAATTTCAGTTAAGAACAGAGGTCATCAGGAGATAGAAATAGGGTAGAGATTGGGTAATCAGAGCCGAAGGGATACAGATTGTGCAACAGAATTGATTGTAAAAATTCAGAAATGGATATCACAATACTACCTGGTTGTAGTACAATAATGTAAGTATACTAAATAAAGCTGAATGTGAGAATGATAGAGGAAGGAGGGCTGGGGGCACATATGAAACCAGAAGGAAAGATAGACAATAAAGATTGAGATGGTATACTCTAGGCATTCCTAGAGTATACAATGATGGTGATTAAATGTACAAATAAAACATTTTGCATGAAGGGGAACAAATGAATGTCAATAAAGAAAAAAATGTTTATTTGGTACAAAATTTATATTTTGACTACTGCACTTCCTAATATAAGTTACACGGACAGGTTAATTGAATACAATAATTACATGGAATCTTGACGAGGGCATGAGATTTTGTAGGTTTGTCCAGTGTGATGCCCCAATAAATCACAGAGTGATCTGAACAGTGACTGAGGAAGTATTTGCAAAGTCCCCTTGGGGGAAACTGAACTTTCCCATTTGGAGAATTTCTGATATTCTCACAAGCAGTGGGGACAATCAAATCAATAGGCCAAGCACTCAATCTTGGCATTTGTTCATATGGAACTTATCACAGCAAAAGATAGGTTAAGCCTACTTAAAATTAGGCCTAAGAGTCACCCCCAGAGAACCTCTTTTGTTGCTCAGATGTGGCCTATCTCTCTCTCAACCAAGATAGCAAGCAAAAATTCACTGCCCTCCCCCTCCCAGGTGGAATATTATTCCTAAGGGTATAAACCTCCCTGGCAACATGGGACAGAAATCCTAGAATGAGCTGGGACTCAACATCAAGATGGATAAAACCTTCTTGATTGAACGGGGGAAAGAAAGAAATGAAACAAAATAAAGTGTCAGTGGCTGAGAGATTCGAACAGAGTTAAGAGGTTATCCCCTTTAGAGAGGCTAGAAAGAGGTGCCTCAAACTGTAAATATGTGTTCAGTAGCCATGTTTCTTGAAGAAGAATGTATAACAACATAGCTTTTGCAATGTGACTATGTGATTGTGAAAACCTTGTGCTTGATTGTTCCTTTTTGTTTCACATGGGCAGGCACCAAGAATCAAACCTGGGTCTCTGGCATGGCAGGCAAGAATTCTGCTACAGAGCCACCATTGCACCACCCTGATGCTCCTTTTATCTAAGGTATAGATAGATAAGTAAAAAATATGTATTAAAAATAAATAAATAACAGAGGAAACAAATGATAAAACAAATTGAGTAGACTGAAATACTAGTTATCAGTGAAAGGGAGTGGTAAAGGGTATAGAAAAAAAGTAGGGGAACAAAGGTTAAAATATATTGGGTAGATGGAAATAATAGTGGTCAACGAGAGGGAAGGGTAAGGGGTATGGTTTGTATGAGTTTTTTCTTTTTTCTTTTTATTTATTTTTCTGGAGTGGTAAAAATATTCTAAAAAATAATCATGGTGATGAATATACTACTGTGTGATGATATTGTGAGCCACTGATTGTATACATGTATGGAATGTTTGTATTAAGAATGTTCGTGTTTGTATGTCATTTTAGTTTGTCAATTAAAACAAAATAAAATAAAAAAAATAAAAGAAACAATTCAACAAGAAGACATAAGAATTATAAATATTTATGCACTGAGCCAGAGTGCTCAAAAATACATGAAGGAAACACTGACAACAATGAAGGAAGAAACTGACACCTCTACCATAATAGTTGGAGACTTTAATTCCCTGCTTTCATCTATGAATAGATCCTCTAGACAGAGGATCATTAAAAAAGCAGAGAATTTGAGTAATATGATTAAGTGAACTAGACTTAATCAGACATTTACAGAACATTATACCCCACAACAGAAGGATACACATTTTTCTCATGTGCTCATGGATCATTATCAAGGAAAGACTATGCTGGGTCACAAAGCAATTCTCAATAAATTAAAAAAGAGAGAAATCACACAAAACACTTTCTTGGCTCATAATGGAATGAACTTAGAAATCAATAACAAGTAGAGAGCCAGAAAATTCACAAATATATGGAAGCTAAACAACATACTCTTAAACAAGGAAGGAATTACAAGGTCAAGGAAGAAATTACAAGAGAAATCAGTAAATATCTTGATGGAAAAGAAAAGGAAAACACAACATATCAAAGTTTATGGGATGCACCAAAGGTACTGCTAAAAGGAAAATTTATTGCCTCAAGTGCCTCTATTAAAAAAAAAAGGAGAAAGAACAAAATTAGAGGAATTAAATGTTCACTTGGAAGAACTAGAGACAGAACAGCAAACTAACCCCAAAACAAACAAAAATAGATGACCTCAACAAACCAATCACAAGTAAAGAGGTTGAAGTAAAGAGTCATCAAAAAGCTGCCAAAAAAGAAAAGTTCAGGACCAGATGGCTTCACATGTGAACTCTACCAAGTATTAAGAAAGAATTAATACCACTGCTGCTCAAACTCTTCAAAAATACTGAAGGGGAGGGAAGGCTACCTGACTTATTCAATGAAGCCAACATCACTCTCATACCAAAGCCAGACAAAGATATTACAAGAAAAGAAAATTACATATAATATCTTTAATGAATTAAGATGCAGAAACCCCCAACAAAATATTTGTAAATAGAATCCAACAGCACATTAAAAGTATTATACACCAACCAAATGGGATTTATTCCAGGTATGCAAGGATGGTTCAACTTTAGAAAATCAATTAATGTACTATATCAACACACAAAAGCGGGAAAACCACATAATCATCTCGATTGATGCAGAAAAGGCATTTGACAAAATTTAATATCCTTTCTTGATGAAAACACTTAAGTCAAAGGATAGGAATAGAAGGGAACTTCCCCAACATGATAAAGGATATATATGAAAAACCTACAGCTGACATCAACCTCAATAGGGAAAGACCAAAAGTTTTCCCTCTAAGATCAGGAACAAGACAAGGATGCCCACTGTCACCACTGCTATTCAAACACTGTGATGGAAGTTCTAGCCAGAGCAATTAGACAAGAAAAAGAAATAAAAGGCATCTAAATTGGAAAAGAAGGAATAAAACTCTCATTGTTTGCAGATGACATGATACTATATGTTGAAAATCTTGAAAAACCCATAGCAAAGCTGTCAGAGCTAATAAATGAGTACAGCAAAGTGGGAGGCTACAAGATCAACTCCCCCAAATCAGTAGTGTTTCCATACACTAGAGATAAGCAATATGAGGAGGGAACCAAGAAAAAATTGTATTTACAATAGCAACCAAAAGAATAAAATATTTAGGAATAAATTTAAACAAGGACACAAAAGACCTCTACACAGAAAATTGTAAGAAATTGATAAAAGAAATCATGGAAGACATAAATAAATGGAAAGGCATACCATGTTCATGGATTGGAAGACTAAATATAGTTAAGCTGTCAATTCTACCCAAATTGGCTTATAGATTCAATGCAATATCAATTAAAATTCCAAAAACTTTCTATGCAGAAATAGAAAAGCTAATAACAAAATTTATTTTGAAGGGCCCCAAATACCTAAAAATATCTTGAGAAAGTAAAGTGAAGTGGGAGGTCTCCCAATACCTGACTTTAAAGCACATTATGAAGCTATATGTAATATAGTGGTTAACCACTACAAAGCTATAGTAGTTAAGACAGCATGGTACTGGCATAAAGATAGATACACTGACTAATGGAATAAAATTGAATGTTCATAAATAGATGCTCTCATCCATGGACAATTTATCTTTGATAAGGTGGTCGAGCCAACCAACCTGGGACAGAGCAGCCTCTTCAATAAATAGCGCTTGGAGAACTGGATATCCATATGCAGAACAATGAAAGAGGATTCATATCTCACACCCTATACAAAAATTAACTCAAAATGGATCAAAGACCTAAACATTAGAGCTAAGATCATAAAAGCTTTAGAAGAAAATGTCAGGAAAACCTTATAAATTTGGTAATAGGAGACAGTTTCTTAGACCTTACACCCAAAGCACAAGTATTGAAAAAATAAATAGACAAATGAGATCTCCTCAAAACTAAACATTTTTGTATGTCAAAAAATTTTGTCAGGAAAGTAAAAAAAGGTAGCCTACACAATGGGAGTCAATAATTGGAAATCATATATCTGATAAGGGTCTAGAATCCAGAATATATAAAGAGATTACTCAACTCAACAACAAAAAGACAAACAATTCAATTAAACAATGGGCAAAAGACACAAACAGACACTTCTCGGAAGAGGAAATACAAATGGCTGAAAGGCACAATGAAAGATGCTCAACTTCCCTGGCTATTAGGGAAATGCAAATCAAAACTACAATGAGTTATCATCTGACACCATTAGAATGGCCATTATCAAAAAACAGAAAACAGGGTCATGGTGGTAAAGTACTTGGCCTCCATGCTGGAGATCTGGGTTTGGTTCTTGTGCCTGCCCATGCAAAAAAAAAAAAAAAAGATAAATAAAATAAATAATAAAAATTAAAAAAAAAACAAACAGAAAACAGCAAATGTTGGAGAGGATGTGGAGAAAGAGGCACATTTATCCACTGTTGGTGGGAATGTAAAATGGTACAACTGCTCTAGAAGGCAGTTTAGCAGTTTCTCAGGAAGCTAAGTATAGAACTGCCATATGATCCAGCAATCCTATTAGTAGGTATATATTCAGAGGAACTGAAGGCAAGAACACAATGGACATTTGCCTACCGGTATTTACAGCAGCATTATTTACAATTGCTAAGACATGGAAACAGCCCAAATGTCCATTAACGGATGAGTCTCTAAATAAGCTGTGGCATATATATACGATGGAATATTATACAGCTGTAAGAGAGAATAAAGTCATGAAGCATGTAACAACATGGATGAACCTTGAGTACATTATGCTGAATGAAATTAGCCAGAAATTAAAGGACAAATACCGTGTGGTCTCAAAAATATGAACAAACATTAATGAATGAAATCTGAGAGGTGAAGTTATAAACCCAGGTTATCATAAGATAGAAATAGGGTAGCAACTGGGTATTTGGTGCTAAAGAAATACAGATTGTGCAACAGGACTGACTGCAAAAATTCAGAAATGGGTAGCAAAATACTACCTGACTGTAGCAAAATATTGTAAGTAGACTGAATGAAGCTGAATGTGAGTATGATTGAGGGAGAAGGGCTGGGTGTACATATGAAACAAGATGCAAAGATAGAGGATAAAGACTGAGACAGTATAACTTAGGAATGTTTAGAGTGGAGAGTGATGGTAATTAAATGTACAAATAAAAAAAATGTTTTTGCTCGAGGGAGAACAAATGAATGTCAACATTGCAAAGTGCTGAAAATGGATGGTATACAGGAAAAAGTACAATCAATGAAAGTGAGGGTCTATAGTCAACAATAACATTGTAATATGCTTCCAGTGAGTATAACAAAGGCATTATGCCAAAACTAAATGTCAGCAAGTGGAGGGCATGGGGGAAGGGTATATATTCTTTGTGGAAGAAAAACAAATGTCTTCATATAGATTATGGTAGTGAAGACATGTCTATATACTTAGGTTGGATTATATGATGTGTGAATAAAACTGTTTAAAAATGAACAGAGAGAAACACGTACTAGAGAAAATGTAGAGAAACAGATTTACCTCCTCACTGTCAGCAGGGAAACTGAGAGATGCAGCCCCTTGGAGGGCAGAGTGCTGGTTCCACAGGAGGCTAGGAGTAGGGTTGCCCTATGATCCTGAAATCCCGTGTTCAGTATATACCTGGAGGAATTGAGTGCGGGGACACAAATGGACAACTGTACACTGGTGTTTATGGCAGCAATGTTCATGATTCACAATGGATAGAGAAGGTCTAAGGGTACAATGACTGAGGGAGGGAAGGGGGAACTATGGTGTATACATACAACAGACTACTGAGTGGCCGCAAGAAGGAATGAAGTTGTGAGCATGCAACTAGGTGAACGAACCTTAAGGAGTGTATGTTGAATGAAATGTCAGAACCAAAAAGACAAATATTATCATGGCTCACTCATAGGGACTAATTATAATATAAAACTTGGGTGAACTGAAGTCGAGAGCATGGGTTATAAGGCTGGGGCCTATTGTAAAGGGTCCTAGATTGTAAGCTCTTACAACAGTCACATATATACAAGATTTGGAATAGTTATTTCTAAATTCTGAGACCCTCAGCTGTTTGTAGACAACCTGGTTATTTCCAGAAACTTCAGGTATTTATGTGATACCTGAGACTCACAGCTTAAGTTATGAAAGTCAACAGTACCCCATACAGGAACTGTTTAAAAAGTTGAAAGAGGGATCAGACTTCAACTTGAGATATAATGGAAGGTGATCTGGATAGAACCAAGGTAAATCTGTATATAAGGCAAAGGATGATATTTACACTTTAAAACTTCAACTTCTGTGTGAGACCAAAGGAAGAAACGTTATTTGGCACAAAATATATATTTTGGGTAGCCCGTTAGCTAAAATAACCTGAATGGCCAGTTTAGTTGAACACTGTAAGTATGTGGAATTTTGAATAGGGCATGAGATTTTGTTGGTTTGTCCAGGTTACTGTGATGCTCTGATCTATCCCAGAGTAAACTGGGCAGTGAATAAAGAAGTATTTGCAAATTCCCCCTTGGGGGGGCTGGGCAGAAAGGAGAAAATATTCAATTTCCCTGTTTGTAGAATCTCTGCTATTCTCACAAGCAGTAGGGACAACCAGATCAATAGGCTGAGCCCTCAATCTTGAGGTTTGCCCCTATGAAACTTTTTCCTGCTAAGCCTACTTAAAATCAGACCTAAGAGTCACCCCCAGAGAACTTCTTTTGTTGCTCAGATGTGGCCTCTTTGTCTAAGCCAATCTGCTGGTGAACTCACTGCCCTCTATCCTGCATGGGACATGATTCCCAAGGGTGTAAATCTCCCTGGCAATGTGGGAGAGAAGTACAGGGATGAGCAGAGACCTCGGCTTCAAGGGATTGAGAAAGCCTTCTTGACCAAATGGGGAAGAGAGAAATGAGACAAAACAAACTTTCAGTGGCTGAGTGATTTCAGAGGTGAAAGGTTACCCTGGAGGTTCTTCTTATGCATTATATAGATATTCCTTTTTAGTTTATGGTGTAGTGAAGTTGCTGGAGGGAAGTACCTACAACTGTTGGGCTGTGTTCCAGTAGCTGTGATTCTTGAAGATGATTGTATAAAAGATATAACTTTTACAATGTGAATGTGTGGTTGTGAAAACCTTGTGTCTGATGCTCCTTTTATCCAGGGTATGGACAGATGAGTAAAAAAATATGGATTAAAAAATAAATAACAGAGGGATGTATGTCTAGGGTTCTCTAGAGAAACAGAATCAGCAGTAGTTATCCATAGATACAAAATTTATAAAAGTGTCTCATGTAATCAAGGGAATATAGAGTTCAAGGTCTGTAGAGCAGGCTGCAAGCTGGCAACTCTGAGGAAGCTCCTCAGTGAATTGCTCAGGAGAGGCTGGTTGGACAACCATGGGAATGTAAGGGTCCAAGGTTCTTAGGACAGTCTGTGAGTTCTGCTGGCGAATGTGATGAAAGGTCTGGAAGCACTCCACAGGAGAGGTTCGCCAGCTGAATTAGGAAGAAGACTGTCTCTTCTGAATCCTCCTTAAAAGGCTTCCAGTAATTAGATTAAGTGCCACTCACTACAGAAGACACTCTCCTTAGTTGATTACAAATGAAATCAGCTATGGATGCAGTTGATGTAATCATGATTTAAGTCCATGAAATGTTCTCATAGCAACAGATGGGCCAGCACTTGCCCAGCCAGACAAAACAGGTACCACCTCCTGGCCAAGTTGGCACATGAACCTGACCATGACAGGAGATAAGGGGAAAACAAGTTGGGGAGATGGAAATACTAGTGGTCAATGAGAGGGAGAGGTAAAGGGTATGGTATGTATAAGTTTTTTCTTATTATTTATTTTTCTGGAGTGATGCAAATGTTCTAAAAAATGTCCACAGTGATGAATACATAACTATGTGATGATATTGTGAGCCATTGATTGTATACCATTATGACCTGTATATGTGTGAAGATCCGTGAATAAAAATTTTTTTTTAAAAAAAGGAGTGAAATGTTACTCCTGGAGTTGCATCCGCTTATGGGGAAAGGGTTAGTGATTTTACAGTTGTACACAGGGCAGTTGAATTATATTAGGTGAAAGTATGACTATGTTATTAACTTCATTTAGAGATTAAGCATGGTTTAAGGAGATGTGTATGGGTGCTAAGTTGACAAGGGATACTTGACTGTGATAGTTAATTTCAAGTATCAACTTAGTTAGGTTATGGTGTTCATTTGTTTGGCCAAGTACTGGCCTGACTGTTACTGTGAGGTTATTTTGTAGATTTAAGTCATCAGTCAGTTGATTGCAGCTATGGAAGAGTACATGTACCATCAACAAAGAGGACTATCTTCAGAAAGGAGAGTAGTTTCATTCAATCTGTTTAAGGCCTTAAAGGGAGATGAGCTCAGCAGCCACCTTCTCCAGGAAAATTCATCATCACCTTCCTCAGAGTTTCCAACTTGCAGCCTGTCCTATGTAATTGGAACTAGCCAATCTCCATGGTTGCGTGACACATTCCTCTAATAAATCTCTTGATTAGTTCTCAATTCTGTTTCTTTGGAGAACCCTGACTAATACACTGCCCAACCTTTGTCCCAGATGGAGACACTATGTCTATCTTCCAAGGCTGCTCCTTAACAAGCATCCTTGAGAAAGAGTACTAAGCAAAAGCTCTCAGGGTATTTTCTAACAGTATGTACAGGAATGCAAGAAACCCATGGGGAATTGTTTCTCAACAATCTTCCATTCACAGCTCTACTTACACCAATCTGGCTTCATTAGACCACCACCAAAACAGTCCTTGATCAGGTTGCCAATAAAACTGCCATATCAATAAATTATATATTTTCCAGTCTTTATTTTACTTGACCACTAAACTGCACTCATAACTAATGACCACTTTTTCTTCTCTTTTAAATTTTATGTCAAATTCTCCTGGTTCTATTTTCATTCCTCTGGCTCCTTCTTCTCAGTTTCCTTTGTGTGCTCATCCATTCTTTTTTAAAATGCTAATTGAAAAATAAGCTACTCTAACCCAGGGTTGACCCTAGGTTAATAATATTTAAAATAATACCACAGTCAACCCTGGCAGTCTAAAAACTGCATACAGGCCCAAGGCTGCACTGTGTCAAGTGTGATCAGATTGGGAGCCTCTAAGCTACTAGTTTCTAGCTGAACATAGGGCAAAGAAGTAAACCCCTGAACTGAGATAGTAGTCTTCAAGCCACAGAGGCAGTCAATGGTAAAGGGTAAAAATCTAAGTGGCTAATGAGGTTTAAATACAACCTTTCTCTACTAAGTGGCTAATGCTAACCCAGGGGCAAGCCCTAGGTAGTCAAGCTAAAAAGATGGAAACAAGGGGAGAAAATTATGAGCAGGAATATCATAGGCTGTGCACTGCAGGAAAATATACTTTGCAGAATTCGTTCAGCCAAATCACTAAACATATAAACAATCTAGCAAAAAGAATCATCACTGCAGAGAACCGGGAGGGATGGTGGGATCAATATACAGTGTTTTTACAATATACTATTTAAAAATGTCCAGTTATCAATGAAAATTTTTGAGGCCATGGAAAGAAACAGGAATATATGATACATACTCAGGGAAAAAAACAGGCAATAGAAACTCCCTTTGAAGGGGCCCAGACAGTAGACATAGCAGACAAAGACTTCAAAGTAGCTATTATAAATATATTCAAAGAACTAAAGGCAACCATGCTTAAAATTTGAAAGGGAAATTAGATGATACTGACTCATCAAATAGAGAATATAAAAGAATAAATGTTTTCTAATGTAAACTGTGCTGGTTTGAAGCTGTTATGTACCCCATAAAAAGCCATGTTCTTTAAGTCCATCCCTGAGGTAGGAGACTTATTATTGGGTGGAACTTTTTTGATTAGGTTGTTTACATGGAGATGTAACCCAGCCCATTCAAGGTGGGTCTTAATCTCCTTGCTGAAGACCTCTATGAGAGGATAAAAGACAAATGAAACAGCTCAGAGAAGCTGAGAGAGAAATGGCCAGAGACATTTGGAGACAGCCACTGAAACCAGAAATCAGGAGAGAAGGACCAGCAGACATTGCCACGTGCCTTCCCATGTGACAGAGGAACCCTGGTGTCAGCAGTCTTTCCTCAGATAAGGCATCTTCCTCTTGATGCCTTAATTTGGACATTTTCATGACCTCTGAACTGTAACCTGTAAAAAATAAAACCCCATTGAGAAAGCCAACCCATTTCTAGTATATTGCATTCCAGCAGCTTTAGCAAGCTGAAACAGAAATTCTGGAGATGAAATGTACAACAACCAAACTGGAAATTCACTAGAGGGGCTCAACAACAGATTTGAGCTGGGAGAAGAAAAAAATCAGCAAACTTGAAGACAGATCAATAGAAATTATGAAATCTGAAGAACAGAGAGAAGAAAAAAGAACAGCACTTCAGAGACTTGTTGGACATGATAAAGTTCATCAACATAGAAATAATGGGAGTACCAGAAAGAGAGAAATGAGAGTGAAAAAGGGACAGAAAACATACTCTAAGATAAAATGGCTGAAAACTTTCCAAATTTTTTGAAAAACATAATCTACAAACCCAGGAAATTCAGTGAAATCCAAGTACAATAAACACAAATAGATTACATCCAAATACATCATCACCAAATGTTGAAAGACAAAGAGAAAATACTGAAAGCAGCAAGGGAAGAACATTCATCCTATACGAGGTAAGCCAATAAGATTAAAAGCTAACTTTTCATCAGAAACATGGAGGCCAGAAGGCAATGGGAAAGCATATTTGAAGTGCTGAAATAAAAACTTGACTGTAAGAATCTTATAGCCAGCAAAATTATTTTTCAAAACTGATGGTAAAAAAAAAGACATTTCTAGTTAAGCAAAAATAAGTAATATTATTTTCCATCACCTGTCTTCCAAGCACTACTAAAGGAAGTTCTTGAGGATGAAAGCAGGTAACATCGGACAGTAATACGAATATAAATCCACATACAAAAAACAAAGAGCACCAGTAAAGGTAATTATATAAATAATTACAAAAAAGAGTATAATCGCATATATCATCTTTTGACTGATTTTAAAACAATTACATAAAACATTATGTATGTAATCGTATTGTTGAAACTTTAGCATACTGAAATGTAATATATTTGACAATATCAGCACAAAGGAGGCAGGTAAGAATCAAGTTGTATTGGTGTAAAAAATTGAGAGCAGATGATAATTCAAATCCACAGGTTGGAATGAAAAGAACCAGATAGAGTAAATAGGAAGGTTAATATAAATAATTCAATACATATATACTTAAGCTCCTTTCTTCTCTCGGTCTCTTTTAAAAACATATTTTATAAATTAATAATTATAACAATATATTTTGGAGTTTGTAACACACATATACATAATTTGTTTAACAATAATAGCATCAAAATGGGGGTGAGAGTAGGAAGGGAATGGCACAATAAAGGAGTAAAGTCTCTACATTTCACTGTAATTTATTATGTTTATTTTTCATATGTCCTGTGATGGTTAAATTCTGTGTAAAAAAGTTCAATTTCTAAGGACCCATTTAATCAGATCGTTCTTCTACTAACATTTTAAACAAAAAAATCTGTAAATGAATAAAAAACAATGACTTCCTTTTTCTCCTTCCTTGCTATCCTCATTAAATAAGTAGTTTTCTTTTTTTTTGCTCAGGAGAGTCTATCAAGTACTTCAGCTGGTAATTAACTCATATTTTTTCATTAAGTCCAAGGCAAGTTGAATTTGGAAATCCATGCTTCAGAATAGTGCTGTTTTTCTCTTACTTTCAATACATCAAATGTCACACACATATTTGTCTTTAAACAGTTTTTTTGGCACAATTAAAATACTTTTTATCATTCTCATTGCTTTGGGGAAAAACACAAAATTTTATATCAATATTTACAATTCTCTACAAAAGTTCTTTAAAAATGCAGAAATGTTGTCAGAGTAAATCAAGAATGATCTGTGAATATTAAAGCCATCTCCTTTGTACTCCCCACTTTAAATTACTGGAAGCCTAGAAGGAAAAAAATAAAGGAACCAAAAAACCAAACATGCTAACACACATTAGGACAAATAAAACTACTTTAAGCTATCATTAATATTCAATATAACATCTATAATTATTTTATTGCAGAAACATCTTTACTTTATAGAACGAATTCAACTGAACAAAGTTTTTCTGATCCCTATAATGCATTAGATAATTAAGATAATATCCTTAACTTTAAGACACTAACAATCTAGTATGGAGGTTAAAACAACTTCAATACAAATAAGTAATTTTAAGGTAGAATGTGGTAAGTTTGTAAGAATGACAAAATGCCCACCATTTAGCTAAAAAAAGAAGTTGATTTAATAGAGTGTTCAGATACAGACCCTCTCATCTATGGACATTTGATCTTTGATAAGGCAGTCAAGCCAACTCACCTGGGACAGAACAGTCTCTTCAATAAATAGTGCCTGGAGAACTGGATATCCATATGCAAAAGAATGAAAGAGGACCCGTATCTCATACCCTATACAAAAGTTAACTCAAAATGGATCAAAGATCTAAACATCAGGTCTAAGACCATAAAACAGTTAGAGAAAAATGTAGGGAAATATCTTATAAATCTTATAATTGGAGGCAGTTTTATGGACCTTACACCTAAAGCAAGAGCACTGAAGAAAGAAATAAATAAATGGGAACTCCTCAAAATTAAACACTTTTGTGCATCAAAGAACTTCATCAAGAAAGTAGAAAGATAGCCTACACAATGGGAGACAATATTTGGAAACGACATATCAGATAAAGGTCTAGTATCCAGAATTTATAAAGAGATTGTTCAACTCAACAATAAAAAGACAGCCAATCCAATTACAAAATGGGAAAAAGACTTGAACAGACAACTCGCAGAAGAGGAAATACAAATGGCCAAAAGGCACATGAAGAGATGTTCAACATCCCTGGCCATTAGAGAAATGCAAATCAAAACCACAATGAGATATCATCTCACACCCATCAGAATGGCCATTATCAACAAAACAGAAAATGACAAGTGCTGGAGAGGATGTGGAAAAAGAGGCACACTTATTCACTGTTGGTGGGAATGTCAAATGGTGCAACCACTGTGGAAGGCAGTTTGGCGGTTCCTCAAAGAGCTGAATATAGAATTGCCATATGACCCAGCAATACCATTGCTAGGTATCTACTCAGAGGACATAAGGGCAAAGACACAAACGGACATTTGTACACCAATGTTTATAGCAGCATTATTTACAATTGCAAAGAGATGGAAACAGCCAAAATGTCCATCAACAGACGAGTGGCTAAACAAACTGTGGTATATACATACGATGGAATATTATGCAGCTTTAAGACAGAATAAACTTATGAAGTATGTAACAACATGGATGGACCTTGAGAACATTATGCTGAGTGAGACTAGCCAAAAACTAAAGGACAAATACTGTATGGTCTCACTGATATGAACTGACATTAGTGAATAAACTTGGAATATTTTGTTCATAACAGAGACCATCAGGAGATAGAAATAGGGTAAGATATTGGGTAATTGGAGCTGAAGGGATACAGACTGTGCAACAGGATTGGATACAAAAACTCAGAAATGGACAGAACAATACTACCTAACTGTAATATAATTATGTTAAAACACTGAATGAAGCTGCATGTGAGAATGATAGAGGGAGGAGGGCTGAGAACTAAATGAAATCAGAGAGAAAGAGAGATGTTAAAGATTGAGATGGTATAATCTAGGAATGCCTAGAGTGTATAATAATAGTGAAATGTGCAAGGTACAATTTTAAAAATGTTTTTGCATCAGGAAGAACAAAGGAATGTCAATATTGCAGGGTATTGAAAATAGATGGTAATTAATATTTTAAAATGTCACCTCCTGTGTGAGACTAAAGCAAAAAATGTGTATTTGTTACAAAATTTATATTTTGACTAGTGCATTTCCTAATACAACTTATGTAGATAGTTTGACTGAACGCTATAAGTACTTGGAATCTCAGGTAGGACATGAGATTTTGTTGTTTTGTCCAGAGTGATACCTCGATGAATCCCAGAGTGATTCGATCAGTGAGTGGAAAAGCATCTGCAAAGCCCCCTTCGAGGAATGGTGAGGATGGGGAGAAATTCAACTTCCCCAAGTTGAATTCTTGATATTCTCACAAGCAGTGTGGACAACCAAAGCTATAGGCTGAGCCCCCAGTCTTGGGGTTTGTTCATATGAAACTTAACCCCGCAAAGGATAGGTCAAGTCTACTTAAAATTTAGGCCTAAGAGTCACCCCCAAGAGAGCCTCTTTTGTTGCTCAGATGTGGCCCCTCTCTCCAGCCAACACAACGAGCAGTCTCACCACCCTACCCCTCTCTATGTGGGACATGATTCCCAGGGGTGTGGACCTTCCTGGCAACATGAGACAGAGATCTTGGAATGAATGGAGACTCAGCATCAAGGGACTGAGAAAAACCCTAGAATGAGCTGAGACTTAGCATCAAGGGATTGAGAAAACCTTCTCGACCAAAAGGGGGAAGAGGGAAATGAGACAAAGTGTCAATGGCTGAGAGATTCCAAACAGAGTCAAGAGGTTTTCCTGGAGGTTACTCTTATGCATCAAGTAGATATCATCTTGTTATTCAAGATGTTATGGAGAGGCTGGAGGGAACCGTCTGAAAATGTAGAGCTGTGTTCCAGTAGCCATGTTTCTTGAGGATGATTGAATAATGATACAGCTGTCACAATGTGACTGTGTGATTGTGAAAACCTTGTGTCTGATGCTCCTTTTATCTACCTGGCCAACAAAGGAGTAGAACATATGGAATAAAAATAAATAATAGGGGGAACAAATGCTAAAATGAATTTAGTTTAAATGCTAGTGATCAATGACAGCGAGGGGTAAGGGGTATGGTATGTATAACTTTTTTTTCTCTGTTATCATTTTATTTCTTTTTCTGTTATCTTTTTATTTCTTTTTCTAAATCGATGCAAATGTTCTAAGAAATGATGATATGCAACTAAGTGATGATATTGTGAATTACTGATTATGTATGTTGTTTTATTTTGTTCCTTTATTTTTTTAATTAATAAATAAATTTTTAAAAAGTTGATTTGGTAAAAAATTAAATCAGGAGAGTTGGCAAAAACAAAACAAAAGTCTTAGGGCAATGCTTTAAAATATTTATTAGTTAGATACTGTTCTAACAGTGTGTTAACTGCTTTTATCTTGTTATATAATACGATGGGTGTTTATAGCACTCACATACCACAAACTGGCTCTGAGGTTATAAAAAACATCTTTACTACAGCGTTTAGTCACCTGCAAAGACTCACTTCTTGATTTTCATTCCTCTTTATCCCAAAGGCTAGCTCCATGTAAGGATGCTCTAATGCACATACGCCCTGAAAACAGCCACTAAATAATGTTTTAAGTCTTTAAGCAATTTTCAACACATTTATTAACAAAAACAATAGCTAGTAATTATTGAATACCTATTATACATTGTCATTTTTTTAAAGTACTTTAACCTTAAAAATATCTTGGTGAGACAAGAATCATGATTAACTCTAGATAAGGAAACTGAGGAAGATTATGTAATTTAATCAAAATATAGTAACTGGTAAAGCGAAGACATGCATTCAAGCAATCAAGGGCCAAAGTCCATGTTCTAAAGCCCTATGCTATAAGCTTTCTTATAAAAGTAGAATCAGTCTGTGATCATTCATATTCTACTTGTTTTACTGTAATAGTTTTTAATCACAGTTCGGTTTCTCTTTCCTCAAATTATTTATATTCAGCAAATTAGCAAATCATTTAAAAATGGTTTTGTTGTTTTGACTTACTGTACAATATAGGACCTGGTCTCAATTGGTATATTTATTATTTGACCACGATTAAAATTTTTCTTATTTGTCCAAAAATGAAAACCAAAATGAATGTCTAATCCTTAATCCTACCACTGTATCCCAGAAGAAAAGACAAGGAACAGAATTTGGTGTATAGTCTAAGCCCAAAGAACACTGTAGAAGCAGATTGCTTTCTTTCATTTTCCTAACTATATTTACTTAATATAGTTATTTGGTCAGACAATAACTACCTTTTTACTCTGAAATTTTCTTGCCCTAGTAGTATGTGCTTAACAATGACTGAAAACAAAGAACAATGAACTTCTATCATGAAAAGAATGTGCTCCAACTATCATGGAAATGTTGCCTTTACAGATAACAATTTTTCAATGAATATAATTATGGAAAGATGAAAAGGAGGAAGAACATTGGTAGAAAGAAACAAGTTTGGAGCCACTTTGGGACTGCAAAGTCTTCTCCCAAAAACTAAGCGGAATTTGTTTCTATTTCCTCCATTCACAATTCCATTCAATCTCCCCAAAGGAAAGCTCTTTTGAAAAAGACCTTGTAACCTTTTTATGAAAGGGCAGTAGTCTCACATTTGGGAAAAACCAATAAAAATAGTATCACACAGAAGTGGAAGATAGACAAATACATCAAAATATACACTAAGGAAGAATCAGTTACAAGTTTTTTAAACCTCTGGATTAGTTATCTATTTAGCCCATTCTGACTGTTTTTTTCTCCTTGCAGTTAAGAATCCATTGGTCTACCATATCAATTATGAATTTCACTCTCCCTTTCTCTCTCTCCTTCCTCCTCCTCCATCTTCTTTTTCTTCCTCCCTGCCCCCCCTTCTTCTTCCTCTTTCAAGTCTACTAAGTGTTGGTGAAAATAATCTAATTGTGCTGATGCTTTGTTATAAAATCATGTTGTCTCAGTGTACCTGGTACTCTAATACTTTCAAATCCTTTCACTCACCTCTCCATAATTGTCCATCCAATTCCTCACATATATTATTTCAAATCTTTCCCACTTTTCTATCTTGTCTTCCGTTCTCTTACCTTGCTATTTCTTTTTAAGGTTAACCTATGTTCATAATTTCAAATCCTCCCATCCATTTACCTTAGTACCACAATGGACTTTATACTGTATCACAAACCTTTTTCTTCCTAAGGCAAAAGAAGTACAACAGAGATCAGGATCTCTGGAATTTGTTCTATCAGGTAAGTCACATCTCCTTTTAGGACCAAACCAAGAAATGTAAAAATATTGCAAAATCAGACATATCAGCTAGAATTTGAGACAGTAACTAGATGAGGACTGGTTTTGAAAAGCATTGAGTCTGTCGTTGATATTGCAGTTCTGGTTGCTTGGCCATCATCTATTGAAAGAATCATCAACACTTACTTATGACTTTGTGAATGCTCTTTTAAGCTAAATTTTAGGACATGAGCTTGAGGTTTGTACCTTGACTACAGATATATGGTTTTATGAAACTCTGAAAACTATATTCATTTATGTTATATCTTTTTCGTATTATATTTGGAAAGATAAAAATAAACATAGCCAGTATATATTAAACCTATGCAAATATATGGAACATCCTTGTTAGAATTAAGTTGCCTTTGAAATTAATTTATCATTACTTATTTACTAAGATCTATAATAGGATTTTTGTCTCATACAAAGTTAAAACTCACACAAAATTTGTCTCATTCAAAGTACTTGTGAATCTGACAGTTTTTCAAAAAGCTATGAAAATGCCACTCATATAACAATGTTTGGGATTATGCGGTACACATTAATAATGTGTACTGCACAATAACAGCTTCTTATTTTGTATGCTGCACTTTTTTATAAAACCCAGTGAGTGGTTTGCCTGACTTTTTGCTTTTAGCTCTGAAATAGCCACTGCTGTAAAATTCTTATTCAGTTAAACATCTACTACCAGCCTGTCATTTGACTAAGTAAAGAAAAAAGTTTAATTACATTTTATTATTTATGACACTAACCTATCTGCAGGAAACCAGTCTTGTAGATGAAGAAAGGTGTGTGAGTTGATGACATTTTTTTAATGGATGAAATTCTTTGAAAAAATAAAGCAACCTTATAAGGAAGTATCTTAGTTGTTTTAATCTTAGTGAAAATGACCAGCAGTCTTCAGCTTACTGTGATATAAAGTCTGCAGTTATGTTCCAAAGCTATGATCCTTCCCTCTTACCAGATTGTGCACCTGCATTTTATGCAAGATGTGTTGTGGCCTACTTGTGGCAAGCCTGCACAGACCTTACTGATTTGCCAGACTGACAACTGCTTACTTTCAGGAAACCACACTCTGGTTCTTAATGTGTATCATGTCCTCCCTGAGTAGAATTAATCTTTGATTACTGAACTCCAGCTTCAATAATTCACAATCCTTGACAGAACATTCAGACCTGCAAAAAGCCCCTTTAGTCAATTTAGTTCAACCCAACAAATAATTACTGAATGTCTACCATGAGCAAGGGAAGTACTGTGGGGTATCCAAAACAAATAACCCATATTCCCTGCCATTAAGCTGCTTATTATATAAGGAAAAATATGTGTACCCAAACCATCATATTAAAACACTGCTGTACAATCACTTACTAAAATGACCTGTACTTTTATTTAAAAGTTCAGTTTTCTTCTTATGTTTCTAATCATTACCTCTTACTGAGAGATTTCCAGACTCATGCTCAATTGCGTATTCAACATTTCCAAGTAGATGTTTTGTAGGAGCTTCAAACTCAACATGACCACTATCAAACTCATTGTATTCTGTTCTAAAATTGGTCTTCTTTAAGTCGCCTATCTTAGTGGATTGCAAAACCCAGAAGAACAAGCAAAAAGCGTATTAGTCATTCAAGATGTCTTCACGATCTTCATCTTCTTTGGACTACTTTTGCTGGCTCATTTCCTGTATATTCGAACTCTTTGGGGGCCTGTTTGTAGATCATCTTCTCTTCTTACTTTATACTTTTTCCGGATGAAGATTTCACTTACTCTAATGATTTAATTAATGCTTATATGGTTCATGTGCTAAAGACTCACTTTTTAAATCATACCCTGGCCAACAGAAAATTGTAGTGAAATATTTGTAATTTCTTCAGAAAAAGAGTCCCTGCAGTTTTAATTTAAACTTTTTTTCTATTTTTAAACATTTTTCTCCATTTCCATTTACTTTTCAGCCATCGGTTCAATGAACTTATTAAACACATATATTCCAAGAATTTGTCACTCATAAAAAATACCTTAAGGTGTGTATTATTAGACTACAGGTGAAATTACTTCCCCTAAATCACATAGTTCACCAGGGTTTGAACCCAGGAATCTTCTGGCTACAAATTCTTAGCCCTTTCCAATAAACTGTGCAAAAGTTTATTGAAAAATACCTTTTGTTTAAAAAGTGTTTTGTTCTTAATAACTTGCATTCTTTTTCTCATCCTCACCCCTTTGTGAGGCTGAGAAATCAAACCTCTAAATCTCTTATTACAAAGGAACCAAACCAGGTATTAAAAAGAAATAAAAATATTTAAACAAATTCATTATGAGGCATGTCATATAATCCTTTTAAAGAAACATATTTTTTAAAAGAATAATTTGCTAACTGAAATAAGTTCATAATGATTTACTTTTTTCTCTCATCTTTCCATAAAGGATGTGAATTTTCTTACAATGGGAGCAAAAAAAATAAGACAGTAATAAAATATAGACAATAGGCAAATGGGATGGGTGAGAAAGAATTGAGAATCTAGATTCAGAAGAGATATGTTACCACAATTACTAAGTTTGAACCTCAAATTTGACTTTGCCCTCCTGAGGAGTCAAAACAAAAGGAGAGGCACGATTAAATAAGAAATTCTCACTTCCTTTAGGTCTCTGCTCAAATTACCTCAATGAGCCCTTCCAAAAGGACCATATTTAAAATTTTAATCCCATCCCCTGTCCACACTTCTAATCTTCCTTTCCTGCTTTTTTCATGGATTCACTAGTTCATTTATTCATTGTCTGTCTCTACAAACTACACTGTAAGATTTATGAGCAGAAAGATGTGGGCTATTTTTGTTTGTTTCTTTGTATCTCAGTACCTAGAACAGTGCCTGAATATAGGAGAAGCTCAACACATTTTTTAAATGAATGGCTGAAAAGCTATCAAGAAAGTATATGTTGGGCAGGCCACGGTGACTCAGCAGGCAAGAATGCTTTCCTGCCATGCCAGAGGACCCGGGTTCGATTCCTGGTGCCTGCCCATGTAAAAAAAAAAAAAAAAAAAGAAAATATATGTTAGCTAGAAAGTTAAGTAAAAAACCAAACAATTAATATAGAAAACTGTCTATAATACAATTGCTACAATCAGTTGTTAAAGCAATTGGCATTTAATACAATGTAAATGGAGAAAGAAAACACTCTTAAGTATATGACCATATTGTCTGAGTAACTGAAGTCTTAAAATAGTAGTCAAACTTGGAATACCCAAAGAATTCAATTCTCAGATAGCTAATCAATTAAATTCCAAAGAGAAAATATCATCATCTTGCTTTAGCTTCCTTGGTTACTAAAACAAATACCACAAACTGGATTGGGTTAAACAATGAGAATTTATTAGCTCATGGTTTTGAAATCAAGAGAAAGTCCAAAGCAAAGCATTATATCTAGGCAATACTTTCTCCTGAAGACTGCGGTGTTCTGGGCTGGCTTCTGGCAATCCTCATCTAATGATGAGGCATATGGCAGTGTCTCGTGGTCTTTCCCTTCTCTTCCGGGTTCCAGTGATGTTTGATGTTCAGCTTTTGGTTGTTCCCTCTGTCTGAATCTCATTTCCCTTTATAAAGGACTCCAGTAATAAGACTGAGACCCATCCTAACTGAGGTGGGCCACACCTTAACGGTGGTAACCTCATCAAAGGGTCCTACTTACAATGGGCTCACAACCACAGGAATGGATTAAATTTAAGAACATATTCTCCTGCAGTACCATACAGCACCAAACTACCACACATCTAGAAACAGAATCATTACAAACTTTTCATTATGTTTCTGTTAAATAATTCATACTGAAAAGTTTGGTATTTTCTTTTATTTTTTCTTTTGTATATTTACTTTGTATATTATATTGGGTGTTTTTATTGCTACTAATGATGATCATGCTAAATGATTAATTCTCTCTGAAGAAATCACTTCACTCTTGCCCTTCTTTAAATTGAAAAGCTTAACTAGATGTGCTTCTACACTCCTGTGAAATGCTTCAGTAGACAGTTATCTTTTAAACCAATGGCCAATCAACATATGTAGAAAATATGTTAGGATAACATGAACAAGCAATTAGTATTTGTGTGCTAAATAATAAATAGACAAAGATATGGAACCCATGGAGCAGCAATCTTGTTACTGTCAAAACTTATTTTTCAGGAGTGAATTTAGTAACAAGTTAATTTTAGGTGCATAACTTAACAGAAAGAACTAAGAAATCAATCCATGCTTTCCACATGTAAATAAACCATGCATTTTTACATATGCATTGAATGTATGCATTCAATATGTCCTGGGGAGAAGACAGAAATATAATTAATATTTTCTGCACAGACACACACACACACCACAAAACCATAAAGGGAGAGATCAAGTACTTTCACTATCCACAAATTAAACTATTATGTACAGCAAATTTTAGAAATGATCTTTCTCTGTTTATTACCATAAGAAAATTTAGAATAAGCAAAAACTTGGGGTATCTCCAATGAACAACTATGCATTGTTTAGAACACTGCCTGGAGTTCTTGCTCTTGAGCTGTTTTACAAATCTGTAGATGATAACAGATAATGCAAAATAATTCTTATCTATAGGCATACAAACAAATTTTGTTCCAGTGCAGGTTTAGTTGACTACTCTCCCTTTGCCCGTTAAAAAAGCCAGTTTTTGTCCATTTGTATATCAAATTTCAATATTTCTTTACTCATATACATTTTTGGTTCTTTGATTTCTCCTTTGGACCAGTTGCAACCTTTACTTGGTTCCCTTATTAATAACCAGTTAAATAAAAAACTTTAATAAGTCATGAATTTACTTTTTAAAAAAAATTATCTTTTAACTTTGTCATTATTACAATGGTCAATCTGAATTTTAACTTATATTAGCTCTGGGCTTCATTTACTATCTTTCCTGTATTCAGTTCAAGAAAAATATAAAACAAAGTTGAAAATTTGGGCCAGTCTTATAAATTAATACGGGTTAAAATCCCAAGATCCTATGTCTGTTAGTCTTTCATCTTTCTCATATTGTGTGATTTTTAAGTATAACATATCAAGTAATGCAATCTTTGCCTAACTTCTTACAAATGTTTCACAGGTTCATTAGCTCAATGCACAACTATCACCACTAGTCCATTTTCTGTTGATTCTGACAAGAGAATATGTTCCTATTATACACAAAGACCAAGTTTCTTCCTCTTCAACACTGTGTTGGTAAGTTCCCCTGCAAAGCCACATTACTTCAGCAAAGACATCAATTGAGCTTTTTTTTTACCAGCAGTATCTTTTTGGATAGAAGTGTTGATAGACTCTAAGCCAGCTCAGAGATGCCATAATAATTTTCTTAAGCATTTGCCATACAATGTGATGTCTGCCCTCATGGAGGTCATGTTTTAGCATGGGTGTGGAGAGGGTTAATGAGAGAATGGAAAACAGAGAATATATATGTTAAAAATAAATAAATGAGGTAATTCCAAATGGTAAGAAGAGCTATGAGGAAAATAAACAGTATAACAGGATAGAGGAAGATGGGGTGGGGGTTTCTTTTCATAGACAAGTCAGAACTGGGATTTCTGAGTAGGTAACAGTTTAGGTGATGATGAACTGCCAAGGGAAGATTCAGGGGAAACAGAATTTCAGGTGGAGACTTTGACAGAAGTGAACTGGCTGTGCTAGTGCAGTGATTTTGACCATGATTCACAATAAGAAATAATTGTATATTTTGACCCAATACATACAAACTATAGCTCCATAAAATGACACACATACATGTGTGATGAACTCCAACAATTTCTATTCTGTTTTAATCACCATACATTAAATTGATTTCATAATCCAGTACTGGTTTGGTGAGTAAGATCTTGGGTTTTAAGCTTGGGTTAGAACCTCAATTCTGAAAACTTACTAGCTGTGATACTTTTAGTATGTTACTCCTTGTGCTTCAGTTTTTCTTCTTTAAAGTGGGGGTAATATCATCTACTTTATGGGGTTTGATAACAGATTGCCCTTCAGAAAGACTGAACCAAGCTGTACGTCTAACTTTAGTGTCTTCTTATATCATACACTGCTTCTCTAATCCCAAACCACTAATCTTTTTAATTTTTGTCAGCTGACAGATGAAAAGTTATTCCTACATGCTTTAATTTGCATTTCTTTTATTTCTGGTGAGGCTGGACATATTTTCCTTCTTATTGGACACAGTGTAATTAAGTTTTCATTTTCTACAAAATGTTCAAAAATGATGTAAATTATAAAGATTTATTAGCTACATAAAGTTTCACCTAACCACAACATTAAATAATTTATAACACTATAATTTCTCATATATAATTAAGTAAAAAGGTACAGCATTCTTTCACACTTATCTCCCATTAAACTATATGAACCAATAAAGGGGGAAAATATTTTTTTGAGAGAATGGATACAATCAATGAGTATCACCTAGTTCTCTGAAAACCATGGATAAGGAAACCTGAATTCAATTAGAATGATGGAATTTGCAATTCACAAGACATCACACTTAAATTCCCTGCCTCTGCAGACATCTGCACACATTCAAGTAAAATTTTCATCCAGAGTGTAATAAACAAAAAGTGATTGTTTTTGATCGATTGGAATAAATGCAAAGAAAATAAAACCTGTCAAATACAGATGTTAAAAAGAATTAAGTCAAAGGAAATATAGTAAAAACCACAAACAAAACAGATTTAATTTTCTTAATATTGTGTTTTGATATTAATTTTTAATAATGTTCTTTTATTTTATCCTTTATTTCCATTAAGTTCAAAATATACCATGCTTCCTCTTTCATCAGAACTCTGATAAGCTGCAGTTGTTGTCATAAGAAACAACAACAAAAAATCAATCATTTCCTCTTACCATGCCAAGATAAGGCATGGCTGCCTATAGGTTAAATGGAGAAGAAACATACAAACACTGGAAACGAGGAAAAATTAGACCATAAGATAGAAAGTATCTCCTGCATCAAGTTAACTGGAAATTCAGTTCTTCTCCTCAAATGAAACTAGTCTCTGAATATCTTATCAATTCCCTTAAGTGTCTGTGGGGCACATACATACACGTATTTGTTGAAACAACATATTACTAGTAAAGATTCTCAAGGTTTTTGAAGCTATGCAACCGCACTGCAAGATATGATTGTTAACTTCAGAGAAGAAGACAGAAAAGGAAGATATGAGGCAGAGGCTTAAAGAAAGTGAAGACAGATACACAGTTTCTATTTATGCCTCTTTGGTCAAGGCTGATGCCATGTAACTTTTAGTTTTTCTCTTTAACCCTACTGTACCACTTCCCGTGAGATGACTTCTAGGTGGGAAGGTGTACACTCTTCTACTAAGGATCACTGACCTACAGAAGGGCAAAAAAATCAACTGAAGATCTACCAAAAAGTAGATTAATTTAGATTGGTGGATTTATTTTTTTTCTTAGAGAAATATGAAACACTTAACTTACTTGATTTTTAGATTAGGAAATCTTAACACTTATTCAACAAATAAATAATATTTATTCAATAAATGTGAAAACTACATGAACTAAAAATACAGTTCTATAATGTGGTTAGTTGAGGGAAATAATAAGAAAACGAGAGAAAAAGTGAGAGACAATGTGAGGGAGCTAATAGTTTTTGAAGGTCTACTATATGCCAGCCATTCTGTATACAAATTTCACTGAATCCACATAAGAACTTTAAGAGGTAGATGGCATTATACTCATTTCAATGAGGAAACTGAGTCTCTGAGAGATTAAGTAGTTAGGATCCCAAGCCTAGAAGTAGTAAAACCAGGATTCAAATTTAGAATGATCAGACTTCCAAACCTCTTTCATCATTTCATAATGCTCAGCTTCTATGGAAGGAGAGAAAAGGTGTTGGTGGTAGGGCAAGGGAATTGAAGAAGAAGATGGAGAAAAAGAGAAAGTGGCTGAGATGAATGGGGAAGAATAAAAGGCAATGAGGGAGTGAGTGATGGAAAGGAGATAGTAGCAGGAAAAGAGGGACAGATAGGAACGTGAGAGGGAGATGTAATACAGTCATATATAAAGAGCTGTAGAAAAAGAGACAGAGAAAAGGTCAATGGGGAGATTACAATTTGGAACGTAGGCTTCAAGAAAATTACTTATCTATTGGAATATCATTAGGAGAGTAATTATTCTTGACAACTCAAACCACTGTAAATCTCATATATTTGGAGTAGTTTTTAAACTAGCACTATAGAAAGTTGGGTGCAGATAATTTTTATTGTGGGGGACTGTTCTTTGCTTATAGGATGCTTATTAGCAACCCAGGCCTGTACCCATTAGATGCCAACAGCAACTCCACCCCCCACACAGATTGCTACAATCAACTCTGTCTCCAGACATTGCAAATATCCCACTGGGGGCAAAATTTCACCCAGTTGAAAACCTGTGATTTAGAGCTCCCACTCTGTATAATGTTTAAAAAATGAATAAAAGATGCCTACCATAGGTAAAATTCTCCAGAGTAATTCGAGTGACTGAAATGTCCTAGGAACAAGATGAGATTAAGTTGATAGGTAAAGTCACCTGAATACATGTGTAGCCCTTCTTACAGTATTGCTTGTTAACTGCTTTTAGAAAGATTCAAACGGAACCGGGAGTACATAACCTAAGGTAGGGCAGCAGATTTGTCAGAGACTCTCTCTCCTATCATATGGAAAAAAACACTTGGCTGGAGAGTTAAGATAACCTGGGTTCTTATATGCTTTAATAGTAGTTAGATGTAGGACTTCGAACAAATTACTTGGCTTGGGGAAAACTGTTGACTTTTCACACGTTACCAAGAATTCAAATACACACTTTTTTGAGGGAACAGTTAAATAACTTCCTTATACATATATCTGTAATTGATAACACGTTGAAGGGCAAGTATGGTGAATATTATACATTGGCTTGTTTATAAACCCTCTACCTTTGCCACTTAAAGTGTGTTTCTTGGGCACAGCATCAGTACCAGTTGGGAACCTGTGAGTGATCTTAGGCACTACGCAGACCAAGTGAGTCAGAATATGCATCAACAAGATCCCAACATGATCAGTATGCACACTGAAGTTGAGGAGCTCTGTTCTATTCTACCTTTCACCTAGGGCGCTTTCTAACTGTAAAAACTGGAAATCCTTAAAACTACATTTTCCAATTATCTTTTCAGTTAGGGCTCTGGTTGAAAATAAGATTCTACTGATCACACTGATCACAACTAAGACTTGCATGCTTACCATGTGCTAGGGATTGCTTTACTCACTTAACATATGTTATTAACTCATGTAATCCTCCCAACAATTCTATGAAATTGATACAATTATTATTCCCATTATCCAGTCGAAGAAACCAAAGCCCAGAGAGGTTAATTAATTTGCCCAAAGTTACAATTAGTAAGTGGCAGAGTCAGGATTCAAATCAAGGTATCTGGATCTAGAAACTGTACTATTTATTATATTTGTAATGACAGACCAAAAAGAAAGCACAGGGAGGTGCAAGGCTAGTTCAGTGGTAGAATTCTCACCTGTCAAACAGGAGACCTGGCTTCATGCACTTCCCCAAAACAAACAAGAAAACAAAGAAACAAATTCAACAAATGGTGCTGCGATAACGGGATACTCACATGGAAAAAAACCGAAATGTGACCCCCACCATACAGCATAAAAAAAAAAAAAAGAAAAGCACAGGATCCCTGCTTCTCTCTTTTTTGTTTTTTTTCAGATAACTGGGTGGAACAGAGTTTGATAAATGCTTTATAGAGATTACTTGATTTATTTATTTAGCAAATATTTATGAATCAAGCATTGTCCTGAAAATTTCAGGTATTGCAAAAGGGAAGAAATAAAAATGAGGCATTACCACTTGAAAGGAAATAAAAGTATCTTATCTATAGACAAGATGATTATATACCAAAGAAATGAAAATGAATCAAGTCTAAATGTATTAGTGCTTATTAGTATTAGAAGGTAGCCAGATAAAATTTAAACATACTAAAATCAATAACTAGAAACCAGCAGCAACAATACATGATGTGAAAACAAATCCCTTTCTCAGTACCAACAATAATATAAAAACTTGTGGTAGTTAGATTCAGTTGTCAACTTGGCGAGGTGAAGGTACCTAATCCTGTTGCTGTGGACATGAGCCAACGGTACGTGAACCTCTATCTGTTGCTCATTACATCTGCAGTCAGCTAAGAGGTGTGCCTGCTGTAATGATGTTTGATTTAATTGGCTGGTGCTTAAATGAGAGAGTTCAAGGTAGCACAGTCCAAGTAGCTCAGCATACCTCATCTCAGCACTCGCAACTCAGCCCTGGTCTTTGGAGATGCAGAAAGAAATCACCCCGGGAAAGTTGTTGGAACCCAAAGGCCTGGAGAGAAGGCCAGCAGAGATCACCTTGTGCCTT
Source organism: Tamandua tetradactyla (assembly GCF_023851605.1). Taxonomy (NCBI): domain Eukaryota; kingdom Metazoa; phylum Chordata; class Mammalia; order Pilosa; family Myrmecophagidae; genus Tamandua; species Tamandua tetradactyla. The sequence continues at coordinate 10,463,101 of NC_135350.1, forward strand.
TCCACATAAGAAAGAACCTCAGTTGAAAGTTAGCTGCCTTTCCTTTAAAGAACTAATGAAATAAATCCCCTTTTATTAAAAGCCAATCTGTCTCTGGTGTGTTGCATTCTGGCAGCTAGCAAACTAGAACAAAACTTAATACAGACTTTATTACATATAAATACTATAAATGATTGCAAACCAAGGGAGAAAGTAATTATTCAATGATCAGAAAAATAATTAAGATTAACTACATAACTAACACAATATACAAAATCATTCTAAAGAGATCAAATATATAAAAGTAGAAAAATAAAATCATAAACATATACATAAACAAAAAAAGTAAGTAAATATTTAACTGATTGTATGATTGGAAAGAATATCCTAAACAAATAAATATAGATATGTGTGTGTACATGTGTGTATGAAATTACCAAAAGAGAAATTCTTTTTGCTAATAAAAATGCAAAGCATTTCTAAATTTAAAACATCATAAACAAAATTATAAACATATAGTGAGCAGGAAAAGGGGTTAATATCCTTATAATTTAAAAATCTTTCAAATTATTAAGAAAAATACTAATATGCCAAAAGAAAAAAAATGTTCAAAAGCAAGATTAAAAAGAAATACAGATTTCCAATAAATATACAAATGGTTTAGTATAAACCTCTCTAGTAGTGTCTTACAACAAGATATAGCTGTGCCTACTAAATTGGCAAAGATTAATCTATAAACTATAACATTCAAACTATAACACTGGCATGGATGGTTTCCAATCGGCACTCTTACATACTGATGCTGGAAGTACACATTGTTACAATCTGTTTTGAATGCAATCCTAGGATATTTCAAGAGGCTTCAGAGAGTTTGACTCATTGATCTAGTTCTTCTACTTCTAGGAATCTAGTCCAAGGAAGAACCATGGAGTGAAGATTTTCATTTACAGCATTATATAGAAAAAAAGTTTCAAGAAACTTAAATATATAGTGCTAGGCAAATGGATTGTTAGGCAGCCCTATAAATAGTTTTTACAAAAAAATTTTGATAGCTAGGGAAAATGATACTATATGTTAGTAGATAAACAAGATGCAGAGTTATATTTACTTTAAAACATGTTAATGTATGAGTATACACATGAACAGAGCTATATATATAAATAATATCAAATATTTTATATTATAATATTACTTAGAGTGAGATTTCAATTGCTTTTGTTTTCTTCTTTAGATCTTTCTATATTTTTATACTTTTCAAAGTACATATTACTTCAATAATTAAGAAAAAAAAAACCTTAAAGTTAGAGTTAACAATTTTAACATCAACCAAAGGATAATAGGGACCTCATTATGCTCTAAATAAGGAGGGCCATGTTAGGTTATTTGGGTCCTGGCCTGCAAACTGTGCCACATCTACGCAGATGCCATTCACATTACAGACACATAAAAACAGGACTCGAGATGTTTACCTGCTTAGCTATGCAACAGGGCAAAGACACTCTTACGTAAAGACATCCTGACATTCATAATCATGAACATATTTGGATCATCTCTTATGTACATAATTACCAGTACACAGGTGGGACAGCGATGTCCTATACCTTCAATCCTTGGGCATCCCCTGTGGTTGCTTCTCTCCTCTGCCACGTCTCTTAGAGGCCCAACATCTACTCTAAACCTGACAAGGTTTCTTCATCTAAGGATCTTGAGCCATTCTTTCTTGACTCCTCCCATCCTAGGATACTTGAATTTAACCAAGCCTTTTTGACCTTTTATCATCCTACTCAGGACAGAAAATCAGAGGAATTTCGGTTTTCTTTCAGATGGAATAACATCAAAGGATAAATAGTAAAAATTGATGCCAACAATATCTTAGTTATTAATAAAATACCTACATGAACACCAGTATTTCAGTATTTCATAAAATTAATATCAAAATACAGATACCTTTTGACTTTGCATTACAATTACAATGAGCCAAAGAAAGGTTCTGGATGGTCAAAGTTGATACAAAAGCCTTCTAGTTGAGGCAAGGGCATGAGACTTTAAGACAGGAGTGGCAAGAATAACCAATAAAGGAAAGGATGTGCGTGAAGGAGCCTTTAACCTGTGGAAAAGCATAAGGAAGAAACCTGCAGCAATAAATTATCAGGTAAGAGCAGAAACAGAAAGGGATTTAACTTAGAATATTAGGTGTTCACAAAATCACTGAAAGAGTTATAGGAGCTCCTGGCCACTGGAACTGAGTTCAAAACCATACCACCATAGCCCTGACCCAAATATGAAGGAGCCTAGGCTGCTCCTGCCACTACTCCCGCCCAACATTCATGAGGCAACTAAAGACCCTGGAATACCAAGCGAGAGTGCTAAACTGAACAAACAGCAGGAAGATGGCCTCTGCCTCATTTCCAGCTGATTAGTTTTAGTTATGTCCTGTTTATATCATCATCTCTATGGAAAAGTTCACTTGACAAACTAAATAATGAGCTTATAAACCAATTCTTCAAAAATAATCCATTTGTAATTTGAAGTCCATGTGTCCCTAAAAAACCAAGAAAACAAACGAATAAACAATAACAAAAATTCCCTTTAGAAAAAAAAACTAAACAAAATGACTCTTTGGGATGTGTTTTATAGTTAGCTTCATTTACTTCTCCCATAAATACTTTCATATCTGCAAAGTTCATTTCTACCATCGCTGCAAGGAAGGGCATAAAAAGTTTAAATATCATTCGCAAAACCTGAAAAAGCTAGATAATAAGACTTTGTGATAATTTTACCTAGAACTAAGTTATCACAGAAATTTGTTGAGTTTCACTATTTTTTTTATTTTTAACTTCTTGATAAGAAGTTCCTTGATGCTTAAAAAGGTGGAAAAAGCATCATATTTTCAGACAGCTTTCAATTATTGTGTATGTAGGCTTAGATGATATAAAATAAATCATGAAATAAATATAAAATAACATATTTTCAAAGAAACATAGAAAAATGAATTTTCATAACATACAAGAAGGAAGCTGGTATGCAAAGTGATATCAAAGTGATATCAAAGTTTTCTAGCATATACCTTTCATTCTTTTTCTTTGTACCACAAACAATTAGGATAAGACCAGAGATAACGATGATGTGCAGTCCATAGAAACTTAATCGAAGTCCATTACATGCTCCCTTACAATCATTTGAAAATTTATTTTGAAAATCTTGGCTCAAATGCACTCCTTTCCCCTCAAGTGATTTCCTGTTGCTGTTCTCTTCCCTTTTCCAGTTGAGCAACTAGGTAAAAGGAAACCAAGCCGTTTAGCTATTGAGTCATGCTACAGTTAGTTAATGCAGGAAAACCAACAGGAGGGGAATCAGATCTCCCAGCTACCAATCATTTGCTTCAGTCGCCATCTCTTTTATTACCACAAGGATGAAAAACTTCACGCCACGTATGACAAAACCTAATGCTAAGGGATATTTTGTGTGTGCCACTCCATTATTTCTGTTTTCTAAGTAACATACTGAAATAGAAGCTATAATTTATCTATTAATACATTTAGTGATGAAATTGTAGTTTATGAAATAGTATAAGAAGGACAGATGGAAGATGATGAAAGGAGACAGGTATCAATTGATTGTCCCAACAACATGGACTGTAGTAAAGGCAAATGATGATTCGAATTCCTACCCCTTAATGTGATGAAGTCTCTTAATAAGAGATTGACATATCTCTTGCATTTTTGAAGGTATAATTACTGTATTTGAAAATTCATCTCATATGTAATTCAAGTTCTGCCCCCACACACTTCATTTTCTTTTATTAAACTTCTCAGCTGATCTCACACTTTATTTAATGAGATCCAATACAGAACGTTTCAAAAATTGCTCAACCTTTCTGTTCCCTTATCATGGATGAACTCATACTTTTTTCCATTTGGTACCAAATGAAGGCAGTTTTCTTGCTTTTTCATCTTTTTTTTTTTTTAATTAGAGAAGTTGTGGATTTAGAGAACAAACATGCATAAAGTACAGGATTCCCACACCCCGCCCTACTATTTAACACCTTGCATTGGTGGGGTACCAATGACGAAATCAGTCGTTATCAAATGTACCACAAATTATAAAGCACATTTTTAGCACTGTACTATTAACGGCAGACCACTGTTCAACTTAGGGTTCACTGTGTTGTGCAGTACCATGGGTTTTATTTTTATTCTAGTAACAAATATACAACCTAACATTCCCCCTTTCAACCACATTCAAAATTCTAATTCAGTGCTGTTAAGTTCACAATGTTGTGCGACCATCACCATACTTCCTTTACAAAAATTTTTCCATCGTCACAAACAGAAATTGACATTTTTTTTAGCCTTAACTCCCTATTCCCTACTCCCACCCATTCCCCGGGTCAACTATACTCCAGATTCTTACCCTATTAACTTGATGGATCTCATGTTTCCATCATGCGGCGAACTTGGTAGGAGAGTCCCTGTCAAGACATCTACTGTGAACCTCGCTCCTACACACGCCTGCCAAACGGACTGCAGATCTAGAGAAAACACCCACACCTTACAGAGACGCTATCGACTCCTCCAGGTCTGGGTGTGTGTTCAGAAATGCAAGATGGAGGGCGGGAGGGGAGCAGCGGGTTCCCTAAAATACAGCACCGGGATACGGGCTCGAAGTTGAAAGAGAAGTGTTTACACAGAAGGCTTTTGATTAGGGGACCGTTGGGAGGGTATTTCCACAGAATACGGGGCGCCCGCCCGAGAACCGTCCGTCCGACGGCAGGGGCAGGGCCGCGCAGGACCCCGGGCCGGCACTTCCCGCCGCGCACGCGCCACTCCGCCGGCCGGCCCGGACGCGCCGTCTAACCGCCCCAGCAGGCGTCTTCCCCGAACCCGGTGGCGACCAGAGCGCCACGCGGGGCACAGCGAGGCGCGGCCCGCCCGCCGGGTCAGTTCTCTTCGCCTCGGCGTTGAGCTCGCGGCCGGGCCGGGCCCGCCGCCGCCGCCGCCGCCCCTCCCGGCGCTCACCTGCTCGCTCTCCTCCTGCGACCTCCGCCTGCGCCGCCGCGGGCTCTCCCCGGGCTGCCGCTCGGTCCCCGCCGCCGCCTGCCCTGCCGGCGCGTCTCCGTCCTCGTCGCACTCCCCGCCGCCGCCGCCGCTCCTCAGCAGCTCCCTGGCCGAGCACATCCCGCCGCCAACTCTCGCCGCCCGGGACGGTCGCAGGAGGACCGAGCCGCGACGCGTGAGGCAGCGGCCGGTGCCGGAGGGCTGCCCTGGGATCGCCGCGCCTGCCGCTGACAGGAGCCTCCCGAGCCTGCCCTGCCCGCCTGGGCGCCAGAAGCCCCAGCCCCGCCGGGCTCCTCCTGTCACCGGCTCGCCCCGCCCCCGGCCGCCGGGGCGGGGGCGGGGCCAAGGCGGGGGCGGGGCCAACACGGAGGCGGGGGTGGGGCGTGTGTGAGAGACTAAGAGACGTTGTGTGCGTGTGCGTAAGAGACTGCGAGAGAGGTAGTGTGGGGGAGAGACAGTAGGAGAGGGTGTCTGTACGCGTGTGTGAAATTTCGTATACACAACAGAGATTGTGAGAGAGTAGGAGAGGATTGTGTGTGAGAGTGAAAGAGGGTGTGTGTGAGAAACTACATAATAGAGACTGTGCAAGAGATTGTGTGTGTGTAAAAAAAGAGACTGTGAGAGACGATATGTGTGAGAACTATATATGAGCTATTGTGGGTGTGAGAGACAGAAAGAGGGAGCAGGTGAGAGAGACTGAGTATATGTGAGGGACGGTGAGAGCGTGTGTAGGAGACACTAGTGAGACTAGGTATAGGAGGACAGTGTAAAAGAGCAGGCATTTGTGAGAGAGGAAAGAATACGTGTGTATGTGCGTGAACATAAGTTTAGTCGCATGCTCTAGCAGATTCCCTCTGTTCCTTGCTTGGCCCCGAGAGTGTGCTTGAGTGTGCTTCTGGGGTGGCTGCCGGTCCTCCCGGGGAGCTGTCATGCTTTGCAGGAGTACACATTTCTATGCCTGTTGCTCCCTCTGACTCCTAGCTGGTGCCTCTCTGAAGGTCTGTACCTTTGTCTCCGTTGAGTGCTTCTCTGGAATGAGTTGATGCTGGTGCCATAGGGGCATTTGGTGGTGTAAGTGCCTTTGCATATAGAAATAGGGTGAAGAAGAAATACAGGGTGAAGGGAGTACATCCAAGTTACAATTCTCTCTTCTTTTTTTGGCTATGCCCTTCCATTTTCTTAAAGAGAAATTGAGGGGCATTTAAACAAAGTATGAATTCTTTCTATGTCTCTTCTGTGTACATTGAGAAAATAATGGCCTATTATATAGTTAAATATCAGGTTATCTGTCAATGGAAGTGATTGTGCTTGAGTATAGAGAATAATAAATTGTTTGAGATCTTATATTAAAATTTCTTCAAACCTAGAGAAGGAATTAAAGTAGGCAAGAACTCAGAGGTTTATTTTCAAGACCTGTTTCCTATTTTTTTGTAGTGAGGGCTGTAGAGCCTAAAAAATGTCTTTAGATGTCTGAAATTAGAAAGAATAAATCCAGTGAGTTCATTTCTTCAAAGTCTTTAAAATCTCAGAGGAAAATATTAAATATTAATATGTAATCAGAAACAAGTGGTGCCCTGGGAACCCAGAAACGTTCCCTGATGGGCCTTGATAGCTTCTTCTACTGACAGTGTTTTCACTTGTGAAATTTTGCTTTGGCTATAAATAGTGTTTCTTATAAAAAGTGACCTTAATTTTTTTTTTAAGTGAAACTTTCGGATTATATACAGTGACACAGAGAGCATTAGGCATTCATTGCCAACTTGGGGAAGAGTAAGGCACTTTTTGAAGTTCTCTGTCTTTTCCTTGTTTCTGCTGACCTGATAAATCAAGCAGCTATGCACTCTCCAGTCAGGCTAAAAAGTGGACAGAAACTCTTTGTATACATGAAGACTCAGAAGGCAGAATATATAGAGCTAGGCACATAAAATAAGTAATACAAAGCTTAGCTTAGGAGACAAGTCTTATAAGTGTCCTCTGTTGTAGAATCTGCTGTGGGGCCTATCGCAGGTTTAAGCCTCTTGATTCTTTGAGAAGTGTATTCAACCAGTAAGTTAGCAAATATTTATTGCACACCACTAGATGTTAGGCCCAATTCTAGGTCCTTACTCTCAGGATACTTGCTTTTTAATCTCCTTCCAATTCTAGTTGGCAGAGGCCAGGAACTTTCACCAAAACATGGCCAAAATCCTTTGGTACCCGCCTAGGGTCGAAATCAACCTTTTCTTTTTCTTAGTATTGTGTAGCTTTCACTTAGTGGATGAATTTCTCTTGTTACTGTTACTCTTTTGTTCATAGAGACATTGGTCTTTTCTGAAGATCTAGAGAACCATCTTTTAAAAATATATATAATAATAACATTTTACACAAAAGACCTTATTCAGATTACATCATAGTTATCACAATTTCCAGCACATCTTGTGGGAGGGAAGAGCTGTTTTCACTCTGGTGCACAGTATGAATAATATGCAAATAAAGATATTACTGCCAGTTTCCCATGGGAAATAACAGATTGTTACTACCTAGAAAACTATAGCATGATGCTCTGAAATTGTATGTAGTTTAGTTGTGATTATATTAGTATATTTTATCTTGTGCTTTCCGAGGAAATAAAAAGTGCTTTAACTTGCCTCTCATATGATTTTTCATTTGCTTCCTTTCTGCTTAGCAGAGCCTTCAGTATTGGGAATAATTTTTGAGATATTAAGAATTTAACCAAAGTTCTAGGAAACCCTATGTTCCTGGAAGACATGTGGACTTAAAGGAAAAGGAACTTATTGGAAAACTCTCAATTCTTTCAGAGTTCCTGAAATTAAAGGAAGCTACCTCAGGGTATTGCTGTTAATGTTCATTCAATTTTTTCCATCCTTCCCAAACAAGAATAGAGACTGGGAGCAGGAGAAATTTACCCTTCCTCTTGGAGTTAATTTGTATCTTCTCTGTTTTATTCCCTTTCTCTGTGTGACTTCTTTGCATTCAGGGGCACTGATGAGTTCCTTCCCTACAGTAGGAAAGTAGATTTAAAATTGTGTTTTCATTTAAAAAAGAGAAAAACAAACAACTCTGAGGAAGGTATTCAAACTCACTAGTACAGAAAAAAATGGAAATGTAAACAATTATAAAGTACCACTTAGTATCTGTTAGCAATCTTTTAAATGCTAAATAAAACCTAATGCAAACATGCTTTAAGGAAATGGTTAAATTCAATGATTGCTAGTAGTTTTGCAAATAGATAACAGCCTTTTGGCAGAACTATAAAAAAATAAACTTTGGCCCATTAACCTCACTCCTAGGAAATAATTCAGAAGAGGAAGAAAGCTGTTTGTATAAAGATGTTCAAAGTAGTGCTATAGTGAAACTGAAAATAGCCTAAAACTCTCCCAGTAGGTAAATGGCTGCTGAATATATTGTGATTTGCCAACAATAAAATGTATATAGGCCTTAAACTGATATTAGTGAGGTAAACATTTCTGAAATAATGACAAGTGAAAAAGTACAGCCTGAGGAGTGATAGAGCTACTCAGTCTTCCTGTATCTCAAGATCTAGGCAGGTAAAAAGAGTAATACAGGGCTCAGCTTTGTTCAGTTTAAGGGACAACTCTCATAGAAGTGAAATTATGTGAACATATAGATCAAATCTGGAAGATAAATTTTAAAATAGTGTGCTGATTGAGGGGGTTACGGATGACATCTTTCCTTGTAAAATTAATTTTGATTAATTTTAAAATCATTTTTAAAGGTCTGTATTTGTGTTCCTGGTAAGATGGAATTGCTAGCACCCATAGTCTGGTTGTTTCAACTTAGTAGCTGAAAGTTCTGTTACCTTTGTTCAATAATTTAGTTCTTGAATGAGTTTAGATCATTTATTCATGCTGTTCTTAATAATTTAGGATCTTAGAGTTGGAAGGAATCTAAGAGGCAGTTTACAGCAACCTCCCACCCAATGTAGGGATCCCTCTATAACATTCTTGACAGATGGTGTCCCTCCTTCAGCTTGAAGGCTTCCAATTATGGGAAACGCATGATGCCACCTGTTCAATTACTGGATATCTCTAATTGTTAGAAAGTTCTTTCCATCGACTGAATTGAAATCTGTCTCCTTATCTCTTATTCGTATTGGTTCTAATCGTTTCCTGAAGTACAGAGAATAAATTCACCTTTTTTTCCCTCCAGGCAGCCCTTTGGTTAGTTTTTTAAAAAGTGATTTTTATCTTCCTTTAGCCTTTCTTATATAAACATCTGTAGTCTTTCAGCTGTTCTTTATTTTGAAAATTTGTGAATTTTGCCATACCTACTTCTTGTGAAAACTATATCCTCCTTTTTAGTGATCTATCTAAAAATGATTTCAGTGAAGATGATCCATCTCTGGTCCAGGGGGGTGCACATGACCTTTACTAAGTAAATCACATCCCTTTTACTTTCCCATGCTCTCAGTGATTTGTTGAAAAAAATGGGCACATGACCAAGCAAGACCAATCAGGACCAATGAAACTCAATTTGGGAACTTTTGTTTGTATTACAGGGACAGCATAGTATTGCCTACAGAGTTGGTGTGTGATGTTAGGAATTTGGAACTGAGGGAAGACTACCTGGTAGTTCTAAGAATGAAGTTGACACAGCAGAATGCATGGCTGAGATGGACTTTGTTTAGCCAGCTACTCCCAAAGTTAGATCTATCCTTGGATTTTTTCAGTTATGTTAGCTAATCTGTCACCACTACAGTTGCCATTTTTTTCCTCTAGCTATCCTCGGTTGGCTTTTCATCACTTTCTAAAGGAGACAGAATGATACAAATTCTAAACTGGGAAATAGAACTGAATAGCTCTGCTACTATCAGGCTACAGAAACTTGGGTAGTTCACTTAAAATCTCTGGTACTGGATTTCCTTATCAGTGCAATGAGCAAATTAAAATAGACAATCTGAAAAACCTCTTCCTACTTATAAATTCTTTGACTTCTTATGCTGGTTTGGAATTGTTAGGTATCCCAGAAAAACCATGTTCTTTTAATCCTGACCAAGTCTCATGCGGGCAGACCAATTGTAGGGGCAGGACCTCCTAATTAGATTGTTTCCATGGAGATGTGACACACCCAACTGTGGGTGTGGCCTTTGGATTAAATTATTTCCATGGAGATGTAACCCCACCCATTTAAGATGGTTCTTAATTAAGAAAGCTGACATGGAAATATACAGAAAGCTTAGACACACATGCTTGGGAATGCTTGAAGAACCAATACAGACACAGATGTTTGGAGATGGAGATAGAAATAGCTCAGGTGCTAAGCAGGGACTCATAGAAATAGCCAGAACCTGAAGAGAAGAAATCTCTGGCCCTGGGGGGATGCTAAACTAACAGATGAAACCCAGAGTTTAGCCTCAGAAGTAAGTGAGGGCCCACAGATGCTTGGAAAGAAATCCACTGGAATCAGATGTTGGAGGCTACAGAACTGGAAAGAAGGGTCAGCAGATGTTAGCACATGCCTTTCCTTGTGCCACAGACTTCAGCCTTTTTTTGGAGTCAAGGTATTTTTTTCTAGATGCCTTAGTTTGAATGTTTTTAAGGCCTTAGAATTGTACACTTGTAACTTAATAAATCCCCTTAATATAACCAATCCATTTCTGGTATATTGCATTCCAGTAGCTTTAGCAAAACAGAACACTTCTATATGGCTTTGCTTCCAGATCCAACCTGAGTGTCTTTGATGCTGTCCTTTGAATTTATCCCTGTTGGTCAATTTGCTTTTATTGAGAAGTTAATTATCAAAAGCAAATGGATGGAAGCAATTTTTCCTTGCTGAGTCTTCCTTTGCCACTCAATTAAATTATCTAGGGTTATAGTTCCTATTTCCCCTAAGAAGATTTTTTAAAATGCTTTGATGCAGATATAAATTATTCTATTATAATTTTAAATCATCTTTATTTTGAGGCTCAGTGGTGGAATAATCCCCATTTGTCAGTGAAAATTAATTCTATTACTTTTTTTAACTTTTTTTTTGTGAAATATAACATATATACAAAAAAACAATAAATTTCCAAGTACATTTTAACAGGTAGTTACAGAACAGATTTTAAAGTTTTGTATGGGTTACAGTTCCACAATTTTTTGTTTTTTCTTCTAGCTGCTCCAAAACACTGGAGACCAATAGAAATATCAATATAATGACTCAGCAGTCATACTCATTTGTTACATTCTATCTTCTCTGCTACACTCCTCCTTTTCTTTAAACAACATATATACATAAATGCAGTACATTTCAAAGTACATCACAACAATCAGTTTAAAACAGATTTCAGAGTTTGATGTGGGTTACAATTCCACAATTTTAAGTTTTTATTTCTAACTTTTATTTTATTCAGCACTCGTAACTCATTTGTTAAACCCCACCCTTCTCTATATAACTCCACCATCATCTTTGATCTTTCTCCTACTCTAGGACTATTTGGGCTATGGCCATTCTAACTTTTTCATGTTGAAAAGGGCTGTTGATAATATGGGATGGGGGATGGAACAAGTTGATGTTCTGGAAGGGCAGTTCTACTTTTTGCTCCAACTCTTTGTTTAAAAAAATTCTCAAACCTTCAGGAATCTTGAACGCAGGGTAAGTACAATGAACACCCATGTGGCTTTCATCTAGATGGCCCAGTTAACATTTTGCTCTGTTTGCTTTACTGTGTCTGTTTTCATAAAAATTCTGTTACGTATTAAATATTTCATATTTAAAGGTGTCTTTAAAATAGTGTATATCAAGAAAATTATGGACCTTTGAGAAGAGTGCTGCCTTTACCCAGAAACATTTAGAAATGGAGCTAAGGAACATTTAGCTAAGGAAATGGAGGTGGTACGGTATAGAGGTTAACAATTCAGAATTATAACACTACCTAAATTCCGATCCTGGCACTATCATTTAACAGTTCTCTCCAATACCCTCAGTTTTCTTATTTACAAAATATAGGTATTAATAGCACCTAAGTCCATACTAAAAATTGTTAATTAGTATTGTTAATATGTGAGTAGAGTTGATAGCAAGAGGTGTCCTTGGTTTTTCATTGCGTATGAGAATACGTAGTTATTTCTGCTCTACAAATGGGCTGAGACTTTGAGTTTCCTCATTTAGGAACTAAATTAGTGGTTAGCTCAAAAGAGAATGCCCAATGCTGAAACAGAAATTCAAGAATATGTGTTTTTGGCTGGGCAGGAAATCAGATTCCATGCTGAGAGTCTCAAATAACATCTGCCAATATGGCACTAGTGGAAATAAACCTAGATCCAAGGAGGCAGATGGGTTTCACCTCATGTGCCAATTACTGGCAGTGGTTGGCTGGCCCACCATGTATAAAAGTTTGTGAGAACTTATTGGGAAAGAATGACAGCCATGATATAGGGAAAATGAACAATGGCACAAGTGCCATGTGTTTGCCAACTCTGAACTAGATGTGAGAGATAAAGAAGGCAAGTTTCAGGAATGGGGGGCAAATGACAATTGGCTAGGAAAATACTGTTAAGACAAAGAGAGAGAAGAATCAGTAGGGTTGAAATGAAGCATTCTGTCAAGTCTGTTAGTAAACCAGCAATATGTGTACATATCTATTCTAGCTTTTACCACAATATAGTAATTCCTTTGTTTTTTGTGTTTCTCTTCCAATTAAACTATAAGCTTCTGAATGGAAGATCCATTATTGTCCTTCATGTTTTGTAAAATGCCAGATGTTCTAGTTTGCAAGCTGCCAGAATGCGATATACCAGAACTGGAAAGGCTTTTAAAAAGGGAATTTAATAAGTAACAAGTTTACAGTTCTAAGCCTATGGAAATGTCCAAACTAAGACATCCAGGGGAAGATACCTTAATTCAAGAAAGGCCAATGGTTCTGGAACAGCTCTGTCAGCTGGGAAGTCATGAACGTGACTGGCATCTGCTGGTCCCTTACCCTGGGCTCCGTTGCTTTCAGCCTCTATTCCTGTGGAGTTTCCACACTTTGCTTCTCCGGGTCTGGCTTTCATCTTTTGGCTTCCCTTGGCTCTCTCCAGGTTTGGCTTGCTTAACATCTCATGGCAACATCTTGTGGGCTACAAGTATCCCCAGACTTCTGTGTTTTCCAAGTATCGGCATCTGTGTCAGCTCTCTCTCTCTTGGCTCTGATGTTTCTGACTCTCTCCAAATGTTTACTCCTTTAAAGGATTCCAGTAATCAAGACCCACCTGAAGTGGGTGGAGTCACATCTCCATCTATGCAAAAGGTCACACCCACAATTGGGTGCATCACATCTGTGTGGAGAGAGAATCTAATCAAAATTTTCCAACCTACAGTATTGAATTAGAATTAAAAGAAATGGCTGCCCTCATAAGATTGAATCAGGTTAAAATATGGCTTTTCTGGGGTTTGTAATACTTTCAAACTAGCATGCCAAGTATTAGTAGTCACATAATAAATGGTTGAATGGATCCAACTCTAAATTCTCATTAGGTTTGGACTGGAAGTCCTTATTCTGAAAAATTTACCAATTTCTATGCTTATTTTTAGGCCTCCTGCTCTGCTTATTTTCTTATTAAAACTGTCTTTGAAAAATTCTACTCTTATCTCAAGTAACCTAAAAGCAAAATTATGTTTGAAAGACTTTAATCAATATAAATGGACATTATGCTTCTAATTGCTAAACACTTTTTTCAGAACTCATGTAGTAGCACAAAACTCACTTAAAGAATGTTTAGAAATGAAAGACCAGAGAGACCCAAATTTTAGGCAATCCATGAATACTGACCTGCCCTTTTCTGCTTCAGCAACCTATTAGACTATTAACTCTTTTTTAATTTTTAAATTATTTTGTTCTTTATTTATTGTGAAAAATAACATATATATAAAAAAGCAATAACTTTCGAAGCACATCACAACAATTACTTATAGAACAGATTTCAGAGTTTGAAATGATTACATACAACTCCACAATTTAAAATTTTTCCTTCTAGCTGCTTCAAGACACTGGAGACTAAAAGAAATATATAAGGATTCAGAAGTCATACGCATTTGTTAAATCCTATCTTCTCTGTTATAACTCCACCCTCCCCTTTGATCTTTCTCCCAATCTTTAGGGATATTTGAGCTATGCCCATTCTAACTTTTTCTTGTTGGAAAGGGCTGTCAATAATATGGGATAAGGGATGGAACTAGCTGATGTTCTGGAGAGGCTGGCCCGTCTGGATTTTAGGACTTACTGGCCTAGGAACCCATCTGGAGGTTGTAGGTTTCTGAAAAATAATCATAGTGCATGGCACCTCTGTAGAATCTCAGATAAAGATTCTAGAACAACCCTAGGTATTCTTTAGGGTTGGCAGGAATGATTGTAATTGGGGTTTGGCAAACCAAGATAAGTAGCAATGTGTAGCTGAAGCTTGTGTAAGAGTGACCTCCAGAGTAGCCTCTTGACTCTGAACTGCCTCAGACACTGATAACCTTATTCGTTACCATTCTTTTCTCCCTTTTGGTCAAGGAGGTATTGTTGATCCCATGGTGCCAGGACTAGGCTCATCCCTGGAAGTCATGTCCCATATTGCCAGGGTGACATTCAGCCCTCAATTAGACTATTATCTCTTAAATAATTAAAATTAAAAATAAAAATTTTATTATTTCTGGCCTTTTTAAATATTCAAATTGCAGGCAGTCCTTAACTCAATTTTGAAAATTTTGTCCAATTTGCTCTTTCCACATTGTGTTAGTTAGATTCAGTTGTCAACTTGGCCAGGTGAGCATACCTAGTCTTGTTGCTGCGGACATAAGCCAACCGTACGTGAACCTCATCTGTTGCCAATTACATCTACAGTCAGCTAGGAGGCGTGTCTGCTGCAATGAGTGACGTTTAACTTAATTGGCTTGTGCTTAAATGAGAGAACACAATGTAGCACAATCTAGCAGCTCAGCATTCCTCATCACAGCACTTGCAGCTCAGCCCAGGCCTTTGGAGAAGTCACCCCGGGGAAAGTTGTTGGAACCCAGGGGCCTGGAGAGAAGACCAGCAGAGACCATCCTGTGCCTTCCACGTAAGAAAAGAGCCTCAGTGGAAAGTTAGCTGCCTTTCCTCTGAAGAACCAACAAAATAAATCCCCTTTTATTAAAAGCCAATCCGTCTCTGGTGTGTTGCATTCCAGCAGCTAGCAAACTAGAACACACATCATATATTGACAATCCTAAATAAAATGTGTGCTTTTGCATTCATCAGTTAAAAAATGATTATTCTAAGCCATTATAGGAAGAAGGTCAATAACTAAGTTTTGGCTTTTTCTGAACAGTAGACACTATTTGACTATTTAGTTGAAGCTTGCCATGAAGTTTTTATAGATGTCAAAGGCGTGCGCTAGAGAAATGAAAGTTCTACTGAAACACGTGTAAGAGGAATTGACCTCATAACCTTAATCACAATCGAACAAAGACCAGTATCATATCCCAAATGGCACAATCTGGTATCAATAATATACCATTTAGCTTTAACTTGGTCATCTGTATGGTTCAATTGTTAGGGAAAATAATAAAATTAAAGATTTGATGCAAATTGCTAAACATAAATCTCCAAATTGCATGTGTAAGATGTATCTAAATTGTTTTATAGTTTTTAGCCTTTTGAGAACGTACATTTCTGACTCTGACAGAAGTTTTCAGAAGTCCTTATAAGCAAAAATATAGGACTGCCTATGTTTATTATTTTTTTTGACAGTGGCTGCTGTCAAATTTTTGAATTTTTTTCAATTTTTCCTGCTTTAATAATGTTTTTTCTGCTCCCTACTCTTTGCCTCAAAATACCTCTATTTAGCACACAGTCACCAACAATAAACAAAGCAAAAAACCTTCTGAACCTCCTAAGCATTATAGTTCAAGCCCTCAAAGTCTGTTTATTCATTAGCTATTCACAATTCTAACAACTTTGGTGTAAAAAAACCACCAACGTATAGCTTAAGTTCAGTATGCAAAGCATTGTATGGGGTGATTTGTGTGAAGGGGCACAAAAAATATTGAAACTTTCCTTTTTCTCAGGTGCCTAAAATCAAATAGGGAATATAAAGCATTTATACAACAGAGAACAATGCAATGTAGAAAGAGGAAAGTGTCACAAGAAGTTACAGATGACATGTTATGTAGTTCAGCGAAGGAAATTACTTGGTTACCAACTTCCGTACCTCTAAAATAGCAAATTTGAAAGAAGAGAGAACTGACAGGCATGTAGTCAGCAACTATTACAACTGACAAGTTAGCATTAAGAGAGGACTTAGCGATATTCTGGCAAACATATGCTTGAATTTAAAATGTCCAGTGCTCTGGAGCCATTCAGTATAAGGGCATTGTTGAATAATAGACAAACTTTTAGAATTAGAAGTTTCCCTAGAGGCCATCTAGGCTGCACAATTTATTGATAACACTTAAAAAGGGTAAGCAACTTCCCTATGATAGTCTGGGGATTATCTTTGATTCTTTTTTTTCTTTTTCCTCATCTTTTCCACCATTCCTATCTCCCATCCCATTTAAATCAATCATCTTGTCTTTCTTCCTCAAATCTCTTTTCCTTTCCATTTCAATTTTAACTGCCTTATATCAGACTATGAATATCTTTTGCCTGGAATTCTTCCATGATTTCCTACCTCATCTTTCTCCTATTTAAAAAATCTTATATCTATTTTCCACTTATCCAGTCATCTGACTGAAATATGAATCTGTCCACTGCTCTGCAAGATAAACTTCAACTGCTTATCAATCCCTTCCCTGTTTTCTGCCATCAACTCCTGTTAGTATATGTATAATTTGGGGACACTTGGAACATTGCCCCGTTCTTCCTCCTCACTTGCTCTCCAAATTTTCTTGGCTAATACGTCAACCCAGATGTCATCTCACAGGAAGCCCAGACTAAGTTAGGAGCGTGTTTACAGTCCAGTGATACATTTTCATTGCATCCTATTATTGGATTGGCCATATTGTACTATAGTTATGCATTTGTGTATTTGGCTCCTGTCTTCGTTTGCCAGGGCTGCTGTATGAAAGTACCACTGACTAGTTGGCTTTAAACAACAGAAATTTATTGTCCCAGTTCTGGAGGCTAGAAGTCCAAAATCAAGGTGTCGGCAGGGCCATTCTTCCTCTGAAGTCTGTAGGATTCATGTGGTGCTTGCTGGAAATCCATGATGCTCCTTGGTTTGTGTATAACTCAATCTCTTCCTTCTTCCCATGGTCTTCTCTCTATGCCAGTTTCCTACTTCCTGGGCCCAAATTTGTTCTCCCTTAAGGACACTAGTATAATTGGATTGGGACATACCCTAGTCCCAGTTTGACCTCATTTCAAGTAATAACATCATCAAAGATCCTGTTTACAAATAAGTTCACATTCGCAGGACTAGGGGGTCAGGATGTGAACATGTCTTTTGGCAGACATGATTTAATACATAACAACATCCCTTCTTGAAATGTGAACCCTTTGAGGACACCGACCGTGTTTTA
This sequence comes from Tamandua tetradactyla, assembly GCF_023851605.1. Classification (NCBI taxonomy): domain Eukaryota; kingdom Metazoa; phylum Chordata; class Mammalia; order Pilosa; family Myrmecophagidae; genus Tamandua; species Tamandua tetradactyla. Next base: position 10,480,605 of record NC_135350.1, read on the forward strand.
TTCTTTGTACACCAAAGCCCAGCACTGAGCCAAAACATATGAGATGCTTGATAAACGTAGGTTGAATGCATGCCCAGATATTAGAAATAGCACTACCCAAATACTGAATATTAGGCAAGTGTTCTTTCTCTTACATTCTTGGTTCCTGAAACTGGCTATTAATTAGAATTACCTGGGAATATTTTACGATTTCTGGGTTTCATTTCTGCATTTGTACATCAGAATCTTTTCTCTATATTTTTATGAGGTTTCCCAGGTGATTATTTTGAGTCAAGTTAGCACCTGCTCTCAAGCTGAGGTTTGTAAATTTCATAATATTACCTCTCATGGGACTTTAAGAAAAATTAAGTTATACCTTGTTTAAGAAGTCAAAGCAATGTGTAATAGATTTTTAGCAAGATTTGCATTCAAGATGTTTATGTTTGTTTTAAATGTGTTTTGATTAAAAGTATAACTTCCCAGTTTTCCAGAAAACTCTGTGCAACAAAATAATGCATTCACTAATGATCCTGAAAAGATGAGTGTTTAATTTTTGTTTACATCTATTTTCCATTCTTTCCTAAACCCTCTGAAATGCATTTCATTTCTCATATAGTTTTCTCTGTGTGACTACTCTTACTATATTTTGCTCCTTTCTTCATTTATAATTAGGAAAAATTCATTCTATCATGCCTTGAGTTTTTCCTTCCTAATGAAATGAGCCTTTCCTGCTTTTGTTTTTAAAACTCTGATACTTCAATCAACTGCACTATAAGTTGGTTGAATCTCTGCAATATATCCAAAGATTTCCATTTAAAAGAGAAGTGGGGCCTGGCTTATCTCGCCATCACATTGAGCTGATTGGATTCTGTGGAATGTTGGGACACTGCTAAGGAGAAGAGCTGGTGTGGGTGAGAACTTGGCTGACTCCTCAGTTTTCCATCTGCACTGCGTGCTCCTGTGCTTGAGCAGGAAGCTGGTCTCAGTGAGCAGACCTGGGAACAGGAAGACAGCCACTGTGTGGGTGGTTTTGAAAAAAACCTCCTTCTGTTTCTCCTGTACCCAGCTGGTTTTAAGTTTCTGGATGGTACTGCTAAAAGCAACCCTCAAGTTTTGCCTCTGATTTCATTGGATTTGGGGCCTATGCTAAAGATTGTTCTTGGTTTGGGACCTATAATTTGATGTATTTCACAGAACAATTTAGCTCCAGCTTTGGTTTTCCATTAGATACATTTGCAAAATGTGTGTTAATTTTAATTTTGATTATGCAACGTGGTACAAATCTAATGGCTTACCGATGGAAGTTTATACTACTCTCGCTCTAATTTGGGGGGTAAAATGAATTGATTATAACTTTCATTTAGTATTATAATTTATGTGAACTTAAGTTACATTCTAGATGAAAGGCGCAAAGCACCTAAGTTTTTCCTAAAGTATTTCCTGAAGTTTATAATTTTCAGGTCTTCAAGAATGGAGTGTAGCTTAGCATTTACCTTTTCCTGATATCATTTTTTATTTACTTATGTTAGCTGAAAATGCATATTCTCAGTGTCATAAATGTTTTCAAGTGGAAAAACTGTCTAAATAAGTTAGGAAACATCTCCAGGGCCTTCAAAGATTTCTGTTCTGAGAGAATATCTTGGTTTTGTCTTGTCTGAGCGCTAAACTGACTGATTCATATAAGGACAAGAGGGCAATTTCAGGTAGATGCACTATGGTTGTTTATGTTTGTTATCTTGTTCAAATATAGTCCTGATTATATAAAATGACAGTCCTCAGCAATTTTTATTCATATGTTGGTGAAGTGATTTGCTTTGCTTATTTAATGAAATATCCTTTATCACATTTTGTTTGACTTTTCCGTATATTGCTAGGAAAAGCTGCATTAAATCCTGTATGCTAATTTAAAGCATTAGGTTTTAAGGTTAAAATATTCAAGCCTATATTATTAGTTAGGTTTAAAAATCCATAAAGGCCTATGAACTTCCCAAGGTAGTATTCAGGTAATATAAGGTAGTGTTTTTTAAATTAGTAATATCCATAGGTTTTACTAATGTATCTTCTTAATACAGAAAAAAACTGACCATTTTACATATATATATATGTATAATATATATAGTTTAAATATATGTTTTAAAATTTTTTGAAACTTGATAGCTGCTGATTTTTTTTTAATTTTCAAAACTATTTATTGTACAATAATTTCAAATTTATAGGAGATGTTCTAGTTTGCTAGCTGCTGGAATGCAATATACCAGGAACAGAATGGCTTTTAAAAAGGGGAATTTAATAAGTTGCTAGTTTACAGTTCTAAGGCCAAGAAAATGTTCCAATTAAAACAAGTCTATAGAAGTGTCCAATCTAAGGCATCCAGGGAAAGATACCTTGGTTCAAGAAGACCAATGATGTTCAGAGTTTCTCTCTCAAGTGAAAGGGCACATGGTGAGCACAGTCAAGAGTTTCTCTCTCATCTGGAAAGGCACATGGTGAACACGGTCAGGGTTCCTCTCTCATCTGGAAGGACACATGGCGAACACAGCGTCATCTGCTAGCTTCTTCTCTCCTGGCTTCTGGTTTCATGAAGCTCCTCAGGAGGCGTTTTCCTTCTTCATCTCCGAAGGTTGCTGGCTCATGGACTCTCTGCTTCATGGTGCTGCAGCATTCACTGCTCTTTCCAAATCTCTTTCATTCTCCAAAACGTTTCCTCTTTTATAGGACTCCAGAAACTTATCAAGATGGGCTGAAATGGGTGGAGACATGTCATCCTGTCATCACCTAATCCAGCTTAACAACTACTCTTGATTAAATCACATCTCCAGGGAGATGATCTGAGTACAGTTGCAAACATACAGTATTAAATAGGGATTATTCTGCCTTTATGAAATGGGATTTAGATAAAAAATGGCTTTTGTAGGGGATATACATCCTTTCAAACCTGCACAGGCGAGTTGCAAAAATAATACAAAATACATACAGGAAACTCCAAAATACCCCCCACCCTTCCAGATACCCAGATCCACCAACTCGATGTTTTGCCAAATTTGCCCTATAATTCTATCCATCCATTTGTCTGTCTGTCTATTTATCTATTTTAGAATGGGTTGTATACTTCATGCTCCTTGAACATTTAATGCTTCTACATACATTTCCTAAGAATAAGGATATTCACTTATGACCACCTGTGCTAGTTTGAATCTATTATGTACCCCAGAAAGGCCAAGCTTTAATACTGAGCTAAGCTTAAGCTTTAATACTGAGCTAAGCTTATGGAAGCAGCTGTTTCTTTTAGTCCTGATTCAATATTGTAGGGTGGAAACTTCTCATAGGGTTATCTCCATGGAGAGGTGACAAACACAATTATGGGTATAACCTTTTGATTAGATGGAGATGTGACTCCACCCATTAAAGTGGGTCTTGATTCTTTACAGGAATCCTTTAAGAGAGGAAACATTTTGGAGAGAGAGCCAGAGCTGGCAGAGAGAGCAGATGTAGGTGCTTGGAGAACAGTTGCTACAGAGAACAGAGATGTGGATATTTGGAGATGCTTGAAGCCCAGCAGATGTTGCTGTGTGCCTTCGCATGAGATGTTAAACAAGCCAGAACCTGGAGAGAGCCAAAGGAAGCCGAGACATGAAAGCTAGCAATGGAGAAGCAAAGGAAGAAGCCCCCAAAGGAACAAAGGCTGAAAGCAACAAAGCCCAGGAGTAAGGGACCAGCAGATGCCAGCTGCATGACTTCCCAGATGATAGCGGTGTTCTGGACAGCATCAGCCTTTCTTGAGGGAAGGTGACCTCTTGTTGGTGCCTTAATTTGGAAATTCTCTTGGTCTTAGAACTGTAAACTTGTAACTTATTAAATTCCATTTTTAAAAGCCGTTCCATTTCTGGTGTGTGGCATTCTGGCAGCTTAGCAAACTAATACACCAGCTTAAGCACAGTTATCAAGTTCAAGATAGATAACACTGATAGAAGGCTTACAGTCCATAATCCAATTTTTTCATATGTCCCTACAGTATCCTTTTGGGCCTTTTCTCCTCCACTGTTAGATCTAGTCCAGAATCATGTGTTGCATTCAATTGTCATTGTCTCTTTAGCCTCTCTTTTTTCAATCCTGGAAATATAAATACAATATAACTATCCCATCAGAATCACTCTCAAGAAAACAATTCATCAGTGTTGATCACATTCACAGTGTTGTACTATCCTCACCATTATCCATTACCAGAACTTCCCAAATACTCCAAACTGAAACCATATACTCATTATTCATTAATTCCTCTTTCCTCCTCCCTCAACCCTGGTAACTTGTCCTCAATTTTCTGTCTCTGTGTTGGTCAGTTTTTTAAAATGCAATTTCATTGTGATATATTCATATACCACATAATTATACAGTGTATACCATCAGTGGTTCACAGTATCATCATACAGCTGTGCATTCATTATCACTATCATTTTTGAACATTTTGATTGCTCATACACAATAAAAATAAGAACTAAAATAAAAACAAAGTAAAAAAGAACACTCAAAAAATCCCATACCCCCATTCCTCCCTATTATTTATTTATTTTTTTCTCTTTATTTTCTTACTTATCTGTCCATACACCAGATAAAGGGAGTGTCAGTCAGAAGGTTTTCACAATCACACAGTCATACCTTAAAAGCTATATAGTTATACAGCCATCTTCAGGAATCAAGGCTACTGGATTACAGTTCAATGGTTTTAGGTATTTCCTTCTAGCTACTCCAATACACCAAAAATGGAAAAGAGATATCTATGTAATGCATAAGAATAACCTCCAGAATTACCTCTCAACTCCATTTGAAATCTCTCAGCCACTGAAACTTTATTTTGTTTCATTTCTCTTCCCCCTTTTGGTCATGAAGTCTTTCTCAATCCCGTGATGCCAGGGCCAGGCTCATCACTGGGAGTCATGTCCCACATTGCCAGGGAGACTTACACTCCTGGGAGTCATGTCCCACATAGGGGGGATGGTGGTGAGTTCACTCATGGAGTTGGCTTAGAGAGAGATCTAAACAACATCTAAACAACAAAAGAGGTTCTCAGGGGGTGACTCTTAGGCATACTTATGAGTAGGCTTAGCTCTCTGCATGAATAAGTTTCACAAGGGCAAACCCCAAGATGGAGGGCTTGGCCTATCAAACTGGTAGTCCTCAATGCTTGTGGGAATAGCAGGTCTTCCCCAGTCCCTCAAGGTGACTTGATAGCAGCTGATTAAAAAAAATATTTTCATTGAGAAATCTTCACACACATTCATTCTATACGTGGTATACAATCAGTAGTTCACAATATCATAACATAGTTGTGCATTCATCACCATGATCATTTTTTAGAACATTTGCATTACTCCAGAAAAAGAAGTAAAGAAAAAAAAATTCATACATACTATACTCCTTACCCCCCCCATTAACCTCTAGTATTTCCATTTACCCAATTTATTTCAGCCTTTATCCCCCCTATTATTTATTTATTTTTATCCATATTTCTTTGTAAACTTTCTTATTGTAAAGTATAATATATATACAAAACAAAGAAATAAAAAAACAATAGTTTTCAAAGCACTCTTCAACAAGTAGCTACAAGACAGATCCCAGAGTTTGTCATGGGCAAATATGATCCTCTCAGATTTTTCCTTCCAGCTGCTCCAGAATATAGGAGGCTAGATGGCTTAAATATTTTTTTATCACCACAATCAACTTTTTTCTTTCTTTTTTTTCTGTGAAAAAATAACATATAAACAAAAAAGCAATAGATTTCAAAGCACAGCACCACAGTTAGTTGTAGAACATATTTCAGTGTTTGACATGGGTTATGATTCCACAGGTTTTTACTTCTTGCTGCTTAGAGATACTGGAGACTAAAAGAGATATCAATTTAATGATTCATCAATCATATTCATTTGTTAAATTCTATCTTCTCCGTTTAACTCCATCATCACCTTTGATCTCTCTATCCCTCTCTTTAGGGGTATTTGAGCTATGCCCATTCTAACTTCTTCATGTTGAATGGGTCTGTCACTAATATAGGGTAGGGAGATGGAACTATCTGATGGTCTGGAGAGGCTGGGCCCTTTAGGTTTCAGGACGTATCTGGTCCAGGGACCCATCTAGGGGTTGTAGGTTTCTGGAAAGTTACACTAGTGTATAGAACCCTTGTGGAATCTTATATTTTGCCTTAGGTGTTCTTTAGGATTGGCTGGAATGGTCCCGGCAGGGGTTTGGCAGGTTATGAAGGTAGCAATGTCTAATTGAAGTTTGCATAAGAGCAACTTCCAGAGTAGCCTCTCAACTCCATTTGAACTCTCTCTACCACTGATACTTTATTAGTTACACTTCTTTACCCCCTTTTGGTCAGGATGGAATTGTTGACCCTACAGTGCCAGGGCTGAATTCATCCCTGGGAGTCATCTCCCACATTGCCAGGGAGACTTTCACCCCTGGATGTCATGCCCCACATAGCGGGGAGGGAAATGATTTCACTTGCAGTTATTCTTTTATCCATTTTTTTTTACTCATCTCTCCATACCCTGGATAAAAGGAGCATTAGACACAAGGTTTTCACAACCACACAGTCACACTATAAAAGTTACATCTTTATACAATCATCTTCAAGAATCAGGGCTACTGGAACACAACTCAACAGTTTCAGATGCTTCCCTCCAGCTACTTCACTACACCAAAAACTAAAAAGGGGTATCTATATAATGCAGAAGAATAATCTCCAGGATAACCTTTTGACTGTTTAAAATCTCTCAGACACTGAAACTTTATTTTGTCTATTTTTCTCTCTTTCCTCGTTTGGTCAAGGAGGCTTTCTCAGTCCCTTGAAGCTTGGGTCCTGGCTCAACCCAGGATTTCTATCACACATTGCCAGGGAGATTTACACCCCTGGGGGTCATGTCCCATGGTGGGGGGGAGGGCAGTGAGTTGACCTGCCTAGTTGGCTTAGAGAGAAAGGCCACGTCTGAGCAAAAAAAGAGGTTCTCTGGGGGTGACTCTTAGGTATAATTTTAAGTAGACTTAGCCTATCCTTTGCAGGAATAAGTTTCATAGGGGTGAAACCCAAGATCAAGGGTTTGGCCTGTTGATTTGGTTGTCCCCACTGCTAGAGAAAATAGTATAAATTCTCCAAATGAGGAAGTTGAATATTTCCTCCTTTCTCCAAATCTCTCAAGGGGACTTTGCAAATACTTCTTTATTCATTGCCCAAATTACTCTGATATATATTGGGGCATCAACCCAACAAGAGCTCACAACTTATTCAAGATTCCATGTACTTATGGTGTTCAACTAAACTGACCATACAAGTTAAATTAGGGAATGCACTAACCAAAATATAAATTTTGTACCAAATAAACATTTCTCCCTTTGGTCTCACACAGAAGTTGAAGTTTTAAAATATGGACAATATCATCCTTTACCCTGTAATCTGATTTACCTTAGTCCTATCCAGATCAACTTTATTTATATCTCTACTGGAAGTCTGATCACTTTTCAACTTGACAGCAGCTGATTTTAAATTTCACATATAAATGCAGACTATAGATTTTAGATTGTGGCTTTAAAAGTTCTTTCAGGTTGTTCTAGTTTGCTGTCTGAAAAATGAAATATACCAGAAACTGAATGGCTTTTAAAAAGGGGAATTTAATAGGTTACAATTTACAGTTCTAAGGCTGTGAAATTGTTCAAATAAAACAAGTCTATAGAAACGTCCAATGTAAGGCATCCAGGGAAATATACCTTCGTTCAAGAAGGCCAATGATGTTCAGTGTTTCTCTCTCAGCTGGAAAGGCACATGGTGACCATGGCGGCATCTGCTAGCTTTCTCTTCATGCCTCTTACTTCATGAAGCTCCCTGGGAGGCGTTTTCCTTCTTCACCTCCAAAGGTCACTAGCTGGTGGACTCTGTGGTTCTCTCATCATTCTGTCATGATTCTGTGGCTCTCCCCTCATTCTCAAAAGTGACTCTCTCTAAAAGGTCTCCTCTTTTATAGGATTCCAGTAAACTAATCAAGACCCATGTGGAAGGGTGGAGACATGCCTCCATCTAATCAAGCATAATACCCACAATTGGTTGAGTCACATCTCTATGGGAATAACATAATCAAGTTTCCAATCTATAGCATTGAATAGGATTAGAAGAAACTGTTGCTCCCACAAGACTGATTAGAATGGCTTTTCTAGCATACATAAATCCTTTCAAACTGGCACACAGGTAGAGTCACAGCTCTTAAATTTGTACTATTACAGATTCAAGGACATAGTCCATTATGAATTATTCTTAGATAATCTGTTTCACAGAGTTAGTATTTTTGATACGTATTAACAAATATTGAATACAACTTTTCCCTCATCTAAACCGAGAGAATGACTATTATTACTTATTATAAGAATAAGCAATTAAGTGATTGTGCAAGAGATACCTGTTATGAAATCTAGGAAATATGATATTTTTGTATATATAAGGGCTACAGGTAGAATGACAGCTAAGTTCAAGGCAGAGACAATACTGTACAAATTCATTGCCTTTAGTTCTATTATCCTATAATTCCAATTTGAAAATAAAGTTTTTTATCAGAAATGTTTCATTAAAAGCTGATTAAATAACTTTCTGCATAGAAAGCAAGACTTTTGAAATCACAGTATATTAGTAAAAGGCAAATAAGTGTAATTGATTAAAATTTCCTAATAGCTTACATTCAAGACATTAATCTACAATATAGTCAGTCTGTAGTTTTGAAGTATACGTTTTTTATAAAGTATTATTATTGATAACAATATAACTACATTTATTGAGTATTTACTTTGTGTCAAGCCTTATTCACTGCTAGTGAGTGTCTGACTCCTGACCCTGGACTTTTTCCTGCTGAACTAAAGTAATGAATTTGTACATTTATATATATATACTTCTGAATTAACATTTATCTAATTATATGGCCAACTAACATTTGTTGACAACTGCTCTGCTCTGTATTAAGAACTTTCCATGCATTATCTCCTGAAATCTTCACACCAGCTCTCCTCTCTGTTCATCTGCTTTATACAACTAGATGAGAAATCAAAGTGAAATATAATGATCATGAAGGCCATTTGTATTTTTAGCATTTTGACACTTTGCCTAGATAGACTTTATTTTTAAGTCAACGGATCATGAAAAACATCTTAATAGACATACAACAGTCACTTGCTTCTTATACTAATCTTGCCTTTAGCTTTCTTTATGATGTGAGATACTGAGAACATTTTTTTTTCCTCAAAAAAATGAAATTCTGCTAGTGTGATCCCAACAAAATGAAGCCAACCATTTGAGCAGTTAGATTCTGGTCATAAACCAGTGGCATTATTATCCTAAATATCTGAAACATGATCCAGGGGTTTGAAAATCTGTGAAAATATTTAAGTGAATAAGGAAGAACAAAAAGCAGGAGGAAAAGAGGCTAACAAATGGGATGATTTTATCTTTTATTACAAAAAGGCAGTCATATAGCAGCATTCCCTTTATTCATACCGTGACTTATCTTGTGGGATTTGAGATATTTTACTGCTTTTTAGAGGAGTCAAACTGTTTAGGTATTATGCATATGTGTAATCAAGTAACTACTTTTTTTTTTGCATGGCAGGCACTGGGAATCGAACCCTGGTCTCTGGCATGGCAGACGAGATGTCTGCCTGCTGAGCCACTGTGGCCCACCCCAAGTAACTACTTTTTTGACATTTCATATAAATCTGACTTTGTGCACTCATTGACTTTTATAGTTAGCTGAAAATTTTCACTCCCCTTCCTGCTTTTCCCTATTTCCTTCCCCTTCTAATTTATCTAGATATTCAGAGCTTGTCTGAGGTTAAAAAACAAACAAATAGAAGACAATCTTCTATTATCTTCACTCAAAGAAATTTCAGTAACCCAATGTTTAGTGTTATTCTCTTCCCTCACTGTAAATTGGCCCTCCTATCAGGGACCTCAGCTTTTATCAACATTTTCTCTCACCCCATTTTTAGTCCTAAAGGTTTTGTGCCCTGTTAATGGCAGTTCATATAGGAACAAAAATTGAGAGAACTCTCTGTTTCGGAAAGAAGGTGGGGGTTGGAAGCACAAAACCATTTCCTGACAACTGAAATTCCAACATCCAATGTCTAAATTTTTCACTGGGTAGGGGAAGTAGCCAGCTTTCCTGGCTAGCCTATTCTACTTTGTACAGATTGCATCATCCCATCTTGAGTTGTAAATTATTTCTGATGGTCACTGCATTATATTGCATAACTATGGCATTAAGCTTTGAATAAAAGTGGCCCTGTTGCCAAATGGGTCCTTATTAATAAATAAGTAGTGGTGAATTGGCCTAGCTTGTAATTCTTAAAATAATTTAATTGTAGGAGTGCTCATATGTCCTGTTTGCCCTGTACAGACCTATTTTATACCTATTCTCTTTATAACAATTTTCCTGCAATTATTATTAGAGCTTCTTTTTACCCTCAAAAATGTTTCAGTTTGGACAATATATTATATCTCTTCCTGGTTAGTTGTGTTTATAGGCAAAGAGCAGCTACTATCTGGAAGATTGTAGATCCCAAAACAGATTTTTTTTTTCTTATCCTGAAAATGGAGAGTGGCTGGAATTACTAGGAAATTATTTGACACTTTCTTTACCTTCTGGGTGATGGCTTATGGTGGAGAGTAGAGGATCCATTAACATGCTGGAATTATATGCAAAATATTATGTGTGTGTGTGTTTTTCTGCCCCCCCATGCCCTGTTATGCATTCTTTATTATCAAATCTGTGAGAGGCAAGAGGAACTTTATTTCAAACAGCACTTTTTTTTTGTATGCTGTATGGTGAGGGTCACATTTCATTCTTTTTCCATATGATATCCCGTTATTGCTGCACCATTTGTTTAATTTTTCTTTTGCATATGTGTGTGTTTGGGGGGGTGCCTGGGCCAGGAATAGAATCCAGGTCTCCCACATGGCAGGCAAGAATTCCACCACTGAACTGCCTTTGCACCCCCTCAAACAATGTTTTTATAATTAAAATACTTGTACAATTTCAAAGATCTTAGTGAAAATAATTCATTTGAACTATGGGAAATGTTGACAAAATCACTTTGAGGTAAGGTGCCTGACGGAGGAGCCAGTTTCCATGGTGGAAGGAAGATAATACTCAACGGTGGGTTTCTGAAATTGCTTTGGACAAGGGTAATAGAATTCATGCTATTTTTTGACCTGTGGATATGACCATTATACATGGTTCAAGTGAATGATCTCACAAGTGAATTCAATTTGACAAATTGTATTGAGAACCCATTTTATGAAATTTATGGTACAAGGGTCCATTCAAGGAATATAAGTATCATTTAGGTATATCTCCCCACAGTTCTGGTGGAGTGACAGCTATTTAACTAATCAGAAAAATGCATAGTAGAATAAAATAAACATTAAATAGAGTCTCAAGTAACATACTTTGGACACACAAAAGAAAGGTACGGTTAATTGCAGCTTAACTGGTCAAGGCGGGTTTCATGAGAAACATGGATCTCCTCTTGTGGAGTACAAACAGGTGGACATAATAGACTCGAGGAATTTGATTTGCCTTCATTTTTCTTACTGATTCACACTCCTGCCCCCCACCCCCACCCCACGCATGCTTTCTGCTCACAATTAAATTATTTCTTTTTTCTTGGCTCCATACTTCTTTTCTGAAGTGGAGAAGCGGGGGAAAGCCTTCTTGGAATGACTAACACAACAGCACATATTTTCAGAGTGCACTGAGCTCCCTAGGATAAAGAGGCTAAATATATACTTAAGTCCAAATATAGATAGGTAGTAGAGTAGCTGCTGTGTTTCAAGAGAGCACACTGACCAGTTGAAGGAGGTTAGCTTTATTCTCTGTTGTGTTAAAAAAAAATACTCATGAGTTTTTACAATGATAACTATTAAAGAGAAAAAAGTACAGTTGCTCAAGTTTAAATAGCTATGTAGCTATGGAACAGAGCCCCCGGAGAGGGATAGCAGAAATAGCTTATACTTCTTTCAGATGCCTGCCTTTTAACTTTACATTGAGAAAAATGAAATCTCTGTAATCAAATTATACAAGTGTATAGAGAATTATAAGTCTAAAGTTCTTAAAGGGGTATAGAAGTCCTACAGATTATATATAAAAATTCAAATGAAGCAGAAAGCTGGAGCCTGGCATGGAGGTGCGTAGCTGCAGAGCAGGCAGGAGTGCACGGGTGGGAATGTGGGATTAGGAAGTAAGCCAGGCATCACTTCTTGGGCATGCTACTCTCACCAGTGCAGCCCCGTGACCCGCGACTCACCCCACACCCCGCACACCTGAAACCTATCACCAGATCCCATTCCCCACGCTCTAGGTGCCCCCACCCCACCAGCCCCCAGTGCACATAACTGCCCCACATCCCTACCCCAAGTGCAGCCTAACCCACCTCTCCTACATACCTCCTGAGCACTACCTCACTTCCCTGTTCCGTGCAGGTTTTCACCAGCACATAAAGGTTGTAGGCACTAACCTCCATACATACCTAGGCTAACCCTGCCTCCCCATCCATAGTGTCACACAGCCTCACCCCCACCCCCCTGAGCACAGTGCATCCATTTACGGCACTCCCAGGCCCACGCATGCATGCAGGACCCCAATTATGTCATTCAGCTCTGGGAACCACACTTTACAGCAGTTCTAGAACCTCACATGCACACAGCCCTTCGCCTCACTTCCAAGCTCTGAGAAAGTGCTGACCTGCTCAGCTGGGTCACAGCTGCCACCAATCCATGAAGGCATAACACCAACCTGCTACCACAGCTCTACACATGTGCGCAAAGAGCCCTGTGCCTTAGACCAGTGCATATCAGGTTTACGACCCCCAGACTGGTGCACCTGTACATCTATATCCTCCCTGGCCGCTGGGCACCCACGTTCACAAGCATCAGCTTATCATCCCCAACTTGTGCCATGCCTGCCCTGAAACAAATCACTATACTGAGTGCTCCACCCTGTACTCTGCTCCCTGCTGTACAACCATCCTGCAAACATAAGGCCTTAGAGCACTGAAAGAAATCAACTCCCAAAGTAAATCAATCAAAATATTTACATGCCACAAAGACAGCAGAAGAACATTAAGCATATCACAATGCAGACAAATAAGCCCTACCTAATGACCAAATTAAAACACCAGGGGAGACACAGGCATTGGAACAACTAATCAAAAATGTTCATACAACTCTACTTAATAAAATAAGTGGGATAGACAATGACATAAAGGAGATCAAGAAGACAGTAGAAGAGCACAAAGAGGAATTTGAAAAAATAAATAGAAAAATAGCAGAAATCACAGAGATTTAAGAATCTGTTGACCAAATGAAAAACATACTAGAGGCACACAACACCAGATTTGAAGAGACAGAAGAAAGAATAAGTGACATAGAGGACAGGATAATTGACTTTGAAGACTCAAAACAGCAAATGGCAAAAAAAAATGGAAAAAATTGAATGGGAACTCAGGGAAATGATAGACAAAACAGAACATGCAAATATAAGAATCATTCCGGTCCCAGAAGAAGAAGAAAGGAGTAAAGGGCTGGGAACAGTAGTTTAGGATATAATGGGGGGAAACTTCCCAACCCTCATAAAGGACATGAATATATAAGTCAAAGAAGCCCAAAAAACTCCAAAACAGAATAAATCTGTTCTAGTTTGCTAGCTGCTGGAATGCAATATACCAGAAACAGAATGGCTTTGAAAAAGGGGAATTTAATCAGTTGCTAGTTTACAGTTTCAAGGCCGAGAAAATGTCCAAATTAAAACAAGCCTATAGAGATGTTCACTCTAAGGCATCCAGGAAAAGATATCTTGGTTCAAGAAGGCTGATGAAGTTCAGGGTTTCTTTCTCAAGTGGAAGGGCACATGGTGAACACAGTCAGAGTTTCTCTCTCATCTGGAAAGGCACATGGTGAACATGGCATCATCTGCTAGCTTTTTCTCCTGGCTTCCTGTTTCATGAAGGTCCCCCAGAGACATTTTCCTTCTTCATCTCTGAAGGTTGCTGGCTGGTGAACTCTGCTTCTCATGGCTATGTCGTTTTTCTCTGCTGTCTCTGAATCTTTCATTCGCCAAAATGTTTCCTCTTTTATAGGACTCCAGAAACTAATCAAGACACACCCAAATGGGTGGAGACATGTCATCACCTAATCCATCTTAGCAATCATCTTGATTAAATCACATCATCCAGGGAGATGATCTGATTACAGTTTCAAACATACAATACTGAATAGGGAGTAGAAGAAATGGCTGCCTTTACAAAATGGGATTAGGATTAAACATGGCTTTTCTAGGGTACATATATCATTTCAAACTAGCACAAAATCCAAATAGGACTTCCCCAAGGCACATACTAATAAATTGGCCAAATGTTGAAAAGAATTAGAAAATGCTGAAAGCAGCAAGAGAAAGACAATCTACTACATACAAGGGAAATCAAATAAGCCTGAGTTCAGACTACTCAACTAACACCCTGGGGGCAAGAAGGCAGTGGTATGATATATTCAAGATCCTGAAAGAGAAAGACTTCCAGCCAAGAATTCTGTACCCAGACAAATTGTCCTTCAAAATTGAGGGACAATTTTGAAAGTTTTCACAGACAAATTCCTGAAAGAATTTATCAACAAGAGACCAGCCCTACAAGAACTACTACAAGGAATTCTACTGCCTGAAAAAAAGACAGGAGAAGGAGGTCTGGAGGAGGGCACAGAATTGAAGAGTACCACTAAGGGTAAATTTAAGGAATACAAGGAGGAAGAGGGAAAAGAATATATAGATCTGACAAATAAAATTTAAAAAAATAAGATGGTGGAATGAAGAAACGCCTTTTCAGTGATAACGGTGAACGTTAATGGACTAAACTGATCAATTAAGACACAGATTGGCAGAATCGATTAAGAAACATAATCCAGCTATATGCTGCTTATAAGAGATTCTTCTTAGACACAAGGATACAAATAGATTGAAAGAATGGAAAAAGATTTTCCATGCAAATTGTAACAAAAAGAAAGCAGGAGTAGCTATACTAATATCAGGCAAAATAAACTTTAAATGTAAAGATGTCATAAGAGACAAAGAAGGACACTATATACTAACTAAAGGGTCAATTGGTCAAGAAGATATAACAATCATAAATGTTTATGCGCCCAATCAAGGAGCTCCAAAGTACATGAGACAGACATTGGCAAAACTGAAGGGAGTGATAGATGTTTCAACAATAATAGTAGAAGATTTCAATACACCACTCTCCTCTATAGCTAGAGCAATCAGCAGAAGATCAACAAGGAAATAGAGAAGTTAATTAACTTGATAAATGAATTAAACCTAAGAGACATATATAGGTCATTTCACCCCAAAGTACAATTTATACATTCTTCTCTAGTGCTCCATGGAACATTCTCCAGGATAGATCATATGCTTGGGTACAAAATGGGTCTTTATAAATTTAAAAATATTGAAATTATTCAAAGCACTTTCTCTGATCACAATGAGATGAAACTGGATGTCAATAAGCACCAAAGACGGAGAACTTTTGCAAATATATGGAGATTAAATAACACACTCTTAAACAACAGTGGGTCAAAGAAGGTATTGGTAGAGGAATTAGTAGCTATCTGGAGATGAATGAAAATGAGAATACAAATGATCAGAACTTATGGGATGCAGTAAACCCTGTTCTGAGAGAGAAATATATTGCCCTAAATGCCTATATTAAAAAAGAAGAAAGAGCAAAAATCAAGGACTTAAAAGCACACCTGGAGGACCTTGAGAAAGAACAGCAAACTAACCCCAAAGCAAGTAGAAGAAGAGAAATAACAAAGATTAAAGAAGAGATAAATGAATGGGAGGACAAAAGAACAATAGAAGTAATCAATAAAACCAAAAGTTGGTTCTCTGAGAAAATCAAGAAAATTGATGGGCCACTAGCAAGACCGGCAAAGAAAAAAAAGAGAGGTTGCAAATAAACAAAATCAGAAATGAGAAGGGGTGCATAAACACAGACCCTGAAGAAATAAAATAAATCATGAGAGGATACTATGAACAGCTATATGCCAACAAACTAGAAAACTTAGATGAAATGGACAAATTCCTGGAGAGGCACAAACAATCTACACTGACTCAGGAAGAAATAGAAGATCTCAACAAACCAATCACAAGTAAAGCAATTCAATCAGTCATTAAAAATCTTCCTACAAAGAAAAGCCCAGGGCCAGATGGCTTCACAGGGAAATTTTATCAAACATTCCATAAAGACTAACACCAATCCTGCTCAAACTTTTCCAAAAAAATTGAGGAAAAAGGGAATTCTAACTAACTCATTTTATGAAGCTAATATCATTTTAATACCAAAACCAGGTAAAGATGCTATAAGAAAGGAAAGCTACAGGCCAATCTCCCTAATGAAACATAGATGCAAAAATTCTCAATAAATATTAGCAAATCGAATCCAACAGCACATTAAAATATACCATGACCAAATGGGGTTTACAGTAGGAATCCAAGGATGGTTCAATGCAAGAAAATCAATTAATGTAATACAGCACATCAACAAATCAAAAGGGAAAAATCATGTGATCATCTTGATTGATGCTGAAAAAGCATTCAACAAAATTCAGCATCATTTTCTGATAAAAACACTCCAAAAGATAGGAATCAAAGATAACTACCTCAATATGATTAAGGGAATATATGAAAAACCAATAGCCAAGATCACACTCAGTAGAAAGGTACTGAAAGCTTTCTCCCTAAGATTAGGTACAAGACAAGGATACCCACTGTCACCACTATTATTCAACATTGTGCTAGAAGTTCTAGATAGAGCAATCAGGAAGGACAAAGAAATAAATGGCATCCAAATTGGAAGGGAAGAAGTAAAACTCTTGTTATTTGTAGATGATATGATACTGTACTTGGAAGAGTCCGAGAAATCTACAGCAAAGTTACATGAGCTAATAAACAAATTAAGCAAGGTGGCGGGATATAAAATTAATGTGCAAAAATCAGTAACACACAAGCAATGACCTAGCTGAGGAGTCAGTTAAGGAAAAAGTTCCATTTAAAATAGCAACTAAAAGAATCAAATACTTAGGAATGAACTTAACTAGGGACATAAAGGACTTGTACACAGAAAACTATGTAACATTGCTAAAAGAAATCAAAGGAGATCTAAATAGGTGGAAAGACATTTCCTGCACTTGGATGGGAAGGCTAAATATGGTTAAGATGTCAATTCTCCCCAAATTGATATACGGATTCAACACAATACCAACCAAAATTCCAACAACCTACTTTGAAGATTTGGAAAAACTAGCTACCAAATTCATCTGGAAGGGAAAGAGAAGCCAAATAACTAAAAGCATTCTGAAAAAAAAAGTGAAGTGGAGGACTAACACTCCCTGACTTTAAAACTTATTATAAAGCCACAGTGGTCAAAACAGCATGGTAAAACTGGCACAAAGACAGAAGCATTGACCAATGGAATCAAATCAAGAGTGCAGAAATAAACCACCAAATCTACGGTCAACTGATTTTTGACAAGGCCCCCAAATTCTTTGAACTGGGCCAAAATAGTCTTTTCAATAATTGGGCATAGAAGAACTGGATATCAATAGCCAAGAGAAAGAAAGAGGACCCCTACCTTACACCCTATATAAAAATTAACTCAAAGTGGACCAAACACTTAAATATAAGAACTAGCACCATAAAGCTTCTAGAAGAAAATATAGGGAAACATCTTCAAGACCTAGTAACAGGAGGTAGCTTCTTAAACTTTATATCCAAAGCACAAGCAACAAAAGAAATAATAGATAACTGGGAACTCCTGAAAATCAAATGCTTCTGCATCTCAAAAGACTTTGTCAGAAAGGTGAAAAGGCAGCCAACTCAATGGGAGAAAATATTTGGAAATCACATATCAGACAAAGATTTGATTTCCTGTATATACAAAGAAATCATACAACTCAATAACAAAAGAACAAACAATCCAATTATAAAATGGGCTAAAGATATGCACAGGCATTTTTCTGAAGAGCAAATGTAGATGGCTCAAAAGCACATGAAGAGATGTTCATTTTCATTAGCTATAAGGGAAATGCAGATCAAGACTACAATGAGATACCACCTCATACCTATAAGAATGGCTGCTACTAAACAAACAGGAAACTATAAATGTTGGATAGGATGTGAAGAAACTGGGACACTTATGCATTGCTAGTGGGAATATATAATGGTGCAGCCACTATGGAAAACTCTTTGGTGGTTCCTTAGGAAACTAAATATCGAGTTGCCCTATGACCCAGTAATAGCACTACTTGGTATGTACCCAGAAGAGCTGAAAGCAACGACACAAACAGACATTTGCATACCGATGTTCATAGCAGCATTATTCACAATCACGAAAAGATGGAAACAAACCAAATGCCCATCAACAGATGAGTGGATCAACAAAATGTGGTATGTACATACGATGAAATATTATGCAGCAGTAAGACAAAATGATGTCCTGAAGTGCATGACAAAATGTATAAGCCTTGAGGACATAATGCTGAGCTAAATTAGCCAAACACAAAAGGATGGATACTGTATGATTCCACTTTTATGACCAGTGTAAAGGTATAATCAGAGGCTTATAATACAGGGGACTTAGAGATACATAGAAGCTAGAGATGGGTGAGCCATTAGCTAATGAGGTTGAATTCCAGTGTAAGGGAAAAGATAAGAGTGAAGGTGATTTTCTAATTGGTCTAGAAGGAATATTACCATACTGAAGATGAACAAGACTGAAAGGGGTTGTCTAGACTTATGTGTCCCATGGATTCACACTAGAAATATGAATGAGTTCTCATAAGAATTACTTCAAAGATATGATTCTTGTATAAAGAGTGTTTAAGTCCAGGGTATAGGGGGAAAACTGCTGTTGCATGCTATGAACAATGGAAACCATCAGCACTACCACAGCAACAGCAGAGGTAAATAATGGGGTGAGGGACAAAACTTAAGAGGAGGTTTATATTTCCTATTTGGCAATGGTGTGTTTATTGACTTTCTGTCTCTTTGGAACAATGAAATTATGTAAAATTGAGAATGTTGATGGATTGTGGCCTTTGGGCCTTCTACACGATGCCTGATGAATGCAGGTTGCTGAAGGATGCACTGATGGGAAGTAGATTGGCGAACAGTGGTGTATACTTATGAACGAAGGTTGTGCTGCTACAAACAGGAACAATGTCATGAGGCATGCAATGATGTGAATGAACATGTGGGACATTTGGTGAGACAAAATAAGCCAGAAACAGGGCGGGCCACGGTGGCTCAGCAGGCAAGAATGAATGCTTGCCTGCCATGCCAGAAGACCCAGGTTTGGTTCCTGGTGCCTACCCATGTAAAAAAAATAAAAAATAAAAAAAGCCAGAAACAAAAAAGCAACAATGGTATGGTCACCTTTAGAAAATGTTTCTAAGTAAAAAGGGGTCTAAACTGTAAGCTTTTAGAGCAGACACAGTAAGTCCAGAGTGGTGATTTTTCTTTGGGGGGGGGGGTGGGCAGGCACCAGGAATTGAACCCAGGTCTCCAGCATGGCAGGCAAGGACTTTTATCTGTTGAGCCACCATGACCCTCCCCAGAATGGTGATTTTTATTTGTGGGTTTTGAGAGGCTGTTTTATATATGTAACCTGATATTTAGAGATAAGAATCAAGCTGAACAGGTTGGAGTTAAAGTAATTCAGAACATATGGGTAAGGAAGACAGTGTCTATATTTTAGAACCACACATAGTCTTTGAGACCAATGGAAGAAAGGTTTACCTGACCTGGAACTAAAATTTTTTGTAGTGCATAATCTAATTCAACCTATCTGTATAGCTCATTTGAACAATTGAAACACAAGAAGCAAGAATAATAAAGTGGTCCTTTAATCCTGTATAGATTATTGTAATTCCTGGAAGCATCCTAGAGTATATTAAGCAGATAATCAAAAATGTATTGGCAAATACTTTTTTTAAAAATGTTTTTTACTTTTTAGTAAAAAATACTTTAAAAAATATTTTTATATTCTTAAATATAAAAATATAAAATTTTAAAATGTTTTTGTATGAAATATAAAAATATAAATTTTAAAGATATTTTTATATAAAATATAAAAAAAGGGGAGGGAGGGGAGAAAGAATATGGAATTCTTAAGCCTTACCACTGGGAATCCCCTGATACTGTGTCAAGCTTTAGGGATATCTAAATCAATAGGCCATGCTCTCAAACATGAGGCTTACACTTGAGAAGCTTATTGTAGGTAGCGGAGAAGCTTAGGCTACCTATAGGCATGCTTAAGAATTACTTCTGGAGGACCTCTGTTGTTGCTTCAATGTGGTCTCAGTCTCTCTAAGCCCAACTCGGCAAGTGAAATCATTGCCCTCCCCTCTACGTTGGACATGACATCGAGGGGTAAAAGTCTCCCTGGCGATGTGGGAGATGACTCCCAGGGATGAATCCAGACCTGACACCATGGGATCAACAATTACATCCTGACCAAATAGGGGAAAAGAAGTGTAACTAATAAAGTATCAGTGGCAGAGAGAGTTCAAATAGAGCCAAGAGGCTCCTCTGGAGGTTGCTCTTACTCAAGCTTCAGGTGGGCCTATCATAACCTGCCAACCCCCAACCAGGACCATTACAGCCAATCCTATAGAACACCTAGGGAAATAAATAAGATTTCACAAGGGTTCCAGGCACTAGAGTAACTTTCCAGAAATCTACAACCTCCAGAAGGGGTCCCTGGTCCAGATAAGTCCTGAAACCTACCCCAGCCTCTCCAGGTCTGATAATTCCATCTTCCTACCTCATATTAGTGACAGACCCTTCCAATATAAAAAATTTAGAATTGCCATGGCCCAAACACCCCTAAAGAAAGGTATGGAAAGATCAAAGGTGATGGTGGAGTTATACATAGAAGATAGGACTTAACAAATTAATATAAATGCTGAGTCAATAAATTGATATCTTTTAATTTCCAGTATTGTAGAGCAGCTAGAAATAAAAACAAAAAATTGTGAAATTGCAGCCCATGTCAATGTCTGAAATATGTTCTACAACTAATTGTGGTGCTGTGCTTTGAAATTTATAGTTTTTTTTTTGTATGTTTGTTAATTTTCACACAAAGAAGGAAAACAAGTCGATTGTGAAGACAAAAAAGTATTTAACACTCTAGCTTCCTATACTCTGGAGCAACTTGAAGGAAAAATATGAGACAAACAAATGGTAGCCCAATGCAAACTCTGGGATCTGTCCTGTAACCACTTGTTGAAGAGTGTTTTGAAAACTATTGCTTTTTTATTTCTTTGCTTTGTATATATGTTATACTATACAATAAAAAAAAAAGTTTAAAAAATTCAAATTCATTAGCATTTGATGCAGACACACACAGGGTTAGAATTATACATTTTAACCTAGAGATAAAAGACAAAGGGTCCATCAGGAGGGAGAAAAAGAGCATAATACAGAGTTCTAATCACACTGAGTAAGATGTAGTTTTTGTTGGAAAAGAATTCTAATTACTATTTATTGAATTCATAAATATGAGCAGTGCTTGAAAATTTGGTTCTAAAACTAATAGTCAAGGGTGAATGACAGTAGCACCCAGATGCTAGAGGCCATCTACCCCAACTTTCTCATTTCACAACTGATGAAATGGAAGCCCAGGATAAGATAAGGTGACTTGCTCAAGTCAACTATTCTAATGGCTACTTAGCCCTGCAGCCTCTCCACTATTTCATTTGTTCCTTGCGAGTTTTCAAAATTTATGATGATAAATAACTAATTATACATTTATAAGAATGTATGAAATTTGAGGCCACTGATTATACATTTCAATTTTTCTTTATTTCCTAATGGTTCCAAGAAAAAAAGAGAAGTTTAGGTTTCCTGGATTTTTAAAATAATGGTTTTATTGTGATATAATTCACATACCATAAAGTTTACCCTTTTAAAGTGTACAATTCAGTGATTTTTGGTATGTTCACAGAGTTGTACATCCATCACCACCATCAAATTCTTCATACTTCCCCACCACCTCCCCCCAAAAACATAAATAGTTATTTTGCATTTCCCTCTCTCCCTTCTGTCCCTATGGATTTACCTATTCTGAACATTTCATATCATTGGAATGATACAATATGTAGTCTATTTTATCTAGCTTCTTTCACACAGCATGTTGTTTTCAAAATGTATCCATGTTGTAGCATGTATCAGTACTACGTTCTTCTAAATTATGGACCAATAGGTATTCTATCATATACCATATTTTGTTTATTTGTGAATGTGCATTTGGGTCATTTCCAATTTTCAGCTGTTACGAACTATGCTGTTATGAACATTCATGCACAAGTTTTTGTGTGGACACATGATTTCAATTCTCTTTAGTATATACCTTTTAGTGAAATTGCTGGTTGCATAGTTATTTTTTTGCAGAACTACCAGAGAGTTTTCCAAAGCAACTGCGTCTTTTTATATTCCCACCAGCGATGTATAAGTGTCCCAGTTTCCCACATCTTTCTCAACACTTGTTATTGTCTTTCTGACCACAGCCATCCTGGTGAGTATGAAGTAGTACTTCAGTGTAGTTTTGATTTGCATTTCCCAAATGATTTCCTAATGATCAACCTGATTGATTTCTTTACGGTGTTGAACTCCTTTTCATGTGCTTATTGCCATTTGTATCTCTTTTTTGGGGAAATATTTACTTAAATCCTTTGTCCATTTTTTAATTGGGTTACTTGTTTTTTAATTGTTATATTGTAAGTTAGTTTTACATTCTGGATACTGGACCCTTATTAGATATATGATTTGCAAAAATTTTTTCCATTCTGTAGTTTCTCTTTTCTCTTCCTTGGTGTTGTCCACTGATGCACCAAAGTTTTTAATTTTGATGAAGCCCAAGTTATTTATGCTTTTGTCACTTGTGTTTTTGGTGTCATATCTAAGAAATTATTGCCTAATCCACGGTCACAAATATTTATTCCTGTGGATCTTTTCTAAGAGTTTTATAGTTTTAGTTCTTATATTTAGGTCTATGATCCATTTGGAGTTAATTTTTGTATATGGTATGAGGTAAGAGCCCAACTTTGTTCTTTCACACATCGCTATTGAATTATCGCTGACACATTTGTTGAAATACTGTATTTTCTCCATTGAATGGTCTTGGCACCCTTGTTAAAAATCAGTTGACCATTGCATTGATATATGGGTTCATTTCTCAATTTTCAGTTCTATTCCCATGATTTATATGTCTATTCCTATGCCAATAGCACGTTGTTGTGATTGCTGTAAGTTTGTAGTAGGTTTTGAAATTGGGATGCGTGAGTCCGCCAACTTTGTTCCTCTTTTTCAAGATTGTTTTGGCTGTGTCCCTTGCAATTCCATATGAATTTTAGGATCCACTTGCCAATTTCTGAAGAAAAGACAGCTAGGAGTTCTCAATATTTACCAAGGGATTTTTCATTATAAGAGCTAGGCACCTGAGAGACTAAAAATATGAAACCCAGTCTTTAATCTTAAAAGAAACAATGACAAAAAAAAAAAGAAGCAATAATCTAAGAATTACACAAACATGGCAATTATAATTCTAATTTCCTCTCAGCTCCAAATTCACCCTTTTAATATATCCTTTTTTGCTAATAGATAGAATTGTTTTAAGCATTGTACATTTTTCAGTGAGCACAATCTTAAGCTTTCTCAGTAGAGGGTGTAGAAAGGGTGTCTCCTGATGTTTCTGACTGCTACAGGGTAGGTCAGCAGTGTGGGTACAACATCTGTTGGAGCTCGGATTCAGCTCTGTGTCTAGAATGCATGGTCACTAGATGATCTCACATATTCAGTCTATTAACATAGAAACCAAAACTTTCCTGCCCACATCAGTGCCCTCATTATCTCTGCAGGCCCACATGTGGCTTGCTGGCTGCCTGGGCCCCCATGCCCTCTGCACTCACATGCTGACCAGATTGCTGATCACCTATGTAACACTGGCATTCCAGAGGGTTGCTTCCTGCTTGCCCAGTGACCCTAGAACAGTTCCTTCCTCAGCGAACCAGCAAACTTCTCTACTATTTGGTGGGCTGAACTATACTTTCTCCAGGGAACTTCAGCCTTGGGGAAGAGGCCCTCTTCCAACCTTGTCCTTTCTTGGATATACTCCCTTAGTCCTCGCACAGCACATAGTTTATATTTGTTCCTGTTCACCCATTTTTCTGAGTTTAATAGTTTTTTATATTGTACATCCTCTATTTACCCCCCTTTGTGACTGGTCGGACACCAATATAAGAAATAACATTTACTTACAAGTCAGAATACAGTAAGCAGTGTCTTAAGATAGTTGAAAGAGGGGCTGACGCAACCAGACTTCCCTCGCGTCGGGCCGGACAGCACCTGCGCAGTGTTAGAGGGTTGGGGTGGTTGGGGTGCTTTGGGTGGGTGGGAGCTTGGGTCATGGGCAGGTGCTGCCTCTTACTTCACTGTCCGCTAGCACCGCCAGAAGATAATGGAGTTCAGAGTCTTTGACCACCCAGGGAAACTGTTACAACATCTGCAGTGCAGAAATACCCAAGTCCTACGAACCCAAATGTGGTTGTGTAGGAGCCAAAGGTTAAAACAAGACCTGCAGGTTTTGTTGGGAGCAGCTGGCCTCGGGATGGCGGCAGTCAACTGTGGACATTGTTATGCAGAGCAGTCTGGGAGGAAGAGAATGTTTACCCCAAATGGTTATGTTAAGTATGAAGGAAGAGAGCACTGAAAAATAAGCTCTCTGTTCTTTCAAGAAATCATGCATGCCTTTTGTCACCTGCAGTATCTAAGCAGGATCTGGTTAAGAATAAAGTTGTCTGATGTCTGATGTAAAGTTAAGCTTCAGACCCCCTGAACCCATCTGTGTCTGTCTTTCTTTTCTTCCTTTCTTTCTCTCTTTCTCATCATTCCTTAATATCCTTCGAGCTCTGTTTCAACAGGAAGCAACATGGTTGGATTTGATGTATTGGAACATATAGGTCCCTCTGGAAAGCTGCACAGCCCTAGACTTCTCAGCACAGAGTGGAACTGCCTTCCATTGTGAAATCTATTTCATTTACATATATGGTTTCGGTAGATGAGAGACATATACAAACCACATTTTCAAGACTCAGAAAAAACTGTTTTGACTCAAGAAGCCATTATCACTGTGAAAAGAGTCAGTCTCAGCAGTAACCTGGAAGGACTGATGGCAAGTACAATTTCTTCAAATCCCAATGACGGACAAGAAGTGATGGAATGGGTAATACATAAGTTGAATGCCGAGATTGGAAAATTGATGGCTTCAGCAAGAGGAAGCATGAAGACACCGATGGAAGCAGCATTTGTGGAGAAATGATACTGAAAATTGATGTACAATATTGGATCCCCTAGGTTTTTCCCATGCTGGCAATATATTTATTTATTAAAAACACATACACACAACACATTTTAGGTAGACTTTTTTGGTAATAACCTGGAGAAAAGGTATGTGACTTGATGAAAACAAAGAGATGCAGGGCCTCTCAATAAAAGAGACAAACTGAAATTCATATGACTATCCAATTTTAAAGGCTCCAGCATTTATGTTAAAAGTTTACAATTTTTGAAAAAGTAGTTTAAAGTTGGTATTGGCATATTGAATCACCTTAAGGTAGAATTTTAAGGGTTTTCATGCATTGAAACTCTACCTGCCTTTGGACTAACTCTAGAAAAAGCAGAGCCACCTTTTTGTATACAAACACAATTACCCTATTCATAAAGAAACTTTAAAAGGAGAAATTGTAGCTGTTAAAAGTATGTTAGTTCGTATTAAAAAAAAAAACTGCTCTGCTCTAAACCACAATTAAAACCACAGTGTTTAGATTTGGTACTAGAATGATATTTTTGGAGTGGAAATTATCACTAAAGTAATATGACTTTATTTTTTCAGTTAACATAACTAGCCCACGGTACAGCATACTAATTCATAAAGGTTTTTAGAAGTACAAACCCAAAGAAGGTAATACCTTTACTAGGTTACAAAACTTTGGTAAGTCAATATAGTACTCTTTTAATACAATAAAATCTTATTTTTGCTGGTGGGCAATTAATGGTTCACAATATCATCATATAGTTGTGTATTCATCACCATGATAATTTTTTAAAACATTAACATTTGCATCACTCCAGAAAAAGAAATAAAAAAGAAAAAAGAAAAAACTCATGCATACCATATCCCTTACCCCTCCCTCTCATTGACCACTAGTATTTCCATCTACTCAATGTATTTTAACCTTTGTCCCCCCATTATTTATTTTTATCCATATTTTTTATTCATCTATCAATACCATGGATAAAGGAGCATCGGACACAAGGTTTTCATAATCGTGCAGTTACATTGTAAAAGCTATGTCATTATACAATTATCTTCAAGAAAAAAAGCCTACTGGAACACAGCTCTACAGTTTCAAGCACTTCCTTCTAACCACTCTTAATACACCATAACCTAAAAAAGGTTACCTACATAATGCATAAGAATAACCTCCAGGATATTGGAGGTTTAATAACTCTGTTTGGAATCTCTCAGTCACTGAAACTGCATTTTTTCTCATTTCTCTCTTTCCCTTTTTGGTCAAGAAGTTCTTCTCAATCCCTTGATGCCAGGGGATCACCTGTATCACCAAAGGCCTGGGATGAATTGCAAGTGGTGAGATGAGGTATGCTGAGCTGCTTGGGCTGTGCTATATTGAGCTCTCTCATTTGAGCACCATCCAATTAAAACAAACATCATTCATCACAGCAGGTATGCCTCCTAGCTGACTGCAGATGTAATGAGCAACAGTTGAGGCTCACATACCATTGGCTCATGTCCACAGCAACAGAACTAGGTACCTTCACCTGGCCAAGTTGACATCTGAACCTAACTACCACAGTTGCACTGCATAATTCCTGTAAATTATACTTATTTTATGAAAAATGTAATGCCCTAATGATAAAAGATATCTAAGTAAAAAAAAAAAAAGATAGCCAAAAGTGAGAGAAGGATTTGGAGCATATTCTCTCGATAGAATCAGGTATGACTTCATGAGGAAGTGCAATTGAGGTGAACCTGGACGAATGAACAAGGTTTCCTTTGGACTTGCCATTGGGAAGAGGATATTTTGAAGATGGTATCATCAGATCCCTTCTTCAAGAGTAAAGACATTTTCAAACTGAACTGTATTATCTGGCCTAACAGTTGTCTTTTATTTGTAATTCACAAACTCTACCCTGGGTTTTGTGGCTAGTCTGGGTGAAGTTGCTTTAAGAAGTCATTAGAGTTAAATAAAAGAAATACCTGAGCCCAAGTTCATCCCTCATCCCCAAGCAGGATGTTTTAGAATGGTACCATCTCCTCTGAATTGCATAACCAAATGTTTATAAGAAAGTCTTTGATGGAATGTGTAGTATTGTTAAAACTGACACCCACAGCCATATGCACCAATTAATTTCCTTTCCAAATGTTTTTATACTGTTGGGTAGATGTGGCCTATGTTTTGGAAGGATTCTTTTCCTTTGAAGTAGTCATTACACTGTTTTATTTCTGATATATATGCCAAGTACACATTAATTTTCATTTCCCTTTTTGCTTGCCAAAACCTTTGAATTTTCTTTCATCTCTTCACAAATATCTAATGAATAAATTATGATTTTCAGGGCTATTTAAAGCTTGGTCCCTGGGCCAGCAGAGCATCATTGAGGAGCTTGTTAGAGAATAAAATTCTCTGGGCTCCTCTTCAGATTCTCTGTGGGTTGAGGGGGCCCTGGAATGTGCATTTTAACAAGCTCTCTAGGCAATTCCTGATGCGCACTAAAGCTTGAGAAGCACTAATTAAGAATTTTACTGATCGTAACTGACTTGAGACACATTCTATAATTAAAAGGATCTGGATCTTAAAAGCTACCTAATCAATCATAGATGGAGCATGTATCTCCAACATTCTGATAGACTGGCATCTAACTCCTGTTTGAAAAATTTTACTGAATGGGAGTTCATCAATTCACAAGGCAACCTGATACATCTGGAACAATTCTAATTAGAAATTTCTTTTATTATTATGCCTTTAACCCAGATTGATTTAATTGCTACTTTTATTCTTTGTACTAAACCTCCTCATGAGGTACACACAATAAACCTAGTTTCCTTTATAAAGTACAGAAGTGTAGATATTTGAGACAGCTACCTGCTCTTTCCTAAAAACTTTCTTCTCAAGAAAGACAATTCTTAGTTCCTATACTGTTTCACACCTGATAATGCCGTTTGGATTCTTTCCTCTTAGAATATATTTATATATCAATATGTTGTTTAAAATGTTGTTTCCAGTGTAAAATAAAAATAAAGTTTGACCATGGACTTTGATCAATGATGGCTATTATGGTACTGTTCCCTCTGCTGTAGGAAGCAGACCAAACACTTTCCTTGGCATTAGAAGATTAAATTCTTAGCTAATATTGCCACTATGTATTTGGACACATCACTCAATGTCTAGGGATTTAATTTTATTTAATTATACAAATTGGGTATTACTATGTAAAGTTTAAACCTGGGGAGGTGCTAATGTTTAGGGAATACACATGGCAAGTAGAGCTATTGAAAATAATTGAAATGGAGTTGTTCAAAGGCCAGAGAAGAACTGATAGAAAGTGCTGTCTTGGATATTGAATTTTCTCTTTTGATGGTGTGTGTCTTATGGGGTCAGTCTGCACAAGACACAAGAACCTGAGCTCATGTGTTTCAGTAGATATATTTCTTGAAGATGACTGTATAATGATATAGCTTTCATAATGTGACTGATTGTGAAAACCTTGTGTCTGATGCTCCTTTTATCTACAGTATGGACAGATGAGTAAAACATGTGGATTAAAAACAAATAAATAATGGGTAGCTGGAAATACTAACAGTCAATGAGAGGGAGAGGTAAGGGGTGTGGTATATATGAGTTTTTTCTTTTTTCTTTTTATTTCTTTTTCTGAACTGATGCAAAATGTTCTGAGAGATGATCATGGTGATGATATTGTGAGTTATTGATTATATACCAAGAATGGAATGATCATATGGTAAGAATGTTTGTGTTTGTATGTTGTTATGTTTAAAAATAAATAAATAAATAAATAAAAAGAAAGAACCTGAGCTCAGAT
Organism: Tamandua tetradactyla; assembly: GCF_023851605.1. Lineage (NCBI taxonomy): Eukaryota > Metazoa > Chordata > Mammalia > Pilosa > Myrmecophagidae > Tamandua > Tamandua tetradactyla. The sequence goes on from NC_135350.1 coordinate 10,509,836, forward strand.
TTAAGGCAGGCTGCTTCTCACTACAGGTGCTTGTTATATGTTGAATCATGCCCCCCAAAAAGAAAAGTTGAAGTCCTATTACCCAATACCTAAGAATGTGACCTTATTTGAAAGTAGGGTTGTCACAGATAGAAGTAGGCAAGTTAAACTGAGGTCATACTGATGTAGGGTGAGCCCTTACTCCAATATGACTGGAGTCCTTATAAGAAGGGGAGAGAAGACACAGACAGCTGAAGGAGAGAACACCATATGGTGATTGAGGCAGAGAATGTCATGGACTGCCAGCAAGCAGAAATCAGGAGAGTAGCACGGAACATATTCTTCCCTGTAGACATCAAAGGAAGCATAGCCCAGTTAATACCTTTGATTTCAGACTTCTAGTCTCTAGAACTGTGAGACAATAAATTTCTGCTTTGTTAAGCTGCCCAGTTTGTGGTATTTTGTTACGGCAGCCCTCATAAACTAAGATAATTCCAGAGTTCTCCATGGGGAATTGGGGGTAATTAGCAGAGGCAGTGTCCTGATGATGTGCAGGGTTAGAGCGAGGAGAAACAGTCTAAACCTGTCACAGAGGCCTTCATCAGGAGAGGGAACTAGAGAAAAAAGGAAAAGGACCCTGACCTGGATCAACAGCGAGGTGCTGTGCTGCTCATGGTCTTTCCATGCTCGCTTCAGACGTGCTGATGCCTTTAAGAGCAAAAGGAGAGTGAGTGGTAGAATCCCAGGAGAACGATGTTTCAAGAAGTAATTGGAATGGTCAAATTGTTACCAGACACGGAATTCTTTTGCCCATGCACTCAAATGACCAATTCCTGAGACACGGGGATTTCAAAGAGAGAAAAAGTTTATTGCTAAGCGTGAAGCAGTAGAGCAGATGGCCTGTTGGCCCCCAAATCTGTCTCTCCGAACTTCAGTAATTCTATAAAACTAAAAGTAGTTTTATAGCATTAAAAGATGAGCAAATTTTAGGATAATGAACACAATGGTAGCGGATGATGTAATTCGAGGTGATTTAATTATCAAGTAGATTGATTACATGCTTAGTCACAGAATGTATGTAAGAAAATGGTGGCCTTAAGATAATGATGGGTGTGATTCTTTGTATGATAATGAGGTATAGGTGACATGTAGGTTAAAGTCTGAGCTGCTGAGCATGTCAGGTGGGCCCATTTTGGTTAGATCCAGTTTTGCTTATCAAGATAACTTTGAACTTGGGTGGGTTAGTTCTGGGCTGACCCAGGACCCTTCATTAACAAAATTGTGTCTTTAGTGATCACAAGATTCTAAAGTCAAAAACCAGATGGGTGGGCACAGTGAAAGTTGGCCAGAAGGCTTTTACAATCACAAGGGCATAGGATAAAAGCTATACAATCACCAGAGATCAAGGCAGCTGGATTATAATACAAAGATTTTAGGTATTTCCCTCTGTCTACTCTAATATACCAGAAAGTAAAAAGGAGTATCTATATAATAATTCACTAATCATAATTATCCCTTAAATCTTAACTTCTCAGTTACAAAATAACATGGACATCTTTTTTTTAAAGCCAGGAAAGAAAGATATTGAACCAGATAGGATGATTTATTTGTAAGCAATAGAAAACTGAACACAAACTAGCTAAAGAAAAGGGATTTATTTGTTCACATAATTAAAAAATGAAGAGCTGTGACCATCTTCATTAGTAGTTTTATCAGAGCTCTCGTTCTTTCTCTGGGATTCTCTAGCCTTTGCCATACTCCGTGTGTCAGGTTTATCCTCAAGCTGTCTTTCTCGTCACCGCTAGTGGCTACTGGTCCACTTATGTGGGAAGAGAGCTTACAGTTTTCCTAACCACTAAAGTCCTGAGTTTCGCTTTGATTGGATCACTTATGGAGCAATCACTGCAGCTAGGGAACTGCCTTGCATTGTAGAAAGGGAGATAGGGTAATAGACTTTTTTTATCTGACCAAGCCCCCATGGCTGCTAAATAATGAGAGAAGAGTAGTTCACCAAAGGGAAAGTATTAAATTCTGCACTTGTGAGATCTATAAGTCCAGGCTTACATTTTCCCCATGTCCACTGAACATGGCAAAATGAGCATGCCTCTTTCTTACTCCCTCCAGCAAATGTTCCAAGGATGGCGCTGGGTTGGCGCATCTGCTCTTTCCTGAACCAATCTCAGAGCTAAGGTGGACACTTTTTTTTTTTAAACTTTTTTTTACTGTATAGTATAACATATATACAAAGCAAGAAAGAAAAAAGCAATAGTTTTCAAAGCACTCTTCAACAAGTGGTTACAAGACAGATCCCGGAGTATGTCATGGGCTACCATATGATTCTCTCATGTTTTTCCTTCTAGCTGCTCCAGCACATAGGAGGCTAGCAGGCTTAAATGTTTTTTTTTATCATCACAATTGACTTTTTTCCTTCTTTTTTTTTGTGAAAAATAACATATATACAAAAAGCTATAAATTTCAAAACAGCATCACAATTACTTGTAGAACATATTTCAGAGTTTGACATGGGTTACAATTTCACAATTTTAGGTTTTATTTCTAACTGTTCTAAAATATTGGAGAAGAAAAGAGATATCAATTTAATGATTCAGCATTAATATTCATTTGTTAAATTCTATCTTCTCTGTATAACTCCACCATCACCTTTGATCTTTCCATGGATTCTCAGTAAAATGTTTCCCTCTCTTTAGGGGTGTTTGGGCTATGACATTTCTAAATGTTTCATATTGGAAGGGTCTGTCACTAATATGGGGTAGGGAGATGAACTATCTGATGTTCTGGAGAGGCTGGGCTGGGTTTCAGGACTTATCTGGACCAGGAACCCATCTGGAAGTTGCAGGTTTCTGGAAAGTTACTCTAGTGCCTAGAACCCTTGTGGTACCACTCCAGACTTAATGTGTCTTCTCCAAAAGCTTACAGTCTAGGCCCCTGTTTTCTTATAAGCATTTTTTAAAGGTGACCATGCCATTATCGTTCTTTTGTTTCTAGCATATTTTGTCTCACCAAATGTCCCACATGTTCATTCACATTGTTGCATGTCTCATGACTTTGCTCCTTTTTGTGGCAGCACAACCTTCATTCATAACCATACACCATCGTTCACCAATCTACTTCTCCATCAGTGCATCCTTCAGTCATAAGGTGCACACTTGGACTGGATTGGTGAGGGTTGTGTGTTTGCTGACATAGGAAGATGGAAGGGTCAGCTCCATCTCAAACGCATGGAATGAATTCCCCTTAGCTACCATAGCTCACTTCAGTTTACTTGATTATGCTAGTAATACCACTGTTATAAAATATTCTCTCTCTTTTTTTGCTGCATAGAATAATTCTATACACACTTTTATCCTTGGCAAAACTTCTTATTCATATATATTTATAATCTGGAGACCTGTATTTAAAAAAATTCTTTGTTTCATTATGTGAAGAATCACATAATAATCACTTTCTTAGTGGTTGGCAAATTCCCTCCAAAGTGGCTTACATGTATATATTTATATACACTCATGTATATATCTAGGAGCTTTTCTTCAAGACTTACTTGTTATTACCAATCGAATCATGGATTCTCAGTAAAATGTTCAGGAATTCTGCAAGCTGGCTGTTAAATCATTAGTACCCTGAAATTATCCATGGTGGGAGTGTTTACACCATGGAAATTAGAAATGCTACAAATCAAGATACCCGCCTTCTCCCCCTAGCTAGTTTTATATCAAAATATATTGTGATGAAAGGTTTCTGTCATGTTATAGGTCATCCCCTAGGGAGTAAACTTTAATTCTAGATTCTGTCTGAATTGTTATCCAGAAGCTCTATAGTTTGAGGATTGAAAAGAGTTAAATTCTAAAGAGATTAAGTATCTATCTCACATAATCTTCAATCCATTAAATATCGTTTTCCATATCAAAACCTGACTGCCTTTAGAAAATAAAAGACAAGTCATATACTCAGAGAAAATAGTACATCTAATAAAGTATTTATATCCAGACTGTACAAAGGATTCTTGTAAATCAATAACGGGAAGACAAATGATCCAATTTTAAAAATGAGCAATCAATATGACTAGAGATTTCACAAAGAAGACAAATAAATGATTAATAAACTTGTAAAAGATATCTATTAGTCATTAGGGAAATGTAAATTCAAACTACAATGATTTATCACCATATGCCCTCTAAAATGGTATAATAAAAAAATTAACAATACCAAGTTTGGGCAAGGATGTGAAGAAATTAGAACCCATATACATTGTTGTTGGGAATGCAAAAATGTTACAGCAGCTTTTGAAAACAGTTTGGTGGTTCCTCAAAAAGTTAAACATATGATTATTCTATAACCCAGCTGTGGCATAATTTTATTCTTGGCCTGGTGGCTTAGTCTCTTTCTCTCCCTCCCTCACCATTTTGGCACCTCCGGTTCTTCTAAGCCTCTGAATTACAGGCCTCACCGGCGACTAGAGATGATGCAGTCTTGTCTCTTTAACCCTATTGGCCTTCTCCTTATTCCTCCACCTACCCAACATCCTCTGCTATGGGTACACTCAGGAACAGCATCTCTATGGTCACAGTCACTCATCCGTCCTCCGTGTGTGATTGGCTACCCTCCCCTGGAGGCCACGCCCTAACTCCGCCTCTCCTCAAACTGTATATAATCCAGGGCTCACTGAGCCTCGTGGTCTTTAGCTACTGGTGGCCGTGGCGTAAGCGTCTACCAACAATAAAGCTACCTTGCTTTATGCCTTAATTGGCTTGGCCTCCAGTCCTTTAGACCCACAGCGAGGTCTCCTGCGCGCCCCTTGGACCCAGACCCCCGGCTCGAGCCCCTTTTCTGCGTGCGGCAGTGTCGTCTAGCAAGCAGTGAGAAGCTGAGGAGTAGAGGGTCCCCGATAGTTTAGCGGTTGGGCCAAACCGCACCCAGCAATTCTACTCCTATTTTATATCCCAAAGAATTGAAAACATATGTTCATGCAAGAAAATTGCATATGAATGTTCATAACAGCATTATTTATCATAGCCAAAATATGGTAACAAACCAGATGGCCATCAGTTGATGAATGGATAAACAAAATGTGCTATATCTAACTATACAATGGACTACCATTTAGCAATTAAAAAGAATGAACTCTTGATATGTGCTTCAACAGGATGAACATTGAAAAATTATGTTAACTAAAGAAGCCAGACACAGAAAAATACAAATAAGAAATTTTAAGAAAAGGCAAATCTCTAATGATAGAAAGCAGATCATTTGTTGCCTGTGGCTGCACTGGAATGGGGAATGACTGCAAATAGGCACAGAACTCTTTAGAGGTGATGGAAATGCTCTAATAGTTGATTGTGGTGGTGGTTGCTCAATTCCACAAATTTGCTAAAAATCATTTAACATTTATGATGAGTGAATTTTATATGTAAGTTGCACCTCAATAAAGCTGTTTTAAAAAAGTCTGAAAGTTGCAACTCATTTTTACGTTTCTTATTAATAAGCAAAAAAGTACTAAACAGGTATTCAGGGGATTTAACCTTTCAGTATTCAGCTTCCTTTGCTGGCTTCAATCTTCAGTGAGGAGAGTAGGTTCAGAAACATTGAGTGAACATACATTTCTAAAGAAAAAGACATCTACTCTTTCCTTCAGTTTCATAATTCAGCCTACTGAATGAGAAATGTTTTAGAGTTAAGTTATTATCCAGTGACTGCTTACCATGAAATCAAAATGTCATAGGGAATTGAGAATCATTAACAAAGACATGTTTGACAAAGCAGAAAAACCTTTGATGACATAAAGACATGATTAAATAAAAATACATTGAAGTACACACACACACAGACAAGGAAAGAATTCATTTTGAAGGATAACTTTGAATTTTTTTTTTACCTAATCTTACCTAAGTTTATTCTATTAACTCCTGAGGGAGCCAATGAATGAAGATCTGCCACACAACAGCAAGAAGATAATCAAACCTAAAATGCAGCATCCAGGAGAGAATGTTATTTATCTATTCATAATTTTTTCAAACATGTCACATTATGGCTTCCTTTTGGCATTTCTTTCACTAGTTTATTCTTCTGATCATTAGAAAGTCATTCTTCATGCAATTTGAACCAAAAATGGGGAAAGATTTGGTTCTGCTCTTAAAGTATGTTTTAGTTGGTCTGACAAAATTGTAATACAAAGTTTCTACTGATTTGTCAAATGTGTAATGGGAGACCTTGAGATGACTTTGAAGGAGAAAGTTGGAAAAATTTGAATTTTTCTGAATAAGAAGATACAACTCTTTTTTTCTTAAAATAGAAGTATAGAAGTATATTCCTTCTAGCTTCCAAAGCCTTTGACAAAGTTATCTACTCTCAAAAGCTTGGGTGAAAGATATGTGTGTAAGTGTTTTATTTAATGGGGGGATGCAGGAGTATGATGGAGAAAAGAAAAAAAAAAGCTGAACTCCTTGTCTGAATCCATTTGGGTTGACAAGAGTTAGCAAATATGAATTGTTAATTTAGTAAAAGAAGAAGCACAGAATCGAAAGTGATCATGCAAATCTAAACTTCCTGAAAATTCTTAGACATTTGGGAAAGAGTAAGACTACATGTGTATGGGTTAAAAAGAAAGCTTGCAAATATTCTTTTTGTAATAATGCATATTGATTATTTTGTTTTCAGAGGACAATGAAAAATTGTATGTCAAGACATATAATTGTGAAATGCTTGGATATACTTCTTCCTTTGGATGTATTAGTGTAATCCTGACACAAGAAAAATTTTTAAAGAAGAGAATTGTATGTAGTATGTGCTTATCAGTTTTGTTTTATGATTTCCATGTTTTGGGCCATGCTTAAAAGGCCTTTCCCCTTTCAAGATAAAAAATAATGCATATAATGTCTCAGTTTTTCTGGGTCTTTTATGTTTTTGTATTAATTAAATCTTCCATCTTAAATCAAAATTTGTTTTGGGCTAAGGAGTAGTTGTTCATTTTTTTGAAGAATTATATAACGATGCAATTCTCTGCCTTTGGGCAACTGCTTCCTCCGCTCCTACTCTTGCTCTCTTCTTCAGAGCATTTTTATTTTTTATTTATTTTAGTTTTTTAAACTTTTTGTATTGTATAGTATAACATATATACAAAACAAAGAAAGAAAAAAGCAATAGTTTTCAAAGCACTCTTCAGCGAGTGGTTACGGGATAGATCTCAGAATTTGTCATGGGCTACCATAACGACCCTTCAGAGTATTTTTAAGGAGTAAAGAATGTGTAAGTTGTGAAGTGTCTCAAACTCCAGAGTAAAGACAGGATTGTGGCTGAAATGTTGATCACTTGAGGGTAGTGTATTTTGTAATTGTGTAATTATGACACATCAAGGGTCATAATTGAAGTTTCCTCAAGAACTCTAAGTAGAATAAAAGTTTGAATGTAGACACACAGAATCCTAGGAATTCGCAGTCTGTATACAAGTTTTCTGGCTCAGCAGCATTGTTAAGGAAGCTGGACAGCTTAGAAATACCTACAACCAAGCTGTGCTCTGGATCACAGGTCTTCTTTTTAACCTTTTCGTTATTTGTTCACATGTAAAAGCTTTGTTCAAATGTTTTACTAAAAGGAAGCACACTATTTCAGAGATTGACCTGTAGATAGGTTTGTATGAAAATATCATGGGTCTAAACCATCTTCTTCTGACCTTTATTTCAATATTGATATGAAGAATCAATCGATTTGCTCTAAATCTACAAAACTTGTTTTTGTTAAAATGTTCTTATGATCAACTGTGGTAAAAGGATTAAACAAAGACCCAGCTCATCCAAGGTAAGTGAGATGCTATGACAAATAACTAGTTTGCTGTTATTGTTCAAAATGCTCTCATTTTTTTCTTTCAAAAAAGAATTTCATTTTTTCCTCTTCTTTGAAGCCTAATAAACATAACATAACCAAATTCTTACTGTGCAGCCTTTCTGTACTTAACTTATTACTCAGTTCATGAGAGAATATAAACAGAGTCTCGGGTGTCTAAAATGTTATAAAATCTTAACAACAAAAGGCATCCTTGAGTACAAACATTTTAAAGTTCTTTCTGATTTAATAATATCTCTATATTTAAGTTCTCCACTTCTAAGCTCTTCTTTCAGTGACAGAGAAACCACTGTCTTGTAAGGTAGTCTATGGTATTGCTGGACAATTTTTATTATGGGAATTTCTTCCTTATTTTGGTATAGATGGGCTTAAATTCAGAGGAAAATAATCATGATGGTAAAGGGACATGGAATCATATCATATAAGGAGTGTCCATAAGAGCCTGGGAATGTTTCTTTTGTTGAAGAGTACTCAGGGGGAAATAGTAAAGCTATTTGATAATGCATGAGAGTCAACTGCATGTCAGATGGATTAAATTCTGTGTAATTCCAAAGAAGGTAAACAGATGAAGTTATGGAAAGACAGATTTTGGCTTTCTAAATGCCATGTTAATAGGGTTGGTTAAGGACTGAATGGGCTGCAAGGATAAACAGGTTGGCAGACTATTTGGTGAGACAGTACTGTAGTTGATACTCAAACATTGGTCCAGTTCCAACAATAAATCTATCTCCCTTTAACTTTCATCCCTCTCTGGCCCCTGGGAATCCTCTTTAGCTTGGGTGCATCCTTCTGCCTGGATATGCCTTGAGATCTAACTTGCTGCTATGAGTGGTTCTGCAGTCTACATTTGCGGCAGGAGGGACACAGGCTGTGCTGCCTCTGCACAGCAGCCAAGCTGTGCAGGACAGAAAGAGTGGGAGGAGTCAGACTGGGGTGTTGGGGAAGAAAATCCCTTACCTGATTTTGGTGATTCTTTTTTCTCCAATTCAGTATTTGTGGAGTTCTTCTCCAGTCTATATAGTCCTCCAGAGTTCCAAGCAAGTTGGAGTTATGCTTTTATTAGTTGATTCTGAGGGGAGACTTTTCCAGGGGCTATCTTAGGTCACCATGTTGATGAGGTCACTCCTCCACATGGCTGCTTCTTATGGCCTGAGCTTTCTCCAAGTATGACAACCTCAGGGTCATCCTGTTTGCGTGGCAGGCAGCGCTCCAAAACCAAGTGGAAGCTGCATCCCCTTTTTGGACCTAGAAGTCACACGATGTCATTTCTACCACATTCTATTGGTTAAAAGTTAGCTACATGCCCATCCCATCCCCCAATCTCTCTTGATGGGAAGCTTGCAAAGAATTTGGGACTAATTAAATAAAAAACACGTGTCTATTTTTAAAGAATTTAAACTAAAGGCCATATTGTAAAAGACTTTCTAAGAGAGAAACATACTTCTGTTTGTTCTGTTTGAGGGGAGAAATAGAAAACTCACTGCGTGCAGAAAAGAAAAACCCAGTAGGGGCTTACTCTGACTGATTTAATGCCTCTTCTTCTACTGGTGACATGCATCTTCCTACACATAGACTGCTTTTTGATTTTTAAATTAATCCCATGCAGCTCAGCATCTACTGGGCTTCCAGGAATTAAAAAAAAAAAAATTCTAACAAATGTGTAATGCAACACTATAAAATAAAAAGGAGAAAGTATAACCTAGTTTTTCTCTCTTCCATGTCTCATGACTATTCTAAATGACTGCACTAGCTAATTTGTTTATTTCACATAATGTCCTAACCCTGACTGACTAGGAACTTTATCTGGCCTTGTTATAGTCACCAGATGGTCTTCTATTTCTTTGTGATCCCAGCTTTCTGTTCACTCCATAACTCTTGTTTTTATATCTGCTTTAAAATACATTATAATTTGTGTAGCCATTTTATCAAACAAGCTGGCTTTGTAGTAAGCAAACTATTTTTTTTTTTTTCACATAGGGAGGCATCAAAATCGAACCCAGGTCTCTGGCATGGCAGGTGAGAAGTTTGCCTGCTGAGCCACCGCGGCCCACCCAAACTATTTTTTATTCTTTCTTTTCAAACCTGCTTTTGAATTTACTCTTTCTTACCCCTAGATGAAACACTTTACAGGTCTAATTGCTTTCTAGTTTCTTCAAGCACAATAAAGTCTCACTTCAGCATATAAAAATTCCTATCAAGTAAAATGTGAAAACACCAGGAATCTGATCTAATTTAGGCTCTTTTCTCCTCACACTAAGACCTCACCAGGAATGGTAGAAGAAAGCACGTTGTACCTCTTCATGATTTTCTAATTCTGCTTCCTTTTCCACTCCTAGGTATGATTTCTTCTCACTACAGAGAAGAAAGAAAAGAGGTAAAAAAAAAAAAAAAAAAAGAGTTTACTTGACTGGTCTAATTGTATATGACAGTAAAGTGGAACGTTGCTTTTTCTGACTTAGTCTTGGAAGCTGCACGATGTCACTTCTGTGACATTCTATTGATTAAAATGAATTACATGCACACCCAGATTCAAAGGATGGGGGCATAGTCCTATACCCATCTTGATGGGAGGCTTGTCATAGATGACAGTTATTCCTTTCGGATGCTTTTCCTCTTGGGGATCTTTTTCCTGGGGGATCCTCCTGCTAAAGGACCTAAGATTGTAGTTGCCTTTAAACAAGTCATGTTTCCATATTTGGCCACTCTTGAATGCTGCTTTCTCCCCAAGACTTCTGGAAATCCACCTCTACAATTAGGTCTTTGTCTTTCCCAGGTTGACCTTCAGATCCTAGGCTTCCCTGCCCAGAAGTCACATCTTGTTCCTAAAAAAACACAGCTTTGCCCACTGCCAGCAGAAATGTGTGTCTTGTCCAACACAGCCCTTTATCTGCTGTTCATACTCGGGCCAGTCTAGTTACAGCCTTGCATCTTTAGACTTCTTGAGGCAGATTCAGAGTCCATTGTCTGGGCTGCTCAATATTCAGGGGTTATGGGCCAAGTCCTCTGAGAAGTGCTTTTTTCGGGGGGAGGGAGAGTGCATGATCCAGGAATCGAACTCAGGTCTCCCACATGGAAGGCGAGCATTCTACCACTGAACCACCCGCGCACCCTTCTGAGAGGTTTTTTTTTTAAGTTCCTATCATGTGGATTGAGGTGAGGGAAAGCACTGTCTTCACTCCTCTTCCATCCCCTCTATAGTCTCCAGAACTCTTTCCAAAGAAATTCTTTCTATAGGCTTCTTCAATCTCACTTTTACCTAGATGAAGATAGGAGTGTGAGCAGTGTTGGTAGAAACAGCTTCACAGACCTTGAATAAGATGTTTTTCTTAGGCTTTGGAGCCTCAAGTGAAATTGCAAGACAGAAGGGTCCTATTTTAATATCTTTGCTATCTTTGAGCCAAAATTAGTCAAGCAAAACTGCTACTTTTACCATAATCATTTTTAATAAATCTGGAAAATGACTGGTCAACCTTGCTTAAGTTTAGAGGAAGGATTTTTCAGGGGCTATTATTTAATAACCATTGAGGTCACATGGCATCTGGAAGTGAAGTTTGTGAGAAGAACTTTGTGAGGGGAGCAGGTCAATGAGATTTCAGGAGGCCAGTACTCTCTTTGTAATTGGCCAAGAGACCATTCTAAAATGAAAACCTGTTTGTGTAACTCAACTTTAATGTTTTCTCCTTTGAAAGATAAAGGCCAAGTTCTTTATTTGGGAGAAAAGGTTTTCTTGGATCTAATCCTTGCCAACCTCTATGGTCCTATCTCTCACCAATACATTGGAGGAAAAACGAACCCAGGTCTGAGGAGAGGTCAAATGAATGAGCAGAACTTGCCCTTATTCTTCCCAAATCACTCAGGCCAAATTTGGATGGCCCCACAAAGGAGAGGAACCAGCCAGGCTAGATATTAATAAATGGAAGTGACCACCAAGCTATGGAATCTGCTCAAGATGTTGAAATATAGAACAGTACGGTTTATAGAGTATAGTTAAAAGGAGAAAGACAAAAACTGTTTTGGTTTGTATCTCACAAGTTCAGACCATTAGTTTAATCACCTACTAAACTGGTTAAAAGATGTAGCCATCATTTTGCTGGGGGCAGGACTTGCAAGAGTGGTATGTGGGAGAGTGGAAAGTTCCAAGTTGATATACAAGTTTATTTGTAAAATTTTGCTGGGAGCTTGAAATTTAAATTCATACTGGAGATGTGCAATGTGTAGTGTGTAATGTACAATTGTACACTAGCAATATGATTTTTTGATTAGACATTCCAAATTTTTAAAAATTGAATTCAGAGAAGTTATATGATGCCAGGTCCATCTCAAACAATTCTCCCGATTTCTCACTAAGATCCACGTTAGACTTTTCTTAATTTCTTATTGTGACAAGCTTTTGTCATTTTACAGACTTTGCATACGTTCTGCTTAAAGTAATTTCTCCCTGAATCTTCACTTGGATCATCCCTATAAATCCCTTAAGTCTCAAACTACATGTTCTATCTTCTCTGCTCCCTAGGTATACGTTGGGTACTCTCCTCTCTTCTTATAACCATACACATTTCTCTCTATTTTCCTTTTTATCTTCCACTCATTATAATTGGTAATTATATTTATTTTTATGTTTATTTGTGTGTCTGATCCTCCCACTAAATGGTAAACCTTATGAGGGTGAGACTATAGCTGTTTTATTCATCTTAAATAAGGCACATTAGCACAATAGAAAATAGAAGATATTCAATGAATTTATTTTTCTTAATCAATGAAGAAATCAAAGTGTTTCCTTGATTATGTTAAAACTTTCACAGTATTTCTGAAGGCCTTTCTTTCTTTCTTTTTTTTTTTTTGTAGAAATTGGCAAGTACTGATAATGAATAATTTATAGAATGGAAAGCTAGGCAACTTCAATTTAGATGGTATGCAGTATAAATTAAGGCTTGAGGTAAGGGATTTTAAAAAATTCTGCAAGCTGCACCAATGGCTATGAGCTGGATACTAACTAGTACAGATTTCATTTCTTATGCTACTTGATACTCCATCACTAAAAGCTGCCTTAAAGGACAAACATAAAATAACCCACTCACACTTAAAAAGAAAGAGCAATGTGATGTCTATATGGAGATTTACCATTTTGTTTGAGACAAATTATTTACATTGGAATACATTTAGAGCTGAATTATGGCAGCTTTTAATTTGCAATGATTTTGAGTCAAATGAATATTGATGAAGAAGGCTTTGTAAATAGTAGTAAAATAATTGGTAATGCACTGTGGAATTAGAACTAGTCTTTGAAAGGAAAAAAGGACAGGTTTTAAAATCAAGAGGTTACTTATTATTCCAACACATAGCATGTTGTCATCACCATCCCCTCTATTAAATCTTATAATGGAAATAGAAATGCTTAATGTTCACAGAATGGTATTTGTCCCTGCTATTAAGAATCACATCTTCTGAAAGATGCCACATGAACTTGCATTATGGTATACATTTTGGGAACTTGGAATGAGATAGAAAGGAGATTTGGAATAAAGGTAGGTATGTAAAATTGTAAAGAGGAAGATTTATTTTTTCCCACCCACAAGTTGACCCAGTTCCTGATGTCAAATCACAACCACATTCTAGAGGAAATAACTGTTGACTTTCATTTCTTGTTCAGTGACATTGAACCTCTCCAATTAAAAAAGAAAATGTGAACTTTCAAATTTGGCGGAGGCATTGGGAGAATCTCCTATGCCCCAGCTCTTTCTGTGGAATATATATGGCTGTGGTAGCTTGGAGCTATGTGCCCCAGAAAAACATGTCCTTAATCTCAATCCATTCCTGTGGTTGTGAAGCCGTTGTAAATAGGACTGTATGAAGAGTTTACTTTGGTTTAGATGTGGCCCAACTGCATCAAGATGGGGCTTAATCCTATCTTTGATGGAGAAGGCCACAGAAAGTGAAGCTATGGGGAGCAATCAGAGCTAGAAATCAACAGAACGTAGAAGGGAAAGGAGAAGATGCTACCATGTGCATTGCCATGTGACAGAAAAGCTGGGGACCAAGGACCCCTGGCAGCTAGCCCCAGAATACCGCTGTCTTTGGGGAGGAGAAAACACTGCCTTGCTGACATGTCAATTTTGGACTTTTCTTAGCCTCAAACATTAGCCATTAAATTCCCATTGTTTAAGCCAGTCCATTGTCTGGTATTTGTTTTAGCATCTGGGAAGCTGATACAATGGCCTTAGCCATCTTTAATAGAAATGTCCTGAAGTACATTTCCTGGAATAGCAAATACTTTAGCCATACCTAATTTTGAGCTCTTATTCTGTGCCAGGTATTATGTGCTAAGAGCACTTGTATGGATTATCTCATTTAATCCTCATTAGATATCAATGATATTATCATTTTCTCCATTTTATAGATAATAAAACCAAATTTTAGAGAAGCTTAGTCATTTGCCTGAAGTTATACAACTAATAAGTAGCAGAGTCCAGATTTGAACCCAGACAATTTGTTTGTAAGCACTGTACTGGTCCTGCCTCTCTTAATGGCTTGCCATTAAGGAATTTACTCTCCAGGGTAGATGTAGGACAAGCTTAATGGATAGACTGGAAGACCAGTATTATGCACTCTATGCCTTGAATTAGACTTTTGCAAGTCAGGATTATTTGGAGGTGCCAAAACAATCTCTCCATGTGCAAAGTATTCACCGAGAAGTCTGCCTTCCACCCCATTTCCCGCATCTGATGATCTGACTTGTGAGTTGGTGCTGGAGGATGAGCACTAATATAATTTTGTGGCATTGTTCCTCAGGGTGCTGGAAGTGCAGGAGCTGGTAGACAGCCTGTTATTTTCCTCCTCCACCTCTCAAGAAGTAAAGAGGATGTACAGTTCTTTGTGAAGAAGAGGGAGCACAATGAGCTACTTTCTTACCACAGTCTCTCTGGAATCTTGCATTGAACTCAAATACCCTGAGAGTTTGTCAGGAATTTTTTATATGAATGAGGAGTCAGTAGAGAATCTCTGGGACTACTATAGCTATGCTATGTACCTCTGCACCAAAAAGTGTTTGAGTATAAGAAATGGAGCATTTGTTTGGGAACTTGAACAAATTCCAGTGTTTACTTTAACTTTTTATTACAGCAGGAAATACAGACATCCATGACTTCTACTCTAAAGATTTCTTTTTGGTGGCTCTAAATATGTGAAAAAGATTCTGTTAAGAATGAGCTATTTAAATGAACATCTTTTCCCACAATTTTTAAAAAAATATTTTTACTGATAAATCTTAACATATAAACGTACAAACATTCCATACATGGTGTACAATCACATAGTTGTGTATTCATCACCATCATCATTTTTCAGAACATTTGCATCATTCCAGACAAAGAGATAAAGAAGAAAAAAGAAAAAACTCATACATACCATACCCCTTATTCCTCCCTCTCATTGACCACTAGTATTTCCATCTACCAAACTTATTTTAACCTTTGTCCCTCTATTATTTGTTTATTTTTTATCCAAATTTTTTACTCATCTGTCCATACCCTAGATAGAAGGAGCATCAGACACAAAGTTTTCACAATTGCACAGTCACATTATAAAAAATGATTCTGTCATTATACAATTAGTTCAAGAAACAAGGCTGCTTACTTAAAATTAGGCCTAAGAGTCACCCCCAGAGAACCTCTTTTGTTGTTCAGATGTGGCCTCTCTTTCTCTAAGCCATCACAAGCGAACTCACTGCCCTCCTCGGCTATGCGGAACATGACTCCTAGAGGTATAAACCTCTCTGACAACTTGGGACAGAAATCCTAGGACGAGCTGGGACTCGGCATCAAGGGATTGAGAAAAACTTCTCAACCAAAATGGGAAAGAGAGAAATGAGACAAAATAAAGTGTCAGTGGCTGAGAGATTTCAAACAGAGTCAAGAGATTATCCTGGAGGTTATTCTTATGCATCATATAGATATCCCCTTTTTAGTTTATGGTGTATTGGAGTGGCTAGAGGGAAGTACCTGAAACTTTAGAGTTATGTTCCAGTAGCCTTGTTTCTTGAAAATGATAACTTTTACAATGTGACTGTGTGACTGTGAGAACCTTGTGTCTGATGCTCCTTTTTATCTACAGTACAGACAGATGAGTAAAAAATGTGGATAAAAAACAAACAAATAATAGAGGGACAAAGGTTAAAATAAATTGAGTAGATTGAAATGAGAGGAAGGGGTAATGGGTATGACATGTATGAGTTTTTTTCTTTTTTCTTTCTTTTGCTGGAGAGATGCTAGTGTTGAAAATGATCATGGTGATGAATACACCATTATGTGATGATATTCTGAGCCATTGATTGTACACCATGTGTAGAATGTTTGTATATCAAGAATATTTGTATATTTGTTCATTAAGGTTTACAATAAAAATATTAAAGAAAAAACAAGGCTGATGAAACACAGCTCTACAGTTTCCCTCCAGCCACTCCAATACACTATAAACTAAAAAGAGATATCTATACATGCATAAGAATAACCTCTAGAATAACCTCTTGACTCTGAAATCTCTCAGCCACCGACACTTTATTTTTTCTCATTTCTCTCTTCCCCTTTTGGTCAGGAAAGTTTTTGCAATTCCTTGATTCCAGGCCCTGGCTCATCCTGGGATTTCTGTCCCATGTTACCAGGGAATTTTATACCCCTGGGAGTCATGTCCCACATAGTGGGGGAGGGCAGTGAGTTCACTTGCCACATTGGCTTAGAGAGAGAGACCACATTTGAGCAACAAAAGAGGTTCTCTTTCCCCCACAATCTTTATGACATGTGAACACTGAAAGAAAATTAAAGAACAGAAAATCACGTCATTTCAATTTGAATGAAGAGCATTTTAATTTGACAACATAGAAAGCTTTTGATGAATCATTATTTTAATATATAGAATATCAAGAAAAGGACAAATTAAGAACTAAAACATTCTTCATCAAATACTTGTATCTGAAGTCTGGCAAAAAAGTATGGGAGATAGGCTCAATTAAAGCAATTTCCACAAAGATATTACTTTACTGGGAGAGTGGCCCCACACTTCTGATCTTTGATTCCTGACCATGTTCCTTGGCTCTCAGATGCCCTAAAGCTGCTTTACTCTTGCTTCACTGTTCCTAGAATGCCCCTGAATGACTCTCCTTGTTTTTCTATAGGTCCCTGTTATCAGCCTCTCCTACTCTTCAGTGCTCTGCCTAATGAATTTTGGATTATGTTTTTAGTTGCTATTATTATACAATGTAAGCCTTAAACCACTGGACTCTCAACTATCGCAATCATATACTTCTTTTATCAGAATTAGAGCCTGAGAAAAATAATAGCAGCTCCCTTCTGACTCTATCCTTCCTCTCTTGACAAAAATAGAAACCTGCAACTCTCAAAATGAAAATATTCTTCACCATAAATTACTTCTACTTTCCGTTGCAATTATACTTAGTGTTTTAGTACAAACATGTCTAATTTTACTACCCTCAGCAGTGAGTTCCTGAGTAACAGTTTTCAGAAACAGTTGACTTATTGCAATTGCATGTTACCTGTTAGCCAATGAAGCAGGTTAGAAATTGTGTTCTTACTTTTTTTCTCTGAAGGAAGATATTTAAGACATTTTTTGTGGCAATATTTGAGTATAATTTGATAATCCATGAAGCATCAAGGCAATTTCACTTTTGGTTTAGACAGCACCCTACATACTCCCTTATAGTTAACACAAACTCATTCTTTCTCTCTAGTTTTACTCACTATGTAAGTTTCATTTCTCACTGTAACTTGCAGTAGCCAGGGTGGACCTGTCCATTAGTCACAATAGGCCCAGTGTCTATGGCCCATGATGCCATTCAGGGATTCCCAAAAGTATTTGAACCCTAATTTATTTTAAATTCAGAAGGAAAAAGATGAATATGATTGCATTAATTATATAATACAAAAATATATAACAGTGGATACAACCTGGATTATGTACACCTTTATATCAAAGCAGTTGTAAAATGTAATTTTTATGTTTATTTATGGAGGAAGTGGCCCACAAAGGCCAAAGTGCCTGGGGTCCACAAAAGTCAGAACGCAGCCCTGATAGTAGTTATCTGCTTCACAGCAAATAAACACATCTTCACTGACAACCGTATTCAATGTTCTTCAGGCCACGACCGCATGAACTGTCCTCTATTATGTATCTGGTGAGGAAGTGCAATTTATTGGTCATGAGTTAAAACTAGAGGACCACGAAGAATTCTGAGTAATAACGCTTGGACAATAAAGAGGCCCTCAGATATTGATATCGTATCTTTATTTGGTTTTAGTCTTTCTTATACCAAAAGTTTTTTTTTTTTTTTTACAAAATTTTAAGGTTAAAATCCTTGGCTTCACTTGCCTTTATTATTTACCAAAACCATGGCACCATCTACTGGTAGGTTAAAGAGGATTCTTTGATTAAAGGAAATTTATGAGTTGAATCCCATATTCTATGTATTTACAAAATGAAGAGACAGCTCATATTACCCTCTTCTCCCCTTAATAATGCAGTTCCTTTTCTCCCTACTTGTCCCTTAAAATCTGGTTTTCACATTCTCAGGCAAGGTTATCTTCTCTTGTAGTTTCTATTGACGCATAATGCCTTAACTCCAACATTGAATTTTTTTTTGCTGTGCTCTAAATTTTTCTTTTCAACAACGAACTGAACTGAATGTCTTTTCAACTCCAGTTTAACTGTACTGTCTAGATTAAGGAGGGCTGCTGTTAAGCATCTCCTCTGACAATATCTTCTAGAGTTTAGATTTTTTGTGTGTCCACACCCTTTACTCTTTCACTCTAATTTATTTACCTGACTCTGACCTTTTAATCTAGTCCTTTCTATGGAAATTTTCTAACACTGACCAATTTCGGGCAATGAAACTTGCTATGCCTTTTATTTGTTTAGATTTTTAATTTTGAAACAATTTTAAACCTGCAGGGTGGTTGCAAAAACAAAACAAAACAAACAAAAACAAGATCAATAGAGAGGACTCCAATCTACCCTTCACCCATATACCTAGATTTACCAACTCTTAACATTTTGCCACATTTGTTTTATCATTCTCTCTCTCTAATCATCTATCTATTTTCTTAACATTTTGGAGTAGTTGCATACATCATATTCCTTAAACACAATACTTGTATATTTCCTAAGAACAAGGACATTCACTTAGGTAATCTTATTAATTTAGAGCTATCAAGTTCAAAAATTTTAACATTGATATAAACCATACAGTCTATATTCAATTTTCTCCAGTTGCCCCAATAATGCCCTTTTGGACATTTTTTCCCTCCATTATTAGATCCAACCCAGGATGATATATTGTATTTAATTGTAGCCTCATTAGACTCTCTTTTTAATTGTGAAAACAATATGTACAACTTAAAATTTCCCGTCTTAATTCCTCCTAAGCATACAATTCAGTGGGATTAATCATGCTCACACAGTTGTTCTACCCTCACCATTATCGATTACCAAAACTTTTTGATCACTCTACACAGAAGTACCCACCCCTCCCCTCTTGGTAACCTGTACTTTACTTTCTCTATGAATTTGCTTGTCCTTATTATTTCATATGAATGGAATCATGCAAACTTGTCCTTCTGTGTCAACTTATTTCACTCAATATGATGTCTTCAAGGTTGGTCCATGTTGTAGCATGTTTTAGTTTGCTAAAGCTGTCAGAATGCAATATACCAGAAATGGGTTGGCTTTTATAAATGGAGTTTATTAAGTCACAAGTTTACAGTTCTAAGGCCATAAGAATGTCCACATTGAGACATCCAGAGAAAAATACCTTGACTCAAGAGAGACCGATGGTGTCCGGAATATCTCTGTCAGCTGTAAAGGCACATGGCTGGTGCATGCTGGTGCTTTGGCTTCTGGTTTCAAACAGCTTTCCTGGGGGGGTGTTCTTTCTGCATCTTCAAATGTCTCTGTGTCTGCTCTGAGCTTTTTCCAAAATGGTTCCTTCTTAAAGGACTCCAGTAAATAGACGAAGACCCACCTTGAAGGAGTGGAAAAACATCTCCATGGCAACCACTTAATCTAAAGGTCCCACCCACAATTGGTTGGGTCAACATCTCTATGGAAAGAACTTTATCAAAAAGATCCTGCCCAAACAATAAGTCTGCCCCCACAAGATTGGATTAGGATAAAGACCATGGCTTTTCTTGAGTGCATAATAGTTTCAAATCAGCACACATTATCAGAATGCCATTCCTTCTTATGGCTGAATAATAGTCAAGGGTATGTGCATATCACATTTTGTTTATGCATTCATCTCTTCATAGACATTTGGGTGGCTTCCACCTTTTGGCTATTGTGAATAATGCTGCTGTGAACATTGGTATATAAATATCTGAGTCCCTCCTTTCAATTCTTTGGAGTGTACGCTTAGAAGTGGAGTTGCCAGGTCATGTGGCAATTCTATGTTTAACTTTCTGAAGACCTGCAAAATTGTTTTCCACAGCAGCTGCATCATTTTACCTTCCCACCAGCAGTGCATGCAGGTTTCCATCGTGCCACACTTTCACTAGCTCTGTTATTTTCTTTTTAAATTAGCAACCATTCCAGAGGATATGAGGTGGTATCCCTCTGCGAGTTTTTTGTTTTTTGGGGGGTGTGTGTGTGCATGATCCGGGAATCAAACGTGGGTCTCCTGCATGGAAGGCAAGCATTCTACAACTGAACCACCATTCCCCCCTGAGTTCTTTTTAATGAAAAAAAAAATTAGAGCATTTGTAGCTTTACAGAAAACAAAATACAGATAACATATAGAGTTCCTATATACTCTTCCACATTGCTCATAGATTTTTGGGTTTATTTCTAAATTCTCAATTCTATTTTTTTGGTCTTATGCCTGGTTGCACCCATACCATGCTGTTTTGATTATTGTAGCTTTGCAGTAAGTTTTAAAATGGGAAATTTGAGTCCTAGGACTTTGTTCTTCTTTTTCATGATGCTTTTGGCTATTCAGGGCCTATGGTATTTGAAGCTGAAAAACAGGTTCTTAAATCTAATCCATTCATGTGAGTTTAAACCCTTTTATGTAGGCCCTTTTTATGAGGCTACTTCAGGTAAGGTTTAATCTACCTCATTTGTACATTGAAGTCTGAAAAACACTGCACTATCAACTCTTATAAAAATTCCAACAATATGACTTTGTCAAGTAATCATAGGCCCATATTTGAAGAAGATAAAAACCAGTAAAACCAGCAAAAACAAATTTGACAATTCAATTAAGTCTATAATGTTATCAGAATTATACCTACTATGCGATAAAACTCAAGTGGAATACAAAGAACCAGTCATAGTCCCTGCCTTTGAGGTATTTACAATCTCTATATAGAAAAACATATTTAAACATAACCATCATACAAGCAGGTGTGATAAAGCTTTCTTGTGATACCTCCTCTCAAGTCAGCAATTATAAAATTGGAGCAATACTAATAATTAGCTTTCCTTCTCCTATTCATTCTCATTTCTTTTCCAATACTCCAGTTCTGGTTCTCACCCTCTTAATTGTACTCATTACCTCGCAACTATACTAATGCAGAAGTCTTCTAACTAATACTTTACCACAGAGACCATGCTGCAGACTGTTGCCAGATTATTTTTTCTAAAATATTGCTTTTATCATGTAATACTCTGCTAAAAGCACAGCTTTAGTCTACCCTATCACTTGTTCTAGGATCAAATGTTGGTGCCTTGCTTGGCATTTAGGGTCTTCTAAAGTCTGGGGACATCCTAGCTTCTAATGTGTCTCCAGCTACTCCTTTGTGGGAATCATATGCTGAAGATATGTAATCATATGTTCATATCTTCCCCCTGATCCTTCAAAGTCCAACGAGGCTAAATTTGTACCCCACAACATATTTCTCTGTCTGAGCAACTTAATTTCCCTTTATCTGGAAAACACTTCCCTGCCATCTTCTCACAGCTAACTCCTATTTATCTTTCAGGAAGAAATTCAGGAGTCGTCTTTTGTCAGATCCCCACTTAAGCCACCACCCATGAATAAATTTCTTTTACTCTGCACCTTATAACGCATTGTATGATAGCTATGCTGTTAAAGTTACCACCTCACTTGAAAATACACTTCTTATATGATCATCTACCCCATTGGATGGTAAATAACTTAAGGATAGGGAATAAAACTAAGCATATACTTATAATCGATGATGATTTTTTTATCAAAATAAGATCTCCCCCATAGATTTTATCCCAAGGCTGAACTTCCTTCTTAGACTCTGGCAGCATTTATCTCATGCATGCTTACTTAATATCCATTAGGTAATTCCTGTGTATGGACCCTTTCTATTGGAAGTGATTGAAAGTCCAACTCATACCAGCTTAAGTAAAAAAAAGAAAATTTAGTGGATCATGAATTGAAATGTCCAAATGGTAGAGTTGTTTTCAGGAATAACTGATTTTAAGAGCTCATCCTATGTTAGCAAGACCTGGCTTCCATTCTTTACTTAGCACTGCCTTCTTCTGGTCAGCTCTAATATCAGATTCCACATAGTAGCCATAAAGCTATAGGCTCATATCCTACCCCATTCAAGTCCAGTGGAAAGAGCATACCTTCCTCCCTGTCTCCTATCTACTCCTGTAGGGATTAGCTTTGACTGGGCCATATACATCTCTGAGGGAGCCCATTACAAGCATAAAGAACATAGAGAAATAAAGCATCAACTTTATTGCTGGCAAAAGATAATTTGGATTATTATTTTAGAGTGAGAGCAAAATGGGCTTAATAATTAAGTCTGAGACTATTGTAGAGGAGCTACTAGGTCATAATGGTAGGTTGGCCCAATCTACCTGTGGCCTGTCCTTTTCCCCTGAGAACTTATCCTGTCCCTGGGGGAGCAGAGCAGAACATGAGATTCCACAGACAGTGTTTCTTAAGAGCATCTATGGAGTTGCTCAAGTGAACATGCCCAATATTTTTTCCTCAACTTTAACAATCACATAGATCTCCCCACCAACCTGATTGAAGAAATAGGGCAAAAGAGGATAAGCTTACACTTTTTGAGTGTTCTTAAAATGTGAGGAAAATATCAAGAGTCAGAGAAAAGTTATTCCATTCTGATGGTGTCCATTCCTGAATTAGTCTCTACGACCAGAAGACAGAAGAATGGCCCCATCTGAGTCAGATGCCACTCCCTGCCCCCACCCAAGGCAATGTGCAGTCCGTGCCACCTGCATTCCAAAGGCTGAGTGAGTAGAACTTGATTCAAAATAAAATCCAGATACTATTCCTACAAATACGGGAAACTGAGCCTATGGGTAAAAACAGCAAACTACACATTTTATGTTAGTTTTCTCATGTAAGTAATCACAGTCTTCTGAGAAAAATAATAAATCTACTCAAGGGTTGCTATGAGAAGTCAATAAGACAATGTGTGTAAAATGTTCTGTAATGGTCTCATAGAGGCTTGGTGAATGTGAGCCCTCTGATCCTAATACTTACACAATTACGATTTATAGAGAAAAGTGCAAAGGACATTGTGATAGTTAGGTTCAGGTGTCAACCTGGCCAGCTGATGATGCCCCATTGTCTGTTGCTGTGGACCTAAATCATCAGCATGTGAAATTCACCTATGTCTGATTACATCTGCAGTTGGCTAAGGAGGTGCCTTCCATAATGAGTGAAGTTCAGTTTAATTAGCTGGAGGCTTAAACAAGAGGTCAGAAAAGAGCTCAACACAGAGCAGCCCAAGCAGCTCAGCAAACCTCATCTCAAGCTCAGTCCACACTTTTGGAGATGCAGAAAGGAATCGCCCCAGGGAAAGCCTTTGGAACCCAGAAGCCAGGAGAGATGGCCAGCAGACATCGCATTGTGCCTTCCTATTGACAGAGAACCTGTGATGAAAGCTAGCTGCCTTTCCTCTGAAGAAGAATAGATTTGCAACTAAATAAATCCCCTTATTAAAAGCTGATCCATCTCTGGTATGCTGCATTATGGCAGCTTTAGCAAACTAAAACAGACATATTCTCGGAAAAGAATGAAAAGATGTGAGTCTGGAAGTGTTTAGTGATGTGCGTGTGGATTGTTGGTGATGCCTAACCAGGAGGAGGCTCTGCCAGGTTATGGGAAATATCTTATGCCTCCAAACACAATCCCCTGAAATTCTGGCATAATTGCCTCACGTGGTTGTAAACAAAGCTATGTCATCTGAATTTGACATTGGATAATCTAATAACTTTTTTTTTACTAAGTCCCTAATGTTTAGTCTGGAAGTTATAAGTCATAATTATTGGTATTCCATATGCTGCCCATGTGCCTTCAGAAAGTTATGAGAACTGGGTCTAGTATCGGATTTTCTGGCAAATTTTATATGAAACCATGTACACTTAGAAATAATGACTAGGCATCCCATATGCTTTGTATTTTAGCAAGATTATGAAAGTAGTCCAAGGATGCGGTGTGACAGGAAGAGAAATCAGCATCCAGAAGGGGCCAAGCAATGACCTCAGCCTTGTTTTCCCTGAAGTCTGATCATAATAGAAGTCATGGCAATTCAGGAGTCTGACCTCATCAGAGGCCATGTTGAATAAATACGAACTATTAGTCACAGTTTCTGAGAATACCTTAATGTTGGCTACCCCCTCACACTGCTAATAGACAACTTGGTTTAATCATTGTGAGGACAATTTTATCACATATATCAAACGTCATGCAACATTCATACCTTTGAAACATAAAGTCCACTTCTAAGAATTTATTCTATGGAGCTGTAGAGGCATCTATTGTGGTATCTGCTCAGCCCAAGCCCCCCTTCTCTGGAACCTAGGGGAGATCCCCATGACAGTGTACTTGAGAAGAGAAAGCCAATAAATACAAGGAAAAGAAGAGTTCAGCAGAAGGGATTTCTAAGTAGGAGAGCACAACGAATTCAGGTGATGACACCTCTTCTCTGCCTCAAACAAGGCGCAAATAGACAGGCTTTATAAAGAGATATCCAAAAAGGACATAGTCAGCTCAAAAACGAGGTAGACATCTCCATGGACCCAAAAATCAAACAGAAACATCATAGCAGTGAATGGGATTGAACTCAAGGGCCTGCCAGACTGAAGATCTCCATGGACAACACTGGCAGGAGAAGGTTACCCAGGGGAAGAGGCAGGGCTCCACTGCCATTTTCAGAAGGAAGCTCCTTCAGCAGAGAGAATGTAGCAATTAATTCCATGGGGACAGAGCCCTCAAGTTAGACAGACTGGGTGTGTGCTGGTTTGAAAGGATATATGCCCCCTAAGAAAAGTCATGTTTTGATATAAATCCCGTTTCTTAAAGGTAGAATAATCTCTATTCAATACTGTATGTTTGAAACTGTAATGAGATCATCTCCCTGGTTGATGTGATTTAGTTAAGAATGGTTGTTAAACTGGATTAGGTGATGACATGTCTCCACCCATTTGAGTGGGTCTTGATTAGTTTCTGAAGTCCTATAAAAGTGGAAACATTTTGGAGAATGAGAGACTCAGAGAGAGCAGAGAATGCTGCAGCACCACGAAGCAGAGAGTCCACCAGCCAGCGACCTTTGGAGATGAAGAAGGAAAACACCTCCCGGGGAGCTTCATGAAACAGGAAGCCAGGAGACAAAGCTAGCCGATGACACCGTATTTGCCATGTGCCCTTTCAGCAGAGAGAGAAGCCCTGACTGTGTTCGCCATGTGCCTTCTCACTTGAGAGAGAGACCCTGAACTTCATCAGCCTTCTTGAACCAAGGTATCTTTCCCTGGATGCCTTTGATTGGACATTACTATAGCCTTGTTGTAATTGGGACATTTTCTTGGCCTTAGAACTGTAAACTTGCAACTTATTAAATTTCCCTTGTTAAAAGCCATTCCGGTTTTGGTATATTGCATTCCGGCAGCTAGCAAACTAGAACAGGGTGGAAGCATTAACTGGTCATTTCAGAGTTTTTAAGCAGTGAATGAGTAAGATTGATTATGGGTGCTAAAGCAAGAAGTAGGACTACAGTCACAGAACAAGCACATGGGATAAGAATATACATAAGAAAAAGAGCCATAAACATAGGGCATAGGACACATATAAGGAAAATAGCCTAGTCACCTATGTCAGTTTGAAAATATTGTGTACCCCAGAGAAGCCATGTTTTAATCCTGATTCAATCTTGTGGAAGCAGCCATTTCTTTTAATCCTAATTCAATACAGTAAGTCAGAAACTTTTGAATAGATTATCTCCACAGAGATGCGACACATCAAACTGTGGGTACGACCTTTCAATTAGATGGAGATGTGACTCCACCCATTCAAGGTAGGCTTTGATTAGTTTACTGGAGTCCTTTAAAAGAGGAAACATTTCAGAGACCGTTAGAGCCTATAGAAATGACAGAGCTGACAGAGAGAGAGAGAGAGCTGACACAGATGTTTAGAGCCCAGCAGGCATCACCATGAGATATTAAGCAAGCCGGAACCCAGAGAGACCCAAGGGAAGCCAAGAGATGAAAACCAGCCTTGGAGAAGCCAAGTGAGGAATCCCCACAGGAACTGAGGCTGAAAGTAACAGAGCCCAGGAACGAGGGACGAGCAGATGCCAGCCACATGCCTACCAAGCTGACAGAGAGGTTCCTGACCCATTGACCTTCCTTGAGTTAAGGTCTCTTTCCCTGAATGCCTTAGTTTAGAAATTTTTATAGGCTTAGAAGAATAAACCTGTAACTTTTTAAATTCCCTTTAAAAAAATCTGTTCCAATTCTGGTATATCTTGTTCTGGCAGCTGGCAAACTAGAATATTGCCTTGTTACATGACATTTATTTAATACAAGTATGTGTTGTAAATTGTCTCTTGCTCATATACCCTTGGAGAAGTAGAGATGAGCAAAATTGGGAGTCATCAGAGAGAAGCTACCAATACTACAATTTCTGGTCATTTTATAACACCCAGTACCAGTTTCTCATGGAGTTGATTACAGGTTATAGGCTTTGTGCAGTAACCCTGGATCTTTATATTAAGTTGCATTTTTCTGCTTAAGGCCCTTTGCTCCTTACAATGAAAGGAGCCTTGGCTAAATCAGGAAATAATGGATCTGGGCCCAGTTTTTATATATGAAGATGTTTGCTGAGGAACTCTTTCCGACAATGAAAAACTGGCAACAATGTAAATTCTAAGGGCCCTGAATAAGGAAAGTTTAAACAAAGAAAAGTGTGATCATATGTGGAATGTCATGCAGCCATTCAAAAGTGTTTTCAAAGAGACAATTAAAATTTGGACAAATGTTCGTAATCACTAAATTGCTATGACAACAACAACAACAAAACAGATTCTCTCCACAGAGATGTGACACATCAAACTGTGGGTACGACCTTTCGAATAGATGTAGATGTGACCTCTTGTTTAAGCCTCCGGGTAATTAAACTAAACTTCACTCATAATGGAAGTGAAGCTACGCGAGATTATTTCATTTTTTTAAAAAGTGTATACACGTAATCTAAATGTCAACCCTTTGGCACTTCCCAAATCCTTTAACCTAAAGGATGTCACCTGGTCCTGTCATACTAAAATAAAAATAGCTCTAACTACTGCATATGGTGGTGGCGGTGGGGACGCCAGGTGCCTCCTTCCACTCCCCAACCCTGCCTTTATGCTCTTGGTGTCATTTAGGAGGGAGGTGTCATATGTTTTTCCCAGTCATTTCTTTGTCTGATATTGTATTTCCTCTTTGATCTTACATGTACATGTTTATTTAAAAGTCAAGTCAAGTTGAATTTCAGTGGGCCATGTTCTGAATCAAAGTGATTCTTTGCCTCTTAATGCAGTGAGTCCACACGAAGTACTGCATAAGACCCCACTTTTATAGTGCATGCTGCCAATGTGCATGTGGCTAATCAATTTCCCTTTCCACAGTTAGAGACAAACTTTCAGGCTTTCAAGAAACCCTACGAAAATTAATAATCCACACATATGAAAAAAATGAGATAAAAACACAAAAGAATAACAATAATGTTTGACCCAAATACACATTATTTACAGAGCTCATATATCTAATTAGAAGCTCTTCTGTTATGTAAATCCTCCTCTCACTCTCTTTCTATCTAGCAATTACAAAAGTGCCATATCCCTATACTATTTAAAGCTATTTAATCAAGGTTTTAAATGTAGAACACATTGGTGACCATGAATAGGTTTAACTTGTTTAGGACTCAGCTTATTTCTAGGTAGAATATACAATACACAAAAGAATATACAATAGAAATTTCAATAGCTTAGAGTCAAGATATATAAATACATATTTTTTACATGGGCAGGCACCGGGAATCGAACCTGGGTCCTCTGGCATGGCAGGCAAGCATTCTTGCCTGCTGAGCCGCCGTGGCCCACCCTCAAGATATAATTTGAATTCTGTGACTTTGGAGGAAGTTCCTTGAAAATTCTGGACCTCTGTTATTTTCATATAAAAAAAGATAATTGTTAGGTAGTGCACAGGTGGCTC
Organism: Tamandua tetradactyla; assembly: GCF_023851605.1. Taxonomy (NCBI): domain Eukaryota; kingdom Metazoa; phylum Chordata; class Mammalia; order Pilosa; family Myrmecophagidae; genus Tamandua; species Tamandua tetradactyla. The sequence goes on from NC_135350.1 coordinate 10,538,150, forward strand.
AGTGGCAGAATTCTCACCTGCTGTGCTGGAAACCCGGGATCTATTCCTGGAGCCTACCCATGCAAAAAAAAGAAAAGCTTGTTGGACTAAATTATTTTTTAAATCTCTTCATCTTTGGTTCCACTTTTTTGGGGGGATATGGATATTCAGTATAATGATCAATATTAGTTTCAAGCATCAGCTGCACTAGTGAATGCTGCCTGGTTTTAATCGTCAAAGACCCTCATTTGGCATAGTCTAGGAGTCTAAGGCAAGTCGAGGTTACGTTCTAGTTTGCTAGATGCTGGAATGCAATATACCAGAAACAGAACGGCTTTTAACAAGGGGAATTTATTAAGTTGCAAGTTTATATGTCTAAGGCTATGAAAATGCCCAATATTTAAACAAGGCTATAGAAATGTCCAATCTAAGGCGTCCAGGGAAAGGCACCTTGGTTCCAGAAGGCCAATGATGTTCAGGGTTTCTCTTTCAGCTGGAAAGGCACATTGTGAACCTGGTGATATCTGCTAGCTTTCTCTCCAGGCTTCTTGTTTCATGAAGCTCCCCCAGAGGTATTTTCCTTCTTCATCACCAAAGATCTCTGGCTGCGTGAGCCCTCGTGATTCTAGTGGCTCTCAAATTTTTCCGAAATGTTTCCTGTTTTAGATTCCAGTAAACTAATCAAGACCCACCTGAAATGGGTGGAGTCACATCTCCCTCTAATCAGAGGTTGATACTCACAGTGGGCGAGTCACGTCTCCGTGGAGATAATCAAATCAAACTTCAGTAACAAACATGGTACTGAATAGGGATTAAAAGAAATGGTTGTCTCCACAATATGGATCAGATCAGGATTAAAACATGGCTTTTCTAGGGGACATAATCCTTTCAAACCTGCACGGGTTACCAGTAGAATGGGTTTCCTCTAGCACCATGAACTTATTTTAATGTAGACTTCATCACGGTGTCTTTTTAGACAATTCTATGCATCTCTGGTATTAATAACCACTTACACTGTCTCTAATTCACTGAACATTTACAACCTAAATATTTTGCTGAGATCCATCTCTTGTTTTTATAGTCAGTATTGTTTCTAAATGCCTAGTGAATACTGACTGGTCCTCTGGACTTGAGAATTTACAAACTTACTTATGTGGTCTTAAAAAACGATTTTTTTTTTTTTTTTTTTGCCTAGTGGCATTACTTTCATGAAACATTATTGAACACATTGTCTAAAGTCAAGCTATATATGTTTCACCAAATGTTTTCCCTTAGGTTAACATTTTTATCAGTCTAGAGCATCTTTACCCATGGCAAATCTCTAGAAATGAGAATGCCAAATGAAATCTATCTCAGGAATTTAACTTAAATTTCTTCTGTGGTAGAGCTACTAGAGGATGAGTCAAGCCTGGCACTTGGCATTCATTAAAGAAAAGTCAATAATTAAGGGAGAGATACTTTCTTCAGTGGGAGTTTCATTTTGATCATAATAAGACAGTTTGAAAGAGTTAGTTCTTTATTTTTTCATCTTACTGCTTCAGACAAAGCGAAGGCAGACAGCTTGATGGAAGATATATTATAGGGACGGAAGAGTATTGGAGAAGACAAATTATAAAATCCTCTGTGGAAAAGAAACCCCACACGTCTTCTGGGAAAGAGACAAATGGAAAATTGATTAATTTATTGTCAAAATTCCCCATTAGAGATGGTCACTCTATCATCATATTTTCACACCACATTCATCATCTTTGCTTCAGAGAACTTGAATGGTATCCAAGTCCTAGTACACTTGCAGTTGAGCTGGCTATGCTCCCTTCTGTTAAAGAAAAGTTTTCCCGTGGCATATCAAAGCAGTTACACTCAGGTATGAATGTCGCTATGTATATATAAGTTATTACAATGTATCTTGCTTAATAACCCGTCCACACGCTAAATTAATGTGAAGTATGTACTCAGTAAGTGGAAAAATTCAAAATATCTGAAATATGAAATAAATTTCTCAAAGTCTCCTTCTAGAAACAGCCCATTAATTCCTTTTGTAAGCAATTATCAGAAAATTAGATGGTTTCAGGGGCAGAACGAACCTTTAAGAAATTCAGATCTATTTCCTATAGTGTACAGGAGCTATATAGTGGTAGGCATAGGATGAAAAGTTGACAAACCAATTTCCAAGCCAATGCTTTTTTTCCCCTCTGCACCATTCTCTCCTTTTTAGCATCAATACAACGAAGAAAATTAGTGTTTTTTCTTGACTCATGTTTACCTTTCTGAATGGAAGAGCTACAACATGCTTACATTTAATTTAAATTTAAAAGAGGGATTAGGATAAATAATCAATGATCATACCCACTCATTAACAAATATTTATTGAACACCAAACATTCTAGAACCTGTGTTAGTCATTGAGGGTACAATGCCGATCAAAAACACACAGTCGCTGCTCTCCCAATGCTTGAAGAGTAGTAAAGAGAAAAATTGATAAACGAATCATGCTAAATTATGTACAATTACAAACAGGGATAATTCTCTGAAGGAAGAGAACACATTTCATTGAAAGTATTTGACTAAGTTGATCAGGGCTTAGGCGGCAAGGATGATTTCACCAAGGAAATGATACATGTTCAGATATCTAGAAGATGAATTGGATTTAAGTAGGTGACGAGTGGTAGGATGAGGGTGGAGTGGGGAAAACAAAAAGTGAAATGTAGATCTTTGCATTACTTAGGGAAAAGTTTTAGCTGTCATAGGAGACACACATATACCATGACAAATAAGTTAATGAATTTCACTTTCATGTGACTGTCCAGAGGTAAGTGATCAAGACTGAAGAGCAATTCTGTTTCACATGGCCACTGGTAATTTAGAAGTCCAGATCCCTAGTGCTTTGTCCTCACTTGCATGGAAGGGGGTAAAAGAGCCAGTACAGGGCAAGCCATTTTCTGTTAAGCACATGAGGTATAAGTTGCACAAATCACCTCCACTCTTATTCCATTGGCAAGAACTTTGTCACATGGCCATATCTTGTAAGAAAGAAGTTGGCAATGTAATCTCTTGCTGAGCAACCACATGCCTAGGAAGAGAGGAAGATTTAGGGAGATAATAAGTAGCAGTTTTCAACAGCCTACTTCTCTTACCTATTCCTATCTCCTCTTTTAGATGTATTTAGATGGGGTTGGTACTTAGAGGTCAGCAATCTGCACTGGCAGAGTTTGCCTGTGTAATCTAATACACAGTGGCACTGAAAGAAAGGAAATACCTGCAGCTCAGCTCCAGTTGGCTGTTGCTGTGTCAGAACTGAGCTCAGTATTCAAGATTAGAAAGGACTTGGAGCTGGAAAGATGTACATCCTTCAGACTTTGAAGACCCGGCTTTCAACACTGACATCCTGTGGCCATGACAGAAACAACAGTTGTACTGGACGAAAGTGGCCTTTTCTGCCAGGCGTTTAGAATGAGTAAGTCTAGAGTGGGGGAGAGTAGGTCTCCAGAGAGTTAAGGGACTTTCTATTAATAAATGCAGGTGGAAGAGACAGTGAGTCACTGGGAAAATACAAGATGTGACCATATATGCATCGAAAGCCATTGCTAAGGGTCATACTAGTGACATTGCTCCAGAACTATCTTTTGATTAAATGCCACAGATATTAAAATAGAGGACTTCTATTTAAAGTTTTTTCTTATTTATGGGAATTCACCAGGAATATTTTGGAAGGGATTAGGAATTGCATCCATTTTTAGTAAATGTTTTATGGCGTTATGGCCAAGTGTTGAGCCATTATAATAGCGTTCAGTATTTATTAAGTAATAATATGTTCTAGGCTAAGTTAGTGTTTCAGATGTCTTATTCAAAATTTAATTCATCATAAAATTATTGAGTTTCTTGATTTTTAACTTGAATAAATAACTAAAAAACTCTACTTATTTATTCATTTACCCAAAAAATATTTATTATGTGCCGTAGCCAGTCTAAGTGCTTGGATACAGTAGTGACTGAGGTGTTTCTGCTTGCTGTTTTGTGGTGTTTACAGTCCAGTAAGAGGAAAAAGGTATGGGGTAATTAGGTTCAGGAGTCAACCTGGCCTGGTGATGCCCACTGTTTGGTTTCTGTTGCCTCAAAGCATTGGTGTATGAAGTTTGTCTAAGGCTGATCACATTTGCAGTAGGCTTGGGGGAGTGCCTTCCACAATGTCTGAGGTTTGATTTAATTAGCTGGAGGCTTAAAAGAGAGAGGACAGAAGAGAGCTCACCAGCCCCGAGATTTGGAGATGCAGAAAGGAATTGCTCCGGGGAAAGCCCTTGGAATCCAGAAACCATAGGAGAGAAGGCCAGCAGGCAGGGCCATGTGCCTTCCAGAGAACCTTAAATGAAAATTAGTTGCCTTTCCTCTGAAGAATTATAAATTTGTAACTAAATAAATCTCCTTATTAAAAGGTGATTCATCTCTGGTGTGTTGCATTCTGGCAGCTTTGGCAGACTAAAACAAGGTATTAAACTTTTGCACCAGTGATTAGCCTCAATTGTGCTAAGGCCTATGGATGAGAAGCAAGGACTGCTAAGAGACAATAATGTGAGGATGCAACCAGATCCCTAAAGAAGAGACATTTAAACTGAGACTTGAAGGATGAGCAGGAGGTGCCCAGAGAAAGAGGGGGGATGGGAAGGGGTAAGGAGAAGGATATTTCAGGCTGAGGGTATACCCAGAAACTGAATACAGGTTTAGGGGTCCGAGGCTCAGTGATGGGGCTGGAAAGGAGGTTAGGATCAAACCATGAATGGCCTTGAAGGCTGTGTCCAGATCTGGCCTCTTTTTCTAAAAAACAATGTGCAGACATGGAAGGATTTTAAGCAGGTACGTGCCATACTCAGACAAGTTTTTCCAAAAACCCCCACTCCAGCTGCAATGAAAGAAGCAGATTGTGTCTGTTTGAGAAAATAAGCACAGAAAGCATTGTTAGAACATGTAGATTTTTTAAGAATTATCTGTCAAATCACATGTATCAGGAAGTAACGCTCACGTAAAAATATTCCTTTGCGTGCACTAGGAGATATAATAAGAGTACTATATTTGGTGAATTTAATGATCAGGCTAAATTTTATCTTCATGTTGTCATGTAGGAGTAAAAAGGGCAATTTCCTCTTTCTTCTTTTGCAGTCTTATTAGTGTCAGAAACCGACAGCTAAAATATGATGTTCTGCATGAATAAAACCTTGTAAAACTTCCAATATATAGGCATCTGAAACTGCATTTATAGTTTATATGTCAGTCAGTGGGTTTGGGTTTAAGGGGTACTTTTTTGATGGTTTGTTTCTTGGTTGGTGCTAAAAGCAGGATCTTAGGTAGGAAGGATTTATTTTTTTCATCCATTCATAGAAATGGTAGACTTCTTAGAGAAAGGTTTACAGCGCATCAAGTAATAGAAATTACTACAAGTCGTACTACCACTCCTTATCATATCCTGAAATTTTACTATACCGAAATTTCTTTTTCTCTCCCTCTCTTTACACACACACACACACACAATTTCATTTATCCTTCACAAAGAACAGAGTGAGAATGTACTGTTATCTTCTTTTAGAGATGAGGAGACTGAAACACAAATAGGTTCATTGCTTTGCCCCAAATCACACAGTTAATTGATGATGTAGCCAGGCTACAAAACAATATTTTGATTCTAGAGAGATAATTCATGACCAGTATATTCTATGGCCTTCCAAGATGGAAATAAAATTTTTTATGCTAAGTTTCAATTAGGAGAAAAATAACAAGTTGATTCAATAAACATATTGGATTAAGAAAACTTAATACAGAATAATTCACCTGTACCAACTTTGGAAATGGTTATTTGAACTACAAAAAAATTCTTCCATTTTTAGAAGAATATGCCATTCTCAAGTATGGCTTTATACAGTTGTGCTTCCAGATCATATAAAGTAATTTAATTTATAAGGGCATTTCATGAATTTTACTCATTATTTAAAATTGTGAAATGGTGAAATTGATCTTTTTCTCATTGGGACTCTTTCTTCTTTTTCTCTATTCAAGCACTCCTTTATTTCTAGGCACCCACCGATATCATGGGATCCCCTTTTGCTTCTGTACCTGCAGCAGCCCACTAGCCTGAATGTGTGGGACATCTGAATCTATTCTAGATTTGGAACTTTCCTTCCCCTCCCTTATATTTTTATCTCTGTGCTGTTTTGAAAAGGTTTATGTACCCTAGAAAAGCCATGTTTTAATCCTAATCAACCTTGTGGGAGCAATGTTTTCTTCTAATCCCTATTCGGTACTCTATGTTGGAAACTCTAATTAGATAATCTCCATGGAGATGTGACTCAATCAAGTGTAGGTATTAAACGTGATTAGGTGGGGATGTGTCTCCACCCATTCCAGTTGGGTCTTGATTAGTTTACTGGAATCCTTTAAAAGAGGAAGTATTTTGAGAAAGTTTCAGAACACTGCAGAATTACTAAGCAGAGAGTCCACCAGCCAACGACTTTTGGAAATGAAGAAGGAAAATGCCTCCTGGGGAGCCAGAGAGGAAACTAGCAGATGATGCTGTGTTTGTCATTTGCCCTTCCAGCTAAGAGAAAAACGCTGAACGTCATCAGCCTTCATGAGCCAAGGTATCCTTCCCTGGATGACTTAGATTGGACATTTCTGTAGACTTGTTTTAATTGGGACATTTTCTCAGCCTTAGAACTGTAAACTAGCAACTTATTAAATTCCCCTTTTAAAAAGCCATTCCGTTTCTGGTATACTGCATTTCAGCAGCTAGTAAACTAGGGCAATCCCTGAACATATCCTTTTTACTTTGCTTCTACCTCTATTGCATATGTCTTTGAGTGAGAAAAACATGTTCATAATATAAAGTGTTAATGGCTTAATATCTAACCACTGAGAAAAAATACCTGCATTTTTATGAAGACTTGTAATATCCCCATAAATGGGGGGGGGGTTGGGGTTGGGCAGGAATCATGCTATTGCAGTGGGGTGAAATAATGGTGTCTTACAGTTAGCATCAGAGTTCCCCTTCATGAAGATACTATCTTTGACAAGCAAAATATCCTGGTAGCTTAGGGGTAGAAAAATAAGGCCCTGAGAGTGTGCTTTGGAAGAAAACTATAAAGAGGTAGTAAACTACTCTGCTTGAGAAATGAACAGGAATTGAGTGTGAGAGGGAGAAATGGGAGACCTTGGGCCAGACAAAATGACGACAGACTGGATCTCCTCAGACAGTTGATGGCGAGAATGAGAAATTTCTGCTGCTGGTGTGGCTAATGATGTATAAGGCTCAGGAGATTGGATATTTTTTTTCAAGGTGCATATGCTTCTGATACATAATTTTTCTCTGTTTCCCAAATCTTCATTAAAGTTTGCTACTCACATTAATGCTGTGTGTATGTGTGCATGTAAATCAAAGGAATACTTAGAGTTGAAACAATATATAGAGAAGAAGAGCCACGGAAGGTGAGAAATTGAGAGGGTGGTGATATTTGGAGTCCAACAAAAGAATCGATCTGGGGTCAGAAATAATTACTAGAACACAAGCTGATGAGAAACCACCCAATATGTGGAGAGGGCATCAGATTTTGAGGGTGTAGATTGGGGGCTTGAGATAATATTTTGGAATCTCAAAAGTTTGGGGGCCTTCAGCTGGAATCTGGGTTGGATAAGAACCAATTCATTTCAAAAGACAATAATAATTAGTTCCTGATTATGAACTAATTAGGAAGTTAGAAAATGTCCTTTCCAAATTCTGTATGTATGTAGATAATGCAATTGATCAGCTCACAGTGGGAAAAGCTGTCAGCTATACTCAATGCCACTTTTTAACTGGGAAAGGTTTATCAGTATTCAGCAGGTACAGATGTTTTGCTCCCACTGGAAGACAAGTCAGTATTTCCTGTTTTGAACTTTGAGCTGGAGATAAAGGCTTTAGAGTCACTGCCTGGAACTTTGATAGGACTTCGAAGTTAGATTAGCTTATTAAGGGAATGCATGTGGAACATAATTGGAGAAATTGTTTTGTATATGCTTTATATATAATCAAATGTCTTTTAACATATGAATATTATAATATAAGGGTAATTACATAATAATCCCATAATGTAATAAAGTTACTTTTTTATTTGAATTAATTAGGAAGCATTATTATCTGAAACTCAAAAATATCTTGTTTTAGTCTATAATTACAAAAGGTATTTCTCTAGTGGGTGTCTTAGAACTGTGTTAATAAATTAATGACACTGCTTTCCTATCTAGCATTTAAGATAAATTCTTTTTTTTTGTATGCTATGTGGCAGGGGTCACATTTCATTCTTTTTCCAGGGAGTATCCTGTTATTGCAGCACCATATGTTAAATTTTTTGTCTGTTTGTTGGGAAGTGCATAGGCCAGATAAATTCTTATTGGAAAGTAATATTGCTTGATTTGAGCTCCATTTTTTCAAGCAAATATCCATAGAATATGAAGTGACCAAAAACCCAGAAAGAATGAGAATAACCAAGAGAAGGAGGAGGAGGAAGGAAGTGGAGTGGGGAAAGAATTAAGATGAATATATTGCAGATAATTTCAAAATGTTTATTTTTAAACAAAACTCTAGTTCTCCAAAGATTATTTGTCACAGCACATAGAACTACTGATTCAGTTTCAAATTAATTTGTCGATGTTTTTATTTGGTAGGGAAGACTGTAATTGCCTTATCTTTTATTTGTATATTTTCAAGGTCAGTGTTTTCCATTGTATATGATCTTTATGTCTCTGATTTTACTTCACTTTTAAATGATACAATGTACCATTTAACAACAATGTATATCTCTTATCATACCTATAAAGAAACATAAGGAAATGTAATATTATATATAATGTAATATTATCTATAACATCTTATTGTCTTGACTATATATTAATTATTCTTATTTCCAAAGAAATGAAATTCCAGATATAAGTATTATTTTAATTTATTTTTGACAACTATCCTCTAGAGATGGCAGTTTACTACTACTGTCTTTCTCTTAAAAATTTCTGTTGTGACTTATAACACACATTCAGAGTTGTGTATAACACACAAATACATAGCTTAATAAATTATTTTGAAGCAGATAACTATGCAACACTTCCCAAATGAGGAACTGGGATGCTGTCAGGACCTGCAAGGCCCATTGTGTGCCCCTTCCCAATTCCATCCCCACTAAAGGTACCCACTAACCTGACCTTTTAAAAATAGCATTTAAAATTGAGATATTCTCATAAAACATAAAATTCAGCATTTTAAAGTGTACACTTAAGGCTCTTTTTGTATATTCACTATGTTGTGAAACTGTTACCCTCTGATTCTAGAACATTTCCAGCCCCCTCAAAAGAAACCTGTTTAAAGTGTACTATCCAATGGTTTTTTTTTTTTTTTTTTTTTTTTTTTTAAAGGAAAGACAGAGAGAAGGAAGGAAGGATAGAAGGAAGGAAGGAAGGAAGAAAGGGAAACATTTTTAAACATTTTCTTGTTTTTATTGTATTCTGTTTCTCCGTTTTTGTTACATGGGCTGGGGCCGGGAATCGAACCGAGGTCCTCCGGCATAGCAGGCAAGCACTTTGCCCGCTGAGCCACCGCGGCCCGCCCTATCCAATGGTTTTTAATAAATTCACAGATATGGGCAATCATAACCATAGTCAATTTTAGAACATTTTCATTTCAAAAAGCAACCTCTATGATGTAGCTAGTACTCTGCAGCCCCAGCTGTCCCCAAGTACCCATTAATCTTTCTGTTTCTATTGATTAACCAATTCTAATAATTTAATATAAATGGAATCATATAATATAAATGGTCTATTTTGACTGTCTTCCTCATTTAATATGTTTTCATGTTGCATCATGTGTAACTACTTCATTTTTTAATGCAATTTTATTGACATGTATTCACATAAAACTGGCTGCACCGTTTTACAATTCTACCAGCAATGTATGAAAACTATATTTCTACATTCTTGAAGAGAATCCTTGCTATTATCTTACTTTTTAATTATATATTCCTAGTAGGTGTGACGTGGTACCACATTGTGCTTTTGATTTGCATTTCCATAATGACCATTGGTGTCAAGCATCTTTTTATGTACTTATTGGCCATTTGTGTATTTTCTTTGGAGAACTGCCTATTCATCTTTTGCTAATTTTAAAATTAGATTGTGTTTTTTTTTTTTTTTTTTTTTAAAGAAAGACAGAGAAGGAAGGAAAGGAGGAAGAAAGGGAAACATCTTTAAACATTTTCTTGTTTTATTATATTTTGTTTGTTTGTTTTTTACATGGGCTGGGGCCGGGAATCGAACCGGGGTCCTCCGGCATGGCAGGCAAGCACTCTTGCCCGCTGAGCCACCGCGGCCCGCCCCTAGATTGTGTTTTTATTGTTGAGCTGTACAGTTCTTTATATATTCTGAATCTTAGACACTTATCAGGCATCTGATTTGCAAATATTTTCTCACAATTTGTGGGCTTTTTCACTTTCTTCTTAATACCCCTTGAAACAGAAGTTCGTAATTTTGATGAATTCCAATTTATCTATTTCTTCTGTTGTTTCTCAAACTTTTGGTGTTATAGCTAAGAATTGCCAAATTCTGAGGTCATACAGATTGACTCCTATCATTTCTTTAAGAGTTTTATAGTTTTAGCTCTTTTATTTAGGTCTTTGATCCACTTTTAATTTTTGTATATTGTGCAAGGTAGTAGTCCAAATTCATTCCTTTGCATCTGGATATCCACTTGTTCCAAAGCCGTTTGTTAAGAAGATTGTTCTTTCCCCACTGAAAGGTCTTGGCATCCTTGTCAAAAATAAGTGGACTGTAAATATATGGATTTATTTCTGGGTTCTCAGTACTATTCTGTTGGTCTATCTGCCTATACTTATTACTTTTATACTTTCTTGATTACCGTAGCTTTGTAATTAAGTTTTGAAATTGGGAAGTGTGTGTCCTTTAACATTTTTTTTTTCTTTTTCAAGATTGTTTTGGCTGTTTTGGGTCAGTTGCTGTTCTTACAAAGAATTAGCCTCTTTGATGTTGAATGAATATTTCCCCAGGCTAGTTAATTTCCAGAGTTCTGAAAATTTGATTTTGACAGTTTTTGCCTGTTTTTCAGTACTTTTATTTCATTGTATATGTGTGTGTGGGGGGAGGGGGGTAGAGAGAATTTGCAATTCCTTATCCTGCAATTTTCAAAACATCACTGATATCACTCTGGCCTAACCTTTTAGGTCATCATTTTCTTGATTTTCCTTATAGTTTTACAATTTAAATATGCTGTCTTAAGCTGTAGCTTAGCCTTGGTTATTTTTGAACTTTACATAAATGGAATCATACCGTATACGCTGTTTTATCGTAAACAGTGCATTTTAAGATTCATTTAGGTGCTCATGTGGAGCTGAGTATATTCCTTTTTAATTAATTATATTATTGGTGAATATCTGGTTGTTTTGCTATGACCTTTGATCTTTCTGAGTTACTGTCCATTGCTTCTCTTTCTCTGCTTGCCTTAAAACAAAGATGTTACCCAAGAATCTGTCCTTGCTTTTCTATCCTTGCTTTTTCTCCCTTTTCTTCTATCTGATCACTTCCTTTGTATAGTAACTAACCATTCAGGTTGCATGTATGAGGGCGGAACTAGCTAAATGATATCCCCAGGGAATCTGACCTAGGCAGGGCTTGGGGTGGAAGCAAATTTTTACTAAAGTTGTGGTACAAATAATAATTTCTGAGCACTGCAAAGTATAGAACTGGGGATCAGCAGTTAGAAGTGAAGTGGATAATCCGTAGATGAATAGGGAAGCCATGGAAGAAAGGTGGACAAATATAGGGAAAGTGATGATTGAGAAGTGTTTTATCTGGTGGGTGGGAGACCAGTCCAGGTGTAATTAATAAAGCAGAGACTATGATGGCTTTTACCTTGATTCTTATGCCGTCTTATTTGAATTGTCCATTAATTTAAGACTATATTTAAAGAGGCTGTGCTGTGAATTTGAGGATTTAGAAGCTGATCATGGAAAAAAGCAGAAACACTAGATGGCAGTAACACACAGCAAGCTTTATTTGGGGGTGGTGCCTGGACAGGTTTGTGTGAGTGGGCAGTCCCACGCAGCAGGAGATATCTCCAGAGACAGCAGTGTCAGTTCAATCAGGGGAAGAGGGCCAGGAAAACACCCTTGGGAGAAGAGAATCAGAGAAAGGGCTTCCATGTCTAGGCAACCTTGTTTAGCAGTCTCGCTCAGCAGCATGGCAGGGAGTGTCTGAGTCAGGGAATGTAGAAGGGGTGCATTGGTCTGGGATCTTTTATAGCCCCAGATTCTGTCTTATCTATGGCTAGAAGATACTGGGGTAGAGTTTTGTTGGGTGTGCAAATGGCTTTTTAAATGGCTGAAAGCATGCTCTTCTTGGCTATTTTTAAAGCAATTGGGTGTATAAGAATTTGAGTTTGGCAAAGGCACGCTCTTGGCTAATGGTCCTAGCTGTCTTTGAAGAATTAAACAATAGTGGCACCACTGTCAGTCAGCTCTTTTATATAAAAGGATGACATGAGACAATAGCCACCAAATCCCAACAAGACTTGTTTTTTGAGGTCCAAGACTGATTTCTAATCACCTTCTAGACATCTTCTAGATGTATCAAATTCAATATGTCAGACACTAACTAAGTTGAACTTGTCTTTTCTTGCCCAACCTCTTTTCTTAGGAAAGCATGGAGAATGGCAAACAATCATTCTTCATGTTACAAATGCAAGGATCTCTGAACCTTTTGTTCAATCTCCTTGCTCATCCCCTAATTTTAATTAGTTGCTAAGTCCTATTGGTTTTCCTTCCAGATATCACTCTAATTACATTCTTTTTAATCCTGTCTTTTACTTGGACTATTATGATAGCTTATTTCTGATCTCCCCAATGTAATTATTTTTTAATTTTTTTATCTCCCCATTTTTAATCTCTTACTTCTCCAGTCTATCCCTCATATCACTGCCAAAGGGCATGTTGAAGAATTGTGCTGTTCAATTAAATATTCAATTAAATAGCTAGTCAAGCTATTTAAATTTAAATTAATTAAAACAAATACAATTTAAAATTCCAGTTTCCCAGCCACACTCTCTACTTCTCAAGTGTTCAACAGCCACTGGTAACTAGTGGCTACCATATTGGACAGGGCAGATATGAAATATATCTATCATTGCAGAAAGTTTTACTGTTTTCTTAAACATAGGAAGACTATGCGTTTATTCACTCCATAATCTGTTATCTTTCTTCCCACTTTGCAGCATAAAGCCCAAGTGTCTTGCCATGGAACTAAAAGCCCAAATTATTTTTCTAGTATTGATTCCCAGTGCATTTTTTCTTACAATACCTAACCGTGGTTGGCTATTTTTCTATTTCTCAAGCATCCCAGGCAATTCTGTGCCTTTGCTTTTGATACGCATTTCCTTTTGCTGGAATGCCTTTCTCAGTCCTCATTTCTCACTCATCTTTTGATGCTGGAGAGTGCCAGGAGTTCTAAGTGAGGTCATGACAACAACCAGGGGCTGGTGCTATGAGAGTTCTTGACTCAATTGCAGGGAAGAATCCAAGGACTAGTCAGCTTGTACATCCAAAGAATCCAAGGACTAGACATTGTTGACAGCTAAAAAGTTCAAGGTGTAGCAAAAGTACATGCTCAAAGGGGGTGGATGTGGGTGGTCTCTAAAAGAGGAGAAGCCCTCTGACGTCGGGATCCTTGCATTATAGGGACTTGGAGGGGCCTTTCCCCCTCTGGTTATTCTAGTAAGGGGTTGATGAGCTGCAATTTTCATTGTTTTTTTTTCTAACATCAACCTAAGTGAGGGCTGGGTGTATGAGGGCTAGGTGTGTGCATACCAAAAGGAACTCCTTGTTATGGGTCTTAGGATCATTTCCCCCTCTCTCCTTCCCTATCTGATTGCCTCTGTATATTAAAATCATCCTCATTATTCGTCCCCTGCTCAAATGATATTTCCTCCTAGGAATCTTAGCCTATTAGAATGATTAACTTCTTTTTTCACTTTCTACATATGTTGCTCATACCTCCATTGAGCACTTATGCTAGTCTTCCTTCTATCATAATTAGTTGTATAGCACCCAAACCTCCCATTATTTTGAAACCTACTTAAGGCAGGGAATAATTTTAATTCATTTTTCCATCTCTAAAATTTTGAGTAGGGAGTCTTGGACATAGGAGATGTGACAAGTTGCTACAATGGTGTGTTGTAGGAACACAGATCTAGGGTGCAATAGAAACTTTTTGTAAATGATCCCTTTATCATTTGCACAGTATTAAGAATCTGGAAAGGACAAAGATTTTCTTTGTTACTTACACAGCACAAAGAGCTCAAAAGAGCAGGGGAAGAAGTTCCATCTGGCTGGTCTCCTGGCATGGCCAAAACTGCTCCAGGTCTGGGCCGATAGTTGGCAGCTCTGCATGGCCCACTTCTCAACAGAGAAGAGACCAATCTTTCCTGGTTGAGGGTGTTTTTATCCACCTCGTAGGGAGGGGTCTGTCACTCAGAGCGCCTGCCTTGATTAGCATTTGGGGCTTCTGTTCCTGGGTTTCGAGGGTTTAAGGTCTGGTTGGACCTTTTCATTAGACTTCACTTGTCCCCCAGGTTGTGGAATGGCACACAATAAACATCTATGTGATGATATTAAGAATTACTGATTGCATATGTAGAATGGAATGATTTCTAAATGTTGTGTTAGTTAATTTTTTTTAATTAATAAAAAAAACGGAATTTAATAAGTTAAAAAAAAAAAGGAGGTGTGGGGAGTGGAAGGACAGAGGTAGGTGGCTGCTTAGCCTGTGTTTATGACGCCCCATGGAAATAAGTGGGGGTAGGAAGGTCTAGGTGGTGATCGCTTAACAGGTGTCTGATTTCCTTAAGAAGAGATACTCAGTAAATAACAGTTCAATTCAATTAATGCAGACAGTTGGTGCAGGTTATGGCAGTTCTGCTCGCAGAAATGCCTGAGGAGGGAATAGTTAGAAGGTCCTTATGTTTCACAACAAAGGCACAAGCTGCAAAACCCAGGGTACAGAAAGGGAGGTTGTACAACGACTGGTGCAATAAGGATTTCAAGGCGCAGAGCCTGGAGACTGGTGGAAGGAGGCATTGTGAGCGGTGGAGTGTTGTCTGTGGGAAGTGTCTGGGCAGTGACCTGGCTCATCTGTCAGGATTGGGGATGCGATCTTGGGATTGCCTTTTAGAGGAATCCTCCTTCTTCTCAGGCTGTTGATCATTGCAATCACTTTGGGCACCTCCATGGGCAGATGAGAAGGGGACAATGAATGTTCTCAGATTTGTTTTTTGTCTGTGCTCCTCTTATATCCTTTTGGATGCTCAATATGACTCTCAAATAGAACTGAGTTTTTTCCGTTAGTTTCATTTTCCCCATCAACAAACTCAGTTCCGGTCATATCAGATTAAGATTTGAAACAAAAACAGCTGAGACAATTCAGGACTACCCACAATTTCTCAATTACAAACTTAATCTTAGTGTTCCTTTCAGAGCAGAACTTATCCTGTGGTCCAGAAACATAGGTGACAGAAAGTCCAAGAAATCCTTGAAACTGTATGTACAATTATCGGTGCTTATTTTGCGAGAAAGAAATTCATCATTTCTTGTCAGTTTTTGCACACATACAAGTAAAAGACCACGTCTCCAAAGTAGTTTTCAAGGAATCATGTTTCTTTATTAATTCGATAAATATTTATTGAGAACATAATATGAGTCAGGCAGTGTTTTGAGGCTGGGAAACAGACAGCTGTGAACCAGACAGATAAAAGATTCTGCTTTCATTGAACTTATATACCAAAAAGAGAAACATTTCACAAGAAATACCGTGGAAATCAGTCAGAGAAAACACAGTGAAGGAAAAACGCTTAGATTCTAATCTCACATAGACATACGTTATCTAAGAATATACAGTGGAAAAGACAGTCCCAGCATTTATTTATATGGAGCCAAGTATCTGGACAGCTGACCTAATTTTTCACTTTGCACTGGATTCTTTACACATTGTAGACATAACTGTGGTTTCTTGAATGATTTAGTTTTCTCATTGTAAATGATCTTGCAGCTTTGCTACTCTTTGAATAGTCTGAAATAATGCATGTCGGTACAAATGCTGTCCCACTGTGGATGGGACCTGACCCTTCCCAGAAGCCCCTCCCCACTCTGAGAGCCTTTGCTCTTTTCTTTACTCCCTTATTAGGCTGGAGTCCTGTTGGTTTAGGTCAGCATTAACTGCCACTGGATGGAGCCCTAGCACCAAGCAAAAACCTTTCCATTGCCTCAAGCAGTAATCTCCCTGACATTTAGCAATCAGTTTGCTAGGCTGCAAATAGGTAAAGATTGGGTATTTCCTGCAATTGTGGAGTTGTAATATTTTATTCCTTATTTGGCTGTATTCCCTGAGTTCTTTCCACAGAGTCTTAACACATTTAAAAAAAAATTCTGGATGTCAATTCTGTTTTGATAGTTTCATGGCACCCTTCAAGATGAGTGGAGAAATCCTAGAATGGTGGAAACGCATACTGGTAATTACTGCTGTAGGTGTATTCTGTGTTGCTGGTGTGGGCTCTATCCACCCTTAGCAATGACAGGCTTTAAATTGTCCTTACACTGGAGGCCATTAGATGGTTTCCGGTTGCCTTGATATAAATTGTAGGAATTATAAATTGAAATATTTCTCAAGCTTCATCCGCATTTATATCTGGAAAGTAAGTCAGAAAAATTAGTGTAATTTTCAATACCAAACCAGAAAGTTTTCAATTTCATACTATCCGTCATCTATCTCATCGTCATCATCATCATCTAGTCCACATAGTCTGTCATTTATCATGTCTATGTCAATCTCACATCTTCTGTCTTCCGTCTGTTTCCATCCATGACACACCTACCTTACTTCTAATAATCACTTTTCACTAATGGCATTTTTTTGATGAAAAAAATATTGTCTCTCAAATCACCTACACAATTATTAATTCCTCACTTGCTAATATTGGACTTAGTACTCAGTTTCTTATAAAAAGGCTAAGATAAGGATGACTACCAGGAGCTATGAATGGTTGGTTATTGAAATTATTGCATTTATGCCATCATTAAGAGAAGACATAACCCACTTAAATATAATAATTTCCCTCCCTATGTTCTTCTCTGATGTAGCTTCACTGTTCTTCTCCATAAACAAAACAGTACATCAGATTATCAGTATACTTAAGGATTGAACAGCCAATAGAAATTTATACTTTTATGTTCACCTGATTGTATTGGACTGGAAATTCTATGACTTTGGATTAGAATTGGAGACACCAGATTGGAGGTTGGGGGTATTTATTCTGTACTGCACATGCCCTACACCTCTGAGTTTTGGCTGCCTTCCATCTTCCTGCAGACACAGCTCCTGCCTGGTACCCCTTCTCTCCGAAGTCTCCCCTTTACAGGATTCAAGTAACACAACTCCCTCATCTCCTCCTTTCAAGCATAGAGATGATAATGGCTTTCAGCTATTGTTAAGTCCCTGGACGCTTCACCATCCTTTAAACTTGTGCAAAGAGAACCTTCATTTAAATCCCTTCAATTAACCCTTTAAATGTGCATCCATTTTTTGGGAACTCTGATATAGATGGTGTGAATGGATAAGAGAGACATGTGAGAAATGTTATGGTGGTCACTATAGGGTTTGGCATGTGGTTGGGTATGGGAGGGGTAGGCATGGAGAAGGAATGACATAGTAAAAGGTAAAGCATGATGAGACTCCAGAAAAATGAACATTCAATTAAGAAGTCATGTTAGACCCTGAAAACTTCAGCTTAAATCGAGCAGGGAGGGTAGAAGCTACATCGTCTCTCTTCCAAGCTGTCGCCTTAGACATACTACTGCCAAAACAGGTCCTTACCATTTTGAGTACCTGTATTTGGAGTCAGTATGAGAGAGGTTAACACTCACTGTTTTCTAATGTCTGTGCACCTTTTCTTAAATCTCATTAGACAGATAGCAACTTGGGTAGAAGGACCTTATAAGGGTCTCATGCTTCTGTGGTGTTACCCAGTGTATCCAAACAATACTCAGCCAACAGTTCTAAACAGTTCCTGTTTGAGCATAGCAGATAGGCAGAGTCTTCAATCTATTACATTTCAGACCTGCCTGCTTGTGTGATGAGCTGTAAAATTATAGTGGCCATTGTAATTATTGTGTAAGTGCTTATTTTTTTCAAATAGATTATGAAGTCCTTGAGGGCAAGGATGGTGTCATGTCCTCCTTGACCCACAGTGCCCATCACATTTAAGTTCATAGGAGAGTTCTTGTCCATTTCAAGCTCTGTCTATCTGAGACAGTGCTCTTGGCAGGGTTGTTCACAACAGTGAATGTTGGGGCAGTGGACTCCAGTTTCCTGTTCTCTGTTCATTTGTAACCAACATATACTAGGGATTCAGTAGTGTTAATGGAATAAAGAAGCGATGTTGGAGAGCCTGTGCTGATTATTTCCTCTTCCCAGGACTATAAATATTGCTAAACAGACACCAGACTGAAGGTAAACTCAGAGAGGGGAATATGTTTTTACCTCTCCCTTGACTTTTTTTTGGGGGGGTGGTGGTGCATGTTCTGGGAATTGAACCTGGGTCTCTCGCGTGAAAGGCAGGCATTCTACCAGTGAACCACCCATGCTTGACTTTTGAATTTGGCAATTAAGAAGTGAATTCTGAAAATTTTCTCCTGTAATACTGAATTTCAATATGGCTGTACATGCTATACTTTAACCTGAAAGAGGCCATTTAGGAGTTAAGTACGGAATGTTTTCCATTTAAAGGCTTGCCTCCATAAAGATTTAAAGGATTAAGATTTAAAGATTTAAAAGTCTTAGCTATGTTGGATTAAGATTTAAAAGTCCTAGCTATGTTACACATGACTCATACTCTGAAATGTTTCCCATTAGGAAAAAAAAGATGATGTTATGAGACTTGGGCTTCTCTTCTAGGTTGCTTTTTAAAGCCACTAGGACTCTGTTTTATTTTTTCCTGTGTAACTTTGTGCTAACGAAGTTATAATTTATCTATATTATTACAAGTGGCTAATATATACTAAAGTTACCCCTTCAAACACAGAAAAATGGAAAATAATTGTGCCTATGTTTTTCTCAGTCTTAAACATTTCTTGTGTCTTTTCTTTTTATGAAAAGTATATATTGGGAGGGCAACGTTGGCTCAGCGGCAGAATTCTCGCCTGCCATACTGGAGACCCAGATTCGATTCCCAGAGCCTGCCCTTGCCAAAAAAGAAAATAAAATAATAAATAAATGAAAGTATATATTAGTGGGAAAACAGCTTAAGCCAAAATATACAGCTCTGACAAAAACTAAGAAATAGAGAAAGAAAAGCTGATGTCTTCCTTTAGAAGAAACTTCAGCCCTGTACCACAAAGGCTTTCTAATGCCATCAGCCAGTTAAGAGCTGCCCTGAAGCCAGAGTTTGGGAAAATGCAGTTGAATTTGACCATTGTAACAGCCTGCAGGCATCCAGTAGCGTGATTTAGCTCAACAAGGTAAAAATTGACTCCTTTTAGCCCATTTGTCTAAATTTGTCTATTTTTCACTAACGGTTTGTTGTCATGGTTTACAAAACTCAAAAAGGTATAAGTAGAGCCTTGGAAGATGTGAATAAAGTAGGAATTTTGATAAAAATGATTTATTTTAACTTATATTTTCATAGTTTTCCTCCTCACATTTCTTAAAAATAGCTTGTCTAGATTAATGTAATCAGCATTATGGAAAACTTTGCTGTCTTTTGGAAATGTATCTTTTCTGAAGTTTCTATGTTAATCCTCTCATAGCATGCAGTTTATCTTTAGCTTTGTTTGTAAGAAGTCACTTGTATTTTTCTTAAGATACTGAGACTTACCAGATCATAAGGATTCATCGAAAGAAGTTTGTCAGCTTTTAAATTCCTGGCTTTGATTTTGGGAACTCTGTTTTTTTCCATCTCTCATTAATGGACTGATAAGACAGATATCCTGTGATAACTGTGGTGGGAAATTTTTATATTTTTTAGAAATTCTTTTGAAATTTGCACTAAAAATCTCTTAAAATTTTTAGTTACTTTAGCGCCATCTTGTGGGACAATTATAAATATCTGTAGGGCTCAAACTGATTAAATGTGATAATATAATTTTTTTTTTCTGTCACTGCCGATACGATAAAAGCCTTAAAGTGCTTTCAATGAAATGGTAAAATTATGTCCTGTGTTATATTAATAAAAATTCTAAATATTTGATAGCTATTTTTAAGAGGCAATCCAAAGGTTAACCTGATAAATCTGAAATTATCGTAATAAATAATTCAAACCAAGACCAGCCAGTAGAAACAGATGGTGCTTCTGGAAGAACTTGAAAATTTTCCACTCTTAAATGAACATAAACCTTCTGCCTGGAACTATGCAACTCTATGGACTTAGGTGCATGCCTGTAAATCTATGCGCTTACTTTTTTTTGTGGTCTCAAGTCACATTCTTTTAATTTGATGCTTCTCAAGGTATGGAAAGCAGAGGCTAACTCAAAACACAAGAGAACATGTTCTGGTTATTCTCAGTGTATATTGCTATCTTTCCTCTTCCCGTGATTCCTTCCTGCTTCTCTGTTTTGCATGTGAGAATGTGTATTCCAGTAAGAGGACAAAAGACATTTTAGCAAGCTTTTATTATACCTAAATCCGAGCTTCACTCCTTGAATAACTGAGCAGACATATAATCCCATGGATTTATTAAGGTGGTATGTTGATTTATTAAGGATCAAGACATTTTTTCTGAGCCTTTTCAAATGATTAGTAACACTTCTGTGGACAATTGTGTTTGAGAGGTAACAACTAGTTTAGTTAGATGAATAATCTGAAGCAAAAGGGAAATAAACATGCAAAAAAGGAAAGAAAGAAAAAAGGGAAGGAAGAAAAAAGAAAGAAAATGAACTGAATGCCTGTGCTAGCACCCTGCTTTTAGATGTCTATACTTTGGACCAGATTGTGTTCATATATGTATTGTGACACATACATTCACACACACACACACACACACACACACACACACACACACACACACACATACACACTGAAGCTGTAAACTTAAGGTGTGATTGGTGGAAACAAGCTTGTTAAGAGCTCTTTTTATGGAGGGAAAGTCATTGATTACTAAAAATTTTACTAGGGAACCATATGAAGTAAATACAAGATATATAGTTCTAACCTAATTTAATGGCTTCAATTTTATGGGTTTCCATTTTCACTGTTATTTTCAATGTTATTTCCATTCTCATTGTTATGGATGGAGTCATTTCCTCCAAAAAGATATGTACAAGTACTGCCCCTCAGTCCTGTGGATGTGTACTCATTTGTAAAGATCTTAAGAGTTAAGATGAGGCCAAACTGCAGGAGACTGGGCTTTAATCCAACACGACTAGAATCCGTATAAGCGGAGAAAGTTTGGGCCTAGTTAGCAGGGTATAGAAGGAGGCAGAAGGCCGTGTGACAGAGACGGGGTTAAGCTGGGGATCGGCGGCAAGGTACCACGAGAACACTACATCATGATCTTGGGGACACCTTGATTTTGGACTCTGGACCCCAAAACGGTGAGACAATAACTTCATTTTGTTTAAGGTGGTCAGTCTGTGGTATTTGTTGTGATAGCCCTGGAAAATGAAGACATTGTCATCATTTATTTATCTATAACTAAAAACATTATTTAATGAGAAAATGAAATTATGTGATCAAATATGTTGTCTGAATATATTTGTGTCCTATCATTATGCTGATTTTTAAAAAAATATAGTAATGTTCACTGAAGGATGTTAGAAACGGAATCGCTCTTACAGTGCTGATGTGAATGTAAAAGGGTATAGCTACCCTGGAAAATAGTTTGTCAACTCCTTCAAAACCTAAACATGCAACTACCAGTGATTGCACTCCCGGGCATTTATTTATCTGAGAGAAAGAAAAGCTTATTTTCACACAAAAACTGGTACACAAATGTGAATTGCAGCTTTATTTGAAATAATCCAGATCTGATAAGACATCAGATATCCTTCAGCATCTGAACAGTTAAACAAATTGTGTTACACCATATCATGGAAAACCACTCAGCTGGGAACAAAGTATTGATACACGCAACAGCTTGAATAAATTACCAGAGTGTTATGCTGAGCGAAAAAAATGGCTCCATGTAAATGATTCCATTTACATCGTTTTTGTGAAATAACATAATTGCAGAAATGGAGAACAGGTTAGTGTTGCCTGGGGTTTAGGATGGGAGAGGGGAGGAAGTGGGGGTGTCCATAAAGGGCAATATGAGGGATCCTTGTAGCGATGGAAATGTTTCAAACCTTGGCTGAATTAATGTTAATACTTGGTTGTGATATTGTACTGCAGTTTTGCAAGATATTAACATTTGGGGGGAAATGAGTAGCTGGAACATGGGATCTCCCTGTATTACTTCTTACAGGTACATGTGAATTTTCAATGATCTCAAAAATAAAAAGTTAATTAAAAATATGTGATAGGATTTGCCAAAGTTAACTCAGGGCTGAATTGACCAATGTATACTTAAGACGTCTTCTAAAAGTTAAGTCTATTAACTCACTACAAGTTTGCATCATCCCACCCAGTATCTTGATTGTGAAAGAGATACGTTTCAATACATCTTTGACATTGAAAAATGATTGTACCACATCACTATACCATTTCCATTGTGAAAATGGTTTCTATTGCTATTAGTAAAGGAAACAAAAGAAAATAAAACCAGTATTCTGTAATATAGACTTCACTAAGCAAACAGATATTGGTAAAGTGACTTGATCTTGCATATTTTCATCACCACAGTTTAATAATTTTTATTTTTTTAACTTTTCAATAAATTCAGTTATAACAAAATTGTTCTTAATGAATTTTTAGTCAAAGTTAGCAGAACAACCTTTTCATATGTTGACTGATATCTACTGCCTTGTCTCTGTAAGTGGCGTTAACATGTAAAGGACCCAAACTATTCTTTTGGATCAAAGCTACAAAAGGAAACCACTATCAGTGGTTATTGTATATGTTGAAAGATCCCTGGAGTTCAAATAAGCAGTGTGTCTTCACCAAATCTGAACAAATATTGAAAAGTGGAATATTCTAAATTAGTTGATCAGGCCATTTTATTTCATTTCATACCCCTAAGAAAACTAACTGTCTAATTTGTACCAGATGGCTGTGTGGATATTTAAGTTGTCACAAATTAAAATACAATTCTCAGTGAGTTTTTAATTCTCAGAATAAAAAAGAATTAAGCTGGGGGATGCAAGTCTAGTTCAGTGGTAGAATTCTTGCCTGCCATGCGGGAGACCCGGGTTCGATTCCCAGTCCATGCACTTCCTAAAACAAACAAGCAAGCAAAAACAAACAAACAAAATTTTCAACACAATGGTGCTGCAATAATGGGATATTCACATAGAAAAATAATGAAATGTGACCCCGCTATGCAGCATTAAAAAAAGAAAAAAAAAATTAAGATGGCTTCCTAAGAACTGAAAGACGCTGAAGTGTTTGCAATATATAATGGTGGTCCCAGTTAATCCTTCCAACCTTAAAACATTTGATGGACATTCCTTATTACTGCAGTATGTAAAATCACCTTAATTTTATTTGGGATGTTAACTGATATGAGAAAGCTATTGCAGTACTATACTGGAATCTTAAAAATTAAGAAAAAAGTATCTTATATCTAAATGTTGAAGAAGATTCCTAAGTTAGAGAAGACTTGTCCAAAAATTAGGTGGATTGATAAGATCATCTTGATTTAAAAAAAAAAAAACACTAAATTCACTTATTTGTTTACATGCTTCACAACTGGTTCCACCCTTCGCTGATGGATAGATACTTGATCTCTTTAAAAATAACTAATCTCTTCTTAACTTATTGGCATAAACTCCTTGTCAAGTGCTTTTGTTGTGACCCATAACTTTTGCAAAAGTTGTGCACCTGAAGCACTGTGTCTACTATATTCTAAGCAGTTTTCTGTGCTTTGTATTTCTTCACAAATAGTATCCTGTGATTCAAATTAGAAGAGAAGTTATATATTCAGATATTTCTGTTCTGATATTTTATAGAACTTGTGAAGAGTAAATGAGTATAGGAGTACCTCTATCTATCTATCCATCTTAACACAGTGCACAGTACATAGTAAGTGTTATATGTCTTAGTCATCTTTATTATTATATTTATTATTAAATTATTTTTTGCTTGACTCAGTTGGTAGTGAATCTTCCCCAAAGCTAACCCTGCAATGTTGATATCTGTCACTCATTTTCAAACACACATTGCAATCTCAAATAGCTATCAAAATAATAACTTTAATTTTAGTTCAAATGTAGAAAGTAAGTTAAAGGACTCTTTAATTGTGAAATATGACACACATAGAGAGTAGTCTACAAACTGGAACATAGTTTAACGATTTATTGCTAAGTGAACACCCATGTTACCCACTGAGATCAAGAAACTGTAGTCAGGGTGGGCCACGGTGGCTCAGCAGGCAAGAATGCTTGCCTGCCATGCCAGAGGACCCAGGTTCAATTCCGGATGCCTTCCCATGTAAAAAAAAAAAAAAGAAAAAGAAAAGAAGCTGTAGTCAACTCTGCAGAACTCCCTCCATGCCCCTGCCAGCCATCTCCCTCTATATCTCACCTAAAGTGAATTAGTATCATGACTAATATAATGATTTCTTGCTTTTCTATATATATACATGGTACACGTCATAATACTTGTAGTTCAGTTTTGTCTTTTAAAAAATTTTGTGTAAACGAAATTTATATAAATTCTTTTGTATCTTGCTTCTTCTCAGGAGTTTTAGTTGTAAGGTTCATCCATGCTTTATTGTCCCTGTGGCTGTAAAGCATTCATTTCATTATTGCATGGAATTCCATGGTGTGACTATACAATGATTTATCATTTTTCCATTAATTGCCCTTTGTGTTGTTCCCAGTTTTTTGACGTTATGCATAATGTTTCCATGAACTTTCTTGAACGTGCTTTTCAGGGCAAATATACCTGCATTACTGTTGGGTAGGAGGAGTGGAAATGGTGGATCACAGGGTATGCGTATATTCAACTTTAAAAGACAACTCTAACCAGTTTTTTTGTTTGTTTGTTTCTCTCTAGTTATTTTTAACTCCTGCTTTCAGCGTTAAACGTCCCACTGACCCACATACTTTCAATACTGATATTATCAGACATTTCCATTCTGGACATGAGCTGACATCTCCTGATGGCTTTAATTTTTATTCCCCTCATTGCTTATGATATGGAATATCTTTTAAATTATTGGCCATGTGTGTATCCTCTTTGTGAAGTACTTATTTGTCTTCTGTCTATATTTCTATTAGACTAACTTTTTCTTATTGATTGGGTTTGGATCTGAGTGCATCGCTGGTTATATTATGCATTGTACTTATCGTCCACATTTTGTGGGCCTTTTCACTCTCTTCATGGTGTCCTTTGAAAAACACAAGTTTTAAACTTTATTGTAGTCCAATTTATCAACCCTTTCTTTAATGATTAGTACTTTTACTGTTCAATTCAAGATGTCTTTCACCCCAAGGTCATAAAGATATTGTGTAACATAATTTTTTTTAACTTTTTTTATTAATTAAAAAAATTAACAAACAAAACATTAAGAGATCATTCCATTCTACATATACAATCGGTAATTCTTAATATCATCCCATAGTTGCATATTCATCATTTCTTAGAACATTTGCATCAATTTAGAAAAAGAAATAAGAAGACAACAGAAAAAGAAATAAAACGCTAACAGAGAAAAAAAAGATTATACATACCATACCCCTTACCCCTCGCTTTCATTTACCACCAGCATTTCAAACTAAATTTATTTTAACATTTGTTCCCCCTATTATTTATTTTTATTCCATATGTTCTACTCTTCTGCTGATATAGTAGCTAAAAGGAGCATCAGACACAAGGTTTTCACATTCACAGAGTCTCATTGTGAAAGCTATATCATTGTTCAATCATCATCAAGAAACATGGCTACTGGAACACAGCTCTACATTTTCAGGCAATTCCCTCCAGCCTCTCCACTACATCTTGAACAACAAGGTGATATCTACTTAATGAATAAGAATAACCTCCAGGATAACCTCTCAACTCTGTTTGGAATCTCTCAGCCATTGACACTTAGTCTAATTTCACTCTTCCCCCTTTGGTCGAGAAGGTTCTCTCAATCCCCTGATGTTAATTCTCAGCTCATTCTAGGTAACATAATTTTTAAGAAGTTTTATAAGTTGCTTTTCAAATTTTTGTATGCGGTATGAGGTAAGGGTCAATTTTCATTTTTTCTCTGCATGGGTGACCAATTGTCTCAGCACCAGTTACCGAAAAGATGATTCTTTCTTTGCTATTTCGCAATGCTATCTTTGTAACAAATCAACTGCCCATATATAAGTGAGGGTTTCTTGTCTCTCTAGTCCACAGGTCTATTTACCCATCCTTTTGCCAATAACACTTTGTTTTATATGGCTTAAATATTTTGGCCCTCATTATCTCCATATGAATTTAGAGTCATCCTGTTAAGTTCTACAAAACAAAACAAAATAAAGCAAAAATCTGATAGGGTTTTAAATGGTATTGCAGTGACATTAAAACAGTTTGGGTATACTGGCTAATTTCTAACGGAATTTTTCTAAAATATTTAAAAATTAATTCGACCTTAATCGCTTTGTGGTCAGAAAACATATGTAGATTTTAGTCCTCTGAAATTGACCGAAACTTGCTTTATGGTCCAGAAGAGGATACGTTTTTATAAATGATTTATATATGCTTGAAAAGAAAGTGTGCTTTTTTGCATTCGTTCAGGACAGTGTTCTGTAGGTCAAGTTTGCTAATTATGCTGTTCAGACTAAGTTCTTACTGATATTTTGTCTGTAATAGCATTTACTGAAGGGCGTATTTTAGAATCTTCCATTATGATGGTGGGTTTGTCTATTTCTCTTCATAGTACGGTCAATACATATATTATTTATTATGAGGCTGTGCTGAAAGATGTGTACAAATTTAGGATTATTATATTTTCTTGGTAATTTGAACTTTTGTCATTAAAAAATTGTGTTGTTTTATCTGTAGTGGTGATTTTTGCCTTCAAATTCACCCTGTTTCATAGTAATACAGTTAAATATATTTTTGGGTTAAATTTGCCTGGTATAGCATTTATCATTCTTTTACTTTTACCAATCAATGTATATCTTTTTCTTTTAATTGGAGAATTTAGTCTATTTAATGTAAGCACTAATCTATTTGGGTTTAAATCCAAATATGCCATGTAAGCACTAACCAAAAGGAAGCTAGTGAGACCCCTGGACTCCACCCTTTTCCTTTTGGTATCATAAGACTCTCAAAGGCACTGCTCAGCTTTTTGGGCTCCAAGTTGCCCTTCTGGATTCATGAAATCACCCAGGGGATAAGTAGCTTCAAACACCAGGATCATTTCCTCGGTCCCCTATCTTTCCTTGATCCTGAGCTGGTAATTCTTCACTATCTTTTGGTCTTGTGGTGCCTTGGAAATTTTCTTTTTTTGTATTTTGTTTAGCTTTTCAAACTAAGGGTTGGTCCAAAGGGCTTAGGCTGCTATTACTTGATTCCTGCAATCATACTTTAGAAGCCTTATACAGAATGTGTTTAATGTAGACTATCAAAAGAGAAATTGTATAAAATTGAAATCAGTTTTCAGAGTTTATTTAATTAGTAATAGTAAATTGCAACCTTTTTGTGATGACCTTTTTTGCAGTCTTTGTGCTGTGGTAGCCCTACTCAAAGATTTGAGATAGTCTATATGAAGTTTTTTTGTTTTTTTGGGGGTGGGTGGGTGCATGGTCTGGGAAGTACTTTTTAAGTTTACAATATGGTGACAGATATACAAGACAAGGTCATAATATAATCTCAACAGCCTAGGGAAAATCTGAGGTGCATTGTATTTAATATCATGATACGACCAACTAATCTGTTATAAATACAACATGCATTGTAATGTCGTGTGTTTCACTGTGTGAATTGTCATAAGTGGTTCTTTCATGAGAAGCAGTTCTTTAGTTTGAAGTCCCTTCTGCCATTCATATTTATTCTTTAAAAATTTACATAATGAAATCTTCCCAGACATTTAATTTGTATTCATGTCTATTGCTGTTTTAGTAAGAAACTACCAACTATTTTGCATTGGATTTGCGTATTGTATTTTTCCTTGGTGTTGAGCAAAATTTAGGGCATATCTTTATTAATATATGGTTTTAAATCAAATATAATTTATCTTTCTCTAAAGAAAATAAATTTTTAACTTATGCTTGGGTACTTCCAAGGTAAAAGAGGTTTTTGAAATACTTTAACAAAAATATAGGCTGGGTGTGTATCCTACATTTTCTTGCACTATCCGAATGCTGGTACTATTATAGAAATGTTTACCAAGAACCTCCAAAGTGAAAACCCTGCCAAAGTAACCCTGAGTCACCTGTATTAGGTGCTTACGCTGTCAATATCACCTATGGGCGCTAACGAGGACCATTTATTGCACTGCTGGGAATAATTGAAAATTCTTTTTTCAGCATGGATTTTAGAATCAGGCCAATGTGGTTTTCCAACTTGGTTCTGCCATTTCTAGCTTAACTTTGGGTTACTTAACATTTTTAAATCTTGCTTCCTTATCTGTTGAAATGGAGAAATGTCCGTATACAGTGTACCAAAAAGGAAAAAACTGAAAAGAGCTTTCACAAAAATCTCAGTGTGAGACAACATGGGACTTATGGGGTTTCTCTGTTATAGAATTTATAATGACATATAACAGAGCTTTGGGTTTCTTTTACATCTCACTTGAATTAAAGGTTTAAGCATTTTAATATATGCTCTTTTCATTCTCCTTACAGTGATACTTTTTGATAGTTTAAACACTAAATTTTATGAGGCAAGATGTTGTGGGATCTTTATCAGAAAATCTGGGGTGTTTACTGGTCTAGAACAGGGATCAGCAGCTCATGGAAGTGGAGGGACACTGAAGAGACACTGAAGCATCTCTGTGCATAAACCCGTGTGCCTGACCTGAATATCTTGTGAGCCAAATTTGGCTTGCAGCCTGTATTTGTAAATAAAGCTTAATTAGGATACAGCTATTCTATTCCCATTTGTTTGAGTATTATCTATGGCTGTTTTCATGCTATTAAGTTCAGAGCTCAGTAATGGCAGAGTTCAGAAGTTGTGACAGACACTGGATGGCCTGCAACGCTTAAAATGTTTAATATTCTACCCCTTTGCAAAAAAAAATTGCCAACTCTGGTCTAAAGGGTAAGAATTCAGAAAAATCAAGTTAGGGCAGATTTTGTACTCAATTTAGAGGATCTTCCACTAGTTAGTTCATTCTTTTCAGTGCCCACCCTTTTTTCCCCTTTGTCTATGCAGAATATTAAGATTGAATTCTACTGCCCAATGTTCCTTCATTTTCCTAGAAAAGAGAATCTGATCAGTCACTAATATTTCATTATGAATTAACTCCTCTTTAGTGCAATTATATTTTTTTAAAAAATAATTGATGGGATGTTTATTCAAAAGGATGAGGTTTTTAACAGAACTTCAGATGTATTGGCACCTAGATGGGAATCTTTAAGGAGTTAATGAGACTTTCTTGGTGTGTCAGGTCAGGCAAATGGGTTTGTGCACAGAGATGCTTCAGTGTCTCTTCAGTGTCCTTCCACTTCCATGGTCAGGTTTGGTTTTATGTCATTGCTATTTTTGACCCTGTGTGCGCACCTATTGTGGATATAGCGCCGCCTCTTTAAGTATATAATCTCTACATATTTATGTATTTCAGCCCATCGTCTTACTTAGTCATTACCTAAGCCTTTATTCCCATGTATCTGAAAAATTGACTTAACCGTATCTTTGTTATAGAGGTTTGGTGTATAATCAGAATGCTAAATACTGTAGTTGTCAATAATGGAGCTAATTTGATGATCATAATTTTACATCATCATTCATCCTCCTCCTCCTCCTCAATGTTTATTCAGATCCCAAATAGGCAGTAATTTGTGGCATGATGTGCTTTGTTTTATGCAATATGATAATATGCTTAGCTTACATGTTTTGTACTTACTATATGACAGTACTTATTATTGTATGTACTTTATATATATTTATTCATTTTAACTTGCAATAATACTTGAAGTGGATACTATTTTTTATCAGCCCTCTATTTTACAAATGAAGAAATAGAGATGCAGAAAGGTCAGGTAACTTGTTTAAGGTCACACAGTGGTAAAGGCAGTTGGAATTAAATCCTAAGCAGTCTGGCTCTAAAGTCCCTGCTTTTAGCATCATGCTATATTGCCTACAGAACAAATATGTTAAAGATGAATATTTGCTTACAAAAATGCACCAAAGTATTCCTTTGAATAATCAGCCTCCTCCAATGAACTTGATATAGAAAATACATAATTTGCATAACACAAAAATAATTTGTGTTATAGAGTATTGCATATGCAAAATCAATACTGGTCTCTTTTACCAACCTAGCTTTTTTTTTTTTTTTTCACAATTTGCATTCTTCCTTTATTTTTTGATTTACACATGCATCATCTCTTAATGAAATCCTGAAAAAGGAAACTAAACCAAAAGCTAATAGACCTTTGCCAAGGCTAAAATTAATGGCTTAGGGATGTTTTCTGTGGAATGACACTTAGGGATTTACTGCTGCTTCCTGGCTGCTTCCTCATCCCTCAATGAACTATTTAAGTTAGAAATCCACATAGGTACACCAAAGTTATATGTCTGAGCCATATATTGAGCTTTTTTTTTTTTCAGTATTCCCCTCAGTTGAAAGAATATTAAGTGTTGTGTGCAATACGGTATAGAAGAAAGAATTTTGTATTGACATCTTAAATCTGGGTTCAAAATCACACTCCAACAATTATTAACTTTATAATCTTGGGAAAATCACTCAGCATCTAAATTTTAGTCAACTTTTTGTGAAACAGACATTATATCTATGTCACATGAATATTTCTGAAGATTAAATGAGGAGAAAGCAAGTTCAAGGGTGTCACAAATATTGCTTTAAATTATATTTTATTCTTCTTCTGGGAGCTTGATGAGATAACAAATATATATCAAATGGATTTGTGTTTGCAAAATGCAAACTGCATAGCTCACCATTTTTCTTACATTACTTCATTTAGAATACAAGTTTTACTTGGCAGAATCATGGCATACTTGCCAAAAAAAAGAAAAATGATAGGAATGGGTAAAACATAGCCATTCCATGATCAGTTTTATTCAGGGTAACACTTAGATCTCAGGATCCATAATATCCAGACGGAAGCCTGTTATTTTTCTCTGTTCCTCATCAACAGTGAAGAATCTAGTCATTTTATCAAGATTGTCATGTGTAATGTCTTTATCTCCTTTGGAACTTGTGTGACACAGATGGAAGATATTTTAGATATAAAATGTGTTGGTTGGTTTTTGTATACAGAGATAGGGATTCTTTAGAGGTCTTATAATTTCTTAATTTTCATCACAACATCATGATGTAATAAGAAGAAAATAATGTTCCTTGGTGTAATTAATTTATTCACTTAAGGTGGCGTATCCATTTATAAGAAAAACTCTATATCCGTAAGCTGCATGGTCTCCATTGCATGCGTTCACAGGTATCTGATGTGTTGAATGTCAGAGGTTAGAAGTGAATTCACTTTCACCTGGGATGTGAATGTGCAGAAACAAAGTCAGTGTCTAATCACTCTAGATTCACAGGTCAAGGCTTCTTATGAAATCTTGTGAAGTTATATTTTCTTTGAAACTGATAAGCGATACACTTGAACTTGGTTTCTCCTCATTCAATCCACAGAAATATTCCTGTGAAATAGATATTTATTGTGTCCATTTCAGAGAGATAGATATGATTTATCTGTAGAGTACCTAAAGAGTTAACAGAGTTTCCAGCCACTCATTCAGAAAACAGCCTTTCTAGAATCTGTTAGATTTCAGTACCCTCAGAGCTTTGATACTTCACAGAATTTCTGCTGTTGCTAATTCCTACTGAGCTTGTCATAGGAAAAAATAATGTCTGGTTGTTGATGCAACAGAGCAACTTGACTTCAGGGAATCTTTTGTTTGACGGCAAAAGGCATTTGTTACTAATAATTTTCCTAATAGCTTAACGTGCCAGTTGCAAGGTGTTACAAAGCTAAACTTGCCTCCCTTGCAGGGAGGGTTGTGGTTGTGTCTGCAGCTGAAAATCTCTACAATTAACAGGTATATTTTAGAGATGTTAAAACATTAACCTTATGATCTTATGCTGGGAGTTATTGCAATTTGTAACCATATCTTTTTCAGGAATTTGTTTGCATCCAAAACTGGGTAAAGGGCTATGTGCTGTTGCCCCCAATCAGTCATTACATTTCTTGTAATCAGGAGATGAAGAAGTCTGAAATGCCTCCTCTTCGAATTAGCCAAAATAATGAAAGTCTGATAGATAAAGTTTAGAGCAGCAATCTTTGCTTTAAGGATGGTTCCACATAAAATGAGATCATCTTGGCTCATGCTAGACTTAGTAATTCAATTCCCAGCCTTGGATTTTTCAGATACTCCTTGTGTATTCTCTGTTTTTATAGTATGAAAGATTTTTTTCATGATGTATGTTGCTTTTGCAGGTATTCCTGGCCAGACACTTTCTTGCCTTTCCATAAATTTTAAGAGACCATATAACAGTTTAGCACATTTAATAAACAGTCTTTATATGGAAATAATTTTATGATTTGTAGTGAGTTAAAGTTTATCTTAAAAAATTCTGGTTTAGGTTGACAAAGCAAATGAATCATTAGGTGATTTAGGAGCCCAAGGTAATGATCATTTAAATATAATCCATAATGTAAATCTACTGCTCCAATATTCATTGACTTTTTCTTCAAGCTAAGAGGGAGATCTGGAATATGTGCTGGAACGGTGCTGAATAAGACAAAATATCTCTTTATAAAATTATTTTGCTTACATTTGTAAAAGTGACAGCTTAAGAGGATACTCTTATAACACTGACAAAAGAAAGAGGAGTGGCAGGTCAAATAGCTTTTAATGGGCTGTGCCAACTTTTGAGTTTGTCTTTGTAACTTACAGGTCCACATTTGTTTGGGCCCAAGTTTTTTGTATAATTTCTTCTTAAGTTTATTTATATAATTTGTTTCTACCAGTGCCCCAGGTCATTTATTATACCTATTAACTTTTCTTTCTGAAGAGATTGTGCCAGAATTCCTTAACAACCATTTCTGAATCTGTTTCTTCTCTCCTTGAATTCAAGATCAGGGATTTTGCTGGGACAGGGTATTTCAAGCCTGCTCTACTGCTGGCCTTTTTGGCTGTGGTTGAGTAGAGGTACATGTAATTCACCACATTTATCCATCTTATGTGTTGAAACACTTCTCAGGTATATAAAACTCACCAAAAGGAAAAAAAAAAAAAAGATAAGCATCTTATAATCTTGCATGCAATGCTAGTTTGAGCAAAATCTGAGTGTTGTATTAAGACACTTCAATACTTCTCTTTTAAAGAGTATTTTTTATACTTTAGTTTGCTTATGGCTTAAGAGGAACATTCTTTTATTATCATGTTTTTGCTCTTATCTTGAAAACATAGTCTCAGCCTATAATCTCAAAATTATTTACTCATGTTGATTAGAATAGTTTCATTACAAAGTAATTTAATACTGAATAGGACTGGACACTAGACACGCTTAAATGTTGGAGACAATTTTTAAATTATGTCTACATGCCACCAAACTAATTGGTTGCAAAAAGGAGACATTCTTTAAGGTTAAGCAACCATTTAAAATTAAATAGTTAAGCAAAATGGATTGTTGTAGACTCAGCTACATTTTGAGATTAAGTATTTAAGTTCCAATTTAACATACTATCCCAATGGTTCTGCTTAGAAGGTTGATATATACTTTGTTTTTTTGCTCAGGTAGTTTGTGCACACAGTTTACTTGAGTGAATTTATTAAAAATCAACAAAGTAATAGTTGAGCTTAGTAAAGCAGCTATATGTTAGATAGAATTGGAAATTTTTCAGCAAGGTATTCTGTGTGGCTAGATGTCTTTTGAATTGAATCTCTTTAAGGAAAAATGTTCAGTTATCTAGGGAATCTGTGTTTTCAATTAGTGCTTCCTGTGGATTTTCACAGACGTGCAAAAGCTGACTACAAAAGATAAGAAACCTATTGCATACACTGGAGTTAATGTATTTTGTGTCCAAGTTTAGGCTCTATTTTGTGAGGGGTGCTTTTTATCTGTTCTGGCCATTGGTTCAGATACATTGCCCTAATATCTGTTGAGTTTCTCCTAACTTGGAATTTCATGAGAACAACAAAGCAGTTTATTGAGGAAAACTAAACTTGCTTGGTGAAATGGATTATATACTACATACAGATCCTAAAGGTTATAGGAACCATAAACTTGAAGATTTGAAATATACTCTTTTCCAAATTTCTTACTTTTGGGGGAAAGTACAATCATGTGCATGTTGATAAAAGTGAAGATGCATGACTATTAGATGATATATACAGATGACTAGTTGTCTACCAAAATTTCTTTTCCCTTTTTCCATGAGGATAGAAGGGAAAATTAAAGACTCCATATGACTAGCCACACTCATCTACCTACACACCCCATTCTTTCCTCAGAGCTGAGTGCCCAGGTGTCTACATTCTCGTTAAAGAAATCTTGTGTGATTCTTCTGGGTTTGGGTCTTAAGATATTTCTAATGAACTAGAAAACCCATTAGAAGCCACCCAGCTTCATCTATGCACAGGAGGAAGATACTGTAGAAGTAGCACAGTAAGAAGGTAGAAGAAATATGGTTCATGGACTATGTGAACTAGAGCTGCCTATGGTGTGGTCTTTTTATATGGTACATGATTTCTAATTCCTAACCCCACAGAAGTAACTTCGTGGGACTCTACTAGGTCTAGTAGAAATAGGTAGGTGGTTCAGGACACAGGGTTTCCCATTTTGCAAAATAGCCTTTTTTTTTTTTTCACCCCAGTAGCCACAATACTGAGCTACTGACCAAGATGACTTGTCTGAGTTTTCCTGGTTTGTATCTACCCTGCTGCTGTCTTGGAAGGATACATCCTAAGAAATCACTAAGAAGTATAACAAGGAGGGGACTGGTGTTAAGCACTTTTTATAAGACCAGGTTGGAATCAATGATCTAATTTTGGCTGAAGTGAGCTGCTGATTTCCTAAAGTACAAGAGAAGCAAAAAGAGGCATTGGCTGCTGAAGTTTGGAATGTGAGGAGTTGCCTCTTGTGGGAGGAGGAAGTTGGCTCTTTGAAAGTTACAAAGCAGGTAAGCATTTCGTCCTTCTGTATTTTCAGTATTTAGGCTCAACATTTAAGTTCGTAATCCATAAAGGAAGCATTAATTTTACATGTCTTGGTCCTAATTTGAAGGCCTACAAGTGTAGCAGTAACCCAGCAGATGAAACAAGGGAAATCTGGTCATAAGATGTTTATAAACTTAGACAATTTTCGGGAGCGATTTGTCTTCTCCAGTTTAAGAATAATATATCAAAATTATTAATATTTTTTCAAACATGGAGATAATTTTATTTTGATTCCTGATTTGAAAGATAATATCCAATTGAATGTAAAAGCCAAACTATTAAAAAGGAAAATACAAAGAGGAAAATATAAACAGCTCTCAAGACCATCATTCAGGCTTACTAATCATTGTTAAAATTTTTGTGACTATCCGGTCGATATATTTGCAAACCTACACATGTCTATTCATGTATATCCTCATATTATACATCAGTGATTCTCAGCTGGGACTACATTCCATCCCCACACTCCCACTCCTGCCCATGGTAGAATCACTGACTCAGCGAGCCACTTGTAATTGTGGTAAGTGCAAAGTCTCTCATGCCCTACGGCAGCAAAATGTTGAGAAGCATTGCACATACTCTGCTTTGTATTTAGAATTTATACTCAGTGATCTGCAGTCCTACCCTTGTCAAAGAATAGAAGTTTCTATCACCAATTTTTAAGGCTGTATCTCAGTCCATTATTTAGATTCATTTTTTTTTTCTTCTTCTTCTTTTTTTTTTTTTTCTGGCATGGGCAGGCTCTGGGAATCCAACCCAGGTCTTGGGTATGGCAGGTGAGAATTCTGCCACTGAGCCACCGTCACACTGCCCTTCCCTTCATTTTTAACCATGCCTTGAAGCACATTTTTGTCCTGAGTCTTTGTATGTTGGAATTCTTTATCCCCTTGGAAAATATTAGAAAAGGGATGGCTGGGACAAAGAGAAGACATTTTAGATCAATGTAAGTTATGGATGTGTGGATTGACACTCCTGCCCACAATTTATGAGTACCCACTTTAAAATCCTTCTCAGTCAAGTAGGTGGAAAGTGGCAAATCATTGCCAGAATTTGCATTTTGAAATAATAATGAAGGTACACATTTGGTTAAGAACCTGAGCTCTGGAATCTGAGTTGCAATCATGGTTACATCACCTTACAGCTTTTTGACCTTGTACTCTTTATTTTACCTTTCAAAGTCCCAGGTTACTAATCTGCAAAATGGTGATAACATTACTAACCCTTCTGGCATTGTTGTGAGGAGTCAATGAATCAATTCAAGTAAAGCAATTATAGCATTTCATGGTAAATCCTTCACTCTCGATAAATGTTAAGTTATTGGTATACTTTCATGTTTTTAATATTTCATTTTTTGTGTCCAGTGGTATATTCAAGTATTTTGGTCTATTCTGTTGTAAAATACATCCCTTTATTTATTGATTCGCTAAAGCCCATTTACAATTAAAGATATTAATTATTTATCTGTCATAAAAGCTGCAAGTATTTTGCTCTTGATTTTGGCCTTTCTTTGTATCATATAACATTTTATCATTAAATGGTAAAATCTATGCATCTTTTAAGATTTTATGGCAGAATAAAAGCCTTCCTCATCCTATGATTATTAAACAAAACTCACCTATGCTATCTTTGAGGAACTTGATGATTTAATTTTTTGCTTTTAAGTCTTTGACCCATCTTGATTTGTATTTTGTTATTGGTAATGGAGGAAGAATCCACAATAGCTTTACTTTTTGAGGACGACAAAGTGATCACATTTTGAGCACTATAAGGACAAAATAGTAGAGCCTACAGTTTTCTTTTGGGAGGCAAATTTATCTTTCAGGAAATCATTTTCATCATTTGAGGCAGGATTTTAATTTTCTCCCATTTCCCACTCTCATTTTCTTTTATGTCTCTCTTCTTTCTGAAAACATCTGCTCTTGGGACTTCTAGGGAAGCTTAACAGATTTTCTTCCCAGGAGCCAAGTTATTCCCACCATATCAGGATTTCACATCGAGGTAATTGATTTTCAATGTTGCCTTTTTACAAGATGAAAATATTTCCACATAACAATTCCTACTGTGAGTCCTATTTGGCCTAACACTGTGAAAGTAATTACCAATCAAGAAGAATGGATTTTACTGCTGATTCAGGATCCTGTTGTTATAATGCTGGCCTCTGCTGTGCCTTGTCCAGAGTGATAGTTAAATTAATTAGGCAACAATTTATTAATATTCATAAAATATGAAAGGGTCCATATGAATAGAATTTCAATGTTGTTTATTATTAGTATAAAACAGATGTCACGTATAGATGCAGCAGACGTTTCTTGTGTACTACTGAAGATCCACTTGGTCTCATCTTACATTTCAGTCATGGTTGCAGGGTCAGCTCAGACTTTGACCCACTTTTTATAGGGGTAACCTAAAGTACTTGCCTTATAGGAGCCATCTACAACCTGGATACTTGGCGCACCCGTGAGCAACCTGGAAGGGTGGGACAGTTTATGTCCATGGGATATGAAATGACAGATATTCCAGCATCCTTTCATCCTTCCAGCAGGTGATTTGGAGATACATTCTTCCCAGAGATAAGGAGACAAGTCTTCTCTGAAGGTTCCATGGATCTGACAGCCAGTTGCACCCAGCAGTGGCCAACTTCATATTGCATCTATGTTTTGGCTCTTTTCCTTCCCTATCCCACTTTTCTCATCCCCTCTGGCTCTCCCTGTCCTATACTCCTTCACCTAGTGCCATAGTCCTTAATAAACTACAAAGGCATCTGTCTTTGTCTTAGGCTCTGCTTTTGGAATTTTTTAGGTTAAGGAAGTACATCAGAAAAAATGTTTAAAATGTTCATTTTCCTGGTCATTTGCTTATGATTTTTGTGGACTTTTTTTTTTTTAAGTTTAAATCCCAGAAAATTTAATTTCTAGACAACAGAACTTTGGGAAAAAAACTGCACAAGCGACTACAAGACCTTCATTTTCAGTTGTTCTTTTTTGAAAGCCAATTTCTAATATGTTCTTTTCTCTGCTAATGACACTAAATATGTCTTCAATTTAGCAAAAAATCTACCCACCCCAAAGATAAACTCAGCTAGAAGGAATAGAGAATTGACTTTCATATTAACCATTTTTCATTATATCAAATTTATTTGATATAATACAAGTTAACTACTGGTTGACTTAAATTCTCATTAAAAATGTAGGTTTTGATTTAACAATTGTTTCATCTAAAGAATTCTGTTACTTTTGTGGAAGTAGAACACAAAGAATCAAATCTTATGAAGCATTCACGTGCTCAGAATAAACCGTAGCTTTGGTGTAACTTAATTACAATAAATGCTTTAAAATTTAAATAATGCAGGAAGGACATTACATTCAAGTCCCACAAAGCAATAATTCAAGTAAAGGTGAGTTGTAAACTGTGATGCCCTGTATTAACTTAAAATTTCATTAGCTATGTAGGATTGTAAATATGCTT
The DNA here is from genome assembly GCF_023851605.1 of Tamandua tetradactyla. Classification (NCBI taxonomy): domain Eukaryota; kingdom Metazoa; phylum Chordata; class Mammalia; order Pilosa; family Myrmecophagidae; genus Tamandua; species Tamandua tetradactyla. Next base: position 10,577,069 of record NC_135350.1, read on the forward strand.
TTAAATTAAAAGTCTTAACATGATTTATGGGTAGAAAAGAATAGCATCCCCAATCTACGGCCACTAGATGGCAGGCCAGCTCCATATAAAATGCCAAGGATGGGGGCAGGGTTGACAGCTGAGGAGCCCATTTTGAGTTGTCAGCTGCTGTCTTGCAGAGCTATGGTATCTTTTAAAACCAGCCGCTTTACTAAAGTGTGGAATTGTCTTCAGCCAATGAGGAAATCCAGCTGGTTTTGCTTTTTTAAAAAAATGTGTGTGATTGAATAAATGTTTTGATAAAGAAAATAGTTGAAATTTCTTGTTAAAGAAAATGATTGCAAATTGTTTAACTCAACTTCTGTTTTCGATGTCTTCACTGTCCCATACTTACTCTAACTCATTCAAAAAACCAAAAACAACAACAACTCTGTGAACATTGAAAAGGGATAGTAACTGGCTACAGTGGGACATACAAGCTAATGAGCAGAGTATTTGTCAGTAAGTATAACTAACAGCTGAAAAGAAATCACAATATGCTGATTAGTTGATGAATTTAAGGTCACTATATTTACCTTCTGTTTTTTTTTGTATTCTGTATGGTGGAATCACATTTCTTTTTCCATGTGAGTATCGCATTATTGCAGCATCATTTGTTGAATTTTTTGTTTGTTTTTGTTGGTTTCTTTGTTTTGGGAAGTGCATGGGTTGGGAATTGAAGCCAGGTCTCCTGTGTGGCAGCTGAGAATTCTACCAATGAACTATCCTTGCATCCTCCCCTACTTTTTTTTTTTTTTCAAATATTGTAAAAACAAGGGGTAAGAACTGGGCCTGGGCAGCTCCTGCATGAGTGCAAAGATAATACAGAGACTGGTGATGTTTAGAACATGGGTTCTGGTGTCCACAAACCTGGAGCCCAGGTAGGGCTCGTCCCCTCACTACTTGTGTGGTCTCCTCATCTGTAACAATGAGTTGCTAATACTTACTTTAAAGGGTTATTTTAAAGTTCAGATGGGATTATGACTGTAAAGCTCTGATGATATCCTGCACATTGTAAACAATCAATGAACGGATCCTCTCATTATGAATGTGGAATTTCATACCTAATATTTAAAAATATTTAAATATTTTATATTAAAAGAAATCCAAGTATCTGAAAAGCCAGACACTTGAAATGCAAAGAGCGGAAAAGCTTTTGTTAGTTTTCTAGTCAAGGAAAAGATTGGAAAAGATCTTAAATGACATCTGATATAAAGAATTCCCCCTAAGGAAGGCTATGGTGGCTATTGAATTAGAATCTGGTTGTGACTGTGGCCGTGGGAAGGAGTTTCTCACTGGAGTGATCACTTAAGAGCTGTAGTGGCAAGTTCCCCTCTCTCATTATGATGTTCTCTCATGGTGATGGCTGCGTGCACACAGGCTCTTGCTTTCCCATCTCCTTCAATTCCACCTAGGAGCAGGTGGTCAGAGAGATACCCTGTGAAATTCCACCTAGGAGCAGGTGGTCAGAGAGATACCCTGTGAAATTCCACCTAGGAGCAGGTGGTCAGAGAGATACCCTGTGAGATGACCTTCCTTGTGCTGGCTGTGCCTATTTCCACTCTTTCTGACAGTGGAGGGCAGCAGGGCATAATCACAAGACCATGCCCTGCATCCCAGAGGTTCTGAACCAGAGATGACTCCGTGACACCTTCTTAATATGCATGAAATAATGTGACTTTGGAGGTTCAGGGCAGTGGACACCTGTCTTTAAATGTGACTCTTTAAAAATGCTGATGCACATAATACCTAGAAAATAACTCATATTTGTTGGTGCATATTAGATAATGACCTGAAATAAAGACTTGTGTATTTTAAAAGTGTTTCAGCACATAGCATTAACATGACTGTATTTTCAGAAGGATGAAGAGGACAAATAAAAGAAGGGGACGGGTGTGGCATGACTCTTGTGGGAAAGGCAAGATCAAGGAAAAGTGGTGGAGAAAGCTGCCATCATCTGTTTGTATGGCTTTGCTGGTTTCAGTGGGATTTGGATTTAGCAGTTTGTTCTTCTCCTACTTGCTACAGCTTTCAGAAAACTTTGGTGTAAAATTTGAACAAAGAGACTGAAGATCGGATAAAAAAGAGGAAAGTCTAGTGAATAAAAGGATTTACTTCAATAACTTCCTAAATCCTACCACAAGTGAGATGATCATTTCAAATACTGTAAAGCAGAAAATGAATCAGCCATAGTAGGAACGATTACAGTATGAGACAATGAATCATGTGAAAAGCAGCATAATTACTGTGAGTATCAGTTTGGATTTCAAAATGAGGGAAGAGCATTTAGGACTTTCTTGGCTAAGGATAAACATAATTGATTTATGATTAATATGAGGGCCTGGCTTATCTGGCAAATATATTGTATTTCATGTAGAAATGAGCTTAAAGGCATTTTTTGCATTTCTATGTGAAACCCAATATTCACATGCCAGGGGAGCGGGAGAAATAGAGCCACTGATAGATGGAGGCTGAGCATCAGGCATGCCAGGACACAGCCCATCTGCCTCCCAGTGCCTCGAGATCAGTCAGGGAGCCCCGGCTTGGAAAAATGATAGGCAAAGGTTTTATTTACTCATTAATCTTTTTTTTAAAAAAAATAAAAATTTGATTTATTAGAAGGAATGAGCCTCTCCCTTCCCCAGACTAGGCTGAACAAATGTCTTCATTCCTGCCTCACGGAGAAACAGGGCTGGCCATCTGGTCCACCCGACAACACAAATGACCTTCCCAAAGTCACTGTTTTTTTGTGCTATGACTTCTTATTGATAGTGGCTTTAAGGTTTGGCCAAAATTGCATAACTTAAGATCATGTGTAGGAATATTTTATAAATAAAATCGCCATGTCTTGCTAATGCTCTTTGAGTCATGTGTACGGGTAGTGACTACTGCTTCTTGGCTACACAGAGCTTATTTATTGCTTTGTTTATTTGAGGCAGGACAGTAGTTAAGACCAGAGACCCAATCAGACTCTCTGGGTTTGAATCCAGGCTCTGCCACTTGTAAGCGGTGTGATGTTGGGCAAGTTACGAAACCTCTTTACACCTCTGTTTCCTCTTTTGTTATTTGTAAAGTGTCTGACACAGTGCTATGTAAGTTTTTGCCAAATAATAGTTATGCATTTTAACTTTTCAGTAACTGTGTAGTGAAAGCAAGATCGAGTATCAGAGAAGTTTTTGCTGTTGAAAAGAGCTGTAAAGATCATCTAGCTCAAATTCTTCATTTTTAAAAGTAAGGAAACTGTGATTAAAGTTTTACTACTTATCCAGGTAATATAACTACTTCTAAATCCAGGTATAATACTTTTTAGGCTGGTATTTTTTCTACTCTGACTCCTCCTATGAATAAATATAAGAAAGAAGAGTCCCCAAATAATTTTTATATATTTTAAGAAAATGCTCACTGTGATAACTACAGTATATTATTAGGAATTAGAGTTTTATAAATTATACAAAAATGTGTCAATTTTTTTTTAGTATCAACTACAATTAAGTTTAGCGGCATATAATAACTACTCCCACATAGTACCTTATTTCTTTTTTATGTGTAAAAGCTTATTTCTTTTCTGTGTGAAAGAAGCAGAGAAGAGAGGCCAGGGTTCTTATGCCATCCTATTCCACCATCCTAGGGATGGCTTCCATTCTCAAGGTTGCCTCTTGGCCCAAGATGGCTGCTAGAACTCCTGCACTCAGGTCAACCTGCTAGGATGCAGGAAAGAGAAGGAGTGAAAGAAAAGGTAAGTTCTTTGTAGATGAGTTGGTTTTCTTTCAGCAATCTTAGAGGAAGTGCCACATCATCTTCCATTTGCATCTCATTTGCCAGAGCTTAGTCACATGTCACACTGGTTACAAGGGAAGTTGCATTGTGCTTTCAATGGGCTAAATGAATTAAAATGCGCATTCTCTTATTGAGGAAAAAGGGGTAATGGATATGGAATGGAAAGTAGACATCTCTGTTACAGATAGGGGGTTTGGCTTTTCCCATTTTTCCTCCCTTTTACATTTTCTTTTCTTTGGCCTTGAATCCAAAACCGCAGCTTTGGACCAAGACAAACCACTCATTTGTATAGGAGAAAATAAAATTTCTCCTCCTAAAAGAATCTTGTTTTTACAAGATCAAATAAATTTACCCCATACTAAGAGAAAAAGAGAAATCAATTATAAATTACAGTGGAGTTTCATGGACCTCAAAGGTAGGAATGAGGAGTTCCCAGAAGACCAGGAACTGAGAACAGATTGGAAATATAGGCAGCACTTTCTTTCAATCCCTTGTCATTGCTTCTTTTTGCTCATCATTCTTTCTCTTTGCAGATCACTTCTTTCTGTGCCCAAGGTCAAGCTGCCAAAGAGGAGTAGATTTTCTAAGTCATACTTTATTATAGTCATTGTTTGAAAGTTCTGTCACTTCTCCTGTGACAGATAGCAACAGAGTCCCTTCTTACGCTGTCAACTCCTGATTGCAGTGTTGTTTGATGCATCTGAGTACAATAATGATCCGTGTGGGCCAGAACCTTGAAATCTGACTTCCAGAAATGCTTTGTGGGCCTGTAATACTACTAGCATTGCACAATAAGCAAACTTCCATTCTCTGGTGCCTTCTCTTCTCTAGCTTTGCATTTTCATTAATTGATAGCACAATGTTTCAACTAGCACATCACACTCATCACTCCCAAATAAACATTTCCATTTTAAACTTCCCTCCTAAGCTTCAGACCCTTATTATTATATGATTTTTGGTCATTTTTACTCAAGTGATTTCTTAGTATCCAAGCACTTTCAAAATCAACATATCCATGACCTCATTTTTTTGGCATGGACATGCTCTGGGGATTGAACCTGGGTCTCTGGCATGGTAGGCAAGAATTCTACCACTGAGTCACCGTTGCACAGCCCTCCTTGACCTCATTTTAAATTCTCTATCTCCTAAAGCTCTATGCCTTAAGGGTACCTTAAGTAATACCCTTGTAATCTTTCTGTGTAATTGTAGCTGCCTCCTAAATCTTCTCCATCTTTAGGCTCTTCTGTTCTCTGCACTGCCACAGGAATAATCTTTTAAGTATATAAATACGATTATGTCACTTTTCTATTTAAAATCCATCAGCATTTCCTCTTTACCTGCAGAACAATGGCCAAATTCCTTGCATCCCATGTAAGGCTGATCATTATCTTATTTATTCATAGCTAGACAATCTCACCTCCATCCATGCCTCCATACTCTTTAGTCTCATAGCATTTTTTGAAGTTCCTTAAATGCAGCACCAAAGTCCACATCTCTGTGATATTGTACACGTTTTTATTTTCCTCTGCCCTAAATGCCCTTACTCTGCTCTGTCCTCATAGTGAACATCTTCTCACCTTGTGAGACTCAGTTCTTCTCTGAAGCAAGCCTTCCCCAACCAGTGTGTTGTCCCTCCCCCTATGCCTTCCTCTATTTTCCTTTCAGAAATAAGTTTTCCTCTTTCGTGGGTTCACATAGCATGGATCTTTGAGAAGTTGGAGGAGGGGACTAAAGCAGACTATTCTGTTGTCTTCCAATGTCTTGTCTCTCCTTATGTAGTAAAAAGATTTTAATCAGGCACATAGCTGCCCAAAATGAGAATTGGGAGAAGCCTCCTTTGCAGTATGTGTGGCCCCGTGACTGAGTTCTTTCTGATGGTTTGTCATACAAGGGTGCAGTTTCAGGGATACGCTCTTTAAAGTAAAGGAGGTGTCCTCCCCGTATCCCTTTTTCCTTTCTCACTGGCTGGAATGTGGGTGTGGCGAGCTGTTTTTGACTATGAAGATATGGGCAACACCTGAGGATGGCAGAGCCCAAAGAGAGAAGACAGAAGCAACAAAGCATAAGGCAAGGACTGAAGGTCCCTGCTACTGCGGAGTCATCACAGTCTAGCTTAGGGTTAGATTGTTGTCTGACTGAAGATAAACTTCTTTATTGTTTAAGCCCCTGTTATTTAGGATATTTGTTCGAGCAATGGGTCCTGTGGTCTCACATACTTCGTTGACTATAAGACTATAAAACGGAGTTCAGGAGCTTAGATCTTTACTCTTTATATACTCAACACCTAGCATATAACCTGAAACATAATATGCTGTCAATAAAATGTTATTTGGAGAACAGATGAAATCGTAAGTGGATGTAAGTTACAACTCAAGTGTGCAAAAAGTGTAATATTCTTTGTTTCTCTCTAATTAACACACGCTTAAGTCTCCGTTTTTGTGGATGATGACCAACTCATTATTGCCAGTTTAAGGTAGGTAATTAGCACTTTGAGTTAAGCTTCCAGTCTCTTTTGAGTAAGGACTTAGATATTTAGGATTCTGTAATTCTCCCCCTTCTGGGGGGTGGGCAGGTGATGGTGTGCTTATCTTAGGTTCTTTCTGACATTAGGAGTCAGCCGGCTGGCTTGCTCGGCCTCCTGCAACCTCTGTGTTTTCCGACAAGGTGTCGCTCATTTCTCCTGTACTTGGGTGTTGACCTCTGTCCACAGCCCATCAGGGCCTCCAGTTGTTAGGCCCCTGCATGTTGGAGTTAGGGTAACATCAATGCCCTTTTTTTTGGTAATTTTTACTCAGTCTTGACTGCACTCCTCTGACAGTGTTGGGGAACTCTTAGTTGCTGTCCCTGTTCCATTCTGGACTCTATGAGGAGGCTCCTCCGCCCGTCCTGTAGACGCCCCTTCAACCAGCACTATTCTCAGGTCCAGTGCTAGGTTAGGACTTCTCCACAAGTTCCCGGGCCACGTGCTTGATAGCCAGACACTTATCCCTTCTGTTCTGGGATCTCTTCCAACTCATCTTGGATTTCCATCAGTATACCTAGAGATACTTCTTTGCCTTCTGTCGTTACCCTCCCCCCACCCCAATCTTGCTCAACTTAAGGAGATGGAACACTGGATTTTTCTCAAGTAGCAATGAGTATTTATGTGCTAATAAATCATTTTTTTTTCTCATGGGCAGGCACCGGGAATCCAATCCAGCTCTCCAGCAGGCGAAAACTCTGCCTGCTGAGCCATCGTGGCCTGCCCTAATAAGTGATTTTCAGCTCGAACTTTCCCACTCACAAGCTGAGATATAATCTCCTTTTGAGCTGGTGGAACTTCTCTTCTTTCATATACAGTTTTTCCTTATCTAGGGTTTATGGCATAAACATCAGTTTAGTACTTTAGCCTGTGGTTCTTTACATGCAAAACTAAGCTTTTAATAATCAAGATAACCTTTTCTATCTCAAAACCTCCTCTCTTAGTTTTTAAGACAACCGACTTGAAAATTTTTTTTTAAGTATGGGTTTAGAATCTTAGTTGACTTCATATTCTGACCTTCTCTTTTCCCAGGATAAGGAATGTCAGTACCCAAAATAAATGTTTTTAAGGGAACCCTATTTTTTTTTTTTTTTTTTACTTTAAAATGTACCCCCATGATAGTGGTTGTTTTGTAAACCTGGCATCAAATTTATTCATAGAAAGAGTTCTTTTTTTTTTCAACTAGAAAACAGCCCAAATGCTATTTGTATATGAAAGGTATATTCATAAATATTCTCACCTTCCCCCTTCCCACATCTTCATCTCCCAAATTGCCTGGACAGGCTGGGAAAGCAAAAGAAGATCAGATATAACATTATGAACTTGGCAGACTATTTTATTTTTCTCCTGGGCACACAAGAAGACATGTATTTTCCAGCATTCCCTTGAGTCGAGGTGGACTGTGTCACTGAACTCTTCCAGTGGAAAATGAGCAGAAGTGAAGTGATGTGTGCTACTTTGGTCTAGCCATAACAGCTTCTGTGGGACCTTCCTTGCTTTTTCCCCTAACTACACAACAGGAAAGGAAGGTCTTTGAGAGAGTGGAGCACACAAAGGAAAAAATGGAAAGAGCCTGAGTCCTGCGCTGACCACTTGAAGGAGCTACCCAGGGTATTTCCCAGCCACAAACTTCAGCTCTGGAATTTTTTTCTTTTTAAATACAAATAAAGGTTTATTGGGCGGGCCATGGTGGCTCAGCAGGCAAGAATGCTTGCCTGCCATGCCAGAGGACCCGGGTTCGATTCCTGGTGCCTGCCCATGTGAAAAGAAAAAAAAAAAGGTTTATTGTACAAAATTAAGGCCTTTGTATTCCACATCTCACTAAGGCTAAAGAAAGACTGGGTACTTTTTAAGTCTTTCACAAACATTTTGCTTTCATTATGTCCTGCCCTCAACTATTAAAAATGGCCTGACCAAAATGTTATCAAAACAAACACTAAAATAATACCAAGTCCTTTAAAGAAGACTGTCCCAAATATTGTTTCTTGGCATAGGTGATCTTCATGGCATGGGGTGGTGTGATCTTAAATCCTTGTAACGCATTCCTGGCAGCACCAGCCTGTCCGTCATTTTCAAATCCCACAAAAGCAATGGCAGGTCTTCCAGGGGCCAGAAGGACTTCCGTAAAACCAGGAGCCGATTAAACAGCATGGATGACATCATCTCGCTAGTCTCTTCTGGTAAGGAGTAAATTATAGCTTGGAGAATAATCGGGAACCTGAGGATTTGGTGTTACATTTCCTTGGGTGTTAGTTGAATTTGGTGTTCCCAGACCAGACTTTCTGTGTGCAGCCATTGCACTCTGTTCCGCCATTTTGGCTTTTGTTTTTCTTTGTCAGCAAATGCACCACACGTTTTAGATATTATATCATAATCTGTTTTTGCGTGCTGGATTTGCATTGGTTTACCATAAGATGGAAATTCTTATAACTGTCTCAAGGCATTGGTGGATGAGCTCAGTTCCTTGAATAAAGTGAAGGCTGCCCCCTCATCTTCATAGTCTTTAAAGCTACCATATCTACCACGTGGCCAAACTGAGAAAACAGGGCATACAGGGGTCTCTTCAAGTCTTCTTTTTTAATTTTGTCATTAGTATTGTTGATATAAATTGTATGATTCGGTCTGAAATCCATGTTTTTGTTTAAATTGTCCAAATAAACTGAGGCCTGATCAATCTCTCGTATGGGCCCAGTTCTGGATTTTATATGAGCAAGTATATTTTATTGTTGTATTAAGCCACTGAGACTTTGGGGGGTCTATTACCCATTAAAGTTGATTAATACATTTAGAAAAATCAGTACCAGGAATTGAAGGATTGAGAATTACAACTAGAGGAAAGTAAATGAGAGGAGGGATGGTGATTGGAGCCAAGTGTCATGGCCTGAGAGAGGATTCTGTGGAAGGGACAGAGTGAGATATTCTTGGAGATTTTAATGGCCATGGGAACTTTAAGAACTGAGTTGGTGAATATTTAGTTTAAAAAGTTGTAACACAATACTTGATACATATAAATGAATATATAGTAGTATTTAATTTCTGGAAGCATGAAAATGAAAAAAAAAACATTTTTGGAGTCACCACCCAACTTAAGTACCAAAAAATTTAGAAACATGATGCAGTAAGAAACTCTGAAGATTAAATAGTAAATTGTAATCTTTTATATAAAGCTTAAAAAAGGCATTACAAAATAACAAGGCCTTTAAGGATATATGCAGATTTGCATTTAAAAACATTTTGATGTATTTCTATCTTTTTTTGAATGTAATTTTATTGAGGTGTATTCACTACCATATAATCATCCAACCCAATCCAATCAGTGGTTCACAGTTTCATCATATAGTTGTGCAGTCATCACCACAATCGGTTTTTGAACATTTTCATTACTTCATGAACAATAAAAATGACAACAAAAATAAAAATAAAGTAAAAAAGAACACCCCAAAACCCCATACTCCCATCCCTTCTATTATTTATTAACTTTTTGTTTTTATTTTCTTGCTCATCTGTCCATACACTAAAGGGAGTATCAGTCACAAGTTTTCGTAATCACATGGTCACATCTTAAAAGATCTATAATTATCCAATCATCTTCGAGAATCAAGGCTACTGGAACACAGCTCAACAGTTACAGGTACTTCCCTTCAGGCACTCCAATACACCATAAAATAAAAAGAGATATCTATATAATGTATAAGAATAACCTCCAGAATGATTTCTTGACTCTATTTGAAATCTGTCAGCCACTGAAACTTTATTTCGTTTCATTTCTCTTCCCCTTTTGGTTAAGAAGTCTTTCTCAATCCCAGGATGCCAGGGCCAGACTCATCCCTGGAAGTCATGTCATACATTGCAGGGAGATTCATATCCCTGGGAGTCATATCCCACGTAAGTGGGAGGGCAGTGAGCTTACCTGTAGAGTTGGTTAGAGAGAGAGGCCACATCTGAGCAAAAAAGAGGTTCTCTGGGAATGACTCTAAGCATGATTATTAATAGTTTTAGCTTCTTCTTTGCAGGAATAAGTTTCATAAGCACAGGACTCAAGATTGAGGGCTTAGCCTATTAAATTGGTAGTCCCTAATGCTTGTGAGAATATCATGTCTTCTCTGGGTAGGGAAAAGTCCCAGTTTCTCAAGAGGACTTTGCAAATACTGTTTAATCTTCTGCCCAGATTACTGTAGGATGTATCAGGGCATCACACCAACCTGTACAAACCAACAAGATCTCACTCCCTATTCAAGGTTCCATGTAATTATGGTGTTTGAATAAAATGACCGTACAAACTAAATTATATAGTGTGCTACAAAGAAGTAAATTTATTGCTTCTTCAAACAAACAAAATTAGATAGTGTGCTACAGAAAACATAAGTTTTGCACCAAATGAACATCTCTTCCTTTGGTTTCACACAGAGGTTGAAGTTTTGAAATATAGTCAATATCATCCTTTACCTTTTAGTCTGATTTAGTTCTAACCAGATCAGCTTCATTCATAACCCTAATTGAATTTGGATATCTTTTTCAGACTTTTTAACAGCTGCTGTATGGGAGTAATATTAAGTTTGATAGCTGCAGAGGTCTAGCTCTGATTTGCAGGTGTCACATAGATACTTGGAAGTTCCAGGGAATGACCAGGTTATACACAAAGAGCTCAGTATTCCAGAATTTAGAAATAGCAGTTACAACTCAGGAATAGATCTGACTGCTATAAGAGCTTACAATCTAAAAACCTTTACAATAAGGCTTCCCCTGATAACCTATCTTAAATTTAATTCTTAGAGTTTGCAAATTGGAGTTAGTCCATATTAGTGAGGCATTATAATATCTGTCTTTTTATTTCTGGCTTATTGTGCTCAACATATTGTCCTCAAGTTTCATTTACTTAGTTTCATGCTTCACAACTCCATTCTTTCTTGCAACCCCTCAATATTCCATTGTATGTATACATCATAGTTCACCCATCCGTTCATCAGTTGACATACCCGAGGCTACTTTCAATCCATTGCAAATCGTGAAAACTGCTGCCATAAACATGAATGTGCAAATGTCCACTCATGTCCCAGCTTTCAGTTTTTCTAAGTATATACTTAATAATGGGGTTGCAGGATCATATGGCAACCCTACACTTAGCTTTCTGTGGAACCACCACACTGCCTTCCTGCGGTGCTGCACCATTCTACTTGCCTGCCAATAGTGAATAGGTACATTTCTCTCTCCACATTTTCTCCAGTACTGTCATCTTTCTGTTTATTTTTAAATAGTTTTATTCATATGCCATACAGTCCACCTTAAGTAAGCAACCAATGGTTCCCGGTATAACCACATACTTACACACTCACCACCACAATCTATATGAGGACATTTTCATTTCTCCCACAAAGAAAAAGGAAGAAGAAAACAAAATTAAAATTAAAGAAAAAGGAGAAACAACACCACTAAGAATCCTATACCCTTCCCTCATGTCCCCTCTTATTGACATTTAGCTTTGGCATATGGCTTTGTTATACTTAATGGGAACATTTTACAATGTTACTGTTTACTATAGATCCCAGTTTGCATTGATTGTATTCTCCCCCCTCCCATATACATTCCATTTTCAGCATCTTGCTCTGTTGATATTCATTTATTCTCCCTCATGTAAAAACATTCTTATCTTTGTACATTTAATCACCATCATTGTCCACTCTAGGTTTTACTAAGTTATATAGTTCCAGTCCTTGCCTTCTATCTTTCCTTCTGGTGTCATATATGCCCTTAGCCTTCTTTGTTCAACCATACTCACATTCAGCTTTGTTCAGTGTACTTACAGTATTGTGCTACCATCAGATACTATTGTGCTATCCATTTCTGGATTTTACAATCAATCCTGTTAAACAGTCTGTACTCCTTCAGCATCAAATGCCCAATCTCTACCCTCTATTTCTATTTCCTGATAACTTGTATTCTCAAATGTAACTTTCAAAGTTTACTCGTTAATGTTTGTTCATATTAGTGAGACCATATTGTATTTTTTCCTTTTGTTTCTGGCTAATTTCACTCAACACAATGTCTTCAAGTTTCACCTATGTTGTTGCTTGCATCTTGACTTTATTCTGATAAATAATATCTTATTTTTTCTCTCTTTTTACTGATACGGATAGATTTCATTTCTACACTCTTCTCCTGCCTTTTCCTATCTTCCTGCTGTGCTCCCTTTAGTATTTTTTCTAGAGCAGGTCTCTCATTCACAAACTCTCAGTGTCTGTTTGTCTGAAAATATTTTAAACTCTCTCATTTATTTATTTATTTTTAGGTGCATGGTCTGGGAATTTAACTCAAGTCTCCTGCATGGAAGGTGAGTATTCTACCACTGAACCACCTCTCCCTCATTTTTGAGGGACAGTTTTGCTGGACATAGAATTCATGGTTGGCAGTTTTTCTCTTTCAATATCTTACATATATCATACCACTGCTTTCTTGCCTTCATGGCTTCTCTCAGCCACTGATACCTTATTTGTTACACTTCTTTTTCACCTTTTGGTCAGGATGGCATTGTTGATTCCACACTGCCTGGGCCAGACTCATCCCTAGGAGTCATCTCCCACATTGCCAGGGAGACTTTCACCCCTAGATGGCATGTCCTACATAGTGGGGAGGGCAATGATTTCACTTGCAGAGTTGGGCTGAGAGAAGGCCACATCTAAGCTACAAAAGTGTTGGAACTATAATTTCATGTATTTCATAAGAGATGGGAATTTTTCATTATTATTATTTCCTCCATTGTTCTTTTCTACCCCCTTTTCCTTCTTTTCTCTTTCTGGGACTCCCATAATGTATATTCATGTGCTTCATGCTGTCATTCAATTCCCTGAAATCCTGCTATTATTTTTCCATTCTTTTCCCTATCTGTTCTTTTGTGTGTAGGATATCCCATCCTCTAGTTCACTCATCCTTTCTTCTGCCTCTTCAAATCTGCTGTTATAAGTCTCCATTGTGTTTTCATCTTTTCTATGGTACTTTTCACTTCCATAAGTTCTGCCATTTGTTTTTGCAAGCTTTCTAGTTCTTATTGTTCTCCCAGTGTCTTCTTACATCCTTCATGTCTTTTGTCATATCTTCCCTCAACTTGTTGATTTGATTTTTGAATTGATTTAGCATGCTTGTTTGAACATCTTTAATTAGTTGTTTCAACTCCTGTATCTCATTTGAGGTATTAGTTTATCCCTGTGACTGGGCCATATCTTCTTTTTTCCTAGTATGGCTTGTAATATTTTGCTGGTGTCTGGACATTTGGTTTCCTTGATAAGTTGATTCTGGAGGTCATTTTCACTCTTTTACCTAGGATTTTCTTGTTGGTTGGCATTCAGTTCATCTTATTCTAGACATCTAGCATAGCTTCTGTTTAACTAAGCAGAATTTTTCAGCCCTTGTTTTTCTGGTTCTTGATTTGCTTATATGGAACCTTCTTTTGAGGAGAGCCTCTCTAGATATGATCAACCCCAATCCAATTTTCCCAGACTAAGTGGATCCAGGTCTCAGGCAGAAGGTGTAATCAGTATCAAGTTTCCTGATGAGTATTACTCAGCATGTGTCTGACTTTCCTGTGGAGCTTCTAGACTCTGTGCTTTTCCTATCCTGCCCAACAGGTGGCATTTGTCATCCCACAGTTCTCCACTGGTGTAAAGTGGCATAAGGCCTTTAATTCTCAGGCTGCCATGGGCATGGTTGAGACAGAGGCTGAGGTGGGAGGAAAGCTTAAGTTGTTTCTGATGGAGAGCCATGACCTGAGCTGGACCCCACCCTTCTTTTCTTGGGGAAGATATTCCCTTTAGGGAATTATTTCCTTCACTTGACTTCTTACTTTGTCTCTCAGACCTATTTTAACTCTGCCCTTGCCTGCATCAGCACTAATAATTAAAACTGCCTGAGGCTTCCTCTGATGAGTGACTTAGAATACTTTTTAAAAAGAAAAAAAGAGAGAAAAAAATAAAATCCCTTTTTTGAGTCAGTCTCCCCAGACTTCAAGGTTCACCAGTCAAGATCTGGAGTTAGTATGGGGTTCTAAGTGCCCCCTTTTTCTGTGGCACGAAGCCCTTTTGCAATATTCTGAGCTTGGCCAACTTCAAAAGCCCAAAAGCTTCCATTTTTTTCTCTGTCAGCCCTATTTTCTCTCTGCCTGGAGTGACACCAGGGTTACTTTCCTGCCTTCTCTGGGTTTATTGTGCTCAGAGCTTGTATTCGGCAGTCCAAATTTGTTAACTAAAACTGCAACTAGTGCTTGGCTGAGCTACCTTCCCTTGCTTCTAGCAAGTCTTCTCCCACCAAGGAGAGACTTCAAATCAGCCTGCCATTTGGAAGCTATAATTACAGCTCTGTGCAGTGATATTGGCCCTTCCATGCATTCCAGACTAGGGTACAATGAGTGTCTGGTCATGGGTGTCCCCCAAACAGTTGTTCCAGATAGTTTCTATTTACTAGCTGCTCTAGTGGACTAAATAAATTCCACACTTGCCTATGCCACCATCTTGTTCTGCCTTCATATTTAATTTTAAGTTGCTATGCTGTGGTGTTTTGTCTTTAATCTTCAGTATAACCTTGCTTGAATTGTGTTGGATTGATACTAGGGAAGTCTCAGGAAAGCAGCATTGCATGAAAAGGTTATAATATGAATTAAAGTTTGAACATTATGACAAGGCAGTAACTGGGAGCCAGAGGTGATTAGAGTTGCCATAACGCACTCTCAGTCCTGAATCCTTAGAGATATAGAGACACTCTGGACTTCCTGTCAAGATTGATCAAATCAATCCTGCTTAAATTAAAAGGCAGAATGATCTAAGAGTTTTGAAGAATTAGGGGTGTTTAGGGAACTGACATCTGGGTTATAGTTAAATGAATGAGTTTTAGTTCTTTTTACTTTTATGCTCTTACTGCAATTTAACAATTGCCTACTTTTGATCTGTTTTCCTTAAGAAGCCTTCCCCTGGGTGATGTATTACATTCTATCATAAATAAGTTAATTCTTTCCGAAACAAGTTGTATTGACAAGTAACATTCATGAAATTCCACCATTTCCAAGGCTTTACCCAGTCCTCTGGAAAAGTCCTTTGAATAGATGCAAAGACTTTATTTTGATTTTGGCCAGATATATGGTATGTGTACTAAGATCATTTTCTTCCACATCCTAAGATTATTTCTTGGTAAAACTATTCTGAAAAGTCTGAAAGAAGAATACTATTGGTAAAAGACTCCCTCATTCTTTACTGACAAATCAGCAGTAATTTAATTAATTAATTAAGATAACTGTGGTGGTTAGAACAGTATGCATCCCAGAAAAACATGTTCTTAAATTTAATCCGTTCATGTGGATATAAACCCATTGTTAAGTAGAGCCTTTTGATGAGGTTACTTGAGTTAAGATAAGTCCCACATCAATCATTGTGGGTCTTAATCCTATTATTGGATTCCTTTATTAGAGAACAAAATTCATACACACAGAGAGAAATCCATGGAAGCAAGAAACTGAAATCAACAAAACAGGAAGAGACCAGAAGATGCCCCCATGTGCCTTGCCATGTGACAGAGGAGCCAAGGATCATTAGCAGTCAGTCTTTGGGAAGAAAGAATTGCTTTGATGACACTTTGATTTGGACATTTTCCTGGCCTCAAAACCATGAGCAAATACATTTCCATTGTTTCACCTGAACCATTCATGATAACTACTTTAAGAAACTGTGCTACTTTGAAACTGATATGTACCCCCAGAAAAGTAATTTTCTTTCAATCCTGATCTAATTTTGTGGGGCCAGACCTATTGCTTATGGTGGAGCCTTTGATTAGATTGTTTTCATGGCGATTGAGCCACTCAATTGTGCATGTGACGTTTTGATTAGATGAAGGTGTGACTCCACCCTTCAAGGTCAGTCTTGATTAGTTTATTGGAGTCCTTTAAAAGAGGAAACATTTTGGAGAGAATCAGAGCCTATAGAAATGACACAGCTGACAAAGAGAGAGTTGATACAGATCCTTGGAGCCCGGCAGATGTTGCCATGAAATGTTAAGCAAGCCAGAATCTGGAGAGAGCCAAGGGAAGCCAAGGGATGAAAGCCAGTCCTAGAGAAGCAAAGTGAGGAAACCCACAGGAACAGAGGCTGAAAGCAACAGAATCTTGGAGCAAGGGACCAGAAGATGTTAGCCACGTGACTATCCAGTTGAGAGATGTTCCTGACCCATCGACCTTCCTTTAATTAAGGTATCTTCTCTGGATGTCTGTGCTGGTTTGAAGGATGTATGTCCCCTAGAAAAGCCATGTTTTAATCAAAATCCCATTTTGTAAAGGCAGAATAATCCCTATTCAATCCTGTATGTTTGAAGCTATAGTTGGATCGTTTCCCTGGAGATGTGATTTAATCAAGAGTGGTTGTTAAACTGGATTAGGTGATGACATGTCTCCACCCATTTGGGTGGATCTTGATGAGTTTCTGGAGTCCTATAAAAGAGGAAACGTTTTGGAGAGTGAAGGAGATTCAGAAAGAGTGGAGCAGAATGGCATAGTCACGATAAGCAGAGTCCACCAGCCAGCAACCTTTGGAGATGAAGAAGGAAAATGCCTCCCAGGCAGTTTCATGAAACAGGAAGCCAGGCGAGAAAGCTAGCAGATGATGCTGTGTTTGCCATGTGCCCTTCCAGATGAGAGAGGAACCCTGACTTTGTTCACCATGTGCCTTCTCACTTGAGAGAGAAACCCTGAACCTCATCAGACTTCTTGAACCAAGGTATCTTTCCCTGGATATCTTAGATTGGACATTTCTATAGACTTGTTTTAATGGGGACATTTTCTTGTCCTTGGAACTGTAAACTAGCAATTCATTAAATTCCCTTTTTTAAAAGCCATTCTGTTTCTGGTATATTGCATTCCAGCAGCTAGCAAGCTAGAACAATGCCTTAGTCTGGACATGCTTATAGGCTTAAAACTGTGAGCATGTAACTTATTAAATTCCCCTTTTAAAAAGCCATTCCAATTCTGGTATAACATGTTCTGGAAGCTGGAAAACTAGAACATCACCTTAGTTACATGACATTTATTTAATATAACCATGTATTGTAATTGTCTCTTGCTCATATAGCTGTAGAGAAGTAAAGATGAACAAAACTGGGTGTCATCAGAGAGGACTTACTAAGATGACAGTTTTGGAGAAAGCACAGTTGCTTCAGAGATGACATAAACACAGACATTTGGTGATGTTTGGAGTGCCAACAAAGGTGCTTGGATAGCCAATATGGAGAAAGCATAGATGCGGACATCTGAAGATGCCTGGAGTGCTGATGGAAAAACCTTCGATGAAAATGTTTGGAAATATAGAAGACCCAGGAGATGCCAGAACTGGAGAGAGCCAACAGAAGCTAGACAGTAACCAAAGCCCAGCAGACATCTCCATGTGCCTTTCCATGAGATGCTATGCTAAGAGATGAAACCCATAGTTTTGCCCCAGAGCAGGTAAATCAGTACCTACGGATGCCTAAAACGAAAGGCGTTGGAACCAGGAAAAAAAGACCAACAGACACTAGCCACATGCCTTCCCATGTGACAGACATCGGCTTTTCTCCTTGAGTCAAGGTATCTTTCTTTGGATGCCTTGGCTTGGACACTTTTACAGCCTTAGAATTGTAAACTTGTGTCTTGATAAATCCCCTTATAAAGTTAGCCCATTTCTGGTATATTGCATTTCAGAAGCATTAGCAAGCTAAACAGCAACCCAGAAAACTGTGCTAGTTCAAAACCATTATGTACTCCAGAGAAGACATTTTCTTCCAATCTTGATCCAGTCTTGTGGAACCAGACCTTAAGGGTGGAAACTTTGATTATATTGTTTCCATAGAGATTGACCCAATCAATTGTGAGTGTGGCCTTTTGATTAGATTACTTCTTCTGGAGATGTGGCACACCCAACTGTGGGCATGACCTTTTGATTAGATGGAGATGTGACTCTTACCATTCAAGGTCAGTCTTGATAAATACTGGAGTCATTTAAAAGGGGAGACAGTTTGGAGAAAGTACAGTGCTTCAGAGGTGACAGAGGCAGAGATGTTTATAGATTTCAGAAGTCCCAGGAGATGACTTGGGTTGAGAGAGTCAGCAGAAGGTAAACAAGACCCAGAACCAACAAGATGCAGACATTTGGAGATGCAGAAGGAAACATCAGAGAGACCCACTGAATCTGCAAGAGTCATTTGAAACCAGAAACCAAAGGACCAGCCAGGTGCCTTCTCAGCTGACAGAGGTGTTCCAGATGCCATCAGCCTTTCTTGAGTCAAGGTATCTTTTTCTGGATGACTTAGTTTGGACATTTTTATGGCCTTAGGACTGTGAACTTGTAGCTTAACAAATCTCCTTTTATAAAAGCCATTCCCTTTTGGTATATGCTTTCCAACAGCTTGAGTGAACTAAAATAATAACATTCATTGTCACTGTGAAAATGCTTTGGCTCTTTCTTCTCTTCATTCTTGCCATGGCTTAGGGAACTGACATAAGCAGTGTTTAACAAATGCTTACAGTCTTTTTTTTTAAATTAAGCATTTTTATTAAAGAAGTAGTTTTATAGAACAATCATGCATAATATATGGAATTTTCATACACCACCATACCACCAACACTTGAATTGGTTTTGAAAGTAGGTTACAATCGATGATAATGCTTCTTTTGTAATTCTACTTTTTAAAAAAATAGTAATTACATTTTTAACAGTAGTCACATTTGTTACAATTAATGAAAGATCATTAAAGTAGTACTGTTACTACTGTCCATACTTTACGTAAGGGTATTCCACCCCTGCCATATTCTTGAACTATTAAATGATATTTTAAAAGAGGGGTATTTATGTTTCATAAGACTCTACTTCTAAAATATGTTTATTAATCCATGTTTGTGTTCATCTTTGCTATGAACATATATATTATAATACTATGATAACAGTTAAGAATCATAATTTTATGTTCTAAATGTTTGAGTTCACATTTGAAGTTATTTTATGATTGACTCTACTCTTTGGGTTTAGAACTGATTAAAAACAAAACTAGAATGTGACCAATTAGATTTTCAGCAACAATATCTGTTGCTTATATATATGCAAGTTCTGAATTATTGAATTAATCTCACTTCATATTCTTATAAAATTCAGCCTTCACTTACTTAATGTTACTTAACACATCTACATTTATACCATATAATTTCAATAGTAAGCCTTGCTCAAAATCTTGACTGCTGAATTATGTACTAAGGGATCCATATAAAGTATTTCATTTTCCACTATGAATTTTCTGATGTGAAATTCAGCTGGAGATTTTCCTAAATTGACTTTAGGATTGTTATTTCATCAGCATAAGAATATTAATACTAAAGAAATGAGTAATTACTGAAGGCATGCTTTCATTCATGACACTAATAAGAGTTTTAAGCAGTGTGACTTCTCACTTTTCCTACAAGTGTTGCTGCATGAATAAATTATTTTCTGTGATTTTTCATGAACAATTATCTGTACACCTTCAAGGGGCTTTATCCTCTGGTATAGACATATCTATCATATGGAGCAGTGGATGAAGACTCTTCCACTTTCATTACGTGAATCAGTTCTCTCATGTTGTATATCATCAGACCACCTTACTAAAGGTTTTGCTATATGGTTGTCATTGATATTGATTCTTTCCAGTAGAAATTAAATTAGGTTGATGAAGTAGTCAGCCATATAACTACCAGATTGATTACAAACATTATTTCTTCAGTGTGTGAGTTCTTTAGGATGTTTAAAATTAACTTAGAGGCTGAAATTTCTTCAATATTAAAATACATATAGTACAAATTGTCTCATGTAATCTGTGAACATTAACTGATCTCCAATGTGAGTTCCATTGTAATGTGTAAGGCCAGAGCTTTGAATAAAGGATTCACCATATAAATGTATGGCATTTATCTGATTTACATCTGGTGTAAATTTGCTTTTGTTGATTAAAAGATGACTGGTCACAGAGAGCTTTACCAAACAGATTGCTGAAGTAGGTTTCTTTCCCTTGAGTTAACACATATTGAGTCACTTTGAATCTGTGAGTGGAATCTTTTGGGAATTCATTGCATGTAATGCCATTGTTTTTGTGTATTCAATTGATGCTTCTGGGAAATAGATAAGAGACTGTAAAAGATTTTTCCATAAAAATTCACCCATATGTATATGAATTCTAGACTAATCATTCAGTGACACTTTCCAATGAAAATCTTTCCAAGTTAGTTATATACACTTTCATTCTCCTGAATCACAGACATCTTCTCTTTTGTAGTATCCCAACTGCAGAGCTATCTCATAAATTTTGAAGACTGTAGTATTTTGAAGATTAGGTAGAGATTCAAACATGGTATATTAGAGCTATGTTTATGCAGTTATTTTTCCATAAAAACTCAAGTGATATTTTTGCTCAAATTACTTTTTCCCTTGATTCAAAATATCAGACTTTGTCTGGATTAACACTTCAACCAACTTACTGTAAAGTGAGGTGATTGTACTGAATTCCTAATTTGTTCCACTTTCAGTTATCTGTTTAGGAAGCCAGCATTTGTACCCATGAAGTTCCCAATGGCATGATGCTAGATGAGTATTTCTTGCAGATATGTTGTATGGATAGCAGTTTTTGTTTTTGAAACCACTTTCCCTGGATTCTGGGATTGCTAAAATACCATTCCTTCTCCTCACAGTTCCACTCCTTGCTCCAACTAGAAACCTACATCTGATTTGCAAATCTGATGTCCATGGACATGGCGGTGGATTTGTCTTTCTTGAATATATTTTGTGTGGATATCATTTCTTATTTTTCAAAGCTTCTTTACCTGTATGGGTACAGTATGAATACTCCCAGAGCCATGGGCATCTCCTCCATAGGTCCTGCAGGAATAGCATTTATTTATTTCTTTATTTATGTTTTTGGGTGCACGGTCCAGGAAGCGAACCCAGGTCTCCTGCATGGGAGGTGAGCACCCTACCATTGAACCACCCATGCACCCTAGGAATAGCCTTTATTTTTTAATGGACAATGTGCTAATGAGATAATGCAAACTGCTGTCTTGATGTCTTTCCCTGAATCTTTAGAACTAAGGCTATTCTTTCCAACATAGAACAGCTTTGCCCAGAGGAGCCAGGGTGCACTGACAGCCCTTCTAAGAAATTGATGGCTTTGCTGCTACTCAGGGTTGCTTGGCCCATCTGCTTTTATTAGCAAAGGGGAGAGCTTATAATCCAAAATAGGGCCTAGGCTGTGTTGTATGGGGTCTCTATGATATGAGTACATAAGACAGTGCTGGGTCCATAAAGCTGCAATGGAACAAACTAACTTGCCACGTTATCTTGGACATGCCATTTCACGTTTTTTTTTCACCACTTCATCTTTTGAGGTCTCTGTTTTTGCATATGGTAAGTGAGGAGGGTACTAATATTGATCACAGAACATTATGCTGAAGATGAAATAAGGAAATGGATATAAATAAACTTTCTCAATCTAAGTTGCTCTACAAATATAAAGTACTCAAGATTGGAAAACTGTGAGAGGACTACACAGAGTTAGACATGAAGTGGATTAGATGATCTTTGAAATCATTCCCAGTTCTACCTTTTTGCTCATTTGCTCAACTAATATTTATTGAGCATCTATTAGGTCAAGTGTTGATCTAGGCACATGGAATACATCAGTGAAAAAGCAGCCACAGATCCATTTCTATGAGTCTTCTCAATATAATAGTTCAATAGCTTTAATTTTAGAAAATGGTGATGGAGTTGTGAAACTTTGACATAAACTTTAAAACACATTTGTAGATAGTAACAACATAAAGTATTTAATGAATTTATTATATTTTTACAAGCATTTCTGACTAAATTTGTTGACCTCACATTAAAGTAGCTTTTCCAAAGTGTTTCCTTACTGTACAAATTTTCCAAATCCTTTCTATTCTCAAGAAAGTTAAAGAGAATCTGACTAATATCAGACATCCTCATTGTATTAGTTAGGATTCTCTATAGAAACAAAATCAGCAGGAGGTATCTGTAAATATAAAATTTATAAAAGTGTCTCACACAACTGTGGGGATATAAGAGTCCAAGATCTGTAGGGCAGGCCATGAGCTAGCAGCTCCAATGAAGGTCCTCAACGAAATCTCAGAAGAGGCTGGCTGGTGAAGGAGGAAGGGTGATTGCCTTCTGAATCCTCCTTGAAAGCCTTCTGGTGATTAGATTAAGCATCACTCATTGAAGAAGACACTCCCCTAAACTGACTGCAAATGCAATGGTCATGATTTAAGTCCATGAAATGTCTTCACAGCAACAGACAGGCAAGTGCTCACCTGACCAGACAACTGGGCACCACCACCTGGTCAAGCTGACCCATGAACCTGACCATCACACTCATTGAGATGTATTTTTTTTATGTATGAAAATTGTCCTAGTTTGCCTAAGCAGCTATGACAAAATATTACACAATGGGTTGGCTTAAACAACAGGAATTAATTGGCTCATGGTTTTGAGGCTAGAAGGAGTCTAAAATCAAGAAATCAGCAAAATGTGTTTTCTCTGTGAATCTGGACATTCTGGTGGTAGCTGCCAGCAATTCTTATGGTTTCCTGGCTTGTGTATCTGCTCCCATCCCACGGCAACTAATGTCCTGTCCTTTCTAGTTTCTGTGAATTTCTGGTTCTCTTTATAAGGTTTCTAGTAACCAGATTAAGGCCTACCCTCATTCAGTTGAGCCAAAATTCACTAAAAATAATATCTTTCTCAGGTTCTATTTATAGTGGGTTCGCAACCACAGAAATGCAGATTAAGATTAAGAACATGTCTATGTTGGGGTATGTGCTGGTTTGAAACTGTTGTGTACCTCAAAAAAGCCATTTTCTTTAATCTTAATTAAAGAAATTAATTAAGATTCTTTCTTAATTAAAGGGGGGAATCTTTTTGATTACTTTCATGGAGATGTGACCCATGCAATTGTGGGTGGTACCTTTTGATTAGGAGGTTTCCATGGAGACATGTCTCCACCCACTCAAGTTGGGTCACTTATGGAGTCCTTTAAGAGGAAACCATTTTGGAAAAAACTTCCATGCCTGACAGAGCCAACATGAGACTCAGATGTTTGGTGATGCAGAAGAAAATGCCCCTGGGGAAGCTGTCTGAAACAAAAAGCCAAAGACCCCAGAAGATGCTAGCCACATACCATCTCAGCTAACAGAGGTGTTCTGGACCCACTGACCTTTCTTTGGAGTTAAGCTTTCTTCTTCTGGATGCCTTTGTTTGGACATTTCTATGCCTTAGAACTGTAAACTTGCAACTTAAATTCCTTTTATAAATGCCATTTCATTTTTGGTATATTGTGTTCAGCAGCTTTAACAAACCAAAACAGAGCACATGAGTCAATCTACCACATTTCCCTAAAGATGATTGAATAGATGACTCTAAAACATAGTTTTGGTTAGGGGGAGAGATACCTAAGGAGATGTCAGCCATTCTAATAAGGTGTCGGGATCACCCTCAGATGGAAAAACATTTATTCACATAGAGAAGAGACAGAGCAAGGTAGGCCCTACTGGTGGGCAGCATCTCTCCATAGCCAGTGGGTCTCCATCCATGATCCATATAAGGAGATGGTTAATACATAGCACTCCTATATTAATTTGCTAAAGCTTTTGGAATGCAATAAACCAGAAATAGAATGGCTTTTATGAAGGGAATTGATCACAAGTTTACAGTTCTAAGGCCAGGAAAAGATACCTTGGCTCAAGAAAAGCCAGTGTCTGTCACATAGGAAGGCACATTGCTGGCATCTTTTGGCCCTTGTACCTGGTTCTGTTCCTTCTGGCTTCTGATGCCAGTGGTTTTCATACCTGTCAGGAACAGATATACCACTAGAGTGTGCATTGGATGTTGTAAAACATGCCCACCAAAGTCAGACTGTCTCCAGTGAAAGTTTTCATGTGCTTAGGAAAATAAGAGGAGAAATATACTGGCAATACCCTTAGCTACTAAGGGTTCGCATTTATCCTGCCAGGCTTACACACCAGCTCCTGAGCACAAGATTTATTTGTGGGTCCCAGGTAATGTGGCAAAACACACTAATACTGCCGCCTACCGTACACAGGCTTGAGACATGCCAAAGTAAACTAGAATTAGGATCTAAGACTTTGAATCTAGCTCCAATTTTGGATAATACTTTAACCAAAACAGCCTTTTTTCTTTCTGCCTAACTTACCTGAGAGACTTCCTGTTTGAAAACTGTGGCCTCTGAAACCTGACTTGATGAGACTCTAATAACAGTAACTTAACTTTGTCCTCTGGTGTGAATTCTCCTCAAATCTCCCTAAAGATGTTCTAGTGTTTGAGGCCACACCTCACTCTCAGAGAACTCCATTCTCTATGGTTATGGAGACTCATGGTCCTTTGCTTTTGTCAACATCTAAACAAATGCTTGACTGTTCAGATATTCGGCAAGAGGATATCTGCAATCAGACGTCTGTCAGACGTGGATGGTGCTGTGTTACACTCTGTCCCAAATCAGCATGTCCTTTCCCAACACAGTTGTATTGGTAAGTAGTATTCATGGAATTTCACCATTTCTCAGGCTTATTTCATTTTCTTATTCAGTCCTTCGGAAATGTACTTTGAATAGAGGAAAAGGCAGTTAAGTCTTTATTTAACTATATTTCTTTCACATGTACTAAGAACATTTTCTTCCATGTCTTGACACTACTTTGGTTTTTTTGTTTGTTTGTTTGAGAAGTTTTACATTTTCAGAAAGATCATGAAGAAAATATAAAGTTTCCATATAGTCACCCTCATTTCTAATATTTTGTATTAAGCATGGTACTTTGTTAGAATAGATGAGAAATATTGTTATAATTGTACTATTAATTAT
Organism: Tamandua tetradactyla; assembly: GCF_023851605.1. Taxonomy (NCBI): domain Eukaryota; kingdom Metazoa; phylum Chordata; class Mammalia; order Pilosa; family Myrmecophagidae; genus Tamandua; species Tamandua tetradactyla. The sequence continues at coordinate 10,602,291 of NC_135350.1, forward strand.
AGCCCATAGTTTATATTAGGGCTTACTGTTTGTGTTGTACAGCCCAATGGTTGGTTTTTGCTGACAGTACATCTTTTTTAATAGTAAAAAATAACATGCATGCAAATGAGCAATATATTTCAAAGCACACCATAACAATTAGTTATAGAACACAATTCAGAATTTGGAATGAGTTACTGTTCCACAATTTTAGGTTTTTCTTTCTGGCTGCTTTAAGACACTGAAGACTAAAAGAAATATCAGCATAATGATACACAGTCATACTCATTTGTAAAATCCTATCTTCTCTGTTATAACACCACCTTCTCCTTTGATCTTTCCCCAATCTTTAGGGTTATTTGGGTAATGCCCATTCTAACTTGGAAAGGGCTGTCAATAACATGAGAGGGGGGATGGAACTAGTTGCTGTTCTGGAAAGGCTGGCCCTTCTGGGTTTCAGGACTTGTCTGGCCTAGGAACCCATCTGGAGTTTGTAGATTTCTGGGAAGTAATCACAGTACATGGAACATTTGTCAAATCTCGAGATAAAGCCCTAGATATTCTTTAGGATTTGCAGGAGTAGTTTTTGATTGGGGTTTGGCAAACCATGATAAATAGCAATATCTAACTGAAACTTGCATAAGAGTAGTCTCCAGAGTAGTCAATCCCACATAGGGGGAAGGACAGTGAGTTCACCCACCAAATTGGCTTACAGAGGCCACATCTGAGCAACAAAAGAGTTTCTCTGGAGATAACTCTTAGGCATACTTATCAATAAATGTAGCTTCTCTGCAGGAATAAGCTTTCATAGGTGTGTATATTGAATTTGTTGTCCTTAATTCTTGACAGAATATCAGGAATTCCCCAGATGGGAAGGTTTAATATTTCTTCCTTTCTCCCTAGTTCCCCAAGGAGATTTTGCAAATACTTTTTTATTCTTTGCCCAAATTACTTTGGGATATATCAGAGTATCACATTAACCTGTACAAACCAAGAAGATCTCACACCCTACACAAGATTCCATGTAATTATGGTGTTCAAGTAAACTGACCATACTAGTTAAATTAGGAAATGTGCTACCCAAAATATAAATTTTGCACCAAATGTACATCTCTCCCTTTGGTCTCTCACAGAGGTTGAAGTTTGAAAATATTTTTCTTTACTCAGAGTTCTGATTTACTTTAGTTCTATCCAGATTAGCTTCATTCATATCTCTAGACAAAGTCTGATCTGTTTTTCAACTTTTTAAACAGTCCCTGTGTGGGGTGCTGCTGACTTTCATAGTTTCAGAACTCTGAGTCTCAGGTATCACATAAATACCCGAAATTTCAGGGAATGACCTGATTATATACAAATAGCTCAGCATCTCAGAATTTATAAATATCAACTCTGCACATTTTAAGCCTAACATTCTTATCACCACTTACCATCCCATCCCCTGGAAACCTATGTTCTAAAATCTGACTCTGTGAGTTTGCTTATTCTAATTATTTCATATTAGTGAGATCATACAGTATTTGTCCTTTTGTGTCTGGCTTATTTTACTCAACATGATGTCATCAGGGTCATCCATGTTATCACATGCATTAGGACTTCTTTCATTTTTATGCTGAAGAATATTCCATCGTATGTATATCCACATTTTGTTTAATTATTCATCGGTTGATGGACACTTGGGCCACTTTCGTCTTTTGGCAATTGTGAATAATGCCATTCACATATATACCTTTTACAAATGGGTGTGCAGGTACCTCATATGTCTGGAACTACTTTGAAAGTCTTTTTGGCTTTTTATAATCTAAACATCCTTTAACTGCTACAGTAATTTTAGAATATTGTGGCAGACAGACTCTTTAAGTGGCTCCCCTGACTCTACTGCCTGATATTTATGACTTTGTGTAATACCCTCTTCTTGAGTGTGGGCAAGACCTGTGACTTATTTTTGGCTTTTAGAATGTGGCAAAAAAGCAGGATGTGTGCGATCATGTGTCTGCAATTACATTACATGTGATTGTAGTGCCTGTTTTGCAAGAAGACTGTCTATCCCATGAAGGCATTGGTGAATTAAGCTGCTGTGTTTTAAGCTGACAATGGGGAGGGCCATGTGGCAGGAAACTGAGGCTGGCCTTTGGCTACCAGTCAAGAGGAGACTGGGCCTCTCAGTCCAGCCACCAGTAGGGAACTGAATACTGCCAACAGCCATCTCAGTTTGGAGGTGGATCCTTTCTTAGCCCAGCCTCAAATGAGCAGTATGGCTCTGGCTGATACTTTGATTACAGCTTCGTGAGATCTTAAGCAGAGGATCCACAGAAACTGTGAGAAAATGTGTGTCATTTTAAACCACTAAGTTTGTGATGGATTGTTACACAGCACTAGGTAACTCACAAAGAGTCTAAAACATTGAAACTGGTGATGGTTTTCCAGATCTTCAACCACAGGAAATCTTTGTTGGAAGAATGTTTGCCCAGGAGTCATTTCACCAGGAGGAGAATCATAAATCAATGAGAAAATCTTGGGGAAACTACCTAAATTAACAATGCTAAACAGAGCCCACCAGGAAAGCATTGGGAGGAGTTTTCTGTACTACCCAGGGCACTAGGGAACGTGTGCAAAAAATGCAGAATTTTACTAGGCCTTGAACAATTGTTAGGAATTGTTTAGGTGGTCGAAGTGGCGGGAGGAAGTAGTATTTCAGGTAGGACAAATTGCATGATCAAAGGACAAAGGTAGCAATGTTTAGCATGTGTTTGAGAGAAAATGCTCAGCTTGTCTGGATGATTTAGAAGTTTCAAGAATGGCATAATCAGAGGGAAAGAGTGGTTAAGGAACAGGAGGTTATTTTATGGAACACCTTCAATGCAAACCAAGAAATGTGAACATTATCCTTTGATCCAATGGTCTCTGCCTCCTCTTCCCTACGTTAATCCAAGTAGCTCCACATTCATCTGTTTTATGTATTGGGCTTTTTCAAAATATTTCATTTAAGCATAAATTCCCACAGATAAGAACAATATGTGAAGTTACTTTATGTTTTCTTAAGCAGAGCAGTTAAGTTATTAAATTTCTATTTTATAATTCATTTGGCTGTAGTTTTCAGGTAGGATTGAAGGAGGGATAAACTGAAATTATGGGGACCAGTTACTGCACTTATTTACACTCTGAAATGGGCTCACTGATGTATAAAACAGGATTTTATAACAGAATTCAGGGATTAAATAGTGCTTAATCCAAAGACTGGTACACTCACAACTCTTAATAAATAATAAATGTTGAATTGAAGGGATTTAACAATAGAATTCAGATTCAAACAAAATAAAAATTTGCTAGAGAAATTGTTGATTAACCACATTAAAATAAAAAAAACTCTTGCCAGGAGGAAAATTGGATAAATATATTTTGTCAACATAACAAGAGAGAGTTCTTTGGCCATTAGGTTGGAAAATGCTACAATATCAACACTTGCTAATTAACAAATTATTTTACTACATGAATTTTTTTTTTTTTTTTTTTACATGGGCAGGCACCGGAAATCAAACCCGGGTCCTCGGGCTTGGCAGACAAGCATTCTTACCTGCTGAGCCACCGTAGCCCGCCCTACTACATGAATTTTGCAAATAGATCTTTACGATAAATACCAAATATTTTGATTTGTTTGACTTAATAAAATCTGAAATGTTCTACAGAGTGTATTGTTAATTAGAAGTTAAGGAAACCAAATTATGCTTTTTTGTGAAGTTTTCCCATACTCATTGATACTTTGCTAAAAAACCAAGGTTAGATTTATTATTTTTTCCTAGAAATTGAAAAATTGTAGAATCAATAACCTTCACTAAATGAAAATCATCAAATATTTCTTTTTCTTTCTTTTTTTCAAGGAATGATTTTTACAATATTTTAAAGCTGGCCCCTTAAGAATAAAAACATACTTTCTGGAAATTTTCAATATGAATAATAAGTATTTTAAGTCAGAATATCTTTAATCTTCTGAATTAAATGTCCTCACCCTTTTCAAAGGAATTTAGAATAAAGTAGAAATTATTTTTCTTATTACTTTAGCTTCTAATTAATAACAGCATTAACATTACAAATAAATATTTAAGTATCAGCCTCTTGAAGGTAACTTTTTTTTTCATGGTGCTTGTAACCCATGTATTTGACTTACTGACATTGGGAAACAGAAATAGATATAATTATGGTTGAAGCAATTTCTCTTGATTGGAGAGAACATCAATATCCAATGCAGTGCTGCACTGTAATCTCTCCAATCTAATTCTCAGTTTATTTTTTCTCTAACAATCATTTTATAAAATCCATCTCAGAAAGGATCAGTGGAATATGGGTTATTGTAAAATCTTACACTTACTCTAATTTTTCTCCTGTATTATTTTCTTTTAAGGTGTCTTCAGAAATGGTCTATAAATGTATAGCTTCTTCCAGTTAATTATCCAGTAGGTTTGAATTTGGATGATTCTGAATTCTTTTTTTTTTAAATTTTTTTATTGTGAAAAATAACATATATACAAAAAAGCAATAAATTTCCAAGTACATTTTAACAAGAAGTTATACAACAGATTTTAAAGTTTGGTATAGGTTACAGTTCCATGATTTTTCATTTTTTCTTCTAGATGCTCCAAGACACTGGAGACCAAGAGGAACATCGATGTAATAATTGAGCAGTCATATTCGTTTGTTGCATCCTATTTTCTCTATTATACTCTTCCTTCTCTCACATTACTTTTTTGGGATAGCATAAATACAAAAAAGCAATGAATTTCAAAGCACATTGCAAAAATTAGTTGTAGAACACATTTCAGAGTTTGGTATGGGTTACGATTCCATAATTTTAGGTTTTTATTTGTAGCTGCTCAAAGGTACTGGAGACTAAAAGAAATATCAATATACTGATTCAGTACTCAGACTTGCTTGTTAAACCCGACCTTCTCTGTATAACTCCACCTTCACCTTTGGTCTTTTTTTCACGGGGGTATTTGGGCTATGGCCATTCTAACTTCTTCATGTTGGAAGGGGCTGTCATTAATATGGGATAGGGGGATGGAACTAGTTGATGCTCTGGAGAGGTTGGCCCCTCTGCATTTCAGGACTTATCTAGTCTAGGGAACCATTTGGAGGTTGTAGGTTTCTGGAAAGTTACCCTAGTGTACGGAATCTTTGTAGAATCTTATTATGCTCTTTAGGATTGGCAGGAATGGTTTTGGTTGGGGTTTGGCAAGTTGTGATAGTAGCGATGTCTAACTGAAGCCTCTAAGATTAGCCTCTCAACTGTATTTGAACTCTCTCAGGCACTGATACCTTATTTGTTACACTTCTTATTCACCTTTGATCAGGATGGCATTATTGATCCCATGGTGCCAGGGCCAGACTCATACCTGGGGGTCATCTCCTATGCCAGGGGAGATTTTCACCCCTGGATGTCATGTCCCATGTAGGGAGGAGAGCAATAGTTTCACTTACAGAGTTGAGCTTAGAGTGAGAGAGGCCACATCTGAGCAATAAAAGAGGTCCTCTGGAGGTAACATTTAGGCATGCCGATAGGTAGGCTAAGCTTCTCCACAACATACACAAACTTCATTAGAGCAAGTCTCAAGATCAAGAGCTTGGCATATTGATTTGGGTATCCCTAATGTTTGACACAGTATCAGGGGTTTCCCTAGGTAAAGTTTAATAGTTCCGTATTGTTTTCCCCATCCCTCAAGGGTCTTTGCCAATACTTTTTGATTATCTGCTTAATGTACTCTAGGATGTATCCGGGCATTACGTTAAGCTATACAAAATTAAAGGCTCTCATTCTTATTCTGGGCTCCCTGTGTGTAGATTGTTTAAATGATCTATCCAGACAGGTTAAGTTAGATTATGTGCTACTGAAAATTTAGTTTCTGAACAAGATAAAGCTTCCTTTGGTCTCAAAGAGTAGGGGAAATTCTAAAATACAGGCAATGTCTTCCTTGCCCCTGTGTTCTGAATTACTTTAATCCTGACCTGATCAGCTTTGTTCTTATCTCTAAATACCAGTCTATATATATATGAAACCGCCCCTCAAAATCCAGAAATAACAATTACCGCTCCAGACTAAATGGGACTGCTGTAAGACCTTACAGTCTAGGCCCCAGTTTTCTTATAAGTATTTTCTAAATGAGATCATACAATATTTGCTCTTTTGTTTCTGGCTTATTTTCACTTGGCAAATGTCCCTGATGTTTATTCACATCATTGCATGCCTCACAACTTCATCCCTTTTTGTAGCAACACAATGTTTGAGCATATTTATACTCCATTGTTCACCAATCTACATCTCAATCAGAGCATCTTTAAACCACCTCCATTCTGCTGGGCCTCATATAACATCCAAAGTCTAAAATTAGATAATTTCATTGTTCCCAAGAGAAAGGTAGCCAATAAACACCCCTCACCAAATAGAAAATCCAAACCTTCCTCTAACTCTTGTCCCTTCCCCCATTATGTACCCCCGGTATTGCTGTGGTATTGTTGATATTTCCTGTTAAACATAGCCGAATAACATGCAATAGCAGTTTTCCCCCATACCCTAAATTCATACACTCTTTGTACAAGTTTCATTCCTTTGCAGTAGCCCTGTAAGAACTTATTTATATTTGTAGTGTTAATCAGTGGGACACATGAGTCTCTAAAGCCACTTTCAATTTTGTTCACCTTCAATATGGTAATAATACTTATAAACCACCTTCCCTTATAACTGTTCACTTACAATTAAGTTCATCATTAGCTAACTGTTCACTCATTTCAAGCTTCTGTTTATCTCTAGTTCCCAAAATTCGGTATTATAAGCTTCTGATTATACCTTTACCCTGGTCATAAAAGTGGAATCATACAGTATCTATGCTTTTGTGTCTGGCTTATTTCACTCAGCATTATGTCCTCAAGGCTCATCTACCTTGACATGTGGTTCAGGATGTCAATTCGTCTTACTGCTGTATAATATTCCATTGTATGTATATACACATTTTGTTAATCCACTCGTCTGTTGATGGGGACTTGGATTGTTTCCATCTTTTGGTGATTGTGAATAGTGCTGCTGTGAAGAGTGTGTAAATCTCCATTTGTGTCACTGCTTCCAGCTCTTCTGGGTATATAATGAAAAGTGTTATTGCCAGGTCATAAGGCAACTCGATATTTAGTTTTCAAGGGACCACCAGACTGTCTTCCATAGTGGGTATATATACATTCCCACCAACAGTGCATATGTGTCCCAGTTTCTCCACATCCTCTCCACCATTTTTAGTTTCCTGTATGTTTAATAGCAGCCGTTCTTACAAGTCTGAGGGGGTATATTATTATAGTTTTGATCTGCATTTCCCTTACAACTAATGAGAATGAGCATTCCTCATGTGCTTTTTAGCCATCTGTATTTGCTCTTCAGAAAAATGTCTACTCATGTCTTTATCCTACTTAAAAATTGGCTGCTTGTCCTTTTGTTGTTGGGTTGTTGTATGGTTTCTTTATGTATACAGGATATCAAACCTTTATTTGTTTTGTAATTTCCAAATATTTTCCCCCATTGAGTTAACTGCTTCTTCACCTTTTTGACAAAGTTTTTTGAGGTGCAAAAGCATTTGATTTTGAGGAGCTCCCATTTGTCTATGTTTTCTTTTGTTGCTTGTGCTTTGTGTGTAAAGGTTAGGTAGCTACCTCCTGTTACTAGGTCCTGAAGATGTTTACCTATATTTTCTTCTGGGAGCTTTGTGGTACTGTGGTTCTTATATTTAAGTGGTTGTTCCAATTTAAGTTAATTTTTGTATGTTAATGTAAGGGTCCTCTTTCACTCTTTTGGCTATTGATATCCAGTTCTGCCATGCCCATTTATTGAAAAGACTATTGTGTTCCAGTTCAGTGGATTTGGGGGTCTTGTCGAAGATCAGTTGACCACAGATTTGGTGGTCTATTTCTGCACTCTTGATTTGATTTGATGGTCAATACTTCTATCTTTGTGCCAGTATCATGATGTTTTGACCACTGTGGCCTTATAATAAATTTTAAAGTCAGGGAGTGTTAATCCTCTCACTTTGTTCTTCTTTTTTAGGATGTTTTAAGCTATTTGCGGTCTCTTTCCCTTTCAGATGAATTTTATAACTAGTTTTTCCAAGTCTTCAAAGTAGATTGTTGGAATTTTGATTGGTACCGTGTTGAATCTGTAGATCAATTTGGGTAGAATTGACATCTTAATTATATTTAACCTTCCTACCCAGGAGCAGGGAATATCTTTCTACCTATTTAGATCTTTTTTGGATTTCTTTTAGCAATGTTATGTAGTCTTGTGTGTAGAAGTTCTTTATATCCCTAGTTAAGTTTATTCCTAGATACTTGATTCTTTTAATGTCTATTTTGAATGGAATTTTTTTCCTTAATTGACTCCTCGGTTAGGTACTCTGGTTTATTTCTATTTACTAGTGATTGCTTCTACCAAGAGTTTGAGGATCTTAAAATTCCACTGACCAATAGAAGGAAAAGTGCCCAACTTCAAATTTGTCTGAGTCTCATGGTATGAAAAAAGAAAAGAATTTCATAAAATATGTTATTTCTCCTTTAAAAGGACAATTTCCAAAATGTACTTCTTCCTGCCTTTGCCAAAAACATACATTAGCAATAAGTAATAAAACAAAAGAATTAAATGCTGGAAAGTCTGATGTACCCCAAGGATATGGAAGATTGGGTAGTTGAAACAATTTATATGTTATTTTTGATGCCTAAATTTATGTGGCTAAAATCATTACTTTCAAAATTCTGAAATATATGTGCAGACATGCCCATAAAATTGCCGTGGTTGAGTGCCATTCTTGTTCTTACTAAACTTTCTTTTCATCACTGTCGTTCTTACAACCTTATAGAACTGTAGGTGCTGATAACATCATCGTTACAGTTACTTCACTTGAAAAATGGGAACTTGATCTGAGGTTCAGAAGGTCAGTAGGAAAGAAAAAACTGGAAGGCAATGACTACTCCAAAAAGACCAAGGGGACTGAAGAAAAAAAAAATTAGATAAGGTCTGGCAGTGATGCAGGTGAGGTATCTGGAGCTAATCTGGGTTTTGCATAGCTGATCAGGGCTTGGATTGCTCCCCCTCCATAAGGTGGTAAAAAGACCACACCTGGCAATCAATCTGCGGTTTCGTGCACTCTTAGAGAAGAAACACTGGAGGAGAGTCAGGAAGGAACAACAGTAGTGATATAGAGGACTGAAGAATCGATTTGTAAGAAGAGATTAAGACAACTAAATGTGTTCAGTTAAATGAAGATTAAGTAGGTCCTGACAACATGCTATGCATATTTGTGAGTCTAAATGAAGAGAGAGCATAGTTAGTATACTATAATGTCCATCGTTAGGAAGGAGATGTCTTTCGTCAAAAGTAAATTCCGAGGAACTTATTAGAAGCTGCTTCTCAACATATTTACCTGGTAATATTAATTTTGATAAAGCAGTAACTGTAAAAGTGATTTTATGAAATTAATGAGATTGTAAGCTTCTTGAAGTAAAGAATTCAGTTTATATAAGATTTTACAGTTATCTTATAAATCCTTATTCTTGCCATTCAAGGATTGATAGGAATGATTAAAAAACAATATTTAACTATAGTTATAAAAATAAGAATAAGACAGCAGTTCTCAAACTTTTGTTCTTAGAATCCCTTTAAATTTTTAAAAGTATTGAGTTTCACAAAGAGTATTTGTTTATATGTATTATAGTTATTGATAGTTGCCATGTTAGGAATTAAAACTAAGACAATTTTTACATATTTAATTACTAGCTCATTAAAATAATAGCTAAATAAACCCATTGCATGTTAACATATAGAACATATTTTAAATAAGTAATGATAGAGGAAAGGAGTGACATTGTTTCATATTTTTGCAAATCCTTTTACTGTCTGGCTAAGTTGAGGACAGCTGGGCTTCTACATTCAATCTATTGCAATATGGTGTTTTGGTTGAAGTATATGTACAAAGTTCACCTTCACACAGATTGGATAGTTGGGAAAAGATGGAATATTTTAATAGTCTTCTCATTTGACTGTGGATATTCTTTCTAATACACACCAAAGACAATTTGTAGTTTCTTTCAGGCCAGTTGCAATGTGGAATCTTATCACTTACCAGTGAATTATTAGTACTCAGTTACATTAAAATCCATTAGTCTGTCTTGCATTTTTGATAGAACTTTCATAATTTTCTAACATTGTATTGGTCATTTAGAAATTATTTGTTCTCTGACTTATTCAGATCTTTCAAATGTTGACCTCTTTCATTATAAAATATAGAACAATTCACATCTCTTGATGTTACCACTGATCTCATCAGAAAAGGTTTTAAGTTTTGGAAAGCTGTCAAGCTCAGGATGGTAGATGCGAGTTTTTCCCCAAATGTGAGTTTCTCTTGAAAGCTCAAATTTTATCATGGGCTACACATACTATCAGTTATTTTTCTTGGAGTGACGGTTCACTTTGTTAATTTTCAAGAAACCATCTTCCACGTCTCAATCTGAGTACTTTGTCATTTTTTTAGAAAGGAAAAATGGTGTTGCATGTAAAGCACCAACTCACAATCCAAAACAATCCTACAAGTGATTTTCTTCAAGTCAATGTCTTTAGTGTAAAGTCAAAGTGCTCTATGCATTCTTCTTATTTTGTCACACAGATATTAAAAAGATGCATGCTAATGAGTCAAGATGAAATAAAATTAACAATTTTTACTGCTTCATAAAGGACATTCTTAGGAGGAGCTTGTTTTGTTTTTTTTTGTTTCTTTTTTCATATTTTGAATATATAGAGGTGAAGAAGACAACTGCTACTCTACATTTTGGGGCCACTCCCTTGGGTTGTACTGAGACTCCAGCAATTTTACCCACCATCAGTGCAAGTATCAACACAGTGAAAAAGGCAGATAATATCTTAGCATGATTATGAAAATAGTTTTGACTTTGTGGACTCTCTGAAAGTGTCTTAAGGGCTCTTAGACATTTGATTTTAATATCCAATCTTTAGGAATTGGAGTGAAGGCTGCTACTCCTATTTTTGTCCTTTGACACTTGAACCCATATATCACTTCTTGGTGAAAAATAGTATCATATTTAGGGTGCTGGTTCAAAATGCACACTCTAGAGCATAGCACACAATCTTGCAAGTTTTTTTTTCTCAACAATCTGAGTCTTTGATAGCCCATGCAACTACCAAGCCACTAAATGAGCTCTAAGAGACTAGAAATGTGTAAATGGCCACAGTTCCCTTTAGGAGAAGGCAGAGGAATGATTTATAGCATCAATTGGTGATGCTTTCAGAGAGTTTTTTTCTGTAGGTGTCCCAGCATCCCCTTCCATTCAAAAGACTGGGTTTGTAAAAAGAGTTAAGTCTGATAACTGGATGAAGGGCCAACATTTTCCAATGTGGTGGTCATTTGAGTCAATTCTCTGTTTATCAGATTTAAAGATTTTTTTACTGACTCTACAGATATTGAACTGATCATCCACTTCAGTGAAAAGGGTGCAAAAAGGTTTTCTCTTAACCAAAGAATAGAGAAATACATTGTTAAATGGCATATTGGCATTCTAAAGTATTATAGCAGTTATTCTTTCTAGGCTAAAGATAGGAGAGGCTCCATTGAAATGGGCTCCCTGATTTTAAAGGGTATCACAGAATCCAGAGGTGACAAGGTACAGTGGCACCTCTTAGTCACCAGGCAAGGTAGATATGGTCATCATGATCAACAGCTGGTTGTCTCAGTGTTTCTTTTGGTATGCCGTGTGGTGGGAGTCACATTTCACTCTTCCATCTGAATGCCCAGCTATCATGGCGCCATTTGTTGAATGTGTGTGTGTGTTTTTTGGGGGGTGCATAGGCTGGAAACCCAGGTCTCCCACAAGGGTGGGAAAGAATTCTAACACTCAACTATCCATGCACCCCTATTACAGTGACCTTTGACAATATTTACTCATTCTTTAGGTTCCTGAAGAACATTTCGCTCATCACTAAAAAATCACTAAAGACATTTTCTTTTTCTTCATCACCATCATCATCATCATCAAATGCTTTTAGGGAATTCTAGATTTGTTTGGAAATGTTACAATTAAAACACACACACAACACTGTTACTTAATATTTTTGCAAAAGTCAGCAAGGGAATACTTTAACTAGTATTATATATGAAAAAAATCATATAAGCAATCTATAGAAATTTGTCACATCAACCAAATAGTGAAATTGAGACCACCCAAATATGGCTTAAAGTATGAAATAATTTTAGTTGTGGACATGAGGTATGAAGTTAACCAGAAACTTTTTTCTCAAACTTTATGTATTCATCATCTTTCTAAACTCTAAGATAGGGATTGGCAAACTTTTTTTTCCCATAAAGAGTCATATAGTAAGTATTTTAAGCTTTTCAGGCCATATGGTTTCTGTCACAAGTACTCAACTCTGCTGTTTTACTGTATAGTATGTAAATGAAGGGGTGTGACTATAATCCAATAAAACTTTATCTTCAAAAACAAGTGGTTTCCATAGTTTGCTGATCCCTGATCTAAGCTCTTGTTTTACTTTTTTAGCATCTACCTACTTCTATCCCATGACTTTTCACAAATCTGTTACTAAATTCCTTGAACGATAAACCCACATCCTCTAGTTATTCACTATCAACTGTCTTGTTGAGTTTTAAACACCTGATAGCCCATTTCTCACCACTAAATTTCTTACCACCAAAACATTTCTTAATGATATCGTTAATTACTTCTAATATTATTTACTGGCCAAATCCAGCAACCAGTTTTGCATATTTTCTGTCTTGATAGCATAGTTATTTTCACAGGGGATATTGTTGGAGTCAGAGTTAAGATTTGGATAAGCCAGCATGTCCTGTTAAGTGGTATCTCCATCTGGAGTTCTTTAGAGGAATCTGTTTAGAGAAACCTCCAGACTGTAATAGCATATTACACAATTTTTAATCATTACAGAATGTTCACAGACACTTAAAAGGGTGCCTATCCATTTTCCATGATTTGCAGGGTCTCAGGAGCCTTATCGGATAGCAGTTTAACCCTTTCCGCCATTGAGGTAGAGGTAATGTGTGACTGTTTTAGGGACCTCCCAAAGAAACCTGAATGAGGGAGGGTCATAAACCCCTGAGAGAGAAATCCCTGAGACTGAGAAAGAAGTCTGGCTGGGTGGATGTTGGAGGAAAGTTATGGTTCAACTAAAACATGAAGTCCTACTCAACCAATCCCAGTCCCAGAAATTCTTCTCTCCCTTCCTTGTTCCCTCCTCCCAACCAGCTAATTGTCCAAGAATTGTGAAAAGAAGAGAGCTGTACAGCCCCAACAATTTTGCCAAGGGAATGATGTTTCCCCCTAGGGCTTGGAAAAATAGTCAAAATCTGATAATTTGGAGCAAATGATATGAAGGTTGTATTAGCAGAATTTGAAGATGGCTCCCAAGATATCTGTCTCATGGTGTATACCCTGTATACCCACACTTTGAGTGTGGGTAGAATCAGTGCATACAATGGGATTTCACTTATATAATTTGGGTTCTATCAGTTAACTGAGGTGATCCAAAGGCAGATCATCCTGTGTTGACCTCACCTAACCAGGTAAAGGTGAAGCATCAGAGAGAAAACAAATAGTCATGTTGTGAACTACCTATGCAGTGGGGTGGCCTCTAGGGTCGAAGACCTCAGTCCTACAACTGCAAAAGACCTGAAAGAGCTTGGAAGAGGACCCTTGGATGACATTGTAGCTCCAGTCAACATCTTGACCTTGGCCTTGTGAGACCTTGAGCAGAGAACACAGCTATGCCATGCCAGGAATTCTTGACCAATAGAAATTATGAGGAAATAATGATGTTGGTTTAGGCTGTTAAGTTCGTGGTGCTTTGTTATGCAGCATAGCAAAGAAAACTAACAGAAATATGTTGGCAGTAACCAGGCGGTAGTTTGTCAGTGGTGCAGAAGTTGGCAAGGTGCAATTGACAGTGGCTAAGTCCAGCAGATCTCCAAGGGATAATGGAACAAAGAGAGAGTGCGAGCACTAGACAAATTAAGAGGTGTATATGGGAATTACTCGACTTTACTTCTAGGGTCATCTAGAGGAAAATCGATATTACCTGGGACCCATCAGTAATGAGACTCAGGGGATATTCAGGTTACTCATACAGTGTGAAGATTCCAAGAAAATATGAGCAGGGGAATAGGACTGGCAAAGTGGAACACTCCTTAGAAGTGAGAAAGAGAAGTGAGAAGAAGTGGAATGATATAACATTCTCTTTAGAGGTAGAGAATGAGGAGATGGGAAAGGTGACAAAGTCTGGGAGTATAAGCATGTGAATATATCTCGTTCCAGTCTTCCAGTGAAATGAAACTTATTTAAATGAAGACCTTAATAAAGCATTGCCTAATTCTTCAATAAAATTTAATTACTGATTTAACATAATTTAACACATAAAATGTATTGTAGGTATGATAATTTATTGAATTATTCAAAAGATAATTAAGCTAACATTCAACACTGAATTCAATGTGATTTTTGCCAACTTCGTTTCCTTTTTTCATACATAAAATAATTCAATTTAGCATGATCTGGATAGCTTACTCCAATTTTATTTTTGGCTTACTCCAATTTTAAAGGACAATAATACATATTTTTTCTGTTTCCTCATTCCACTTGAATAGTTTCCCTGCCTTCTCCCCCCATTCTAACTATCTTTTTTTTTTTTTCTCAAGGAGAGAGAGTTTGTTAGTAAGCTTGTAGCAGGAGATCAGATAGTTTACTGGCCCAAATATCTCTCTAAACTGTAGTAATTCTGATATATTTTTAAACATATTTTATTGTGAGATAAAACATATATACAAAAAAAGCAATAAATTTTAAAGTACATTTTAACCAGTAGTTATAGAACAGATTTCAAAGTTGGTATTGTTTACAGTTCCACAATTTCAGATTTTTCCTTCTAGCTTCTCCAAGATACTGGAGACCATAAAGAAATATCAATATAATGATTCACTAACCATACTCTTTTGTTAAGTCCTAACTTTTCTGTTATAACACCTTATTCTTCTTTGATCCTTCTCCCAATCTTTAGGTATATTTGGAAAATGCCCATTCTAACTTTTTCATGTGAAAAGGGGTATGCAACTGTATGAGATAGGGGGATGGAACTGTCTATACATCATAATGTGCATAACGCATGTGTGGTAAGAGGAAACTGTCGGGAGCAATTAGATCACATTAAGAAAACTCAGAAGAAAGTATTCATCACTTGGTTTGCAAAGTTTGTGGTTTCATCTAAAGTAAGTGTAAAACTAAAGCAGAAGTCTTTGGTCTTTTACTGTTGATTCTTTACCACGACTGTACAGTTTTTTGAAGCTGGTTTGTTGATTGGTGTTCTATCTTCCTTGCATGTTGAATTAATTTTCCTGGCATTCTGCTGATTGTTCCACTGCCTTTTTATGTGAAATAGAGACTCAGAAAAATTTTACTTCTCTTCCATTTTGTAATCAATCAGCGTCTTTGCTATTTTCCATAGTCCTCTAGTCTCATGAGATTACCTTGGAGATATTTCCAGGAGGAAATCATGGTTGTGTATTTATGCATCAGAATCATAGTATATAAGAAGAGCAAAATCCTTGGCAGTTCTTTGGATATTGCGCTGTGGTGTTTAGATTGAAAAAAGAAGAAGTTTAGGATCATTTGTTTGTTTCTTCATTGACAAACATTACTGAATGCTTACTATTGGGAAGGTATTGTATTGAAATGGAGGTGGGAAAGAGATAAAAAGATACATCCTTGTCTTCTAAGAATCATAAAATTTTTTAGTTTGAGTGCATAGGCTGGATAACTTATGTCAATTTCAAAGGAAAATAGTTTTTATACATTTTTCTTTTTCCTTCTCCCACTTCAATAGTTTTCCCTAGTTTAGTGCTTAGTACATGATGTTGCAGAAGGAAACTGGTCAATTAGGAGTCTAGTTCATTAGACGTGAGGAAATCATAGATCAAAAGTTTTAAATGGCATGCTTAATGTCACATGGCTTCAACTGGCTGAAATCAGGAACTCACATTATGATAGAAGAATTTTTCAATTTCTTAACAAAACTAATGTAACTGGAATTTAAGTTTGAATAGTACATTACCTAGTAGGCTCTGAAAATTGGTTGAAGAAATACTGAACTTCATTATTTCCTTCCAACAGTTTTGGTGAGATGCATTTTTCTTTGCATAGACAGGTAAAACATATTAACTTTACATTTTATCTATTGGTAGCCTATGGATGCCAATTAAAAATTGGGAGTATTAGTGGGTACCAGCAAACTGTTTCCAAAATGCCTAAATAGAATGTTTTATTTACATATGATAAAGGTGGTCAGGCTTAGTTAATTTTATTTATTTTTCCTCGTTATATTTATCTGAAAGTGCGCTGATACAGAATGGTTTAACTGGTAATTTGGGCTAATTAGAAGCTCTAATTAAGAGTTACCATTTACTGAATGTCCACTATTTGCCAGGTACTTAATGTATATTATCTTTTAGTCATCAAAGGGGAAAACATAAAAATCCATTAAAAGAAAAAACGGACGAGAATATCGTGGCTCAGAGAAGCTAAGTAGCTGAGGAAGCTGTGTCACCCACCTAAAGTCAAAGCTGGTGTTCAATGCCAGGTGTGTCTGATTATGAAGCTTGCACATTTTCTACTATTCATCCAACCATTAACTCATTCTTTATTTTGTTTCAAAAGGAATTAGAAGCAGTTTG
Organism: Tamandua tetradactyla; assembly: GCF_023851605.1. Classification (NCBI taxonomy): domain Eukaryota; kingdom Metazoa; phylum Chordata; class Mammalia; order Pilosa; family Myrmecophagidae; genus Tamandua; species Tamandua tetradactyla. Next base: position 10,619,051 of record NC_135350.1, read on the forward strand.
CAAAACCGAATTGCACAAAACTTGGGGTTGGAGAATGAGAAAGGATTAAAGGGTCTTTGGAAATCTCAGTATCAACAGCTACAGAATATTTCAGAGGAGTCTCTACTCTCAGTACTTTCATATCAACAGATCTTGCAAACAGGGTCCATTTGATCCCAGTTCTTGCCAGGTGGGTATGAAAGAATGTTAATTTCCTTTGTTCCTCCTGGCAGTTTCTTTTGTCTCCTTGTGACATTTCGGCTGATAATCTTTATGGACTGATTTATTTTTGTATTCTTTACAGTCTTGCTCTTGAGTATACTCAAAACATGGATATAGGCAGACAGCTGAATTGAAATAGGAAGGACCAAGATAAAAAGTCAATTGAATGAAGATAGGTTTCCTTTAAAGTCAGCGACATTGTAATAAGGTTACTCACCTCCATGTCCATGTAGGAATGACAAGGTGACTCCTTGATCAAGCATAAAGCCAGGACAACTTGAAGGTTTAACCCAGCTCAGTAATTGGCTTGCCTGTTGTCTCTCTTAATTCTGTCAACAGTAGACGCTTAGCTGTAAAAGAAATAATAGATCTAATCTCTGTGTTGGTGCCTCAATTTCCTTATCTATAAATCGGATATCATAATGAGAGCGGTGTATTTCAAAAGAACGTAGTGCGATGTGCAGAAATATAAAGTTTTTAAGAAAATTAAGTATAAAATGCAGAAAGAGAAAACTTACATTACATACTCCTACATAGTCTCTTGTTCAAGCTGTTTATATTTATATATGAAAGTGAGTGGTGATTTAGCAAATAAATATCGTTCTGATATGTCCAATCAGGTGAAATTGTATCTTTTTTTTTAGCAAATTTATTTATTTATTTATTTATATTGATACAACAGCGTACAAGCACATACATTCTTAAAATACAAACATTCCATACATAGTATACAATCAATGGTTCACAATATCATCACATGGTTGTATATTCATCACTATGATCATTTTTCAGAACATTTGCATCACTCCAGAAAAAGAAATAAACAGAAAACAAACAAACCAACCATACATACCATGCCCCTTACCCCTCCCTCCTATCGACCGCTAGTATTTCCATCTATCCAATATATATATATTTTTAATTTTAACATTTGTTCCCTCTATTATTTATTTATTTTTAATCCATATGCTTTACTCATCTCTCCATACCATGAGCCAATTTATTTATTTATTTAATTTTTAAACTTTTTTAATTCATTAAAAAATTTAAAAAAATATGACAACAAAGAAACACAAACATTCTTAACATACAATCATTCCATTCTACATATGTAATCAGTAATTCACAATATCATCACATAGTTGCATATTCATCATCATGATCATTTCTTAGAATATTTGCATCCATTCAGAAAAAGAAATAAAAAGACAACAGAAAAAATTCATACATACCATACCCCTTACCCCTCCTTTTCTTTTTTAAAATTTATTTATTTATTTATGATACATAGCCGCATACAAACACAAACATTCTTAATATACAATCATTCTGTTCTACATATATAATCAGTAATTCACATCATCACATAGTTGTATATTCATCATCATGATCATTTCTTAGAACATCTGCATCAATTCAGAAAAAGCAATAAACAGAAGACAGAAAAAAATTCATACATACCATACCCCTTACCCCTCCCCTTCACTGATCACCAGCATTTCAATCTACTAAATTTATTTTAACGTTTGTTCCCCTATTATTTATTTATTTTAAATCCATATGTTTTACTTGTCCATCAATAAGGTAGACAAAAGGAGCATCAGACACAAGGCTCTCACAACCACACAGTCACACTGCGACAGCCATATCATTATGCAATTATCTTCAAGAAACATGGCCACCGGAGCACAGCTCCACATTTTCAGGCAGTTCCCTCCAGCCTCTCCATTACACCTTAACTAAAAAGGTGATATCTATTTAATGCGTAACAATAACCTCTAGGATAACCTCTCGACTCTGGAATCTCTCAGCCACTGACACTTTATTTTGTCTCATTTCATTCTTCCCCTTTTTGGTCGAAAAGATTTTCTCAATCTCTTGATGCTGAGTTCCAGGTCATTCTAAGATTTCTGTCCCACCTTTCCAGGAAGGTCCACACCCCTGGGAGTCATGTCCCATGTAGAGAAGGGGAGGGCAGTGAGCTTGCTTGCTGTGTCGGCCGAGAGAGAGAAGCCACATCTCAGCAACAGAAGAGGTTCTCTTGGGTGTGACTCTTAGGCCTAATTTTAAGTAGGCTTAGCCTATCCTTTGTGGGATTAAGTTTCGTATGAATAAACCCCAAGATTGGAGGCTCAGCCTATTGCTTTGGCTGTCCCCACTGTCTGTGCGAATATCAAGAATTCTCCACTTGGGTAAGTTGAATTTTCCATGCAGTAAGTGGAGAGAAAGAAGATTAAGATGTGACTCTGTTTACCTTATTTGTATTCCTTTCTCATCATTCCCCCTAGGGGACTCTGCAAATACTTCCCTATTCACTGTTCAAATCACTCTGGGATTTACCTGGGCATCACTCTGGACAAACCTACAAAATCTCATGCCCTATTCAGGTTCCAAGTACTATGGTGTTTGATTAAGCTGTCCACGTAAGTTATATTAGGAAATGCACTAGTCAAAATATAAGTTTTGTACCAAATAAACATTGAAACATTGAAGTTGGATCTTGATTGATATTGATCTGGTTATTCAATGATCAGTTCTCAAAAAATAAAAAGAAAGCATTCTCTGGAAAACTGGTCAGAAAAGAAAATACTGCCTATAAGACAAGGCTGTAAGACAATTAGATTGTCTGATAGCAGGTGCTACTGAGCTCCTATTCCATGTGGGCTCCATTGGGGCACCATGATCACGGGGATAAATTTGTGGGGGGTGGGGTGATTGAGAAACTTGCCAGAACAAATAGAGAAATACCTTAATCATTACCACTAGCAATTTTAATAAATTTTCTACCTTAAAAAATATGCTTGGGCGAGCCACGGTGGCTCAGTGGCAGGGTTCTTGTCTGCCATGCTGGATACCTGGGTTTGATTCCCTGTGCCTGCCCATGTGAAAACAAAAAAAATACACTTACTGGGTATTCTTTGCTTATAGTTTTTTTTTCCTGGTCAGAAAACACATTGAATGTATAAAACTCATACAGTAAGTGGAGAGAAAGAAAATTAAGATGTGACTCTGTTTACCTTATTTGTATTCCTTTCGGTGAGGAAAAAAATGGGCGTTGTGGGTAATTTCTTGCCTGCTTTAGTGATTATAGGCATTAAACTTCACTAGTTAGTCCCACTTGTTGATGTGTTTTTCTGAGTGAGTTGAATTAGCATCATAAGATTGTTATTCAATGAAGCAACAGAGCTTCAGCTGTTGGTAGAGAGCCACTGGGGTTCCTCCCTTCCTGCTTCCTTAATCTGCAAGGTTGAGTGGTAGAGAGTGACCTCACAGGGACCTCTTCCCTGATGAGCTTCTTCTTGTTGGGGTTTTAATCCTCTTTGGGTGGAGGTGGGTTCAGAGATGGTGCGACTGGAGGCATTGGAAAGATGTCAGAGGCCCAATTTGCCATAAAGATTTCTGGGCTCCTCCCTCTATAATTTTTTTTTTTTTTTTTTTTTTTTTTTAAAGGAAAGACAGAGAGAAGGAAGGAAGGATAGAAGGAAGGAAGGAAGGAAGAAAGGGAAACATTTTTAAACATTTTCTTGTTTTATTGTATTCTGTTTCTCCGTTTTTGTTACATGGGCTGGGGCCGGGAATCGAACCGAGGTCCTCCGGCATAGCAGGCAAGCACTTTGCCCGCTGAGCCACCGCGGCCCGCCCCCTCTATAATTTTTTAGTGTGCCTTCAGCTGAGTTTAAGCTTAAGTTCTTTATTCTGTCTGAATTTGTTTTCCTGGTTTTTGAAAAGGAGCTAAATAAAATCTCATACTTGCAGAACCGTTTAGATATATTGAGCAGGGGGTGTTATTGAATTACAAAGTACTAAATTCTATGTCTAAGCTTCAGATAAAATATTTTTCTTGCTCTTCCTCTCAGATTTGAGTTGGCTTAGTGCCCAGGACAAAGGCATATCTTCAGGGGAATCACAGGGTTTTAGATGGTCAAGTGGAAGAGTGTGGACAGATGGGGGCCAGTGTTTTCTTAAGGTGAGGTCTTCTGGGATGCAATGATGCTTGTCTCTAGAGTTTTTGCTCATCTTACTCTAAGACTTTCAGATTCTTGGTAGAAGTGTGTCTGTCCACTCTTCAGTCACATGGGCAGGAATCTGCTTGTGATATATACCCTCCTTGTTTCCTCTCATCCTATTTCTTTTGAGAAATGAGCTGAGGAAACAAGGTCTATTGTGCTTTTAGGGGCTGGGTTGCTTTGTCATTTCTGAATATTGTACTTATAAGAGATGATGCTAGTCTTTTTGGGTTAGTTTTTTATTGGAAGAAAAGAGCATATTTCCCCAGTTATGTAATAGTGAGAAAGATAAAGATAGAGTAGGGAGGAAGAAGAACAAATAAAAAGGGGAATAAAATGTACTAAGAGAGTAGATTGGTGATAATTCTCTATTGGATTTAAATCAGGAGGTTTCTGGTGGGGATGGGTGTATAACCAGTTACAGATCTCTTGTCACCACTGGGTACTTTGGAACTGATTGGAGTCTGTAATTAGGAAAGCAATCAAGACTCCAGGATTAGACCTTCCACTTTAGAAAAGAAGGGACCTGGTTTTATTTATCATGAGCTCAGTTTGCAGATGATCATTTTGCTGTGGTTTTTAAAGAAGACCACCTTGGGAGAAAGGCATGTAAATCACCATTTCACTGCTAGTTAAACAAATCAGTGGAAGATGCAGAGGCAAAGCTTCTCTGGAGTGAATCCCTGCAGTAATTATCAACCATCTTTGAGAGGAGATGGTGACACACACAGCGACTATGAGTCTTGACTTGCTTGTTGGACTAAAGGGATATTCATTTGAAAAACTGGTTCTCTTGTTATTATGTCAGAAAGAAGGATTTTTAACAGAGGGATTTGACAGACTAGACAAAAGGCCTGGTTAAGTAATCAAATGTTCATGCAGGTGTTCTAATTTTCCCTGCAGCACTTGTACATACCAGATGAACTATGCTTGGGGATGTACTAATGTACATTCTCCTTGGGTTAAGATTTCTGCATTTAAACATTTTTCATTGATGACATATTTTTCATAGAGAGACATTTTGCTACATAGAATAGTAATATTTTAATTCAGAGAATGAACTGTCTTTCCCATTTCAACAGACAGGCAATTAACATTCATTATGCCATATCATCCTCATTGTGGCTTAGTTGTAGGCTTGCTTAGTTTGCCTTTGGCAACTATGCTATTTGGCTTAACTGTTGGGTTGTGCAGTGAGGAATTATCCCTTTAATCTCTCCTTTTTTTTTTTTTCCTCCATCTTAGCAATATACTACCTATATCGCTACTGGGCACTATGGGTGTTGCCCTGGACCAAGAACCAGGTTTAATCAGAGTTCTTTTTGTTGCAAGGACCGGAAAACTCTTCAGACTAAGTCCAATAATAAAAAGGCTGGCTGAGAGAGTATAAGGACTTCTCTTGGAAATAAAAGGTAGAAAATATTACCTGGTTTCAAAGTAACCACAAAATTGTCATTCACTCTCGTTTCTTGTTGTTGTGAGTTTCTTGTCTCTACTCTTTCTGCACCTAGTGATTTCTCTTGCTTTTCTCAGCAGATTGTCTTTTTATGTATACTCATTAGCATGCACATGGCCACCTTGAATTCATGTCTTCTTTCAGTTTGAATATCTATTGCATATAATTATTATTTATCCTAGACCAAATAGAGGTCAAGGTAGGTAGGGAACAGACACACAGAATCTGATAGGCTCCTGATCAATGAATGAATTGTCTTCCCTTATTTATCAGTTAGGCTAGGCTAGGCTAGTAAGAAATAATCCCCAAATTCTGAGAGCAATTGTGGGTCGTTGGGGAGATACATTGTAGTCACTCAGGAACTCAGGAACATGGCTTGACAGAGCAGCCATGATTTTGAACATGCCAGGTAGAAAAAAACGAGTTTTGGATGATCTGGCTTTGTAATTAAATATCTGGCTCAGAAATGGCTTATGCCACTTACTGTTCAAACTCATTGGCCAGAATGATTCCATCCCCCACCTCGACTACATACTCAAAGGAGTGGTAAATAGCATAATCCCTGCAACACCTTAAACCAAGGGTCTCACACTTCTAAAATCACCTCTTAGCATTAATGTAGCCATAAAAATGTTTAGTACTTCTCTTTTCCACTAGTGCACTTTACCTTTTATTTTTTTCTTAATCTGTGAAAATGGGCTTGATAGAGAGGACAGTATATGCAAGGTCATGTCTGACTGCAATCTAAGCTATTTTGCATATAACAACAATAAAAACAATTATAATGTACCTACTATATGCCAGACTGTTTAATAGACTATTTCTAATTGTTACAATAATCCTCTGAGGTTGGTAATATTAGTCCCAATATGGACTAGTCTATTGCATATAGTATCGAGCTTGGTGACATTTCTCCAAATGCCATGTTCTTTGCACTACTTATATGGATACTAAAGGGTAATCTGGAGGGTAACATGACTCTGAACTTGCAACTCAAGATATTATTCTTTTGTAAATCTCCATCGGAAAATAATGGAAACAAATATCAGGTGTCAAAGAAGAATCTTAGGAAAGGTTGCTGATAATTCTAATGCCCAAGTAAATAAACATAGATCTGTTTTGTCCTGAAAGCATTTGAACAATTTTTCCTCTGTTAACCTATGGCTAACAAGGATATTTGCAACCATGAATGAAACATACACTTTTAGAATACACTTTTGGATATTTCAAGTAATTAGAGAAAGAACAGGAAGCTTTATGTTGTCTTTCCAGTTCCTAGAGTGGACATTGGAAGGCGCAACGCTGTCCCACACTTTTGCTTCCAACTAGCAGCATCTCTGCCTCTTACTCTCCTAACACTGATTATCACGAAATAGATTGTGTCTCCCCAAAAGACATGTTCAAGTCCTAACTCCAGGACCCATGAATGTGACCCTATTTGGAAATGGACTTTTTAACGATGTTATTAGATATGGTGAGACCAAATTGGATGAGGGGTGCCCTTATAAGAATAAGAAATTTGGACAGAGTCAATAGGAGAAAGAAGACAGCTATGTGATGGATGCAGAGATTGAGCTATGTCATAAGCCAAAAAATGTCAATTGCAGGCAAGCCATGGCCAGTAGCCTACAGACTTCAGAGGAAGCATGGACTTCCAAACACTTCGATTTTGGACTTCTAGCTTCCAGAGCTGGGAGACGATAAATTTCTGTTGTTCTAAACCACTCAGTCAGGGGTACTTTGTTAGGCAACCCAGCAAACTAAAGCATCGATGCTTTCTAGTTGATGTTCACCTTTGGGAGCACATTAAGAGCCCCTTACCACCAAGTTACACTTTGCAAGGGAGCTATGGAAACGTCATTGGATTTCGCATTCAGTTCTTTGTAACAAACAATAGATCCACAGGTGCCTAACTCTTTCCGTGAATATGGAAGGCACAAAAGAGTCGCATGTTATGTAAAAGCTAAATAGGCAGAAACCGTAAATATTCTAGAATATAACTGAGATGTAATTAAGCACTCCAGGTTGAGACTGAAACAACTCCTTTGGTAATACCGTACCGTGTGCTTTACATTTTTTCTGTGTAGTGACCTTTAGGGTTTTCAATTTTTTGGTCAAATGATCTCTTTTCAGCTTACATATTGGATTCTAATTGTTTTGCTCTGTTCAATTTATCTTTTTACTCTTGTGAGGTTTAGCCTTATGCTTCATTACTTTTTTAATTTAAATTTTAATCTCTATCAAAGTAATATCCTGTTTAAAAAAAAGACTTTGAAAATCACAGTATTAGTAAAAGGCAAATAAATGAAATTGATTAAAAGCTTAAAAACTTTCCTTAAGACCTTAAAATCAAGGCATTAATCCACCACTTAAGTAATCTATCTGTAACTTTAAAGTGCATACATTTTAAAGTATAATTATTATTGATAACAATATAACTAACACTTATTGAGTACTTACTTTGTGCCAAGCACTATGCTAAGCACATCATGTGTTTTTTTCTCAAGTAATTATTATGGGGAGGTGGGTGTCTCAGAGCATTCTACAGATGAGTAAAAAAGAGTGTAGGCATTTGACTAAGATTATACTAACAGTAAGCAACAGAATCAAGGTTCAAACCCCAGTCTGACTTCTGAACCTGGGCTTTTTCCTGCTGAACTTAAAAGGTAATGAATTTGTTGAATAATGTTCTTGGTTTGAACTTAGCTGTCATTCTACCTGTAGCCATGACATACACAAAAATATCATCTTTCCTAGACTTCATAACAGGTATCTTTTGCATGCTTAACTGCTTATTCTCACAATAAGTAGTAATCATTATTTACTATGGTTTAGATAAGGGAAGAAGTGTGCACATAGTAATAGTTATTCTCTTAGTTTAGATAAGGGGAGAAGTGTACACATTACTTGTTGGCACATATTAAAAACACCAACTTTGTTGAGACCAATTATCTAAAAGTAGCTCTAATGGAATGTGTCCTTGAATCTTTAATAGCTGCTCATGTGAGGGCTCTTACTCTACTTGAAAGAATTTTTAAGGCCACAGTGTAAAAACTAGTCCGTATTTTTATATGTGATATGTAAAATCAGCTGTGCTCAAGTTTTAAAGCAATATTTTAAAATTTACATATTTAAAGCAATATTTTAAAATTTACATATATATATATATAAAGTGGTAAATTTTTTTTTCAGCATTAAGAAGATACATTAGCAAAGCCTATGGCTACTACCATTTTAAAAACCACTATTTGTATTACCTGATATTACCTTGGAAAACTCATAGGCCTTTATGGATTTTTAAACCTAATAACAGAGGTTTATATGTTTTAAGCCTAAAGCCTAATGCTTTAACAGTTAAAAAGCTGAAAAAGTGATCAGATTTTGAGTAGAGCTATGAATGAAGCTGATCTGGATAGGACTAAAGTAAATCAGAATACTGGCTAAAGGATGATATGGTCCCTATTATCACACTTCAACCTTTCTGTGAGACCAAAGGGAGAGATGTTTATTGGGTGCAAAACTTATATTTTTGGGATCACATTTTCTAATTTAACTTGTATGGTCAGTTGACTTGAACAACATGATTATATGGAATCTTGAAAAGGATGTAAAATCTTGTTGGTTTGTACAGGTTAGTGTGATTCCCCATTATATCCCAGAGTAATTTGGGCAGAGAATAAAAAAGTATTTGCAAAATCCCCTTGGGGGACCGGGGAAAAAGGAAGAAATATTAAACTCCCCCATCTGGGAAATTTCTGATATTCTCACAAGAGTGGGAACAAACAAATCAATAGGCTGAGCCCTCAAATTTGGGGTTTGCTCCTATGAAGCTTATTCATGCAAAGGGGAAGCTAAGCCTACTGATAATTATGCCTAGGAATCACCCCCAGAGAACCTCTTCTGTTCCTCAGATGCGCCCTCTCTCTCTCTAAGCCAGCTTGGCAGGTGAACTCCTTGCCTTTCGCCTACCCCCCAATGTAGAACATAACTCCCAGGGGTGTAAATCTCCCTGGCAACATGGGCCCTGACTCCTGGGGAAGAGCTGGGTCCCAGCATTATGGGAATGAGAAATCCTTCTTGAACAAAAGGGGGAAGAGAGAAATGAGACAAAATAAAATCTCTGTGGGAGTGGCTGAGAGATTTCAAAAGGAGTCAAGAGGTTATCCTGGAGGTTATTCTTTAATGCATTATATAGATACCCCTTTTTAGTTTATGGTGAATTAGAGTGGCTAGGGGGAAGTACCTGAAATTTTTGAACTGTGTTTCAGTAGCCTTCAGTCTAAAAGAAGACTGTATAACTATATAGCTTTTACAATGTGACTGTGTCATTGTGAAAACCTTGTGTCTGATGCTCATTTTATCCAGGGTATGGAAAGGTGAGTAAAAAAAAAAAAAAAGGATAAAATATAAATAAATAATAGGGGTAGATAAAGGGTAAAAATTGGGTAGATTGAAATACTATGGGTCAATGAGAGAGGGGGTAAGGAGTACGGGAATGTATGTGTTCTTTTTTTTTGCATTTTATTTCTTTTTCTGGAGTGATGCAAATGTTCTAAAAATGATCATGGTGAAGCATACACAACTGTGTGATTATATTGTGAGCCATTGATTGTATAATATGGTTGGACTGTACATGTGTGTATATTTCTCTATAAAATATTTTTAAAAAACCTAACATTTTAAATTAGCATGCAGGATTATAATGTAGCTTTTAATGGAGATATATGGAAAAGTCAAGTAAAATTTGGTAAAGGATATTTCGTCAAATAAGCAAAAGTAAACTACTTCAACATATGGATAAAAATTGCTGAGAATTATGTTATTTTATATAATCAGGACTATATTGTAAACAGTTAACAAACATAAACAACCATAAGTTATCTACCTGAAATTGTCCTTTTGTCCTTACATGAATCAGTCAATTTAGCTCTCAGACAAGACAGAATAGAAATCTTTGAAGGCCCTAGAGATGTTCCCTAACTTATTTTGACAGTTTTCCCACTTGAAAGCATTTACAATACTGAGAATATGCACTGCCAGTCAGCATAAGTAAATAAAAAATAATATCAGGAATAGGTAATTGTTAATCTACACTCCATTTTTGATGAACTGAAAATTACGAACTTTAGGACATGCCTGTATATATACACACACATATATATAAAGTATATAACATATTACATATATCATCAAGCATTTAACAACAACAAATGTTTTCTATCAGTCCCTGTCCAATCCGTCCTGAATTCTCACTCTGCAAAAGCTGATGGGTCTGGTATTTACTTCTATATTTTAAAGTAACATCCTAATCCTACTTTTCTTCAATTTTAGATGATCTCTTTTTGGAAGATGTGAATTTAACTATTTTAACCTGCCAAGCTCTTCTACCCATAGTCTCCCAATGTAGTTAAATCACACTCACTGGTTAAAGCAATATTCAGTATGACAGCTAAGCAAATATTTTTCTCAGCTGATCCATGTTGTTTATTCTAATTATGTATTTATCCCTGACTCTTTCTCTCTCTCTTTTTCTGGTTTGCATTATTTTTAGGTATATTAGCTAATCGATTCTCCAAATTTCTGAGAATTATAAAATTCCTTTCAATTTGATCAAATATATCAGTTAATTAATCATAATTTTCCTCCCTTTGTTTCTCTCTTTCTTCCTCCATCCCTCCTTCCTCCCTCTGTCCCTTCTTTACTTCCTTCTTTTCTTCCTTTCTCTTTGACTATTTCCTTTAGGAAGTCTTCTGTCCTCTTGCTCCATACAAGTTAAGTATGGAATTACCACATGACTCAGCAAATATACATTTCAAAGTATATACCTCAAAGAATTGAAAAGTTAAGTATTTTAAATATATTTATATATATAAATATAATACATATAAATGTATATATTAAATATATATATATTTAACTGAAAATTAAATATGGAATTACCACATGAGTTAGCAATCCATTTCTAAGTATAATACCTCAAAGAATTGAAAGTAGGGACTTCAGATATTTTCATTTTGATGTTCATAGTGGCATTGTTCATAATTTCCAAAAAGTGGAAGCAACCCAGGTGTCCACCAACATATGAAAATGATAAACAAGTGGTGGTGTGGAATGTATTATTCAGCTGTGAGGAGAAATGAAGTCCTGGCACATGGACAAAATGGATGAACTCTGAAGGCATCATATTGAGGGCAATAAATCAGACACAAAAAGTCAAATATTGTATGACCTCCCTGATATGAAATAATTAGAATAAGCAAATTCATGGAGTCAAAAACTAGAATAGCGGGTAGCAGGGATCAGGGCGTGGAGCAGGTCGCTACACGGTGCATTATGGAAACAGCTCAGGCACAACAGTGATGGTCAGCAAATGCCTGCTTTCTTACTTGCATAGCACAAGGGGTCCAAAAGAGCAGGGAAAGAGACCCCATCATGGCCAGTGTTCTAGTTTGCTAGCTGCTGGAGTGCAACACACCAGAGACAGATTGGCTTTTAATAAAAGGGGATTTATTTTGTTAGTTCTTCAGAGGAAAGGCAGCTAACTTTCCACTGAGGTTCTTTCTCACGTGGGAAAGCACAGGATGGTCTCTGCTGGCCTTCTCTCCAGGCCCCTGGGTTCCAACAACTTTCCCTGGGGTGACTTTCTGCATCTCCAAAGGCCTGGGCTGAGCTGCGAGTGCTGAGATGAGGAATGCCAAGCTGCTTGGCTGTGCTACCTTGTGCTCTCTCATTTAAGCACCAGCCAATTAAGTCAAATGTCCTTCATTGCAGCAGGCACACCTTCTAGCCGACTGCAGATGTAAATCAGCAACAGATGAGGTTCACGTACCATTGGCTTATGTCCACAGCAACTGAACTAGGTGCCTTCACCTGGCCAAATTGACAACTGAATCTAAATACCACAGCCCACTTCCTGGGAAGGCCAAACTGCTTGGGCCAATGTTGGTGGATGACAGCTCTGCATACCCGACTTTGTGTTGGAGATGAGAGTTAAGTTTGTGCTGCCTGAGGAGCATATTTATCTACCCTAAGGGGTAGGGTCCTGCCACTGAGAATTTCCTGCCCTGAGAAGCATCTGGGACTGCTTGTTCCTGGTTTCTGGATTTAAAGTTTGGTAAAATCTCTTCATTAGATTTAACATCTCGCCTGGGTTGTGCAATGGAAACAGACTGAATTATTATCACACAATAGAAGAGGAAACAGGGAGTAGGTGAGGGCTGGGAGATGGCCATGAGTGTATTGGTGACGTCTCCTACAAGTCTACCCCTTGGGCTCTTGACTAGGCCTAGTCTACTCTTTCATGTTACCTTCCATTTCATAATCCCACCTCTCACCTCAGACATGAAGGAGGGGACATGTCAGTCTAGTGGCCTGTGGCTCTTAACAATGTTGACAGTAAAGATTTAAAAACATCAGTGGCTGCAACTCATTAGAAGAGCTTTACCTATGCATACCATTACTCCAAGCCTGGTGATCAGGCTTATCTGAAGCAATGGTTGCATCCATACTCCCCTAGCCCCTCAGAGAGAGCTGACGAGGTTCGATAAAGAATCTGTTTTTTCACTCTGAGTCAGTGGGCTTGCCATTGGATTTTAGTCACCTCCTGTTCCACCTTCTCTGAGGTTTAAACCCATGTTAGCACTTGTACATACACTTTCTTGTTGTGCTAGGAAGAAGTCTAAGGCAATGCAATTATCAGACACTATTTTGGATAAAGAGTCTAATGATTTTTGCTGAGCCTGAGGGGCTCATCCTGTAAACTCAGCAATGTCAGTCAAGGTGGCTGACAGAATGCATCTTGTGTGTTCATTCCCACTTACTCCCAGCCAGGGCAATAATGATCTGCTGAAAGAGGTGAATCCAGGATCATGGACCTGCCCCCCCTCCCCAGGCAAATCATGCTTTGCCTGAGATAGTGAATTGGAAAGATGTCTGAGCTATTTGCCAGTTCTTTATTTCGGGAATTGTTGCATCCTGAATTTGTCCAAGGGTGTAGAGAAGAAATGTGCCTTTGTCACAGGGTGTAAATGAAGGACTTCGTGGCATTAATTCAAATGTGAGGCAGGGAAAATCAGCTCCTGAGTGTCAGCCTGGACTTGGCAAAGAGGAGAGAGAGGGACCGAGGGATTAGATGGCAGATCCAGCTGTTGGTTAGGTTCCCTGCTGCCATGATAGCCTTGGTCTGTTCAACAAAGGTGTTTTCCTTCCAGGATGATGCTAGATCAAATCTGTAAATAGAAGACAATAGAAGGGAGCAGTAATTACTCCTGATGGGGTAGTCTTGCAACCACTCCTATTGGAGACATTTCTCTTGGTCTATTTACAGTAACATTTTTTCCTTCTAAGGCCACCTGTCTATCTGCCCCTGTCCTTGAGCTATAACCACACCCTTTTCTCATTGATGCGAGTGTCTTACCCATATCTTCTGGCCAACTTCAACCCCTTCCTGATGGATGGGAATTGTCAGATTCCTTGAAGGTGTTCCATGACCCTTCCCAAAGGAACTGGTGGCCTAACCATGGGTAGATGTCACCCACTAACCGCTAGTATGTATGTGACAGACCCTGCAGGTCCCATGTGCGTTAAGTTCTTCTTGGTCTGCTTCCATCATCCCACCTTTTCACCTGGCTGCCCTAACCTCCCCCCACCCTGGGAATTGTGTGTGTGTGGGATAATGAGTTAAAAAGCAGAATGTTCCCTGAGAAAAGGAGAGCCCCCGAGTAGTAAGTCCTTGGTCCGTATTTCAGAGTCAGTCCACTTCTTGATAGGTGTAAGGGTAAAAGCATGGCAAAATCTGGGTTCCCCTGCCCCAGTTCCAATCTCCACCCTGTGCTAGAAAGAGGAATAAGGCTGCATTTCCTTTGTGGGGAATTGCTGATTTCAGATTCCAGAAGGCCCAAGTGAGGTGCTTGGTCTATCCAATAAGAGGTGTCAGGGAGTAGATATCAAAGCTCTTTTTTCAGGTAGCCGTTAAAGTTCTCTACAATGTTGGCTACCTGTAGCTGGTGGATCATGTGAAAGGTCCATCTAATTTAGTGAGTCTGGGCCCGTCTTTGAGTGGATTGTGCAGTGAAGTGGGGGCCCTTGGTCAGAGGAAACATCATTTGGATATCCAAAGGATTGGCAAACCTACTTTTCCAAATTATTCCCTGTATACACTGCTTCTGCCTGATGAACTGGAGAGGCAAGGCCATAGCCTGTATAGGCATCTACTGCAATCAAGGCACAGGGCATATATTAGGATGGCGGTAGAGGACTGCTATCATCCACCTGCCATGAACAGCTTGGGTGTGGCCCCTCTGGGCATAGCTCCTAAATGCTCTTTTCAGGCTCTGGCTTGTAATTGACATCTCTCAGATCAGTAAGATGATATCACTTTTTTTTGGTGGCGGGGAGCAGGCACCAGGAATTGAACCTGGATCTCCAGCATGGCAGGTAAGAACTCTGCCTGCTGAGCCATCGTGGCCCGCCCAAGATGACATCACATTTTAATGAGAGATACCCCATGTTCTTGGTCCCATAATTTCATAGTATAAGAATTTCCATGCCCAATTTGATGATGACTCCATCCAGTGGTGGAAGCATCCACAGGAAATTCAGTTATTTCATGAATATCATCGAGGGTAAGTTCAATGTCCTCACGTGAGGCTTGGCTTCGGCTTGGCTGATCCATCAGTGAACCAATGTTGAGCATCTGATGGGGCATCCTTAAGTCTGGGCCCCCAAGATGCCAATGCATGGAGGAAAGAACCCTCATTCAGTGTTGTAAGAGGATCATTGTTGAGACAGACTGCCCATGCAAGTGTGTTACTCCCTGGAGGCTTGGGTGAGCACAATCCTGAATGTACCACTTCCATTTGATGATGCGCTGCTCTTTAGCACTGCCTAGGCAAGTGTTTCAATTACCTAAGACCCAGGACATGATGAGGATCTTGGCCTCAATAGGACCTGGAAGCTCTTGATGATCCTTTTGATTTTCATGTAGGTCCAGTAGCACACCAGAATTACCTTTCAAAGATGGGGCTATTCTGGGTTGTGTCTGATAATTTCTTGATCCAGAAGCCAAGGGATCTATGAACTCTATTGTTCCCTCCTGCCAAAGAGACCAGTTTGCATGGATCTGGCAGCAGAAACCTTTAGCTCAAATAGAGATCCAGGCTCTAAAGTTTCTAGAAACAGGGCAGCTGAAATAGCCACTTTTACCTCTTGCATCCCTGTTCTTCCTCCATTCCTGCTTTCTATGCCACTCAGTATAAAGGGGGTGCCAAGAGGATACTGGGATGAGGAATATGCTGGTGCTAATATCAAACTAGTACAATGTCTGGGACCATAGGCGCCAAGGGGGGCACATCTGCATTCTGCATGGGGGTGCATGACTTTTTACCTGCCCGACTGTGATGGCCATCTTTGCTGTTGCTGCTGGGAGATGCAGCAGTGCAGAACATCAACTCTAACAATGCATTCCCAGGCCAGAAACATGGCAATAGAGGTAACCAAAAAGCCATGGGGACTGAGCCACAAAGTAGGGGCAACCTCTTGTTCCCATACCATAACCTCCCAATGCTATTCATTGCCCCTTCCCATCTGCATCTCCTGGAATAATAGTGACCTTGGAACTTGTATCCCAAAATGTCATAAATCTTTGTTCACTGCCCCCAGATGGTATATGCACTGGGGCATATGGTCTTTGGTATGGGGGGGTGAGGGTGGGAGGTGGGTTGGGCCCTTGGCCCCACTTTAAGCCATTTTTAATATAGTTAAGTCTTTGTAAAGAGGTCCTTCTTGGGGTCCCGATTCTTCAGTTGGACGTGGAAGGGAGAGGTAGGACATTTGCAAGTTCTTCCTTTTCTACTACTTGTATCTGGAGATTGTGGGAAGGGGTTAAGCAGGGGCAGATTGGCCCCGTGCAATCCATAGCCCTCCTTCTAGTTTATATTTTTCCTCATGTTTTCCACTGAAGGTCCATCTATGGTGTTCTTAGGGAACCCTTGCTCTAGTAGCCACAAGAACATAGCTTGGCAAATGAAGTCATGAGAGGAATGGGCAGCTGTTGACCAGACCCATAGGCTTTGGGACCCTCCTGAATAAGATGTGTCCCTCCACAACCTGCTGGGCAGACTCCCCTGCCAGGCACCACTGCAGCTACTCTCCTAGCACAGGAGCCCCCACCCCAAGCAGGGAGTGTATAATGAACTGCTCAATCACATCTCCCAGGGGAAATCATGGGACAAGGATCAAAATCAATTTGTCATCCGACTCAGTAGGGTACCTTCTAATAAAATCAATGCTCTGCTGTAAAATAGGAATCTGGTGGGTTGCTAAGTCCCTTGGGTGGGGATGGAATGTCCATGTGCCAACATCCAGTTGTTGTAGCATCACTATAGCTTCTTCCTTGACTTAGTTGGAATTCAGGGGCGATCACCCAGAGTGGGATATACTCATATAACCCCCTTTAGAGCCCAGCCAAACAAAGCTTGTGGCTGTGCCGCTCCTGCCCTGCCATCCCCACCATAACTGCCCTTCCTCCTGTTTTAATTACAATTGACTGAGAGTCTGTTGGAGGACAGGGTTAGATGGCAGGTGGCCAAAACTTTTCCACTCAGCTTGGCTGACCAGGCTGGTCATTGTACTCTTGTCAGAAGTTGGCACAGCTTCAAGAGGAGATCCTCTCTTGGCTTCTGTCCACATCTATCTTTCATATCCTTTATCTACTTCACTGTGAAAGCTCATACTTTTGTTTTCAGCTTCCACTCCTATCTTCAGTTCTAATAGTCTCCTGAATAATAACTGGCCTCACAGTAATCTCAAGATCAGCCTGTGTGGCCTGAGTGAGGGTATGCCTAGTTCCAGAATGAGAGCAGATATAAGAAGCCATGAGCCAGGAGAGTGTACGCCAGGTGGTGGACCCCCAATCTCATTGATCTCAGCATGGAACCAGCTAGCCAATTCTATGGCATTCGTCGGGCAATTTTTGAAGTCTCACTTATTTCATCTCTCCTCCAAAGAATGGAAATAGCATGCTGCAAGTCCCCCATTGGTAGGTCAATATTCTACTCAGGCTGGTAGGGTGGGGCCCTTCAGTTTAGCAGATGAAGCCATGAGACCCGTGTTGCCTAAAGATATTCAGCACAAAAAGAATGCAATAATTATGAAAAGAACGGTAAAAATAAATCAACCCACTCCATACTTTCCTGTGCATCCTGCTCACAGCACCCAAATCTGTGGAGTGAGTTGCTGCATGATGTATTGTGGGAACACAGGCTTGAGTACAACAGAAACTTTCAACAAATGACTGCTTTATTTCTTACACAGCACAAAGAGTTCAAAAAAAGAGCAGGGGAAGAGATCTCATCATGGCTGGTCTTCCAGGAGGCCAAACTGCTCAGGTCAGTATTATTGAATGGCGGCTCCACGTGCCTCACTTCATGTCAGAGATAAGAGATAAGTTTGTGTTGCTAGAAGAGGGTATTTACCCACCCAGGGGGAAGGAGTTCTGCCACTGAGCATTTCTTGCCCTGAGAAGCATCTGGTGCTCCTTGTTCCCTGGTTTAAGGTCTGTTCAGACCTTTTCATATCACCTAACATTTCCCTGAGGCTGTAGAAGGAAAACAGACTGAAACATTGTCTAGGAGATGGCCACTAGGTATATCTGTGACTTCCCCAGTACAGGGTAGGGGTAATGCTTAATAGGCACAAAGTTTCTGCTTGGGGTGATGGCAAAGTTTTGGTAATGTATGGTAATGGTAGTGAAGGTAGTACAACATTGGGAATGTAATTAACACAACTGAAAGATCTATCTGAATGTAGTAAAAGGGGAAATTTTAGGTTGTATATATGTTACTAAAATAAAAATTAAAAAATAAACAAACAGAACATGTGGGGTGCAAGGGTAATTCAGTGGTAGAATTCTCGCCTACCATGCGGGAGACCTGGGTTCGATTCCTAAACCATGCACTTCCCAAACAAACAAACAAGCAATCAAACAAACAAAAAAAAACCCAATCAAACAAAAATTCAAGAAATGGTGCTGTAATAACTGGGTGCTCACATGGAAAAAGAATGAAATGTGACCCCCACCATACAGTATACAAAAAAATAAGCCATAGGATTGTACAACATAAACAGTGACCCCTAATATAAACTATGGATTATAGTTAATAGTGTAATTCATCAATCATAACAAAGACACTACACTAATGCAAAATATAAATAATAGGAACAACTGCCTGTGTGGAAGGGGATATACGGAACTCTGTATTTTCTGCATGATTTTTCTATAAACCTGAAACTTCTCAAATAAAAAATAGGTTATTCGATGGAAAGTGAGCCTTCCTCCCTCTTTGACATCTGCTGCTCAATTTCCTTCCTCCAAGGCCTTTTCTTTTAAGCCAGTGCGTATCTCCTGCAAGAACCCTAGTCTCCTGCTGAGATGTGTATAAGCCTGGCTGCCTGTTTTTGGTATCCATGCAGGGAGAGGGGCTAAGGGTTCCCAGTGTTAGGTGTGTGTTTAGTTTTCCTGATGGCCAAAGCAAATACCATGCAATGGGTTGGCTTAAACAATGGGAATTTATTAGCTCATGACTTCAAGGCAGGGAAAATTCCAAATCAAGGCGTCATTGAAGTGATGATTTCTTCCCCAAGACTGGCATTCTGGAGCTGTCTGCTGGTTATCGTTGATCCTAGACTCCCCTGCCACATGGCAATGCACATGGTGGACTCTCCCTTCTCTTCTGGGTTCTGTTGACCTTCAGCTTCTTCCTTCTCATGGCTTTTTTCTCTGTCCGAATTTCATTCTGTATAAAAGACTACAGGAATAGGATTAAGACCCATTCAGATTGGGTTGGGCCACATCTTAACTGAAGTAACCACACCAAAAGGTTCTATTTACAATGGGTTCACACCCACCGGAATGGATTAAGATTAAGAACATGTTTTTTTCCTGCGGTACGTAGCTCCAAACCACCACAGTGTGTCAATTACCATGGTGCTTTATTTTTATTTATTTTTTTTATAGTGCTTCACTTAGCTTCCATTCTTACCTGTGTTATGGTAAAAACCTGGCTGGTTCAGCTGCTCAAGGGAGAGCTATTACTCCAGCTTGTGGGATTGGGGGTGAGGATGGGTGGGTGGGCAGGGCAGTCACTGACTGTGACAGGAGGTGTGAAGGAAATCTCTAACTTCTTCTTTTAAAGACTTTCAATACATCTACCTGTTTCCAGCCTTACCCTTCACCTCAGACTTCCGAGGGACCGGGTTCCTCCCACGTCTGAGTTTTGCTGAAGTTATGTAGCATTGTGCATGGTCAATTCCAGGTATTTCTTCTGAGACTTACTCTTATGTATTGAAAGGTAGAGTACAATTCAAAGAAAAACTTCTTTCAATCTTTCATTCAAATCAAAACTTCCCCCCTTGACCTGTTCAGTGACTCAGTGGCCAGCAGTGGGGACGGGGGATCCAGTGAACTGTTGACCTATTCTCCTTGCTCCTGCCTCTCCTCTTCCTGCTTCAGGTTCCTTCAAGATGAAACAAGGCAGGGGGTGGAGGGGGGGAAGGGGAGGGAAGGAGCTCTTGACTTTTAAATATCCTATGTCATGGCCTAAGTCCAAGTGCTCACTCTGTCTTGTGGGCCAACTTTTGGGTGTTTGGAAGCTCCTCCTGCTGGGACTCAGTTCTGTGTCTGTCTTCCCCAACCCCAACCCTGCGATATGCCCACAGGGCTTCTTTCTCCTGGTATTTCAAGGCTCTGGGAAGTAGCCATCTCGGGCAAGGAGCTTTTACTTTCTTGATGCCCATCTATCCTAACTAATCCACAGGAGCTTGGCCTGGTCCCATCAACTTACTCTCTTTCACCCAATCATGGGTATTCTAGCCAGCATCTTGTCTTTATCCAAATAATGTCAGCTATCTGGATCTAGGCCTCAGAACTCCTGAGGGCAAAAGCTAAGAACCTTCACTTATTTTATGCCAGTAGTAGAACAGGGTTGCCCTGTGAGCTTCTGTCACTTAGCAAGACTACTGCCAGTGAGCCTGCCCTTCTGGAAAGCATCTTTTCGGTCTAAGTAGCTCTCTTAAGACTGTTATTTGGCTTGAGTAGAAGAGGAGAGGGTAAATGAGGCAGTGCTACTTACATCTACAAATGCCTTACAAAATCTTCACCTGGAATGCTCTATGTGTACTTTTATTTAGGCCACTGAGGATAAATGATGTTGGATCAGTTTGGCTACCACCTCATGAATCCTGTTTTGATGTGTCCACACCCTTTTGAATTTTTTATTTCAACCCAAGATTTATTCTTTGCCCTTCCTACCCTGCTTACCCTTTGAAATGTTGACCCACTCTCCTTGCTTCCACCAACCCAGGAGGCTGATCCCTATAGATTTTGCCACCTGAATTCCCTAACAGCTGATTTCCAGCCTTCCAATAAGAGACCCACAGGAGGATAGGGGAGAGAGAGGCCAGTGTATTTATTTCCTGTTCCTCCTTTTTGCTCCCTTGTGGCTGCAACTCCTGCCAAGTGGTCTTTCCTTCACAGTATCAGGTGTCACTGAACCCCTGAAACATTGTTTTCTCTTCTTCCTTGGAGTAATAATGATTTTCCACTATTGGTATATTTGGGTGCCTCACCATCCTTTGTTTGTTCCTTTAACCTTGCCCAAAATTTGTGTAATTTCTTGTTTCACATGAGTCTCTTCAATTTGAGTGATTTGGAATGAGTTTCTTTCCTTCTGGGATCCTGAATGATGCAATAGAACATCTTCGTATCATGGAAAATAGAACCACAATCTCAGAATTTGAAATAAGATTTTATCACTAATTGAGACCTGCATGGCAGGAAGAAAGGATGGGAATACTCACCATCCAGTGGCTGGAAACCACTATGCTCCAGTTCCTAAATGCATTAGAACAAAAGCTTTCTTTTATATACATATAGCAGCCTAGGACCTATTCTCAGCATTTCTTGGTGAGGGAAAGGCAGACTTGGTAATCACAAGTAAAGACTTCTTAACTTTCAAAGGGAAATGATCAGTGTTTGTGTAATAAACTATTACGGATCTATCATTTTGTTGGAACTAATTTACTTTCTCTGTTGATCTGGTTCATTATAGAAAGGCTGATATCTTCATAATTCTTACACATCTTCTTCAGTTTTAAAGAACAGGAAAAGTTCCATTTACCTCTTGTTTCACAAGCAAAGTTCTTGTTCTATGCAGGCTCATGGAATTACTCTTCTGGGTTAACATCTGTCTGCTCCTGAGAATATTCCCAGTACTTTGGAAGTTTGTAGAAGGGAAAAGAAAAGAAAACAAAAGGAAATCTATTACATCATTCTTGGGGTGGGAAAGGAGAAGAGAAGCAGGAATAGCCACCTGTTAAATGGCTCAGGTTGTGCAGCAGTGAATCTACTAGGTTTTGATAGTTCCTGGTGTATCTTGAGAAAAATGCAGTGGGTGAGAGAGCTGATATATTCTATTGTCCCCAAAGGACAGAACAGTAATGGCTTCAACAGGTGTTGAGAAACTCTTGCCAAAGGAAAAATAATTAGATGCTGTGCGTAAATTTTTAGAAGTTATATACAAATCATCTTGTCTATTTGATGAATGTTTTGAACATGTGCTATAGGAGAAATTGGTTTATTTTCAAAAGACTGAATTCATCATACATTTGTGTGCAGCCTGGCATGTTTTATCTCAAATACCCCAGCTCATATCAGTTGCAAAAGAAATATATGTACCTGCATTCATTTTATAATGGCATTCTTCCAAGGAAAAATTAAGAAAATAAAAGAAAACTACAAGCAAATGTCCTTTATTAATGAATTTGATGGGGGGAGGTAGGTAGATGTAAAATTCCCTTTTCCCGACACATCACTTAGACTATTAACCTATCAAAGGCAAAGGCTGTGTTTCATTTTTCTTTGATCTGCCTGTATACCTAACACGTAGGAGAGGCTCACAATGTTTATTAATTGAATTTTCTATGCACTTCTGATAGTTTGCGTCACTCTCTCCCATAAGAGTGACTTCTATTCAAGGAGACATTAAAATAACTGGACTTAGGAAAGTAGGACTAACTTTTATAAAAACTTGCTGGAGTGCATGTAATTTAAATTGCTTTCTTCAGCTGACTACCTCAGTCTGGCCTATTCCTATGCATTGTTTTTCTAATCTATATAACCATGTCAAGTTATTTTATGTAGGAAACACTTGGCAAGTGTCGGCAAATTTAATAGGTCTGTTATTGGACTCTTCTGATTGGTAGGTATTTTATGATACAATATTGGACACAAGACTTCCAAAACTTTTCCACATTTGTCTTCAGTGTGTTATTTATTCCAAAAGTGCACCTATTAAGAACTTAATATATGCCGGGCACACACCGACTGCGTGGTTGGGCTAGAAATGAAGGCTGAGAAGGTAGATTTAGGTGTTCAGAGAGCTTAAAATTATGCGTTAGTGTCTCTCTGTGTGTAACCTGAGGGAATACAGATCAGTAAAATAAACATGAAATTACCGTGTATTGTGATGAGGGGAGCATAGGGGAAGAGTAGACCAGTTGGTACCAACCCCAGCCTTCAGAGTGAGGGAAGGCTGACCTACAGGGGCAAACCAGGTCTTAGCTGAGTGTGGGGGATGGATGAGCAGGAGTCACCCAGGGAAAGCGGGCCTGGAGATGGTAGGGGCTGTGCTCCAGGCACAGGAGCTAAGACACTCCAGATCAAGGACCTCATGTGCCCGAAACACTGTGAGCAGCTAAGTAAGTAAGAAATGATGCTTTCTATTTAGTAAAATTCTCACTCTCAGCCCATCAGTTTTCAGGACTGCCTGACTGGAATACTGACAAAAATAATGGTGTCTTTAAGAAGTAGCAGCATTTATTGAATACTTATTACGTGCCAGGTACTGTGCTAAGTACTTCATATGTATTACTTTATATAATCCGCTCAACAGCCATGTGAGGCAGGTACTCCTATTTTCATCTCATTGATTGAGAGATTCAAGGTGAGAGAGGTTAGCCAACATGCCAACACTTAGATAAATTATGGATCCTGGACCTATACAGGTCTTTCTCACTCGCAAATCCATTCTCTTAATCACTGTGCTTAGGGTATGACTGGACCTGAGAATTAATAAAGCAACTTAAAGCACATAGTTTGCATCCAAGTAACAGTTTGTGCTTGAAGAATCTTAATTTTTTTTTTTAAGAATCTTAATTTTAAAAGTCAGAAAATATAAATTATTTCCATACTTGCTTCTCTTTCAGTTTGACAGTTTTATCATATGTATATATATATTATTTTTATTTATTTACTTTTTGTATCCTGTATGGTGGGGTCACATTTCATTATTTTTCCATGTGAATATCCTGTTCTTTGAGCACCATTTTGTTGAATTTTATTTGTTTGTTTGTTTTTCTGGAGGAGCAGTGCACGGGCTGGGAATGGAACCCAGGTCTCCCGCATGGCAGGTGAGAATTCTACCACTGAAATACCCTTGCACCCCCAGCTTTATCATATTTTATTAAAGAAATATTGAGATGATTTCATATACTA
This sequence comes from Tamandua tetradactyla, assembly GCF_023851605.1. Taxonomy (NCBI): domain Eukaryota; kingdom Metazoa; phylum Chordata; class Mammalia; order Pilosa; family Myrmecophagidae; genus Tamandua; species Tamandua tetradactyla. Next base: position 10,643,265 of record NC_135350.1, read on the forward strand.
AGTGTAAACATGTTAACTAATAATACGAAATATGCACGATCATAGTACATAGTTTTGAGGTCTCAGGAAAAATTAACAAGGCTCCAAAAGTTTTAGTAGAATTATTATTGCTATAATTTACATTGTCTTAGTTTTTTTTTTTTTTTTTAGAGGAGCCTCTATGAACTGCAGTTATTTTGAAATGAGCCATGGGTGGTGTTATTTTCAACATTAGAGGCAAACCTTGGCTTCCATGTGTTTGACATCTCAAATCCCCTATAAGTTCCTCACTGTGATCCAGCTTGGTCTGTTTACCAAATCTAAATCTCTGGAAAATTTGTTCCTGCAGAAGATCTAGAAAAGATGATTTATTATTACATTGCACGTTTGTCATTCACCTCCACCTTTCCTTCCCAAGGTCTCGCCAAGGTTTCCATCACCACATCTGACACCACCGGGAATATTTTTTCTTGTTTTGTTCCCTGTTCGCTTTATTTCTGTCCTTTCTATTAACTGTTTTATCTCTATCCATAATTCTGGTGTCTCGTTTGTCCTTTTGTGTACTTATCTCTGGCATCTATCTTTGCAATTCCATCACCTTCCACCTCATTTTCCCCTTGTCCTCCCTCATTTCAACCTTTCACTTTGTGCTTTTACCTTTGGAAAGTAATGATACACACAGATTTGCAACCTGACGTTATCCAATACCTTGACGCCTTTCCTTTTGCTGCTTGCACAGTCTGGCTAAATCAGACTGATTCACAACTTTACCCTTCCCTCCTCTCCCCTCTCCCCAGCAATATTATTTCCTGCATGGTTTTACTGCTTTGGAAAACAGTGGAAAAAAGTCAAATGACCCAGAAGATCTGGACGATGGTCTTTTGTTTTTTAACACCCAAGGGACAGCATTTAAATTTTATGAGGTGTGATGTGTTATTTTCAGCTGGATGCTGGATATGTCCTTTGACCTAGAAACTCTTCTTTGGAGGAGTGTATGCTGAGATCCTTAAACTACGCAATGCTAAGTGTTTCTTCCTTAACCTTCTTATCTTCTTTGTGCATCTCAAATAAATGTGTCAACATTTATGTGATTAGTAAAAACAAAATACAGCATCCATATGTTAAAACATTAATTTCATAAATAATATGTGTTCCTTAACAATGGTGAAAGAGAACAAAATAAGAAAAAGTCACTAGAGCTCCCATTGTAAATGTATTTTTGGTGCTTTGTCTCTTGAGTTTTGTTTTGCTTCAGATTTTAAAATATTCTGACTTTGGTTGTGACTATTACATTATTATAAATATTGTGTATATAGTTTTGTATTTTTTTCCCCACTTAGTATAATGGCTTAAGAGATTTCTTCATGTTTGACCGTAGTGTCTACAATCTTAATTAAAAAAAAATTGCATACTATTTCTTAGAGCCCCTACAGCATGATTTATTAAATTATTTACCAATTGTTGGATGCCCCCTAATTTTTACTGTTTGAAATTTCACTGCTCTAAGCGCTTAACTTGATCAACTTTATTTAAGCTTTCAGTGACTTCCCCCGTGCTCCCCTCAGTCATTTCCTCAGGGCCCTATGGGGGTGGTACTCAGTGGGTGGAGGGAACAAGACACTAAAAACAGTCTCCATGCTGCTCTGAGCTTCCCTCTACCGATCCCTGTTATAACATGATGCTTAGGCACAAGCTGTGAGAAAGCCTGAGACCAGCTGTGATGAAGAAATAGCGGAGTAAGGAAGTTAAAGATATTTCCAGAAACAAAACATATAAACTGACAGGCACAAATTTCAGAGAAAAGTTATGGACCTCCCTTTCAACATGAATAAGAAAAGTTGCGTTGGTACCAAGAGGGTGAGTATTTTGTACAGAAGTTTGTTGAGAGAGTAGGACAGAGTAAAATCGCTAGAGGGAGTCTTTTTTAGGCACGTTTGAATTAGGACTGCAAGTAACAGAAAACAAAATTAAACCAGCTTAAACGAGCAATTGAATGTTATTAGCTCCCGTGATGGAAAATACAGAGAGGACGAGCTGCAGGCTGGCTTAACCCAGTGACTCTGGCTGGTTCTCTGCAGTTTGCTCAGCTGTGCTTTCCTCTGTGTTGGCTTCATCCTCAGTCTGGCTTCCTTCATGGAAGCCTTCATGACTGTAGGTATTTTGAACTCTATAGTTCCTTTTAGAGGAAATGAAAACTATGTCTGGTAGTTTTTTTATTGAGTAAGAAGAATTATTTCCCAGGAGTTCTAGGAAAAACTTTTTTTTGCATCTCATTCATTTAAATTAGATCATCTGTCCAGTCCCGAACTAATCCTTGTGGCCAGGGCAATGCCGTGTGCTGATTGCCTTTTGTCTGTGCTCCTGACCCAATCACTGTGGTAGATATGTTGGGCTGATCTTTAAACCCAGGGTGTCCACTCCTAGAGCTGGGGATGAGGGTAGTGTTTCTTGAAACATATGAGCTACATGGGAGAAGAGATGGAAGGGTGAAGAAAAATCAGACCATTATTAGGACAAGGAAAGATGGGGATGGCTGTTTCACAAATTTAATCAATAATGCTGGCCAGCCTGGAGCTTGCATCTAGTTTAGAGCTTGGTCATTTGAAGATGTTACACACTTAGAAAATGTTCACATAAAAGGAGTAGCTAATAAGTCTAATACAAAACATGATTATGAAAAAGAAGTGATGTTCTTTAATTTTAGAGAAGAGGTGGTTAAGGGGCCAGTTTTATGGTAGATAGTTCTGGAATCAAACTTCCGGGGTTCACATCACTACTAGCTTTACTAGCTTTGTGATCTGATCTTCAGCAAGTCCATGTCTCCTATGATCTTACGTGAAATTATTCTTTGAAATATCCAGGAAATATACATCGAAAAGTGACATTTATTTTACTTTGCTATGTGCGTATGTGTATGTGTAACAGAGAGGTGAGACATGCTGATAAGGTACATCAACTCCTTTGTTCATTTTATGCTTGTTGTGTTGTTTTAGTTCTAAAGACAAATTATATTGCCTGTTGAGATCAACTTGTAGAGATGAGATGAGCTCCCAACACAAAATTTGGTCCTGATGTTGAGACGGATGAAGCCACACACACCATGAGAAGGTATAAAAAGATTTGTTATTTGCATAATGAAGCTTTTGGGTATTGCAGGGCAGTTTCCCAAGCAGGTCCAAAAATAGTTTGAGAGAGTAGAGAAAGGAAATTGGCTTGGCTTTTATTAGTAGTCAGTGGATGGGGCTGGTGAGGGTGTCTGCATGAGGGGCCAGGGTTTGCCTGGTTTGAACTTCCCACCAGCATCAAAGGAGGGAACACCCAGGCTTGCTTATCATCTTGCCCAGATGCAGGCAGAAGGGTAAGGAGGGGTGTTGGGTCTGAAAGCTGTCAGCAGTCAAACATTATAAATGGGGTCAGACTCTTTATTACGACTGTAGAAAGCATGGAAGGTATAGACATCATAATGCAGAAAGTTAAATTCCAGCCTGGATAAATTTATATGTATATTTTATATTCATATGTATTCTTATATAGGTATATTTTCTGTTTGTATTATCCTCCTTTTGGATTATTACTGGTAATTTTTAAACCCTAAACTTGATTCTTTCAACTCTTTGCGATTATGAACCACCTTAAGCCTCATGTTGTGTATACTGAGCCAAAGAAAAAGGCTATTTGGGTTGTAAATCTGGAAAAATTCAAATTGTCTTATAGGCTTTCCACTTTTAAACTGAAAGCCATTTAAGATTATCTGTAGTACTGTTTATCAGATAATATCAGTTTTAATATATCAACTAAATGACAATGTAACTTCTGTTTCTGTCAGGTTGGTCTGGAGCCAGAGAATCAACATCGATCAGCATGACCATACTTGCATTCTTTGTAGTCTTAGTGATTGCCCATTTTAATTCAGTTATTAATTGTGTTTCACTTTTCTACCTTTGTTTTGTATGCAGAAAGATTTTATAAATTTTTTTAAATGACTTTTTTCCAAATAGAAATGTGAAGATTCCTTTGTCTAGAAGATGTCAATTACTTTTTAAAAAGCATAGTTTTCTTGATAGCACAAATACAAGTATTCAGATTTAAATATTCTGAAAGTCTTGTATTTATCTGCTTCTTAAGCTTGTTATACATAAAAGTTCTTGAATTTATTCTAATTGTATTATGGTATTTTAGAAAGTGAAAATATAAACTCTATGCACAAATATTCTATTATGTATTCTAATAGGGAGGCAGTGAGTCAGATGAGCCTTATAAATATGCCATCCCATGAAAATGCCACCACAAAATTGCATTCATTCATTTATTCACCATATGATTACCGAGTGCCTAGAATACAATGATGTCACATGTGTAGTGCCTGATTCAATAGGACTTTCACCTAGTTGAAGGCAACAGACAATTAAGCAAGTCAAATGCACTGTGGTGTGATAACTATTAGGATAGAATGAACCAGAACCCTACTATGAAGTTTGCTGAGAGAGTCATCGTTCATAGTACTCATTTTTCTTTTAGGTGTACAAATTGGGCTTTTCTTAATCTCTCTGAGCCTCTATTTTCTCATCTGTTATGTGAGTCTGATTACACATGACTCATAGGACTTTTTGGTAAAGATTAAATGAAAAATATTTATGCTGAGTACCTAGCACAGTGTTTGTGCCTAGTAAGTGCTTGGTCAAAGTAGCAATTATAATTAGTAGTATTCAAAACCATGATCATTGTACAACCATATATCTAAAAAAGATTTCAGAAATATTCTCTTAAAATTGGTGAGTGGAGAAATTTAATTATGATATGGTTATGTCACTTACTCTTTTACTCCAAACTCATGGGTGGCTTCTTATTTCATATACAATAAAGACGATATTACTTTTATTTTAAGGACCTTAGCGATTTGCCCTTTAACCTTCCTTTTTCAATAGGCTCCTTTGTGCACCTTATTAGCTATTCTTCAAGCATACCCCCTACTTCGGTTCCATTCCTCTGTGCTGACTCTCTAACAATAGTAGAGACTAATATTTATTGAATAGTTATTATATTACAGGTATTAGTACTGTGTAAAGTACTTTACATGAATCATCTTATTTAAACCTCACACAGATCCTATGATGTACTTTTCTGGGGGCAGTGCATGGTCCAGGAATTGAACCCAGGTCTCCTGAATGTAAGGTAAACATTCTGCCACTGAACTACCAATGCATGACCCCTATGATGTACTCTTATTATCCCGTTTACAAAGGACATATCTGAGCTGTAAGAAACTGACTCTCGACATACGGCTAGTAAGAGAGAGAGAGTCAGAATTCTGACCATCACTTTGTATTGTCAAGTCTTAACTGTTATACTTTGCCCTTACCCCAACCTGTCTGATGAGATCATTTATCCCTTATGGAGTCTCAAAATTTCGACTTCTCTAGGAGTCATCTCAGCTAAAGTTAACCTTTTCATCCCTCATGTACCCAGAACTGAAGCGTAAACCTTTATTACGGTGCTCACTCAATTCTGCTTTCTGTAAATACCGCCGGAGTGGGCACCGCATCTTAACTGGTTTTGTGACCTTTGGGGGACCATACCATGTGCTTTGTACTTCAGAGACACTCAATAAATGTTTATGGGTTGAATTGACTTATACTGAAGCTGTTCAACTGAGCTCTGGAAATATTATGTTAACCATGTTATGCTGTCTTTGAGGAGAGTGGACTCAGAGAGCAGAAGGAAACAACAGAATTTAAAGATGAGTACAGGACATTTTTTAAATACTTCCACTCAATAAGTTGCTGTCTATAAGGTGGCTGATGATTCAGTGGCCACAGAGGTCTTAATATCACTGTTCTAGTGTCAATAGTCCATACTAGCAAAACTTAGAAACCATATTAAACTAGACCAGAGTACTGGGTGGTAAGGTCTGAGAGGTAGAGGCATGCTTATCTGATTTATCAACAATCCCCAGTTCCTGAAACTGTGCCTGGATGGAGTAGACTCTCAATTCATATTTATGCAGTTGATATTAGTTAAATGTGAACCAACTTAAACTTTTGAGAAGGAAATGGACTATTAGTAAATGAATAAAATGACCATTCAAACAAAACTCCATTGCTTAAAATATGCATTTAACCAAAATGCAAATTAAAACAACAATGAGATATCACCTCACATCTGCAAAATGACTGTCATTAAACAAATAGGGAACTATAAATGTTGGAGAGGATGTGGATACAATGGAATTCTTAATCACTGCTGGAAGGACTGTATAATGGTACAGTTGCTATGGAAGGTAGTTTGGTGGCTCCTCAGAAAACTAAACATAGCCCTGGTAATACCACTACTCGATATATACCCAGGAGAGCTGAAAGACGTGATGAACAGACATTTGCACACCGATGTTTATAGTGACATTGTTCTAGTTTGCTAGCTGCCAGAATGCAATATACCAGAAATGGAATGGCTTTTAAAAAGGGAAATTTAATAAGTTGCTAATTTACAGTTCTAAGGTCGAGAAAATGTCCCAATTAAAACAAGTCTATAGAAATGTCCAATCTGAGGCATCCAGGGAAAGATACCTTGGTTCAAGAAAGCCAACGAAGTTCAGGGTCTCTCTCTCAAGTGAGACGGCATGTGGCAAACACAGTCAGGGCTTCTCTCAGCTGGAAGGGCACATGGTGAACATGGCATCATCATCTGCTAACTTTCTCTCCTGGCTTCTGGTTTCATGAAGCTCCCTGGGAGGCATTTTCCTTCTTCATCTCCAAAGGTTTCTGGCTCGTGGAATCTCTGCATCTCATGGATACATCATTCTGCTCTCTCTGAGTCTCTCATTCTCCAAAATGTTTCCTCTTTTATAGGACTTCAGAAACTAATCAAGACCCACTCAAATGGGTGGAGACATGTCATCCCCTAATCCAGTTTAACAACCATTCTTAACTAAATCACATCAACCAGGGAGATGATCTCATTACAGTTTCAAATCTACAGTATTGAATAGGGATTATTCTACCTTTAAGAAATGGGATTTATATTAAAACATGGCTTTTCTTAGGGGGCATACTTCCTTTCAAACCAGCACAGACATTATTTCCCATTGCTAAAAGATGGAAGCAATCCAAGTGCCCATCAGCAGACGAGTGGATAAGCAAAATGTGGTATATATATACACAATTGAATATTATTAGCAATAAGAAGAAATGAGGTCCTGAGGCATATGACAACATGGATGAGCCTGGAGGATGTAATCTTCAGGGAAAAAAAGGATAGATACTGGATGATCTTGATATTATGACTCTGGTAAAGATGACAATGTCAAGGTTCAATTGTACCGAATGAATTGCTCCGGATAATAGGCCAAGAAGTGATCAACTCTGAGATGGAAGGTCAATGCAACTTCTGACAATTTGCTCTGGTATAATCTGGATGAAGATTTTGGGGGGGACAGATGGGGAATGTGGGGTTCTCCTGCTTGCATTACCCTCCCTTCTCCTGCCTTCTTCTCTCCTTCCTCTTTCCCTTCTCCTTTCCTCTTTCTTCCTTTCTCTATTTTTCTATTTATCTTTTTCTTCCTGCTTTCCTTCCCTAAATAAATAAAACTGATTAAAACATATGCGTTTAACTGGCAACTTTTCCTTTGCTTTTATATCATTAATTCCAAGCTCACATATTAGATGATTTTAATCTACGAGGTATATATTCAATTTTGTTTCTTTTATTGTCAAATGTAAAAGCAAACCAGAATGGAGCACACTCATTTATTTGCATGATTAAAATAACTTTAATTTTATGTCTGTAACTTTCTCCTTGTCTGCCTTCTGTCTACAATCTTTTGAGTACTTTCTGGGGCTGGCCTCTCAGTACAAATCCTTATCTGAAGCCCGCACTTCACCACCACCTTCCCCTGGAGTGAGATGGCAGCACCATTTCCAGTTGTGGAACTGACAGAATTCTGAGAGATAACCAGATACATCGGTCCTACCCATGATTTATAAAAATAGGTGTTTGAGCAGAACTTTGCCAGGAGTCCAAAATTACGGTCTGAGGGAACAATAGTAACATGCCATTTTAATGTACTTCCTGATGGAAATGAGGAGTTTCAGTTAGAAAGAAAATATGTATACTAAAAAATACCTTTCTGGGATTTACAAACAGGATGCTTTCCTCTCTGACAAAAGAGTACCATAACTCAAGATTATGTTCTTCTGATGGAGAAAGCACTGGTATCTGCTAGCTGGGTAAAGTTTCACCACCTTGTCTCAAGTGAGAGTGGGAGGAGAAATAAGATAAGAGGATACTGAATAAAAAAAAAGAAAAGAATGAAAAATGGGCTTCTGCTTTAAGAATTCCTGGTCTGTTTTTCTTGTTATCTTGAAATTTTTCTGAATGTTCATAAATAAGCACTTTTTTTCTACAACCAAGGTCATTGAAATGAGTTCATGGGAAACACCAGGAAATATGAAATAGCAAAAGGATTTCTCTCCTTGTCCTTTTAATTTGATATGTGCTACCCTGGCAGGTGGCCACACACCTTTTAAACTATCTTGTAGGAGCTTTTGTGTCTTCATTTATCAGCCTGATGTAGGCTCAGAAGCCAAAGCAGTGAAAATAGAACTCCTTCCAAGGAACTAGAAGCTCCCCAGGAGTCTCTGATAACAAATGGAGAACAGCAGCACTAGAAAATTGATTTATTTTAGAGACAAACACTCCTGGAGTCATTAGGAGTTTTCATTTTCAAACTTTGTCATAAAGTGACTTTTTTTGGGGGGGGGGATCATATTTCAACTCCCCATGTTATCATCAGGTACGTTAAGGTCAGGTTAGGTGTTTGCTTTTTGTAGAGCTTGAAAAGTTATTTCTTCTACTAAATGCTCTGCAAACAAAAAGTTACTTCCCAAGCCAGAGAACATGTGATGGAATGCTGCCGCTAAGATTTTAAAATTTAATTGTTTCATTAAGAAGCCCAACATAGCCTATAGAGATTGAAGGTACTGGATTCAGACTTTGCAGATTTCCTAATAATATTTTTAATCTTCTTTGTTTAAACTTGCTTCCAATTTGCATTTCTCTCTGTGTTCCCAGACCCCTCATATCAGGCTTATGGAGCCACTTTTTTATGGCTAAAACCAACATATTGAGAGAAGATGCTTTTAGGAAAATAATCCCAAACATTAACCTATGAACTGTCATCTTCGAACTTGACCTTACAGATTTTAGTTTTTTTTTTTTTTTTTTTTTTTTGCTGTACAAAATTTTGGTGGTGTGTTACCTTTAACAAAGAAATGTCTTGCTGTCCTAGGTTTAGGCAGTCTTCCACCCCCACCCCTCTCCACCCCCGGCAAGCACCCCCTGGAGTCCACCGCTTCTATCATCTTTCTGTAGTGCTGAATGTATAGCGCTTCTGAAACACTTTGGAATGAAAGGTGCTATGAGACTCTAAAGTGTTTTTATCGCTATGAACGGCCAATATGTCTCAGTCCTGACGTGCAACACCTCTGCTATTTCAGTGTTGTGACGGGAACACAGCTGGCCCCGAGGAGACACCACACTCAGACAAAACATGTGAGATTGCATTTGTTCCTGTTCATGAACTACAAACCTTAGAGCATCTACGAGGTTAGACAGTTGTGGGCCATGGAGTGTAAGAAGGTCAGTGCCTTGCTATTCAAAATGTCGGCCACCAACTAGAGCATTAGCATTACCTGGGAACTTGGTAGAAATTCAGACGCTCAGGCCCAGTCTCCGACCTTCAGCATCAGAATTTCCATTTTAACAAGATCTCCAGGTGATATGTAAACATATTAAAATTTGAGAAGCACTGATCTAGTGGGCATCTGTTGTTTTTCTGGGTCCTGTATTCTTTACTTTGATAACTGTGCTTCCCACTCCTTCTTAAGGGGATTGCTTCTTTCTCCCTCCCATCATGTGGTTCTGGAGAGGCTGCCAATCATACAGTCCCGACTTTTTTGATTGGATGGGTGGGCACATGCTTTGGATGTTCAGGCCGCAGTGTATTGGTCTGGAGCTGTACACATGGGGTCCAAGCTGGGCTAGTCAGCGTCCTACCCTGTGTTTCTTCATACTGAAGTTGAAAGAAGAGTTTTTTCCTCTCTGGAATCATGAACTAGGAGAGATTAAGTTGGACCTGTCGGTGGCTTTTTCCAGCAGAGTAAAGAATATTGTTTACTTTAGAGGAGAAAGAGACCTCCACCCAAAGAGAAGCAAGCACACAAGATAGAGATGGAAAGGACTCATGACATTTACACTGGTGCCTGGCTCTCTCCTTGTACTTAGGTTGTATGAGCCAATAGAGAGTCCTTTGGCTAAACCTAATCTGAGTGAGCTTTTTGCTCCTCACAAAAGAGGCAAAACTCTTCCATGACACACACAGACATAAGAAAAGAAGGGAACTAAGCTTGTAAGTTCAAATATCAGCTAATAACACAACAAAAGCCAAGGCAGATTTGGTCACCTAGCACTTTTTATGGTCACCTAAACTCCATAAACTTCGTTCCTTATGTTATGATGAAAAGAATCCTCATAAGATTTTTGGATGTTTTAAATGAAAGAATTTATATACTTCACAACTCCTGCTCTAAGTTATTAAATAGGAAAGAGCAATGTAAAAAATATGTTTAATATGATTTCAATTTTGTAAACAAACCCCATGCATGTGGGTATATGCACATGAAAAAATATATGCAAGAGGTTAAAAAAAAAGAATTGATATAAAACATGTAGCCTGGTGACTGACCTATAGCAAATGTTACTTAAATGCTATCTACTACCACTGCTTCATTATTATTATTGCCTCATATACCTCCTTTGATGAGGCTATGAATATGGATACTACTTTACTTTTTTGAGTCTCAATGGTTTGAGTTCTGCAATGCAAATTTAACTAGAGTTCTGGCGATTTTCTGGTTTTTTTTTCTGTTGGAGCTAAGTTTCTCTTCAGTGAGAAAAATGACAAAAGATACTAAGGCTGGGTAGGAGCACTAAATTTGTGTATCCCAACACAATCTCAACTTCTGGTGGCAGCCACCATCAAGAACGGCAGCTCCTTTCACTGTTCCTACGCTTGGAAGTTCTGTCTCTCTAATGTAGGCTCACTGCCAGAGATGGGGGTAACAATTCCCAGCAATAGTTTATGGGGACAACTCTCTTAGTGTCCTTGACACAGGAACATTCTTAAACATTTTTTAGTTATCTCAATGGCTTGAAACCTCACAATTTTAAAATTTTTTCTAGACTGCCCCTCACAAAGGAATTTTCCTTGACTGTGGTGCTTTTCAAAGAAAGCAACATGCCTCTGAGGCAATTTCCCAAAACCCTCCAGTCTTGCCCTCGGCAAATTAGTTTTATGTGATACCATATTTTGATTGTCACTCTAATTCCTTTCTATATTCCCTTGAAGCAGGCATCCACACATTGGCTTTTTTTGGCTTGAGAGAGCCCACATCCTCCCAAATGTGCCCTCTCTGTCTGCTGCAGGGGAAGCTTTATCAATGTCTTCAGTTAAAGTCTGAGCTCAGGTATCCGAACACTTGGCAATAGCCTCAGATGTCTCTATGCGTTCCTAAATGGGGCAACAGTGACATTTGGTAAATCCAATCAGCAGTTTTCTAAAGAAGAAATTAGGTTAAAGTGTGGTACTTATTTTGTGCTGTACTTCCTTCTGTCATAAAATAAAACTTGATTTTAAAATAATGACCCTAAATAAAGTAGGACATCTTCTTTGTCAAAAATGACTAAATAAAATTTATTCAGGATTGTTTTGTGATTGTGTGTATTTAACTATAAGCTCAGTAACCTCCAAAATGGTAATTTCCTTACATTTTAATTTCACAAACATTTGTTAACTGACTATTTTGCATGTGACCCAATGCTATAGGAAATAGTTTCTAGAAGTTTAAAAGTTTGAAATATTTTGACATTTAACCATGTCAAATCAGAATTTACTCTAATATTTACCTACTGCTAAGATACTGGGAGTAGCAAGAGAATAGAAACTTAAAATGACTTTTAGATAGTACTTATTGTCCTTACTAACTCTTCTAATATTAGCCCTCTAGGGATCTATGACATATACTTTTGTTTATATTGTGTCTCTTTTCAACCATAGTACAACTTGAGTATTGTAAAATCAAGATGGCCATTTTCTCCACATGTGTTCTGCCTGGCAGATAATTCGTATGTGGTGTATGAGCAGTATGTATGCTAACTTATTAGCCCAAATGGATGGATATAGAGCATGACAGAGTGCAATGTTTCTCAAACTCTTTTTCATGGTTGCCTCCCTAGCTAGAAAATTTACACGAAATGTAAATTCTCTCCAAGAAGATAAATTAGATGTTAATGAATAAGATTTTACCAGGCAGGATTGAGCTTTGTAGAACTACAAACCATTAAAACATCTAAGAATTTTTCAGCTTCTGAGAAGCAACTTTCTCTTCCTTGTAGGTGATATTGCCCCTGCTGAAACTGATTGGTGTAGTGGAAAGAACACATTTTTTAGAATCAAACAGGCTTCGGGTACCAGCCCACCATAAATCATTGGGCGGCTTTGTACAAACAACTTAAGCTTTCTGACCCTCAGTTTCCCCATCTGTGAGACCGTAATAACAATAATAATACGTATCTCGTAGGATGAGGATTAGATAAAATGTTGGGAAAGTGCCTGACACTTTAATATGTGTTAACAATTATTGGTAATATTAATTAGCCTGAATATCATTCCCTCACCATGACAGATAACAGCGGGATCCTAGTAAGTATCACCCATTGCCTACATAGTGCTATAGAAATCAGTGTTCCTGGCGGCTAGTGGTTCCCAAATTTGGCTGCACTTTAAAATCATCTGAGGATCGACTGAGCCCAAGCCCAGGCCACGCAGGGACCAATTAAATTGCAATATCTGGGGTGGAACACAGGGATTGGTATTTTCTGAAGTTCCCAGATGTTTCCAATATGAAGTTTGAGAAGTCTGGATGCCTCTTGACATTCATGCTAAAGTCTGAAGAAAGCTGTAGCTACTCGCTTTGATGAATGCTATCTGAGATTTTAAAATAAAATATCTTACAGTAGTTGAAGGAATGGAAGTTGTTTTGAATTATTCTAGCACTGAATAAATCGCTTGCAGGTACATCCTTTCTTTAAAGCTAAATAAAGATATATTTTAATTATGTGTGACTTTAAAACAGGTAATTCTTTCCTTGGTTGTTACTGTTTCAGTAAACCACAAGTAAGCAAGCCCACAGGGGCCTCAGCTTTCCTGACGTGTGGTATTTCACTTTGTGAAGGGAAAGGCATATTTTCCAACTTGAGTCATCCCAGAGCCTTAGACAGCATGTCACAGCTGAGAAATAGGCTTACAATATGCTTTTCATTTCATTGAAAACGTGACACATGTCACAAGAGAATGAGGCATAAACGTAACTGACTGGCATTGCCCAGGTGAAGGGAAAATTTCCATCTTATCAAAAGTAGGAATGAAAGCTCTGTTTTGGATGTCATACACAGCATGTGAAACTATCCTTGGTGATGCATGATTTGGTTTCCAGAGATTCAGATAGAGATGCTTGCACATGAAGTAATGATCTAATTTCATGAGAGTGGCTTGGTGCTCTGTCAATACAAGAATGTCAGGAGGACCTGGTAAAGAAGGGACCTCTAAGATGTGGTATGTGGCAGGCCAAGATGTCTGTAAGAACCCTCTACATGGTGTTCATTACAGATGACATGCTGATCCATGTAGGGGAGAAAAGCTTTAAACTCAGGCCTGCAAAGATAAATGGACAGAATAAGATATGATTTCAAATATATAATATTGAAAAAATGTAAGATATGTTTTTGGTGTGTTGCATGTTAAATAAACTATTACCTGGGAAGGAAAGATTTGATGTCTTGAGTAATTATCTGATACATGTTACCATCTAATTTTGACTTTCTGATGAAATTGATGGATTGTTCAGGTGTTAGACTTGGAAGGGAGCTCTTTAGTCAGCTAGCTTTCACTAGCAGAGCTGCTGAGTGAATTGGCCAACAAGAGATTGTGCCCCAGGTAAATGAACATGGGGTTGGAGACAATAGCAGAAAACATTTTCCAGATTTATTGCCATTCTGTCACTATCTTCCCAAAATTCAACTCAGTTCTTACAAATGATTCAGTATCAGTTTCCAGTATTCATACAAAGTCATGGTTTGCAAATAAAATTTTAAAAAGCTGTATTAAAGTAAATGAAAAGTAGTTTATATAATGAGAATATAGCCCAGTGCCTGAGAAATTATGGTTTCAGGAAATAAAAGATTTAACTAGTTTTAGTGCTTGCAGAATGGGCAGTTTAGATTTAGGTTAATTTTGTAACTAGATTACCTTCCTCTGATAAATATAAAGATTGAAATATTTTAGCTATAAACTAGTCAGTTTGAGTTTAACGATAAAACTAGACATACAAAAATTAAACCTCTATTACATTCTCCCAATTTATTATTTCTCTACTTTTTTTTTGATATTACACTTTATTTTAATTGATAGTTCTAACATTTACATTGAATTTTATATTTGAGTAACAGATTTCTGTCTGATAATTTTTCTTTACCAATAGCATTTAGGTTTAATATTAATTATTTTTTTGTTATTTCTTTTGCTGGTTGGATAGCTAAAGGCTATGTCATTTGAAATTGGTTGAGCACCTGCAATTTCTGGACATATATTTTTCATTAATTGCCAACAGTTTTGAAATATCTTTCCATGTATGAAAGTCTTTATTATTTGCATCGAAGTCTTTCATTGTCTTTGTGGCTGAAATTTCCTGAAGCAGTAGACTGGAGATTATTAATTACAGCTGCCAGAAAAATTAATTAGTTGTAATCATAGAAATTGTCCTATGTAGCAGCTCAAGCAGCTTGTTCCATTTTATTGTATGTGAGAGAAAGATATTGGACTGGAAAGTAATTCATGTCTTTAACTCAAGAATAAATCTTTCTCATTACTTAAAAATGAAATGTGCTGTCTCTGTTCCATTATAATCCTATTTTCAGTTTATCTGAAAGTAACATTTTCCAAAGATTATAATCTTTAATTACTAATAATCAAAACAAAATATTAGCAGACTAATTCCTCAATGAGATTGACTTTGAAAAAATAAACTTAATTCATTATGCTCAGTACTTAAAAACACATCAACTGCATAGACATTTTTATGGAAAAACATGGCACTAATTCAAGCTATTAATGCATTTATTAATATGATAAAGATAACGTGAGTTTTCAGGAAGAATTGTTGGTGATGCTGTTTGTCTCTCTTACAAGGATGTGGGTTTATCAAGAGGAAGGACAATGTAATACTTTTTATTTTATTAAAAATTTTACAGACCTTTTTTCATTCACTGGTCATTCACTGAACATGCATATATGGAGCATCTATTATGTGCCAGCCCCCGTTTTTGTTTTGTTTTGTTTTTTGCATGGGCAGGGGTGGTAGTTAGATTCAGTTGTCAACTTGGCCAGGTGAAAGCACCTAGTTCTGTTGCTGTGGCCATGAGCCAATGGTAGGTGAATCTCATCTGTTGCTAATTACATCTGCAGTTGGCTAGGAGGCGTGTCTGCTGCAATGAGTGACGTTTAACTTAATTGGCTTGTGCTTAAATGAGAGAACGCAATGTAGCACAGTCTAGCAGCTCAGCATTCCTCATCTCAGCACTTGCAGCTCAGCCCAGGCCTTTGGAGAAGTCACCCCGGGGAAAGTTGTTGGAACCCAGGGGCCTGGAGAGAAGACCAGCAGAGAACATCCTGTGCCTTCCACGTAAGAAAAGAGCCTCAGTGGAAAGTTAGCTGCCTTTCCTCTGAAGAACCAACAAAATAAATCCCCTTTTTATTAAAAGCCAATCCGTCTCTGGTGTGTTGCATTCCAGCAGCTAGCAAACCAGAACAGCAGGCACCGGAAATCAAACCCAGGTCTCTGGCATGGCAGGTGAGAACTCTGCCTGCTGATCCACTGTGGCCCGTCCCCAGCCCCAGTTTTGAAGTTCCGGAAAATGTCTTACTCGACTGACTTGGAATTAAACAAAAAACATATACACATACAAACTTGCACTTCTGTACACAAACATATGCTAATGCACACACTCATACACACACACACCTCCTTTTGAGATGTGCAGTACTGGAGAAAAAACTAAGAACCTTTTTCGAGGCAGAATCTTGAATCTTGCGGTTTGAATTCTCAACCTATGGAAAAGATAAATAACTGAGATACAATTTAATTTTACATGCAGTTCTATTTTATTCTGAGTTTTATAAGAACTGTCTTCCCAGTAACTGAGAAGAGAAATGACAGGAAATACTTTTCCGATAATCTGGGATAGCTAATGTTCAATTACTGAAAAACTCCTTTTCCCCCTGTAGAGGAAGAGGGTTTTTCCTTGCAGAACAAAGGGAGGACTTTCAGCAATTCTATAGATGTAGGATTAACTTAAAGAAGCAATGACAGTGAATGACCAGTATAAGGAAAAAATTATAAACTCCCTCAGTCCTCTATATTAAAAAAAAAAAATACATGTTTCTAAAACAAAGGTCTTTATCTCCTAGCATTTGAAAGATGATGCTTCTGGACTGACCTACTCTTGTAAATTACACCTCAAGTGAAGAACAAGTATCCCTTTTTTTTTGGCTCTGATAGAAATGGAAAGAAGATAAATAATACCAGTATTGTTATGCCCAGTGAAAGAAATGAAATCTAGAAAGGTGTAAACAAATATTAAAGATTATATAGGGACAAATTGTTTTTGCATTAATGATTTAGCTCTGGGTTTTAGATCAAGAACTTAGGCTCTAAAATTCTTCTTACATTACCTTGGTTAAGTGCTGAGAGATGGTTAGTTGGCTTGTGGTTGATGTTTCATTTACTCAGAAGTAATGAATAATGGGCAGGCATCAGGATTCGAACCTGGGTCTCTGGCATGGCAGGCGAGAACTCAGCCACTGTGCCACCATTGCCCACCCTGAAGTAAGGAAATCTTGACAAGAAGAATTGACTTTGTAGCAAAAAGAAGAGGCTATTGTGGTGCTGTTACCGCATGAATTAGAAATAACGGCTCACCTAAGTCAGAAGCAAAGAGGCTTTGGTGAGATATGAGACCTCGATTCAATGTAATTAATATTTTTGAGCATGCAGCAGACCTTTATAAATAGACATGCCCTTCCTGAGCCTATTTTAGTGAAGTGGTGCTTCCTTTTGTGAGTTTGTCTCTGTCTAGAGTAAATGTGAAACAATCTGAGCTAGTTGAATTTAAACACACAGTTGACATTTCAAGACATTTTAAAAAGTGGATAGAATATGATTTTTCCTCTTTTTTTATTTGAGATGTATTTTCTATCCCCTTCTTCCTTAGGGCCAGCACTAATGACATAGTGGTGGACAGCCTTCCAGTCTTCTTCCTACATGCTTGCAAGCCCATGTTTATGCATGCATGGATTTTATTTTTACAAAATGGGATTGCTATATAATTTTTTAGGAACATGCTTTTCCAGTTTAAAATATATATTTTGGGTTTGTTTCTAGGTGTCTGCCCATTCAAAAAATATATATATATATATATATTATAAGCATTTTTTGTGCATCAGTGGATCTGCTTATAATTTATGGCTGCATACTATTTCAATGTATATCATAAAAAATTATATGTTTTTTTAAATTTTTAAAAAAGTTTATTTACTTATTTTTAAATAAAGACTTGTTTATTTCTTATTTTATTGCAGGGTTTCTCAACCTTGGCAGTGTTGACATTTTGGGCTAATAATTCTTAATTGTGGGGGCCTGTCCTGTACAATGTAGGATGTTTAGTGCATCCATGCCCTGTACCCACTAAATGCCAGTTATACCTCACAGTTGTAATAGCCAAAAATGTATCCAGATATTGCCCAAAAACTTCTGGGTGAGGGCTGAAACCACCCCAATTTGAGAACCATAGTTTTAAAGGAAGAATGGAAAGTGACATTAATAGGTATATCTGTGGTATGGAAAAAAATGTGGGGTTTGGAAATACCCAGGTTTGGTTTCAAACTTTAGCTCTACCATTTACTATCAGTATAAGCTTGGTCAAATGAATGGCAGGGGAAAGGTTTGGAACATAGTTAGTGGAATTTGAGAGGCATTAATGATAGTTCTTCATATGCCTATATATCTCTTCTCTGGACTATTAAGGTACGTAAACCTCCCTGCAGTAAATTCTTTGGATTCTAATATTATACAGTCATATGTTCCCTCAAATTTTACCTCTCTGAAGGGTAGATAACATTTTAAACTTTATGGACCATTATGCTGTCAGTAAATTGTGATCGGAGAGAAATATAGCTACTTTAGATATAGGAGTTGGGTAACTGTGTGAACAGATGACATGTACTAAAAGTTCCTTGGGTTGTAAGTATAAGCACTGACTCTGGCCAGCCTATTCAGATGGAAGGAAACTTGAAGTTTTCTTACAGAAGGAAATCCAACAAGCAACCTGTGGGAAGAGTGAAAAGCAGTATGACTGCGTGCCCCCATCAATAGAAGTCTGTGGTCATTCTTCAGAGGGTGTTAAATTTCCATTAATGTGATTTACCTCCAATTCTTTGTCTCAGCTCAGAATTTCAAATTCTAATAAGGGAGTGCCACTGGTCCACTTTATATCACATTCCTACTTCTGGAATAATCAGTTGTTTCTAGGCGGACAGAGTCATGCAGAGATATTACCTCTCATATCCCACGCATTGGTTTGTGGCTGTGTAATAAGAATTTGGTCTCACCTAAAGAGAGGGTTGGCCTTTGTCCATGCTCCAGGGGAGTAAGCTCTAAACCTTTAGAATTTTCCAGGTGATAGGAGTGGTTTTGTTATTTATGGTGGGCTCCTCTGACCGTACCTGACCGTTTATCCTAACAAGGTGTGCTAGTTAGATCCAGTTGTCAACTTGGCCAGGTGAAGGTACCTAGATCTATTCTGTGGACATGAGCCAATGGCATGTGAACCTCATCTGTTGCTGATTACATCTGCAGTCTGTTAGGAGGCATGCCTGGTGCAATGAATGATGTTTGATTTAATTGGTTGGTGCTTAAATGAAAGAGATTAATGTAGCTGCCCAAGCAGCTAAGCATACCTCATCTCAGCATTTGCAGCTCAGCCCAGGCCTTAGGAGATGCAGAATGGAATTACCCTGGGGAAAGTTGTTGGAACCCAGAAGCCTAGAGAGAAGGCCAGTAGAGATCACCCTGTGCCTTCCTGCAGAAGAAAGAACCTCAGTTGAAAGTTAGCTGCCTTTCCTATGAAGAACTAATGAAATAAATCCCCTTTTATTAAAAGCCAATCCATCTCTTGTGTGTTGCATTCCAGCAGCTAGCAAACTAGAACACATATCTCATGATGGGTTCCTGATAGTTTATGCTAATGAGTTGACTTACTTGGTCATGCCTGAAAGACCAACCATATGATTAGAGAGTTGGGACTTTGAGCCACATGATATTAACTAGACCTCCAGGAAGGAGAGAGGGCTGGAGACTGAGTTCAGCCATTTAGGCAATGGGTCAATCAATCAAGCCTATCTAATGAAACCCCAATAAAAAGTCTGGAAGCACAGGTAGGCTTCCTGAGTTGGCAATGGTCTGTGTGTATTGATATACACAGATGCCTGGATATTAATGGATTTCTGAGGATGGTGGAAGCTATGTGTTTGGAAATCTCTGAGACTTGCCTTATGTGCCTCTTCCTTTATCTGGTTCTAATTTGCATCCTTTTTCTGTAATAAACGCGACGTGAATATAATAGGGTTCAGTGACTTTTATAGTTTTTCTAGCAAATTATCAAATTTGAGGGTGGTTTTGGGAAACCCTCTACTTGTAGTTGGTGTCAGGAGTCCTGACAGTCTAGAGGACTGTGCCATTAACCTGGTAGTTTAGCCAACTCTGGATGGTAGCTTTTCAAAAAAGGGGGAGAATTTTGTGCTGAGGAGTTATTCCTTGAAATATCTGCCATGGCTTTCCTCAAAGGTGAGTGGCCTTGTCAGAAGGCAGGTGGGACAAAGATGCCAACAGACTTCATTGATTCATATTCAGCAGCAACTGTCCCTCTCCACTAGACCATAAACTCCCTTAAGTCAGGCATCATGCTCTCTTAACAGATGTATGGAGGCACCCAGTATAGTTATTGACATTGGGTTCAATAAGTATTTGTGGAAACATCAAAGCATTCATTTTTTTTACAAAGCTTTCTCTAAATAATCCCTTGTTGATTCAGTATCCTTTCCCAAGAGTTCATAATACATTGTGTTCATGTCTACCATTTTATTTAATCACACTGAATTGAAATTGCCTGTTTTACTAGTCTGTTACCCTCATTAGGCCACGAGTTCCTAGAAAGCCAAGGCTCTGATTATTCATCTTAATTCCCAGAACCTACCTCCAGAACTGTACCTAGCGAAGAGCAGGATCTCATTACTTACTGGTTGACCGAACTTCATCAGATGTCAGTATTTGTGACCCATCACACCAGGTCAGTGGTCTGCAACATGTGAGCTTCATATGTTGAGAATAAATGAATGACTGCATGAACTGTTGAATGTCTTGGGCAGCTCCAAATATAAGCCTATAAAGTGAATATGTTGAAAAGAGATTGATTTTAAAAACACAGGTCTAGAAGTAACCTTGGACCCAGTTTTAAGATTATTATTTCATGATCAATATGAATATGGACTCTTAGACTTGGGGGGAAATTTTGTTCTTGGGAAGTAGCGTGAAAGAATATTACTGAATCACAGTGCTGGGACACAGCTCAGGAGTGAAGTGTATTGTAAGTATTTGTTATGACCCAGTGGAAGTTCTGAAGATTGCACATCATTTACATTTAAAAATATATTTAGATCAGCCTCAAGGTTATCTCTGTGATAACATCACTGTCACTCTCTTTCATGCTGAGAGCCTTTTAGGAGGGAGTAAATTGTAGTATATCTAGAGTCAGAGTTGTGCTTGGGAATATATTCCACATGTGAGGCTCACATGTTGAGAGCCACTGCCTAGGGTGATGGGTCAGAATATAGTTATCTAATGAATTTTATAAATTGTCCCCTCAACTTGCATTCTTTCTGTTTTCTCAGGTCCTAAAAATAGTGGTCTGAGTAGGAAATATTTCCTCAGAAGAAAGAGGCTAAAGGGGTTGTAGTTGCTACTTCATTCAATGTCTCCTTTGAGAATTTGGGGGATTACACAGCCTTGTAAATGTAGCTCTTGTCTTCTCTCCTTTTCCCTTGCAGTAATGGCAGCACATACCTGGCCCCTTCCTTTTGAATATAAATATAACTCCTTGTGGCAATGGGAAATGGCCTCCATTTAAGTAACTTCCAGCCATGAAGGGTGGAGTCAGGATTCACGTTCAGTTCTGCAGGGATCCTCACCCGCCCCCTTCGCTGGCTCTTCTCACCTTGCCGTCTGCTCCGCCTTTCTGAAGTTAGGCTGAAGCACCAGTTCTGCGAGAAGAGAATTCTAAGGGGCCAAAGGTTATTGTTGCTCTCTCTTCAGTAAGTAATATAATTTATGTAGATAGCTTAATTGAACACCATAAGTACCTGGAACCTTGAGTAGGACGTGAGATTTTGTTGGTTTGTCCAGAACGATGCACTGATAAATCCCAGAGTGATTTGAACAGTGAATAAAAAAGTATGTGCAAAGTCAAAAAAAAAAAAAAAGTGGTGGACTAAATTTAGGGTTCCCAGATTTAGCAAATAACTATTTGGGAGCACTTATACTAAAGTTATGGGTTGTTTACCTGAAATTTAAATTTAACTGGACATTCTGTATTTTATTTGACAACCATAGCTGGGCTTTGGTTTGTGGGCCATAGGTTGCAGACTCATATCCTACAATCATTTGGTTCTTGCAAAACTTTTAAAATTGTATACTATAACATAAATACTTGTAAAACTTTTTTTTATCAGGTTGCACTTAGAGGGGTTGGGGGAGGTTGGGGAGTGGTGGCATTAAACCCACATATGCTTTGCCCATCTAATTTTAAATAATGATATGATCATAAGCTCTAACGAGGTACCCAGATATGAGAAATAATATTGAGATTTTTAAAAATCAGTTTGTTTCCAGAAAAAGATACAAAAATGAATCTTAGGTTTGCTGTAAAGATGCATAAAGTCAGGGCAAAAATGGATTATTTAACTCTATAATAAAGAGTGTTTCAAAGGAGCAATGAACAATATAATACTGAACTTTCCTTGAACTGCCAGGTTAGGGAACAATTAGTAAAAAATTGATAGTAATATTTTTGTGCTAATAGATTTCCAACTCTTTAATACTCACATATTCAATGAATCTTTACTGAAGCATCTATTCTTTGCTGGATGTATTTTAGGGGCTGGCTATATAATAGTGAGCAAAGTGGACAGAAATCTTTGACTTTAGGGAGCTTAAATTCTAGTGGAGAGAGATAAATAAAAGCAAATAAAAATATTCACTCTGTTAGCTATGATAAGGATTGTGCAGAAAAATGAAGGAAAGGAGAATGGGTATTGCTGGAGAGAGGTTGCCATTTCAACAGGAGAGACTGCAAGAAGATAGCAGTGGTGCAAAGACCTGAAGGAAGTGAGCGAATGCGTCATGCCGCTCACTGAATGAAGAGCAGGGTCCTATTGCCAGGACCCTGATGTTTGAGGAGCAAAATCAAGGCCAGAGTGACCAAAGTAGAGTAACAAAGGGGAGACTGGTAAGAGCTGAGAGAGGAGGTGGTGAAGTGAAGGAGGCAGAGGTATGTTGCTGAGATGTAGGACCTTGTTGGGTACACTTTGAGTTTGCTGAATGAGGTGCCATTTTAAGGTTTTGAATAGAGGGATGACCTATTTTCCTTAATAACTTATGTTTTTCTTAATTGCCTTGAATACTGTACCCATAATAGACTATAAAGACAAGGGCAGAGGCAGGAGACCATTTAGGAGAGTGTTGAGTAATCCAGGTGAGAGATGGCACCTTGGACCGAGGTGGAGACAGTATGAAGTCAGATTCTGGTCCGTGTGGAAGGTAGAATTGACAGGATTTACTGATGAATTGGATCTTGGGTGCAAGAGAGAGTGAAGGCAAGGAGAACACCCAGATTTTTGGCCTGAGCGACCAAGAGGGTGGAATGACTATTTTGTGAGAAGGGAAAGACAGTGGGAGGAGAAGATTTGGGAAAGAAGGTCAGAAGTTTGGTTTAGCACTAGATTAGTGTGAAATGCCTGTTAGACTTCTAAATGGAGATATCAAATAGGCAGCTGGATATATGAGTCTGGAGTTCAGAGGAGCTGTCTGGGCTTTAGATAAAATTTGGGAATCTTCAGTGTAGAGATGATGTTTGAAGCCAAGTAACAGGATGAGATCATCAAGGGAGTGAGTGTAGCTAGAGAGAAGATGAAGCTCAAAGAGACACGTTTTATGTAAGTTAATAAAAAAGGCTTGATAGCTTCTGTACTAATCATAGCAACAGATATAGTTAATATTAGGCATACACAAGTTATGAAAACATTAACTGCTTTATGGAAATAAAGACCTTTCATTTTATGATGCATCTTTACCTTCTATAAAATGAGTAAGTTTCAAAAGCTGTTTATGCTCCCAATAGAAACATTTAAACTGTAGGTGTAGGATTTGACCATATTCTCTGTTTGGTTTGGAAACTCAGTACTGCTGGAAGGTGAAAGAAATGAAGAGAAATGGAAACATTTTCTGATTAGTTGTTATTTTTTGACTTATATTTGGCAAAATATCTTTCCTTGCTAAAATGTCTTAAAAATTTTATTTGTACTGATATGTATTTTACTACATATATACAGTTGATTCTCATTATTTCTATAAAGAACATTTAGTTCTTTTTCTAGTTTGCTAGATGCTAGAATGCAATATACCAGAAACGGAATGGCCTTTAAAAGGGGGAATTTAATGAGTTGCTAGTTTACAGTTCTAAGGCTGAGAAAATGTCCCAATTAAAACAAGTCTATGGAAATGTCCAATCAAAGGCATCCACACAGGGAAAGATACCTTGGTTCAAGAAGGCCGATGAAGTTCAGGGTTTCTCTCTCAAGTGAGAAGGCACATGGCGAACACAGTCAGGCCTTCTCTCTTGGCTGGAAGGGCACATGGCGAGTACGACTTCATCTGCTAGCTTTCTCTCCTGGCTTCTGGTTTCATGAAGCTCCCCGGGAGGTGTTTTCCTTCTTCATCTCCAAAGGTCACTGGCTGGTGGACTCTCTGCTTCATAGTGTTGCTTTCTCTGAATCACTCATTCTCCAAAATATTTCCTCTTTTATAGGACTCCAATAAATCAATCAAGACCCACCCAAATGGGTGGAGACATATTGTCACCTAATCCAGTTTAACAACAATTCTTGACTAAATCACATCATCCAGGGAGATGATCTCATCACAGTTTCAAATATACAGTATTGAATAGAGATTATTCTACCTTTATGAAATGGGATTTATATTAAAACATGGTTTTTCTTAGGGGGCATACTTCCTTTCAAACCAGCACAGTTCTGTTCTATAAAGTCGCCATGAACACTGAATTAGTGAATTCTGAACCATCAATAGGAAAAATACAGGGTTAGGTTTCTATAAGTCTCTATTCACATTTCATGGACTGGTTAATATATAACCTTGTTTAATTTATGGTTCTGTTTAAAGACTGTTTAATCTTTTGCTTCATCCTTAAGTTTGCATATAATGATTTTCTAGGAAGTGCTCTGTTTCACAAGTCTGTTAGAGACTGTCCCCATTTAAACCCAATCTAGAAACAGTATCATTGCCTTCAGGATATTTTAGAACAACATTTAAACAAAAATTTTGAACATAAATTTAAGTAAGTTTAGTCGTAAATTGCTTTCTAGATCAGATAATTGAAACTTATTGAATAAAGTGTTGATTCATTAACAAAGGACTCAGGTAAGCAGCACTACAACTCATGCCTGAAGGAAGCTTATCTAAAATACCTGTTTTCTCCATAAGGTACATCACAGCCTTATTGTACTTAAAACGGCACAATGCTTGGGTGCCATTTTAAACAGCAAAATCACTCACAAACAGCCCTGAAATGCGAAGAATATGTACTGACTATATTGCATAAGGGACACTTGTTTACAGCATGAAAGTTGAAACAAGAAGGCAGTGCATCGCCCTCTTTGACTGCAACTGGGAATGTGTACTTCAGGCGATGCTTCTTCCCTGCTCTGTGTATGCCCGAAACTGATTGCAAAAGTGTCATCAATATTGATTTTGTAGTTACAAGTAAATTTTAGTGAGGAGGCAAATTCGTAAATACGGAATCCAGGAATAATGAGGATCACCTGTATATATATTATGCAATCTTGGGTGTCTTGGTAGGAGTTCCTGTGTGCAATTGCTCCTGGGCCTAGTGCCTTCTGTGCCAGTTTGAAAGGATTCTGTACCCTAGAAAAACCATGTTTCAATCCTGATCCAATCTTGTGGAGGCAGCAGTTTCTTTTAATCCTGATTCAATACTGTAGTTTGGAAATTTTAGATTATCTCCATGGAGATGTGACACACCGAATTGTGGGTGTGACCTTTGGTTAGATGGTGCTGTGACTCCACCCAGGTGGGTCATGATTAGTTTACTGGAATCCTTTAAAAGAAGAAACATTTTGGAGAGAGTCAGAAATGACAGAGCTGACAGAAACTTCACAGTAGGACTGACAAAGAGGCAGACTTGTGGGGAAGAGACACATGGATGCTTGGAGATGCTTGGAGCCCAGCAGACATTGCCATGAGATGTTAAACAAACCAGAACCTAGAGAGAGCCAAAGGAAGCCAAGAGATAAAAGCCAGCCCTGGAGAAGCAAAGTGTGGCACCCCCATACAGACAGAGACTGAAAGCAACAGAGCCCAGGTGCAAGGGGCCAGCAGATGCCAGTCACATGACTTCCCAGCTGACAGAGGTGTTCCAGACACATCAGTCTTTCTTGAGTGAAGGTAACCTCCTGTTGGTGTCTTAATTTGGACACTTTCACTGTCTTAGAACTGTAAACTTATAACTTATTAAATCCCCCTTTTTAGAGGCTGTTCCAGTTCTGGTATATCACTTTCTGGCAGCTTACAAACTAACACACCTTCCAAACAAAATCCACTTTGTAATGAGAATTTTCCCCTCTCAGGTCCTCAAACTATTTCCTAAAGTAGTTAAAGCCAGTGGGCCTTATATATAAATTTGGCTGAGTAATTCTTCAACAAAAATAATTAAGCCCTAATGCTATCTTCAAATATGAGACTATCATTGATATCTGTAATTTTTGTGATTTAAATCGCTTGGTAGGTTATTTTTAACCTGGGAGCCCCAGTCCCCAAATGTCTGGCCATCAGTGATGAATGGGTAGCCTGACCCTTGAATACTTGGTCACTCCAAATGTGATGAGATTTCCCATCACATTTGGAGTGACCGCTCTGATCACACAGGGAGAAGGCAGCCATGACCTTCTGTCTGGGACAGGCTAGGTCACTCCTTCTGTCCAGTCTGCTGCCACTGTGCCCCCCTAGGACCAGATGACAGAAATGGTGTCCGTCTTTGGAAAGAAATGTCTCAGCTTTCTTAAAGCCTCATCCTATTAAGACCTCCCGTTCTACCTTATTATATTGACAACAGGCACTGAACCCTGCTTGGAGAACATATCTTCTGATATGTTCTGGAGTGTAGTCATATCTTCTTTTTGGCTAGGAAGCTTTCTCTTTCTTTCCCACTGGGGCTCAGAAGAATGGAAGGTGGTTTGCCCATATTCCAAAATACTGTATAAAGATTCTTTGTCAAGACTCTTTATAAAGCCCCATATATCCAGAGGAAAAAGTACCTGCTATACCTTTACCACTAATAGTTTAAAATGATTTCCTTAATGATGGTGTATAAAGTTATCTTAATAAGCTAGTAGATAAGAGAGTGATCTTTTCATCTGTTACTTTATTCATTGCTGCAAAATAAATCACCCCAAAATTTAGTGGCTTGAAAGAATAAATATTTATTAACTAACAGTTTCTGTGGATCAGGAATTTAGAAGCTGTTTAGGAGGGTGGTGCCGGCTAAGAGTATCTCATGAGATTACATTCAGATGTTGGCCAGGGATGCAGCTATCTGAAGGCTTGAGTGAGGCTGGAGGATTAACTTCAAGATGGTTCATCCACATGGCTGAGAAGTTGGTGTCGGCTGTTAGTAGCAGCTTCAGTTTCCCGGCTCCTTGAGTGTTCTATCAAAATGGTAGCTGCCTCCTCCCAAGCAAACAATCCAAGAGTGCTCAAGGGAAGCTGCAACATCACTTACGACTTAGCCTTGGAAGTCACACATCATGATTTTCTCAATATCCTGTATTGATCCCAGAAAAACATCCTTAAATTTAATCTGTTCCTACTTTGTAAACCCATTGTAAGTGCAACCAAGAAATTAAGATTTAAGGGATGATTTCGATTACAGAATCACTATATGGATATTCCTTTTTGCTTTACGATATATTGGAGTAGACCAAGGGAAATGCATGAATCTCTAAATTGTAATACTGCCTTGATTTCTGATAATGATTGTATAGTCTTCCTCTTGGTCCCTGTGATTGTAGAAATCTTGTGACTAGCCTTCATTTGTACCCATTTATCCAGCTTTTCCAAATTTAGAGTCTTGTGATCACTAAAGACAACCCATAATGTCTATTAATAAAGGGTCAGTGGCTATTTTATTATATACATTCTATGACTAAGTAAGTAATCAATCTACACATGCTTAATAATTAGATCATCTCTAATTACATCATCTTGGGTGATTGAGTTCATTATCCTAAACCTTGCCTATCATCTAATTCTATAAAACTATCAGAATTACTACAGCTCAGAGAGACAGAGTTTTGGGCTAATAGGTCATCTGATCTCCTGCTATACACCTAGTAATCAACTATTTCTCTCTTTGAAACCCTGGTGTCTCAGGAATTGGTCATTTATGTGCATTGGGGAAAAGATCCACTGCCTTTGTCTGGCAACCAAGTAGGACCTTTTTATGAGGTCACATCAGTTAAGGCATGCCCCACATTCATTAAGATGAGTCTTAATCCTATTACCAGAGGCCTTTATAAAAGAATGGAATTCAGACAGAGAGAGAGAAAGCCACAGATGGAGCAGCCAGAAGCTGGACATAGCAGAACCCAGAGACACCACCATGTGTCTTGCCGTGTGACAAACTAAGGACGAAGGATCACTGGCAGCCAGCCCCAGAAGCCACAGTCTTTGGGAAGAAAGTATTGCTTTGATGATGCCTTGATTTGAAGTTCTTATAGCTTCAAAACCAGAAGCTAATAAATTTCCATTTTTTAAAGCTAAATCACTTCATTGTATTTCCTTCAGCAGCTTTGGAAACTACAACAATTATACAAGCCAGCCCTGCTCAACAAAGAGACACATTATACTAATGCATGAATACCAGGAATTAGGGGTTACTAGGGCTACTAGAGATAGTTATCACTTTCAGCCAATATTTAATGAAGCTCTACTATGTGCAGGCAATTCATAGACTCTTCTGACTTAAGGCTAATACAATTATCTGACTGCCAAGTGTAAACTTTCTGCCTTACCATGTATCTTCACATTTATTTTCTCTGAATCTCCTCTAAAACTCCATTTTCATTTAAAAAAAAGGACATTAGTCCTTAAAAAAGTACTGTTTTTCTGAAAGAAACAGCACATTAAGCCAGTAACATTATTCATATTTAAATTGTTGGCATCTTTGTTGACATACAGTGATTTCCCTACCTGAGGTAACCAGGTATTTCTTGCTTGATCTAATAATATAAAGACATGTCAAACACTATACCTTATTTTTGGAAGGACAGAAGATCTACATGAAGTGGAAATGTATTTTTTTAATAGCACTTGCTCTGCAAATATATGAGTAAAGTGTGTATGGAGTAGAGACATATAATATGACTGCTGGGCCCACTTGAAGTTGACAGTCAAGTATTTAAAGCAAGACCAGTCATCCTGGTTTGTAGGCTTCTCCATTGGGTTTAGCTGCATGTGGGTCAGCTGGAATAAGCAGCAATTTGGACTTAAATAAGATTATGGTTTTGCCAAGGCGTATAACAAGGGAGTTCATAACTATTGACAATGGAGTTTAAGTTGAGTAACGAGAGATGTGAGGACATTAAAAGGTGAGGAACAATGAAAAGATGGTAGGTCCAATGATTTAGCTGTATGAGTAGGATGAAAGAATTGTAGGGCTCTGAATACAGAGAGAAGGAGATGAAACGATAGGAGGTGATCTTGGAGAGTGGGATGCATGTCACTGAAATAAGAAGGAGCTACAGTTACTAGTAATACCAAGGTCTAGGGTAGTGACCATGGGAAAGAATGACTGAAGTTGGGTAGAGGATATAAGGGATTCCATGAGGTTTTGATTACATCACTGTAAGGGATTTTGGTGATATACTTTCATGACAGAGATTCAAAAGCTGCTGCTGCTGGTGGTGATGTGGGCATTAAAAAAGATTGGAAAATGTTCTGCAAGCAGCAATGAGGACCCAGAAGATCAAGTCGTTTACCTCCAGCTCTAGTGGTATGAGAAAAATAGGAGATAAAGTAAACTCTGCTAACAGAGGACTGCAAGGGAAGTGCTTTCCTCAGTGGAGAGCCACATTTCCCTTAAAGTAAGAAGGGGAAAAGAGCATTCAGATAATAATTGGAGAAAATAGGAGATTTTACAGGTGACAGTGGTTTGAAGTGCACAGTGGGAGGACTTCAGAACTTGGGGAAGAGTAGAAAAAAAAGAATAGGTTCACAGATAATAGAGATGTGACTGTGGAAGATGAGAGGTAGCCTGGGAGTCAGGGAGTTACCTGACATAAAGAGGGATAAAGGAAATGATGAGAAGACTCCTGGTGAATCCAAGGGAGATGGTGATGGTGAGGCTATGAGTGTTGTAGGGGTAGAAGGGAGGGGTCTGGGGAAGGGCTGGGCTCTCTCAGGTTCTCACGGCTAGTAAGCATGAAGTCTGATTGGAAGCCAGGGCTTTCCTCAACATCCTTGCTCCTCAAAGTATGGCTCATCGACATAGTAGCATTGGCGTCACTGGAGAATTTGTTAGAACGTAGACTATCAGGGTCCCTATCAGACCTACTGAATTAAAATCAGCATTTTAATATGATCTCCAGGTGATTCGTG
This sequence comes from Tamandua tetradactyla, assembly GCF_023851605.1. Lineage (NCBI taxonomy): Eukaryota > Metazoa > Chordata > Mammalia > Pilosa > Myrmecophagidae > Tamandua > Tamandua tetradactyla. The sequence continues at coordinate 10,673,432 of NC_135350.1, forward strand.
CATGTTAGAGTTTGTGAAGCACTCCTCTACAATATGTATTTTCCAACATTTTAAAAATTAGTTTTTTGCATCCACAAAATAAGGATCCATGGAATAAAGAAGAAGAAGTAGGAAGAAGAGACAGTTGAGTACAAGAAAAAAATGCTTGTTATATTTAACTTTCTGGCAGACAAGTGAACCAGTAATGTATATTGTTTTTCCAAGTTTTAGGGGTATGGGATGCATTTGAGAATAAATTCTTTCTAGTCGGTTTCCAGTGTTGCCACCCATCTGATTTACAAGCAAACTAGAACTATCAGGAAAGGAAAGGGGAGGGAAAATGAGTGTTTATTTTCTTCAGCTATTATTAACCTAAGCTCTTGTGTTTCTACCAGAGAAAGGAATTACTTGTATTTATTCTTATGGATAAGTTGCTAGTGATAAATTATGAAGGGAAAAAAAAACCCATGTGGGATAATTGACTGAAAAACAAATGTCAGTAAAAGTAAACAGAATGTATTCCACTAAACCTATTTGCAAAAATGTCAGAGGAGTTGGGTTGTTTTCCTTCACAATATTTGTGCTGGTATAAAGGGACTGTAGTTTAATTAAATTTCTCCATAGAGACTGGTTATTCCACCGGATGTCACTTTGAGATTTTGCTAAATGAAGGACTGCATTTTGATTAAGTAATACAACTTCTTGTCCTCAGCAGTAGAGAGTTGACAGAGGACTCTCATCCCATGCTAAATGAGAAACACCTGCCATGCCGTTAGGACTCTGGAAGTGGGGTCAAGTTCTGATTCGGTCACTAACTAGCTGTGTGACCTTGAGCAAGCCCCTTAAATGACATAAGTTCAACAGCCTAAAAGTCTTCCAGCTCTAAAACTCTCTGGTTCTGTCGTATCCTACTGCATTACCCAAATACACAGTTAGTGAAATTTAGCAAAATGAAGGGGAAAGAGAGCCCACTTAGAATTAATTAAACTAATGAATTATTTACAGGGCTGGAGCCACCAGCTAACTGTATAATATTTTGGAAAGAGAAATTTTTAATAATAATGCGTTTGTCCACATTTCTAAATCTTAATGCTTTCTTTACCCTCACCATTTAATTTATTAGACTTAGAATGCAAGTAATTCTGACATTTCTTGCCTTTAGCCATATTGCCAACCAATTTGAGATGACAGACAAGAGAGTAACTGTGTTCTGTATGTATAGTTATCTTCTTCTTTTTCTGGAGGATCTAAGATTTGGGGGAAAATGTTAGATTGAATTATTTAAAATTTATTTCTTAAGGGTATCAAACTCAGAGAATCATAAAATTGGAGTAAATATTAGACATCGACATGTTTAGATTTTTTAAAAAAATTTCTATCCAGGTAATACCTCAAAAACAAGTTAAAGTAGTTTTCATTTATTTTTCTTGTGTTGTACCTTTTATGTGGAAGAAAATTAGAATAGACACTTGCATGAAAAGAGAATTTTAAGCTATTGTTTGTAAATAAATCAATAAAATTCCTCTCTATGAAGTAATCAGAGTAGTTTTTCCCAGGCAAGTATGACATTATCATTAATTAAGTGGGAAAATAAATTGGAACCAGAAATAACCTGGTTAATAAGACCTTCTATGGTATGTCCATTCAGCTGTCATGTCATATGAGCTCAACTGCTGGGTTTATAATGTTCAGAAAATAAAAAAAATCAAGAACAAAAGTGTAAAGAAAGAAATATATCTGAACATTAAATACTTTTAGCTGGAAGTTTTGCCAGTGGGCTTTCTAAATAGCTGCAAGATATTTGTGGGTAAACAGTCACAATGTTTGGAACTATGCTCATTTGCTTACTAAATATACGAAAACAATGGAGCTCAATTAAGAAAAGATTAACCACACAGCCACCAAAGGAATGTGTAATTGGTTGAGTTTGGTAAATCAGCTACGCTAAACCTGCCTAGGCTTTTCCTAAAATGACACACCATTTTAGCTTCTACTGCTATGGGCCATAGATTCTAGGAAAAGTAATAATTCCTTATGTAATAAATGAAAAACATTTTGGCTGTCCAAGTATGGTTCATCTGCTGGGTAAAATGGTAAATTATGTGACTATGATGAGGCAGAGTTAGAATTAGGGTGGTGGTTGGCTGATGAAGAAGGGCAGATTCCAAGGAGCAGTCAGGCCTCAAGGAGAAAGATATCTCTGAGACAAACGGCAAAAATCAGCACCTGGGGGCCAAAGGACACCCATGTGGATGAGTCATCTAGACCCAAGCATCCCAAAGGAGGGAGAAGGGTGGAGCCCACCAACCTCACCTGAGTGAGTCATCAACAATCAAGCATCCCCAAATGAGGGAAAAGGAGAGGGTAGTAAAGTAAAATTACAAAACGAACAAAGATTTATAAAAGCAGAGTGCCCCACAGTGTCTGGTCCCCTTGCCTCTCACCTCTTTGCAAGAGTGCCCACATGTCCTTCTCACATGCATATTCACTAAATTTTCTCCCTGCTTACTCTGTGTGTTATGCCTTTAAATTCTTTTTCTCAGCATGCCAAGAACCTAGGAAGCTGAATCCGGCAACAACCACAGCCAAAATATCTACTATTCACTTGTGTGTTGTCCTTTTACTCCCGCAGGGACCCTTATCTAAGGTCAAATCAAGTTTTACTGAAGTAAAGTTTTTACTTTTGGGTAGATGCTACTCCCAGAAGGGAAAATATACTCTCTGATTGTAGTGAAGATGGTAGGTATACCAGGTGTGGGGATCCAGGCCCCTCCATAGTGAGAGCAGGTCATTTTATGTAGTTGCCTATATGACTGGGTCATCAGGCATCTTCAGGGGGAAAGAATGTACCAATGGTATTATAAACAAGGCATTGAAACTCCTCTGCCTTGATCCACATGCTTGTCCTAAACCCTTATCACACCCTGTGTCTTATAAACCCTTGCACTCCCCGGCCCACTTTGCAAAGCATTGACTTCCGTTTGCCATGGCTGACCACCACCACGGAAGATCCTCTCTTGCTTCTAAGTCCTAATTAAAATTCATGTTTAACTTCATGCCTGAAGTGTTCTTTGGTCTTTGGGCTGAGGTGACCCCAGCCCTTAAAGAGCTGGGTTGGAAGACCAGCAAATTGGATATTTAAACAAACACCTGAAATTCAATTGATCTAGTTTTACCTAATTAATTGGATATTGTGCTCTTGCTCTGGCATTAAGAACTTCATATTTTCTAATTCTTTCATCTTGTTATTTGCCTACTGATAATTGAAGAATATATAAGCATATTTTGACTTGAGGTGAAATGCATCAAAGCAGTTGATCAAGCTGCCTGTGTCATTTAGGAGGGGTGGAGGCCTGTGTGGGAATGATTGTAACACCACCATCCATGGATGACAAATGACTTATGGGAAAAAACATTTGAGAACCCACATATTAAAAAAAAACTTCTAAAAAATCAGATTGTAAAGGGAAACATTTTCAATGTTCCACACCATTACTTTTAAGAGTAAGATCAGGGGGAATTTGGGTGAGGTTAGACAGTGGGAAGAGGATAGAAGGAATCTAAAGGTCAGAGCTGACATTGTCCATTTTTACAGCTCTTTGAAACATTAAGAAGTTCTTCTTTCCTGCTAAATAATGCTCACTAAAATAAAATGGCTGCATGCATTGGGCATGGCCAGTAGGGACCTCTTTCTGAAAAAGAACTTTCCAGATGACAAAATAATTTACCTGCAGAGGCTTTCTGAAAAAAAAATGGAGCAACAGACTGCACCCTACAGAGCTGCAGATAAGTAACACCTGGTGCCAAGCCAGTTTTGGTCTAGAAGAGATGGTTTATCCAGATTGGACATAGACTGTTCAATGTGATTCTGTTCCCTACTCCTTAAGAACTCCTGACATAAAATAGAAACACGATCAAAATCAGAGCATTTTCTTGCTTCCTTCTGCATTTGTTCTATATAAGCTTCCCCTTTCCATGCCCTTGGTGGACCCCCCTTTCACTTTCTGAAATGGGAGGCTACCTGATTCATAAATCACTCAATAAAGCTGTGAGATCCTAAATTGCATGCTGAGTTTGCTTTTTCTAAAACAATAATATGGGTTCTTTATCAAAGTTTTCTTCTTTGAAGAAAAGTGATTTCTTCAAGGAATTCTGGAAATTTCTCCTAAAAAGAAATGGCTAAGTTTAAATACTTTATTTTAAAAGAAAATCACTGTCATTTTCCACAGTTAACATTCATTCATTCAACCCTTATTGTTGTACTGGCTACTAGACAAGGCACTGGAAATATAATGATGAGCTTGGAATACAACTTGCCTTTATAAACCTTATAGGGATATTTGATGCAGCAATAATTCAGGGATTTTTTGATTTGTGGGAAAAATAAGTCTTATTTAAGTCAGTGTTTCCTATTCTTTAATCATGACACACAGAAAGAATGATAATGTCTTGAAATGCACGCAAGGATAGCTGCAGATTTATGATGATAAAATAAAGTAGAATAATATGGAAGAAATAAAATATTCAATTCTTGTAAAGATATGAATAAAATTATTTGAAAACTATTAATAAGCTTTCAAATTACACTCTCTTCAGATCCGTTGTTATAATCACTGAGGAGAAATTAGTGCATAAATAGAGAAAAATTTTAAACCATATGTTTACTATTCAAAAATTCACAATGGTTAAAATTACTATTCAAGACTCTAAAAGCTTTTCATTGTATTTTACTGACAAGTGTACTGTTAAACTATCTTGTGGTAATGCAAATGAATGCAAATTCTAATCAGACTTTTAATATCAGGTATTTAAAAATAAAGATGCTTTAATCTTCAAAAATGCATATGTAGTTAAAGATTGCAACTCATTTGTTCATACTAAAATGATATATAAGCAATATCAAAGAGAAGTACCCAACAAATGTGGAGACAGAGGTTGAGGGCCACCGCCCAGAGGTGTGCTCGCCAGGCTCTCTATCTCCCCAGCCCTTGTGCCGTGCTGCTCGGGTACCTGGAACACGGAATTCTCTGGTTGCTCCCATGTGGGCGGCCGTGTGCTCTGCCACTGACTACTGCTACACTACTTGGCCGTGTGTAGCATGACACGGTAGAGCAGTACATGCTGGATGTCACTCTTCGGCTTTGCTGCCCATCAAACCTCACTCCATTTGAACAGCCCTTGAGGAACTCTGATAAAGCTGCTCATGTCTGGAGGCGATTGACCTGGGAACTCTGCACCCAGGCTTTGCCCAGCTGATCCGTGAAGTGGTGGGAGTGATAGTTCCTGCACCCCTTTAACTCATTTGCAGCCAAATGTATTCTTACATGGGAAGAATCTAAACCAAAGTGTTTCATTATGCAATTGAAATTGAAGCAGCTATCTCTCTCTTACACCTTCAAATCTGTGTAAATTTGCATTTTTACAAAATAAAAATTAGGGTGCAGTAAGCTCTTCCAAAATTTCATACATTTTTCAGTGCATTACGAACTTATGGGTCTTTGAAAATAGACTGAATTAAAATGTGCCTTTGTATATATTTTTGTGGATCCAGTGTCTTTTATGTGAATTCAGCAAACTGTCCTTAGGGCTGGGTAGGTTCTCATTTAAGGAAACCCAGCAGCGGGACTGGTCTGAAATTGTACGAAAGTAATTACAAAGTAATGGTCATCTGACATCTACCCAAAGGAAATTTAAAAAAAGTCTGTTCTTCTGGACCGAGTACAGGTTGTCAGTACTCAAGGATCTACTTTCAGAAGGTAGGTAAGGTACTGTCTTTTTAAGCAGTTACTAATCTGAGACACAGATTCCCAGAGAAAGTTTAATTTAAACCTCAATAGCTTTCTCCTGAATCTGAACATACAGCTATTACAGCTCCCAGAGAAAACAAGCAGGGTGTATTTTTCTCTCATGTTTTACTTATTATTGCTAGTATACACCCTTCACACATCAACCAGGAAGTCACTTCTGTAAAGTCTACGCAGGGTTCTTGACTGCTCACCAGATTTAATTGAGGGGATGAGTTTTAATAAAAGAGAATTGTGTCTACCAGATCATCAGCAAAAGGGAAATGATTTGGTGCTGTGGCCGCAATTTAATGAAGGCTCTTGGGGACAAGATTCCATGATTTAGCTTGGTGGCTATGGTGGTTAAGTTCACAAGTCAACTTGACCAGGTTTTGTGGTCCAGTTGTTTGGTCAAACAAGCAGTTTTTTTACTTTTACTGTTACTGTGAGGATATTTCATGGATTTGAATCATTATAAGTTGCTTGCATCTATGCTGATTACATCTTTAATCAACTGAGGAAATTGCCTTCAACAATGAGAGATGTCTCATCCAATCAGTTGAAGACCTGAAAAGGAGAAGTGATAATTTCAGCAGTCAGAGGGAGAATTCCCATCTCTACCTCAATCAGTCAGTTTCTTTTGGGGAATTGATAGAAAACCTTCATTGGAGTTCCCAGCTTGCAGCTTGCCTTATGGAATTTGGACTTGCCCATCCCCACAGACACATGAGATAATTTTTATAAAGATCCCGTAATATTTACATATATTTCCTATCAGTTCTGTTTCCTTAGAGAACCATGACTAACACAGTGGCAGGGGCTCTGAGCTTCTCAAAACAGAATAACATGCATAAAGTTGGAATTTGGTTATACCTTCTTGATGCTGCAACAACTGAACTAGTCAGGGGTAAAACATCCCCTTTTCCAGTTACAGGAATCAGGGCTACTACTACCTGGCTATTGCATTCAAACATTTCTTCTCAAAAGGCACTAAATAGCAGGTGTCAGTTCAGAATAAAAATGGCTAATATTTCTTAAATGTTTACCATATGCCAGACTCAGTCGAATTGCCTTACAGCAATTAGGTAATTTAATCCATCACAGCATTCCTAAGAGAGAGCTCCAATTATCCCTATTTTACAGATGAGAAGCCAGAAGCAGAGAAAGGCTTAATAGATCTTTTTAGGTTTCACAGCCAGTTAGTGACAGAGTCAGGGTTCAGATGGTGAGCCTAGCCTTAGTGTCTCTGCTCCTAACCGCAATCCCGTCCTGGATGCTGAATAAAAGAGCGAGTGACCGAGTGCCTGGAGTGGAGAAGCAAGTCTGGAATCACGGAGCCACGTTAAAACCTAGTGAACATTGGCTGACATTTTCCCCACTCCACACCCAGTGTATATTGGAAGAAACAATAGTGAGCAGGAATCTACAGATAGAGATTGTTCAAGAAATGCAATATCCATCAACCCTATAAGCAGGCACCTGATTGATGGCCCTAATTATAAGAAAGCACTTTTTTTGGTATTTTCATATGACATGAAAAGAGCTAAAATATGGAGAAGAGGTCAAGGAATCCTGGGCAGTTCAAGGAGACAAGGTAAAAGGAATGGACTAGAACATGTCTTGGGGCATATTTGCCTAGAATTTTTACCAATTCTTAAGAAGGAAATTTATACCAGAACCTTACTGCATGTGAGTTGTAGTTTTGGTATATACGTATAATTTTGCTCAAATAATCTTTATAACCAGATATAATTACAAATAGACCTCATTCAAATGTAATTATTTTCAATAATTCCCTTTATTTGCTCCATGAAATCTGAATTTAAGGATATATCTTGAAAGATTGTACTTGAGCTGCCCATCTGGACTGGGCAGACCCTAGTATGACTTTGTGTTCAAGATTATGATGCTGTCTGCAGCCAGTGTGCCAAGCTGCACCTTTTCCAGCATGAATGCCTGAGCGTGCTAGCTTAGGTATGTGTTTGCAAAGACATTTCACTACAACTGGCTTCTCTCAGATGGGTGCAGGCCATGTCTCTCCACATTGCCGAGCTCCTGGACATTGTGTCATAATTCTGCGTAGGTAGAAGTAAGTATAAATTCGGGTGCTCTTGAACAAGCCACTGATATCTGAAGCATGGGGGGAGGGGACGATCAGAACGAGGAGCAACAGCAAGAGCTGTTGAGCTGTTTGAATACGTGGGCAGAAAAGATTAAAAAAAGAAAACTTATCTGCCAAACGGATTACATGGATAGTCCCCAGAATGATTCAGAGGCTTTGGAGTGAGCGACCTTGTCACGAGGTTGACTGTGGCTATAAGATGCTCACTCTTCTTTTACATTCCTGGCTGAGGATCAAAATTTAGAGAGGTGGCAGGTCAAGGCTGTGTGCAGCTGTCAGCATCTTTGTGGGCTTCTGGGAAGGCACTGGCCCGCCCAGGGCAGCCAGGCAGGCTTTGACAGCAGAGAGTGGCTTGACTTCCACCTAGTGGCAAGTGCAAAGGGGCCAGCCGCTCTTTCATGGTGTGGGACATTTAAGACTCATAGACTTTCCACATACTGGGGTTCAGGGTTTTCCTAACTGCTTCCTTTAGGGATAGGTCAGTTCTGATTACGCCCCCAAAATATAATCTTGTGGGCGCACCTTCAGAGAGTCATTTTTAATTTCATGGGGAATTGCCCATAACAGATTAAAAAAATGTATGGGCTAATGGTGAAATGTTCTCAAGAGAGGAAAGTCAAAACTTAACTTTAAAAATAATAACTGGTTTGTTTTTAGACTTTAAAAAAATTAATGTTTATTTACAAACACTCTATACCCACCGAGTGAAATCTCCTCCATTCCCCTCTCTAAAATTTATAGTTAATTTTAAGGGCCACGGTGGCTCAGCAGCAAGAATGCTCGCCTGCCATGCCAGAGGACCCGGGTTCGATTCCTGGTGCCTGCCCATGTACAAAAAAAAAAACATTATAGTTAATTTAAATTAAACTTAGCCAATTTCTCATCTTTTAAAATAATTATGAAAGAGCAAATATTTGACTAAATGCATTTCTGCTCTCAAAATTACTGTATCATTTAGTATAAAGTGTACTAATGCTATGCTCTCAATGAATGTATTCTATTTTTAAATCATCTGCATTCATGTACTTATGTTACTTCCCTCGGAAAACTAAGAAAATTAGACTATTGATTTATGGGAACTCTTTTCCCTATCTTTCATCATATATTTTTTTCCCTAAAGATTTACATGTGAAATATGTTCTTGGGCAATAATTAATAACAGTTCAGGATATTTTTACTTCTTAGAAATTGAGTTTCAATATTTATATATTTTTAACTTAGAAAACCAGTATTTCGTTCCTTCCTTTGCCCATTACTTAGCAACCAGTCTTGTGTCCATGAAGTTTGTCTTCTAGTATATAATTTAATTTTCTGACTTTGAATATAATGCTCCAGTATAGCATTAAAATATGGTAAAACTATTAATGTTTGACTAATTTTTGTCTGTATTAAATTTCATTTAGTTATTGATACCAATAAAATATTATTATAGAAATGAAAGTGTGTTATATTTCTAGCTTTGTTTATTATGAATGAGAATATAAAATTATAAAAATTAAATCCAAATTCTTAGGACATATGTGTCATATTTGTAAGTACATATAAGCAGATATAAGCATAAGGTATGGATTTTTTAAGTGGTCTTTTAAAACCAGTGGGGAAGGGAAGCAGGATTGAGCATCAGCTTTGGGTCAGACATTTCAGTCTTGTGCAATACAGCTTCTTTGCAACAATGAGTCAACTAAGAAATGGATATAATAAAATATACATAGTATTCCTTGTGGTGATATGCTAATGTTTGTAAAGTACTTAATATAATGCTGAGAACATATTCAGCATTCAAATGTCGATAGTTTTTATTATGGTGACAATGGTACATAACACTAATATTATCTTCTCTTACTATTTACATTTCTGATAACCAATTCAGTCTGAGTTTTATACTAAAAGAAGAACTTGCTGTTGTAGATGAAGTGTAATAAATTTTTTATATTTTATTAATTTGCTTAGAATTGTATTAAAATTGATTTTTATGGTTTTGTCTACAAAATTAAAACGTCATAGGAGTAAATGGGCTACCATTTTTTTTTCTGACTTATTTTATGTTTTCTCTTCTGGCTCCTTTGCTTTAGATTTTTGCTGATAAGAAATGTGTTTTTTCTGAAGAGGAGTAAAGAAATATCTATGATATGGACAAAATTTCATTATTTTACTTTGGCCAATTATAGATTTTCTGAGCTAAATATTAGTGACAAATTAGGTGGCTGAAAATATCAGAATTGGTTAAATTAAATTAGTTGATGTAGTATTAACAGTCATTTGTTATTTCTCATTAATTTGTGAAAAATTTTTTCCTTTCCAAATAAAAAAATTCAGTGCCTACATTAGCTTTAATGAAATATCTTACTTCATTATGAAAGGGTAAAGCAGAAGCACCCTAAGTTTTCATTTTTCCAGTTTAGTTTTATGATATTGACATAAATCAGTTCAACTTCTTCTATTTCAGTAGTTATACATTTACATATAAATCTTTAACAATCAACACTTTCTATACAAAATAAATTAGCAAGTTTTATTATATTTCTTCTTATAAATTACATCAAATCCTATAAAAATCTTCTGTAAGACTGATAGTACAGCATAAGAGGAAATATTTTTTACCTTTCTAAATAAATGTATTTATATCTCGATATGTTCAGTTTTCTAAGGAGTCAAGGACTAGTTCTCTTTGAGGGGACAGCAATGCTAGAGAAAAGAATACAAAACATATGAATTTAGTTAGCAAGCAAGAAACCTTTGCTGTTCTCCTCTTCCAACCTCCACTTTCCCCACTTCAACGAAAATACTCTAATTTAAACTTATTGTTAAACATATAGCACCTACTTTACAAGGGGTGATGGATCACTCCACTTAGCTCTGTAAAGAATGTTTCTAGAGTATTATGTTCAGTCCTCAGCATCATAATTTCAAGCAATATATAAAATTACACTTTCTGGAGGGGAAATGATCAGAAAGATGAGACACTGAAAACCATTTCATAGGGAGTATGAGGGTAGTTCAGTGGTAGAATTCTCTCCTGCCATGCAGGAGACCCGGTTCGGTTCCCGGCCCACGCACTTCCTTAACAAACAAGCAAACAAACGAAAAACCAACCAAACAAAAACTCAGCAAATGGTGCTGCGAAAGGGGATACTCCCATAGGAAAAGAACGAAATGTGGCCCACGCCATACAGTCTACAAAACAAAACAAAACATTTCGTATAGAAAAAGTAGGACGCCGACTACTTAGGATGGAAAGGGAAAAGCTCAGTGGAATGGCTGAGAGCCACCTTCAACGATCTCAGGGGGCTTTTTTTCTGGAAGAAGGTTAAGCTTATTTTATGAGGTCCACCAAATGGAAACACATGTATGAGGTGGGGTTATAGTAAGAAGGATTTTTGCTAAATATAAAGATGAATTTCCTTATGGTCAGGACTGCTCAAAGAATCAAAACATTGGGAAGTAGTGAGGGGAGAATAGATTGGATAATCCTTTGACAACGAGATCACACAGGGAATCTGTCATTAATTTATCCTTGGATTAAATTATTGTTAATGCTTTTTTCAAACCTGAGAGTCTATAATTTTTTTACTGACGTTTTTTCCCATTTGTTCTGAAGAGCTAAGGCTTTGAGCAGTTGTGGTCTTATTTTTTTTTAGAGGTTTACACACTTACTCTGCATTGTAGTAGTGCAATTCTGTAATTGTCAGCACAAGGAAGAGTATTTATTCTTTTTTGGGGGGTGGGGGTGGTGCATGGTCCGGGAATCGAACCCGGGTCCCCTACATGACAGGCGGGCATTCTAACCACTAAACTCCCCGTGCACCCAGCATTTATTCTTTCATTCATGCCCGATAGGTTTCTTGTTGTCGAATGAGTGTTTTACTTATGTAATAATGATATGAAAATATCTCCACAGGAGCCATTACAATATGCTCGTAAAACTTTACTTGAAACTTAATGGCCATTATGCTTAACCGTATAAGAATTTATATTTAATTGTCTAAATTATCCTATGTTACTCTCTTTGGTATAAAGAGCAGTGAATTGGAGGGTCATCTTTTCTTTGAAGCCCTTATTCCAGGAATTGCTTGGTGTAATGGATAAATGTAATAATTTTGAGCATTTGACATCTGAAAGCACACATCTGTCTGAGGATGTGTCTCATGCCTTGAGACAAGAAGCCAAATGCCTTGTCTAAGGCATTAGACAATGTCTGAGGCTAAGAATACGAGATTTAGAGATACCTTGGATTAGTTTGCTACATATAATTCTTTCTGGGTTCTTAAATATGCTCATTATCTCTGACTTTAGTAACAGTGAAGAAAGGAGAAATGGAGAAAGAAATGAATAATATTTAGTAGAGGGATAAAGGAATATCTTGCTTAAATCACTTCTGTTTTGTATCAATCACAAGCTTGCAAATGCTGCATTCAAGAACTGAAACTCTAAAACGGAATTTAAGAAATTGAAAACTGTGAAGAATATAAAAATATAATTGCTTGTAAATGTAGAATATGAAATAAAAAGAGCCCTCTCTCCTTCGACCTCCCTCGTTAGAATTAACCCCGGGAATAGCCATAAGAGGAATGTTTCCCCACTGGTGGATCCTCACACACATAAGTATTTGGGCAGTAACCTGAGCCATGAAGAAATAGTACAGTGTACGAGGGAAAATTGTGAAATTCTGCATCTTGTTCAATGGATTTACTCAAGCTAAGGTTTTCCATGTTAATACAGAACAAATCAGAAAAAAGTAATCAGAAATGGAGGAGCTACTTACGGGAAATGGGAAAAGAAACGTTTATAGCTGAATTCAGCATATTTTGAAAGGCCTGAAGATGGCGCTCTTTACAAAGTTTTCGGGTAGAGAATGAAGCCGGAATCTGGATGTCGGTGCTTGGTCACAGCTTTTGTTTTGTTTTGTTTTGGTTTTTTAACTTCCAAGACTTTGTTTTATAATCTGCTTGAAATGCAAACCTGGGTGCCATGTTTACAAATGCCAAAGAATTAAAATAACAAAAAGTCCATGATTTCTTGGTCATATTTCTGAAAATGATAACTTAATTGATACCTTAAAAGAACCCTTAGCACTTGTTCTTTATCTTGCTTTCCTATTTATCTCTTATATAGCCTCATTTTTGCCCATAATTAAAATTCATTATGTAATATTTATGGTGGTAGATATGTCCAATTAGTTGTGTTTGATTCCTTCTTTTCCTTACCTACCATGTTTAGCTTCCCAACTTATTTTCCTTTTAGATATGAGTTAGGACATAAGGAAAAAAAACATATCTTTCAAATGTACATTAGCAATATTTCAGAACCATTTTATGATCCAAAGGAAACATTTTCTGTGGTAATCTGTTATTTAGTTTTATTTTTTAAATGAGTGATTTTCTATATACCTTCTCTCACCCCTTGCCCCTCACATATTATTGAAAGGAATGTACGGTTATTCATTTTTCTTAGTACAAAATTTTTTAATCTCTTTGATGTTTATTATTCCCTGTTTATGTCATTTATATCTATAGGTTCAATTTTAGAAAGGTAACTTTCTGTTTAGGTAGGAGTGAAGTAGAACATTCACATTTTTAAAATCTTGTTTATTTAGCTTTACCCGTGAACTCTGTTTATGGGAAATAGTGGTTTTAAGTATTTTCTCTGCATTCTTTGTGATTTAGTCAAACTGCATTGTGAGCATTACTTGAGAGAACTCATCTTATCATATTTCTGATGAAAAAGGCTCTAATTTTTAATTCTAAAATTTGGGGTTATAAAGTCTATGGTCATTCTACCCTACAGTTGTTTTGTCTAATGTGGGACAAAACACACCCAATCACATTTATTTCATATTTCATTGTTATGTGGTAGTTTAATTAAGATGTTTAATCAAGCTTCAGAGATGATATGGTAAGAATTAATCTTGCTAACCTTTCTGGTTATGAGCAAGCTGCTTGCTCATTTTTTTCATTTAAGTTTTTAAAGAGCACTGAGTAAATACTGGAAAATATCATCTTTATTCCCTTTAATTACTAAATTGAAATTCTAAAGCTTTATTATCTAAAAATAGAAATTAAGATGTATACAAATCTCAGGGGATGTATTTTGGTTCAGTTGGTAACATCACTTTGATATACTTTTTAGTTGTTTTTAACATTTTATGTATATATATTTTTATGACAAAGATTGGAATAACTTTAAAAAAATAAAGAACAATAAATATCTGATAATAGTTTAGTAAAGAAAATGTAAAAAGTGTCCCAGGTAATATAGTAACTAACTTGTTTTTCCTTTTTCTTTGAAATAAATGAAAAACAATGGTTGCAGATTACATAATGAATATTTTTTAATGGAGTTTTTGCAGTTTGATAAAAAGTTTTCAATGGCCATTTTTTTTATTAATTAAAGAAAAAAAGAGAAATTAACACAACATTTAGAAATCATTCCATTCTACATATGCAATCAGTAATCTTAACATCATCACATAGATGCATGATCATCATTTCTTGGTACATTTGCATCGATTTAGGAAAAGAACTAGCAAAACAACAGAAAAAGATATAGAATGTTAGTATAGAGAAAAAAATAAAAAAATAATAATAGTAAAAAAAAAAGACACAAACAAACAAACAGACAAACAAAAAAAACCCTATAGCTCAGATGCAGCTTCATTCAGTGTTTTAACATGGATGGACCTAGAGAACATTATGCTGAGTGAGTCTAGCCAAAAACTAAAGGACAAATACTGTATGGTCCCACTGATGTGAACCGACATTCACGAGTGAACTTGGAATATGTCATTGGTAAGAGACCAGCAGGAGTTAGAAACAGGGTAAGATAATGGGTGGTTGGAGCTGAAGGGATACAGACTGTGCAACAGGACTAGATACAAAAACTCAAAAATGGACAGCACAATAATACCTAATTGTAAAGCAATGGCCATTTTATAGATGATTATAATAATTATTGCTACTTTTTAAGTATAACAACCTACCAAATTAATAGTTTGCTTTGTGTTGAGCTGAATTTTTAAGGGAAGATCAACTCATCACCTCGTTTTGAGAAAGATACAAATATAACAAATATCAATAGCTTGGTTATAAGAGTGCCCTTCATCGGCTGCATTAACCTGGCATTAGCATTATAAATCTTAAATGAGTCCATCTGCTTTAAGGTGAAGGTTGAGGAGCAGAAATGTGGGCCTCTCTGTAAGTGGTCCCTCTCTTTCTGTTGGCAGGCAGTCTTGCTGAACGGTCTTTCTCTGTGGCCCGCAGTGTCCTCGGTTCTCTGAGCTTAACTCTTTCACCAAGCTTAGAACTCTGGATTGCCACTGCCCATACACTGAGGTCCTTTATCCCCACATAGATGGAGAGCAAGGATATGTCTGATTGCAGAATTCAACCCAGTAAGTAGGATATGTTGACATTCAATGATTTTTAGTGAATCCTTCATGATTTGAGAGAATCTGGCTGCCTTTACGTGGTCTTCTCCTTCTTCAAAAAAATCCACTAGGGAAACTGTTAATCTTGTGGCTCTCATTTCTGTGTGTTCCCATTTATGTATATAAATTTAGAAACTTGAATTTTTCTTTCCTAACTAACAAAAGTGTCAGTTAAAAGTCTTTTGATTGGTAATTTTGCTTTTACCAGCTTAAAATTCACTGTTTTTTTCTTCCAAAGTTACATATTTTTACATTTTTTATATTTCATTTAGAATCTGCTCAAATAAAAAAATTATATTTGGTTTAAAAGGTAAATAGCTTGTGTCACTAATTGGCCAATATAATGCTGTCATGAATAATTACTTTATATATGAGATTTGGGAAGATACCAGTGGTATTGTCATAGTAATATATGAATGAATGGAAATATATTATAAAACTGTCCATTTGGTTTTATGCTTACAGTAATGTGGATTGTTTTCTAAGAACAGTAATTAAATAATCTGAAATCTAATAATATTCACATAGAGCCCATGAAATTCAGAAGACAGAGAAATCATTCAATTCTCCTACAGCATGATGGAGCAAAAGAGAATCTTACTTGGGGCCAGGGATGAAAATCCCAACCTTCAAGTCTTCTCAGTCACATAGTCTCTTCTTCCTTTCCTCCCTACCTTTGTAGATGAGACTCTTGAGCTTAAGGTTTAATTCTCACGAGTTTTAGCATGACCCCAAAATACCACAGAAAAATCCCATCCATTGCTAAATCGATTTTCTGCAACTTAGTCACTTATTTGTGTCTTTAAGAGATTATCCAAAGACCCTACAAAGATGTTTTTACTCCCTTTCAAAATCTGCTATTCAAGAGCCCTGTGCACATCTTAAGGAACTGCCTTTACACTTTGCCACATCCTCTTCCCCACCTTTTTTGTCTTGGGTTCTGCGGTCTTTACCCTGTTTGAGACAGATGAATAAGAGCTCTTCACAGATCTTTCAACAACCCAGAAGATTCAGTCTCTCTGGGTACTCCCAGTGCTACCAAATTAGCATGAATATTAGTACAATGGAACATTTTCTTTTTAGGTCTCTTTCTCTGTCTTTCTTTCCAGATAGCTGTAATGCACTGTACTATTTTCTCCTTTAAAATAGTTTTCATTTATTCTGGTATAATTTAAGGTAACATAAGGGGAAGCATGCTTAACAAAGGATGAATTACAAAGAGACAAAAATGCATTGGTGGGCAGAAAAAAGATTTGCAGCAAATAATGTACTATAATGAGAATTTAAATGAACACTTTTGTTACTAAAATGAGTTATATAGTGTACTTAACATTAAAAAAAAAGTCGAAACACATTTTCACATGAAAACATGGTGGGGCTTTAGGGTAATCAAAAAATATATATACAGTTAATTCATAGTGGAGTGTGGTCTTCCAAGGGGAACCAGCACAGTTAATTAAACAAAGTAAAAAGATAATATCTTATATAACTTTTTGGGGCTCTTTATTTTGAATTCCAAAGTGTAAGGACAGGCAACTTGGTAAATAGAGCATATCGTTGATGGCAACTTACTGCAATTTTGAAGAATTTACATATTGATGGAACTTTTTAAAACTAAATTATATTCATAAGACATTTTCTCCTTGTGGCAATTATCCTCACTAGTTCACCAACACTTTTCAACAAGAATTAGAGACTTCCCTACAACTTACAGATCATCAAGAATCTAAATTAAAATGGAAAATTGATTTTCCTAGTGCAAATGAAGATGAGTGGGAAGAGGGAAGTGAAATGGGGGCTGAGGAATATGTATGTATATATTGTTTTCCTTGGTAATTTAGTTTTCGATGATTTAAAATACATAGTTATTATTCTTCCACAATAGTATCTTACATTTCTTTGATATTCCATTTAGATTCTGAGCAAATACAAGTTGCATTTATTTCAAAATGGTGAATAGCTTGCTTATTATCAGTTTAACATAAAACTGTCATGAATAATTATTTTTACATGAGATTATTTAGTGTTCAAGGGCCATACAGCTACCTGGATGTTTAATGACATATATATGCCATCAATTAAGACAGAATTCAGTGAGTTATGAGTAATGAAAGACAATTCGATGGGGAGCAAAATGTGTCTGCCTAATCTAATCTTGGTGAGGTAGAAAGGAGGCAGTAGGGAAGAGAAGATGGACCAGGCAAGACGGCTCCCAACTAAAGCATTTCTGACGGGTAGGAGGTGATGGTGGTGTGTAGCAGACGGTTTTAAAAGGCAGCATGCCACCGGATCATCTTTCTATTTAGTAGGTCGTTTATGTGAATGAATAATGGGAATATTTGTGTATAGTTTATCAATCTCACTTGGAGGGATGGAAGCATCTTCAAACAGCGTCAGCCTCTGCACTGTGCCATGGCTCGGCAGTGCATGCTCGGTGTAGGGGGAGGGGGAGCTGAGGGTGCAGGAGAACTTTTTTGGTCCAGAACCACTGCGTTGCAGAGCATTTGAGAAACTTTACTGATAACTTCTCATTACTTCTCATTATGGGCTTTTGCTCTGGTCCTTTGGGTAGGCAGTTCTTCTAAAGACGACATAACGGTCGAGCCAGCACACATTCTTAACTGCTCCAATAAAATCGAAATAGACTCTGAGCATTGAGACAAGTACATCAGGGAGAGTTAATTCATACACAGTGATTATTCATCCACTAAATTTTCTACAGAAGATAACTAATTACACGTAATAAGTTTCTAAAAATACAGACATCTTTTTGAAGTGAGTCACAGAATTACTTATTTTTTCTGGTTGGAACATGTATCTGAAATTACAATGGGAACAATGAATAGATAGCCAAATACTATTTTATATATGCTAATATAAGGAGATCTATATCAAGTATTGGAATTTAGTATTCTATTCAACATATATAGATATGTGATAAAGTAACAGAAATTTAGAAGTTCTCTGGATTTTGGCCCAACATTCTGTCTTTCCAGAATAGCACTCATTGTCAATCCAGATAGAGAGAACAGCACTTTGAAGGGAGATAATCCATTCTACTCTTCTTGTTTCCTATTGTTAAAATGGTTATTCTTATATTGGATTATAATTTGCTTGACTGTATCTCATACACTCTTGATTACATGGAATGATCCAATTCTTTTCTATAGGATAGGTATCCTTATTTAAAGAGTAGTCATGTCCCTGTTGTCTTCTCTTAATTCCTTTAAGGGTACATGTTTACAAACTTAAGGACCATCTTTTTTCCTTTTCTTTATTGCTCTAATTTGTCAAGATTTCTCATAACATGTGATCTGATGCGTACAGAGCAAAACAGGTTACTAGTTCCTGAATCTGAACTGCATTTGTACCCATATAACCAAAATTTGCATTAGACTTTGAAACTTCTGGATCACAGTGAATTTACTGCAAATCCAAGCTCTTAGGATTGCTTTTTAATTGGTTGTTCTTGCCTTGGACTTAAAAATTAAAGTGTGTAACCCAAACATGGGCTTTATATTTGTCTATCAATACATTTATTGAGCACCTATTATATATCAGGCCCTACACAATACTTTGTGGGCACAGTGGTCAATAAACAGTCCCTGCTCCCATGAGACTCATAGAGAAAAGTGACATTACAAGAGGCAAGTATGAAATTATGCTACTTGTAGTTTAAAGACCAGAAATGAAATGTGGAAAAGCATCCATGATTTACAAGAGTAACTCCAATATAACTCCTCTCTTGCTGTACTTTTTCTCCTTGGAATATCAAAGTTTAATTTTTTTTTCCTGGAAATCCCTTATTAATGAATTTCTATTGGAATGTTATAAAAACCTCATTTAAATGGGACATTGTTTATTTATTATGATACGTATTATTTTAGATAATCTGAAAAAACGCTTGTAAATATTCAAATATGAATCACATTCATTTGTACATGCACATGAAAAACCTGCACAGGGGAAACATTTTAGTATGGCTAAATTGTTTTATATATATTTTTGCTTTCCTACTGTCCTCTTCTTTCATCTTTCATTTATTTTGATTTTATCATAAGTTTAAAACGACTAGTCTGAAAGGTTAGATAAATGTTTATTTTTTTCCCATTTATTTATTTAGGTGATTTTGAGATTTTTGAAGACTGTAGAAAAAATAAACTGGAGGATGGTATGACTAACAAAAAAAAATCTTTTGACTTAAAGAATCTGGAGATTCCTCTTTTTTCCCATTAGCATGGCTGCCAAAAAGAAAAAAAATACTCTTAAATCTAAGATGATATTATATATAGCACATATACAAATAAGGAAACTTGCATTAGATTAGGGATCTATAAAAGAAGCCTAAAGGGCTGTGTTGTATAATAAAGGAACTTGTTTCACTTTCACTGCACAAGCAGAGATTGTAGGAAGTGATACTGTGCATTCTGGATTAGTCTCTTGGAATTGAAGTGGATTTCCTAAAAAAAAATTGAATCGAAAAAAGAATAATTTATGTTTGATTATATTATATATTTTTATACAAACACTAAGGTAATTTACCGTACATTTGTCCATAAATCTACAAGTAAAAAATAAAAATAAGTCAAAATAAATTTGTGTAGTTTTAAATAACTGCTTATGGTATCCAGCACAATCATCCATTGGAATTTATTATAAGGAATATAGTACATTTGAATCTTGGCACAACTTATTTTTCCTGGTGATAACTGCCTGATTTCCCAGTTGATACATTGAGATGAAATGTAATTATAATTTGCAAAAATATTTGCATACTTGGCCTTTCAAAATTCTTTTTAAGGAAAAAGCATAGCCATTAATTCTTGTCTGTATTATTGGAAATGTAAAAGAAAGCATATATAAAGTGACCCTCTATCCTTGCTTTCTTGGAATGCCCTGGTTTATACTTGTTCTAGATTGATTAAAGCCTGTTAATTATTTTCAGCATCCTTTTTCCCTCTCAACAGAGTCTTAGTCTGGAAAGGAAATATATCCTGACTTTATTCTTTGGCCTGAGGGTTTAATTTTCTCTAATCAACAAACTAAAGAAAAAAATCTTTTTTTTCTTTTCCACAAAAATTTGAACATAGTTTGAAACATATTGAAAAGTGACCAGTTTTTCAGAGTCGAATCCTGACTTCACTGATAATTAATTGCAAGACCAGTATGATTTCATTTTTTTAATTCCTGAAGCCATATTATTCAGTTTCAATTTGCTATGCTTTATAAAGCTTTTAAGGGCCACCTTAACATTTGTAAGTATGGACTTAGGAATGGTGCTACCGTATAATAGCCAGCATGATAAACAGACACTGTTCTAAGAGCTTTTTGTGTATTATCACATTTAATTTTCACAGCAATACTGTGAGGAAGGTACTATTAGTATCCCTATTTTACAGCTGAAGAGACTAAGAGTGGTTAAGTGATTTGTTTCCTATCTTCCACTTTGCTGAAGAATTAAATATATAGATACATTCTAAATCAGGAAGATAAAGTAGGACCATCTCAAGTTCTTAGCAATGACTATAATTTTAGTATTTGCTTCCTGTTCTAGTTTGCTAGCTACCAGAATGCAATATACCAGAAATGGAATGGCTTTTAAAAAGGGGAATTTAATAAGTGCTAGTATACAGTTCTAAGGCCGAGAAAATGTCCCAATTAAAGCAAGTCTACAGAAATGTCCAATCAAAGGCATCCAGGGAAAGATACCTTGGTTCAAAAAGGCTGATGAAGTTCAGAGGTTCTCTTTCAAGTGAGAAAGCACATGGAGAACATAGTCACGGCTTCTCTCTCACCTGGAAGGGCACGTGGCAAACACGGCATCATCTGCTAGCTTTCTCTCCTGGCTTCCCTTCACGAAGCTCCCCGGGAGGCATTTTCCTTCTTCATTTCCAAAGGTCACTGGCTGGTGGACTCTGCTTCTTGTGACCATGTCATTCTGCTCTGCTGTCTCTGAAACGCTCTCATTCCCCCAAATGTTTCCTCTTTTATAGGGTTCCGGAAACTAATCAAGACCCACCCAAATGGGTGGAGACATGTCACCTAATCCAGTTTAACAACCACTATTGATTAAATCACATCTCCAGGGAGATGATCTAATACCGTTTCAAGAATACGGTATTGAATAGGGATTATTCTGCCTTTATGAAATGGGATTTTGATTAAAACATGGCTTTTCTAGGGTCATACATAGACTTCATAGGCCTTCTTGAACCAAGGTATCTTTCCCTGGATGCCTTTGATGGGACATTTCTATCGACTTGTTTTAACTGGGATATTTTCTTGGCCTTAGAACTGTAAACTAGCAACTTATTAAATGCCCCCTTTTTAAAGCCATTCCATTTCTGGTGTATTGCATTCCGATAGCTAGCAAACTAGAACACTCATACAAATGGCAGAAGAGGTGGGTACTAGTCTTAAAATAGAACCAGTGCGTCTCCCTAGCAATTCTAGAATCAAAGGCAAGCAATTGCCCTCTTTTTAAGACTTAATAGCTTGGTTCAATTAATTCGTCCAGTACTTGCATTCTCCAGTTTGAAATGAGGAAAAGACACCAACCTGGCTCTTGTGTACAGACCTGATATGCTCTGGCTTGGTATTTGCCCATGGAACAAATCCAGTAAGATGCCAGAAATCCAATGAATTCCATGGTCCCTATCCATGCTTATGCAGGTGTGCGTCCAAGTGAAATTGCTAGGACCAGTGGGCAGTGTTAAGGAGATAAAAATAAGATGGCCTACCCTTTAGGATATACAGTCCAAGAACACATGCAGTCTCAATGCCTGGGTTTAAAAATGATGTTATCAAAGCACTTTTCTTCTTCCCCTGAAATATTGTATTGTCCCAGGTATAATAATAAGGATGAGCAGTTACTGAAATTCCATGATGTATCAGGCACTTTACATGCTATGTCTCATTTATTTTAATTTAAAGAAAAAAATGTTATGATGTATCTACCCCAGCTAACAGATGAGAAAGTGAGGGTCAGAGAAATTATATGATGTTTCCAGGTTCTGCAACTATTAAATGCAAGGATTTTATAATATTTTGTATTTCTGCATTTGTGGAATTGAAGACATGGAATAGATTGTAGTATAGATCGTATGATTTGCTCTTGGTCAAATGTTTACTCAAGATTGAATGAGTCCATCAAATGAATATGCACTTGCTCTTCACTTGAGAGCCCTTTTTAATTTAAGATAATATAATTGATTTCCATGTTGAGTAGTTCTTAAAACTGTCAGTATTATCTGAATATTGGTGAGAAATGGAGAACTAATCTCTGCTCTCATAATTGATGAATTTCTTCCACAAAAGATCCTAGATTATGGTCAGATTTATAACTTTTCCATATATAAAAATAAAATTGCTGATCTGGATTCCTTACTGTAAGACATTTAGAAGAAACAGTGAATATATTTATCCATACTCTGAAAGATTAAATTAGAACCAAATAAAATTTTATCTTCAGAACATTGTTAACATTTTAGAGGTGAGTTATTAAAAATTATCCAGGTAAATAGGTTCTAAGCTATTAGAACATATTTATGGTACTCTAGGCTTGAGGAAGTCTATGCTTTTAGAATACCATGTAAAGCAACAGGACAGATCTTATCTGGGCATATATATATATATTACATGTTTATATCTCAGGATAAACTGATAATGGATGATGACAGACATTGATTTCAATTGTCCTTTATTTTCTCCATATTTAGGCAACATTGATGTAACCTTATGCAATTTTTTCAATATGGGTTTATTAAAACATGAATTTGAAGAATGAGAAAAGATTGTTATTTGAAGGGGGATTAGGTATTGGTAGTAATTTCTGTTTTTCTGTAAAGTTTTAATAGTATTATATTTTAGATGGAGCTTTTTTTTTAGACCAAAGTCTAAAATTTGAGTCCAATCACTTTATATATCACAAATTAGAGAATCATATAAAAACAGCATTTTGCAACAGTTTGTGGTTTAATAAAATTACAATTTTTTTCTCATCTCATTCTTTTGAAATATTGTTACTATCAATTGCAAGAGGCTATTTTATGTTAACATTTGACATAATTTATTTTTCTGGTCTAGGCTTGGATGATACCCTTTGTCCCTTTATCTTGAAGTATTTTGTGGACCTCACCAAGTGACATGCAAATGATTCTGCTCACCAGGAAAGCTGTGTCTGGTCAAATTAAGTAGGAGTTGGGATTTGTCCTCTGGAACAGGAAAAATTATTACCTCCAACAGCAGAAAAAGTGCTTTCATAGGGATCAAAGTTGTCAACCAAAGGGATAAAATTCTAATGAAATTTCAGACACTGGCTCATAAGTTAGTGAGACTATTTGTGTGGGTGGAGACCTCGCCTCCTTCCTGGAACCATAAAATGCCATCAGGAAAGGATTGCCTAGCTCTGCCTATTAGTTTAGAAAACCGATGGCGATTATACTTTAGCTCTAATCTATGTGGTGCTATGTACAGTGGAAATGTGGGTTGTCATTTTTGCTTTTTGGAGATTATACATCAGTTTTATAAGAGCTATCTTATAAAGGGGCAGGAAATCAGAGTATTTATCAGGAAATCTATTTTCGAGTGAATAAGTACTTCACATATAATGCATAAATCCATAGGCAAGTCTTTTTGTGAAAGTACGTGAGAGATTTTAACACTTCACAATTTCCTTCTTTTCCCTTTTACTATTTGTTTATTATGATGTCTATTAAGTGATTAAACAAACTCATTTGACTGCTGAAGCATGCTTGAATCTCTCTTGGTCTTTTAGATCACTACAGTAAGTCTTGATTTTACTTAAGAACTTAAAGTAGACATAAATTAAGGTCAGGGGTACACCGTGGAATATTAATTATCAATTCATATTGGCTAAAATTTCAAGAGTATTCACTCATGCTATGTGCCACTTCTTTCCAGGTTATTTCAGAGGCTATTGGTGGGTCTTGATCATCAATTTTGGAAAATATTTAGCTCTATTTAAGAGGAAGATAGAAAATAAAGCCATTTAAGATAATACAGATGAAATTTTTGAGTCTTTGCTGCTATTGGACTATTCTTAATTTAACTCTATCCTGGGTTGTGTCTGAATTATTTGGTTTGTGAACTAATCAACTTTGTCAGTTTTCCTCTATCTCCTGTTATATGTTTTGGGTGTATTTCACTGATTATCTATTCCTCTAATATAATTTAAGCTACTACTGTCAATGAGGCAGAGTGATAACTGTTGGTTTTGATATTAGATGATATATGAGGTTGAAAGTAAGCCTTCGAGAGGCATTAAGTGAACGAGTACAAAATTGAAGGGAAAATGTATACTCAAAGTTGGTAGTAAACATCCAGTGAATTTATTTATACAATTAATAATTTATTTCATATGATTTTGTGAAAAAAAACCTGAGCAGTGATAGCATTTTTCTTGTGAAGGTACGTGAGAGATGTTAACACTTGAGAATGAAAGGGCTGAATGCTGGCAGAGGGAGGGGTGGGCAGGTGGGAAGATTATATGGTATAAACATTATGAAGCAAGCTCCCCCAGCATCGCCCCTCCCCGCACCCTGGAACATTTTCCATTTTTTCAGACGGCTGCAAGTGATCGAACTGGGGATGGTTATAAAACAATTAGCAAACAACTTACACTTATATTTATTTTCTATTCCATACTTTTCCTTATCCATGTTCTTCTTTCAAAATCCATTCTTTTAGGCAAAATAATAAATCTGTTGGAGATGTGAAAAAATCCAAAGGTGATGATCAAGGCCCATCAATGTGCCAATCAGCTCCTTCACGATGTCTGGCATTTGAAGTGGGACACCAACAGACCAAAGCAGTTAGATTATGTTGATTCATAAAGAACTGGCATCTTGACAAGTTCTTAAAGAATTGGCATCATGACAAGCCAAAGTTATGCTCAAGCTGAAAGTACTGGCAGAACATAAATGCTTTGACTAAGCAGAGGATTTCTCTACTGAGAGAAGTCAGAAAATGGACCAGACTCACATACAGAATCAGAGATGATACCACACAGTACAATGATCAAGGAAAGGGGTATTAGCTTTAATCCCTGACTTTCCTGGTGGAATGGCTCTATATGACCAAGCTGTACACTTTTCCTTTTCTCTGATGTCTCCAAAATTTAGTAGTTTATTGTTAATGTGTCCCATTTTACACATTAAGAGCTCACCTGAGAGAATTTCTATTCCTTTATTCAGATAGCCCCTAGGAGACCTTGAGCATCCATACTCAAAGTAAAACACATCTTCTTGTGCTGTCCAGTACCATCATTCTTACAGTCACTCGGGTCACACACCTTGTCAGGGACTTTAACACATTACTCTCTCTTATTGCCTGCAGCCAATCATGAAGGTATGTCATTAATAACACCACAACCCAAGCAATGGCATTTCTCATGATTCCTTAATTCATATAAAAATTTTTTATCTCAGCTGTCCAAATTCATTTCTGCCTCTGTGCCTTCATGACTTGATTTCCTCTTCCTTTTTTTCCCCCTTTTATTTAGACCTTTTCTTTCCTTCAAGGCCAGTTTAAAATGTCATGTTCTCTATGAATTTCCTTTGCTATGCCTCAGTAGCGTGTCTGTTCTTTGAACTTGTCTGGAATCTTACAATGAACACCTTTTAAGATGAGTGCTTCTCAGCATTACATATAAAAAATATTGGTTCAATTTAGTTCAAGAGGCTTTTTTTGAGCATTAGTTATTTGCCAGACATGGGCACAGTCATTTATTCATTTATTCAACAAATATTTATTGAATTTCTAGAATTTGCCAGATCCTGTTCTAGGTGTTAGTGATAAACTAGCAGAACTGTCCTGATGGAGCTTACAACCTACTGCTGATGAGTAATTATATTGCTGTTGCTCTGTGTGTGCTACTGTTGTCTCTCCAGGTGAGTTGTGAAACCCTTAAGAGAAGAAGCTGGTTGCTCTTTCATATTTCCTGAATGACTCCTCACTTTTCTCATGCAACTTATTATTGGAAATTTCTTAGCCTAGATGCTCAGCCTTTCTCTATTCCACGTTGTTCTGCAGTGAATTCAGATACATCTGTGACTTTCATGTTTGCACAGTGACCTTGTTCCCAATGGCTATACAGTCTCTTCTGATATGTAAAAATGAGATGGGACCCCATGTCTAAGTCCTTACTCATCAGTCACTGAAATGCAACAACCTAAACACAGACTCATGCTCCCCCGCCACAAGTTCCTCCCTTCAATTTTTTCTCTGTGGTGCCATATCCTCAGTCCCCTGGGCTTGAAACCATCCAGTCATCTTTGACTCATCCTTTCTCTCCTTCATTCCTTGCATGATTAGTCCTTTAACTATGTTGATTCTGCCTCCTAACTGTTATCTATATCCTTTTCTTCTGATTCATGATCACATTGACCACTTGGGATTAGGCTATGGATTAGTTTTCCAACTGGTTCCCTTATTTTTATCTTTTACTTCGGGTCTTCCTGTAAGTTTTTTTTTTTTTTTTACATGGGCAGGCACCGGGAAACGAACCCGCGTCTCCGGTATGGCGGGCGAGAATTTTGCCACTGAGCCACCATTGCATCGCCCTTCCTGTAGGTTTTTCATAGCCCAAACGGTCTTTGAATACTTCCTCTATCATCCTTCTCCTTGTTCAAAAATCTGTAAAGAAGGTCTATTACTTATTATATAAAATATAAAGTTTCTTGAATCTTCAGGCGCTCTATAACTTAGTTTCAATCTACTTTCCTTATTTTCCTTCACACTCAAAATTAACACTTCTCCAGTTAGGTCATCTGTGTACTTCCCCTGTCCTTCTTGTACCATTGCTTCAGAAGTTGTAGAGAATAAAGGTTAGGAGCTTGCCTCTGCAGTCAAACAGACCACGTCTGGAATCCTGCTCCTGCTTCTACCATTTCCCAGCTCTGTGACCAGGGAATGCTATTTTATTTCTTTAAGGCCTCAGTTTCCTCATAAGAAGTACCTAACTCATTGTGAACAGTAAGAATTCAATAAGATAAAGAGTGCTAAGACCTTAGAACAATGCTTGACCGTATTATGTGTTTAATTAATGTTGTTCCTATCTATTTTTTCTGTAGCCATTGCTTTTCTCTTCCAGGCATGTGTTTTTTTCTTTTTTTAATGGCCAGAAATGATGAACAAACTTTATTTCTCTTTGGAAATAAAAACAACAGTGCTTAGGAGCTTACGGATTGTTGAGAGGTTCGGTGGTCCCTGATGTAGAACTACTGAAGTTATCAAGACTAATCCATCAAAATGACAGCACAGTCAACCTAACTCATTGACATTTGGGTTTAGGAACAGGATGTTGCAACATTTCTAGAAAAAAAGAGAAGGACACCAAACAATGGAGAATACAAGCTGTGGAAGCAGGGAATGCCAAGGAACTAGGTCGGGAAGAAGCAAGGTGACGACACCACAGCAGATGCTGCCAGAGAAGCTGAACATAGAAAAGGAAATGAAGGCAAGGAGACTCTTTCAGAGGGGCAAGAAGTCTCAGACTAAAATCCTTGAGGACCTAGTTAAAGCACAATGGTGGGAAGGGCTTCTTAAGGACTCTTCCTGTGGTTCTTAGACCCTTTGAGTCCCAGGAAAATGCACACACCTACAATTTTCCATGCAATTTCGGAACGCTTACAGAGCGCAAAGTCCATCCCCATTTAAACGACCCTCTACCTCTAGGTCCTAGATTCCTGGGAGTATAACTGGGAATACAAATATAGCTCTACTTAACACTTTCTTTTCATCCCATAAAATGTTGGCATTTTTCCTAAGGAAAGATTTATTACATTCAAGATGAGATGAGTCACCAGGCAGCTAACTGGGAGACGTGGCAGTACTCTAGGTACGGTAGCTTGAAAAAGCTATAGACACATTGATGCCTTTTTAAAATGAGCAACTTTTGAACTTTAAAAGTACAATCACAGCATAAGACTCTCTGAATTTTTTTTTCCTTATAGGGAGCTAAAGAATAGTGATGGCGTAAGACTCCATCACCAGATGGAGTTGCAGAGTGGCTGATAAGGCTGTCTTCAATACGGGGTAGAGTTCAGGCCGAGGGTAATAGTTGACTAAGCAACAGCATCGTCACCTCATTAAGACATCCCAGTAGGTGAGCTACAGAAGTGCACTTCTGCCTTCAGGGGCCCAGGAGTGTGGCAGCCTGGCCCAGGGCTCCCTGCCAGAGGGTTAGCGAGCTGGGGCTGGGGACAGCCACTTTCACGACAGCCAAAAGTCTGCCTGCTTTGAGCAAAAGTGTTCACAGCTTCTTTGCCATCTTTTTGTACAAAAGCTTACAATTGTACATTTTGTACGGGAGGCATATTTTATTTCACCGCTTAATACCAATAAAATATGATTCTCTTTGTTTCTGAATCGTAATTAACCTTCATTTGGAAAGTAAGCACTAAAACCCACTCAGACAGTGTCATTACATTATTACTTTCAGCTAAAAGGAGGTGGGGGTGAGGGGGATGGGGGGTGAGGGTAGGAGTTGGGGGGTGCACTGTGGCTTCTACACCTTATACTCTCAAGTAAATATAGGCATGGAAAGAGACCAATTCCAATTCCCGGGAAAGGTGAACCTCTGTCATCAGCCCTAAAAGAAGAATTAATGTGCAGTTATGGAAAGAATCATATGAAGGCTCTTATCCCCTGGCTACTTAAAAAAAAAAGGATGATGTGATGTCCAGGTGAAGGTCAACATCATCTAGGGAAGACCGAGTCCACACTTGGTCCTGAATCAACTGCCACCATGAGTTCTATTGGTTAATTCACCTGATGGTGATCCAGGTCCCTGGATATACTACTACGTAGAGATCCTTAGAGATGCTCTCACAGGTCCGGATGCCCTTAGGGCACACTCACATACTGGATGGACGCCTCCAGATGTGTCTTTTCTCTGACCATTCTTTCTTTCTGAGCACACGTGCAGGTCTGACTTCCCTCTGTGATAGCCATAGACGAGGGTTGCTCTCCTTCCTCGGGCACAGATGACTAATGTTTCCCACACCAACTTGAAGGCTAATCCGGGAACTCAAGCCACCATCCTGAAGGAAACCCTGAAGGCTGGTTGTCCTTCTTCTCTATTTCCTAAAAAGAGGCGCTGAGGAGCACTTGCCGGTGCCCTTATTCTGGTCGGACCCCTCCTGGGCAAGGACCCCCAGGCTGCCTTTGGAGAGCTCCAAGGAGCCCTGGTCCACCCGCCTCTCAGCTCTCTCCAGCACTTCCTGACCCAGCCTAGCCGAGCCCTGCAGTGTAAGGTGGTTCACACCGCTGAGCGCCACGGCCACAAATAGTTCTCTGGGTCTCCTGGGCGGACACACACACACACACACACACACACACACACACACACACACACACACGGCCTGCGTGCAGTGGTCAACACTGGAGCTCACCAGGTATGCATTTCTTTCTATCCTTCCGCCTAGCCTAACCCCTCCCACCTTTAAGTCTCCACTGCCAGCTTCTGTCCCTGTGAAGCCTTCACCGATCTACCTGTGCTTTCTCTGAACTCCTAAAGCACAGACTGTATAAAATTTTGAGGCCAGATTACATATTGAGAGGGAGAATATGAAGTGCTTTATGGGAATCCGGGAGACCTTGAATCTAACTCATTCTTCCAATAATTAGTTTGTGACCACAGACTCAATGTCTTCATCTTAGAAATGGAAGAAATAACCAGTTTTTTCTACCTCATAAGGTTGTAAGAAGATTGAATGAAATTACCTCAGAAATTGTTCAAGATTATTACAAGTATAGCTCTTCCCTGCATATTCATCAACTGGTTATTAGGATATTTTGATGAAGGTTAGACATTGATTTTGTTGGGCGTCTGTAGACTTTTGGAAAAATAGCCATGCATACAATTATACTGCTTATAGGTGTTATTTAACCAATGCAATTTTTTAGGGCAATATTAACATAACTGATTATAAAGAAATTCAGTCTTCGAGATTCATTAAATATGTAATGTATTCATCATTTTTTGTTCCAGTTCCTTGCAAACAACATTTCCAGAGAGGACGGGGGCTTAAAACAAATATTTGCACAAACTTCCAGCATTCTCAGTGCTTAGTGATAATTCTAGGGAGGGTTATAATCCCTACTTGAGTTATTTTAGTGTTTTCAATGGAAATAAAGACATTGTTTAAGAACAAACCCTAATTAGTGAGGCTTTATTTTTTTCTCTAATTTTAAAGTCTAACTTTCCCTTATTCTGAAAGTGCTTAATTTTATTTTTGGCTTGCCTGAAGCTCACTGACACTTTTCCAAAGGGAAAGCATTACTAAAAGTTGCCCTGTATGTGAGGTTACCCTCTTTTTGACCCCGCCTAGCCTAATTGAGATTTTTGAGGGTGGGCGTAAGAAATGCTGGCTACAGGGTGATGTCCATTTTCTGTGAGTCATATCTTGGAGCCATAATTGGGGTGAAATTTTGCCCCATACCTTGGGGTGAAATTTAGAGGGCATCAACTCCTATTTAAATGCCAGATTCTCATTCCTAGATAATTATTTTTTCAATACAGAAGTATTTTTTTTTAATCTGACCACACTTGTTGGGAAAAGACATCAAGCCATCACAGATCACATCTTCAATCTCATTTGTTCACAGTTTTATTAACTGCAGACACAATGAAGAAATAAGATGTAGTAATTCAAGGTGATTGTTAGCTGGCTTCTTTAGTTTAGCCTTGGCTCTGGGAATTTTGTAAATAAAAAAGTATGCAGTAGGGATAAGAGTGACTTTTTTCAAAGAAACAACTTGTTATTCCCAGAACTTCATCCCTACCCTCTGCATGTCCCTGTATAAGAAATAATGTCCCCAAATGAATGTAACCTGTTAAGGAACCTATGGGGGTTCATTCAGCTTTGAAACTGACCATTCAAAGCACAAGTTATTTTAGCTTCCTTGGTGACAATAAGAACCAGATATAATAATAATAGCCCAAACTCACTCTTAGGGTCTCTGATCTAAATCCTTGGACAAAGAAGTGGAAGCAATGAGCTTTGAAAGAGAAAATAATGTGACTTAAAAGGTGTGGTTTACATAGAATTTAAAGTACTTTGATTATAGTCTTGTATGGAACTTTTCCTTTTGTTTCTTTTGTTTGAAGTGCGCAGCTGAGACACTTTTCAAATTATTCTTTTTGTTGTCAGTGAAGACTTGGACTCGAGTGGATTTTTTTGCATGGGCAGGCACCGGGAATCAAACCCGGGTCTCTGGCATGGCAGGTGAGAACCTGCCACTGAGCCACTGTGGCCCACCCCTTGAGTGGATTTTAAAAAGAAAATAACTTAATGTGTTGACATTCTATAGGACCAACATTCAAAGTTAGCTAATGTATTAAATTTTTAAAAGTCAGACTTTCATTTTAAAAAGCATTTTGCTGGGTAGTTAATTCTTCCTCAATATAGTTTCAGGCCATTCCAATAACAGGTGCATGGTTTCATACTTAAGACTTGTCTATTTTTTTAGAGTTTGGTCTTCGTATTTCTTTTATTAACTTATTTCAATGTCATATTTTCAAATGTGGCTCTCAAAGTTTATGAATTTTACAGAAAATAATTATATTTAATCATCAAAACCCACAAAATTAACTGAATTTAATAATTTACTAGGAAAGATGGCTTAAACTTTTCATTTAATTGGTAATATTCACTTGTGAATTGTGGCAAATAAAGCAGGGAAAGAGAAAGAATACAATTTCTGTAAGACCGCACTATCAAACTACTGTGGGGTGCACGGGTGGTTCAGTGGTAGAATGCTCGCCTTCCATGCAGGAGACCTGGGTTCAATTCCCAGACCATGCACCCCCCCCAAAAAAAACCATGAAAATACTCTATTGTTGTGACTTAAAGTTCCCTTCTTTTGTTTAGCCTCAACTTAAAATTCATTGGCGATACACACACACACACACACACATACACATACACACATGCACATACATACACATATACACAATGAAGGAGCTATTATAGGGGTTTTGAAGGACAGGAGTTTAAAGGAAGGGTAGGGATTCAGGAGTGAATCTGGGTTGTGGTGTTAGAAATGGATAATAAAGGCAGTTGTTTTTGTGGAAAAGTATAGCATCTGCAGTGCAGAGGGGCAGTTTTCTGGGACCGAAGAGGAAAGAGTGGGATTCCAGAAATTACATAGATCTTGGTCCAAATGCAAATTTTAGTTATTTTCCAAAGAAAATCTTAAAAATGTCTTCCTACAGGAGACCAATTGCAGAAAAAATACGGGCACTGTGGGTTGACATCAATGTTTTTACACAAATTGTTTAATTTTATTGACATTCCAAATAAAGTTAGATGAATAAAAAAGAATCGTACAAAGAATTTTGTATTATGCTGGCTCATTCTCATTTTCATGATAGGTGTGTTTTCCCATCAACTTATTCTCACTAATTTTTCATCTTGAGTTCCTATAATTCTGATCCTAAAGCCAAGGAGAAAATGGGAGGACAACCCCAATATGAAGGGTGGAAAAGATTAAAACGCAAATGAAAGATATCAATTTTTTTCCATCTAGGCTGCAAATCTAGATTGTATTTCATAAGATGGGAGAAGGAGTTGCGGGCAGGTTTTCCCCTGTTGCTGTGACAGGTCATCATTTCTAATCTGAAGGTCACAGCCAAGTTCCCTGTTTATAATTGCTTGATTTGACATCTATCTTGACCTTTATTTACTTTGGCCTTTCTCACTAGAGGTCACAAAAGCAAAAGAAGATAGAAGTCTTATAAATGCCTCGATGATGAGAAATGAGAATGGTATCCCGTTGGCCCTATGTATGAATACATGTATAATGTGTTGAGGTATTTTAACTCTTTGGTGCAATCCACAGTGGAAACATTTGTAAATTTTTATCTGACTCTAGAGGTGTTTTTGCAATGATTTGTTGGTGAAGGTAATAGATATTAAAAGTAGCAAAATCTTGTTGAATCTGAAAGTAGACCATAGAAAGAAGGTGTAGATTATCCTGGATTAATTATTATTGATCAGATTGGAAGTCACAAATGCATAACTATGGTATAACAAACAGAAAAGATTACTTCCCAAATCCTATCAGACAGGACAGGATTTAATATGCTCTTTATTTGCATGCTTATTGTTTACTGGTAGGGAAACAATATCATGAATAATTGTCAGATTTTGTTTTCAAATATTGTTAGATATAGATTAGGCATAAATCTAAGTCTTATTCAAGTGAAGAATATTATTTTTCCCCAAAATAATTTCTGTAAATAGAAGTCAGAATTTTTTCTTTATATAATAATCCCAGGAATGTGAGTTTGAGGGAGACTTTTTTTGGTAATTGCTTTTTTCTAAACAGAAGATCATATAGTTAAAAATCTTTAAGGCAGACATTTAAAATATACTGAATTCTGTAATCAGTGATGCTATTTTAATATGATTTAATGTTTCTTACAAGAAGTTTTCTTTTTCACACTATCAAGACCAGTGGTCTGAGAAGAAAATTTGTGATTTTTGTTACTATTCAAATTTATCTGTCTTTGAAATGATATAGTAAACAAACATAATAACATAGAAAATAAAATAGTCATGATATAATAAATAAAAAAAACTGAGGCATTGTGATTCCTAAAAGTGTACACATGGACATTTTAGGAAAAAAATAAAATATATATTCAGTTGACTTTTTCAACTTTTTACAATGACTCAATGGTGAAATTAATAGATGCTAAAAGTGACAAAAATTTTTGCATAATTAAGAAGATTGAATATCTTAAAAATGAAGATAATTGGTTTTCGATGAAAGTCATTTATTTGCCTTAATCTTAGTGTATAATAATATTAATGCTTTATTTTATACTATTGTATGTGACCCAGAAGTTAAAACATTAATATTATTTTGCATAAATATTTACCCTTCATTTTTTTCTTTTCTTTATAGTATTTATCAACATTTGTGATTACAAACTTACTTCATCATATATTTAATATTTGTATCTCCCACTTGAATATAAGCTTTAAGAGCAGGAAGTAAGCCTGTTTTGCATACACTTGATAAACACACATTCGTTGAACTGAAGAAAATCAAATGAGTTGCTTACGCTCCTCCATTTCCCATCATGAGCTGATCGTGTACTAATTGGGAGGCTTCTGGATTCCCTATACTGCTAATGTGGAGTCCTGTGCGAAAGCAATAACCAACTGAGCTATAGGAGAGCTGGAAAGATGACCACCCAGTTGGTGCTGGACATCTTGTGGTATGACCTTGACTCCCTTATAGCATCGGACAGAAGTAAGAACTTAAAGAAAGGGGCAACATCTCTTGAAAGAATACAGAGCCAGCTTCCAATGGACACTTGATAGGGTAATATTCCCGATTACTGGTTCACATTTTTAAATATGCTATTTCTCAACCTATCTTAAATATGCCATCACTCAAATGCTATTTCTGTTTATGAAGGAGTTAATCTCATTTCCTCTACAGGGCGTATGTGAAGTTGATAAGTAGTATTTATTGTTTTTGAAAGAAGATAGAAATCACCGGTAGAGATATATTTAATAGTTTGCCACAAGATAACTTCACATAGATAGAATCCCATTCCCCAGCTATATGATTTTATGACACATTAGGTCACACTTTGTGTGTTCAATATGTTTTGACATTTGATTTGGCAGGAGTCTATTAGGAAGGAAAGTTAAATATGTTGACTTTCGATAAAGCACATACCTTTGCAATTACTTCTTGAAATAAATAAGTCTTTGAAATATTTAAAATGACGGTGTCACTAATTTTGGGGGAAGCTTATTTTCAGGGCCAAATTTCTTATATGAAATTATAACTTAGAAGCGAGTCCAGAGGGAAGTGTACTGGGGTGTGTGGATAAAGACATCTTATACTGGAGCTTTTCTGTACTTGAATAAAATAGTGTAGTCTATTCCCATAGGTAAAAATGGAGTTTTAAAATGTGACAATAAGACAATGATGAAACAGGATCAAAGAAATATGTGAGGACCACAAAGTTCTGTGTCCAGTTACATGCAGCTTATTGTTATAGATGAGCAGTAAGACTGGGTTTGGTACATAATCAATGTTTATAGCACATTGAACTGTCTGTATTTTATTATTCTGTGTCTGAATCAGCCTTTGCATACAGACATAGCTTAATTGTTCGAGACAAGTAATGTTCTTTTTTTTCTGAATCAAGTCCTAACAGGAAAATTTAAGTAAAGACATCTCATTTTTGGCATGTGACTTAATCAAATGGACATTTGAAAAAACTTCCCCTTGCTCAGATTAATTGAAGATCCAGAATCAATCCAACTTACAGTTTTAAAGAAGATACCTCCCACTGTTGCCCAGTGCTATGATTTTGTCCCCAAAGTGCTATTTATTCAGAGAGGAAGTGCATTAATAGGATTCTATCACATTAATATTATTTTTAATTGACTCTCATTGCTCTTATTTTCTTCTACTTTCTTATGTGATATAATCCCATAAGCAGCTATGCTGAACACTTGACGTAAGGAAAGATTTAATGCATCTGGCAGCCTATAATACAAGACATCTGGTCACACATATCATTACCATTATAGGCAATGTGTGATAACACTTAAAAATTTCTTTCTACTCTTATTTACTCTCACCATTCTTTGGTGTCCATATTTCCTGATACTGCTAGTTTCCCTTTGAGTAGTATTGTAGATTGTCCCCCACAGTCTATAAGAGGACATGTTCAAGTCCTAACACCTGGTCTTGTGATGTGAACCCATCGCCCACCCCACCATCCACTCCATTACCCCTCTAAGGTGATGCCGCTTACGAGATTAGAAATGGGCAGCACTGGGTAAGATCTCAAAGCCCAGCTGCACAAAGGTGACATATCCCTTGAGTACTCCCTTTGGGCCCAGCAGTGTGCTAAGCAAAGTTTAACCAGGGGATAATCCAAGGAGAGGATGCTGGAACTGGAGAAAGTTTAGTTATCCAAGTGAAAAGTGGGAGGAGGGAAGAGAAGAAGGCGTTCTCAAGAAGAGAAGCAATCTTTACTAATTTCTAACGGCAAAAGGCAATGCAGCCATTTTGATAACAATATAACATTCAATGGGGCCAGAGTAGTGACTAATTGGGAGAGAATAGGATGGAAAGGTTTGCCATGGCCAATTAATGATTGAAGGGCCTTAAGAGCCCTGCAAGGCTTTGGGCTTTATCCTGAATGTTTTGAAGAACCCTTGAGGGATCTAAGGAACCAAGGTTTTCACGGGATTGACTATGTAAGATTTATCATTTTGAAAGTTGGAGACCAGATTAGACACAGGTACAACTAGAGGTATAAATTCAGTTGAGGGCTTTTACAACAGTCCAGGAAAGAAATTGTGAAAATCTGAACTAAGGCAGTGAAAATGTAGAGAAAAATCTGAATCTGAAAGATAGTAAATAGAAGCACAAATAAGATACGGTGACACTTTGAACATGGAAAGTGATGAAAATGGAGGAGGTTTAAGACTCATCCCTGGTTTCTGGCCTTTGAAAATACTTCCGTCCACCATGATAGAGGATATCACAGTAGGGAGGGATTTGAGGATCTGATTGAAAAGGTACAGATTCAGTTTTATAATGCCAACTTTAAGGCAGGGTGACTATAAATTATTCAAACAGGGACTCTCTTGAGAATGAAGATGGGCTCACTATTAAAAATTAAGCCATCTGCAGGTTATATGGTAAGTATGGAGCCTCTACTGTATGGTGCAGGTACAACAGTTTGATGGAGAGACCCAGTACAGAGCTGTATTTATGGAAAGCAGCCTTGTGTGGTAGGTAGAGATTCATCTTTGGAGCCAGAGCTGCATTTGAATCCCTGCTCTGCTCCTTACACAAGATACACTGCGTATCTTGAACATATAGTTTAACTTCTCTGCGCCCCAATTTTTCATCTGTTGTATAGTAGTTATAATATCAATCTCATATGATTTATTGGAGTATCAAATGAAAAAACTGGGCACTTGGGAGTACAGGAACTACTGAATATCTGGGATGTTTACATGGGTTTCTGTAATGTGAAATAAATTGTTCTTGTCCCAAAGGGGATGGTGTAGGCAGTCTGCAGTATATTTATCCTGTCCATACCTTAAACCCTATAGCATTACTCCAAGCCAGGTTTTTTTTTTTTTTTTTTTTTTTTTTGCATGGGCAGGAACCAGGAATTGAACCTGGGTCTCCAGCATGGCAGGTATGGCAGGTGAGAACCTTGCCTGTTGAGCCACTGTGGCCCACCCCAGGTGTTTGTTTTAATTCTTATTCAAAATGTTATAGGGTACATTGGTGTCACAATGAGGATTACGCCAAATAGACTATGCTTTTATTCAATTTTTGAAGTCAAAATTTCAATTGTGGAGCATGCTAGCAGATTCAAGCAATGCTGCAAAATGTAGTCCTTCATAAATCAACAAAGAACTGATTTGGGAAGAAAGTCTTCAGCCATGAAATCTACTTCCAAAATTTAATTTCATGTTTCCCTGAAATTTTGCACAACAGAGTTCTCTGAAGTAAAACTTGGCACAGAGAAGTAAAAACTAAGATGTCATTTAAGTACTCCATGGGATATTTTTTCTTTCTCTGCTGTGTCATCTTCTAATTTTATTGTGGTGAAAATTAGACCATTTTAGTAGCAATATTGTCTTTTCATGAATAAGGCTTTCTTTTACTTTAGCACATCATATAATTAAGAAGCATTAACTGCTATTAGGGGATTTGGTTAAGTCATTTTTAAGTTCGTGAAAACAAAATGAATGTCCTTTCATAAGCTTAAAAAAGATGTACTGACTGACATCCAGTGAAAAGTTACTGTCTGTGATTCTCCTAGGGTATTGCTGCATTGTGTGATCTTCATCACAGATGTTTTTAAGGCCTTATCAGAGTTTTTATGTAAACGTATTAAAATATTTTGGATTTATAAAGCAACATTAGCTAGTTATAACAAGCTATATATTGTTAAAGTTACTTTGTAAGGAGATGTTATGCTTTTAGGAGTGATGCTTTCAACATTATAAGAATAGATGCAGTGAAAACAGCCAGAAATGAAAGGACAGATATATGGTCTCACTTACATAAACTAACCATAATGAGCAAATTCTGAGAATTGAATTCAAGGGCATAGGGTGTCAGGGGATAGAAAGTGGGCAGAGATTGGACGATCAATGAGTAAAGAGTACAGGATGTTCAATAAGGTTTATGTAAGAGTTCCTAGGTTGTAAACTCTTAGAGCAGTCACATCTATTCTGGAGTTGCAACTGTTATTTCTAAATTCTGGGATGCTCTGCTCTTTGTGTATAACCTGGTAGTTCCCTGAAACTTTGAGTATCTGTGTGACAGTTGAGACTCAGAATTAGAGTTCTGCAGCTCTCAGACTCAGCATTACCCCATACAGCAACTGTTCAAAAGACTGAAAAAGAGATCAAACTTCAACTAGAGATATGGCTGAAATAACATGTTAGGACCAAGATCAATCAGAATACAGGGTAAAAGATGATCTTGTTGGTATTTTAAAACCTCAACTCTGTGTGAGACCAAAGGAAGAGATGTTAATTTGGTCCAAAATTTAAATTTTCTGTAGCACACTATCTAATTTAACCTGTCTGATCAGTTTATTTAAACAGCATAATTACATGGGAACAAGAATAGGGAATGAGATCTTGTTATTCTGCATAGGCTAATGTAATAAATACCCTGATATATTTTTTATTTGGGGTAAAAATATAAAAAAGTATTTGCAAAGTCCCCGTAAGAGATTAGGGGAAAATGTTGAACTATTAAGCTTCCCACCTGGGGAATTTCTGATATTCTGTCAAGCATTAGAGACTCACAATTTAATAAGCCAAGCCCTCGATATTGAAGCTGGACTTTATGAAACTTATTTCTGCAATGGTGAAGCTAAGCCTACTTATAATTATCCCTAAGACTCAACCCCAGAGAACTTATTTTGTTGCTCAGGTGAGGCCTCTCTCTAAGTCAACTCTGCAAATAAACTTACTGCCCTCCACTCTATGTGGGTCATGACACCCAGGGGTATAAGTCTCCCTGGCAATGTGGGACATGACTGCTAGGGAAGAGCCTGCCTTGGCACTGTGGGATTGAGAATGCCTTGACCAAAAGAGGAAAATGAAACAAAAATGAAGTTTCAGTGGTTAGGAGATTTCAAATATAGTCGCGAGGTTATTCTGGATGTTACTCTTATGCAAGCTTCAGCCGTATATTACAAAATTGTCACAGTATGCCAAACTTCAACCGACAGTATTCCTGAAAATGCTAAAGAACCCTGGGCTCTAGCTAAGACTCCTTAAAAGTTTTTCTTGGTATAAGTTCATTTTTTTTTCAGAAACATAAGGCCTCCAGATAGTTCCTATGCCAGATAAGCCCTGAAACCCAGAAGTACCAGTCTCTCCAAGAACTTCATTCCTCTACTTCATAAGGTTTACACCTCTTTCCAGCATGAAGAAGTTAAAACGGTCATTCACCAGTTAGTTTAGCTGCCAGGGTGCAATATACCAGAACTGGAAAGTCTTTTACAAAAAAGGAATTTAATAAGTTACATGTTTACAGTTCTAAAGAAGTGAAAGTGTCCAAATTAAGGCACCAACAAGAGTTACCTTCACTCAAGAAAGGCTGATATATTCTGGAACAGCTCTGTCAGCTGGAAAGTCATATGGTTGACATCTGCTGGTCCCTTGCTCTTGGGATCTGTACTTTCAGCCTCTGTTCCTATGGGGATTCCTCACTTGACTTCTCTAGAGCTGGCTCTCATCTCTTGGCATTCCTTGGCTCTCTCCAGGTTCTGGCTTGCTTAACATCTCATGGTGATGTCTGCTGGGCTCCAATTATCTCCAAACATTCCATTTCTCCATTCTCTGAAGCAACTGTTCTCCAAGGCCTACATCTGCTATCTCTGTCAACTCTGAGGCTTCTGACATTTCTCCCAAATATTTCCTCTTTTAAAGGATTTCAGTAAAATAATCAAGACACACCTGGAATGGGTGAAGTCACGTTTCCACCTATTCAGAGATCACACACACAATTGGGAAAGTCACATCTCTGTGGAGATAATCTAATCAAAGCTTTTATATACAATATTGAATCAGGATTAAAAGAAATGGTTGCTTCCATAAGATTGGATCAGGATTAAAACATGGCTTTTCTAGGGTGCATAATACTTTCAAACCAGAATACCCAGATATCCTTAAAGACTGAAAGCAAGATCAAATGAGAGGGAGGAGTTGTAACTGAGAAATCAGAATTTGACAAATGATTATGACTACTGACTCATACAGATATTTGATTTTAGTTTTAAGTGTATTAGAATAGCTAGAAGGAATATACTGAAATTGTTGAACTGTAAACTGGTAGTTTTGGTCTTTGTTAATGATTGTATAACTACATAGCTTTTATCATGTGATCATGTGATTACAAAAACCTTGTGACTGACAGTCCCTTTATCCAGTGTATGGGTAGATGAGTAATGAAATAAAGCCAAAAATTAATAATAATAGGGGGAAAGGGGTAGACGATGTTTTAGATTTTCTTTTTAATTTTTGTTTCTTTTTTATGGAGTAATAAAAATGTTTTGAAATTGATTGTAGTGATGAATGCACAACTATATGATCTATAAGCCACTGATTGTATACTTTGGATGAATTATATGGTATGTGAATATATCTCAATAAAATTGCCATGAAAGATTAAGAAAAGAATGGATGGAATGCTGAATAAGCATAAATTAAAATCCACACACAACTTTTAATGATAGCATGTAGAACTCTGCTTAGTTTTGTTTTTTCATTTCTTTAAAAAGGGGATAAAAAGGGTTTTGCTGTTTCATGAGACATGACAGACTTTGTTTCTTTTTTTTTGATGGACTTTATTTCTGCAGTTAAAAAAAAATTATTTTTCTTGCTTAGAATTAAAGCTTCTTTAGAA
This sequence comes from Tamandua tetradactyla, assembly GCF_023851605.1. Classification (NCBI taxonomy): domain Eukaryota; kingdom Metazoa; phylum Chordata; class Mammalia; order Pilosa; family Myrmecophagidae; genus Tamandua; species Tamandua tetradactyla. The sequence continues at coordinate 10,714,698 of NC_135350.1, forward strand.
TAAGTATCCCTTCAATTTTTTTTAAAGAAAAAAATGTCTTTCGTATCTCAGTGTTGTTATGATGTGCTTCATTTTAGGTTGTTGAAGAGAGCAATTATTTGGACAATGGATTTACTTCAGCATGACTCAATGGGAAGAAGAACAGGTCAAATGCTGAAACGGGGATGTGAAATATCTATGCTGTAGACTACCGGGCAGTATTTTGAGAACAGTCAATCATTGCTGACTCCCCTACTAGTTTTTTTTTTGTTTTTTTTTTTGCATGGACAGGCATGGGGAATTGAACCCAGGTCTCCGGTACAGCAAGCGAGAATTCTGCCCCTGAGCCACCATCGTACCACCCTCCCCAACTAGTTTTTGAAAATACAAAATAGTTCAGATTATTTCACAGGGCAATGGACAAGTCTGATCTTGGTGGGGAGAATAGTGTGGAGGAGACTTATGCTCTCAGTGGGAGGGAGAGGCCAGATGCCACATCAAGGGGAACTATAGTTATTTGTTACTTAAATGTATGAAGATCATGACCTGGCTTATGAACTCTACCAAGCTCAAGGAATTAGAGATTTGAGGACTTTTCCTCATTGAAAAAGCATGTCCATTTTATAAGTAGACATGATCAAAAGATGTTCATATGATTTCAAGGCCATATTTGTAAGAAGATATCTATTAATAAGAAATATGAGCCATTCCTTTCAAGGTGTTTGTTAGGGGCAAACAAAATTTTAAACAGACGCATTTCAAAACCTGCAAATGCCATCTTCTCTTCAATAGATGTTTGGATGTGCAATAAACTGCCTCTTCCCCTCACCCCACCTCTCAAAAAAAAATTCAATACTGGACTCATTGGCTTAAACTTGTGTCTCTCCTAGTCAAGATTAACTCTTTTTCCTCTCAAACCCCCACATCCAATAAATACCTAGGTCTTGACATTTTATCTTTATGTATTGTTTCAGGCTGCCTCTTCTTCAGCACACTGACTATTCCTGTTCTTGTGGGGCTTTAAAAAAATCACTCTACTGGATTTAAAAAATAGTCTCTTAATTAATATTTACCTCCAGCCCAGTTCCTTCCAATGCATTCACCATAACCTGACCAGACTTATTTTTCCACAACATCAAAATGTATAACATAGTGTCATGGTCAGGTTCATGTGTTGACTTGGCCAGGTGGTGGTACCTGTTTGTCTGGTTGGGCAAGTGCTGGCCTGTCTGTTGCTACGAGGACATTTCATAGAATTAAATCATGATCACGTTGGCTACATCCACAGCTGATTCCATTTGTAATCAGCCAAGGGGAGTGTCTTCTTTAATGAGTGATGCTTAATCTAATCATTGGAAGCCTTTTAAGGGGGATTCAGAAGAGACAGGCTCTTCTTCCTGCTTTGGCCAGCAAGCATCTCCTGTGGAGTTTGTCCAGACCCTCCATCAGAATCACCAGCTTCACAGCCTGCTCTATAGATGTTGGACTTTATGTTCCCACAGTCACATGAGACACTTTTATAAATTTTATATTTATGAATATTTCCTGTTGATTCTCTAGAGAACCCTAACTGATAAAACTTGGTACCAGGAGTGGGGTGCTGCAGCTGTTTGCAAATACCAAACATGTTGGAATGGCTTTTTAAATGGATAAGGGGAAGATTTTGGAAGAGTTGTGAGGAGCTTGATAGAGAAGGCCTAAAATGCTTTGAAGAGACTGTTGGTAGAAATGTGGACTCTAAAGATACCTCTGATAAGGGCTTAGGTAGGAATGAGTCACATGTTGTTGGAAACTGGAAGGAAGGCAAACCTTGTTTTAAAATAGCAGATAATCTGGCAAAATTGACTAGTGGCTTTGGTTGGAAGGCAGAGTTTAAAAGCCATGAACTTGGATATTTAGTGAAAGAGATCTCCAAATTAAACATGGAAAGCACAACTTGGTTTCTCCTCACAGCTTACAGTGAAATGCAACAGGAAAAAAATAAACTGAGAACTGAACTCTTGGGTACAAAGAAACCACAAACTGATGTTCTGGAAAATTCTGAGATTCCAAGAGGGGAGACCCCAGAGAGTGGTGCCCCATGTGAGGGTTTGGTCAAATGTGGAACCAGTCAGCCATTTCAGAGAAAGCCAGGATTGGACATGGAGCTATCCAGGAAGGATTTGTGGAAACTCCTATGTCTGATGGGCGTGATCCAAGGCTACTGCATAGAAAGCCAATGAGAGTGCTATAGGACCTGTATAAACAAAGCCGCTGCCAGTCTAGACTGGGGTGGCGGGGGCAGTTCAGAGAAGGAACACATTGGAGGAAAAATAACTTCAGAGGTAAAACCATGGAGGCTGAGGTCTGAAGTCAAGAAGCCTTGGGCCAGGACAGCGGACCAACCCAAGCCCTCATCGTTTGCCCCAAAGGCAGAGGATGGGCCTTCCACCGTGTTGCAGTGGAAGAGTCATGTTGTCTCAGGCCTTGGAGAGGATGAAGCACATTCCTTGGGGTTTGGGGAGAGCCTGGCTGCCACTGATAGAGGGGTTGAGCATGTGCCCCAGAGATGACAGAGACCCTGGATACAGCCCCAATCCTTGGGGAGGGTGGGGCTAAGAAAAAGGTGGTCTCCCCAATGTACCCCAAGGTTGCATTTGGAGAGAGGCAGGCCTCTGCATAGGCTCTTGGAAATGGTGAGACTGCTGCTTTCTAAAGCTCTGAAGATAAATAACTCTCAGACTTTGAAATCTAATGAACTTTGCCCTGCAGGTTTTCGAAACTGCTTGGGTCCAGTGACCCCTTTGCTCCTTCCTCCTTATGGAAATGAGTATATGTATCCCATGACTTTATCTTTCTTTGTTTGTTGGCAGCAAATAACTTGTTCTGAGTTTTATAGGTCCAGAGCCAGTGGAGAGAATTTTGCCTTAGAACAGAACATGCTTGTAAATAACTTTGAGATTTTATACTGGTTTTAGCCTTGTGTTGTATTTGTAATGTTACTGAAATGGTTTAAGTTTCTCTGATGTTGTTATAGAATGAATGTATTTTGTATATGGGGAAAATATGTCTTTTTTTAGGATCCAGAGGGTGAGGTGCTGGTTTGAAATGATGTATGTACCCTAGAAAAGCCATGTTTTAATCCTAATCCCATTTTGTAAAGGCAGCCATTTCTTCCAATCCCTATTCAGTATTGTGTTCAAAATTGTAATTAGATCATCTCCTCGGAGATATGATTTAATCAAGAGTGGTTATTAAGCTAGATTAGGTGGAAGTGTGTCACCACCCATTTGAGTGGGTCTTAATTAGTTTATTGGAATCCTATAAAAGAGAACAACAAGAGAGAAAGCCAGGAGATTCAGAGAGAGAGCAGAGAATGCTGCAGCACCATGAAGCAGAGAGTTCACCAGCCAGCACTTTGGAGATGAAGAAAGAAAATGCCTCCCAGGGAGCGTCATGAAACAGGAAGCCAGGCAAGAAAGTTAGCAGATGATGCCATGCTTGCCAAGTGCCCTTCCAACCAAGAGAGAAACTGACTGTGTTCACCATGTTTCTTCTCACTTAAGAGAGAAACCCTGAACTTTATCAGCCTTCTTGAACCAAGGTATCTTTCTCTGGATGCCTTGGATTGGACATTTATATAGACTTGTTTGAATTGGGGCATTTTCTCAGCCTTAGAACTGTAAACTAGCAACTTATTGAATTCCCCCTTTAAAAAGCCAATCCATTTCTGGTATATTACATTCCAGCAGCTAGCAAGCTAGAACACCTGGCTTCTTGATTAAGGTCCTTTACTGATGCTGCATTCCCCCCAGGCTAATCTAAAAGCCTTAGCCAGGCAAGAGGCTCTCCTTGAAGTGGTTTCTGCCTATGCTCTTCTGCAATCTCATCTCCCGCAACCAGTGCCTTGGAAATATACATCTAGGCATACTGTACTAATTGCAGTTTTCTGGATTTACTGTGTTGTTTCATGGTGCTTTACTTTTGCCTATGTTCCTTCTCCTTGGTATGCAATTATTTTTCCATCTCTTTCCTCTCTCTGCATCCCCCATTGTCCATCTGGCAAAATAGTATTCACTTTTTAAAATTTACTCTCTAAAATTCACACTTCTCTGGGAAGTTTCTCCTGAATTCCTCTCTCCTTGCTTGTCATTGTATCACTAGTATTAATTACAATACACAACGCATGGAAACGTTCAATAATTGTTAGATAATAACGATGGCGATGTCACAAAATACACACCATAGGGCTACATGTAATCTTCTCAATGCAATTTGGTTGGTTGGTTGGTTTGTAGATAGGGGTGTTGGGGTTGTCTTACTGTTTCTGGTTGTACTTCCATCAAAATTAAAAGATCCCTTTCTGGTTGCATCCAAAGAAAGAAGAGATCTGTGTAACTTGTATTGTACTGAGTCTGGTGTTAAATCCTGAAGTAATATTAGCATTTGGGTGTTGAGAAATTTTGACCCTTGAAAGTGTTTTATTGATTGATTGAGGTGGTTGGAATTTATAAAGCTATAGGAGCACTGGTAATATTATTTTAAGATATTACTTTAATGATTTCCCAAAATATTCACTGTTACTTATAAACATAAGGTTTTGTAGATTAATGTCATTTGTACTCAATGAAAAATAATTGCTTTGAAGACAAGCATTACCATTAGCATAGTACTGGAAGCATAAATAAAATATCCTTAAAATAACTTCAGTTTTTGAGTGTAATACAGTTAATATTCTTTACTTTAAGAAACCCACTTTAGGCAAATTCTGTTCCTTGAATTGTTATCAGTTTCAGTTTTCATATTCCTGTTTTTCCAGGTAAATTACTGGAATGTCAAAAAGCACTCTATTTATAGTAGATATTTTTAGATATGTTCTTGCATAAATTTAAATATGCAGCAGTTAGTTATAGTACCTAATACCCATGCACTCAACTGTTTTTAGAATAACCAAGAAAACTCCCATAATAAGTCATTTAGACCTAAACAAGCTTTATAAACTTCAATTATAGATGGCTCATAGTTTTGAGAAATTATCTTTCTGGTGAATGGGTTATAATACAATGATTTTCTAGTAATGTTATAGTGAGACACTGAGTCTCCTAGTAATGATTCAGAATAAGGCCAGGATTTATAGGAACATTTTAGATGCCCTTTCTTTTTTTTTTTTTAATTTTTAACTTTTTTTATTGTATAGTATAGCATATATACAAAGCAAATACATAAAAAAGCAATAGTTTTCAAAGCACTCTTCCAGAAGTAATTACAGGACAGATTCCAGAGTTTGTCATGGACTACCATACAATCCTCTCAGATTTTTCCTTCTAGCTGCTCCAGAATGCAGGAGGCTAGAGGGCTTAAATATTTTTTTATCATCACAATCGACTATTTGCCCTTCTTTTTTTGTGAAAAATAGCATATATACAAAAAAGCAATAAATTTCACAGCACAGCACCACAATTAGTTGTAGAACATATTTCATAGTTTGGCATGGGTTACAATTTCACAATTTTAGGTTTTTACTTCTAGCTACTCTAAAATACTAGAAACTAAAAGAGATATCATTTTAAAGGTTCAGCGTTCATATTCATTTGTTAAATCCTATCTTCTCTGTATAACTCCACCATAACCGCTGATCTTTCCATCCCTCTCTTTAGGGGTATTTGGGCTATGGAAATTCTAAATTTTTCATATTGGAAGGGCCTGTCACTAATGTGGAGTAGGGAGATAGAACTATCTGATGTTCTGGAGAAGCTGAGCTAGGTTTCAGGACTTATCTGGACCAGGGACCCATCTGGAGGTTGTAGGTTTCTGGAAAGTTACTCTAATGCATGGAAACCCGTGGAATCCCTAGGTGTTCTTTAGGATTGGCTGGAATGGTCTTGGTTGGAGGTTGGGGTTATGATAGGTAGCAAGGTCTACCTGAAGCTTGCATAAGAGCAACCTCCAGAATAGCCTCCTGACTCTATTTGAACTTTCTCTAACACTGGCACTTTATTAGTTACACTAATAAACACAGTGCCAGGTCTGGAATCATCCCTGGGAGTCATCTCAGGAATGAATTTCACTTGCAGAGTTGGACTTAGAGAGACTGAGGCCCCATCTGAGCAACAAAAGAGGTCCTTCAGAAGTAACTCTCAGGCATGCCTATGGGTAATCTAAGCTTATCCACTACCTACATAGGCTTCACAAGAGTAAGCCTCGTGATCAAGGGCATGGCCTATGGATTTGGATGTCACTAAAGTTTGACACAGTATCAGGGAATTCCCTGATGGTAAGGTTTAATAGTTCCATATTCTTTCTCCCCTCCCTCAGGGGACTTAGCCAATACTTTTTGATTATCTGCTTAATATGTTCTAGGATGTATCCAGGCATTACAATAATCTATACAGGATTAAAGGACCTCTTTCTTATTCTGGGTTCCCTGTGTTTCAGTTATTCAATCAAGGTATACAGCTAGGTTGAGTTAGATTATGTGCTACAGAAAATTTCAGTTCCAGATCAAATAAACCTTTCTTCCATTGGTCTCAAAGAGTATATGTGGTTCTAAAATATAGATACTGTCTTCTTTACCCCTATGTTCTGAATTACTTAACCCCAAACTGTTAGGCTTCATTCTTATCTCTAAATATCAGGTTATGTATATAAAACAGCCTCTCAAAATCCAGAAATAATAATCACCACTCCAAACTTAATGTGTCTGCTCTAAAAGCTTACAGTCTAGGCCCCTGTTTTCTTATAAGCATTTTCTAAAGGTGATCATATCATTGTTGTTTTTTTGTTTCTGGTTTATTTTGTCTCTCCAAATGTTCCACATGTTCATCCACATTGGTTGCATACCTCACGACTTTGTTCCTTTTAGTAGCAGCACAACCTTCGTTCATAAGTATCGTTTGCCAAGCTACTTCTCCGTTAGTGCATCCTTCAGCCACCTTGGTTCAAGAAGGCCGATGAAGTTCAGGGTTTCTCTTTCAAGTGAGATGGCACATGGCAAACACAGTCAGGGCTTCTCTCTCAGCTGGAAGGGCACATGGCAAATACGGCGTCATCTGCTAGCTTACTCTCCTGGCTTCTGGTTTCATGAAGCTCCCCGGGAGGCATTTTCCTTCTTCATCTCCAAAGGTCACTGGCTGGTGGACTCTCTGCTTCGTGGTGCTGCAGCATTCTCTGCCCTCTCCGAATCTCTCTGAATCTCCGATGCCCTTTCTTGAAGGCCGTATATAAATGAAATGATTTTTGTATATTCGTATGAATTCTGTTCTTTTCATACACTTTAATATAACAAAGTCAAATGAATGGTAGGAAATAAAGATTAAAAACAGGTAAAAAATTGTGAAATCTAAAGATGGAAGGTAGTACAGTTCATGCAATTCTTATTTTTTAAAGGTAAGATTTACCAAGTCAAAATTTTAATTTAGGAAGAATTGCATTTCATAAATGGAAATAATAATGAAGATATTGATATTAGGTATTTTAAAAAATAATCTAAAAGGCACATTTAAACATTTGTAATGCTAAAATTAGATACTACAATGTTACTGTAAGGATTAAGATGCTTGTAATCAAAAATCATTTTGATTGTAGGATTCTAACCTTCACATTTGTTATTACAGAGTCTACAGAATTAAAAATATTTTTCTGCTATGGTGTCCCCATGTAGGTACTGAGTCTTAAATATGTAGACAAAGAAAAAAGTTATGGTTGAATGTATGATTGTCAAAATACTCGGCACATCTCTCTACTGGACCCCTCCTTACCTGGCCTCTCTTTGCTAGGTCTCTTAAATGTCAGGCTTAGCCATATCACTTATTTTTGCCAATGTAATAAATAACAATGAACTAAGGAAGGGTGGAGGTGACAATGAACATGCCACTTCTGAGCAGAAGTTTTAAGAGCCAATACTTAATTCTGCCATCTTTCTTTTTTTCTCTCAGAAGACCAGTATGTGAAAGGCTGCTCCTCTACCCTTAGACCAGAAATGAAGAGAACAGAGCAGAACTGCAGCTAACCTGTGATGGGCATAAATGTGGATAAGAAAGTTAAAGTCATTAAGATTTTTGGTTATTTCTTAACTGTACCACAACTTAGCCTAAGCTGACTGAAACATAAATTAAAAAAAGGTAAATGCCTATAAATACATGCAAAGTCTTCTCTCAAAGACATTCAAGTACAACTCAATGTTTTAATAAAAGATTTTATCTTCTAATGCTAATTTTAAAAACAGGTTGGTTCTATAAAAGACATACCTCAACCAAGTAGGATCTCTTTTGTGTTTCAGTGTATCCTGGAAATGCAATTGGTTTCAAGCTAAGACAAAGTAATTTAATTTTGTGGACAGGTTAAAACAAGATTTTGAAAGATATTATTAGTTGGGAACTGGAATTTTGCTTTATGTTTTAGAATTGTGTATGACCAACAGAAAGAAGCATAATCTATCATTTGGAAATAGATATTATAATGAACAGATAGGATGAATGTTAATGAACATTTGCAGCAGTGGTTTCTTATTCAAAAGTGGATATATGAGTATGTGTGAAGAGAATAAGAAAGGAGAACAATTATGTAAAGATACTTCAAGTAAAATATTTTAACACAACCTTGAAAGCAGAAAGATAGGAGAATGAAAGATCAAAACTCTCTGGTGAATGTGATAGAAGCATGGAAGAGAGACTGCTATTCCGTTTGTAAGACTGATATTCCTGCTCCACCAACCCAGAACATGTAGGACATAGCGATGATATTTCTAACTAATCACTCCAGCCCCTCTTTGCCCTATCAGTAGACCTCTTCTTTAATTTCCCAGGAGGTCTAGAAAATCATTAAGACTATATGAGAAGCTAGTCTTACTTTCAATGGTAGCTATAAATGGAACAGAAAAGTTCGTTGGTCCACAAATGCTTTTGTTTCTCTCTGTTATATGGTATCAATGTGAGAAACTGTTCCTGCACTTTCTGTTAGATGTCTGCAGCAATGGGGCTCTATGCATGTAAGCTTAATCACCAGTCATTACAATAGCCACTGGGCCAAAGTGACTGAATCTGAAAGGTTTCCTATATGAAACACACACAGTGTCCTATACCCTACCCCAGGAATGCTTTCAGTCTTTGTTTAGCCCTGGGTTTACAGCCTACACTTCTTTCCCTAGGGATGGTTTGTTCTTTGTGTTAAGACCTGGTCCTAAGTCCTGGCCCCTTTCTGAAAATTATCTACTCTCTCCTCTGTGACCAACTGTACTTATAAATGTGTGGGGCATCTAATGTAGTTAAATCTCTCAGGACCTGAGGTTTCTTCTCAACCATACATTTCCATTCTAGGTGCTATATTGAACTCAAGCTAGCTAGGACTGAACTACCCTGAAGCAAATATACTTACACCTATCTGTTGGTAGGTGTTGCCTCTGAAATGATGCCTATTGACCTAATATTGTTAGAAGATTGTTGGCTTGGTGAGGAGGCGTGGGCTAAAATGCCTGGGCCCAGAGTATACTGTCCTTTCCATGTGTGGTTTGGCCAAAATAGATAAATCCTTCCATTAAATCCTGTTTGCTGCCATATTTTATGGTATTGATACATTTCTGTGAAATTTTAGAGCTTTTCCTCTGTGACTGCTCTTTGTACTTTTTAACCCATTGTGTTAAAAATAACCTGGGTATTATTCTTTGGCAAATGATATTGTGATAAGCAGTGTGCAAAGATAGACAACACTCTTAGGCTTTTTTTCCCCCTAGGGATCCTGTCTTGCTACTTGACTTGTATTGTGGTTCAGGGCAGGAACTTTCAAAAACTGTATAAGAAATGGGATGTGGTACTGGCCAGGACCTTAAAGATGTTAGAGACCCTGATCACTATTGAAATCTCAATTTGGACTGCATTTCATCTTTCCAAAGGATATTACCATCCCTCAGTCTGTTCTGTCCTCTCTTTGAGGCCCATCTGATTATCATTTATTTTAAAGGCGAAGCACTATGATGGTGATCATAGTTGTGATTACAGAGATGGACTAGACAAAGTCAATGCCAGAGAGAATAAAAACAGAAGAAAGGAAGAAAATTCGCATTATAAGGATAGCGCCCAATGTGTATATATTTTTTTACTGAGCATGCAGTACATGTTACTTTTGTCTTAACTGATATTTTCAAGAAACAATAAAAACAAGATGCAAACTCCTCTATTATAAAGCACAACCCTATGGAGAAGATGACCCACATGCTTTGCATAAAGACTGCCTCTTCAGCTTTGGGTGTTAAGTAAGTTGTTCACATGATCTGGTAGGTTGAGAATCTGAATTTAAAACCAAATCTGTCTGACTTGTTCTACTGATTATGTTCTTCTAGTGAGCTGACTCTTCTGAGGCCAGACCTATTGTTTAGGTCTTAAACTTTGATTGAATTACTTCCATGGAGATGTGATAACGCTCAATTTTGGCTGTGACCTTTTGATTAGTAGGAGTTCTGACTCCATCAATTCGAGGTGGGTCTTGATTAGTTTACTGGAGTCCTTTAAAAGGAGAAACATTTTGAAGAAACCTCAGATGCAGATGCGTGGAGAACAGTTGCTTCAGAGCTGACAGAGACATGGATATTTGGGGATGCTTGGAGCGCTGGCAAAGAGAGCTGATGGCTAGACACAGACAGAGTCCACCAAATGTCACCATTTGCTTTCTCATGAAATACTAAGCAAGCCAGAGCCCAGAGTTGTGTCCCAGAGGAGCTAAGTGAAGGCCCACAGTGCTTAGAGAGGAAACTACTGGCATCAGAAGCTGGAAGCAATGGAACTGAGCACAAGGACCAGGCATGTCAGCCACATGCCTTTCCAGCTGATAGAGATGTTCCAGGTGCATCAGCCTTTCTTGAGTGAAGGTGATCTGTAATCACAACTATGATCACCATCATAGTGCTTCGCCTTTAAAATAAATGATAATCAGATGGACCTCAAAGAGAGGAGAGAACAGACTGAGGGATGGTAATATCCTTTGGAAAGATGAAATACAGTCCAAATTGAGATTTCAATAGTGATCAGGGTCTCTAACATCTTTAAGGTCCTGGCCAGTACCACATCCCATTTTTTATACAGTTTTTGAAAGTTCCTGCCCTGAACCACAATACAAGTCAAGTAGCAAGACAAGATCCCTAGGGGGAAAAAAAGCCTAAGAGTGTTGTCTATCTTTGCACACTGCTTATCACAATATCATTTGCCACATGGCGCCCAATGTGTATATATTTTTTTACTGAGCATGCAGTACATGTTACTTTTGTCTTAACTGATATTTTCAAGAAACAATAAAAACAAGATGCAAACTCCTCTATTATAAAGCACAACCCTATGGAGGAGATGACCCACATGCTTTGCATAAAGACTGCCTCTTCAGCTTTGGGTGTTAAGTAAGTTGTTCACATGATCTGGTAGTTCACATGAACTACGAAGAAGAGGTGCCTAAATTTGGACATTTTCACAGACTTAGGACTGTGAATGTGTAATATAATAAATTACCTTTATAAAAGCCACTCTATTTCTGGTAGCTTCTCAATCCAATACAGAGACTAACACCATTGTCCAGGGAAGATGTAATGAGCCCCAAATACAATTTATTCATTTATATAAAAAACATTAATTGAGCACCTTCTATATGTCAGATATTCTTTGAGGATATAGCAATGAACAAGAAAGATTTTTGTAATTTTTTCTTCTATCATGGAAGCATATATTTTAGATGGGAGGACCTATTCTCCCTGTCTTTTTCTCTCTATATATACATATATATAAAAACACACAGGACTGTGCAACGGCAGCTCAGCAGGCAGAGTTCTTGCCTGCCATGCCAGAAACCTGGGTTCGATTCCTGAAGTCTACCCATGTAAACACACAAACACACACACACACACACACACTTATATATACATACACATACACATATACCATATATTATATTACAAAAGCATATAACCCTGTAAACATTTGCCAAGTCTTTGGAAAGACGCTGAGTGGTCTTGAAGTTGAAGTTTCATTAGCTTCTTGGTAAATCTGCCTTTGAGGTGCTAGTGACCTGGGGAAAGTCTTTAATGCAACTCCATTGCAAGTAACATCCAAATTCTTTACCGTTTCCCCCCAGATCATAGACCCTCCATGATTGGATCCCTTCAAATTAATCTTCTGATCACTCCTTTCTGTTCTTCTTTCCGTTTCTCAAATGCAGCCAGTACATTCCTACCTCAGATCCTTCACTCCTGCTCATGCTACTGCCTAGAAGTCTTCTTCACCACCACTCCCTACCCTCCCCTTACCTGGCTTTTACTCACTCTCTAGTTACCGTTTTTTAAAAGAATATTCCTCAGAAAGGTCTTCCACAGGTTCCCATCTAAAATAGAGCCTCCCCATTATGCTTTATCAGTGTATCCCCTTTTTCTTTTATCATCGTTTGTAATTGTGTATTTATTTTTAGTATTTTCCTTCTGCAAGAGCAGGAAGGGACTTGCTTTGTTCACTGTTTTATATACAACGTGTAATATGGTGATTGACACATAACAGATGCTCAATAAATATTTGTTGATAGAATGAATGGATAAATGATCGCTGTTAATCTGTTTACTTGTAATCTGGTTGCTTGGTCAACTTGTAAGCATACACTTGTAGGAGTATGAACTTATTTTGGACTGCCTCCCATCCCTTTCTCCTGAGTCTGCGGAGTGGGGTCCATCATGAAAATTTATCTCAAATCTTTATTAGTTCTTGAAGTTTAAAGACTTGGCAGGTTAAGCTTCAGTTTTGACAAATATTTCTAAAAGGAATATTCTAAGCTAGGATTCTACTATTTTTGTTTTCAGGGGAGCTTTCTTTAATTACTGCATGGTTTCCACTGAATTCCCTATTTTTCACAGGTTGGGACTAATCTCAGTTTCTAAGCTACTATGACAAACACCACACAGTGGGTTAGATTAAGCAACAGGAAATTATTGGCTCATGGTTTCAGGTGCCAGAAGCTGAAATGTAGGTGTTGGCTGAAGTCTTGTTCCTCCCCACAACAGTGGTGTTAGGATGGGCCTGGGATCCGGAGGTTCCTCGTCTTTGTATAGTGATTTCTTTCCTTTCTCTTTTGGATTCTGTTGACTTCTGGTTTCTGACTCCTCTATTTAAGGGCTCCAGTAATAGGGTTAAGACCCATCCTGATTAGGGTGGCCACACCTTAACTTAAAAATGTTGGGCTCGCACCTACATGAATGCTATTAAGATTCAGGACATATTTTTGTTTTATTTTTTTCTCCTTTGGGTACATAATTCAATCCACCCCAGGACTACTAGATTTATTACACCGAGTTCTCAGTTTCTTTAGCATTAGAATTTACTCATGTGTGCTAGCCATGATCTTGTTTTGCTATGCTGTGGTGTCTTCTGAATTACTGATTCTTAGTTCTCCTGTACTATTCTCTCTTTTTCTAGTCTCAATTCATACTTCCTCTTCAATTCCAAAAGCATTTACAAGTAAAGCATGCTCCTTTTTAAACTCATTACCCACTCTAACCTATGGAATTTGGGCAGTCACCTTTGGCACATATTTTGGGTACATCATTTATTAGTTCCCTACTTTTCAGTCGTTTGTTACTGGCAAGGCACTGTTTTCAGTATTATTTACAGGGAACTGCCAACATCTTGTACTCTAATTTTGTCATGCTGTTTGGTTGTTGCCAAAGAGCTAGCAATCTGTGGTTTGCCATCTCTTGAAATATTCTGTAGGAGACCTTCTGGCTATAAGGATCCAGAAGCATTCTGGATTATTTCCCAAGTTTGGCAATATCTTGGCATGACACTTGAGGTCTCTGGGGCCTTGAAGAACTCATCTGAAACTGCCTCACTTTTAAATAATATGTCTCATTTAAAAAATAACTACTTTTTTTCACAGGCTTTTTCTTGTAAGAAGAGACCCTCTAAAATGATCATTTATTAGAATGATAGTAATTCAAAAAGTTTGGAAAATGCTTTCATACTCATTAATACATCTGGAAACGTGGATTAGTTACCTAGTTTCACTATTCTTCTCTTCAAAACCACATCTATTATTTTTCTCCTTAACTGTATTTAAAATAATATATTAAACACACATAATTATTGTCCTCATGCAGCTATATGAATTTTCATTGTTCTTTTTTTATTATTCTGGTGTCCTACATAACATAGATTTATTTCCAGAAAAAATATAATCAGCAAAGAATTTGTTATCACTCAACCAATTCTGTTCCTTCTAATGACCTTTAGTTTAAGAAAGAAGTAAGAAATGAAGTTAGAGTAAATGACTATTGATTGATATTCGTCTCTAGTTTCTAGGATCCAAAGTAAAAGTAGAGGCTGGAAAAACATTATTACTAACACATTTATTCCAAATGGATTTATAAATTAGTGTCTAAATATTTATGGGAAAACAGTAGATAGTAAATGGCTCAGTTGTATGAGTGTTTGACATCAAGTATGTTCCCCTCTTTCTATTTCAATTCAGCTTAAAAATCTCTTCACTTAAAAAAGTGATTGCCTAGAGACCTTTGAAGCCAGGGAGGATGATATGGGGGCAAGAGGTTTATTCCCAGGGTCACATTTCATTTGCATAAGCTAGTAACCATGGGGCACAGTGGAATGTCTGTAAATAGATTTCATCACAGAAGTTCAGCTTAAAGGGACTATAAATAATCCTCGAGCAAACATTTTATATTGCTTCAGGTTCTGCTGTAATAAAAAATTTTAGTAACACAACATTCTATGGAGGCAGGAAATGAAACCAGAGAGTCTCCATATCTTTCTTTTGGTGTGCTGTTATGAAACATTTGAAAGAAGACAAACACAATATTTCTATTATTTTAACAATTTTGTTAAACAAAATCCTATCAAAACAAGATTATGTCATTCCATATGGCTGTCAGGAGGTAGTAAAACAGATGCAGAGCCTCCTTCTTTTCTTTCTCTTTTTCCCTCCCTTCTCTCTTCTTCTCCTTTCTCTATCTTAGCTTTTGTCTCTTCTGAACTCTTATTCTTCCTTTCTGTCAATCTTTCAGGTTCGTTACTGCAGAGTGTGTGCCCAAGCTTGGCTGGAGATTTTGAATATTGCATCCTGTTTTCTAAAGGGGTTTTAGCTAGAAATGTGATTTAAAGACAAAATATCAAATTTAAACATTGGCATATCTGAAAAATGAATGTAGGTGAAATATGCTGCTTTGATTCTGACACACCCAAAAGAGAATATTTTATCAGTAAACATATATTCTGATACTTTGAAATATGGGCAATTTATATTAATTCTTCAATTAAAACTTTGCTGCTGTAAATGTGATTTAAATGAAATTTATACCCTTGATATCTACTCTAATTTTGTATGTTGGCTTTAAGAAACTGTGATGGTACGTTTTAAGCTTATGGCCATGTTTTCTAGCAAACCTAATCTTGTATGTATGTACAGACGTGTGTATGTATTAATTTGCTCATTCATTCAGTGAACATTTACTGAGTTACCCAATAGATGTCAGACACTGTGTTAAATACTCTGCAAAGATAATACTTGGGGTTAAAGCTGAGATTTGGGTACCAAGAAAATGAGAGGCTGATTTATACTCTGGACTGATAATACACTTTAGAACGAGATCCACCAACGTTTGAGTCCCACTGCTGAAACTAATTAGCTGAGTGGTTTGGGGTAAGACACTTCACATCTCTGAGCCTTAATTTTCCCATCTGGAAAATTGATCAGTGAATTTATCTTGCAGAAGGCATGTGAAGTTTAGGGAAAACGTAAGCAAAATTCTTGGCACTTTGTGTGGCATATAGATGCTCAAAACAGTTAATTTTATTATTATAGGTATTCTGCTTTATTCCAATTTTAAGAAAATCGAATATAAGTAAGCTTATTTATGTGCCAGTAATATGGGAATATATTTTGAATGGTTTACAACTGAGTGGTACTGGTCTCAATAAGGTATTTTAAATTTACATTCACATGAGTTTACATAATCAAAATAAGTTTAATGGACTTAAACCATATTATTAGCATATAAGAACTAGTGCATTTGAAGATCTTGAAGCTTAATGTGGAATTAGTATTCAGGAAGAATATCTGTAAAAGCAGTAAAAATTTTGTTGGCTTAGAAACTGACAGATCAGCCTGTTAAATAATGCCATAGTATCTGTTTAATTGCATGTGCCCCCAAATTCTATTTCTACTTAAAATATCCCCACATCCTCCATGCATGCATCTATGCATAGGTACAAGTTATAAAACAGTCTTATGTCAAAAAAGAGAAGGCAATGTATAGAACACATAGATACTAATTTTTTCAGGGAAATACCCATTTTTTTAAAAGCAATTTAATCAGACAATTTCAGTTTATGTTACTTTGTGTTTCATCATATTTACCTTTCTAATAACTACAACTATTCTCATTTTCACATTACATTTTTCCCCTAGAATTGATGCGCTTAAATTGAAAAAATCCAATTGAATAAGAGCATGTAACGAGAAAATGTAATCCATCGTTATTAAAAAAGGCAGCTTACCTTTATCTGGGTGTTAAATAGTACAAATCCATGAGAGCCAGTGAATGTTTTGAAGTCAAAACGAAGGGCATTATGAAGGCTGAAGTGGATTTGTCACAGAATTATATGTATTACCCCAGAAATAGGTTATTATGTCTAGGAGGGGTAAGGGGAGGCAGGAAGGAATAAAATGAAAGAAGGACCAGTTTATTTTTAGATGTCATCACAGGGTAAAATACTTCTGATTTGGATTTTATTATTTAAGACAATAAAACCCAAAGCAGTTAACTTAATAAAAGAAGCTCACATCAAGCCTATTAAATAGAACATGATTTCTTGAAGGAAGCTTCAAATGAAGATGTTTTTGACTTATCAGATCTCCTATAACAGTTTATAAAGAATACCAGTGTAAAAACCAGAGATAACGACAGATGACATCTGTCTTGACTGAGGACCTATATACTTAGTCCACAGGATTCATGTTTGGTTTGTCTTTAAAGTATTCATGAACCATGCTTTTCTTGTTAAAAGATGCAACTACTTACATAGTTTCATAAATTTTTTGCAGTAGCAAAAACAAAGCTAACATCATTTTAAGCATGGATTTTTAAAGAAAGCATTAAACTGTATTGAATCAGTTGTAATTATAGTGGTCTTGAATTTATGTACAATGAAAATCACAAAGATCAGTGAGAGACAACATTTAACTGGAAAGCAGCACTTTAATATCATGGTGAAAATAGCATAGGTTGGGTAAAATTACCTGAATAATTGAACAAATTCCATTATAACGTGATTTCACCTGTGTTAGACCCTGCAGCATGATTTTTTTCTGGACCCACTTAGAGCAATGTGCCAATGTTTAAATTACACGCTTTACAGACTCAAATTCAAATGTGCTTCTGTATGTCATGTCACCAGAATTGTCATGGACAGTGGTAACCTTATATGTAATGCAATTTTAACTAAATAGCCTTTGAAGAAGAAAAGTTGCATTTGCCTTCGTACAAAGTGATCCAGAAAAAGTTTGATTCATCCTAATGATTCTTTTCTTAAAAGTTATTTACTCTTTATCCTACTATTGCCATTTTTGCTTTTATGCTCATAAGAAACAGGTTTTATTCACCTTTCTGCTCACTGCTCTGCATGTCTCTCTCCTACCATTCAGGATGAAAACCAGACACACTTAAGATCCAAGGTTATTTTGATTAATAAATATATACTTTTCTGTCTTTCAGATTCTAATGGGTTACATGGTATATAAGGATACTGCTGCCATAGAACTTGAGAGGTTAAGACCCCTGTGGGAAGCATTATCCATTGGTGGCAGTTGGGTCAGTAGAATGCTTAAAGGGTAGGCATGAGGTGTTCAGGAGCTATGGATTGACAGACCACAGAGACCTAGAACCAGGGAAGGAGATGGTTTATACAGAGACGTAAAGATAATAATAGTAGCTTATATTAGTTGAGCCTGAATAAAAGCCCAGCCTTATGCTTCCTATGCAAATATCCTGACAATAATGGAAGGTAGGTAGTGTCATCATCTTTTTACAGTTGAGGAAACTGAACCTCAGAACTTGCTCAAAGCCATATACATAATGGCATAGATGAGGCATAAGGGCTGGTCTGTCTGACTCAATATGACAAAGCAGAGAAGGAAAAATGAACAGGTAAAATGAGCAAGGACAGAGAAGTGGGTAGCAGAAGCGGTTATGGTAGTACAAGGAGATATGTGAATGATACATCCTATAGTAAATAAGCTGACAATACAAGATGAGGTTGGTGCGGTGGTCTCAAAGGCTAATGACAGGAAAGAAGACATCTTGAATTTGTTGGTGCCCTTGGATTTGCCTGAACCCATTTGCATGGGCAAAACCATGTTCACAGTACTTCAGGGGTCACGGCCCATATGGTAATAGGTTTAATGGACCCAAGGATCACTTCGTTTTTCAGGGGGAAAACATATCACTTAACGTAAGGATACAGTTTCATTGTGAACATTTAAATGTAAAGACTCATATGGAATAAAAAGTGAGTCTTCCTTATTTGCCCCCTTTTAAGAATATTCTCTACTAGTTAATCATTGTTAACAAATTGATTTGTATAGCTATACATTTTGGATGTTTTGAAGCATATGTACTTCAGAAAAACATGTTCTTAAATCTAATCCAGTCCTAGAGGTGTGCACCCAATGTTAAGTAGGACCTTTAGATGAGGTTACTTCAGTCAAAGTGTGGCTGAACCATGTCGGGATGGTTCTTGATCATATTGTTGGAAACCTTTCTAAGTGGAATGAAATTCAGACAGAGAGAAAGTCATAGGAAGCAAGAAGCTGAACATGAACAGAACCCAAAAGAGAAAGCAGAGATGAGGAGGTGCTGCTATGTGCCATGCCAGGTGACAAACTGAAGACCAAGAATCACTGTCAGTCCGTTCCAGAATGGGCTTCTGAAAGAAGGCATCACCTTGATGACACCTTGATTTGGACTTTTTTCCAATGTCAAACTATGGGCAATTCCCATTGCTTAACCTGACCCATTTCATGATATTTTCTTGAGCAGCCTAGGAAACCAAAACACATTTTAAATTCATCTTTACATGTATTTGTTAATATGTCTATTTATTATCTTTTAAATGTTATAAAGATTGTATTCTAAACAAGGTTCTGCAACTTGATTTTTCACTTGGTAAGGTGTCTTTGAGATATTTCCCCTTGACAATTCTTAAGAGTTCTATTGTGTCTTTTTAATTATTAAAGTATACACCAAATGAGTACCAGAATTTATATAAATGACTCCCTTATTGGGGGATGCTTATATAGTTTTCACTACTGTAATTAATAAAAAGAACATTATTATAGAAACATTTTTTGCACATGTGTAAATATTTCTCTAGGATAAATCTCTAGAATGACTTGCTGGGTTAAAGTATGTTTGCACTGTAAATTTGCATGAGACTGCCAAATTGAGTCTCCAAAATTCCTCACTATTTTACCCTACCACATTAAAATAAATGAAAGTATTTACTTCCTTACACACTAGTGATCACTCTAACTTTTGTTAATGTGTTATATCTGTGTGCAGTTTGTTGAATATTTGGTGAACATTTAGAAATGATCAGCAAATAATCACATCTGTGTCTATGTTGACTTTTTTTTTTGTCCTTAACCTGGTTTTCCAATTAGTGTATTTTTAAAATCAGCTCATGAGTAACATCATTGGGTCTGTCATTACTAATCAACTTCAGATAGTAGCCGATGACCAGAGTATACACATGGGTGCGGGTGCTGAAATCTTAGTTAGACCAACAGTAGGGAAAATACAAGATATTTTGAGATTATCCTTAGGACAATACCTAAGGAGGTAATTTTAATTTTCTGTTCAATGAATTGTGGTTAGGTCAGTATAACTGTAGAATGCAACATTTGAGAAACATATGTGTTTCTTACAAAAAGTTAAGATGTACCTCCTGATAGATAATGGATTAATGTGTTTCTTACAAAAAGTTAAGATGTACCTCCTGATAGATAATGGATTAATGTGTTTCTTACAAAAAGTTAAGATGTATCTCCTAATAGATAATGGATTAATTAAATGTCAGGTTCCTGTATTAAAACCTAATTGTGACATCTGGGAAGATGACCACCTAGAGTAGATTGAAATTAGCCCTGCTCCATGGAAAAGTTAGAGAAAGGACATGAGGGTGACTGAGGTGGCAATTTGGGAGTGCGGCTGACCTGGAAGAGCCTTCTGCACCACATGCAGCAGCCCTGGCTGCAGAGGCCAAGGAACTGAGAAGCAGAAAGCTGGAGTCTTGCACAGAGATGTGGAGCAGCAGTGCCTACAGGAGTGCACGGATGGGAATACGGGACTAGGAAGTAAACCAGGCCACATTCCTTGGGTGTGCTACCCTCATCAGTGCAACCCTGTGATTGGTGACTCACCCCACATCCTATGTACCTGAATCCGGTCACCTGCTCCCATTCCCCACGCTCCAGATGCCCCCACCCCACCAGCCCCCAATGCACATACCTGTCCGACACCCGCACCCCAAATACAGCCCAACCCATCTCTCCTGCACCCTTACTGAGCACTACTCCCTCTTCCAGTTCCCCGCAAGCTGCTGTCAGCGCATAAAGATCAAGAGCTCTAACCTCTATACCTAGGCTGCTCCCACTTCCTCCCCCACCCACAGTTTTGCACAGTCTCACCCCTCCTGAGCTCAGCGCATCTGTTTACTCACTTGCAGGCCCACACATGAGCACAGGCCCTCAATCACGTCATTCAGCTCTGGGAACCTCACTTTACAGCAGTCCTGGAACCGCACATGCTCACAGCCCTCAGCCTCACTTCCCAGCTCTGAGAAAGTGCCGACCTGTGCAACTGGATTACATCTGCCCCCCATCCACTAAGGCATAATGCTGACCTGCTGTCATAGCTCTATACATGTGCACAAAGGGACTGGTGCTTTAGAGGAGTGCACACCAGGGTTATGCCCCCAGACCAGTGCACCCACACAGCTATATGCTCCCTGGCAACAGGAAACCCACATTCACAAGCATCAGCATAACATCCCCAACCTGCACCCATACCTGCCTTGAAGCAAATCCCCATACTGAGTGCTCCACCCCATGCCCTGCTCACTGCTGTACAACCATCCTGCAAACAGAAGGTCTTAGACTACTGATGAAATCAACTCCCAAAGTAAATCAATCAAGACATATACATGCAATGAATACAGTAGAAGATCACTAAGCATATCACAATACAAACAGCTATAACCCTGCCTCATGACCAAATTAAAACACCAGAGGACACACAGACATTGGAACAACTAATCAAAGATGTTCATACAAATCTGTTTAATAAAATAAGTGGGATAGCAAATGGCATAAAGGAGTCAAGAATACAGTAGAAGAGCACAAAGAGGACTTTGAAAGAATAAATAGAAAAATAGGGGAAATCAGAGATTAAAGATTCTGTTGACCAAATAAAAAACATACTAGAGGCATATATACCAGATTTGAAGAGAGAGAAGATAGAATACATGATATAAAGGACAGGACAAGTGGCTTCAAAGACTCAAAACAACAAATGGCAAAATGATGAATGGGAGCTCAGGGAAATTATAGGCAAAACAAAGTGCCTAATATAAGAATCATTTGGGTCTCAGGAGGAGAAGAGAGGATTAAAGGGCTAGGAAGAGTAGTTGAGGCATAATGGGGGAAAACTTCCCAACCCTCATAAAAGACATAAATATACAAGTCAAATAAGCACAAAGTATTCCAAACAGAATAAATTCAAATAGGCCTTCTCCAAGGCACATACTAATCAGTCTGCCAAATGTTGAAGAGAAGCAGAAAATCCTAAAAGCAGCAAGAGAAGAACAATCTAATAAATACAAGGGAAATCAAATAAGACTGATTTCAGACTGCTCAGCTAGCACCCTGGGGGTGAGAAGGCAGTGGTATGATATATTCAAGACCCTGAAAGAGAAAGACCTCCAGCCAAGAATTCTGTACCCATACAAATTGTCCTTCAAAATTGAGGGAGAGATTAAAGTTTTCACAGACAAAGAAGCCCTGAAAAAGTTTGTCATCAAGAGATTGGCCCTACAAGAAATCCTAAAAGGAGTCAGGCTGGCTAAAAAAAAAAAAAAAAAATGACAGGAGAGGGAGGTCTGGAGGAGGGCACAGGATTGAAGAGTACCACTAAGGGTAATTTAAGAATACAAAGAGAAAGAGGGAAAATAATTTATAGATATGACAAATAAAATAAAAAAGATAAGATGGTGGAGTCAAGAAATGCCTTTTCAGTAATAACTTTGAATGTTAATGGACTAAACTTGCCAATTAAAAGATACAGATTAGTAGAATGATTAAGAAACACAATCCAGGTATATGCTACTTGCAAGAGTCTCATCTTAGACACAAGGATACAATAGATTGAAAGTGAAAGAATGGAAAAAGATATTCCACTCCAGTTATAACCAAATGGAAACAGGAGTAAGTATACTAACATAGGAGAAAACAGGCTGTAAATGTAAAGACATCATAAGAGACAAAGAAGGACACTATATACTAATTAAAGGGTCAATTCACCAAGAAGATATAACAATCATAAATGTTTAGGTTCCCAATCTAGGAGCTCCAAAGTATATGAGATAGACATTGGCAAAACTGAAGGGAGTGATAGATGTTTCAACAATAATAGTAGGAGACTTCAATACACCACTTTCTTCTATAGATAGGAGAACCAGACAGAAGATCAACAAGGAAATAAAGAAGTTAAATAACTGATAAATGAATTAGACCTAACAGACATATATAGGTCATTGCACCCCAAAGCACAAGGTTATACATTCTTCTCTAGTGCTCATGGAACATTCTCTAGTATAGATTATATGCTGGGGCACAAAACAGACCTTTATAAATTTAAAATTATTGAAATTATTCAAAGCACTTTCTCTGATCACAATGGGATGAAGCTGGATCTCAATAACCACCAAAGAACAACAACATTCACAAATATATGGAGATTAAATAAGGCACTCTTAAACAACCAGTGAGTTAAAGAAGAATTTGCTACAGAAATAGGTAGCTATCTGGAGATGAATGAAAATGAGGATACAACTTATTAGAACACATGGGATGTGGCAAAGGCTGTGCTGAGAGGAAAATTTATTGCCTTAAATGCTTATATTAAAAAAAAAAACAGAGAGAGCAAAAATCAAGAACTTAACAGCAAACCTGGAGGAACTTAAGAAAGAGCAGCAAACTAACCCTAAAGAAAATAGGAGAAGAGAAATAACAAAGATTAAAGCAGAGATAAATGAATGGGAGAACAAAGGAACAATAGAAAGAATCAATAAAATCAGAAGTTGGTTCTTTGAGTAAATCAATAAAATTGATGGGGCACTAGCAAGACTGACAAAGAGAAAAAGAGAAAGGATGCAAAAAACTAAATCAGAAATGAGAAGGGGTGCATTACCACAGACCTTGAAGAAATAGAAGAAATCATAAGAGAATACTGTGAACAACTATACACCAACAAATTAGACAACTAGGATGAAATGTGCAAATTCATGGAGACACACAAACAAGTTACACTGAATCAGGAAGAAATAGGGGATCTCAACAAACCAATCACAAGTAAAGAGATTCAATAAGTCATAAAAATCTTTCTACAAAGCAAATCTCAGGGCCGGATGACTTCACAGGGAATTTTATCAAACATTCCAGAAAGAACTGACACCAGCCTTGCTCAAACTTTTCCAAAAAATTGAGGAAAAAGGAGCTATAATTCATTTTATGAAGCTAATATCATTTTAATACCAAAACCGGGTAAAGATGCTATAAGAAAGGAAAACTTCAGGCCAATCTCCCTAATGAACATAGATGCAAAAATCTTCAATAAAATATTAGCTAATCTAATCCAACAGCATATTAAAAGAATTGTACACCATGAGCAAGTGGGGTTTGTAGCTGGAATGCAAGGATGGTTCAACACAAGAAAATCAATTAATATAATACAGCATATTACAAATCAAAAGAGAAAAATCACATGATCATCTCGATTGATGCTGAAAAAGCATTTGACAAAATTCAGCACCCTTTTCTGATAAAAACACTCCAAAAGATAGGAATCAAAGGTAACTACCTCAATATGATAAAGGGACTATATGAAAAACCAATAGACAGCATTGTACTCAATGGAGAGAGACTGAAAGCCTTCCCCCTTAGATCAGGTACAAGATGAGGATGCCCACTGTCACCACTATTATACAACATTGTGCTTGAAGTTCTAGCTAGAGCAATCAGGCAGGACAAAGAAATAAAAAGCATCCAAATTGGTAAGGAAGAGGTAAAGCTCTCATTATTTGCAAATGATATGATACTATACTTGGAAAATCCTGAGAAACCTACAGCAAAGTTACTTGAGCTAATAAACAAATTCAGCAAGGTAGCAGGATATAAAATTAATGTGCAAAAATCAGTAACATTTCTATACACAAGTAATGACCTAGCCAAGGAGTCAGTTAAGGAAAAAAAATCATTCAAAATAGCAACTAAAAGGATCAAAAACTTAGGAATGAACTTAATTAAGGATGTAAAGGTCTTGTACACAGAAAACTACATAACATTGCTAAAAGAAATCAAAGGAGATCTAAATAGGTGGAAAGACATCCCTGCTCATGGATAGGAAGGCTAAATATAGTTAAGATGTCAGTTCTCCCCAAACTGATCTACAGATTTAACACAGTATCAATCAAAGTTCCAACAACCCTTTGAAGATTTGGAGAAACTAACTACCAAATTCATGTGGAAGGGAAAGAGAAACCAAACAGCTAAAAGCATCCTAAAAAAGAAAAATGAGGTGGGACGACTAACTCCCTGACTTTAAAACCTATTATAAAGCCATATTGGTCAAATTAGCATGGTACTGGCACAAAGACAGAAGCATTGACCAATGGAATAAAATTGAGAGTGCATAAATAGACCACCAAATCTATGGTCAACTGATTTTTGACAAGACACCCAAATCCTCTGAACTGGGACAAAATAGTCTTTTCAATAATTGGGCATGGGAGAACTGGATATCAATAGCCAAGAGAATGAAAAAGGATCCCTATCTTACACCCACACAAAAATTAACTCAAAGTGGATCAAACACCTAAATATAAGAAATAGCACCATAAAGCATCTAGAAGAAAATGTAGGGAAACATCTTCAAGACCTAATAATCGGAGATAGCTTCCTAAACTTTACACCCAAAGTACAAAACAACAAAGGAAAAATAAATAAGTGGGAACTCAAAATCAAATGTTTCTACACTTAAAAAGACTTTGTCAGAAAGGTGAAGAGGCAGCCAACTCAATGGGAGAAAATATTTTGAAACCACATGTCAGACAAATGTTTGATTTCCTGTATATACAAATAAATCATACAACTCAACAACAAAAAAACCAAACAATCCAATTAAAAAGTGGACTAAAGATATGAATAAGCATTTTTCTGAAGAGCAAATACAGATGGCTCAAAAGCACATGAAGAGATGCTCATTTTCATTGGCTATATGGGAAATACTGATCAAGACTCCAATGAGATACCTCCTTACACCTATAAGAATGGCTGCTATTAAACAAAGAGGAAACTCTAAATGTTGGAGAGGTTGTGGAGAAACTGAGACACTTATGCATTGCTGGTGGGAATGTATAATGGTGCAGCCAATATGGAAGACTGTTTGGTGGTTCCTTAGGAAACTAAATATCGAGTTGCCCTATGACCCAGCAATAGCACTACTTGTTATATACCCCAGAAAACCTGAAAGCAATGACAAAAACAAACATTTGCACACTGATGTTCATCACCGCATTATTCACAATCACCATAAGATGGAAACAAACCAAATGCTCATCAACAGATGCGTAGATCAACACAATGTGGTATAGTCACACGATGGAATATTATGTAGCAATAAGACAAAATGAGATCCTGAAGCCCATGACAAGATGGATGAGTCTTGAGAACATAGTGCTGAGTGAAATTAGCTACAGATGCTGTATGATTCCCCTTTTATAACCAGCATAAAGCTATAATCAGAGGCTTATAATACAGAATATAGGGGATTTAGAGATACATAGAAGCTAGAGATGGGTGAACCATTAGTAATGAGGTTGAACCCCAATGTAAAGGAATAGATAGGAGTGAAGGCAATTCTCTAGTAGGTCTAGAAGTAATAATACCAAATTGAAGATGAACAAGATTGAAAGGGATTGTATAGACCTACTTGTCCCACTGACTCATACTAGAAATATGGATGAGTTCTTGCAAGAATTACTTCAAAGTTATAATTCTTGTGTAAAGAGTGTTTAAATCTAAGGTCCAGAGGGAAAAGTGCTATTGCATACTATAAGCTATTTTCAAAAGGAAACCATCAGCACTAACACAGCAACAGTAGAGGTAAATAATGGGGTGAGGGACAAAAGTTAAGAGCAGGTATAGATTTCCTATTTGGCAAGGGTGTGTTTAATGGTTTTCTGTCTCTTGGAAACAGTGAAATTATCTAAAATTGGGAATGTTGATGGACTGTGGACTTTGGGCCTTCTCCATAATGCTTGATGACTGCAGGTAGCTGAAGAATACACAGACGGAGAAGTAGATTGGAGACTAATGGTGTATACTTATGAACGAAGGCTGAGCTGCTACAAAAAGGAACGATGTCGTGAGGCATGCAACAATATGAATGAACATGTGGGACATTTGGTGAGACAAAATAACAAAAAACAACAATAGTATAGTCATTTTTAGAAAATGCTTATAAGAAAACGGGGGCCTAGATTGTAAGCTTTTAGAGCAGACACATTAAGTCCGGAGTGGTGATCATTAGTTCTGGATTTTGATAGACTGTTCTCTTTCTCTATATATAACCTGGTATTTAGAGTTAAAAATGATAGTTAAAGTAATTCAGAACAGAACAACAGCAACAAAAAATGTAATTCAGAACACAGAGGTGAGGAAGACAGTGTCTTTATTTTAGAATCAAACATTGTCTTTGAGACCAATGAAAGAAAAGTTTATTTGATCTGGAACTGAAATTTTCTGTAGTGCATAGTCTAATTCAACCTATCTGTATAGCTCATTTGAACAATTGAAACACAGGAAGCACACAATAAGAAAGAGGTCCTTTAATCCAGTATAGATTATTGTAATGCCTGGAAACATAGTAGAGTATATTAAGCAGATAATCAAAAAGTATTGGCAAAGTCCCCTGAGGGAGGGGAGAAAGAATATGGAACTATTAAACCTTACCATCAGGGAATCCAATGATACTAAGTCAAATCTTAGGGATACCCAAATCAATATGCCATGCCCTTGATCATGAGGCTTACTCTTGTGAAGCTTATGTAGGTAGCAGAGAAGCTTAGACTATCTATTGGCAAGCCTAAGAGTTACTTCTGAAGGACCTCTGTCATTGCTCAGATGTGGTCTCAGTTTCTCTAAGTCCAATTCTGCAAGTGAAATCATTGCCCTCCCCCCTACATGGGACATGATATTCAGGGGTGAAAGTCTCCCTGGTGATGTGGGAGAGGACTCCCAAGGATAAATCCAGACCTGGTACCACGGGATCAACAATTTTTATATCCTGACCAAAAGGAGGAAAAGAAGTGTAATTAATGAAATGGCAGAGATAGTTGAAATAGAGTTGAAAGGTTACTCTGGAGGTTGCTCTCATGCAAGCTTCAGGCAGAACTTGCTACCTATCATAAACTGCCAATCCCCAACCAGGACCATTCTAGCCAATCCTAAAGAACATCTAGGGCAATATGTAAGATTCCACAAAGGTTCCAGGCACTAGAATAACTTGCCAGAAACCTACAACCTCCAGATGGGTCCCTGGTCCAGATAAGTCCTGAAACCTAGCCCAACCTCTCCAGAACATCAGATAGCTACATCTCCTTACCCCATATTTGTGACAGACCCTTCCAATATAAAAAATTTATAATTTCTATAGCTCAAACATCCCCAAAGAGAGGTATGGAAAGATCAAAGGTGATGGTGGAATTACACATAGAAGATAGGATTTAACAAATGAATATGAATGCTGAATCATTAAATTGATATCTCTTTTAGTTTCCAGTATTTTAGAGCAGCTAGAAGTAAAAACTTAAAATTGTGAAATTGTAACCCATGTCAAAGTCTGAAATATGTTCTACAACTAATTGTGGTGCTGTGCTTTGAAATTTATAGCTTTTTGGTATATATGTTTTATATATACCAAAAAAGTTTTTAAGCCCTCTAATCTCCTATATTCCAGTGCAGCTGGAAGGAAAAATATTACAGCATCATATGGTAGCCCATGACAAACTCTGGGATCTATCATGTAACCACTTTTTGAAGAGTGCTTTGAAAACTATTGCTTTTTCATTTCTTTGATTTGTATATATGTTATACTATACAATAAAAAAAAATTTAAAAACCCAATTGTATGATTTAATTGCTTAAGACAAAAATCATTCTTAGCAAAAATATTTAAAAATTCATGAAATTTTAGATGACTAAACTATAAGTTGTGCTCTATCCAAGAAAATTTGTAGCTCTAGTTCATTTGGATTCTTGTAATTAAGCAAAGATAATTTTGGGAAAACATTCTAATCCATGGAATTTGGCTGGTTATAGGCATCTGTGTATGGTTCAGCCCCTTTGGATTTCTGTCACCTTGTCTGTTTGGGTGTAGCCAAAATGAACTACTTGGGTTCCAAGTAGTTCAATAATACCAATCAACCACATTCAAGAAGCATTCCTGAAAATAAGAATTAGTACACTTAACACAATTACAGTAACCAGAGCAGTACTCTTTCATCTAAAGTCACTGTTTTGGGATCTGGGTGAGTGGTCAAGGGCTCAAGGAAACTAGGAGGCCAAGAACTGAACTCTGGGAAGTACCTAAAGAATGGAAGAAAGAAAAACAGTCAAAGCCACTGGGAAAAAAGAGAACAGGATAAGAATCTCCGGAAGTCAAGACAAAGATTTTAAAATAATCTTTATCTCCTCTAAATAAAATCTTTTAACTGATTTAATCATTATAAAAGTAGGTTTCAGAAAACTAGGATCTTCATAACTCCAGAAGGCACACTTCAGATGAGCTAAAACAACTCTGCCATAATCCAGTCTTTATACATCTCTACATTTATACAGATTTTTTCTATTGACCCTTTTTAAAGCTATACTACTTCTCAATGATAAGATAACATCCAGAAGCTTTAGTAGTAACTGCTTACAATCTCATGTAATTTGCACAGGACTGCAAGGACAAAAATGGAGACTTGGGACATTTCAAACACACAGCTAGTTTACTCCCCTAGACATTCAGGAGGGCAGGCTGCAAGCTGGGAACTCCAATGAAGGTTTCAATGAATTCCCCAGGAGAAGCTGCCTGGCTGAAGTAGAGATGGAAATTCTCCCTTCTGACTGCTGACATCATCAGTTCTTGTTTTAATACCATCAACTGATTGATGAGACTTCTTTCAATATTGAAGACAATCTCCT
The DNA here is from genome assembly GCF_023851605.1 of Tamandua tetradactyla. Lineage (NCBI taxonomy): Eukaryota > Metazoa > Chordata > Mammalia > Pilosa > Myrmecophagidae > Tamandua > Tamandua tetradactyla. The sequence continues at coordinate 10,744,209 of NC_135350.1, forward strand.
CAGTCGATTGTAGATCTAATTACCTATAGATGATTATAAATCTGCAAAATGTCTTCAAAGTAACAACCAGGCCAGTGCTTATTTGACCAGACAACTGGATACCATAACCTAGTCAAGTTGACACATAAACCGAACCATCACAGACCATCCCATGTCAACTTGGTACCTATACACATCTTCTTAAACCACACTTAATCTCTAAATAAAAATAATAACCATCATATTTTCATCTATTAATATTCAATTGCCCTACATACAGCTAGAAACACATTAACTGTTTTCCAAGAAGAGGGTGCAATACCTTAGATAATATTCCCTATCAAACTTTTATATCCTATAACTTAAATACTATGACATAAAGTTAATTCAACTTATGTTATATGATAAGGAAATAAGACAGGGAAGAAAAAAAGGCATTTGCTTTATATATATATATGCAAACATATTCATAATGAAACAAGGAAAAATATTTATAACCATTATAGTCCTCATTTCTATAATTGGTCACATGGCCATAGCTCCTATTTATACTTACCTGCTTCCACTACCTATTCCATATTCCCTTTACCCTCAGCAAGCACCTCAGCTGGCTGTGGTTCTTTGCTTGGTGGGGTGACTCAAACTTCTATTCCTGAAGTTTCCAGAGCACTAGTAGTCCTACCAGGATTTTACAATTTTCTAATGACTTTAATAACAGAGTATGGTAGTACTAAAAGTCACCCTAAGGAATCTCGTCTATTTGAGACAACTTCTTTACCACCATTGAGTAGTAGCAGTCCTATTTCCCCTTAATAATTATGGTCAGTCACCTCAGTGAGTTCAGTATTTCCCTTCTTTGTCTGTTGACACAAAAGCATGAGGAGACCAAAGTGACAAGGTCTTAGCTTCTAGCTCAATAAAATCATTGTTGTGTCTCCCGGTGGAAGTGCTCTTCCTTTTGGAACTAAGACCTGCAGACCAGCAGACCTTAAGGCTGTGGGGACTGGAAGGGAAAAAATTTCCAGTGGCTCACCAGGGGTAATAGTGAATGGTTCTGCCCCCTTTCTCACTTCTTGATTCCTAGACCCATGTATTCTGGCTGAGGAAGAAACACCACCACAGAGCAGATATTGATTTAGAGAACATTTCCCTAGCCCTGCAAAGTGTTGCCAACCAGTTGGCACTGTAATTGAATCTTCAAAAGGCTGCTTCACTGTTCTATCAATTCAGCTTCTTAACGGTGATAGGCAACATGGTAAAACTAGTGAATTCCATAAACAGGTGTCCATTCCTGCTCTTCATTTGCCATGAAATGGATTCCTTTATCAGAAGCAATACTTGGTGAAATACCATGACTAAGGACAATGCATTCTTTAAGTCCACTGATAGTAGTTTTGGCAGAAGCATTGTAGGTGGGGAAGGTAAATACATAATTGGAAGATGTGTTCCATATTGGAAGTGGTCTGATATAATCAACCTGCCACCAGGTAATCAGGCTGATTACCTTGGGGAATTATGTCATATTAGGGACTGAGAGTTGGTCTCTGATGCTGGCAGAGTATGCACTAAGCAGTGGCTGTAACCAGATCACTCTTGGTGAGTGAAAGTCCATGTTGTTGATACTGTGTTGCTGAAACCATCCCATCTCTGCCACTATGGTCATTTTGTTTATGATCCCATTAGACAATGATAGCAGTAACTGGGGAAAGAGGTTGACTGGTATCCACAGGGTGGGTCATCTTTTTCATTTGATTTTTAAAATACTCCTCTGCTGAAGTCATCTTTTGGTGAAGATTCAATAGGACACACACGTCTTGATATTTTTTGCCTCAGAGAGAGGTCTACCCAAATACCTCTCCCCCAGACACTTTTTCATCAATTTTTAAAGCCTATTCCTCCAAGTCCCTGGCCATCCAGTGAAACTACTGGCCACAGCCCATGAGTTAGTTACAAATACATCTGGCAATTTCTTCTTCTAAGAAAAATGAACAACAAGGTGCACTTCTTGAAGTTCTGCCCACTGGGAGGATTTCTCTTCCCCACCGTCCTTCAGTGATGTTCCAGAAAGGGGCTGTGGTGCTCTGTAGCTGTCTAATTTCAGATAGTACTTGTATATCATGCAGAACTATCTATAAACCAGACCCAAGTTTTCTCTTCCTCAGTCAACTGTTCCTGTGAAACTCCCCAAGAGGCCATAGCTGTGAGCTGGGGAAGAGAAAGTAATGTGATGGAAGTGGGGGCCATGGGCATTTGGGCTACTTCTTTACATAACTTACTTTTGCCTTCAGGGCTTATTCAAGCCCTGTCTCAAATATAGTGCTTCCATTTTATGATGGAATGCTAACATGCATGCTCAACTTTATGCCTTGGTGGGTGAGTTAACACCAAGTTCATGATAGGCAACTCAGGTCTCATGGTAACTTGGTGACTCATGGTTAAGTGTTTGGCCTTTTTCAAGGCCCAGTAGCAGGCCAACAGCTTTTTTTTAAAAGAAGAGTAGTTACTGCACAAGATGGGAAGGCTTTGCTCCAAAATCTTAAGGATCTGCATTGTGATCCTCCTCTTGGAGCCTGCTAAGGGCTCCAGCATCATTAGGTCTGCCGGATCAAATGGCTCAAGTGGCAGAGAAATTTGAATGGCAATCTGGCAGAGCCTACTTTTGTTCCACTCCCCATTCAAAACTAGCAGCTTTTCAGGTCACTTGGTAAAGGTGCCAGAGTTGCACAACCAAATGAGGACTATGTTGCTACCTAAATCCAAAGAGACCAACTAGTCATTGTGCAGCTTTTTGTTGTTGTTGTGGGAGGGGCCAGATGCAGCAGCTTATCCTTCACCTTAGAAAGGATATCTTGACATGCCACAAACCAATGGATGCCTAGAAATTTCAGTAAGGTAAAAGGACCCACAATTTTTTTTGGATTTATCTCCCACCCTCTGACCTGAAAATGCCTTACTAATAAATCTGGAGCAGTTGCTATTTCTTACTCATTAGGTCAGATCAATGTAAAGTCATCAATATAATGGATCTCTGTGATGTCTTATGGAAGGGAGAGGTGATTAAGTCACAGTGGATGAAATTATGACATAGGTTGGAGAGTTGATATATTCCTGAGTTGGGATAGTGATGATGTATTGCTGACCTTGCTGTGTGAAAGTTAATCTATCCTGGTGGTCATTAGTAATAAGAGTAGAGAAAAAATGTATTTGCCAGCTCAGTAGCTGCATATCAGATACCAGAGCATGTGTTGATTTGCTCATGCAATGATAGCACATCTGGAACAGCAGCTGCAATTGGAATCATCACCTGGTTTAGTTTATGATAATCCACTATCATCTTCCAATATCTATCTGCTTTCTATATGGGCTAAATAGAAAAATTGATTGGAGATTTGTTGGGAATCACCAATCCTGCATCTTTCAAGTCTTTGACAGTGGCATTAATCTCTACAGTTCCTCCAGGAAAGTCGTATTGCTTTGATTTACTATTTTGTTAGTTAGAGGAAGTTATAATGGCTTCTGCTTGGACTTTTCTGCCATAAAAGCCCTTACCCCAATGACAGGGAATCAATGTGAGGATTCTGCCAGTTACTGAGCATGACTATTACAATTATGCATTCTGAAACTGGGGAAATAAACACCGAATGGGTTTGGGGGAACAGTATGAGATAGACCTGAGCCAAAACTGCACTGATCATCTGACCTAATTTAAGGCTCTATTCAGACTGGTAAACCTAGTGACATTTTGGGTCTCCTGGAATTAATGTCACTTCCAACCTATTGTCTGATAATCACCAAAATATCTGTTAATTTCCTTCCCCCATTGCACAGTCATCCTTGTAAAAAGCTGTAGGTACCTTTGGGGAAAGACTGGAGGAAAATAACCATATAAATTTTTGTCAGTGTAGCAGGGTCAACACACAAGGGAACCTAGCTTTCCTCTTTTTCAAGGAATTCTGGGTCGGTAAGCTCTCTCAAGTCCAGAAATTGATTGGGGGGCTGGGCTGTGACTCTCTGCTTTTGTGGTTAAAGATAGACTTTTGTTCACTTGACCTAGAACTCTTCAGCCTATTCAGCTCATGTAAGAATTTGGTAGAATGTCTGTCTATTTTACTTCTAGATACGACATAAACTACTACCTATTGCCATAACTCTCTATGAGGCAGACTATTCTGACCACTCCTTTGACTATGCTATCCATTACGGTAGCCACACATGTCTTGTCTTTAGCAATTAAGTGCTGCCACTTGGCTTCTGCAATCTGGAATCTGATCATCTCTATTATTTAAGGATCCAAGTTCAGTGGCAGCAGTCCCCACAGTAATATCTGGCCTACAAGGAAGAACAATCAGAGAGCTTTGAAGATGATGATGCTAATTTCATCCTTTGGACATTCCTGGATGTTTTAAAAATATATCCATTCTAACATTCTAATTTCTTTAGGTCTTTGGTTATCTTCATCTACATTATACCAGGGCATTTCTGACATTTTAAATTCAGGTAATGTAGACCCCATTTTGGTCCATGCTTCAGCCAACCACCTGAGTGAACTGTTAGCATTTGTGATCTTGTAGATTCAAGCTACAACACTCAATCAAGAATCTCTGCCTAGTGGGTCCATATCAATGAATTCAGCTTGACTGAACTTTATTTCCACCATAAACCCATATTTTGACTATCCATTACACCGATTTCATTCTATATAAATTGGAAATATTATGCAGTTCTTTTGGAGTGTACTTCCTCATGGGCCACACTTTGAACCTCATCTCTTGGGACCTGTTGGGACTTCAGTTTAGTTATAGGTCTGGAAGAAAAAAGGGTAGTGTGGGTGGGTCAAAGAGGAATAGCAGTGCCCTGTAAGCCAACTATCTCAGAGCATTCCATTGAAATTTTATCTGGTAAAACAGGATTGATATTTTTAAACAGAGGTATGAAGGCTTTCTCCTTAGGGGAGGAAGCTGTATATTCATCAGGCACATCAAGGTTATTTTCTTCAGGAAGTGGCCATATGACTGATTCCTCAGGGATGACTGGAAGTTCAGTGACTCATTCCTCAGGGTACACTGGACCTGGGGTAGCTGTTTCTTCAAGAAGATTTGGGGTATGTGGTTGATTACTCAAGGCAGACAATTACAGGTATATCTGACAAAGACAACACAACAGAATTTAAGGGTTCAATGTCTCCACTGTCATCATTATCAGCTCATATGTCCTCATTCCAATTTTGGGTCCCCATTCCTTCCCAATATCACCCTTGATTTAACAGCAGACTCTGCAAGGTTGGGAATTCAATTTATGTTGCAATTAAGTCACTCACACAATGAGACTCCAGATCTGTTTTTTCAGATATCTCAAGTCTGTAGTTAGATAAAATAGGAGTTTCTTTCATAGCACACTGTTTTAGTTTGCTAAAGCTGTCAGAATGCAACATAGCAGGGATAGATTGGCTTCTAATAAGGGGATTTATTTAGTTACAAGTTTATAGTTCTTCAGAAGAAAAGCAGCTGGCTTTCTTCTGGCCTTCTCTGTCACATGGAAAGGCACATGGTGGACATCTGCCAAGCTTTTCTCCTGGCTCCTGGGTTCAAATGGCTTTTCCCAGAGTGATTCCTTTCGGCATCTCCAAACATTTGCATCTGAGCTTCTAGTGTTGAGATGAGGTTTGCTGAGCTGCTGAATTCTCTTCTTCCCTCTCTGTTTTAAGCCTCTAGCTAATTAAATTAAATGTCACTCATTGCTGAAGTCACTTCCCTTAGCTGATGGCAGATGTAATCAGCCACAGATGAATTTCACATGTGGATGATTGAAGTCCACAGCAACAGAACAAGGAGGCCTCATTACCTGGCCAAGTTGATACCTGAAACTATTACACACACAGAGAAACTTCCATGCCCTTCATGTGGCATATAAGGTGGGGATTTGAAGCCTTGATCTCATCACTTTCTTTACTCACTGTATCTAGTGTAGTTTAGGAACAACCAACCAGCAACATTATATACTTTTATACTCCACAAAACTCTTAATATATCAAATACACTTTCACCCAAAGTCTTGTCTCTTATAAGCATTTTGAGTAGTAGTGCTCAATGGTGATATTCTTCTTATCTCTGTTGCCAGTTCATGCCTTGGACTATTAGTGCCACTATGATCATTGGAAATAGAATCATTAGCACCTTTGAATCTAATCAGATTTGAAAGCCAATTTCAAAAACACAGAATCAAATCAGAAATCTCATACTTAAGATTCTGCTTCTCAAGAAACACTCTTGGTACCAAATTTGTATTAGTTAGGGAAACAATATAAATTTTCTGAGATTTATTATAGATATTGGCTCATGCAGGTTTGGGGATGGCCAAGTCTGAGTTCTCTAGGGTAGGCCACAAGGTGGGAATTCTGATGAAGGTTTTTGATGAATTCCACAGGAGAATCTTGCTGGTTGAATTTGAGAAAAAAATTCTTCCTTCTGACTGGTGAAATCATCAGTTTTCCCTTTAAGGCCTTCAACTGATTGGATAAGACTTCTCAGTATGGCAGACAGTTTCCTTAGTTGATTATCGTTGAAATCAATCATACATGTAAACAACTTATTTATCATTTTTATCCACGGAATATTCTCACAGTAATGACCAATCCAGTGCCTGCTTGACCAAACAACTGGACACTGTAACCTAGACAAATTGGCAAATAAATTTGACCTTCAAAAGGGTGAACCTTTTCGGAAGGAAGATAGCATTAACTGATATCTCCATTTTTTGTACATGATGTCCAACATTATTTAAAACTTACTAGGCATGCAAAAAGACAGGAAAAGTATGACCAATAACTTACAGAAAAAAGTTAATACTTAAAGGAGACCTCAGGTGATCCAGATATTGAAGTTAGTATATGAGGAGTTTTACTCTACATGTGCTCAGAATGAAGGAAGGAAATCTAAGCAAAATGGATGAAATGATGGAGAATTTCACAGAAAATTACAATGTGTAATAAGAAACAAATGAACTTTTCAGAACTCGAAAATGTGTATTTCAAAATTTTTGAAATACACAATTAACACAATGGATGGGCTTAAGAGAAGATTGATCATGGCAGAAGACAGATCAATGAATTACATTACAGTTCAACAGGAAATATCCAAATTAAACCACAGAGGAAGATAAAGGCAATATAGGTTAGAATGTAAGAGATGTGGCATACATTGACAAACTGAATATTTATGTAACTGAAGTAGCAGAAAGTGAAGAAAGAAAAAAACTGGATACAAGCATATTTGAAGGAATAATATCTAGGTGTGTTTCAAACTGTTAGAAGACATTTTAACTCACATTTGAAAATCTCAGCAACCCCCAAGCAGGATAGATATAGAAAAAACAAACAAAAGCCAACACATATGCATGCATACATACACACACAACATATTCAAACTGCTGAAAACCAACAAAAATACAAACATTTTAAGGAGTTGGGGGGAAAATATTTTGTAGAAATAACCCTAGGCTGACAGTTGGCTTCTCAACAGGAATGAGGAAAGCCAGAAGACAATATCAAAAGTATTAAGAGAAAGTAACTGGCAACCCACACTGTATGCCCAGTGGAAATAGTCTTCAAAATGAAGTGTGATATAAAGACATTTTAAGATGAACAAAAGCTGATAGATTTGCCAGAAATAGGCCTGCCTTAAAATGAATAGTCAAGATAGCTCTTGGAAATGATCCCAGACAGGACAACAGAAATATTGAAAGTAAGTAGAAGACTGGAAGAGATAATTATGTGGACAAATATTGAGTGTACAGGATAATTCCTTTTAGAATTTAAAATATTTGTAGAATTTAAATACAACAATAATTTAAAAGACGGGAAAAGGTATATGGAGTTAAGGAGTATTAAGGTTTTAGTGTTCTTATGGGAAGTGGCAAGAATTTGCATTAGAACACAAGGTAAGGACATGTGCTGTAATCCTAAGGAAAAATGTTGTATAACTAGCAAGTTCACAAGTCAAACAATGGAATAATTTAAACATTGTGCTAAGTTCATAAGAAGGCAAGGAAGAATAAAAACAATGCGAAACAGATGGATCAAATAGAAAACATAGCAAGATAGAAGGTATAAACTCAATTGTATCTGTATTTAAGTTAATATAATTGGACTAAATATGAATATTCTTGGTCATGTAAAAGACCAAGAATATCAGATTGTGAGGAGGAAGGGGTAAGGGTAAACTATGTGATGCTTACAAGAAACACCTATCACATGAGACAAAGACTGAAAGCAAAAGGATAAAAAAGGCATAGTATATATACACTAACTACAAATAAATCATGTCATGCAAATAATACTTTAAGTCAAGATATATTATTGAAGATAAATAAGGGCATTTAAAATGATAAGTGGACAAACCAATGAGACAATATCATAATCTTAAATCTGTAGGCATAGAATTTAACTTTACATTATTAAAATATAAAACACTAATGAAAATGAAAAACACACAAATCCACAGTTAGAATGTATGACCTGAATAGACCTATCCAATAGCTGAGAGAAAAAGCAGACATAAATATTAGCAGAGATATCAAAGATCTAAAGGATATGATTAAGAAATTTGACCTAATTGACATATATAAAATGCTGTACCCAATAATGACTGGATTCACATTCTTTTCAAATGCATGCGGAATGTTTATCAAATTTACCATAAGCTTGCTCATAAGAAAGTCTCAACAAATTTCAAAGGATTGAAGTAATTCCAAAAGTATTTGAAATGAATACGGCATGGTTAAATCAATAATTAAATGATAACTAAAATTTCCAAATTGTCTGGAAAATCAAACAGTTAAAAAATCTATGGGTAAAGGAACATATCATATTAAATTGTATAAACTATTTCAAATAGAATGATAGTGAAAATATTGCATATAAAAAATGTAAATAATAGAGCTGAAATAGTACATAGAAGGAAATTAATAGCATTAAATACACACAACAGAGAAGAGGAAAAACTGAAAACCAATGTTCTTATGCTACCATCTCCATAAGTTAGAAGCAACAACAATAAATCAAACTGGACAGAAGTATACAAAAGGAAAGAATAAATGTAAGAGTCAAAATAAAGGCAAAAGCAAACATGTACAGAAATTTGACAAAATAAAAAATTGGTTTTTGAAAACAAACAAAAATTCAACAAATGATGCTGCAATAAGGGGATATTCACATGGAAAAAGAATAAAATGTGATGCCCACTATACAGCATACAAAAACAATTGGTTTTTGAGAAGACTAATATAATTGAAAATCTTCCCATAAGATGATCAAGGAAAAGAAAGAGTACATATTATCAATATAAGAAATGAAAAAGGCAATATCATTGCATATTACAGGCACTGAGAAGATAAAAAGAGGGCTTCAAACTAATACTTTTTACAGTTTGGGTGGAGTGGATTTCTGTAAATGCATAACTCACCAAAATTGATAGATAAAAATGTAAAATATAAAGTGCTTAAAGGTTTCAAGATTCAATTACCTTTGTATAACAAGCCAGTTTAAAAAATTACTGTATTAGCTAGTATTGCTTTATCTCAGTCTTTTGCTAATCCTCAATCTTTTTTTTCTTTTTCATATCTGCTCATTCAATAATCTAAGCTTCTTATGGTTTGACTATTGCAATAACCTTCTTAATTTTAAATTGCTTTCTGTTTTAGATTCCATTCCCACTCCAAATATTTCCTGACTCTTAATAGTCACATTAATCTTTTCAGAGTACTGTTTTCATATTGGGCTACTCACGGCCCCCAAATAATTTTTGAACTTCTAAGCCTCTGAATATTTGGTTAAGCCATTTTCCTTTCTTCTTCTATAGAGTCGCTCTCAAAGTGTGTACCAGGACCACATGTATCAGCATCTCCTAGAAACTTGCCAATGCAATTTCTCAGGCCCCATTCCAGACCTTCCAAATCAGAAATCCTGAGAGTGGGAACCTCTGAGAGTGAGGTCTTATGGGTAAGCTCTCCAGGTGATTCTGGTGATCCTGATGCATGCCATATTTGAGAAACATTGCTTTATATACAGGAAAAACATATTACTTAAACCTTCCTTAAATGACCCAGATGGGCATTATGTTTTTCTTTTTATATCCTATCTTCATTTATTATTTATCACTATAATTTGCTATTGCTTTGATTTACTAATTATCCTTTTAAAAATGCATCTTATATTCCCCACTAGTCTGTATATTATGTGAGATAAGAGAACATCTACTTTGCGTACGGCATGTTCTCAATATTTATTGACCCTTCATTCCCTTGTCTGAAAATCTTCTACATTTAGCCTGAATATCCTTGGGTGTCAAGAAGAAAAGAAACTGGGAGAAAATTAAGTCAATTTATAAAGTTTTACAGTTGCATACAGAAAGCTTTCCTATCCAGTCCCTAGTAATTTTCATTTTTTACAGCAACCAGAGCTGATCATTAAATAAACATTAAATTATGAAGGATCTGTTGAGTTTACTCATGAAATCAATCAGAATACTCAAGCATATTCGTTTTTCACTGCTGCTGTAATAAATTGCCACACATTTAGCGGCTAGAAACAATGCAGATTTAGTCTTTCAATTTTTGCAGATCAGAGGTCCTGGTATACTTGGCTGTGTCCTATGCTAGGGGTATTACAAGGCCTAAATCAAAGCTTTGGATGGGGTGCGTTCCTTGCTGGAGTCTCTGGGGAAGAACCCGCTTTCAAACTCATTCAGGTTGTTGCCCAAATTCAGTTCTTTGTCAATTTAATACTGAGGTCCCTGTTTCCTTGTTCTCTGTCCTGTGCTCCAAGAGACTGTCTGAATTTTTTCCCATGCTTTCTATAAGACCCTTACAAAAATGTTGGAGCCAGATTTCTATCATGTTTCCTGTCTCTTGGATTTCTCCCTCTGTTGCATCCTCCTGACTCCAGCCAGAGAAAGTTTTCAATTTTTGAGGACTCATGGGAATTGTTTGGGCCAGTCTGGATAATCTAGGATAAATGTCCCTGTGTTAAGATTTTTAATTTACGGTCCTCTTGCCATGAAAGGTAGCATATTCACAGGTTCCAGTGATTAGGGCATGAGCGTCTTTGGTGGGGGACAGGGGGAACAGCCTTCCTACCACATCAGGCAATTGATTTAATGACCATATGCAAACTACTATGATTAATCTGAAAACTATACATTTTGTATTACATTTGTGACCCAGGTACAGTTAAAAAGAAACAAAAATTGCAGCATTGTGAATTCTACTATTAGTAAGAAACATTTATCTATATTGGTAGAAATGAGTGATATAAGGTAAAAGAAAGAGTAATTTGGGGAGCCTTAGAGTTTGTTTGGGTTTTTTTTTTTTTAACTATATTGGGATAGTAGTGAAAAAAGCCTTAGATTGTACTTTAATAAGATAAGCAGAATCTACATCTATGTATATCAGTTTATACTGCCTTGTGTAGCTTCGGACACTGTTGGGACTTTCTAACCACTTCTCTCTTCCACCTCCAAGGGCCCTCCTCACTGGATTTGTTGAGTAATCTGTAATATATATACATATCTTAAAAACATGGCAAATTTGATGAAAATCTGCCCAGTTATTTTCAAGTGATGCTCTAACAGCCAGCAGGAGGAAACTTAATTTTATTTATACAGATTAGAACATAAATGCTTTGAATGCCAATTATGATGTAATAAACATGCCTTAAAAAGCTTTAAAATCTCTAAAACACACACACAAGGTATTATTATCATCAATAATAACAATTATGTTTCATTATTTCTTTGTGAGCACTTTCATTTTGCGTATGTCTATAAGAAGAGATAAAAATACTATCAGATATCTGTTTAATAGGGATTAATTATTTATTTTGGGACTTTATAGTATATTAAATAAAACTAATGAGATTCTGATTACTTGAGCCTGCCAGTCTCTTCGGCTGGAAAGCCACGATAAGAAGTAAAGTAAGATTGCCAGTTTTCTTATGAGAATTACAGGGTTTGAGGATTAGTCAACTGAGAATTGGTGAGGTCCTCCTCTAATTAATGTCATCCCACTGATGTTTGCCCTAATCTTCCCTTTTATTACATTTATTACAATGTTTCAGCACCATGCCTGTGTGGCAGGGAAGATCTATTAAATAAGGTTATTGTTCAGTTAGTGAAATAGCAATAAAGGTCCTAATTCTGTATTTGCTATTTTGTTAATTCTTTTTAATTTAACGAGTCATCTTGAGGGAGGCACACATTTATAATGGAAGGAACAATCAGACTGGAAATCAGGATACCTATATTCAGCCTTCGATTTGCAATCTGGGCAGGTCATTTAATCTCTTTGGCCCTCTCAGTTTCCTAAACCAAAGGATTTGGACAAATGAGCTCAAAAAACATTTTAGCCATAAAATTGAACAATTCATCGATTTAAAGAAAAAAAAGTTCACAGGTTGATTAACAGAAACACTGCCAGAATTTTATTTACTCCACACTTGGATTTTTGCTGTCATCTCCTAACTGGCTTTTCTGCTCCCGTTGTCTTGAGGCAGTAACTGGTCTGCAGTTCATGAACAGATTTAGGTTTAAAAAACACTACCTCCGCATTTAGTCTGACTTTCAAGACCTGAAAATCTTCCACATTTATCCTGAATTCCAAGGCTTCCTGAATTTTAATCTTGTCTGTCTTCTTAGCTTCCTTTTCCCCTGTTCTTTACAAACTCCTTCTCCCCTCATCCCCACATTTCAGCCAAGAGGTTTGCTATTTTTGAGTATGTTGAATATGTTTATTTTATCCTCTACCTCTTTGTTCTTGCTGTCCTATCTGACTGATAGCCTTCCTGACTCAACGCCTCCCCACTGCTCCCCAAACACATCCTTTAAACCCCACCTACTGGTCTAACTCATTTTTCACAGTCAACTTAAATGCCATTTCCTTTATCGTCTTCTGTAATTACTCCAACTATAAGCAATCTTTTCCCTTCTGGAGTCCTACAGGACTTATTGTACTTAAAATTCAGTAATAAACACAACATATTTTTTGAACGTGCATGTTTTCTAGGCACTATATTTGGCACAGGGGCTAAAATAAGGAGAAAAAAAGACATGAGTTTGCCTTAATGAATCTTACTTTCTCATTGATGAGACAATTGTTAATCAAATGATTGCACAAATTAAAATATATCATAAATTGAAATAAATTCTAGGAAAGAAAAAAGTAAATTCAAGTTTACTTAAGTTCTTGCTTGTATTTATCCCCTATACTAAATTGTACACTTGAAAAAAGTTCAGTTTTTGTAAATCTCTGACAGTATTAATTATTTAAAAATGTGTATTTATAAGCAAAGCCATGCTTGTGTGTTTAGATTTGGGCTTATAAATTTAAAAAATGGTCTCTAAGATTGTCCTAAAGAATACTGGAGCATTTTTCCCGTACTTCTTACTGTTTTCCAAGTTGAGTAGAGAGGTCTTTAGATTGGGTCAAGTACATCAATGAATTCTTGTATTTAATTTTTGACTCTAAGATACTTTTTAGGTCAATTTTTGTGGGAGTCACCATACGTTGATGTTTTAAAGCCACTTTGTGTCAATTGTTTTAAGTTTTTCATTCTTAAAATAATTTTTTTCATTCTCATAATCTGAGCAAGTAGTTATCTTCCTTTTATAAGGAGGTCTTCATTTTTTTCCTAATGGATATCTGTTGAAAACCATCCAAATATACAGGATTGTGCAACTTGCTATGGATACTGCAACATGGTATGAATTGGTTAAACAAACATCTGTTGACTCTACACTGGAATCCTGCCCTGGAGCAGACTTTGAGCATGAATGAGACCCAGTTTATACCATCTGAAGACTATTGTGGGGGAGACAGAAATAAATATTGATGAATATCAAAATTTTGGATCTAAACATGGATCTTTTGTTTAGTGACCATGTGCATCTAGATTTCAGCAGTAAAATTCTTAAGAGGATAGACTAAAGTCCAAACAATGAATGATAATGAAAATTCTAAGGAATTTTGTGGCCAGAGAAATTTGATGCATCCAATTGTGTTAAGCTTCTGGTTTCTAAGAGAGTTAATTTTTTGTAAAGGGAATGAAAATACTTCAGTGAAATACTTTGAGCTAAGTTGAAATACTTCAAGTAAGTTGAAGTCATGAGTTTCTTCAACTTAATTTTCTTTTTTTAGAATGTATTCATTAATCAGTCTAAAAGTCTGGTTTTGTAGGTTAACAATTGATTTTCATTACTGAAGAGGCAATATATTGGAGTGGTTAAGCTCTCAACTCTAGATGCAGATGGGTCTATGCCAACATTAAAATCAAGGCTTCACTACTTACCAGCAGTATGACATGAAGAAAGTACACTTCTCTAAATCTGTGTCCTAATCTGTAAAATGGAGGTAATAATATTACAGGAAAGGCTAAAAAATGTAGTTATTCTTTGTGTTCTTTTCAATCGAAGTTTAAATTGAATGTGAAGGACATTTATTGTATTTGTAAAATACTTTCAAATGGATGCAGAACCAAAGATACCTTGAGTCTGGTAATGCATCTTGGAATGATATGATTAATTTATAAAGCATGTTTTTTAAAGTCATAGAAGCATGATAGTTCCAGAATTTGGAAATAGTTCCAGAATTGTGAAAGCAAAACAATTTAAATTTAGCATTACAAAATTAAACTTAAGAACGCTCATTGGGTGAGAATAAGGGAATTTTGAATTAAAATATCAATAAAGGCTGTTTTGGTGAAGTTTAACTTACTTATGGTTTTTTTTTTGTAATGAAGGGTGTAATATAGAGTTATTAGAGTGAATTTATTAAAAATAATGAAAAATAAATATTCTATCATTTGTTCTTAACTCTCAGCATTTTTAACTTGCCAGAATTGTAAGTCCATGATGTTGAAAACATGTCATGTCATACATCTAGACTTTATTGTTTTCTCCTAAATCTTGTGATGATTAGTAACTGTGGAGAAATTTCAGACGGAAGCAAATACCAAAGCAGGGTGGGGGAAGGAAAGAGGGAGAGAAAGAAAGAGAGAGACAGAGATGAGAGGAAGAGAGAGAGAGTGAACGAGAGAGAGAATAAAGAGAAAAATGAAGAAATGAAAGCTCTAAAAAGCCAATCAGGGAGAAAATATTGAATCTATAAAAGCATTTCTGCCATCTTCAGAAAACTCTTGGGACCTCTGCTTCCTAGATAATGCAGAGAGAATATCTTAGGCAATATTTCTTACTTTTAATGGTTGGGCAGGCCACAGGGAATACTCTATTTCCTTCTAAAGTACAAGCCTAGGTAAATCTCAAGGTGACCAAGCACAAACAGGAATCAGATTCTCTTGCACAAACAGGAATCAGATTCTCTGGGTTTCATACCCTGCAATGTTTGCAAGGTTTTACTTAATTGGAGTCTTCAGGTGCATGTTAATACTCAGTTAAATAATATAAGACTCTTACTGGTGGAAACTGTAATAATTATTAGCTTTGCAATTATTCACATGCTTAGGACAAATGCAACGATATTGATTTATCTTGATCATACTTAGCTCAGACTTATTTAAGTCAAGTGTGAATAATGTCCTTTGATTGAAATGTGTGGCTTGATTTAGATTCAGAGCAATTAATGGTAATTCAAAGAAAAGTCCTTTAGGGAACGAAAAGCTTTTGGTTTTCACGTGACTTTGCTATTTCTTCTATTTTAGTCTTGGGTTGAACTAGGGAACGTGAACTTCCTTGCTGAAGTTCTAGGTTTCCAGATTAAGGGACTGCAAAATAATTTTTGTGAAAGCAGATATTTATGAAGCAACTTGGTGTGCAATTTTGTTCACCAGCTTCCTATTTCTGGGAGGGCCAAACTTATGAAGAATGTATTACTTATTACTTATAACACAGTTTGAAAACCTAAATTACGTTGTCACATCCAGGCAACTATTGAAAAGTACCTGATTTATTAGCACTTTTTTTCAAAAAGATTTCATTTAATACTGTTGGTGTACCCTCTGTAATTTATTTGATTAATAATATTTGATTTGAACCTAAATGATGACTTCTCACATATATGACAGAACTAATGAACTGTGAAAGAAGAACCGTTCAGATGGTCACCAATAACCACTGCTTAGTTAATCCTTTAAATAAACTGGAGCTCACAATGTGTCCCTTTGAAGTCATAAATAATGTATATTTTTCTTTTGACTTTTAATAAGCCAGTAGGGTTCATCTCACAGTCTCCAAACACATATATTTTATTATGGGCCTCTGCAGTTTACTTTAATTAGTGTGTCTGAGTGCTTTGGGAGACTTAGCCCTACTGAAAACAAACAGAGTCTTACCATCTATAAAACATTAGCTCCCTTTGGTTTATCCTGACACAGCGGGGGAGGCTCAGTGAGAAACACATGGTGTAAGTAAACACTCATAATTGCATTAGCATTCTCTGGTGGATTGGTAATTCAAGCTCTTCTCCATGATATTGTAAGAGCAGTTAGAACGGGTTTACCAATCCTGTGGTCTGTTGGAGATTTCATCAAATTCCATGTGAATAGAACTTTAAATCGAGTGGAAACAGAGCATGAGAGAAGGGGGCTTGCCATAAAATGGAAGCTTAGCATAGGGAGTGTGATTTAGTTTTATTTCCTATGTAGTTGTGAGATTTTTCAGTTCTAATTTGCCGTTTATTTTCCCAAGTTATTTAATATCATAGCTGGCTGTCATCTGTTCTTTGGATATACTCTCTCTGGAGATTAACTATACAAGACTGCATAAGACAGTTGGTTTATTGATTAAATTTTTCTGTTTTCAAATACTTATTCTAATATTGTACTCAAACATATTCGCCAGTAAAATAACCATGCTATTATTGTTGATGGGATGAATCAATTATTTTTTTAAATAACTGATACACAGTTGAACTTCTAGGTTTTGTAAAGGTATTTTGTATGCATAAGCGTAGTAAGCATTATAATTCATGCTTTTGAATTTAATACTCTAACCATTGCTATTAGAATCCTACATGGCTAATATATATGAGAAGGAAACAAAGAAGTAGAGCCTTCCCTGATTGACTGAGTCTGACCTGACCTGGATCACAAATTGAGGCTGTATCAGAAAACACAAATGGTTTGATTATTAGAATGAGTTGAGAAGCAGAAATTACTCAGTATATCTATTCTCTAACTTTCCATTTCTTATGTACTTTACTGCTTTAGAATTTACATGACTTTTTTTTTTTTTGTCATTGTTACTAATTTTGTCAGTCACATTGGTTGTTGAGAATACCTTTTAGGGACTTCAGAAAAAAGTAGTTGTGTCAAAATCTTGAGGGGATTCACTGACCATTTAGTATCTTATCATTATTTTTTTTTGTTACATGCGCAGGCACTGGGAATCGAACCCGGGTCCTCTGGCATGGCAGGCAAGCATTCTTGCCTGCTGAGCCACCATGGCCTGCCCCATTTATTATCTTGTATACACATTCTATACCTGATCTGTCCAGTCAAAATATAACACATTATACATATTTTAAATTTTCTAGTAGCCACATTAAAAAATGTTTAAAAAAACACAGATGGAATGCACTTTAATAATATACATTATTTAACCCAATACATCTCAAATATTATTACTTCAACATATAATCAATATAAAAGTTATCAATGATATCTTTTATATATTTTTCCTCAATCTTTGAAATTGAATGTGTATTTGGCACTCACAGCACATCTCTATTTGTACTATCCATTTAGTCCACATATAATGTGTGCTCATTACAACAGTGACCAGAGATGACGATTCGGACCAGGCAAGTTTACACTATTTCATACAGAAGGAATAAATGGGAGATTGAAAACATGTTTAAATTTAAAAATGCACAAAGTCCATTTCATCTATTACATATACATTTCCTTAAGCATCATTCTTTCTGTGACTAAAATCCCTGACTGATTTGTAAATTTTAATTTTCCTATTTTATTCTACCCTCTTTCTCCAGACTCTGGTGTCATTTAATTGTTTGCTTTCATTGTTCTACATTTTGAAAACTGCTTAGCTAATATGCAAAATTGAGAATTTAATTTTTCATCTTGGTATCTCATAGCAAACTGGGATGTTTTTGGTATAAAACAACAAATTAAAAATAGAGTTAACGATGATCTCTTTCAAAAACAGGAGGAAAAACTAAGTACGTTTTCAGATTCTACCATAATGTTCTTCAATTAACAAAGTCCTCAATTTGGAGACCTGCATTGCCGGCTATTGAAACATTGTGAAAGGGAAAATGTTGACACTTTAAAACCAGGAAATGTTATCTAAGTAATAGTAGTAGAGTACAATAAATGATTTTTCCTTCCTAATTCCCATCTCTTAGATGTTAATATCCATCCTTTATAGAACATATTTAAAAATTTTGTTGCACATCCTAAAGCGTCTACAGTTTCTATATAATGTTTAACGCATCAGAAAATTTTCTTCAAAATTTGCTGAGCTAGTGTTTAGTCAAAATGTATCTTTTCATTGATCTATTTCTTATTATATTTACCCAAGGTTTTAATTGGTGTCATTTTAAAAATAATTGAATGTTTTAAATTTTTTTCTTTTAATTTTGGTTATTCAATATAAATTCGAAGGTACATTTAAAATTTCACATATAACTGAATACCATATGATGTATAGATATATTGGACATGATGTATCAAAATATTATATAAACTGAAAGTATAAAACAAGATATAAATGTGTTATGCATGATGTGAAGGTATAAATAATATTTAACTTGTACCACAAATAAGTTTAAACTATAATATGTATATTTTTCATTTCAATGATACATTTTGAAGATATTTTTAATATAAAATCTACATGAGATTCACTTCTTGGACATTTTATTTTATCATTATCTATATTTATTTGACAAATTCTGTAATTTTATTTTGACACCTGAAAATTTCTTTTGAATTGCCATGTTCAAAAGTCTATTCAATTTCTTAGACTCAAAATATTGACAAGATAAAATAATTCAATAGAACAAGGTAACTTTGTAAACACGTAAGATGTTAAGATGGTCCATAATTATGGAATTATTTAAATTTAAATTTTCTCATTTATGAGAAATTTATGAGATGGACTCAAAAGACAGGTTATTATACATTAACATTTTTAAAAGTAGCCACAACTTTCATTTTGAAAAGATAATTTTCAAATGAAGATTTCATTGGTAGAACAATCTTCTTCGTGTTTTCTTACTGCTCAAGTAGGCTCTTTGTTTATGAATCTTGTTTATTTAAATCTCATGAGGAAAATCACCAACGTCAAAACTTTCAAGATCTATACTTGATGACCAAATGAACAGTGCTAAATAATTCCTTGAATTATCTCTGTAAACTTGATCACAGTGTTCTTCTCTTGGAACAGAAACCAGGTTTACTTTGAAATTGCTTAATGCCTGCCTTCTGTGAAAGCTGCATGGCTGGATAAAGCACAACCACTGGCTTAAGCAAGGTGCTTGACAGACTAGAATGGCTGGTGAGGAATCAAAAATATGCTTTAATCTGGTGTTCATTTTCATATCACAAAAGGTGCTATAGAATGATTGCTATTTGCAAAAGAAAAAGGCAAGCACAATTAAAAGCCTGGCTACTAATCCCCCTTGCTTGGGTTTAGAACGGGAGCCAAAAGAAACAGTGTTTTAACAGGTACCTATGTCCTCAGGGGGAGGCAAACCCTGACCACCTAGCTGGTGAGATGAAAAGATAATAGAACTCCGTTATATCAGTGGCCAACAAATTGTGCCCCAACAGCTGTGGATGACAAGAGACCACCGAACTAGTGGGTGGCCAACAAAAGCTCTATTTTGTGACAGTAGGCAGACAGGCATGGCAGCCATCAAATACCATCTTTCCAACCTGCAGCTTCTGTCTTAGCAGTGGAGACATTTATCATCAGTATGTGAGAATGTTTTAGTGAGAGCAAGTGCCTGACATTTGCGTGGGGAGCCATTTCCAGATGATTGAAGGGCAGTCTGAGCTGCTTACCACTAATTAACCTAATTTACACCAAATTGAAAGGGTTGACTCAGCTGTTGTAGAAACACTGCCTAATTTAAAGTATTGAGTCCTTGAATGAGGAATGCTCATTAATGTACCCTGTGGAAAGAGAACTGCTGCATTCTGTTAATATTGGGGAAGTAGAGGATTAAAGCCCTTATTTATTTGACTGTAGATTTGCCCCACCCTGCTGGCACAGCTGTCATCAGAAATAGCTCACTGAAATCGGGTAGAGTGATTTAAACTCTACTATTGCTACACTGGGGATTTTGCAGCAGGTTGAACTGCAAGTCAAGCAGTTTTCTGAGAGCATCAAGAAAAACAAAATCTAACATTGAAACAAACCAAAAAACTCAATACTGGGTACGGATTAAGTGTTTGCTATTGAATAACACAAGTTTTTGTGTTTAGCATTTTTTGTAACACAGCAAATAGTATTGTCAATTGTTAAATAAAATTTTGTATTCTATTCTAGATATTAATTTTCAAGTGCTGGGTGTGACAGTTGGTCAGTAATGTCTACTGAAGAAAGAAAGAAAGGAAGGAATCTTGAAGGTAAACTGCAAGTTACTTATTAGCGTATGGCCAAGCCCTTGGAAAGTAAATTGACTTTAGTTGGATTTGTCTTATATTGAACTAATTTTTGGAACCCTTAGGAAGGAAAACTTTTGTAATGCAACTCCTACTGTCTAGGAAGGCTGTAGTTTTCTCTTTTCCATGAATTGTTAAAGATTCCATTACTTCTCAATAAAGGTGATAGCTTTCCTGTGTAGGTTTCTTGTAGTTATAAGAATGGAAGGACCTCTATATGCCATTTCATTATTTTGGCAAACTAAAATAGTTACAGGAGCAGTGGGGGAGCAGCCTTCTCTAGTACCTTGTTTGAAATGTCTAATTCTGAGGGAAGTGTCAGGCAGAACCCATTCCCCCATCATGTGACCACCCCCTAGCAAATATTCCAAGAAGCTCCCCCCACCCATGATTTTGAGGAAAGCCACTGAGCCCACCCCAGCCCAAACCCTCTTGCCCTCCGACATCTGTAATCTTGAAATAAGCTCCCATTAACCCTGCATGACTACGGTGACACTCAAATTTTAAAGCAGCCAGTGAAAAGTTGCCAACTCCCAATTTAGCCTCCTGCTGCCAAAACGAACCAATGGAGACCTGCCAACTTCCTGCTCCCAAGCTAGGCAATGAAAACCTACCACCTCTCTTTCCTTACGTCCTGCCAACCATCCTATATAAGCAATAGCTCTTCCCCTGCTTGGGGCTGTCAATATCTTAAGCGTCAACTGATCTGTGCATGGCCTCACACTAAAGCCCTTGTAACCAAGTTTTGGTCTCTTCTCCTCCCTTCTGGTGGAGAAACCTATCAGTTATTGAGTTAAAATTAGGCAAAGTGAAAGAAACAGATCTACTAAGACTTTGAAATTTTTCTTGGGAAAGTTCATCAAGGAAGACAAAATTTGATTCTATTATATAACAATAACTATAGCCACAAAGTCCAGAAAATTTTTGGTTGGCTATTAAGGAATAGAATTATATATTTTGGTCCTTAAAGGTGCAGGGTTGAATGAAATTATATTAAATGTATTCAGACTCCTAGAGAGCAATGAGATGTATTCTAAATGTGTAGTTTTCAATTAGAGTAGGTATCAAAATACATTTTAATTTCAGAATGGTGATTTTGATCTTACAACATTCATTCACTCATTCCTTCATTCATTCAGTAAACATTCCTTCAACATATCTTCAGGTACCACGTACGCCTCTGAAAAAAAAAAGGTCAAATTAGCAAATTAGAATTTAACTTGTGATATAGTTTACATTAGTATATTTCCAAAGAACATAATGGGAAATAATAATTGCAATGCTGCTACAAAACAGAAGGATATAGTTTAAGCTCATTTTATATATTTTTAATGCAATGTATGAAAATACAGAATTGCACCATCCTCAAAAAATTTATTTTTCATATTACTCAGGGAAGAATAGATCTGCATTTTCAAAAACATGAAAATATGGGGCTGGTTGTTGCCCTGCTCCCCAATGGAGCAAAACTCCTGGTAGAGAGAATTTATGCCAGTGTCAGGATGTGATTATAGTGTTAATGAGAAGAGAC
The DNA here is from genome assembly GCF_023851605.1 of Tamandua tetradactyla. Lineage (NCBI taxonomy): Eukaryota > Metazoa > Chordata > Mammalia > Pilosa > Myrmecophagidae > Tamandua > Tamandua tetradactyla. Next base: position 10,766,351 of record NC_135350.1, read on the forward strand.
AATACAGGGGAAATATTGGGTGAGTGGTAAGATTACAAAAAAAAAAATTAAGTATTTATTGAGTTGATTCTGAGTCAGGTGCTTCCATCAGATGCTCACCTGACCTGGAGCACAGGCAGGTTTGCCCCAGCTGAAGTTTAGAGATGTACTTATAGTACATACAGCAAAATTTTGGACACTTTAAAAAATATAGTGCCTTCCTCTACTCACAGTTTAGCAAATTAATTTTTCCTCTGCTAAACTAAAAAAAAAAAACAAAACATGCTTCTCTAATACTCTTTTCTGTTAATTGCCTTTATATATTCTTTATACAGTAAAATGGCTGAGGATATATTCTGGAGATGAAATTACATTTTAGGTGCTTTCTTATAATGGTTTATCCATAGATTGGTAAAGGAGGTGAATATTTATTTATTTAGACAACAAATCTGCACCTATCACCTCTCTGTGCCTGACGCTGTGCTATGTGCACGCGCCACGTGGAACCAACTCTAATAGTAAAGGGGTAGGAAATAACTTTGATATGAGGCTCTGAAACCATGTTAACTTGGCATGTTGAAAAATATACTCTAAAAATGGGTTGTGAACACTCTAGACATGAGGCCACAGTCCAGTTCTGGTATTAGAAAGTAGCAGCACATAATGCTCTGGGCCAAAAAGATCATGAAAGTTGCCTTTTTTCTCTTTTCTTTTCTTTTCTCTTCTCTTCTTTTTTTCTTCCCATCCCTCCTTTTTTCTTTCTCTCTCTCTCTCTTTTTTTTTTTTTTCAGACCTTGATATCATCTAGGGGCACACAGTAAGAAAGAATTTGGACCTTTTAATCTCATGGATTCAGGGGAAGAGGCTTAAGATAAAATAATTTTGCTGAAATATTAGACTCAGTTTCCCACAGGAGAGAACAGAAAGGTGATGATTGGAGAGCTTGGAATTACTGGCAATCATGAGTATGGCCATTGGGGGAGAAAAGTTTGGGTGTCACTAAGCTTTAAGGTTATATTTTCAAGATAGCTATGCAGTGGTAGGCTGGAGCTGGCTAGGAGAGCTGATTGTAAGCATCTCTTCCCAACTCCAAAGTCCCAATTTCATGTTGGTAGCTTGAAATTGGCAATTGTGGGAGTATTTACTTAGGGCAAATGCTACAAATCAGGGATTTTTCTCTCCGCCAGAGCTGGTTGTTAACTGTTTACCAGCACACCACTGTCAATAAGAGATTGAGAATCTCAGTCAATCATTTAACCACATGCAACCAACTATGCCAAGAGTTTCAGCAATTAGCACTTGGCTGTTGATCCGACCTAAACCTAATCTAAGTTACTCGGAGACACTGGAAAACCCAGACACTGTAGTTGCCATATCAATGACACATGGACAAATAATATGGCAATTTTTATTTGTGTCACATTCAGCTTGTTGGAATATATGAAAGCAAAATCATAAAACAATTTAGAACTTGCAACATCAGACTATCAGCTTCATTGACCATAGCAGCATAAATATTCAGGGATTTTTTTTTCTCAAATTAAAGCGTTGTTAAGAACTTTTAAAAAAAGAAGCAAAAAAGAAAAAATCAGCAAAACATTTGTTGGACTGATAATGCTCTTGTATTAAGCCTGCAATATTTTTGAGAACTATCAGAGTCCTCATTCCTAAGGATGTTAATACATATCCTTTTTCTTGATTTTGTTTCATTTTTTGGTGTTAGTTTTTGTGATTTAGTGACTTTCAGCATTTTTATCATGATTGGTTTTATCTGGTAAGATGTGCCAATCTTATTTCCATGAAAGTTCCCTGGAAAACATGGGTCTATACTTTGCTTCAGTATACCTTGGACTAGAGCCATCAAATATTTATCCAATTTGGACCCAAAATATTTATCCTCTCTGATGTTGTGGCTCTCCTACAGTTTCTTGAGTAAGTTTACAAATATCTGAAAGTTTCATTTTTGCGATGGCACCCATATTCCCAAATACAGAAAGAGATGAAATGAAAGAACTAAAGAAGAGAGTACAGTAAATAAACTGGTTTGTGTTTTTTGCCTTTATCTTTCAAAAGAATCACACATGAGATTTCTTGTACATTTTAAAATCTTAATTGCCTTATATTTTCTGCTGCTATTTCTATTTTGATATCAACAAAACTAGTCATTGTAATCTATTTCCTGAAAGAGGTTTTTGGCAAAGGTATTGACTGTTAGTATTTTGACATTTATAAGGAAATTTATGTTAGTCCAGTTTTGAACTGAAAATTATTATTCTGTTGAGGATTTCTTGCATTGAAATCTTAATGACATGGCCATTATGCCTAACTGAAATATTTGCACAATCACTTGTTTGTCTGTTACCTGGGATGCAAAGCAAGGAAAAATGCAGATACAGCTGAAGCGGTTTTATTTATTATAAATTCTGGTGGATTGCTGTTTTTAATGTTAACACAACTTGCATTGTAGAAGTAATATGTTTCCATTATAATAAAAGCATTCAAGTAATTCAAGCTACAGTTAGCCAAAACAATGGGGGAAACAGTCAATAAAGGAAGGTTCCAAACCTCACTACATATACTTTCTGTACCTTTTAACAAGATGAAAGTAATATTTTAAAGTCTCAGGGGGTCAGAAAAAACAATTTGAGGTGTGTGGTTCCCACATCACCTTGGCTTTTTTCAGTCAGGAGCTATTTCAGCTCTCTTTGCGGTATGTTTGGCAATACACTTAAAAGATTACTACTTAAGCTACTAGTAATCTGGCTTCAAGCAATTGTCTGTCTGTCCATCTAGCTGCCTATTCTTTCTTCTGTTTTCAAAAATGCAAAAATGAACTGCATGAAACACAACAACAAAAGAAGAAACCATAATCCTGCTCAGAGTTTTAACCCATCTTTCAGACAGCTGTGATATGGCTAGAAGGTTTATGTACTTTGGACCCTATTTCATCACTTAATTTTAAGCAATTTGGGGTGGGTGGAAGGAGGATAGGGTAGAGAAGGCAATGTGGAATGGACTAATTTTGAAATTTCCATGACCTCTTTTGTGCTTTAGTCTGCTCCTTTCAGTGTTTCAATTTAAATAAGGAGAGGAGAAAACTCTTTAGAATTTTAAAGTTTTGTTTTTGGTGGATTAACATGATGTAACATTGCTCTTGTGAGTTCAGCTAAAGACAGAACTAATTTGGGTTAGTTTAAGGACAGAAGCAATTTACAAAGTAACACACTTCTTGTTGCTTCTGATTTCCTCATAGCTTAGGTCCATGGTCTATATTTTACCCAGGATATCTTATTTGTGAGAACTCAGACACTATATATTTAAAAGAGCCTGTTGAAATTTCTTTTAAAGATCACTTGATTTTCAAAAGAAGTATGCCATTCATTGATAATTAGAAAAAAATATGAACAAATAATAGGTTGTTCAGTTCTATTATATCTGAATATTGCTTGCTTACAAAAGTAATCATAAACTTATTTTTACTTTTCTTATTAATACTAATGATAATTACTGAGAATACAAATGTCTTAGAATTTTCTGATGCAAACTAAAATATTCTTATATTGATATTTCCATTTCTATTAAAGTTTTCTCATTTATATTGTTATAGCATTTTATTTCTCATTACTCTCAGAGTCTATAAACTATGTTACATATAATACATAATATTATGTATGCATATGCACATATGTGTATAATATATACACACACACACATATACGCATATATATATACAAATTAGCACCTGATATCAATATATGCTTTATTACTGTATTATGTTTTAACTGTAAATATTAAATAAAGACATGTTCTTCATATTAATAATTTTTTCTCTTTCCCAATGCCTTAAATACAGAAGGTACATTCACTTATATTTGACTACTTAATGGTTGATTGAACTTTTGTCTCCAATGAACTGCAGAGCCTTGAGTAAATTAAGTTTCCTCTATAGCCAGAGCTTCCTGGTGCCTGCCCATGCCAAAAAAATAAATAAATAAAGCTAGGGCTATAGGATTCCTAAGTTTCATTTCCTGTTCTGGAATTCTCTGTGATCTACTCTAAATTAAGTATGTGAAGTGATCTAAGCCAGTCTCTTGAGAAGTATATAAATACAGTACTTCACCAAGTAAAGCTGAGGCACTTAAGCTACATTAAATATGATCAAAACAGTGAAGACCATGGCATATGGACATCATATAAAAAGACTCTGTAGTATAGTTTTAGCCCTTTGTTGCCTTCCTTTTCATTACTCTTTGCCTCCTGCTAACTGCTCTCTCCCAACATGGCTCTCCTGCTCTTCTCTAGCATATGAAAATTGCCGATTCCCAGCTCCCCTTATACCTCCCATCTCTGGAAGTGAGTGTGTTCCCCGTTGCCTCATACTTGACCATTCTCTGAGCTGTATTGTTTTGGGTCTGCTTTTTTGTCAGGAAGCTGGGGATTAGATTGGTCATGATCAAAGACATGGCTGCATTTTGTAGTGCTGGAAATTTATACAAATTAGAGGGACTCTCTTTTAGAAAAAGAATATAAAATTAGGTACAAAGTCAAATGTTTATTTAAAATGATAAAACGTTGAACAAATTACAAGTTTTCAAAAGCTGACAAATTTGAGATATAAAATCTAGAAAATAGCATAATTATTTTAATTAGCTGCCACACATTTATACCTTTTCCTTACACATTTTCCTTACACATGTTTTTTATGCTTCTTCCTATGATGACAATACTGTAATATCAATTTTTATAGTGAAAATCCTGTCTTTTCTCTGGCGTAATGGATCAAATTTCATTATTAATAGTTTAGAAAAGTTTCTTTCTGTTTTATAACTTGTACTGGTAATCTCAAGTAAATATTTAGGATTTTTAAATTTGGGGAAACCACCAGATTTCCACACAGTGGGTTAGCTTAAACAACAGGAATTTATTGGCTCACAGTTTTGAGGTTAGAAGTAGTCCAAAATTAAAATATTGGTAAGGCTTGCTTTTTTTTTGGGAATCTGATTTTCTGGTGTGCCTGCTGCTGATTCTTTGGGTTTTTTGATCTGTGTTTCTGGTCCTGTCACATGGCCACGTCTTCTCCCTTCTCTTTTATGTTCCACTGACTTCCTGCTTCCAGGTCCTTCCTGTGGCTGCCTCTCTGTAAAGTCTCCTATAATCCAGATTAAGACTCACCCTCATTCAATTGAGCCATACCTTAATTAAAAATAACATCATTTAAACGCCCTGTTTACAATGGGTTCACATTCACAAGAATGTGAATTAAGAACATGCGTAAATTGAGTTACATAATTCAGTCTATTACGAGTGATATGTTTTTATGCATGTAAATTTTCTTGTGCAATAACCCGCCTGAAAAATCCCTTTGAACGGTTGGCGTTCTTTGTCCACATTCTTTGTCCCTAAAGCGTTTCTTCAAGGGCACTGAGAGAAGCTTGTGTCGTTAAGGGGCCCTGAAGTGTGAGCATATTTCTTAGCAATAAATCCACCCCTTGTGGTAATGCTGGTGTAGAAGAGACTTTGGAATTAAGCAGAGCTGTGTTCAAATATTGGCGTCACTGTATTTTAGTCATATGACCTTAGGAAATTTATTTAACTTCTTTCTGCTTCAGTTTTCTCAGTTCTTAAATGGGAATACTAATAGCATCAACCTCACAGGATTGTAATGAGGATAAAAATAGGGGAATTCTCAAAAATGTTAGTTCCTTCTTTAGCCTTATCCTTTTCAGCATTTTTGAATTTTAATTTTAATAAGGCTTTTTTTGAAGTCAGGTCTTAGAGCTAAAATTGGATGAGGATTTTTCTTTATGACATCATGTAATAAGATGTTTTGGGGGAAAATTGGGACATTAGTGTAGATGAAATACATGTGCTTTGAACACCTTATATGTGCCAAATGATTTCTCATGTGCTATTTTGTCTTACAGATCATGGTTTTCCTTGTTTACCAAACCTGTACACACACATATACAGCGACTCTGTCACATGACCCTGCATCCTTTTCTTCTCACCAACAGTGTCTAGCACAGTATCTCACACATAGTTAGGGCTCAATAAGTATTTATTAAATGAATAAATGAATTTTCTCGTACAAACCTTCAACAACTCTGATAGGGAGGCTGATCTCGTTTTTACAAGTAAGGACTCTGAGAGGTCAACTCAACTATCTATCCTGATAAACTAATATGACCCCATCCAACCAAGCTCTTCTTTCTGTTACATCAAGTATTCTCCACAGCTTTGGCTGTTCCTAAAGTCATGTTTTGCAAATAGAAACCTAATCCACACCCTGGTCCTTAGGAAGTGTTTTTTGATCTTTAGGGATTGTTGCTCTCTGCTTGATAAATTCCCTTTGTCTACTAGTGATTGATAATCCATCCTTTCCATCTCTCACTGCACTTCAGCCATGTTGGCTCCTTAATGTTTCTTCAGTCGCCAACCACACTCCCTAAGAACCTTTGCACTAACTGTTGCCTCTGTCTGGAACTGTTGCCCTCCAGATAACAAGGTAGTATACGTCCTCTCTTCCTTCACGCCTCTACTCAAAGGTCATTTCATCATATAAGGTTTCCTTGATCATTTTATTTAAAACAGCAAGTCTCCCTTCCCTCTCTGCAACTTTTTATCCCTTTTCCTGCTTTACTTTTCTCCATGCCACTCATCAGCACCTGACACACAATCTGTTTTAACTATTTATTTGTTTGCCATATGGCTTCTGTGCTGGTTTTAAACTTTACGTAACCCCGAAAACCATGCCTTTTAAATCCAAGCTTGTGGGTACAGAATTTTGTGGGTGGAACCTTTCGATTAGATTATTTCCATGGACATGTGACCCTGCCCATTCAAAGTGGGTCTTAATTAGTTTACTGGAGTCCTTAAAAAAGAGCTGAGAGAGAAAGAGAGAGAGAGACAACAAAGAGAACAGAGAGATGAAACCAAGACACAGATATTTGGAGATGCTAAGCTAAGAGATGAAACCCAGAGTCTGCCTGGGAGAAGCTAAGTGAGGAGACACAAAAGCTTAATGTGAAAAACACTAGAAACAGGAGCTGAGAGAGCTGTTTGAAACCAAAAGCCAGGGGAGAAGAATAGCGACATCCCATGTGCCTTCTCTCATAACAGATAAACCCCAGATGCCATCGGCCTTCAGAGTCAAGGTATCTTTCTCTGGATGCCTTAATTCAGACATTTTCACGGCCTTAGGACTGTAAATTTATAATTTAATAAATCCCCTTTGAAGAAGCCAATCAATTTCTGGTATAACACCTTCTGGCAGCTTTAGCAAACTGAAACAGCTTTCTTAAGTGGAATATAAGCAGCAAAAGGACAGAGACTTTATTTCTTCAGTCAATAAATTCTGTCTCAAACAGTTCAAATCACAGAGTTGGCACCTAATATACATTTGTTGAGTAATAATGGCCATTTGATTGATTGAATGAAATGTTGCATTTAAATGAATTTTATGTGTTTGACTAATACAGGATCTCTAAAGTCTTAGTGCAGTTCAAACACATAAAATCAGAACTATAAATGTCACAAACTTATAAACAACATGATCTGAAAGTTTACTTAAATAGAAACCATTTGATTTTATTATTCTTATTTAAAGAGTTTTTTGAAATACCTCTCTATACATTCTCACTGCTGGTAAATAGAAATTGTGACTTCCCACTTACCTACATGGGGACTGGACATTTGTGTTAAGTGCATGTGTTGCTAATATAAAATTATAATCAGTCAGTTATAAAAGCAGTTATGCTTTTCTGAACAGCATAATTGCATGTCACAAAAGTAATGAATGCAGATTTACTTTGAGGATTTAGAAAACAATGTGGGCCCTCTGATTCCATAAGATATTCATGATGGACACCAAATGTTATTATGCTTAAATAATAGCAGATTATTGAAGTAACAGCATAAGTAAGTAAGGCAAATAACAAACAGCAGATTTTTAAGTAAAATTTTTCTCTTTGTATCACAGTCCTCCTCCTGGACTACCACAGTTACTTGTTCTCACTCCATTAGACTCTTTCTTGTGGGGTGATGTCAAAACTGTTGTAAATGCTTCAATACTTTGTTCCTTGGATGATATTAAGGCTAGGCTTATAGAAGCCATCCCTTCAGTCACACAGGAGCTTTTGCAAAGTTTGCAAATTGTCAAGAGCCAGGTATAGCACAAGAAATTGATTGTTAAATTTTGGTAAGAAGCATATCAATATTTTAAAAAGATAATTAACCTTTCAAGTGTTTTTACTTTAAGGTATTTTCACATTATACTTCTGAAGTTTTCAAAGCTTAAAAACTACACAAAATGAATTTGACTGATTGTCAAAATTACCTGGAGTATCAATTAAAATCACAAATTCCTGCACTTTACATGCTCTTCTCCTCATCTTCACCAGAAATTCTGAGTCTGTCTGTCAGTCTGGATGCAGCCAGTCTTTCTCTCTATGTGTGTATATATGCATATAATATATTTAATACATGCACACACACATATATGTACTAGTTCAACAGAAGATTTTGATGATAAGCCAGATTTGGTAATACTGTAGTAGTAGTAACTGGCCTAGAGCAGCATTTTCTGAAGTGGGTATGAAAGAACATAATTCCCTCATGTGCTCTGCAGTGAACAGTGTCCATAGCCGGAAAGGATCAGGAAATTCGGCTCCTGTACATCTGAAACACTCACAGTGTGCGTTGGCATAGTATAGGCTTTGACAAGTCCTGCAGTACATAAAACATATAACTTTGTTTAACCCATGGTTTATCATGCTGTTCCATCGTGGAATCTTATTTCCCCCACAGCGTCTGCTAACACCCTTGAAATGGAGAACCTGGCATGATGATTTCAAGTTTTCTGTCTTGGTTAGACAACTGAGATTCATCAGACTGATCCCAAATGGAATGGACAGATTATTTCTTATGGAAAGAAGTTTTTGAAAGATTTCAATGCCTCCCTCAAACCAAGTTCACCTAAATACTCTAAAGTAAAGTTCAATCATTCTTAATGTCAGAGGTTGTTTCTACTTTTTAAAAAGAAACAGGTAAAAAATAGTGCTTCATAGTCCTCAAAATACATTTTGTTACGATTTTGATGGTGCTGTTTTTCCCATAAGTAAAATCTTGTTTCTTTCCCTAAAAAGATGTTTCTAGTTTATTTCTAATATAAAAGCCTGTTACTGTCACAACAGAGTACAGAGACAATAACAAAATGTTTGCTTAATTATTTGGTCCTTTCCTAAAGACAGCACTTTCTCTGCCTTCATTTCTTCTTTCCTTCTTCCCCTTATTTTTCTCTTTAATTTTTTATTTTTTGGTCTTAAATGACCTTCCATCATTGACCCTACAAAACTTCTCTTTGTTCAATTTATTTATTTACAACTATTTTCATTTCACATTAACTTTTGTCTCTTTGATCGGTAAATTTTCAAATATATTTGACGTGCATCCTTTTAAAAACATTTTTATTGTGAAATGTAACATATATACAAAAAAGTGATATTTTTCAAAGTACATTTTGACAGGACGTGTAAAACTTCAAAAAATTTCAAAGTGTGGTACAGGTTACAGTTCCACAATTTCAGGTGTTTCCTTCTAGCTGGAGAATAAAAAGAAATATCAATATAATGATCCAGTAGTTATGCTCATTTGTTAAATCCTATCTTCTCTCTTACAACCCCTCATACTCCTTTGATCCTTCTCCTAATCTTTAGGGATATTTGGGCAATGCCCATTCTAACTTCTTCATGTTGAAAAGGGGTGTCCACATTATGGGATAGGGAAATGCAACTGGTTAATGCCCTTAGTGAGACCGGTGCCTTTGGGTTATAGGGCTTATCTGGCATAGGAGCCATCTGGAGGTTATAGGTTTCTGAAAAATAAACTTAGTGAGTGAAACTTTTACAGAGTTTCAGATAAAGCCCTAGGTATTTTTTAGGGTTTACAGGAACACTGTTGTTTGGGGCTTGGCATGCCATGGCAATTAGCAATATCTAGCTGAAGCCTGTAAAATAATGTGTATCCTTTTGCATATACATATCCTTGTAAATTTATACTGTTTTTATGTGTACATTGAAAAAATAACATAAATGGCATTGTGCTGTAGATTTTTTTCCTCTTCACACAATTTTTCCCCAGCTCTCTGTGTGTTCTTTCTAACTGTTGCATAGTACGTCATAATGTTCACTCGCTGTATCTAAACAATCTTCACGGAAAGGACATCCAAATTGCTTCCACTTCTCACTATAACTAACAATGTTGCAATAAATATTTCATACTTTCCACTTATGGATCTGTTGAATTTTTGTGGGACATAACCGCAGGAAAATAACCTGACTCCGTTGGACATTGCCTATTGCCCTCCTATGTGACTGACTACACTCCCACCTGCTGTGCCCATTCTAGTTTCCATCACCACATCCCTATTAATACTTAGCTTGCTATTGTTTTAGAATTTTTGCCAATCTATTGGGTGTAGGAAGAAATTTTGTTGTGGTTTTAATTTGAATTTCTCTGATTAACAATGAGTTAATAAGCGCAAGCATCTCTTCATTTTCTCGTTAGCCTTTTGGGTTTCCTCTTCTGTAAATTGCCCATTCAGTGATAGCTCTTTATTCTTTTTCTTTAGGGTGCAGTTGATTAGATTTGAAAGCATATGTGAAGCAAAAATTAATTCCTTTCTGCTGTTTAAAATTTTTTCAATTTTATTTGGATGTTATCAAAGCATTTTGCCCATTTTTAACTGTTTATTTTCAATTAAACCAATCAATCAATTTTTTTTTTTTTTTGCATGGGCAGGCACTGGGAATTGAACCCAGGTCTCCGACGTGGCAGGTGAGAGCTCTGCCACTGAGAATAAATTGATTTTTTAACTGCAAGTTTGAATATATTTATTTTTTGCTGTCATTACCATAGAAATGATGGTAACTTAAATCTTTTCCCTTTCCCTAATTGCTTATGAAAATATCTATGGCACAATTTGAGTTCTCTGCAGTCACAACATTATCAGAGAAAATATCAACAGAGATAAAATGGGGACATTTTCTTGCTCTACTGTCAACCAGTGGCACTAGCATATTTGCCTTAAGAAGCAAATGATGTAAATCAAAACCCAAGGGAGGTCTTGCCTACTGCAGCATTGTTCATAGTGGGAAGTCCGTATGCACTTACTGAAATATACACCCTCTGATAACACTTTCCCCAGAAATGTTCAGAGATGAGTATTGGTGTACCCTGTGAAGCAGCTGAGGGGCATGCGACAATAAGATCTAAAGTATTTCCTCCCGTTGTTCCTATGTCTTTATGGTTTCTCTGACTGAGGAAGATTAACAGGAAGGGGAGCCAAAGATTGAGAACACAGAAAAGGAATGATATCAGGTAGTCCATTTTGGTCACTCTTCTGCTTTCCTTATGTGGCAGTGCTGAAGGCAGGCACTTTCAGAGGAGACTCTTGAAAATTGAATCTTTCACTTTGCACGTATTATTACAGTTTAGTAAAGAAAGCATTTTGTACAGTCTTGTGGCTAGACCAAACATCCAGCACAACTGAAAATAATCATTAGTATTCGAGTGTTCATGAAGAGTCCTGGGGCTCATGGTATCAGCACAATTTGTTTTGCTTATTTGTCCCTACTTCGGCAAAAGATTAAGAATATAACTTCTATAATCCAAGGCGTTTGCATATCATTGAGTAAAGTGAGATGCAGAAGGATGAAGCACTTTGGCAAGATTACATGTGTTAATAAAGAAATATATCGAACATTAAAAGCCACTTATCCTGAACCCCATCTCTTGCTCTATTAACTGGGGGCTAGTTCCTCAGGGTACGAAGTAAGCAACAGACTTGGCATATCAATAAAGTGCTTAACTCCAAACAAGAAGGTTTTAATATTTATCTAAACTTCTTTGACCCTTTTAAACTCCCCTACTGGAATCCACAAAAACCCTGTGTACGCCATAAAAGAACAATAACTCACACTCACTGTTTTTGTTCTGAAAAGTTCAACCAATCTTTAAAGCCCTGTTCTCTCCTGAGCCTGGTCCTCCTGACCACCAACTATGCTGTTTTTTTTTACTTTGTTTACTGTCTCAGGTTTTCTTTGAATCCAATTCTTAATATTTACTTTATTCTTTTGTTTTCCACCCTGCTGTGTTGCATCAGTCATCTCAGATATTAAATCTTTGTTAAATTCTGTCCCAGGAGCTTCTTATCCTGGGACCACCATCAAGGAAGATGCTTTCACCAGTCTTGCCCCAGATTTTTGGAAGGAATCAGACAATTTAAAAACTGTAATTAAAGACCAAAAAGATGGCAAAAGGTTAAACAAACCCTTCAAAAGAGAAGACATATGCACAGCCGATGAGCATATGAAAAGATGCTTAACATCATTCATTATTACAAAAATACAAAATTAAAAAAAAAGGGAGATACCCTGCACTCTCGTTAGAATAGCTAAAATAAAAAGATTGACAATACCAAGGATGAAAAGCAAATGGAATTCTCATACATGGCTGGTAAAAGAATAAAATGATACAACCATATGGAAAACAGTTTAATAGAGCCATAAAGTTAAATGTACAGTTACTACAGGACCCACTCCAAGTTATCGACCCAAGGGAAAGGAAGCCATATGTCCACACAAAGACTTGTAAAGGAACTCTCATAGCAGTTTTATTCATTGTAGCCTAAAACTGGGAACAGTCCAAATGACATTAACGGGAGAATGCTAAACATATTATGGTATATCCATACAATAGAATATCACTCAGGAATAAAAATGAACAAAATCACTAATATAACAATATGGATGAATCTTAAGAACATTTTGCTGAGCAAAAGAAACCAAATGCGAAAGAGTATATATTGCATAATTCTATCTATATGAAATTCTAACACAGGCTAATCTACACTCATAGAAAGCAGATCAGTACAGGGGACAGGGATGGGAGTGGGGTTTGACTACAAAGGGTACCAGTGCACTTTTGAGGGGAAATGGAAATGTTCATATTTTGATTGTGGTGGTGTTTACATGAGTGGACACGTTTGTCAAAACTCATCCAACTCTATACTTAAAGTGGGCACATTTTACTGTATATAAAGTAGACCCTAATAAAATTGATTTATTAAAAATAAACACAATGCAAAAGAGAAATAACCCTTAAAAACCTTAATTAAAAATTAGAAGGATTGGGGGCAGTTTTCAAAATGACTTTTGAAAGATGCCATATGAAAATGTACAGTAGCTCCGGCTGTGCTATGACTAAGGTAAACTGCCCTTGAAAAATGGAGTTGATAATATTCTTTATATGCTTATTTTGTGGTAGGAATTTTTGAGACACTGTGTGAGTTTGTCTCATTTAATGATCAAAACGTTCTGTGAAGCAGATATTATCAGCCTCATTTGAGAGATAATATATTTTAGGTGGGGCATATTTTGTAGAGGACTTGTTTAGGCATAAGATGCAGTCAGAGCCTAGAAGGCCTGACATTACATGTCTGTGCAATAACTAGTACATTCTCCTATTTTCTGTAGAATGAAAAAAAGATTAATGAGGCAGGTAGAACAAACCATGTATATTTCTTAGTAATATCACTCATTTCTTATGGCAAGAGTAATACTATGGCATAAAATTTAAGGTACTTATATTTTGACTAATACTTTTGTAGTTGGGCATTTAGTGCTTTCATAATATTTTATAACACTCTAAAATTATTAAATATGCAACAAGTGTAATCGTGAGATTACAGAAGTTGCTTTAATTTTAAAAACTTAAGGATTCCTTTACCCTCTGGAAATTGTTGCAGACCTTTTATCAGACCTACGGAGACCCTAAGATCTCTTAGCTCAGAGATATCACCTTGGCACAGTTTTCTCGGCATTCTTGAGATTATCTGCTGAATGGAAAGGCAGGATTTGTTTTTTACTGTTCTATTTCTTGAATGCTTGTTACATGTCTCTGTATAAAAGTATAATAAAATAAAGATCTTGTTAATATATAATATAGGGAAGCTTTAAAGTCCCATTAACTCCGATGTTTTGAATGACCTTTCCAAAATTTGGGAAAGCTGAAGATATGGAAACTGCCTTTGATCCAGCTTCCATCTGGAGTCTCTACTCTGGGGTATATACCATGGTCAACCCTTTGAGAAATGATTGTAACTCTACCAAATAATACTCATTTTTTTCAGTTGCTTATATTATTATGCTATTTACTGGTTGACTTCAGAGGGAGAGAAAGGAAATGCAACTAACTTTTCCCCAACTTTTAACGCGTCTCCATTGTGATGTGATGAGTGTCTCACCTTGTATTCCTTTTGTTAGAAAGTGTTGAACTCATCTTCTTTCTGTACCTTTTAAGAGTTCTCTTAACCACACACATACAAATGCCTCCTCTCTTTTTATAACCCCCATAAACCTGAATAATAAAAGTAGAATTTGGTCCAGTGACTTGGTGTCTAGAATAAGAGACCCAGTTTCAAACGGTTATGATTAAACAAATCTTAGTTGCAGTTTAAGGTTAGGTATTTCTAAATCTTTCAATTCCTTCTGCCTACAATTCTACAGTCATAATACTGGCAAAAATGAAAATGCAATATCTTAGGCAATATGAGCTACTGATTTGAACATCTTCTTAAAGAGATGAACTATGGTTTTCCACTGTTAACGAGAACCAGCTCATATAGCATCATCTTTTTTACCACTGTGTCCTGAGTTCATTATGACTAATCTTTATGAACAAATAAGAAGATAGTGCTTTCATCCCATCAGGGGAAATGACAGATATAAATGAGGACATCCTAGAAATGTTTGTTTCAGTCAGTTTCTTCGTGGAAGGCAAGATTCATTGGAAGAGAAACATAAATTTCTTATTTCTATAATTTAAACCTTTGCTTATCAATGGTTTATTGTACAGCTATAATATAAATTATTATTTATAATAACACAGCTGATGGTTAAACAATTCTCATTTTTCAGACCACGCTCAGTTTAGGGCAAACAGTGGTAGATTCATTGCTTTGTGACCCCTGCAGATAATCAAAACTTGAACACTAAAATTACAGGGATCCCATGGTCAGAAAATTTCCTATTAGGTTTTCTTTCTCTTTACTATGACAAATAAATTAATTTTGGCATTTGGTGACCATGTCTAGTGACCTCCTCTTTGGCTAGTGGGACTTAAACTTGGGTATTTGGGGTTAAAATCATGCCACAAAGAACATTTCACACAACTGCAGCAGCTAACACTTTTCTAGTGATAAGTCCATTAATGTCCCTTGTTTATAATTTGTGATTTCCAAGTTGAAAGTCAAGAAAATAAAAGTATTTTTTCTAAAAGTACAAAACAATTAATGGCTTTACTATATGGAACAAAATACATAATGATGACTATAGTAATATGAAGTCATATGAATAATGACTGGAAATCTAAAGGCAAAAATGAAAGTAGTTTCATTAGGATGGTGAGATGATTGTGATTAGAAATTTTATTGTTGTATCTTATTTCCCATAGAGACAGTAACCTACAAATCCAGACTTGCTGAGATCCCTTTAGTTTTCAGGATTACAACATGATTTGATATTTATTAACCACCATGAATAGGAGCAAAACTTCTCTTTTTATAACTGTTGACTGTTTAGCCATAAGAACACTAGAGGTCACTCTAGCCATCTTCTACTACAAAAGGTTACCGCTAGCATTTGTGCTGCTCTTTCAGAGATTTTGTTAAATTACCAGCAATTTTCTGTTTACTTCAACAGCTGAATGTTTTAAAAGGAATTTAATCTTCTGAATGAGACAGACTAATCTATATACCTCCACAACTTTATGTGTTTATATATAGCCGTATCTATATTTTTTCTGCTATGTAAAGTAAACGGTTTTAAAAAGAGAGAAATATACAAGACAGGCGAGAAATACATATTACACGTGTCTGCCACGACGGGAAGAGACACAGGGTTTTAACTTTCCTTTGGACGTTCTGTGTTCTACAATCCAGTCCTATTTTCAATTTCTCAAGTTGTGACAAAATAAATTTTAGGTAAGAGAGTCACGTGTCATTTACACACCTGATTCATTAAGGCCTGATATAATTGCAAACACCTGAGAGACACTGTTTAGAGCCCATAGGGAGCAGGGCCCTTAGCTAGAATACACTCCCAGTCCTCCACTCTTCGCCCTCAGGACAGAGAACCTGTGGTCCAAAGGTGATCTTGGAAACATCCCTTAAGCAGCCTCGCCAACAGGTTTGGAACAGTCCAGTCTCAGTAAGTCAAACACCGGGTTTGCTGCTTTCACCTGCGAAGGCTGTGGGAGCGGAGGATCCAGATCTAATCGGTATTGACGCTTGCCGTTGTTTTGGATTCCAAACTTCGGATAAACCTTTCCCAGCACTGCAAACCCACGGCTATCTCCACAGCAGTGAGGAAGACATGGGAGCAGAACTGCAATTAACCTTCACTGGCAAACAGAACAAAACAGAAAAAAATGAGGTGGAAGGCTTTCAGCAGGTGCAGTTTTTAATGACAGCTGGCAGGTGAAAACAACATATCTTGAAATGAGGACATGATTTGTGTTTATACACAATAGCAGTGAAGAGGCATTTGTCTTAAAAATAATTCATATTGAAGTGAAGGAAAAAGTAATGAACACACAAGACAAAACATTTATAATTAAAAAGTAGACTCTTTCTAATTCTGAGATTCATAGGGTTCATAAGTTGCTTTTTCTTTAAGTGACCATGCTCAGAGAACCAAAAACTACCCTTTTCTCCAAAACTTTTTTCTGAGTTAGACACAACAGGTGGCATTAAAGAGTGAGAAAGACTCTGTCGTAAGAAACTGCAAATTCCAGGTAATTGTCAGTAGGCAAGACACCTGCTCTTCGTCGCCATTTCAGCATCAGAAAAATTCAAAGAGGCAGCTTAGCAACTTGTAAACTGAAGGCTCTGTCATTATATTTGGAGATCCTTTGGATCTCTAAGCTCTATGATTTTAATTCTTCATAGTAGAAGCCTCTTTAGAAATCTATTCCTTAACAAGCTCGTATTAGAAACAGAAAGCTGAGCACAGTTCATTAGAAGGAGATTAAGGGAAATGAAAAGTCAGGAGAGAGGAGTCAAGCTCCAAACCTGGGAAAGAAGAGTATTTGGAAACGGGAGAAACTGGCTTGTATTAGGGAGAGGAAGAGGGCAGGTAAAGGTAAAGAGTAGAGGAAGAAGGGAATCAAAGGGACAAAAGCAAAAAGTGGTTTGGGGCACGAACACGTGATGGGTCCATATTAAGGGATGGGATGAGATAAGGGAATTGATGAGTCAAGATTGTGGTGCGAGAGGGGCTAGCCTCTCTCCCGGTTCTTACCTGAGCGGTTGCCTCATGCTTTGTGCCTTTGTGAATTGTTTGTGCAGAGAGCTTGTGGGCCGACTGGATCTGGTGGATGTAGAGGTTTTTAAATTTGGAAGGCAGATGCATCTTTCCATCTTTCTTCCAAAGCATTTTCTGTCCTTAGAAGTTAGGACCAAGGATGGGTGGAGACACAACCACTGTACCCACGCTCTGAATTATAAGCTACTCTGAAGGTTGAACCATCAAGAGATCCAAGGCAATGTCGTATGTGGGGCATGGTTGAGACCTGGACCAAGGCCCAGAAATGCCGATGCTGTGAATTTCCAAGTGCAAAATCTCAGCACATAAAAGTTGACGTGTCTGCCTGGAACCTCTGGGAGTTGTTGATATTGAAGACTCTCAGCTGGAATATATTCTAAATATTAAGAGCTTTTTTTATTGCACCAGTTCCCTTTCCAAATTACTTGTCAGACTGGGAATATTCTAGTATTAACTCTGCCCCGATGTTACACTATTTTCTACTTTTTAAAACCTAACTACCAGTGAAACACTATGAGAAGTGAGGTCTTGCTTCTCTCTTCTCCCTTGCCATCTCTTCTCCCCTAAGCCTAGACACATTTGTTTTTTTTTGAAGCTTCAGAAGTTCTTGGAAAATTTATTTTAGTGCTTTTGTTACTTGAAGTCGATTTTCCGTCAAGAAAAGTCCTTCTGGATTTGACCTCTATTTGTTCTTCGTCTCACCTTTACATACATACCAGCTGTTCCCAGGTGGTGAAAAAAATCAGCTCTTGCTGGGATAATCCAAAATATCACTTTCCCCCCTCTAACTCCGAGCAGTGCTGACATTACCAGTGGCCACTGGGGGGAGCTACCTGCTCATATTCCCTCAGCCTGCACGGCTCCCTTTTGTGGAAGTTGGGACCCTATTCAGCAGGTGGTCAACATGAAAAAGTAAATTGTTCAATGCCTTTGGAAAGAAAGCAGCAATACAAATTGGCAAGTTTATGGGTCTAAATTTGGAACAATAATTTGACATGACTTTTCTTCAGAAAACATGGAAAATAATGCAAAAAAAAAGGGACTGCACCTTTAAAGGAGAAATGCATACTTCGCAAGCATTGCTCTCCTTCTTCCTTTTGCTTGAACCTTTGAGGGTGTAGCCATGAGGCTGTTAAAACTTCCCACAGATCTCTCTTTTAGGTCATAAGCTTGTATTATAGATATTAGAGCTCCCATGTTCTTTAGGAAGATTAGACAAAGAGCGTTAAAGGGCACATTTTTAAATTTCATTCTCTTCATTCTGCATTTCTCAGCCATTTCCGACTTGAATTTGCTTTTAACGCCATCATCTAAAAAACAGTCAAGTCATAGAATAAAGAGATATTCGATGTTGTGGGGAAAAAGAGGTGAGCAGTGAGAGGAGATACTAGGGCCACCCACATCAGTTTATAACAGTAGTTATTCTGTGCACTGTTTGAACACAGCGTGATGCAGTGATAAAATGAAATGAAGCTTAGCATGCTACTTCACAAACTGGGATCTACTTTAAGAGACTTCTTTTAAGGAATGGGGTCAAATGTATCTTGAGAAAACTTGGATATGAAATTCAAGAGTATTCTGAATACAGTGACTTGAGACCTTGATTAATGTGATGCAATCAGGGATTATCACTGCATCTGAGATCTTTTTGCTTGACTTATCCTTGAGGTGCAATCCTGGTTAGATAAGACTGTGGAAGTAGTTTTTTCATTTTCCCACAATGCACTTTATGGGGTTTAATATTCTTGTTCCCGTCTCCATCGAACTGTGCTATAATCAGCTATCTCTTTGGGGAACAAAAAAAATGTTTCGATTTTAATCTGATTAATGCTTTACCAGATTTATGCGAACTATATTTAAGTGTGCATTATATTTGAAGAAAGAATCTTCTCTAAAAAAAGTTTATATTAAACATTGTTAGAATTCTATGACCTAAAAAAATCAAACAAAAATTAAGAGAATAACTTAACTTATTAAGAATTTTGTTGTTTTTTTTTGAAAACCAAGGTCAAATCCATAATAGCTGGGATCAGATTTAATTTTGGAAGCCACACATAATTATAGATGTGAGTGGGAAATTGCC
This sequence comes from Tamandua tetradactyla, assembly GCF_023851605.1. Lineage (NCBI taxonomy): Eukaryota > Metazoa > Chordata > Mammalia > Pilosa > Myrmecophagidae > Tamandua > Tamandua tetradactyla. The sequence goes on from NC_135350.1 coordinate 10,785,794, forward strand.
TTGTTTTAAACCACTCTTATTAAAACACTATCTTTGTAAAGAAAGATATAATATTAGCAGATCAATTTTGGGAAGTAGTTTGGTAGACAACTAGCATTTGTCGAAGGCTTGCTCTGTGCCATGTGGTTCATATAGATTTATCCATTTATTTTTCCTGATAATGCAATGAAAATGCACATTTTACAGATTAGGGGACTCAAGTACAGATGCTAAATAAGGCATACAAGCTTAAACAGTTATTTCAAACCCATGGTCAAAACAGGGCTCTGTAATATCAAATCCTATTTTCTTATTTTAAGGGAAATTTTCTGTTTTAAATTCTGTAAGTTTATTTTAAACTATTACTTACATTAATTAAAATAACTTGTCGTACATTGAAGTGATCCAAAACAAATCCATATTTCATATCTGTATGAACATATGTTGGAGAAGCTTGCACTGCTATTCTCTGAAGGCTATGCTGATTAACTGTTGGCTATTTCCCTTTTCCCACAATTCAGACGTTTAGGTTTATTAAAATTCTTACAGTAAAGAAATAAATATAGAGTTCTCAGTATCTAAAACTACCTTACTGAACTTCGTATGTATAATTAATTAAATTTGGTTCTAATGATCCTCTCTCTCCAGTTTCAATGTTCGGTACTGTTTTAAGATTTAGAGGTAAATAGGAATCACATGTGCATATCAGAGAAGGAATGAGGGGAAAACATGATTTTTATTCCTTAGGCAGTTCAAATATTCAGTTGAAGTAGATGTTTATAGGACAATAGGGAAAAGAATGTTATGGTGAAGAAGTCAGATAGGACAATAAAATATGCTTTAATCACAGGTACCAGAGAAATAGTCATAGGAAGCCAGAAAACAGCACAAGCAAAACATTCCTTTTTTATTCCCATAACTTGTTTCTTTGGACCACTATCTTATGTTAAAAAAAAAATTTAGTTTAACAAACAATGGCTTGTCAGTAAGTAGAAAGTAAGGGATACTTTATTAGAGTAATAATCATGATTTTAGTTAAGAGAAATACTTTTAAATAGCAGAGGATGTGTTTTGAATTTTGCTGGATCACTGTTACGGTCTAGGTAAATAATAGCCAGTATGCCAAGTAGGTATACTAGATAAAATTGAAATTAAAAAGAAAAAGAAATTCAAAATGACCCAGATAATTTTTTTTCCATGAACATATTATTTTTCATGCCTTCAATTCAGTGTTCTAGGAACAAACATGTCTTGAATTGTTTCATTTGACTTCCAGTGTTCAATTATTTGCAACCACCAACAGTCTAGTCTCTGAGGCAAGTTAGTTTACTGATTTTTTTTTATTAGAAAAGAATTATCAAACATTTTTTCATATTGACTGTAAGTTTACATTTATTTTTCTTAAGAATTAAGACAATATTCACTCTCCCTCATCTTCTTCTTTTGAAAATTTCAAAACTGCAGGGAAGTTTTAAGGACAGAACAACGAGTGTTCACAATCCATTCACAGAGATTCAGCAGTGGGGAACATTTTGCCACATTCATTATCTGTCTGTCTTTCTTTCTATCCACACACAATTTTTTTTTGAAGCTATTTGAAAATGAATTGCAGACATCATGACATTTTAACTCTGGCTACTTTAGCATGCATCTACAAGAATAAAGACGTTTCTTATGTAAAACAACATAACCAAATTTTAAGGAAATTTATGGAATTCAAAAATTGCATTTAACATCAGATTCATTTTAAATTTTCTCCAGTTCTCTGATGAGGGATAAATCCTATAGGGTCTTGGAGGCTCTTCTCAAAGTGGAAGGAACCCTTTTCACAGGGGTATAAGCCAAGCACATCCTAAATTGTGAGATATAAGAGGTATAGGGAGGTTATGCACGCTACCATTTTTTCTGCTTTATGGTTTCCCCACAATAAGCCCTACCTTATGTTCTAGCAGCACGTGTCTGTGACTTCTTTGAATCACCTAGAGACTTAGGCAATTATTTTTCTTATGCGCATCCCATCAAGGCTCCCACATTGCATTTTGCTTTGGTCTCTCTTTAGTCTTTCCTAGAACTGGTCTCTATCCTTTTATTTTTACCCCATGACTGACTTTTGAAGAGTTCAGGACAATTTTCTTGTAGTATGTTGCACACTCTAGATTTGTCTGATTGTTTCCTTATGATGTCATTTAACTTATTCTTCTATCTCCTGTGTTTTTGGAAATGGAATGTTCATTTTAGAAGCCTGAAAAGATTAAATTTAATATTTATGGCAGGAAGATTTCATAGGTGATGATACATACTTTGTATTATATCAGGAGGGATATATTAAGTTGCCTCACTATTAGTGATTTAATGATAGGCTGAGGTGCTGACTGCCAGAATCTCTATTTAAAAAGGTAGATATTTTAGTTCTTCATAATTAACATTTAATATGCTAGAAGACATTTTTGGCATGATGTGACTACCCTAATATACAGCTATGTTTTGCCCAATTGGCTTTAATTCCTTTTAATGATCCTTACCTGAATCATTTATTAAATTGGGGATTTAAAAAATGTTGATTTTTAATTTTATTTATTAGCTCTTATTCTTTTTTGAAGAACATGGTTCTTTTCTTTTACTCTCCATCTTTTTAAATCACTATAGACTCATGGATTTTTTTTTTCAACTAAATGTCACATAATTAGTTTTCATAGTTCTTCTTAATGATGCTCAAAATTGTTCTAAATGGAAAATTCAATCAGTCTAATCAAGCTGTTTCCTTTGACCTTGGATATGTTCCTTCTAGTAGGCAGCCACTAGAGAGGTTCCCAATGACCCGGCTATCCAGTATTCATGAACTTGTGCAATCCCCTCCCTTGAATGTGGGCTGGACCTAGTGACTCATTTCTAATAGACAGGATAGGGCAGATGTGATATTATGTCACATCTGAGATTAGGTTACAAAAAGCCTATGGTTTCTGTCTTACTTGCCCTGTCTTGTTTGTTCCCACTAATGGAAGCCAGCTGCCATGTTGGATGCTGACCTAGGGGAGGCTCACACAGCAAGAAACTGAGAAAAGCCAGTGAAGAACTGAAGCCTTCCATCCAAAAGCCCAAGAGAAGATGAATACTGTCAACGGGCATGCGCGTGAGCTTGAAAGTGGATCACCCCCCCCCCCCCACCCCGCCCAGTTGAGCCTCCACAGGTCTGCAGCCTGACTCACAACTTCACTGCAGCCTCGTAGGAGACCCTGAGCCAGAGGACCCAAAGAAGCCACCCTCATAATCCCTGACCCCCAGAACTGTGAGAGTGTAAATGTTTATTTTTTTAAGCCCCTATGTTTGGGAAACTGTGTTATGCAGGAATAGAGTACTACAACTCCATTACACTTTGAATACTTCTGTAGCTTTCTGGTACAACAAAGATTTCTCAGATTTACTTTGTATTTTCCCTGCTTCAGTCCTGGAATAAACATGTGTCCAAGGCCCTTGAGTTGGCTTCAGTGCAGAACGATATTTAGAATACAAGATCTGAGCACAAAATATCTTCATTACTATAGAAACGCCGTTGTTTCTATGTCCCTTCAGTGAACAGCTAAAAAAAGTCTTGAGCTCATACTGATATTTCCAATTCAAATGTAATTTTGCATGTTTTCTCTTTACCTTCTCTTATTTTATTTTTCTCTAATAGTGAAAACCTTATTGTAACAGCAGGAGGTCAACATTACAAGCAAATGGAATAGTAGGTGTCACAATTTTAGCAAGGGGTGTAGGTTCTCTGGTTTTTTGGAATATTTCCCTTTCAAAAAGCCTCCATTTTAATTGCTTGAGACTCATTTGTTTGACTTTGAGGGTTTTTTGAGCATTAGGGTCTTATATCAAAATTCCTTGCAGGAGAATTATTTTCCAATCTAGAAAAATGATCCCGAAAGAGTAGAATAAAAAAATAGGAAAAACATACAGAAAAATATAACAGTCAAAAGCTCTGAGTGATTAAATTCAGGGCATTTTCAATTTGTGTACTTGAATAAGAAACATATATGGAACCCCTAAGGTGTGTCATTCACTATTTAAGGCACTGGAGGCTCAAAAGTTTTGTTTCTGGCAGGAGGAACTTACATTCTGGGGACAGAGTCATATAAATGTGTGAATATAATTGTAAATTGTCGGCATCCTATGTTGTCAAATATTGTTAAAAGGGAAAGTATCATTTTAGTAATAGTAAAGCATAACAATTTGTTTTTAAAGGGAGCAGAGGGAAGATCTAGGGAATGAAAAAGGTCCAAAAGGACATATAAACAGGAGGAGAGGATGCCCTCTTAAAGTTGGAAAACAGTCCAAAGAAAATTAGCTGGCTTACCATTTTCACCCAATTCTGATGAACTTTAAAAAATGATTTCTTAAATAAAGCTTTGCTTTTTCACTGCCCTGCTTCAAACTAGATTTTTATACTGCATTTAGTCAATAGTAGCTTGCAGATTTGTTGTCTTCTGCTGGGTTGTTGAAAAGAATATGAAGGAAAGTATTGAACAATCTACTAATTTCCTTATATAGCTAAATTATTTATGTGTTGTTATTTATCTATTTAGCATTTACAGATTAATTAATTTCTTTGTTTTGCATCACTGCTTTAGCTAAGTTCTCAGTTACAGGGCTTTTAAAATCCACACAGCCATAGTTCATCCCGAGCTATCAGGGAGCAAGAGACTGGGCATTAGTGCATTGGTCTGTACAGTAAAATATACAGGAAGCCTTAGGTAAAAGAGAAGAGAGGTATGGAAACAGAAAGTGAAGGTAACTCAAGTGGTAGTTGTGTATATAGTTGTTGTTGGCAGTTTTATTTAAAGTTATTTATATCAGTTTTCTTTTCTTTTTATTCACTTTTTTTTTCATGCATATAGTTGACCTGATGAGAATCCTGACAGAGGCCAAAAAAAAAAAAAAAAAGCCACAGAATTGCCTTGGTAGAAAAAAATCAAGGCTGACATTTTCAGTCTGTTTGGTAATATGAATGTACAACTACAAAACTTACATTAGTGCTGAAGAAATAAATTAATTCTGGGGAAGAGAGCACTGTAGAGTGCCATGTTTACAGATATATCATCCTACACATCATGACGTACACGCTTGACTAATTCCACAGCAGGCTTTGCAGAGGCTAACCAAGGATGACTGGTTCAGAGAAAGTCAGAGGAGTGGATTCTTATGGGTTGTTTACTTCATAAAGAACTTTATAAAAATATTAATTTATTAAACTTTTGGATTTTTTTCCTTTGCAGCTCCATTTCTTTCAGCTGCATTTCAGGGAGGCTTACTGTGCTTGTTCAGCCACTGGAATGATTCATGTGTCAGAGAATATATTTCTAATTTGCAAAGCTAAAATACAAATCAGAAACTGTTCATCTGAAAGTAGAACATCTACCATCCACTAGTCAATCTGAGCACTAGACACAGAGAATGAGAAGACAAAACTGCTTTCAAACAATTCTCAGCCTAAGCCTGAGTCATAACCATGAACAGACAACTCTATCAGAATGTTTTATAGGACAATTTCAATCAGTGAGAGCCATGGGATATCACTGGAAAGTAACCATTTAACAAAACGCCTTATGGACTATTTGAACCCTTTTGTCCTTTGTAACACTTGAATCCAAATGAATTTATGTACTTACTGTCTGTCATTGTGTGATAGATCTAACAGTGAAGTGAAAGCCCCAAGGAACTAGCATATTCCCAAGACCTTGTAAACAATTAATTTGATAGAGGTGTCCACACAAAGCAGCTGTGAGTCATGGTAGGTGACTGTGATACATCTGAAAGACAAGCTTATGTCACAGAAAAGATCTCTCAGGAGAGACAATTACATGTTCTGTAAAGACAACCAGAAACTTTGATCTGGGAGAGACCACATCCCAAGGAAATTGCTGTTGTCCCAGAGCCCATTTGGTGATTAAAAACCTTTGGACACATATCTGAATTAAATTTTAAAAGTGTTCAAATCGCCACCTGTTTTGTGATCACTGGAGTTAATAGTGCAATGTGTGCCTATGAAATCTAAGCCAGGTGTAAGAATAAGAAGACATTACAGCAACCCTTGAAAAGTGCATACTTCTGCTCTGATAATTGATTTTAAATTCATTTTCAATATTAATCAAAGGTGTGATAATATGAATAAATTTCATTCAGTATTTTCATGTTATAATTTCATCGTCCTTCATAAGACTAGAAATAATGGCAGTCAAAAAGAAGCTATTTTAGGAAGTTGGAAGAAAATATACTCCTTTCTTTGATGTAGGATGCAGCATTCTCTATGCTTTTGCTTCTAATTTTCTTATCTGAATTATTGCCATATCCAACATGCAATATTTTCTTCTTTATTCATCCAAACCAATCAATTGGCAAGAGATCTCTAATGTCCTCATTCCTCCTGATTGCTGTACATTCTGTCACATCTGTGCTATTCTTTCTTTCTTTGTTTGTTTTTTTTTAAATTAATGTCTGCAACAGCCAAGAGGGGCATTATCAGAAAGAAAAGTATATTAGTGTTAGCCAAGTTCACTTCATGAGAGTACAAAATTTCTTTTTCCTTCTGGTCCCATTTCTCTTTTCTTTCCCCATTCTTCCCTGTTTTTGTTTTGTTTTTTTTTTTTTTTTTGACTCATTTCTCTTTGGATGATTGAGGTTTTTGGGAAGTAGATACTGTGACTGAGCAGGCTTGTGTAAAAGGTAAAAAAAAAAAGGGGGGGGGGAGAAGGAGGCAGAAATGGAGAAATGGGCAATAGAATCCATCAGACTGCAATGCTGACCTGATAAAGCCCAACAGTGATGTCTGGAGAAAAGAGTGCCCAGTAGAAGAGTCCCACATAGCTAGCCCCTTGTATCACTTCTCATTGTCATTAGCTAGAGGAGAGAGACATCAGCCAGAAGGCCAGTGTGGACACTGAAAGAGCTAATAGCTGGAGGCTGGAGTCTTGCACTGCACTCCTTGTAGATGCACAGCCTGTCCCTTTGTGCTGGTTTGGAAGGATGTACGTCCCCTAAAAAGCCATGTTTTAATCTAAATTCCACTTCATAAAGGCAGAACAATCCCTATTCAATACTGTATGTTTGAAACTGTAATCAGATCATCTCCCTGGAGATATGATTTAATCAACAGTGGTTGTTAAGCTGGATTAGGTGCAACATGTCTCCACCCATTTGGGTGGGTCTTGATTAGTTTCTGAAATCCTATAAAAGAGGAAACATTTTGGAGAATGAGAGATTTAGAGAGAGCAGGAATGCTATAGCACCACAAAGCAGAGTCCACCAGTCAGTGATCCTTGGAGATGAAGAAAGAAAATGCCTCCCAAGGAGCTTCATGAAACAGGAAGCCAGGAGAAGAAGCTAGCAGATGATGCCATGTTCACCATGTGCCTTTCCAGATGAGAAAGGAACCCTGACCGTGTTTGCCATGTGCCTTCTCACTTGAGGGTCAAACTCTGAGTGTGTTCGCCATGTGCCCTTCCACTTGAGAGAGAAACCTGAACTTCATCAGCCTTCTTGAACCAAGGTATCTTTCCCTGGATGCCTTAGATTGTACATTTCTATAGACTTGTTTTAACTGGGACATTTTCTCGACCTTAGAACTATAAATTAGCAGCTTATTAAATTCTCCTTTTTAAAAGTCATTCCATTTCTGGAATATTGCATCCCAGCAGCTAGCAAACTAGAACACCCTTCTTGAAGGAGAATCTTCCTGCCACATCTAGTTCCCTAGGACCCCAATTCCACACTTGAGATGTTCAAGACCCTCAAAAGTCCCCATCAGGGTGGTTCCATCAGGGTGATATTTCCTCCCTAAATGTATTAAGAAGGGGTCTTAGATTTTCAGAAAAATAAAGAAATCTCTCTCTACCTTATTTAAACAACTTCTCAGGCATGACTTTGGTGCCTTATTTTAAGGCTTTATTTCTTATGTATTTCCTCAAACTCTGACTGTGAAAAGAAGACATGAAAGAGTGAGGGAGAATGAGTCAGATTGAAGGCCATCTTTTTCATGGAAGTCTTTCCAATCACCTCTCCATCTAAGATGAATTCACTGTCTTTCACCTGTACTCACACCAGATACTGTGAATGCCTCAGTTACACCATTTGGCCTAGTATATTTTAGTTGCTGAATTTCTTGTCTCTCTTCTTTGCTAGACTAGATGCTTTTCAAGGGCAAGAAAATTCCTTTTCCAGCTATCTGTTTCAAACACTTGTAATAGATGATTGTAATGGAAGCTTAGGATTTTAACTCTGTGTCGTAATATCAGCACCAAACCCATTGTGATATAAACTATTTTTAAAGAGTTTTCACTGGAGATTTCCAAGTTATTGTATAAATATATTCAGTACCCAATCAAACTTTAAAAAGTTTGTGATCCAAATATATTTTAAAATTAGAAAATATGGAACAGTGTTTAGGAGAAAATAAAATTTTAGTAATTGCATTAGTAAATATGAGTAATGTTAATATTTTATTTCCTTTGTGCTTTTTTCTACGATTTATAAATGTTTGAGTTGACTTATATACCTACATATATTTTCCCATCTAATGTTGTACTAAAAACATTAATATATAACATTAATATGCTTTTCATTAAGTATTGTTCAAAAGTGTGATTTGTTTAACTTTTTCCCTACTATTGAAAGCTAGATCATTTGCAATAGATGCTTTTTTTCATCACCTTGGAATGAACTTCTTTCAATACAAATATTAGTTTTCATCTCTGACTGTTACCTAGTTAAATATCAATATATTTATTAAGGACTTCCGGAGAAGATGGCGGCTTAGTAAGTCACGCGGGTCTTAGTTCCTCCTCCAGAACAACTATTAAAGAACTAGAAACAGTAGAAAACAGCTCCCGGAGCCACGACAGAAACCAGACACACAGCGTACCCCATTCTGGACCGGCTGGACCGGCTAAGAGACTCCGCTGTGGTGAGGTCCCCGAGAGGCGCGCGCTTCCCCGGGCCATGGTGGCTGGTGGCCGGAGCCCCTCCCTCCTTTCTTCCCGGGCCGGCTGGGAGCTTTGTATTGGTGGTTCCCCAAGCCGCAGCGGCCGGCGCCCCTCCCCGACATGTGGCTTCCCGGGCCGGCTGGGAGACTCGGAGAGCGGTTCCCCAAGCCGCGGTGGCCGGCGACCGGAGTCCCTTCCACACACGCGGCTTCCCGGGCCGGCTGAGGACCTTGGATCAGTGGTTCCCCAAGCCGTGGCGGCCCTCCCACATGCAACTTCCCGGTCCAGCTGGGAGCCTCAGAACAGCGGTTCCCCAAGCCTCAATGGCTGGCGATCCTCCCCCACAGGTGACTTCCCAGAGGGAAAGGAAAGAGTCTCCAACAGTAGTAGAGACTGAGCCCAACCTAACACCAATAGTGGCATTAATGAACAACTTCTGACTACTAAAAATAGGCCCTCAGCTCAGGCGAAACTGACCAAGTCAGAAGTTGCTTATTGGGCTAACTGAAAAAGAGGAAAGGGGGCAAAACAGAGCCTTCTGTGGCTGTATCTATGGAGGATTCGTTGCCTCTGGGCTCAGCACTGGGATTACACAAGTTGCAACTGCCCTGAATGCAGAAACAGGCTACCACCTGAACCTTCCCTGTGGGAGGGGTGAAATGCAACTCAGGTGGAATCCCTCTCTCAAGGAATTCAGATCCCAGGACTTCACAATTTGAAGCCATTAAAACCAACCTACAACCTTTCCTCTGTCTCCACCACACACCCAGCAGCGAGAGTCTTCTAAAGTTAAAGGAGCCACAACATCTTTTGCTGGTGGGACCCGCAGACAGACAAGCACCACATACTGGGCAGGATAAGAAAAACAGAGCCCAGAGACTTCACAGGAAAGTCTTTCAACCTGCTGGGTCCCATACTCAGGGAAATCTGATTAAATGCCCAGACGCCAGCAAAAAATAACAAATCACACCAGGAAAATTGAAGATATGGCCCAGTCAAAGGAACAAACCAATAGCTCAAATGAGATACAGGAGCTGAGACAACTAATGCTGAATATACGAACAGAAATGGAAAACCTCTTCAAAAACCAAATCAGTAAATTGAGGGAGGACATGAAGAAGGCATGGGATGAACAAAAAGAAGAAATGGAAAGCCTGAAAAAACAAATCACAGAACTTATGGGATTGAAAGACACAGTAGAAGAGATGAAAAACACAATGGAAACCTACAATGGTAGATTTCAGGAGACAGAGGATAGAATTAGTGAAGTGGAGGATGGAACATCTGAAATCCAAAAAGAAACAGAAACTATAGGGAAAAGAATGGAAAAATTTGAGCAGGGGATCAGGGAATTGAATGATAATATGAAGCGCACAAATATACATGTTGTGGGTGTCCCAGAAGGAGAAGAGAAGGGAAAAGGAGGAGAAAAACTAATGGAAGAAATTATCACTGAAAATTTCCCAACTCTTATGAAAGACCTAAAATTACAGATCCAAGAAGTGCAGCACACCCTAAAGAGAATAGACCCAAATAGGCATTCTCCAAGACACTTACTAGTTAGAATGTCAGAGGTCAAAGAGAAAGAGAGGATCTTGAAAGCAGCAAGAGAAAAACAATCCATCACATACAAGAGAAACCCAATAAGACTATGTGTAGATTTCTCAGCAGAAACCATGGAAGCTAGAAGACAGTGGGATGACATATTTAAATTACTAAAAGAGAAAAAGTGCCAACCAAGACTTCTATATCCAGCAGTATTGTCCTTCAAAAATGAGGGAGAAATTAAAACATTTTCAGACAAAAAGTCACTGAGAGAATTTGTGACCAAGAGACCAGCTCTGCAAGAAATACTAAAGGGAGCACTAGAGTCAGATACAAAAAGACAGAAGAGAGAGGTATGGAGAAGAGTGTAGAAAGAAGGAAAATCAGATATGATGTACATAATACAAAAGGAAAAATGGTAGAGGAAACTATTATCCAAACTGTAATAACACTAAATGTTAATGGACTGAATCCCCCAATCAAAAGACATAGACTGGCAGAATGGATTAAAAAACAGGATCCTTCTATATGCTGTCTACAGGAAACACATCTTAGACCCAAAGATAAACATAGGTTGAAAGTGAAAGGTTGGGAAAAGATATTTCATGCAAACAACAACCAGAAAAGAGCAGGAGTAGCTATACTAATATCCAACAAATTAGACTTCAAATGTAAAACAGTTAAAAGAGACAAAGAAGGATACTATCTACTAATAAAAGGAACAATTAAACAAGAAGACATAACAATCATAAATATTTATGCACCGAATCAGAATGCCCCAAAATACGTAAGGAATACACTGCAATCACTGAAAAGGGAAATAGACACATCTACCATAATAGTTGGAGACTTCAATTCGCCACTCTCATCAATGGACAGAATATCTAGAGAGAGGATCAATAAAGAAACAGAGAATTTGAATATTACAATAAATGAGCTAGACTTAACAGACATTTATAGGACATTACATCCCACAACAGCAGGATACACCTTTTTCTCAAGTGCTCATGGATCATTCTCAAAGATAGACCATATGCTGGGTCACAAAGCAAGTCTAAACAAATTTAAAACGATTAAAATCATACACAACACCTTCTCGGATCATAAAGGAATGAAATTGGAAATCAATAATAGGCAGAGTGCCAGAAAATTCACAAATACGTGGAGGCTCAACAACACACTCTTAAACAACGAGTGGGTCAAGGAAGAAATTACAAGAGAAATTAGTAAATATCTCGAGGCAAATGAAAATGAAAACACAACATATCAAAACCTATGGGATGCAGCAAAGGCAGTGCTAAGAGGGAAATTTATTGCCCTAAATGCCTATATCAGAAAAGAAGAAAGGGCAAAAATTCAGGAATTAACTGCCCACTTGGAAGAACTGGAGAAAGAACAGCAAACTAACCCCAAAGCAAGCAAAAGGAAAGAAATAATACAGATTAAAGCAGAAATAAATGAAATTGAGAACATGAAAACAATAGAGAAATTCAATCAGGCCAGAAGTTGGTTCTATGAGAAAATCAATAAGATTGATGGGCCCTTAGCAAGATTGACAAAAAGAAGAAGAGAGAGGATGCAAATAGATAAGATCAGAAATGGAAGAGGCGACATAACCACTGACCTCACAGAAATAAAGGAGGTAATAACAGGATACTATGAACAACTCTATGCTAATAAATACAACAATGTAGATGAAATGGACAAGTTCCTAGAAAGGCATGAACAGCCAACTTTGACTCAAGAAGAAATAGATGACCTCAACAAACCAATCACAAGTAAAGAAATTGAATCAGTCATTCAAAAGCTTCCCAAAAAGAAAAGTCCAGGATCAGATGGACTCACATGTGAATTCTACCAAACATTCCAGAAAGAATTAGTACCAACTCTGCTCAAACTCTTCAGAAAAATTGAAGTGGAGGGAAAGCTACCTAATTCATTCTATGAAGCCAACATCACCCTCATACCAAAACCAGGCAAAGATATTACAAAAAAAGAAAACTACAGCCCAAACTCTCTAATGAATATAGATGCAAAAATCCTCAACAAAATTCTAGCAAATCGAATCCAGCAACACATTAAAAGAATTATACATCATGAACAAGTAGGATTCATCCCAGGTATGCAAGGATGGTTCAACATAAGAAAATCAATTAATGTAATACACCATATCAACAAATCAAAGCAGAAAAATCACATGATCATCTCAATTGATGCAGAGAAGGCATTTGACAAGATTCAACATTCTTTCCTGTTGAAAACACTTCAAAGGATAGGAATACAAGGGAACTTCCTTAAAATGATAGAGGAAATATATGAAAAACCCACAGCTAATATCATCCTCAATGGGGAAAAATTGAAAACTTTCCCCCTAAGATCAGGAACAAGACAAGGATGTCCACTATCACCACTATTATTCAACATCGTGTTGGAGGTTCTAGCCAGAGCAATTAGACAAGAAAAAGAAATACAAGGCATCAAAATTGGAAAGGAAGAAGTAAAACTATCACTGTTTGCAGACGATATGATACTATACGTCGAAAACCCGGAAAAATCCACAACAAAACTACTAGAGCTAATAAATGAGTACAGCAAAGCAGCAGGTTACAAGATCAACATTCAAAAATCTGTAGCGTTTCTATATACCAGCAATGAACTAGCTGAGGGGGAAATCAAGAAACGAATTCCATTTACAATTGCAACTAAAAGAATAAAATACCTAGGAATAAATTTAACTAAAGAGACAAAAGACCTATACAAAGAAAACTACAAAAAACTGTTAAAAGAAATCACAGAAAACCTAAATAGATGGAAGGGCATTCTGTGTTCATTGATTGGAAGACTAAATATAGTTAAGATGTCAATCCTACCTAAATTGATTTACAGATTCAATGCAATACCAATCAAAATCCCAACAACTTATTTTTCAGAAATAGAAAAACCAATAAGCAAATTTATCTGGAAGGGCAGAGTGCCCCGAATTGCTAAAAGTATATTGAGGAAAAAAAACGAAGCTGGAGGTCTCACGCTGCCAGACTTTAAGGCATATTATAAAGCCACAGTGGTCAAAACAGCATGGTATTGGCATAAAGATAGATATATCGACCAGTGGAATGGAATAGAGTACTCAGATATAGACCCTTTCATCTATGGACATTTGATCTTTGATAAGGCAGTCAAGCCAACTCACCTGGGACAGAACAGTCTCTTCAATAAATGGTGCCTAGAGAACTGGATATCCATATGCAAAAGAATGAAAGAGGACCCGTATCTCACACCCTATACAAAAGTTAACTCAAAATGGATCAAAGATCTAAACATTAGGTCTAAGACCATAAAACAGGTTGAGGAAAATGTAGGGAGATATCTTATGAAACTTACAATTGGAGGAGGTTTTATGGACCTTAAACCTAAAGCAAGAGCACTGAAGAAAGAAATAAATAAATGGGAACTCCTCAAAATTAAACACTTTTGTGCATCAAAGAACTTCATCAAGAAAGTAAAAAGACAGCCTACACAATGGGAGACAATATTTGGAAATGACATATCAGATAAAGGTCTAATATCCAGAATTTATAAAGAGATTGTTCAACTCAACAACAAAAAGACAGCCAACCCAATTACAAAATGGGAAAGAGACTTGAACAGACACCTCTCAGAAGAGGAAATACAAATGGCCAAAAGGCACATGAAGAGATGCTCAATGTCCCTGGCCATTAGAGGAATGCAAATCAAAACTACAATGAGATATCATCTCACACCCACCCGAATGGCCATTATCAACAAAACAAAAAATGACAAGTGCTGGAGAGGATGCGGAGAAAGAGTTACACTCATCCACTGTTGGTGGGAATGTCAAATGGCGCAACCACTGTGGAAGGCAGTTTGGTGGTTCCTCAAAAAGCTGAATATAGAATTGCCATATGGCCCAGCAATACCATTGCTAGGTATCTACTCAAAGACTTAAGGGCAAAAACACAAACGGACATTTGCACACCAATGTTTATAGCAGCATTAGTTACAATTGCAAAGAGATGGAAACAGCCAAAATGTCCATCAACAGAGGAGTGGCTAAACAAACTGTGGCATATACATACGATGGAATATTATGCAGCTTTAAGACAGAATAAACTTATGAAGCATGTAATAACATGGATGGACCTAGAGAACATTATGCTGAGTGAGACTAGCCAAAAACTAAAGGACAAATACTGTATGGTCCCAATGATGTGAATCGACATTAGAGAATAAACTTGGAATATGTCATTGGTAACAGAGACCATCAGGAGTTAGAAACAGGGTAAGATAATGGGTAATTGGAGCTGAAGGGATACAGACTGTGCAACAGGACTAGATACAAAAACTCAAAAATGGACAGCACAATACTACCTAATTGTAATGTAATTATGTTAAAACACTGAATGAAGCTGCATCTGAGCTATAGTTTTTTGTTTGTTTGTTTGTTTTTTTATATGTATTTTTTGTATTTTTTATTTTTATTTTTTCTCTATATTATCATTTTATTTCTTTTTCTGTTGTCCTCCTATTTCTTTTTCTAAATTGATGCAAATGTACTAAGAAATGATGATCATACATCTATGTGATGATATTAAGAATTACTGATTGCATCTGTAGAATGGAATGATTTCTAAATGGTGTGTTAGTTAATTTTTTTTAATTAATAGAAAATATATATATATATTTATTAAGCTTTGTTCCTATTGTCTAATTATTTCCCAGAGAAATTTATCCTTCCCATTAGCTATATGCAAAAGACACTTCTCACAACACCTTTAGCAGCAGTGAGAATTATCTTGAAGAAAAACAACAATTTAAGCAACATAAAATATCTTTTCTCTCTCTTTTATTTAGTATCTCTATTAGTTAATAAGTTGGATATTATATTTCATATGCTATTAGTAGTTATGTTCTGTCTGTCATCTTCTATGAACTTCCTGTTCATATTTTTGCCCATTTTTAGCTGGCATTTTAGTGCTCATGAGTTTAAGTAGAAAATATCATTAAACTTCAGTTTGTAATTGATGATATAAATACTTTTCTGTTTGAGTTAACTTTTAATTTTGCGAGACTTGCCTTTCAGGGGACTCCAAATTTTGATAGCTCATTTATTTATCTGCTCACCTATTGAAGAATATTTTGGTTATTACAGCTATTTGGAAATTATGAATAAAGCTTTGAATAACTCATCTTTATGCATTATTTGTATTGCTTCTTTTTATATATTATTGTTTTATTTATTTTATTGGTTTTAAAATAGTCTCCAATGTTGTTGACTTGTTGCCCATTCTTGAAACAGTATTTATAAAAGTTTAATGGATGCTTGAAAAAAAAGCATATTCCCTGTTGGCGGGAGCATATGCACATCCAGCTGCTGTTTCAGGTCAATCCAAATACCTTCAGAAGCCAGACAATATAAATGTGATCAAAAGCAAGATGCAATTTAATAAAGAGGGGTGTCAACAGGGTGGCAAAAGCACATGTCTGGCATAAAGACATGAATTCAAATGTACTTTTAAAATATTGCAATGATACCTTTCCTCAGATGTGGTTATATTTAAAGAATGGATTTGGCTTGCTGTTTAATAGCTCTAATTACATTGGAGGGAAGGATTTTAATTAAAGCAAAGAAAGAAAGATAAAAACCATAACTGCTTTTGATTACTGCGAGGAGGCAAGAATGCCAATAAACATTTTATTGGGGAATAGAGATTGGAGAGGGAGAGTGAAAGAAAAGACAGAATTCAAAATTTCTCCCCATTCTTTTATGTTCAATTTAAAATGTTGGACATATTAGTTAATTTGGAAACTTTGGGAGAGCTAAATTACTGTGCATAATAAATAGTAGTAAGTCTTAAGGATGACGATTTGAATGGAAAGAGAGACTAGAAAATTTGTCTTGATTGAGGGGTAAACTAAATATGTGGAAATGAAACAATATACTCTTAAACAACTAATGGGTTAAAGAGGAATTCAGAAGTGAAATTAGGAAATACCTTGAAGTGAATGAAAATGAAAATACAACACACCAAACCTTACAGAATGCAGCAAAGGCAGTGCTGAGAGGAAAATTTATAGCTCCAAATGTTTACATTAAAAAAAAAGAAGAAAGACTTCAAATCAGAGATCTTACCCCAAAACTGGAAGAACTAGAAAAAAAAGAACAAACTTAACCCAAAGTGAGCAGAAGGAAGGAAATAACAAATATTAGAGTGGTGAGAAATGAAATAGAGAACAATGACATAAAACAATAGAGAGAATTAAAATTGAAAGTCAGTTCTTTGAAAAGACCAATAAAGTTGACATCTTTTAACTAGACTGACAAAGAAAAAAGACGATGATAAAAGTAAGTGGAAAGGGGGACATTAATACTGACCCCACAAAAATAAAAAGGACTATAAAAGAATACAACGAGCAACTCTACGCCAATACATTAGATAACCTAGATGAATTGGACAAATTCTTAGAAACAAATTAACTACCTATATTGACTTAAGAAATAGAAGATATCAACAAACCAATTGTTTGTAAAGAGACTGTGTAAGTAATCAAAAACAAAGATTAGCTTAAGACCAGATGGCTATAGAGGGAGAATTCTACCAAACATTACAAGGAAACTTAACTTCAATTCTGTTAAAATTCTTCCAAAAAATTGAAGAAGAGGGAATACTCCCTAACTTATTCTACAAGATCAACATTACCCTCATACCACAGCCAATAAAGACACCACAAGAAAACTATTGACCAATATCTCTTATGTATATATGTGCAAAAGTCCTCCACAAATACTAGCAAACTGAATGCATCAGCATATTAAAAGAATTATACACCATGATCAAGTGGGATTTATTCCTGGCACACAAGGTTGGTTCAACATGAGAAAATCAATTAGTGTAATACATCACATTATTAGAATGAAGGAAAAAAACACATGATTATCTCAATTGATGCAGAAAAGGCACTTGACAAAATGTAGCACCCATTCTTAATGAAAACACTTAGAACGCTAGGAATAGAAGGAAACTTCCTCAACATGATAAGACATATAGGAAAACCCCCTAGCTAACATCCTACTTACTGGTAAAAGACTGAAAGCTTTCCCTCTGAGATCAGGATCAAGATAAGGATGTCTCCTGTCACCAATGTTACTTGTCATTGCACTGGAAGTACTTTCAAGACCAACTGGACAAGAAAAAGAAATAAAATAATTCAAATGGGAAAGGAAGAAGTAAAACATTTTCTATTTGCAGATGTTGTGATCCTTATATAAAGAATGTCCTGAAAAATCCACAGCAAAGCTCCTAGAGCAAATAAATAAATTCAGCGATGTAGTAGGGAACAAGGTCACACTCCAAAATCAGGAGTGTTTTTTCTATGCACAAACAATTGAATAAATGAACAAGAAGAAGAAAAAAATCCATTTACAATAGCAACTAAAAGAATTTAATATCTAGTAATAAATTTAACCAAGAATGTAAAGAATTTGTACACAGAAAAATACAAAACACTGCTAAAAGAAATTAAAGACCTAAATAGAGGGATATTCCATGTTCATGGATTTGAAAACTAAAGATCATTAAGATGTCAATACTATCAAAGCAATTTATAGATTTAATGCAATCCTTATCAAAATTTCAACAACCTTCTTTGCAGAAATGGAAAAGCCAGTCATCAAATTTATAATATTTGCACAGTGGTGCTTATGGCACCAGTGTTCACAATTCCTAATGGATGGAGGTGGCCTAAAGGGAACAACGACTGAGGAATGGAAGGAGCAACTGTGGTTGTGGGACTACTACTGAGCAGGTGCAAGAAAGAGTGAAATTGTGAATCATGCAACAAGATGAATGAGCCTTAAGGACAGTATGTTGAATGAAATGTCAGAAACAAAGTCAAATATTATCATGCCTCACTCATGAACTAACTATAATACAAAAACTCAGAGAATTGAAGGCAAGAGCATGGGTTATCAGGTTGGGGCTTATAGTAAGGGTCCTAGACTGTAAAGTCTTACAGCAGTCACATCTATATTGGAGTTGTAACTGTTATTCTAAATTCTGAGATACTGAACTATTTGTATATAACCTGATTGTTCCCTGAAGCTTCGGGTATTTATGCGACACCTGAGATTCAAAGTTAGAGCACTGAAGCTATGAAAGTCAGCATTACCCCATATAGGACTGTTAAAAAAGTCACCAGACTTTGACTAGAGGTATGAATGAAGCTGATCTTCATAGGACTAAGGTAAATCAGAATAAGAGGTAATGGATGATATGGTCCATATTTTAAAACTTCAACTTCTCTGTGAGACCAAAGGAAGAGATGCTTATTTAGTGCAAACTTTACATTTTGGATAGTGTACCATCTAATTTAATTGGTATGGTCAATTTATTCAAACACCATAATTACATGGAATCTTGAATAGGGCATGAGATTTTATTGGCTTGTCCAGGTTAGTGTGATGCCACAATGCATCCCAGAGTAATCTGGGCAAAGAGTCCCTTGGGGGACTGGAGAGAAAGGAGGAAATATTAAACTTCCTCATCTGGGGAACTCCTGATATTCTTGCAAGGAGTGGGGACAAGCAATTCAATAGGCTAAGCACTTGATCTTGGAGTTTGCCCCTATGAAACTTATTCCTGCAAAGCAGAAGCTAAGCCTACTTATAGTTATGCCTAAGAGTCACCCCCAGAGAACCTCTTTTGTGGTTCAGATGTGGCCTCTTTCTCTAAGCCAATTCAGCGGGTGAACTCACTGCCCTCCCTACTATGAGGAACTTGACTCCTAGGGGTGTAATTCTCCTTGGCAACATGGGACAGAAATCCTGGGATGAGCCGGGACCCAGCATTATGGGTTTAAGAAAGTCTTCCTGACCAAAAGGAGGAAGGGAGAAATAAGACAAAATAAAGTTTCAGTGGTTGAGAGATTTCAAACAGAGTTGAGAGGTTATCCTGGAGGTTATTCTTATGCATTATATAGAATAAGAATATATTCTTATATTCTTATATCGATTCTAAGTATTGCATGGTTACTCTCTTTGTAGTAACCATGATTCTTGAAGATGATTGTATAATATGTAGCTTTTACAACGTGACCATGCGATTGTGAAAACATTGTTTCTGATACTCCTTTTATCCAGGTATGGACAGATGAATGAAAAAATATATATATTAAAAATAAATAATAGGGGCAGAAGGGGTAAAAAAAAATGGATAGCTTGAAATACTAGTGGCCAATGAGAGGGAGGGGTAGGAGTTAGGGATGTCTGAGTTTTTCTTTTCTCTTTTTCTGGAGTGCTACAAATGTTCTAAACATAACCATGGCAATAAATACACAACTATGTGATGATATTGTGAGCAATCGATTTTACACAATGTGTGGACTGCATGTGTGTGAAGATTTATCAATAAAAATATTAAAACAAAAATTCTATGTAAGGGTAGGGTGTCCTGAATAGCTAAAGCCATCCTGGAAAAGAAGAATGAAGTTCAAGGACTCTGACTCTTATTCTTAAAACTATTACAAAGCCACAATAATCAAAACAGCATGGCACTGGCCCAAGGACAGACATATAGACCAATGTAATAAAATACAAATGGCTAGAAAGTACATTTAAAGGTTTAAGATCATTAACCATCAGGGAAGTTCATATCAAAACCACAATGAGTTACCATTAGAATGGCTGCTATTAAAAGAAATGGAAAATAACAAGTGTCAGAGAAGATATGGAGAAAAAGGAACACTCATTCATTCTGGTGGCCGTGTAAAATGGTGCAGCCTCTGTGGAAGACAGTTTCGCAGCTCTTCAGAATGCTAAGCATAGAACTACCATATGATCAGGTGTATTAATTGGCTAATGCTGCCAGAAAGCAATATACCAGAAATGGAATGGCTTTTAAGAAGGGAATTCAATAAGTTATAAGTTTACAGTTCTACTGCTGAAAAAATGTCCAAATTAAGGCACAATCGAGAGGTTACCATCACTCAAGAAGGGTTGATGCTGTCTAGAACAATTCTGTCAGCTGGGAAGCCTCGTGGCTAGCATCTGCTGGTCCCTTGCTTCTGGGCTCCAATGTTTTCAACCTCTGTTTCCTGTGGGGGTTCCTCATTCGGCATCTGTGGGCCTTCACTTAGCTCCTCTGTGACACAACTCTTGGTTCCGGCTTGCTTAATATCTCACGGGAAGGTACATGGCAACGTATGCTGGGTGCTGCATCTCCAAATGTCCGGGTCTCATGTTGGCTTTGTGAGCTCGGAAGCAATTGTTCGCCAGACGTCTGCATCTGAGGTTTCTTCAAAATGCTTCCCCTTTGAAAGGACTCCAGTAAACCAATCAATACCCACCTTGAATGGGTGGAGCCACATTTCTATCTAATCAAAAGGTAACACCCACAACTGGGCATGCCACATCTCTGTGGAGATAATCTAATCAAAAGTTTCCACCCTACAATGTTGAAGTAAGATTAAAAGAAATTGCTGCCCCCAAAAGATTGGATTGGGATTAAAACATGGCTTTTCTGAGGTACATAAATAGTTTCAAACCAGCACAACTGACAATCAAAAATATTGAAAGCAGGGACTTGAATAGATACTTGTACATTGATGATCATAGTAGCATTATTCACAATTGCCAAAAGATAGAAGTCGTTCATGTCCATCAACTGATGAATGGATAAATAAAATGTGGTCTATTCATACAATTTAATATTATTCAGCTGTAAAAAGAAATGAAGTCTTGATACATGCAACAACTTGGATGAACTTTGAAGACATCATGTTGTGTGAAATAAACCAATAGGGCAAATTTTGTATGATCTTGCTGTTTTGCAAAAATCAGAATAAGCAAACTCATAGAATCACAATCTAGATTATAGCTTTCCAAGGAACCTGAGGGTGTGGGTGGGGGAGAGATAAGAAATAGGAAGTTAAGGCCTAGAATATTCAGGGTTACTGTTTGGAATGATGGAAATGTTTTGGTAATGGATGATGGTGATGATAGCACAACATTGTGAACACAACTAGCACTGAAATATATATATATATATATATTATACATGAACATGAATAATGGGGAAATGTTAGATTGCTTACATTATAACAGAACATACATTTTAAAAAAAATGCATGGTGCTACATTACACAGTGAATCCTAAATTAAACCATGGACTTCAATTAGTAGGACAATTATAAAAATGTGCTATCATCAATTGTAGCAAATATTCCACAGCAATGCAAGGTGTTGGTGGTGGAGTGGCATATGGGAATCCTGAATTTTATGCATGATTGTTCTGTAAACCCACAACTTCTCCAATAAAAAAAATTAAGTATAGTGCAATCTGAGGGAGGAAATACTTGCATTAAAAATAAAACAAAAAAAAAAAAAATACATGAAACGAAGCCTGCAAACAAAGTGAAGAAATCACATAAACAGATTGACACCAGTGTGTGTCTATGACAGAAAACAAGTGTTTGCTTCCTTGCATTGTGTTGTGCAGTAGTATGCCATACTCTCTGCATAAATTTGCAAGTAGACCAAGTAACACCATGGAATGATTGCAGAGGTGTCAGATGAAATAGCCTAGGACAGCAAATCAGTTACCGTAATATGATGTCTTGCCAGCGGGAGGACCTGGAAGAACAAGCTTTCCCCCCCATTGCAGAGAACTAAACCACAGGGACACCTCACTGGATAAGGTAAAGAAATCACACATACCGTCCATGAGAGATCTTCTCTTTGGCTGCCTTTTCACAGACGGAGGTCACAATCTAGCAGCCAGGCAGAATTAGTTAGTGAAGCAGAGTAACAGCATGAGCTAACGGGGTGCATGCTGTCATAAAAGTCTTCCATGAGGGAGAACTGAAAGGGAATTTGGGTGGAGAGAAGAAAGGAAATAAGAGAATAAGGATTTTGTTTTAGTTTGTTTCTATTTTGAGTAAGTCCAAACAAGCACTTCCTGACATTCTGAGACATTAAAACTTAATTTAAAAATTCTCTCATGAATAAAAGTTTCCCCATATCCAATCACTTCTTAAAGTCTTTAAGGGGGTGGGGTGGTGTAGTCTATTCTTTCACTCCCTAACCTTCACCTTTCATGTAGACTCTAATTCCTCCTCCTGTGTTTGGGCACAAAAGGGAGGAAGAAAGGCTGAAGAAAATCAATGTTTTTTAACTGGTTATGATTGTGCTTCTTCCTTTTGTGGTTTATGCTGGCTAATTATGCAGGATTATGCTGGCGAATCCTGACAGGCTGCTGACAGTGGCCTCCGAGTAAGACGCATTCAAAGAATCGAAGAGTTTCTCTTGGAGTCCATGTGTGAGCTCTTTGCCCTATCCTGCAAGATCTCCCATGCCCCAGCTCTCTGGCACGGGAGAGCTTCTCTGGCACAATCACTTCTGATTCCTTCTATTTTGTTCCTGTCCACGGTGTCAACCTCACAACTGCCGGCTGCTGAGTGCCTTCGTCTGGAGGGCAGCCTTCCTGGATCAGATAATGGCAAAAGTGCTCAAGCCTTGCTCCTTCTCTGGTGTCCGCTGGACCTATGAGAAATTCACGCGCACTTCCCACAGCAAATAATGAGTGCTGGCTGCTCCATTTCCACCCCTTTCTTAGCACACTGCCATTATCTCTCTTCAGTTCACAGGAATAGGTCAGTAAGTCTTACCGCTTAGCAGTAAGAACAAAGGACAGTTATTCATCTTGCACTTACTTCTGAATTGTGTGGCCAGCTCTGATTTCACTCCTTCTTCCTCTTGGCTTGAGGACTGGGGAAGTACATTTTTCCATGAACATTACACTCCTCACAAGTCCAATGACCCAACATCTGTCTATCTTTCTCCCTCTCTAGTCATCTTTTTTTATATAATGGTTGAGGTGGCATGGGGTTGGGGCATATTTAGGGGTTGTAGGTCTGATTCTTCTGCTTTTCCTTAGACCTTGTGAGTGCTAGTGATCTATTAGAATGTGAGAAAATAACAAGACTTTCTCCTCAGGTTTAAACTCTGGTCAGGTCAGTGTAATTAACATATTAAATGAATGAGTTATGCAGTTACACTTCTGTGTTGCTTCAACTATTCTACTCAGCACTGTTGCATGGACAACATCATGACCTAGAAGAAGGCTGAGTAAATGTCCCTGAGGGAAGAACAGGGATCAATCGGCTTGCAGCTTCAATTGCACTTTAAGTGGTATTTTTTTTTTCACTATATGTAGTATTGTGCTGGTAAGCTAGCTCTTCAAAAAACAAAAAAATGTAAAACAACAAACAAAAACAAGAATTGCTGATATTTGTGTTGCTTGCTGAGTTCAATGGTATGAATACTGTCACCATGCTGGTTTGAAGCTACTAATGTGGAGTCACCCAAGGAGAAGTAAGGATGAGTTCTACATACTTGGCTCTTGTGAGCCACCACAAATTGGCTCCAGGGCACTGTTGAATTTATTTGGCATGACTTTATGGAATTTGATGGGAATTATACTGATGTGTAACCACTCTAATATGTTACACCCATGCTCTCTATTAGAGCTATCATTAATTCAAAAAAAAAAAAAAAAAAAATGAGAGCAGGGAGAATAGAGTAGACCTGAAACCAGAACTACAAGGAAGTGTGTTAGGGCAGTATTTCTAGGGAAAGCAGAAGCCAGGCAACCTAGCAAAAAACTAGATCTACCAGAAATTGAGTGAGAGATTCAAGGTGGTGGAACAGTGTTTTAGTTTCCTGGCTGCAAAAACACATACCATACAATGGGTTGGCTTAACAGTAGGAAATTTATTGGCTCATGGTTCCAGAGCCTAGAAGACTTGCTTCCTTCTGGGGTCAGTTTCTTCTGACTGGTCAGAAATTTTAGGTGTTCCTTGGCTTTTCCATGACACAGCAATGTACGTGGTGGCATCTTCATTCTCTTTTGGTTCCATTGATTTCCAGCTTCGGGCTGCTCCTGTGGTTTCCCCCTTCCATTTCCTTTGCTTATAAGAACTTCAGTCATGTTAGATTAAGACCCACCTTCAGTCAGTTTGGGCACTCCATGAGAGCATCTTCAAAGGTCCTATTTACAAATAGGCTCAGTCCACAGGCCAGGGGTTGCGACTTGAACATGCCTTTTGTAGGGAACATGTTTCAATCCACAACAAGTAGTTAATAGACTTAAAAAAAAAAAAGACTTCCTAAGGTCTGATTGTAAGTAGTTTGTTTTCAGTAGTTTGTTTTCCTACTCCACTGCCCTAAACTTTCAGTTATGTCCTCTGTAAACAAAAAGTGCCTTTGTAAACTGCTGTTGGATGAATAAAGAAAATGGTCTGTGTCCCATATCTGGGTCTGTGCACAGTGGATAAAGACGAAGGAGACAAGAATTTAATACGATTTCAAGGGCAGAGCAAGGCCAGAGAATGAAAGATGTGGAAATTCCCAGGAGGCTTGAGGAAGCCATTGAACCTTTACCCAACATATAATGGGGTGTTGGCCAATTTTATTTTTGACAGAAAGATGACCTTAGCTGACATCTGGATGCTATTTATTCTATTGTTAAAAATAGTCATGACCACAGTTTTATTCATTTGAACTGCCAAAGGTGAAAGATATATGATACTAAAATGTGTTTCTATTATTTATTCATATTTTAAAGTTTTATTTTGTGCCATTTTAGTTGTGCTATTTGAGGCATTACAATTCGTGACAATTATAACTTATTTGGGGATTTGCAAAGTAACAGTCTTCCTTTGCTTGACTAAAAACATGGTGCACTTTCTCATTTGCTCAGGTCTTTTTTGTAGTATTTAAGCAATTAATTTTAATAAAATCATTTCTTAAAAGATCTTATATATTTCTTCTTAAATTTATTCCTAGGTGTGACAGAGTCTGGTAGTTGTCCCCCAATGTAATTTCTCCGCTTCTTTGTCAGTATTAGAAGTCCTGTATTTTAGCTGGCACATAGCCAGCCAGAATAAAGATTATATTTCATAGACTTCCTTGTAGCCAAGCATGGCCAGTTGTGGTAGATTGAATTATGTTCCCAAGCAAAACCCTTCTTGCGGGTGTGAATTTATTAGTAAATAGGACCTTTTGAAGATGTTATTAGTTAATTTGTAAGCAAACAAGTCAGGGTGGATCTTAACTCCATATTACTGGAAGTCTTATAAAGAAGCTCAAAGCCAGAAGTCAGAGAAGTCCCCGGAATAAAGGAGAAGTCAGCGGAAAATGGAAGAGCAGACCCAAGGAGAGAGAAAGCATCTTGTGATGGGAGGCAGAGACACAAGTTAAGGAACCCCAATGTCTGCAGCATGCCAGCATGAGAATGCCTCAGACCTTGCGGAGAAAATAAGCCCCTCCAAAACCTTAGGTTTAGACTTCTAACCTTCCAACCTGTGAACTAATCAATAGATTCTTGTTGTTAAGCCATTCCTGCTGTTAATACCATTATATTTTTCTTAATGCCCTGGTAAACTAAGACACCATGTAATTTAAGTTTGGACCATGACGTACAAGTGGAAGTGGTATATTCAATTCTTGAGGAGTGTCCTTTCAAGGAAGAGACATTCTTCTCTCTTTTCCCTGCCTTGTGGTGAGACTATGGACGCGATGATAGGAGCATAAACCCCGGAAGGAACCTTGGACTGTTGCGGATCTGTGGAATTGCTATTCTAGCCTTGGACTCCTGACCACTGGACTTTTCACATGAGGGAACAACCACTTGTGTGTCTAAGCCACTGCCATTTTGTGTCTTGGACATAATGCTGATTTATACACTAAGCACTTTAAAAATCTCTTTTATTGATATCGTAAACGAAGTCTTTTCTTTCATTATATCTTCTAACTGGTTTCTATGTATGAACTCTATCGATACATTCACTTCATACTCCACTAACAGATGTGCTACTGCATTTCCGAAATTATTTGCAGATGTGAGGCTGCAAAGATCTTACTGGTGGTGGTAAACTGGGTGGCAATAACCCCTGGTCTCCTAAACATTGCAAGCAGTAACATTTTTACCCAGGTTTGTTTAAAAACATTTTTTTTTTTAGTTTTCCTTGTGGTTATATATACAAAACAAAATATCTGATTTCACCCACTTTGAGATATACAATTCAGTGGTGTCATTACTGAATAAAATTTACAATGTTGTGCTACCATTACCATCATCTATTACCAAAATCTTCCATCACCCCAAACAGAAACTGTTTACACATTAAGTGTTAACTCCCCATTCCCCACACCACCTATAATGTACCTTCTATTTCTGTGAATTTGCAGATTCTAGTTATTTGACAAGTGAAATCATACACTATTTGTCCTTTTATGTATGGCTTAGTTCACTTAACGTGATGTCTTCATGCTTCATTCCATGTTATAGCATGTATCAGAACTTCATTCTTTTTTCTTTTCTTTCATTTTACAGCTGAATAAGATTCTACTATATGTATAGGCCATATATTATTTATCCATTCCCATCAGTTGATGGATACTTGGATTGATTCAAAGTTTTAGTGATTCTGAATAATCCTGTTGTGAACACTAGCATACAAATAACTGTTTGAGACCCTGCTTTCGATTCTTTAGGCTGTGTACTTAGGAGTGGGGTGGCCAGGTCACATGCAATTTTATAGTTAACTCCTGAGGATCCACCAGCCTCTTCTCCACGGTACCTGCACCATTTCACAATATCACCAATTAACAATGTTTCCTATTTCTCCATGTCTTTGCCAACACTTGCTAATTTCAGTTTTTAAAATAATGGCCATTCTAGTGGACGTAAAGTCATATATCATTGTAGCTTTGATTAGCATTTCTCTAAAGCTTTCTGTTGTTGAACATCTTTTCATGTGCTCATTGACCATTTGTGTATATTCTTCGGAGAAATGTCTGTTCAAATCCTTTGCCCATGTTTAAATTGGGCTGTTTGTCTTTTTTGTTGTTTAGTTATAGCAGTTCTTTCTACATCCTGGATATTAAAATCTTATCAGATTGTATGACTTCCATATATTTTTTCTATTTTGTAAGTTGTCTGTTGATTTTCCTGAGAATGTTTAGTTTCTTGAGCATGAAAGTCTGATTTGTCTGTTTTTTGTTTCATTGCTCATATTTTTGAAGTAAAGTATAAGACTCTATTGCCTAACACAAAGTCCTGAAGAGATTCCCCTGTGTTTTCTTCTAAGAGTTTAATAGTTTTGGTTGTTACATTTAGGTCTTTGATCCATTCAAGTTACTTTGTGTATATGATGTGAGGTAGGAGTCTACTTTCATTCTTTTACATGTCGACGCCCAGTTTTCCCGTTGCCATTTGTCGAGAAGACTTTTCCCATTGAGAGGCCTTCACATCCTCATCAAAATCAGTTGGCTATAGGGTGGGCCATGGTGGCTCAGTGGCAGAGTTCTTGCCTGCCATGCAGGAGACTGGTTTGTTTCCTGATGCCTGCCCATGTTAAAAAAGAAAAGAAAAGAAAAAAATTGGCTATAGATATGAGGGCTTATTTCTGAGCCCACAGTTCTTTTTCATTGGTCTCTATGTCTGTTCTTGTGTAATAGCACACTTTTCTGATTACTGAAACTTCACCATAAGTATTGAAATTGGGAAGTAAGTGTGTCTCAACTTTTTTCTCTTTTTCAAGATGTTTTTGGCTGATCAGGAGCCCTTGTTTCAAGAATTTGATGATTACTAGTTTTTCCATTTCTTTAAAGAAAGAGGTTGAAATTTTGATTAGGATTATGATAAATCTGTAAGTAACTTTGGGTAATATTGCCATCTTAACAATACTAAGTATTCCAGTCTTTAAAAATGGGATGTCTTTCCATTTATTTAGATCTTTAATTTCTTTCAGCAATGTTTTTCAGGTTTTAGTGTATAAATCCTTTAAATCCTTGGTTAAATTTGTTCCTAGATATTTTACTTTTCTAATTGCTATTGTGAATGGAATTGTTTACTTGATTTCATTTTTTGGATTGTTCATTGCTGTTGCATAGAAATATCACTGATTTTTGGGTATCAATCTTGTACCCTGACACTTTGCTGAATTCATTTGTTAGATTTAGTACCTTTTCTTGTAGAATCTTCGGGATTTTCTAGTATAGGATCATGTAATCTGCAAATAGGGATATTTTACTTTTTCTTTCCAATTTGGATGACTTCTATTTCTTTTCTTTGCATAATTGCTCTAGCTAGAGCTTCCAGTACAAAGTTGAATAGCAGTGGTGAAAGTACACATCTTGACTCGTTCCTGAACTTAGGGAGAATACTTTTGTTCTTTCACGATTGAGTATGATATTAGTTACAGATTTTTCATACATGCCCTTCATCATTTTTAGAAAATTCTCTTCTATTCTTGATTTTCAGAATGCTTTCATCAAGAAAGGATGCTGAATTTTTAAAATGTCTTTTCTACATTAGTTGAGATGATCGTTTATTTTATTTTCTCCTAATGGGGTGTATTACATTGATTTATTTTTTAAATGTTGAACCAATTTTATATTCCTGGGATTAATCTCACTTAGTATGGTATATAACCATTTCAATGTCCTGTTGGATTTGTTTTGCTAGTATTTTGTGGAGGATATTTGTCTCTATTTTCATAAGAGATGTTGGTCAGTTATTTACATTTTTTGTGATGTTTTTAACTGGATTTGGTATTAGAATGATGATGGCCTCATAGAATTAATTAGGAAATGTTCCCTCTTCATTTTTTTTAGAAGAATTTGAGCAGAAGTTTATTAATTATCCTTTCAGTGTTCGTAAAAATTCATCACTGAGGCCATCTTGTTCTGGACTTTTTTTTGTTGGTAGGTTTTTCATTGCTGATTCATTCTTTACTTGTTATTGGTCTCTTCAGAGCTTTCATTTCCTGTTAACTCAGTTTAGGTAATTTATGTGTTTCCAGGAATTCATCCATTTCATCTAGGTTATCTAATTTTTTGGAATATAATTGCTCATAATATCCTCTTATAATCCTTTTATTTCTCTAAGCTTGGTAGTAATGTCCTTTCTTTTATTTCAAATTTATTTTTCGATTGGCATCCTGTCTCTTCTTTTCTCTGTAAGTTTAGCTAAAGGTTTATCAGTTTTATGTATCTTTTCACAGAACAACCTTTCATTTTCATTGAGTCTCTCCATTGTTTTACTGTTCTCTACTTCATCTGAATTTACTCTAATCTTTATTATTTCCTTTCTTCTGCTCCCTTTGTCTTTAGTTTGTTCTTCTTTTCCTAGTTCCTGCAAGTGAGGTCAGGTTGTTGATAGGAAATAGCTCTTCCTTTCAAATGTAAGCATTTATAGCTATAAATTTCTCTCTCAGCATTGCTACTGCTGCATTCCATTAGATTTAGTATGTTATCTTCATTTTAATTTGCCTGAAGATAGTTTTCTCATTTCCTTTGTGAATTATTGTTTGACCCATGGTTGTTTAAGAGCATGTTGTTTAATTTCCATATATTTGTAAATTTTCCTGTTCTCTCTTTATAATTTCTAGCTTCATTTCATTTTGGTCAGAGAACATACTTTGTATGATTTCAATTTTTAGAAATTTTTGAAACATGTCTTGTGAACTAATATATGGCTAAACTTACAGAATGATCTGTATGCACTTGAAAAAAATGTGTATTCTGCTGTTGTTGGATGAAGTGTTCTATAGATACCTTTTAGGCCTTGTTTACTGCTCAAGCAAATACCATGAAATGGGTTGGCTTAAACAATGGAATGTATTAACTCACAGATTTGAGGCTAGGAAAATTCCAATTTAAAGAATCACCAAGGCCATTCTTTATCTCTGAATACTGTGGCTTTTCTGTTACATGTCAATGCACATGGTGGGTTCTTCTGGCCCCTCCCTTCTCTTCCAGATTCCATCGATGTCAGTTTCTGGCTGCTCCTTCTGTGTCTTTCCTCACTCAGCCTGAATTTCATTCTGCTTATAAAGAATTTCAGTCATAGGATTAAGGTCCATCCTATTGAGTTGGGCTACATTTTAACTGAAGTAACTCATCAAAAGGTCCAAGTTACAATGGATTCACATCTACAGGAATGGATTAGGTCTAAGGATATATTTTTCTGGGGTACCTAGCTCCAAACCATCACAGTGGTTTATAGTATTATTTGAATCCTTTGTGTTCCTACTGGTATTCTGTCTAGATGTTTTATATTATTGAAAATGTTGTACTGATGTCTCCAACTGTTAATATAAAATTGCTTATTTCTCCTTTAAAATTTTTCAATGAAGATTTACTTCAAATATTTTGGGGCACTTTTTTAAAGTGTATTTATGTTTATAACTGCTGTATCTTCTTGATGAATTGACCCTTTTATATAGTGTCTTTTGAGGCAAATCTTGCAACAGTGTTTGCCTTAAAGATTCTTTTATCTGATATTAACTCCAGCTCTCTTTAGTTACTATTTACATAGAATAAGCTTTCCCACATGTTCACTTTCAACCTAATTATGTCTTTTAACTGAAGGTGAGTCTCTTGTAAACAGCACATAGTTGGTTCAACCTTTTTTTTTATCCTTCTCCCAAGCTCTGCCTTTTGATTGGATAATTTAATCCATTTATATCTAACATAACTATTCATAATGCAGAGGTTACTTTTGCTACTTTGCTACTTGGTTTTGGTAAGTTTAATATCATTTTTGGTATATTCACTTTATTGAAGTGGTCTGGGACTAAACCCATAGCAACTCTGAAGTATGCTTGAATTTCTTGGATATTTTCTATTGAGCCATTTAGAATCCTTTTTCATTTCTTTCTATGTATATATTTTGTATATTTTCTTTCTGGTTAGTATGGGGCTTAAATTTAACATATTAAATCTATAAAAATCTCATTTGATTTATTACCAACTTAATTTCAATAACATATGCAAAATACATCTTAAGCTCCTCCAAACCTCACCTGTATTTTTTCCCATCACAAAGTACATTTAATTATTGTGTATCCAAAATCATAGACTTTCATTAATTTTTATGTATTTGCATTTTGGATCCTGTAAGAAGAAAAAAAGCAGATTACAAACCAAAATACAATAATATTGATATTTATAATTATCCATAAAGTTAGTTTTACCAGAGATCTTTATTTATTTATGCAGTTTTAATCTATAATGTTCCTTCCTTTCAACCTGGAAAACTCTCTTCATCAATTCATTTAGGGCAGGTCTAGGGATGATGAAATCCCTCAACTTATATTTATCTAGGAATGTCTTGATCTCATCCTCATTTTTGAAAGACAATTTATCAGACATAGAAATCTTGGCTAACAATTTTTTTTCTTTCATCATTTTCAAGATGCCATCCCTCTGCCTTTTTTGTCTCCATGGTTTTGGATGAGAAATTGGCAGTTAGTCTTATTGTAACTCCACAGTGCATGATACAATGCTTCTCTTTTAGGGTTTTCACTATTCTCTCTCTCTTTGGCATTTGAGAGTTTGATTATAATGTACTCTGGCATTCATCTATTTGAGTTTATATTGCTTAGAGTTCTATAAGCTTCTTGGTGTATAAAGTCACATGTTTCATTAAATTAGGAAAATTTCATAATTTCTTCAATATTTTCTTTGCCCTTTTCTCTTTTTCCCCTTCTGGGACTCTCATAATGTGCATATCAGTACTCCTTATGGTGTCCCGCAGATTTTCTTAAGAATGATCACTTTTTAACATTCTTTTTTCCTTCTGCTGCTTAGACTAGATAATTTCAATTGCCTATCTCAAGTTCACTGATTCTTTCTCCTGCCAACTCCCATCTGCTGCTGAACACATCTAGGGAAATTTCCTATTTCAATTACTGTGGTTGTTAGCTAAAGTCTTTCTGTTTAGCTCCTTTTCATGATGATTGAAGTACGCATTTTTTCACTTATCATTTTTCTTATTTCCTTTAGTTCTTTGTCCATGTTTCCTTTGTCCATGTTTAGCTCTTTGAGAATATTAAGACCTTTTAAAACATCTTTTTCTGGTATGTCCAATACTTAGGCTTCCTTCATGATGGTTTTGGATAAGTTATTTTGTTCTGTTGAATTTGCATAATTTCCTGTTTCTTTGTATTTCTTGTATTTTTTGTTGCACATTAGGCATTTTCTTTTCTTAACATATTAACTCTGGAGTTTATTCATGAAAGTGTCTGTTCCTTAGGCTTGAATCCAGCTAACGTTATCATGTTACTTTCATTGATTGCCAGGAGCTAATAGAAAATAATAATAATAATAATAATAAACTAAAGGGGAAAAAAGAGAGAGAAACAAAACAAAAACACTTTCACATCTGTGAAGACTGGGTCTTTGCTATTGCTCACTTTCAGAGCTTAGCTGCCTTACAATGAATCTGAAGAAAACAACTAAAGTAAAAGTGAAAGGCCCTCTCTGATCTTTTTTAAGCATGTGTTTTATCCTGGTCACATGCACATGGCCTTTTGCATTTCCCTATTTACATGGGTATTGAATATCGTCTTACTTTAGGAAATTTGTATTCTTACTTCCTGGTCCTGGCTTCTGTATTTTATGTCTTAAAGCTAGTAATCCTTTGACACAGTCATTTCCAGTTTGTTTTCTTACAGAATTTTAGCTCCCTATGAGCTGCTTCTACGTCTGAGCCAAGTTTTGTAACAAGCCAGACAGAGATGACAGTCCTGCTTCCATACTTCAGATCTGACACCATACAGATCAATATTCATAAAATGGTTACTTTGCTCCCTCTCAAACCAAGACCAGGACGTGCACTGGGAGTGTGGGCTGGCTCTGCACTCAGCCAGGACGCAGGTAGGGGTAAAACCAGTAAGGGTGCCATGAAGTTTTCCGATCTTTTTAAGTTGTCTTTTTCTTTTTTATTCAGTGCTCACCAATTCTGCAATCCTTTAGCTATAGTCTATAGTTCTGAGAAAGACAGTTTTGCCAGTTTTGGTTGTTGTTGAAAAAATTCTGTAGAGAATCCTGGAGCATCTTATTCTACCATTCTGTAACATCCCACTACTAAGACTCTTTACTGTGGTTAAATGCTAAGTGGATGCCCTCAACAGTGTTCACTGCTAGATTCATTTGTGAATAGTTTATTCAAAGGTCCTATTTAGATGTGTCCAATTGAATCAAAGACTTAATCTGTATTATTGAAGTTTTTATAAAGAGGCAATTCAGACACAGCCATAGAAAGTCATTAAGAGGAGATCAAAGACTGCAATGTGATGGGAAGCAGAGATGCATGCCAGGAAGCCCCAAGTATTGTAGCAAGTCAGAACCAGAAGGCTACAGATTCTTGGAGAAAACATGCCTTGGCAATGCCTTGACTTTTTGTCCTTGAAATATGAGATAATAAATGCATGTTATTTAAGCCAACCTATTATGTGGAATTTGACATAGCAGCCTCCTAACCCTAACCCTAACCCTAACCCTAACCCTAACCCTAACCCTAACCCTAACCCTAACCCTAACCCTAACCCTAACCCTAACCCTAACCCTAACCCTAACCCTAACCTTATCTTAGACACCTGGCAAAGATGGCAAATCAGAAGCAGTACTGCAACAGGTGGAATGATGAATTTTAGTGCCACCCTTAAATACTACAAAAAAAAAAAAATCCAACTGCCTCTTGACCACTTATATTTCTAATAGACATTTGAAACTTAAGATGTCATAAATTTAGCTCCTGATATTTTTATCCCACCCACCATAAACCCTAGAATGTACTCTTTCCCCCACCTTCCCTATTTCAGTTAACAGAAACACCCCTTCTTCTTTTGTTCTGACCATAAATCTTGGAAGTCATTTGTGTTAGTTCTCTGGCTCTGCTGTAACAAATTAACAAAACATAGTGGCTTAAAACACCACAAATTTATCCTACAGTTCTGTGGGCTAAATCAAGCTGTTGGCAGGGCCACATTCCTTCTAGAAGTTCAAGGGAAGATTCCATTTCCTTGCCTTTCCAAATTTTAGAGGCAACCTGCAGTCCTTGTCAAGTGGTCCTTTCGTCCATTTTCAAAGCCAGAAACAGCAGGTTGTGCTTTCATGCCCCACCACTCTGACCTTGCTTGTGTCCTCATCAACTATTTTTTTTCTGTCTCCCTCTTCCACTCTAAGGATCTTAATGACTGCGTTGAACACACTTGATTAATCCAGGTTAATCTCCTTATTTTAAGGTCATTTTATTAGCAATTTTAATTCTATCTGCAATCTTGATTCCCCTTTGCCATGTAACTTCACATGTTCACTGGTTCTGAGTATTAGAACTTGAGCATTTTTCTACCTAGCACATCATCCTTGAGCCCACTCTTTCTCTATACTCTACATTCAACAGGTCAGAAAGTCCTGTTGGTTCTATCTTCAAAATACATCCAGAAACTGACCATTTCTTACTACATTCATTGCTACTGCCCCCAATCTATCATTTCCCACCTGCATTTGCAGTAGCTTCTTAATGAGCCTCCCTATTTTTACCTTTGCCTCCCTACAGGCTATTTCAACAACGTGCCCATGATGATTCTTTAAATATGCCACATTGTGTCATGTCCTTTTTCTAAGATTTCATAATTTCACTTAGTAACAGCCAAAGTGCATTTCGTGGCTTATAAATAGGGTGATTGTATAAATTTATCATTTAACAGGACTGTTTTGAGAGTGGTAAGAGGTGAAAATGACACTTAAAATTATACCTTTGACAGACAAAACTTTTATAATTATATTGCTGGAGTATAAAAATATTTCTTTTGAAAAAGTATTTTCAAAGCTAAAATTTGTCTTTTAAAATAAAAGTGAAGTTCATATAATTTAAAGGAATTGTCAGCAAGTTTTCTGTAAATATTTTTGGCTTTGCAGGTCATACATGGTCTTTGTTGCATATTTATCTTTATTTTATGTATAATCCTTAAAAAATGTGAAAGTATTTCTGTTTATTAGCCGTACTAATACAGGCCAAGAACCAAATTTTGTTCCCATGTTCTGACCCTCAAAACTATGTAAGTTTTTGTGATTATTATCTGAACGTTAAAAAAAAACATAATAACTTATATGTAAATAAGCACCATAAATTTTTCCTTGTTATTTAAGACAGTGCTAGCAATTCTTTTCCCTGTAAAGGGCCATTAGTAAATATATCCAGTTTTGTAACTCATATGGTCTTGCACAACTACCCCCACTATGCCATTTTAGTGTCAAAGATGATATATAAGTGAATGAATGTGACTGTGTCTCAATAAAACTTTATTCATGCACACTGAAAAAAAAACATAATGCTACATATTATCATACTTTAATTTCTTACTTTATCTATCTTTGTTATCATGTTACTGGCATTTCTCTGAAGAATATATTTTTCAACATTAATTATTTTTAACAAAGTTTTAACAAACACATTAAAAAATGAAAAAAAAATTTAGTTCCAGTAATTTCACAGATATTGTCTTTTTTTCTCCAGTAAGAGAGTGCTTTTATTCAATAAATGTTTTTTTTTTAAAAAAAAGAACAATTAGTTGCATATATTTTGATCTGCTGAGCTTAGATGATAAAAATCATGAGCCTCCAATCTCTCTAATGAATATAGATGCAAAAATCCTCAACAAAATTCTAGCAAATCGAATCCAGCAACACATTAAAAGAATTATACATCATGACCAAGTAGGATTCATCCCAGGTATGCAAGGATGGTTCAACATAAGAAAATCAATTAATGTAATACACCATATCAACAAATCAAAGCAGAAAAATCACATGATCATCTCAATTGATGCAGAGAAGGCATTTTACAAGATGCAACATCCTTTCTTGTTGAAAACACTTCAAAGGATAGGAATACAAGGGAACTTCCTTAAAATGATAGAGGGAATATATGAAAAACCCACAGCTAATGTCATCCTCAATGGGGAAAAATTGAAAACTTTCCCCCTAAGATCAGGAATAAGACAAGGATGTCCATTATCACCACTATTATTCAACATTGTGTTGGAGGTTCTAGCCAGAGCAATTAGACAAGAAAAAGAAATACAAGGCATCAAAATTGGAAAGGAAGAAGTAAGACTATCACTGTTTGCAGACGATATGATACTATACTTTGAAAACCCGGAAAAATCCACAATAAAACTACTAGAGCTAATAAATGAGTACAGCAAAGTAACAGGTTACAAGATCAACATTCAAAAATTCGTAGCATTTCTATACACTAGCAATGAACAAGCTGAGGGGGAAATCAAGAAATGAATCCCATTTACAATTGCAACTAAAAGAATAAAATACTTAGGAATAAATTTAACTAAAGAGACAAAAGACCTATACAAATAAAACTACAAAAAACTGTTAAAAGAAATCGCAAAAAACCTAAATAGATGGAAGGGCATACCGTGTTCATGGATTGGAAGACTGAATATAGTTAAGATGTCAATCCTACCTAAATTGATTTACAGATTCAATGCAATACCAATCAAAATCCCAACAACTTATTTTTCGGAAATAGAAAAACCAATAAGCAAATTTATCTGGAAGGGCAGGGTGCCCCGAATTGCTAAAAACATCTTGAGGAAAAAAAACGAAGCTGGAGGTCTCACACTGCCTGGCTTTAAGGCATATTATGAAGCCACAGTGGTCAAAACAGCATGGTATTGGCATAAAGATAAATATATCGACCAATGAAATAGAATAGAGTGCTCAGATATAGACCCTTTCATCTATGGACATTTGATCTTTGATAAGGCAGTCAAGCCAACTCACCTGGGACAGAACAGTCTCTTTAATAAATGGTGCATAGAGAATTGGATATCCATATGCAAAAGAATGAAAGAGGACCCGTAACTCACACCCTATACAAAAGTTAACTCAAAATGGATCAAAGATCTAAACATTAGGTCTAAGACCATAAAATAGTTAGAGGAAAATGTAGGGAGATATCTTATGAAACTTACAATTGGAGGTGGTTTTATGGACCTTAAACCTAAAGCAAGAGCACTGAAGAAAGAAATAAATAAATGGGAGCTCCTCAAAATTAAACACTTTTGTGCATCAAAGAACTTCATCAAGAAAGTAGAAAGACAGCCTACACAATGGGAATCAATATTTGGAAACGACATATCAGATGAAGGTCTAGTATCCGGAATTTATAAAGAGATTGTTCAACTCAACAACAAAAAGACAGCCAACCCAATTACAAAATGGGAAAAAGACTTGAACAGACACCTCTCAGAAGAGGAAATAGAAATGGCCAAAAGGCACATGAAGAGATGCTCAATGTCCCTGGCCATTAGAGAAATGCAAATCAAAACCACAATGAGATATCATCTCACACCCACCAGAATGGCCATTATCAACAAAACAAAAAGTGACAAGTGCTGGAGAGGATGCGGAGAAAGAGGCAGACTTATCCACTGTTGGTGGGAATGTCAAATGGTGCAACCATTGTGGAAGGCAGTTTGGCGGTTCCTCAAAAAACTGAATATAGAATTGCCATACGACCCAGCAATACCATTGCTAGGTATCTACTCAAAGGACTTAAGGGCAAAAACACAAATGGACATTTGCACACCAATGTTTATAGCAGCATTGTTACAATTGCAAAGAGATGGAAACAGCCAAAATGTCCATCAACAGACGAGTGGCTAAACAAACTGTGGTATATACATACGATGGAATATTATGCAGCTTTAAGGCAGGATAAACTTATGAAGCATGTAATAACATGGATGGACCTAGAGAACATTATGCTGATTGAGACTAGCCAAAAACTAAAGGACAAATACTGTATGGTCCCAGTGATGTGAACCGACAGTAGAGAATAAACTTGGAATATGTCATTGGTAACAGAGACCATCAGGAGTTAGGAACAGGGTAAGATAATGGGTAATTGGAGCTGAAGGGTTACAGACTGTGCAACAGGACTAGATACAAAAACTCAAAAATGGGCAGCACAACACTACCTAATTGTAATGTAATTATGTTAAAACACTGAATGAAGCTGCATCTGAGCTATAGTTTTTTGTTTGTTTGTTTGTGTGTTTTTTTATATATACTTTTTGTATTTTTTATTTTTATTTTTCTCTATATTATCATTTTATTTCTTTTTCTGTTGTCTTACTATTTCTTTTTCTAAATCAATGCAAATGTACTAAGAAATGATGATCATACATCTATGTGATAATATTAATTACTGATTGCATATGTAGAATGGAATGATTTCTAAATGTTGTGTTAGTTAATCTTTTTTTAATTAAAAAAAATCATAAGTCTGCTTAATTTAATTCCATTTTAGTACAGAATATAAGTTTATCTAAACACAAATAACAACTCCATCAATGGGTTTTTCCTGAAGCTGAGATCTTCCAAATTGCAATTGACATCTAGACAACTTTCTAATCCATGAACCTGGTATATTTCTCTAATTATTTGGTCTTATTTAATTTCTCTTAGCAGTATAGTGGTCTTGCACATTTTGTGTTTTATCTATTTTTTTTATTACATGGGCAGGCACCAGGAATCGAACCCAGGTCCTCTGGCATCGCAGGCAAGCATTCCTGCCTGCTGAGCCACCATGGCCCGGCCTGTTTTATCTATTCTTAAGCACATTATATTCCTTGATTTGCTTCTTTTATTTTTTTTCTGGTTGCTCTGTGTATTTCCTCTTATTTCCAAGTAGGCTCATACTTTGTTGGTGGTGCTTCCCATTGTTACTATAGCATAATTTCATTTATTTCTTTGGACAACAACTCTTAATTATCTACTGTGAACAATGAAAATGTTAGCTATATCCCCTTCCCCTCCTCTATTGCTTGCTTTATTCAGCTATATTATTTTAGTGTTGTGTTAAGTACATTTATAACTCTATTACTTTATTTGCCAACTTTAAGTGAAATCCTTTCACTATCAGCAATTTAGAGGAGCAAATATACTTGCCATTTACCTTCTGTTTTAGTTTGCTAAGGCTGCCAGAATGCAATACATCTGAGATGGATTGTCTTTTATCAAGGGGATTTATTTAGTTACAAATTGGCTAATTTGGGAAAGCACATGGTGACATCTCCTGGGCTTTTCTCCCAACTTTTGGGTTCATATGACTTTCCCTGAGGCAGTTCTTTTCTGCATCTCCAAACGTCTGGGTCTGAGTTGGCTCTGAGTGCTGAGCTGAGGTTGCGCTGCTGAACTCTGCTGAACTGTACTGAGTTACTGCTCTCTCTTCTGACTTTTCCTTTTAAATCTCCCTTTAATCCAATTAAAATGCCAGTCATTGAGGAAGGCATGACCCTTAGCCATCTGCAGTTATAATCAGCCATAGATGAATTTCATGTGCTAATGATTTAAGTCCACAGCAACAGAACTGGGCATCATCACCTGGCCAAGTTGTCAGCTGAACTTAACTTCTACACCTTCTCTACCCTCTTTCCATCCAAACTTTTGTTAGATATTTTATTTGTTTTTACTTTTGAAATATTGCTTTATGCTTTCTTACTATTTTTATTTTTGCATTTAAGAACATCTTTCCATGTGATTTTGAAATAAAAGTTTTAAAAAATATGCTGCTGGTATTTGGCTTCATAGTTTAAAATCGTTGCCCTCAAATCTCAGTATAAGTTTTACTACTATGTTTGGGAGATGAGACTTGCTAAGGCAATGCTTTGGATTATCTTTTTATTATTATTTTTAGACTTTCCCCCATCTTTGCTTCCTATAAGATATTTTCTTTATTCTTGTGATTTAAAAATTATAATATTTGTTTATGTATTTTAATGCATATGGGAAATTTGTATATAAAGGGGAAAAAATGATTAACTGATGATGTAAACTTCTTTAAAAGGCAGGATGTATACAGTTCAAAGCCTAAGTGGAAGGGCTGATTTTGTACAAGAGGTGAGAACCTCATCTATTTTGACAGAAGAGAAGGATGAAAATATGGGTAAGCGTATAGATAGGTACATTTATTTGGTGATAGAAAGGCAGAAATTTTAGGAAGTTCCTGTCTGATATCTTGAATTTTTCTGTTAAGTAGAAAGCCTATTTGCTGTCAGCAGGAAGGTGTGTGTGTGTATATGTGTAGTGGTGCAGTTTGGGAGTGAGATGATAGGGAAAGTCTGGAAATAGTTTTTGCAAAGAGTGAGTTAACCAGAGAAGCACAGTGGTTTATCCCGGCAATGTTGAAGGCCTATTTAAAGTAGATTATAATCACCTGCCCAAAATGATACGAATTTGCTCTTTCGTATGACTGTTTTCATTTATTGCTGGGCTGTTTTGGTGAACAGGAAGACAGAGTTAAGAGTTCACCACGTACAGACTGTGCAATAGGACTAGATACAAAAACTCAAAAATGGACAGCACAATAATACCTAATTGTAAAGTAATCATGTTAAAACACTGAATGAAGCTGCATCCGAGCTATAGGTTTTTGTTTTGTTTTGTTTTGTTCTTACTATTATTACTTTTATTTTTTTTTCTCTATATTAACATTCTATATCTTTTTCGGTTATATTGCTAGTTCTTCTAAACCGATGCAAATGTACTAAGAAACAATGATCATGCATCTATGTGATGATGTTAAGAATTACTGATTGCATATGTAGAATGGTATGATTTCTAAAAAAAAAAAAATGGACAGCACAATACTACCTAATTGTAATGTAATTATGTTAAAACACTGAATGAAGCTGCATCTGAGCTATAGTTTTTTTTTCTTATATATTTTTGTATTTTTTATTTTTATTTTTATTTTTTCTCTATATTATCATTTTATTTCTTTTTCTGTTGTCTTGCTATTTCTTTTTCTAAATCGATGCATATGTACTAAGAAATGATGATCATACATCTATGTGATGATATTAAGAATTACTGATTGCATATGTAGAATGGAATGATCTCTAAATGTTGTGTTAGTTAATTTTTTTAATTAATAAAAAAAAAAGTTCACCACGTGCAAGGTTTCAGAAAATGAATGAAATGAAAACTCAGGGCTTCTAGGACATTAAAGTATTGGCAAAAGTGCTGTACTTGGATAACTGGAAAGTGAAGAACAGAGATTACCAATGTATTGCAAAAGCAGAGCTATGTTAACAGGCTGATGGGCTAACGACGACAAAGTGGTGTTTGTGGGGAGAAGTTGAACAGTCAGCTGGAAGGAGAAGTAGTTGTTGTGGGGAAGCAGAAGACTTGAATGAGTGTTTTTGGAGGTGAAGCAGATGCGGCTGGTGATGAGGACTGTGTTATAAACCTGGTTGAGGATGGATGAGTTGGAAGTGGAAAAGAAGGCTGCTCAGAGAACTGAGAGGGATGAGTATTGATGGAGCATTTATGGAACCCTTAAATCCTTCATGCAGGTGGCAGGATTTGGCATGGAGAGTAAGACTGTGGACAGGAGATAAAGGCCTTAATGTCACATGATTTCAGTGACAAGAAAAGGGTAGAGAGTCTAGTAAAATTGTCTGAGTTTCAAAAGCAGGTATATAGGATAGGAGTCAGGATAGGAATGGTCTGCAAGCCAAGATAAAACCCTTAGAGCTTTGATTCCATAGGAAGCCAATGGAGGAGGAAAATGGTCTCTTCCTGTCTTCTTTCAGGTAGGAAAATATTTTTCTCTCTATCCAGTTTTATCAATCTTGGAGTTTGTAGAAATTCTTCCAACGTCTTGGCAATAGCATTTCTATTAGCATGAACACCTTTCAAATGAGACGTTGAGCAAGAGGCCAATTCATGGGGCTGTCAATCCACTGCCATTTTAAATGGTTAAGTTTAAATAAAATTTTTATTATATATGTCAGCAGATTTTATATATATGTACAAAATCAGTGGGAAGCCATTTTCAGCTTTTATAAATTTTAAGAGTTTATAATGCTCTTCTTTATTACCAGCTTGAGACAAAGTGATGCCAATGCAAATGGACAATATAAAATTTCAAGAGTTTTTTTTAATATCTTTATTCAAAATTACTAATATGTTTATTTCATTACTTGTTTAAAAGCAAAATGTCTTGGGCTTTCAAAGTTTTCCCTTACAGCTGTTTCCTTTTATTTGTCTCTATAAATGTGCTAACATTTCATATATGAAACTCATACATATAATTGGGAAGTATAATCAAATAGAGACAAATAAATATTATAGTTTTATTTATATAAAATTTATATAAATTATTTATATGTATTATATAATAATATAATATATTCCATAGAAAATAATAAACAGAAAATTCTGAAACTGGTGTTACTGGTGGTTACTATGTATTTTGCAGTTTATTTAAAAATGCACAACTGATAATATTTAACATAATCTGTAGCTAGTTCTCAGAAGATAATTTTTACTTCATCTGTCACAAAGAGTCAATCAGAAATGTTAATGGAATAAACAGATATGAGATAAGCACTAAGCTGAGCAAGGGACTTTTGCGGAAGTGTTTGAAGAAGCTCCCAAAGTTTTGCCTTATTTTAAAGAGTTTTTAAAATTCTGCCCTTGTATTAATGTTCTGTTAAATTTCATTTTGGTATTTGTTCTTGCATTTGTTTTCTTCCCATGATGCCTCAGTATTTGCCCTCAGTTTTTCACCAAACCATATTTAATTTCATTTTATAAGTCTAGTCATATTACAAGGCTAAAGTCCCAATAATTTTTAAGTTATCCCCAATGTGCTAACATTTCACATATGAAACTCATTCATATAATTGGGAAGTATAATTAAATAAATACCAGATTCAATTTATTGATAAAATAAGTGCGTTTTTTTTCTCCAGAATTACCAAGGGGACTGTTGCTATATTAAGACATTTCACAGGCCATCAATCTATGGCTTTAAAGTTTAGTTTCCTCTTGATGCTCTGAAAACTTGGAAAGCCTGCAAATAGGAGAAAAAAGTTGAAATGCATAGTCTTCTTAGAAAGTATAGCATTGCTAAAAGGAAGATATGTAGTTAGGATTGTAACAACTATGCACTTGTGTTAAATTAATGCAGTTTATGTGCATTGTAAGCTGTATATAGAGGTTTTAATGTTTTAAACTAATTGATTCAGCAAATATTTATTTAATTCTCATTATGCTTCAGATGTTGCGTGGGTGTTAGGGACCTAGAAGTGAACAACTCAGACAAAATTGTATTCAAATTGGAAAGACATATAGTAGTAATAAATAAATAAATAAGTAAATAATATTAGAAAAATACAAAATTCAAATGGAGGAGGTAGATAATAAACAAAGAAATGTATGAATAATATAATAGAAAATCACAAGTGCTGAGATGAAATAGCAGCAGACTAAAAGAATAGAGAAGGATTAAAGGGCAGGGATAGAGATGTATTAAATATATTATTTCTTCATTAAA
The DNA here is from genome assembly GCF_023851605.1 of Tamandua tetradactyla. NCBI lineage: Eukaryota > Metazoa > Chordata > Mammalia > Pilosa > Myrmecophagidae > Tamandua > Tamandua tetradactyla. The sequence continues at coordinate 10,829,520 of NC_135350.1, forward strand.
AAATATAAAGTCAAATTCACGATATTCCTTGCATCAATATTTACATTGACTTTAAGGTTATTTTCCTTATCTTTGGCTCTGTAATTGATATAAAAGTTCTAATGCATTTCAGTTTTTTTCCCTCCTTTAACCATAATTATTTGCAGTTATTGTCTACAATGTTACATTTGCAAGTTATGCACTATTTTTTCTTAAGTAACCATCCTGGGTAGCTTAGTAATGGACAAACAGATGAACAGTTCCTATTTGGTATATCAGGGGACCTAAGGAAAATAGAAATTAAGTTGAATGTTTAGATATTTAGCAAAGAGTGTGGTTCATATTGTGGTGGTTGAATCATGTACCCCAGAAAAAAACATGCTCTCAATATTAATCCCATTTCTGTTTGAACCCATTATAAATAGAACCTTTTGAAATTATGTTTAAAGTATGACCAAACTGAATTAAGATGGATCTTAAATGACTGAGATCCTTATAAGGAAAGAATGCCAAGGGGAGAAGTCAGAAGTCAGAAGTCAGCAGGAACTAGAAGGAAAAGGAGAGGATATCACCATGTGATGGGAAAGCCAAGGAACCCAAGTGTTGCTGCCAATCAGAACACTGTTGTTCCCAGGAGGAAGTAAGCTTTCTAGCCTATGAAACAGAAAGCCAATTCATTCTTGTTGCAAAAGCCAACCCATTGTGTCATATTTGTCATAGCACCTGGAAACTAAGACATAAATCTGCATGACACCTGAACATTAAATTCTACTGCTTTTTTATTAATGTCGATTTAAAATACTTGAGTGTTAGTTGCCCCATCTGCAAAATGAATACAAAAAACATTCTAAATTAGAAGGCTGAAGGTTATATAATAAAATGAATTGAGCAAACTTCCTGTTCAAGTAATTGTACTAGATACTTCATGAGCTAAATAATTCATCTATTAGATAACGACTTTTTTTTGAGACTTTAATTGGTGTTACTAAAGGCCTTTGTAAGCACAAACATTTGGACACAGTCAGAGAAAGCCACAGGGAGGAGCCAAAAACTAGAAGATAGGATACAAGGAGAGAGAACTCACCATGTGACAGAGATGCCAGCAAAGAAACTCCAGGATTGCCAAGTCAGCACTAGAGGGCTACAGAATTTAGGGAGAAAGTATGTTCTTGCTGATGCCTTCATTTTAGATATCTAGACTTTCAAACCACAAGCCAATGAATTCCTGTGATGAAGCCACCCATTGTGTATTATTTGCCATAGCAGCCTGACAAACTATGACACCTTATTAAAAAAAAGGAAGAAGATCAGCACTGTTGCCTCTTACTGAACGTACCTTGGTTTCTAATTATCTGTAATGCTCATAAATCATCCACCAATGGCTTATTTCACAAACTTAACCAGAACCAATGCCAAGCTTACCACTGTATAATTCATGTTTCCTATCTTTTGCTTTTTCAAAATTGAGAAAAGGCATTTCTCCATCTCTAGCATTCATTGATAGAGGTTTTACAATTTTATTTACAAGTTATTTCAGTATACTGAATTGCAAAATATTGGGGTCAAAAGCCTAGATAACATTAGGCCAGCTAAGTGTTCCTTGTTGTTTGCCCACCTGCATTGTCGAAGCCAGGAATAAATCATAGGATGCCATGTGGGGCAGGGAAGTTATGAAGAATTAACCCTACTCCTTTTCCAGATATACAATCATTTACCTGTACATGTTCCTGGCCACATACAAAGGATGCTGCTTTGGCCTTTCAGCAGCCAACGAGGGCTTACCTCCTTTTACATTTTCTTGACATCACTTTGACTATATGTTCTTGAAGCAAATACTCAAGGAAACCATGGTAGGTTTAAGAAGTTCTTCACTTAATGATTCAGGTAATGATCCAAAGTCAAACAGAAACAGTGGTGGGAATCTGATAGTGTGACCTGAATCATGTAGCCCTTTCATTCCCTATCTCACCAAAGGACAAGCTAAGCCTGGGGCAGGAGGTCCCACAAAGATAGAAAGTCTGCACCTTAGAAAGTCTACCACATGGACTTGCATCCTCCTTTCCCTTTTCTCTAAACACTTCTGCTCAGATGTTTTCATCCTTCCTCTCCCCGCTTGTCACTCTAGAAATAATGGTTACAAATGTCTTTTGAAACTTACTGCAAGTTTTAGGTTTTACTCCTCAGTTCCTTTAAACCAACTCTACAGCTGGAGTGGATTTACCTCTGGTTTTAAGAATTGCTGGCTTGAAAGACAAGAAATGGAGAGAGAATGAGGCTGAATTCTGATTCCCAGAATGGAAGGAAAGATATGCACTTATTCTGTGCAGAAAGCTACATAACTCAAATTGCAGAAGTTGCTTCAAGAATTATTTTCCATCCAACAACATCCATCTGATCTACATGAAAATACTAGAATCCTATACTTATAACTTTGATTCCATTTCAACAGAATTAGAACTGTGGCTTAATTATGCTTAGAGAGCTCCTGATCCCTCTCTACACTTGCATTTATAGAAACTGAATCAATAAACATGTTAATAGTTAATAGTGTGAGATATTCTTAACTTGCTTTATCATAAATCCTTAGGCTTGGGGGATGAGCAGATAGAGAGAAACATCTCAATTCATCCTGGAAACTAAGATCATATTCGGTCTTATCAATGCTTGTTCTGCCCTTTTCAGTATAGTAATTATTCTTAGAGACACAAAAAAACTATATATCAGTTCCCTATCATCATGTAAACCTCAAAACTTAGAGAATTTAAGCAGAAATGGTTTATTTCCTCACAATTCTACAATTTGGATGGGACTCAGATGGGCAGTTTTGTTGCTAGTTTTGCCCAAGGCCACTTATGTGGCTTCAGTCCTCTGGAAGCATGATCAGGGGTGGACAGTCCAAGGTTTTATTCACATGTCCAGCGGTTAGCTGGAGCAGTCAGGTACAGTGCATCGTTCTTCCACAAGGCCTGATGAGCTGTTGCTTTTCAGTAGGGCAAACTTCTACTTGCATCATGCTTGCTGAAGACCCATGCTCAAAAGAATCAACATGGCTGAGACCAGAGTCTATGTTGGAAAGAACTACACAAAGGCATGGATATCAGAAGAAATGATTCATTAGGGGACCATTAATAGAATAATCAACCATAAACATTTAAAATACGTTCTGCTAAAATGGTTGATTAATTGGATTCATGTTAAATGGATTACTTCTTTAGGTAAAGTCACTTCATTCGTTCTGGCTCAATAGTCCCTACTTTATCTGCCAAACAAAAGGATCTCAGTTTAGCCCACTTCCTTTCTTTTCTGATTGTGTATGTGTGTGTGTGTGTGTGTGTGTGTGTGTGTGTTGTGGGCTATTGGAAGAGGGGTTGCCTCACATGTAACTCCTGCCTCTGCCAGTGCTTCTGCTGATTGGCTCTGGCTGCTATTCCTACCCTCACACAATGAGCTTTCTTTACCTCTTTTTTGGCTGATAAAGAAATGCCTTCCTCTTTACACATTATGTTCTTAGAGGGTACCAAAAGCAGACTTGCTTGGGCCCATAGGGATAAATGAATTTTACCATTCAACTATGTCTTCCCAAATGACGCAGGACCTCCAAAGTGCCCTTTGTAAGCATAAAGACTTATGAAGAGTTCAGAGGCTCCACTTTCCCCCACCCTCTTTGCTTGGTATGTTATGGCACTTGTAGATTAGAATGGATCATATGATATTTTAGGCAAAGAAGTCTTTGGATAGGCTAATAGAGCATTCTATGGCCTTTGAATGGTATGGAAGAGCAGCTCTTTGTGCCCAGTGACCCTGGGCCACAGTAGATGAGATAGAATCGAGAAATGATAAAGCTATAATGTACACAAATTGATGAATGTGGATTAAACAGAATGATCCACATCTCAGGTTATACCAAATGCTCTCGGTGACTCACCTATGTCCCCCTAGCACTTATTATTTCCATGCATGCCGACCTGGTGGCTTCCACATGCTTCTCCTGAGGACTTTCTCTATTTGCTGCAGCCTACTTAGCCCCTGTGTGAAAGCAGGCCCCAAGCACCAATGTGTCAGCGCTCCTCCATTCTGTAGAAATTCTCAAACAAAGACTGCCAGGAAATGGTGACTAGATGCCACAGCTCACTTTCCCCTTGGCCAGGTCAACTGTAAAGCATTTCTACCCTGTCTCCCAGAATTCTCCAGTGCATCTAAACTCCAGTTTCCCCACGCAGTAATCTGCTCATTAATGCTTCTTGCACTGATTTTCTTCCTTTATTTCTTTTCTAGTTTCCTACTGCTGTTTCCTTGGAATACCTCCTAAATTACTGACATGCAATTACAGCTTTGTCTTAAGATCTGCTTCAGGGAGAATACTCCCTAAGACTGAGACAAAAAACAAAAGCCACTCATTCTTCAATGGCATGGAACCACTCAAGTTTCCTGAAACGAAGGTTAGCAAATGAAGGAAGGGCTGGCAAGAGAGTAAATGGATTGACTTAAATTTGACTGGAATGAGATAATCCAGAATGATGGTTTGAAAGAGAATTTAAATTCAATGCATTTTCTTTGCATTGAATTTTTGGAATAAGATTTATCTTCTTATAAGTAATGTGATAATAATAATTTCTCCTTTTTATTCTCCTCTGGGTTTGGAAACTACAGTAATAACCATTTTCAAGCTATTTTTTATTTTTCCCTAGTATTGTTTAAAAACATCTAGAATGCCTGAGTGATTATATTGTCAAAATGGGTACAAGAATTACTCTGCCGTACCAGTGATGATTCTGGGAGCTAGTGCATCTTTGAGGACAGTATAGGGGGATAGTGATTCCGTAAAGGCGTATTTATAGAGACAATGAAACATATCACTATAAATAGTATTTTGAATAATGGTTCTAATGATTTACTCCATTAATAAACCAATACCATATATCCTGCTCTAGTTTTAGCAAAGACGTTTTTCATAGCCTAGGCTTACTCTGTTCATAATTTTTCATGGATTTCTTTTCTATCAGAGATAAATTAAGACAAGAGAATGAGAAATAAACTGAAGATAAATATGGCTGCTTTGTATGGTCATAACAACTCATTTGGAGGGTTCTTGATGGTTTTCTGAAGAACTTGAATTTTATGCTTACCATGATATCCTTATCATGATCGGACCTAGTTCTGAGAACAAGGATATGCTTATACTGTGAGATTTGGAGTTTTTGTAATCTGACACTCTCTTTGGCCTATATTCCTTACATGTATTCAATATAACTACAAATAGCCATTCTATCTAGCAACTATGTGAGAGTGTGGGAAAAATAGTGTTTTAGAACATTGTATTTGTTTTCCAGATTATATTATTTATAATATAATATTATATTATATTATATTATATTATATTATATTATATTATATTCCTATTTTATTATATTCCTCCTGTGACTGTGGGGATGAAAAAGTCTGAATTCCATAGGGCAAGCTACAAGTTGGGAACTCTGAAGAAGATTTTTGATGAATTCCCCAAAAGAGGCTGGCAGGCTAAAGGAGAGACTGCTTCTGAAATAATCAGTTCTTCCTATAAGGCCTTCAACTGATTGAGACTTCTCCCATTGTTGATTGTAGATGCGATTAGATGCAATCAACTTACTGATAATTTAAATCCATGAAATACCTTCCTAGTAATAATCAGGCCAGATCTTGCTTGACCAAACAACTGGACATCATGACCTGTATCATATTGACGTATGAACTTAACCATCAAAGTCATTGCAAACACTGTGTTCTTTGCTAATGCCAATAGCCAATGGACCCCAAAAGCAAGGAAATCATGTAATTCAGAGAAGATATCTAGTAATTCCATGTTTATGAAGTTTCTTTGGTTACTTTCTACCCTGAAGAGTTTAAAGAAAAGACAGTTTGGATCTGTAAAAGTGGTCTTTTGCAGAACATCCAATAGCTTCTTTCAAATGCTTAGTCTAATTGAGTTTCCACATGTTCAGGACAATCCTCAAAGGTATCAACCCCTTCTTTGGAAAGGAAATGTTGTTAGAAATGTTTGTGCAAAACTCATGTTTGTTAAACTCTTGTATTCCCAAATAGGACAGAGTGTGGTTGGTTTGTATACTTCCTTTTTAAAGGGTTAAAATGTCTCTTATTTTCCTGTAAAATAATTGATTCAATGTTGCCACTCTATTATAAATAAATCAAAGGAACACATTAATATATTATTTATTGTTAAAATAAACATCAGCAAAGTAAAGTTGTCATCTCTCAATTTACCAAAATGCCATAATTTTATCCTCTTAACACAATGAAATGACCATTTCATTTGGGCCATTATGACAAGCCCAAGTAGGTCTTAGTTCTGTCATATTTCCTTAACCCAGGCAAAAATGCTACTATAAGTAAACATTATGTCTTAGTGATTTTTGACAGAAAGAACTCCAAGGTACCTTCTGGCTTATTACAGACTTGTCTCTTCATCAACTTGACAGGAATGATACAATTCCAAATGGGGCCTCTGAGCACCCAAATTTAGCATGTCTGAAAACGTAGTAGTGAATAATCTTTTGGAGGAACCTAAGTTGACACCTTTAAATTTTATTAGTTTCAGGGTTCCCTAAGGCTAGCTTGTGTGACGGTGAAGAATAACACCTGGGACACAACCCCTTCATATACAAGCACACACAGGTGCTTGCATGTGTGTATTTCTGCATTGTGTCCATGTGTCTTGACTTGAAAAGCGACAAAAATGATAATCCAAATTGTACTGAGGGACAGAACTTTTCTTGTGACAGTACTGTTTTCAGGTCTTCCTTTTCCTGGATGTAATTATTGAAGAAAGTTATTATCCAAAAGGAACACTGTATATTTCAAAGAGGATGTGACAATATAAGTGGTAGCTGAGTTACCATCAAATTCTTCCAGTGTGCAGTGCACTAAATGCTCACTCTTCTTGCTTTCCATTTTATTCTACTGATGATTCTGATCTCCTCTTTGCAGGAAAGTATTATCTTCAACTAGCATCTCTTAGGCTTCTGAAAGCTAAAAGACACAAAGCATGTTCTTGAGCAAATTGAGAAACTACCCCACAGAGTGGAAATTCAGTATCTTTATTAGCATAACTAAAGTCATCAGAACACTTTTGTGGATGTCTCATGTGCTTTTGTATGGAAAACTTTGTTTTTTTTATTTTCCTCCTATGCCTTCTGGTAATTGTCTTCATTATATAAAAGAACAAAATTTTTCCTTTTTAAATTCCACCTGTTTGTTCTTAGATATTCACAAAAAGTTAGAACCAACTTTGAAATTTGGATGAGGAGTTGTAAGAAAGATTTAATTTGTGAAAACTAGATGACATGCTTAGTGAATTTAAATGTGATAAAACTACAACAGAAGAAGATTAATTTACAGATTCACTTTCAGGTGTAACATTTCTGAAACTTCCCCTTCTCTCCCTATTTTCTGAAATATGTAGAAAGAGACCACTCCCAAGAAGTTTGAGTATCCTGTTACTTGCCATAGCATGTAGCATCTCGTATATAGATATGGGCTTTAACGATGCAGTAAATAATTTTTTAAAAATCTCAGTATGAAAAAAACATCAAATTTGAATATTTTCTGCATTAAATATACACTGACAGACAAAGCACCCACTTTATAAATTACAGAGAGAAAATATAATGGCCCTTTTATCTTTAATACAACATTTTGACTTTCCTACTTCAAAGTGAAAGGAATCAGTCTGAGGAAATGGAATCAGTACGTATTGAAGTCCTTATTGGTTGATTCATAGACGGGTAATTGACTACTAAGGATCCTATCTTTGTCTTTTCCACAGAAAATGGATAGCAAATTTCACAGAGAACAAGCTAGATAATCATTGTTATTATAAATGGTTTCCCCAGCTAGGCCCACACTAACCTGGTCTTCCAACCTCAGATTTTCCTTGTAATCTGAATTGCTCTCCTAGCTTGATCCATCCCTACATTTTTTTTCTGGATTATCATGAGTGGCTTCTAAAGGGGTTACTGCCTTAAATTCAAATTCCATTCCACCTTATGCCATTCTATCAGAGTCTTCTCCCTAAAGTATAACTAATCACATCGCTCCACTGCTCAATTTCCATCACCCAGAGAATCAGATATAAACATCATAGTCTGACTGGCAGGGGCCTCTCTAATCTGGGCCTTTCAAACTGTGATAGCATACCTATTGCTTTTTCAAGTTTAGTGATATTTTTGCCTAAATATTGGGAACTGTTCAGCAATAATCATATCACTTGCTTCCACAGCATATGCCTTGATTACATCAGTTATATCTTTCTTGAATTATACTTGAAAATGTAAAAAAAAAAGTCATGATTTAATTTTTAAAAATTTGCCAAAATCTTGTATATAACATTGCACCAACTAAAGTCAGAGCAGTCAGTTAAAAAGTTCCATCTATACTCAACCGACTTCACCAACTCACATTCAACTTATCTCCCCAACCCACATTCAGGAAAGAGACCCATCCGGAAACAAATCTCCTACTGATAGAAGAAAGTCACTAACCCAAATAATCAGTTCATTCCTGATTATTCTTACACATGAACAGAAAAGGAGTAATTTCCATATTTATGATGAAAGAATCAGAAGAATGAAAATGGCCAAAATTGAAAAAAAAAACAGACAAACCCACAATAAACAAACCCATCTTCTACTATTAAAAATAATTCAGGGAAAAGAGGTGAATTTCTAAAATAAAATAAACATAACAATGATATCCTTCGAATTAATATTCTTAGAGACACTTGAGCAGATATTAGATCCATGGAAAGAAGGGCAATTAAGGAAATAGAATGAGCTCTTGGAAATTAAGAATATGTTTATGAATATAGAAAAAGTATTAGTAGAAGAATAAATCTAGAATGGAGAGCAGAAAGGTGAAAAGAACTGATTCAGCAACTTTTCAGGGAAAAATCCTTTAGTCACACTTTGGATTCACTTGTTCGTGTCCTGGAACCAATCCTTAATTATTTTCTAAGCAAAGTTCTGGTCCGACCTAGATATTTTTGCTCAGACTCTGTATGTAGGTGGTATAAAGCATTTGTATGTGTTAATTATAAATCTAAGCTCTGTTCTGGCCATAACATTTTGTTAGTTCCAAACATAAGAACTGCCCACCTCCAGTGAAGGATACTGTATCTCATTATGATCAACATATTAGATTTACTGAGTTTACATATACTGTATATCTATAGGGGCAGGGGTATCACTATATATATAATATATAATCAGCATATATTACTAATTACATCTAAGATCATATATCAGGTGTTTTAGTTTCCTAAACTCCTTGCAGTTTTGAGGCCAAGAAAATGTCTAAATCAAGGCATCATCCAGGCAGTGCTTTCTTCCAGAAGACCACTGTCAGTGATCCTTGGCTCCTCTGCCATATGGCAGGGCACATGGCAATATGTCCTCATCTCTCCCTTCTCTTCTAGGTGCCATCAATTTCAGCTTCTTGCTTCCATGGTTCTCTCTCTCTCTATTCATTCCACTTGGTAATAGGATTAAGACGCATCCTGAATAAGGTGGGCCACACCTTAATGAAAGTAGCCTCATCAGAATTCCTTCTTACAATGGGTTCACACCCACAGGAATGGATTGAGCTTAAGAACAGGTTTTATTGGGGTACATACAGCTTCAAACACCACACTGGGGTTGCTAAGTTTCTTATATCTAAAGTCTGTAATTAGATGAGATCATATCTCATATGATCTCATATGATCATATTTGGGATCAACATAGTAGGGCTCACAACCAATAAGACACTTGAAGTTTCAGAGCTGAATAACACTTGTTTCAAAGTATACATGCTGATCCTCTTCTTTCTTGACATTAGAAGGCTAACTTGATCAGCATGCTCTAGACTTCCTCTGATGAGAGAATTCACACTGTATCATCTAATTTTAGTGATGGTTCAGGCACCCACAACTATGGTATGACTAATGGACTACAGCAGACACTTAACTTAGAGTTCAAGCTACTGTGCCTTCTACTACTCCCAGTGAAATGTGTTTTTGTGTGTGACGCATATAAATAGAAAAGTTCAGTTTAGATAGATGAGATAATTTTATATGCGGTAATCTTTTGTTGAGTGGAATAATTCTATAATAAACATAAATAATTTAAAAAGGCTACCTCTGATCAGTTTCTGATTTGACTGGTATTAAGTCACAGGAGAGGATCTTTGGTAGAGACTACAGACTTTCATTTGGGATTATGAAGGGCTACACTCTAGAAAAAATAGGTGAACCAGAAATAGTCCAAGCCTCACAGAGACTAAAGCCAGGTTCAAATCGTGCCATTACTTGTGTTGATTAAGGTGATATGGGATCACTAGTGCCCCTGATCTAGCCGCCTGCCAAAACAAAAATAAATTTTTTCTGGAGGAAAACATGTCTACTGTTTTTAATATGTCGCGTCCAACAATTAAACAAAAATAAAAATTCACATGAGAAGACAAGGTTTGATGGTTATGCAAGAGAAAATAAGCTGCAGTAGGATCTACAGGAATGACAGATGATGTGGTGATCAGACACGGACAGTAGAAGGGAGAATGATTAATAAATTAAAGGAATTAAGAGACAAGATGGGAAATCGTGGCAGAGAACTGGCAACCATAAGAAACCAAATAGAAATTCTAAAATGGTAAAATACAGTTTGAATTTAGGAACTCAATTAATAGACTAAACAGGAGAGAAGAGGTATAGTGGACCATCTAGATCAAAACTCAGGTAGCTATAAGGATGGAAATAAGAAACAATAAATTGAAAGAGACATAAGGGGCACCCCAAAGACATTCTAGCAAAGACTCTTACTCTTTGACCTCATTCCCAGAGGGCCATCCACATGTCTCAATCTCAGACCTCTTTGCTTCGGTTTTCCCATTTTTTTATCTTTCAAGCCATTCACCACTGCCTAGATACATTCTAATCTCAGGTAAATTTTCTTTCCACACAGGTACAAGACCAGGTGAACCACTCAAAGCTTTGCCAATTGAGAGTCCTTTCAAGCCACGCCTATGTGCAGCTGTAATGCAGCTCCCATACATTTTCATCTTGTACACTGTGCTAGGCAGAATCATGCTCCCTCCCCACCTCCAGAGATGTCCATTTCTCAATTCCTGAACCCATGAATATATTACCTTACATAGCAAACGGTACTTCACAGATATGATTAAGATCAAGGACCTTGAAATGGGAAGATTATCCTGGATTATCCAGGTGGGTCCAATATGATTACATGGGTTCTTAAATGCTTAGGAGGAAAGGGGGAGAGAGTGTCCAAGAGATGAGTCCAAAGAAGAAGTGGGAGAGATACAAAGCATGAGAAGAACTTGATCCATAGTGGCTGGCTTTGAAGATGTAGGAAATGAACCATGAGAAAGAGAATATTCAGGGTCTTTAAAAACTAGGAATGGTTGTTAGCGGATAGCCAGCAAGGAAACAGGGACCTCAGTTGTAAAACCATAAGGAACTGAATTCTGCCAAAAACCTGAATGAGCAAGAAAATGAATCTTCCCTTAGAGCCTCCAGAAAGGAATGAATTCCTACTGACACCTTGATTATAGCTTGGCGAGACCCATTTCAGACTTACGACCTACTGAACTGTAAGATAATAAACTTGTGATGTTTTAAGCTGCTAAGTTTATGGTAGTTTGTTTCAGCAGCAATAGAGAACTAATGTATATACATATGTTCTGAGTTGATCCATTCATAAATCAAGCTCAAGATGTGCATAGCTAAAATTTCTCTGGTTTCACATAGGGATGAAAGTGGGCACATCAGTATTTTTCATGATTTTTATGGAAATAATATTGTAACATTTATTTTGTCATTCACTGTTGGGGATAAATGAACTTTTCCTTCTCTTCCTATTAGGGTTTTTAAAAAGAAATGATTGCTGAGTTTCATTAAATGTCTTTTTGGCATCTATGGATATAATCACATCATTTTCTATTTAATTGGTTAGTGTTAAGAATTAGGTTTTGTGATGGCATCAATGTGGTGATATAAAATATCCCCTGTAAAAAGAATCCCTTAGAATCAACTAATAAAAGGACAAATACTAGGTGCTTAGAATTTTTGGAGGACAAGAGAGACTGAAGAAGGACTCCACAAATGCTCAATCAAAGCAAAAGAAAAAGAATCTCTAAGATCAGGTAGGACATTTCTCTCCTGTTCCTACTGGTCTGGATCCATCCTTCTCATTTAGTCCTATACAGCTTGGGAGTTAAGCAGAGGCAGCATGGCCTGAGTCCCTCCAGCCGTGGATGCAGACTGTAGAGCCCGTCACAGTAGCAAGTCTAACCTCCTGCATATCTAGGCACATGCATTTAAAAGCATGATGTTATCCTACAGGGATGGCTGATTTTCCTGTTGCTTAAAAGAGTCTTCTAGGTAGAATTAATTAGATTTTACCAGCACAAATGTGGATATGATGTAGAAAGTCTTCCAAACACTAGAACTCTTTTGAGAAAATAGAATTGAAAAAGATTTTGACTTGGCAATTCAACTTTCAATTATAATCCATAGGAAAACATCACAAGGTCTCATCCATATAGGCAGCGTAGAAGAGTACACAGAGAAAGGGCCAATAACCGTGCGCCAATGTCATGATCACTCCTAAATACTGTTCGAAGTGCAGCTATCAGCTTTTCCTTTCTTTATTAAGCCGCAGTTTCACTGACAAATCATATTGATTCCTAATAGGTAGGAGCTGGTGTGTCTTCCGCAACATATCAGGGTTTAAAAAGCTGATCGTTCTTTAATCTCTCCTTGAAGGAATGATCTTTATATTCATCATTTAAAATGATATGCTTACTTGCCTCTTGTATTAGTTTCCCATGCAGTGTAACAAATTGCTACCCATTCAGCGCTTTAAATCACACACTTGTATTATCTTGCCGGTTCCTTGGATCAGGAGTCTGGGCATGGTTTTCCTGTGTCCCCTGCCCAGTCTCAGTAGGCTGCAGTCAAGGCTTCTGTGGACCATTGTCATCATCAGGTTCATGTGTCAACTTGGCCAAGTGGTGGTACCTGTTTGTCTGGTTGGGCAAGTACTGGCCTGTCTGTTGCTATGAGGACATTTCATAGAATTAAAGCATGATCATGTCAGCTGCATCCACAGCTGATTCCATTTGGAATCAGCCAAAGGGAGTGTCTTCTGCAATGAGTGATGCTTAATCTAATCACTGGAAGCCTCTTAAGGAGGATTCAGAAGAGACAGACTCTCTTCCTGCTTCGGCTGGTGAGCCTCTCCTGTGGAGTTTGTCCAGACCCTTCATTGGAGTTGTCAGCTTCACAGCCTGCCCTATGGATTTTGGACTGTACGTTCCCACAGTTACGTGAGACACTTTTATGGATTTTTTATTTATGAATATTTCCTGTTGATTCTGTTTCTCTAGAGAACCCTAACTAATAAAGCTATTTTCTCCCGTGGGGCTCTGGGTCCTTCTCAGGACCACGTGGCGGATGGCAGAATTCAGTTCCTTATGGAACGATTGTGGCCCCTGCTTTCTTACTGGCTGTCAGAAGGAGGCTGCTCGTGACTCAGAGGCCTCCCTGCCTCCCTGCCATGTGCCCCTCTCACAACATGGCAGCTGGCTTCTTCAAGGGTGAGTACAGCAGGGGAAGCCCTTTCTTTCTGTCTGCTAAAACCACTTATGTGGTGTAACATGCTCATGGTAGTGACTATCCTATCGCCTAATCAAGGACATGATTATTCCATCATAGTCAGGGGACCTGACCGCACTCCAGGGTGGCTGTCATACAGGGCATGGGGTAGGGATCTTGGGACCATCTTAAAATTCTGCCTACTACTTTTTTTTTTAATTTAGTGTATTAAGTGTACCAATATCATCCTATAGAATAAATAATAATATCAAAAGGAAACATATTAAAATAATTAGAACTCATGTCATAGTTATGGGGGATTTAGAAACAACCATTTCATATTAGAATGTAAAAAATTATAATGTTTTTAATTCTAATATTTTATAGTTAGCAAGGAAGAAGCAAATGAATATTTATTGATCACCTATCACATTCCAAATATGTTTTAATACTCTCATTTAATCATCCCAACCTACCTAAAAAGGCAGAGTTGAGATTTGAACCCCTATCTAATGCCACAATTTTATTCTTCCCACTAGAGCATGGCAGCAATTTTTTATATCTGTATGTGGAAAAAATACATCGTTAAATTATATGAGATGTATTTCTAAAATATTACAAATCAGTTCTCTTCTGGGAAAGTAGTTATATTGGTTATGAGCTTTGGGGATTTTAGTATTGAAGTCCTCCTTTCCAACTGGCTGCAATATTTAGAATGCAGAGTCTTGCTTTCTGTCCCTCTCCCCCTTCGGATTACTTCATGACCCTCTTTCTGGTTTAATACATCATTGATAACAGCACTGAGCTGGAACTAATGGGAAGAAGAGAAGCTGAAGCTGTAGTGTTCCAAGTTAAATGTGGATAAACACAGACCTTTAGCTTAGTTATTGATGGAGCCTCTGAAGTATGATCTTCAAACATCACTACCAAGACACCCGCTCTCATTACATCCCTCATTTTATCTCCAACTCTTTAGGCTCTAGGCGGTATTTAGAGGCAAACCAAAACAAAATGAGTGTCCTTGATTCTTCAAACATGGATACATTTAGATACTTCTTTGAAATTTGTTCTTATCGGTTTCTATTGATAAAATTTTTAAAGAGAAAAAGCAATTTAAGTAAAGATTTTGGTATCAGGTTTTTTGTTTTGTTTTGTTTTTCTGAGTGTAGCATTTATGTCAATTTGAGGGGAAGCAATAGTACTGAGACTTGTCTTAGAAGGCTAGATAGGAACCTGGTGCCGTCTGGTGCTAGGCCCCACTGACAGATTTACTGCCTGCTGAGAGCAGCGGCTGCAGTGTGATGGAGCTGGCAGGTGAGGTCTGTGGTAAAGAAGATTCCATCTCCTGCATCTGCTCCATGCACGTGTGTAATTGGCAGTGTCCAGGGTCGTGGCAGGGCAGGCCTGTGTTTACAGTCAGGTTTTTGTGGGGAAGATTATTTTTCTCATTCCTCATGGCACAAGAACTTGTTGCTTGGCTATGTATAATTCACCAATTGCAAAACCAAAGACAAGCACTGGAACTTTAGAAATATTGCACCAATTATGTCTTATTAAAGTTCCATGGCATGGAAAAAAAATGAATTCCAAATGCCAAAAAAAATAATAACTAACGTGTTTGCTCACTTTCAATATAAAAATAAACTCAAAGTAAATTAATGACCATTGGAGCACGGACTTGATGAGAACTTGTGAGTACTTTTTGTCTCTTTCGTGCAAGTGGCACTGATTATAAAACAAAATATAATACGCAGAATTTCAAAGTTGCCTAATTGATAGTGAGTTAACCTTGAATTTTAAAACTGTTTGGAACAATTGTTAGAGACTTACTGTTGAAGAATGCCACACACATTTATTAGAAATTGCACATGTATCCAATCAAAAGGAAAAAGGGACCATTTTGGGAGATGGATCTGTAGATTCAAGTTGACCTCTTGGTCAAAGGGGATTGTGTGTAATAGTGGAGAGATGAAAATTGGAGGTAATTCCCCAGCATAAAGAGAGTTCTGCACAGCTACTGCTGGAAAGCAGTTTCTTTCAGTATGCACTGGTATTCTGCAGTGTCCCACATATCACTGATTTCCCTTAGAAAAAGATTCCAGCCCAAGTTATTATTGGTAGTTAAAGAGCTAAAAAGGCGGCATATTTTTATAGAAATGCATTGTGCAGTTAAATTTGCTGGTAATTATTTACTATTATAAATAAAAGGTGCCTTCATCCCCGGTTCTTTATTTTATTACCAGAGTTAAGACTGTATGCCTCTTCTACGGCAGTTGTCACAGCTCATTAGTGTCTGAACCTTCAGTACCCAGCACTGAGCCTGGAACATGTCCCAAGGATATGTGCCAGTTTGAAACTATTATGTACCCCAGAAAAGCCATGTTTTAACCCTAGTCCAATCTTGTGGGGGCACCCATTTCTTTTAATCCTGATTCAATATTGAAAGGCAGACACCTGTGATTAGATTGTATTCAGGGAGAGCTGGTAAGCCCAATTGTGGGTATGACCTTTTGATTAGATGGAGATTTGACTCCACCCATACACGGTGGGTCTTGATTAGTTTTCTATAGTCCTTTAAAAGGAGAAATATTTTGGAGACACCTCAGATGCAGACGCTTGGAGAACAGTTACTTCAGAGCAGACAGAGACACAGACGTTTGGAGATGTTTGGCGTGCCAACAGAGAGCAGATGTCTAGACACAGAGAGCTCAGTAGACATTGCCATGTGCCTTCCCATGAGATGCTAAACAAGCCAGACTCAGGAGCTGTGTCCTGAGGAACTAAGTAAGGCCCACAAATGTTTAGAGAGGAAACCACTGGCATTAGAAGCTGGAAGCAACAAGAACCAGCTGATACCAGCCACATGCCTTCCCAGATCAGTCTTTCTTGAGCCAAAGTATCTTTCTCTTGATGCCTTAGTTTGAACATATTTATGGCTTTAGAACCTTAAACTTGTAAGTAGTAAATTCCCTTTTTAAAAAGATGCTTCATTTCTGGCATACTACATTGTGGCAGCTTAACAAAATAATACAGATGCCTGGTCAATGTTTTCAACTCTGCATTTTAAAAGAGATTCCTCAGGCCTTCCTGCCAACACCCCTGTTCTTTTGTGTTACGTCCCATTGTCATTCTCACCATGTGGGCCACTTGGAAATGTTTGGATGTTCTGGGAGAAGTAGCAGAACTGACTTTGCTCATTGATAGGCAGATGTATTTGTGGCAAAATCACCTGATAATGATAATGAAGCCTTGCTAAGGATGGGAGTTTGCAGATCTACTGAAAAAAGCACCAAGTAATGTTTGTATTTAACACTTGGAGTGTGAGTGTTGCAGTGGTAAGGGGCAGCTGGCAAAACAATTCGATGAGTTATGAGGAAACTTAGGAGAAAATCCAGACAAAGATTTCAGGGAAACTCAGCTGACCTGCTTCTTGTTTTGTGTCTATAGAAAAATGCAAAAGACTAATAAAGTACTGCACGATATGTTGTTATGATCTCTTTATGAGTCTGTCTCCCTTAGTAATGTATGTAGTTGAAAAGTCAGGTTATATGTCTTTATCTTTACCCAATATTTAATTGTAGACAATTGTGAGATCAATGATTATTAAACCAATGAAACAAATAAATACAAATGGAACCTTATTATATTGTTTATTGGAAAACCATAAGTTTTTCCATATATTATGTAATTTATATCATTACATGTATTTTATATAATATACATATATGATAAATTTATATAAATTTTTTGGCTTTGATCACAGTAGAATAACATTCAGTGTGATGAGTCAGTTGAACAATTAAATTAAGATTAGCTCAAGATTAACTGTTTAAGAGCTTTGAGAATATGCAGGGCTGATGTAATGTGCCATAAAGCCTTATTTCCCACTGTTTTTAGTGGTTCTTGGAATGTTTATTCTCTATAGATCTATATTTGCTCCCATGTTTTGAAAAAAGAGTGGAGAAATTCCAAACATAATTCATTGAGAATGATGGCAACTTCATTATTTATAAAGGGAGAACGGAACTTAAAACAGTGCATATAGCTTAGTGTGAGAAGGTCTGAACTATCTTACTTTTTTTTTTCCCATGGTAGATAACGGCACATGGCTTCCCTGCATCATGTCTGTACACAAAGAGTTCAAAATTAAGGATGCAAAAATGTGGATGAAATAAGTCGGAGCCACCTATTCCTTAGTATACTGCCTCTTCTGTTCTTAAATAGAGAATTAAGCCTGTTTGGGCACTGTGATGGTTTGAATCTGTATGTACTCCAGAAACACATATTCTTAAAGTCAGTTCATTCCTCTGGAAGGATCACTGTAAGTAGGACCTTTTGATGAAGTTATTTCAGTTAGGGTGTGACTCTGCTTATTCAGGTTGGTTCTTAGTCCTCGTACTTGAGTCCTTTATAAATGTAATGAATACAGAGAAGCAGAGAAAGCCATGGAAGCAAGAAGCTGAAATCCTCAAAACCCAGAAGAGAAGGGAGAGACCAGCAGATGCCACCGTGTACCTCCGTGTGCCTTGCCTTGTGGCATAGCAACTAAGGATAGCTAGCAACTGATCTTTGGGAAGAAAGCATTGCCTTGATTTGGACAT
Source organism: Tamandua tetradactyla (assembly GCF_023851605.1). NCBI lineage: Eukaryota > Metazoa > Chordata > Mammalia > Pilosa > Myrmecophagidae > Tamandua > Tamandua tetradactyla. The sequence goes on from NC_135350.1 coordinate 10,847,742, forward strand.
TTTCTTAGCCTCAAAACAGTAAGCTAATAAATTCCTGCTGTCCAATCCAACCCAGTTCATGGTATTTGCTTTAAGCAGACTAGGAAACTAAAACAAGCATGTTTCGGGTGGGCAATGGTGGTGCAGTGGCAGATTCTCACCTGCCATACCGGAGACCCAGGTTGGATTCCTGGTGCCTGCTCATGCCAAAAAACAAAAACAAAAACAAAAACAAGGGAAAAGAGTACAGAGCCTTTTTCTTTCTTGCATCATTCAGTTGCCTTGAGGTTTTATCCCATGAGCAAACTTATTATATATTTCCTAAGATATATTTTTACTTATATCACAGTAGTCCATTTTTCATTATCAGATAATTTATTTGAGACTTACTTCATCAGAGTTACAAGTTGCTTATTTTACCTGCTAGCAATAAGTGGAATGGAATGTGCATAATGTATACAGTCGGAATCACAACATATAATTTTTGCTGGAATTGCAAATTGTTTCCGCATTTGCAATGAAATGTAAATATTTCATAATAAGCATGGTGGATGTTAAGTTTTGGAATTCATTGTGAAAGCTTCCAGTAATTTAAAGTCTTAACTGTTACTAGATTATACATATATATTATCCAAACTGTAATCAAATTGCATAGAAAGGAGTACCCTGTGGATTTTGAACATGACATTTCAATGCTCAGCAGCCCATGGACATTTACAGCTTCCCGCTCTGACTTCCCCCATGAAGAGCTAGTTCTCAAGTCCATTTTTGCCCTTAATTATGTCAATGGTGAATATCAATTTTCTATAAGAAATCAAACAAACGTAAGCGAAGACTTCACTCTGTTTATTAGAAACATCTTGAGAGAGCTGTTGAGGGTTTGTTGGGAAAAGCTTTAATTAGTTTAGCCTGTAATTTAAGACATATTTATCTTAAGAAGCTCATATACATGACACGAGATGTAGCAACACTTTCATTTTCACTCATGCTGGGTGGCGATGGCAGAAGAGTGCTGCCTAGATCTCAACAGTATCTGATTATACTTTGCTATTTATGAATCTGCTAAGGCATTTTCCTAATAATCTGGATGATTCATTAAAAAGCTGACTCAGGAGCTGAATTAGGTTCTGTATTGGAGAATGTCCCAACAGTTTGGTTTTTAGACGTAAATCTGCAAGAAAAATACATTGATACATCACTGAGTCTTAATGGAAAAAGAAAGAAACTTCTACTAACAAAATGCCTTAAAATTTTCATGTTGCAGAATAATAATTTGTGCTAAAATTGAGCAACACAAAGCAGTTCGCCTTGGATGAAGACCTGAGCCCCAAGGATGTCTCAGAGAGAGAAGAAATAGTCCTGCGCAGACCACTTTTATAGAACCTCTTTGTTCAGTATTTGCTTAGACTAGGAAGCCAAAATGTGTTATTTGAGGGAAACTTGAAGAAAATGAGAACTTCTACATCACCACGGAAGACATATGGGTACAAATGCTGCACTTAATAAATAATTCAGTTTTTAAAGCACCCTATTTTCTGGCCTTCTTAAAAGTAAGTTTGTTCTGCACAGCAATACAATTCTACAGAGATTTTGAAAGTTTTAAATTAAATTTTGAACTTTTCTTCAAAAGGCGGCCTCAAGACTATAATTTTCGTGCTTTTATGTTTAATAGCTGTGAGCTGGAAGGTAGGAATAAGATTACGATAAACTGCTGCTACCAGAGCTTGTCGTCCCTCAATTTGTTCTGTGTAAAGTGACACCACTATTTACAATATATACAAATATTCCCGTTAGATACCGAGTCCAGATTGTCCTTGGTCTGGACTTTTTTAAAAAAACACACACACACACAAGTTGGACAGAGGAATTTGAAAGGTAAATACAGACCAAAGTCCAATTCCCTAAAGAAGAATTAATCTCTACCAAAAAGATTGTGTGTTAGGCACTTTGAAAAGAATTGGGTGTTTGAGTTCCTCTCCTTCTTCTGTTTGTTGAGTAGAGCAGTGTCTGATTGGGAAAAAAACTCACCACACCTTGGCCAGTTGAAGGTACCTAGTTCTGTTGCTGCAGACATGAGCCAATGGTACGTGAACCTCAACTGTTGCTCGTTACATCTGCAGTCGCTAGGAGACGGGCCTGCTGCAGTGGATGATGTTTGATTGAATTGGCTGGTGCTTAAATGAGAGAGATCAATGTAGCACAGCCCAAGCAGCTCAGCATACCTCATCTCAGCACTCACAGCTCAGCCCAGGCCTTTGGAGATGCAGAAAGAAATCACCCCAGGGAAAGTTGTTGGAACCCAGAGGCCTGGAGAGAAGGCCAGCAGAGATCGCCCTGTGCCTTCCCACGTAAGAAAGAACCTCAATTGCAAGTTAGCTGCCTTTCCTCTGAAAGACTAATGAGATAAATCCCCTTTCATTGAGAGCCAATCCGTCTGGTGTGTTGCATTCTGGCAGCTAGCAAACTAGAACAATAGCAGATACATGCTCCATGTGATAGTCCCTGCAAGGATCTGAGATGTTTCTGCATACTCTGGAGGCATGTTGAGTTCAGTCCCTCCAAAGCCTTATGAAATCAGTTGTATTTTATTTTACAAGACTTTTTTTTTCCCCCACATGGGCAGGCACCGGGAATTGAACCCGGGTCTTCAACATGGCATGTGAGAACTCTGCCACTGAGCCACTGTCGCACCACCCTTACAAGACTTTTTAATGCCCAGTTTGGCACCTACTGCTGTAGCATAACAATGTTATTCACATATATTTATATTACATTTTGACCAGTTGTCCACAAAATGTGGCCTCTGGCCCAGCAGAATCGGCATCATCTGGGAATTCTTTAGAGATACAAATTTCCAACCCCCACCCCAGATTTGCTGAAAGAGAAATTCTGGGGATGGGCCCAGCAATCTGTGTTTTAAGAAGCCCTCTGGTGGATTCAGATGCACACTAGAGTTTGAGAACCACTGTCTTAGAGTTTTCTAAGTGCTTTCACTTTGACGTTAAGTATTAGGTCAATTGCTTCTAATGTGCATTTGTATTTTGAGAATATATCACCATGGCGCAAAAAAATCCCGGAATTTATTACTTTCCTATTTTATTTCCTTCTATCTTCTTTCCTTCCTTCCTATGTTCCTACATTTCTTCCACATTCCATAACTAAGCAGCCTTCATTGTAAGAGACAATTGTAAGAAGTTGAAACTTTAATATTTATTCCATCTTTAATATTCTCTGACTTTCTGTAGCATGTTTCTCATATAACTGGCAAAGAAGGAGAAACTTACTATTTCCAGAGAGATTTACTGGTATCTGAGACTGTAAGCTTCAACCCCTATAGGTAAGATCTTCAGTTACTGAGTTTTAATGAAAAATCTAGAAATTATAATCAAAGGAATGTCTGGCTTATGACATGTGAGATAACTGTTAGAAAGACCATTTTAACTACCAAGTTGGCCAACAGAAGAACAGACTAATATAATATTTTAGTTACCAAAAAAAAAATTGGCAACTTTAATTTGAGGTTATCAATGTGTATGCATGATATACATTATCTGTGAAATAAAATAGAAGCATAGAGTCAGTATTTCTTTTCTTCTTATGGAAAAACGAACACATGTTGTCTTAGCCAGGTTGGGTACAACGTATATCACATACTGGTTGACTTAAGAACAGGAATTTATTCTCCCACAATTTCAAAGGCTAGAATGCCAAAATCAAGTTGGCAAGGCCTGGCTTTCTCCCTGAAGTCTGTAGAACTCTGTTGCTGGCTTACCACAATCATTGGAGCTGCTTGGCTTGTATCTCTGCCTATCGTCACACGGCAATCTCCTCGTGTCTGCTCTTCTAGGTTTTGGTTTCTACTGTGGCTTTCTCTCTCTATTTTTTTTTTTTATATGCTGTATGGCAGGGTCACATTTCATTCTTTTTCCATGTGAGTATCCCATTATTGTAGCACCATTTTTTTTTGTTGAATTGTTTGTTTCTTTTTGTTGGTTTCTTTGTTTGTTTGTTTGAGAAGTGCATGGGCCAGAAATTGAACCCAGGTCTCCAGCATGGCAGGAGACCATTCTATCACTGAACTACCCTCATACCCACTGTAGCTTTCTCTTTATAAGGCCTCCAGTAATTGGGATTAAGGTCCATCCTAATGCAGTTTGGCCACACATAAAATAGGATCTTAGAAGATCTTATTCACAAATGAGTCCACACTGATGACACATCTTCAAAACTTCCTATTTACCAGTGGGTTCACACCCAGAGGAGTATGGATTAAGATTAAGAACAAGTCCTGCTGCGGGTCATTTTTGTTACTTTCTAACAGGGAGTTGCTGTGGCAGATGTGATTTTCCAAGTGCCCAAGCAATATTTTTGGTTTCAAATGTTCTTCCAGCATCTGGTCATTTCCCACCAAGAGGGAGGTCTTTTCCCTCCTCTTGAAACTAGGTAGGCTTTTGTCATGGCCTAGACAAATGGAATGCAATAGCAGTAAATATGCATGACTCCTGAGGAAGTCATAAGAGATAGAAGCTTTCTTTCCATTTTCTCCCAGCCACCATGGTTTTGTTTTGTTTTGTTTTGCGTGGGCAGACACTGAATCAAACTGGGGTCTCTGGCATGGCAGGCAAGAACTCTGCCACTGAGCCACTGTGGCCCACCCAACCACCATGTTTCGAAAAGCCAAACATTCACAACTCAGCTCCAGCTGAAGTCCCAGCCAAGAGTCAACATCAGCCATCAGACATGAATGAGAGAGTTTTCATATGATTTCTAGGCACCAGCCTCAAGCCACCCCATTCAATACTAAGTGGAGTAGAAATGAGTTGTCCCCATTGGGTCATGTCCACAGTGCAGACTCAAATGCAAAAATGAATATTTGGGGTGGGCTGTTAAATTATAATAAGTAAATGGAAGCAAGCACGCTTCGGAAAAAAATTGCAAATGTTTCACATAATTTACAATAAGAGGAAAGAATCTGTTACACATATACAAAATAATTCTGAAAACTCAGTCACAGAAATGTCTAAAATTAATCAGAGAGTATATTGGGCAGAGAAGGAAAAATGGTCATCTCTGAACATCTTTATTTTGCTGTGCACAAAAATGCCCAGCAACATTTTAAAACCCTTCACCGCCTAAATTCTTCCAGTCCTTTTGGGATTTCCTATAAATCCTTGTTTGCAGTCAGGATTAGAGATGGTATTACCAATAAGACAACTGATCTGGTGATGTTCTTTCTGGAAAATCAGCACAAAAAATCCTGGATGTAGATCTGAGTTAAAATGGGCTAAGATGACAACCTAATTGACACAAAGTGGCATTTTTGAATGCCACAGAATTATTTAAACCAATCAACTGAGTAATTTCATTGATCGGATATTATTTATTCTTTTCATGTAAAAGTTTATCAATGGGTGAACATCGATCACTATAAGGGATGTGAGGATGGAGAGTTAATTTATTTAAAGCACTGAGAGCAGTCCTTGCACAGAGTAAATATTATTTGCATATGTGTGTATATGTGTATGTATGATTGTGATTATGATAGTCAAATCTGTCAGGCTACATTGGGTAGGATAGTGTAAAATATTATTGAAATTTTGAAGTAATGGTTAGTTGTGATTCCCTGCCATGGATGAGGAGGGAATTACAAAGCAAAACAGCATTTACTATTCAGCAAGCAATTAGAAAAGTGCTATGTAAGCTTTCAAAATTTAAGAAACGCAGTCTAGCGAAATGGTTTTTCTAAAGTTGTGAAGTCCTGGTCTCTTGTTGCACTGGAGCCACTGCTGACAGTGAGCCAACATTTCTGGAAGCATCATGCAATCTTTATAGCCCAAGACAGGACACACAGGAACCTTATCACTTCTGACAGTTGTGTTGCTTGTTTGATCCCTACATTGCAGTGACCAAAAAAAAAAAAAAGAAATAAGAGAAGTTCTGAAATTGAACTTGCTCAAGTGACTGAATGACTAACCAGTTTCTTTCCCTACACCCTGGTAAGGAAGCGAGTCGACCCTGATCACCCAGGGGTTATCACAAAATATATATTTTACTGCCTTCTCTTAAATGTTTATCACATTTCTTTGAGAACTTTCTATGCTACATCAGTCGGGCATGATAGAGGTGTGTGGCAGCTTTTAGACACATATTTACTCAAAGGTAAGGGTTCTGGCTCTCAGGCAGGAATCTCCGACCCAACACCATCATTCAACCACGGCCTCTCTTGGAATTCGGCACGTTACACTTGCCTTGCCCTCAGCATCTTTCCTACCCAAACGTTATTACTTTTTCTTCCCTCCCACCACTGCTTCAGTGGGTACAAATGTTGATTAGAAAATAATACCTCAAAATATTTTTTTCCTGTCACAATGGTCTGAGTAAACAACTTGATTTGAAATTATTGGTATAGAATTATTTGAACTGAGACTTTTGTTTTGCTTTGTTCTACTCATTTATTCATTTAAAGTTCATTAATATCTTGTGATGTGCCAGAAACCACGATGTAAACACAAATAAGAAATATGACACATCACCTCCTAAGAATGGAGAACTTTGTAAAAAAATACAAATGAACTCTCTGTTTCTCTGTTCTCTACTCTCTACCTCCCTAGGATGTATTAGTCTTTAGGTTGGGGTAGGGAGTTCATGGGAAGACAAATGTGTATATTCAAAAGGTTCCCAAGATATTCATTCACCTCCTCCTCAATCACCATTGACGACCATTTTTTAGAAGTTTACCATATAAAGGAGCAGATGGACTTCAATAAGTAAGGACAAACCTCTGGGTGAAATGCTTATAGAGGTGTCTTCAAAATGCCACTAAATACATGAAAGTGTTTGGCTAGCAAGATCAGATGGAATGGGTAAGATAGGCCAATGGATTCTGTTTTAGATTTCAGGAAAATCACTGTAAAGGAGAAAAAAGATGTATTTAGTTACTTTTAAAAGCTTACCCAATTTTTGCACGTCCTCTAAGTCCATGCTGGGCATGATCATGGGTAATTTTTGTGATGCAATTGGATGGCGAGTTATTGATAGCGATGGACGTTCTAACCATGGGCTGGAGGAAGTTATGGCCATTTTCAGGAGAATAAAATTAGATAGCTTTACAGTAGGAGAACATTTTAAGAATACAATCGTTTTTTGTGCAACACCATACATCAGGCACCTTACCGTAAGAAAAATAAGCCTGTTTTTCTTTTTCATTAAAAAGAAATCTATATAGATATAGCGTGGAGAGGATGAAAGTGTTGCTTTTTACATTTAAGGATTGGTGCTTTATGAGCCTTGATATGTTAATGCTTCCTTTGGGGCTCTTCTAGATGAGCGCGTTGCACAGGTGGCTGCTGAATTTATAGACGCGATAATTGAACGAGAGAAATAAGAGACGAGTGCCACATGGGATGCAGCTGGCTCAGCCACTTAACAGTAGACATAAGTTTTATATGACAGAGCCACTCACCAAAACACAGAAGACACTTTTTTTTCCTTGGGACCCCAACCTGCTGCCTTTTTCACTCTTTCTTTCCTCCAGCACAGACCAGGGCAGGCTCTGAGAGCTCTTTGTCAAGCTCTGAAATGAGCAAATTAATTTGTTGTAATTTATAATGTTCTGGAGCTCCTCGAAATGAACATCTGTTAAATACAATTTCGCTTTGTGATGTTATAAAACTCTGGGGAGTTAAACAGTTAAGGGGCTTGGAAACTTGAAAAAAATCGAAGAGCAGGTGTGTGACGAAAACTTCAAAAAGTTAGAGAACTCTTGGAAACTAAAGTGGTTATTTTGTAATCTAAATGTTAAATATTTCATTGTATTTTTTTGTTGGAGAGAGGTACTTTCATCAGAATTTCTTCCAGATCACTGAAATATCTATTACCAAGAATTCTTGAGAATAATAAAGAACAATGACACACACACACGCTAGTTGCTGACAAATACATTTAAAGACTTATAGGGTTCCCTGTCAGTTTAATCTAAACTAGTGCCATATCCAAAATGGACACCCCTTAGAGCACCACTATTTCAAGTAAGGAACATAGGTGCCAGTAAGAAAGGAGAAGAGAGAAGAAAAAAAAAAAACAGAAATAGGAAAAGTTGGTGAAAGATATGCAAGTGTAAATGGAGAGATAGGAAGCAATAGAACCCAAGCAAATATATTGTTTTTCTTACCTTTGCGTATTATTTGTGCACAGGATAATGTATTGAGATACTAATTTAATTTTTTTCCTCTATTATATTTCCCTGCTTTCAAACTTGCAGCCAAAAATCTATTGCCCTAAGGGAAAGGTTTTTTAGAGGATGAAATGCAGAAGTTATGTGCAAACAACCTGCACCTTTGGATTTTGGCTTTTAGAAGCTTGAGCACTTAGGGAGAGAGAGAGGTGGGAGTGAGGAACATGGGGGTAAGCTCCTGGAGTACGAGGAGGGTGTGGAAACCATAGGGAACCCCACTGGGAGGTGAAAATTCCTCCGAGGGGAGTGACTGCAAGATAAGCCCTAAAGGTGGGCCCTGGAGCTCTGGTTTCCAGCCCCAGGGAGATCACCTTGTGTTTGGGAGTTAGCAGGGGTTGCCAGTACCCAGGGTGAATTTGGACCAGGGACATCGCCAACCTGTTGAGAGAGAAGTTCTTCGGAGCCTCTCTGATGTACTGGCTCTGCCCAGGATATCTGGACCTTTACAGTTCCAGATTGGAGTAAAGGAATTCCCCTAATACTAACTGAGGGAAAATTCTGTGCCTCCTAATGAGATGAGGACTCAGATTAAGTTTGGAGTTTCACATTGCTTTCTGCTGTTTCATTTGGGGTATTTTCTGGAAGCAGCATAATGAACTTGGGCCCTGAGGTTCAGACATACCTGTGATTCAATGCCAGCTTTCCCTGATAGCAGCTGTGCAAGAATAGGCAAGTTTTTAAGTTATTTTTTTCATCTGAACAATAGAGTCATTGTGAGAATCGACTATAAAAGTAGGTAAAACACAGTGTCTGACACACAGAATTTAATGTTTAATAAATGCTAGCTTGCAGTCTTGCAACTAAAGAAAGAATCCTGCTCTCAAGATTGTAGGCAATATACATGCAAGGCAAACAAGGGATTTGTTCATAGCAGGCCAGGATCATCGGTTCACTTAAGTGAGACTCCTAAGACTTCCTAGCAGAAAACACTTTAGTGTTGTTACTGTGTGTACCTAGAACAATAAATCTATACTTCTTTGGGGCTATCTTCAAATTCAGATTGTTTATTGCTACAGATTGATGTTTCTCCAAATCAGTAATGAAAAATGAGATGCTTTCAGACAAAGAAAATGTATTTTGGCTTGGTTTATCTAAGATGGATGATGCATTGCATTGAACTATTAACATATTTTTTTTCCAGTTTTACCTGCTAGTTTTGTGTATTTTGTGTGCATGTGTGTGTGCATGTAGTACGTGCCCACATTCATGCTTCTAAAGCAATCTGAAGTTATTTAACCTCAGTAGTTTAATGGATCTTGACATTATCACATTGGCCTCATAAGACCTGTGTTCAAATAAAGAACTAACTGATTCAGACTAAATAGAGTAATGGACAGGAATAGATAAAGCAGTTTTTAGAGTCTTTTTTTTTTTTCTTGCAATATGCAGCAAAGTTGATAGAAATAATTTTTCTTAAGGGGACATTCCATAAGAGGTGCTGCTTGCTTATTCTGCAGGTTTGAATTAATATAATCCTGACTTGAATAACAACCTAATTTCTATTTTATTCATATATTTGTTAGAAAAAGGTATTTTTGTTTGGGAATTTATTCTACCCCACAAAAAGGATTAGCTAAGAATAACTGAGCCCACAGAATGTGGAGAGAAAAGTATACAGTTTATTTGCAGCTAATTAATATGACCATATCATCCATAAAATGCAAATCAAACCAACAAGATAATTATGATGATCCTTCCCCACTATAAAACAGATGGAACTATTAGCCAGTAAGGCTGGCAAATGGTCTCTTCATTGACTGTCTGGCTTGGAATGCCTGTTTCCTTATATAGGAGTTTAACACCAGTTGCAGTTCTGTTTCTCCTTCTGCAGCTGTTCAAAGTTCTGTCTTGAAGGATCTTTCTTTGCTCCCTGTCATTTTCCAGATCTAAGCAAATGCTGGACCGTAAGGCTTGCTCTCACGGTACTTGCTTGTTGTGAAACAGCTTTTGTTTTGCCCTAGAAATAATGACTTTCTTTGTGCAGTTTTACTTTCCATCCTCTGCAGTTCTGTGGCAGAGGTAGAAGTCAGTCAGCGTGTTCTAGGTCAGGTTATTACTGAAAGAGATTTTTTTTTCCTTGACAAAATTGTGGAGGGAATACAAAATAAGGTATGCAAGGGCACAAACTAAACTGTTTCAGTTGCAAACATTGCTCAAATGTTTCCTTGAGGCTTATAGAGAGGGATTAGTTTGTGATAGCAAAATAAGGATTCAATAAAGGTCAATAACCCTTTAGATTTTTAAATAATAGTCTTACTAATCTAGGTAATACATTAATCTATTAACAGGACTATATGATTGTAAAGAATAATTCATCGATTAGCCTTGATTAAGAAAGAGAGTTTAGCTATTGAGCAGAGTCAAATAAAAGGCTTCTGACTGTTAGGATTTTATCCTAAAACAAGACTGTTTGCATGGATTTGACTAGAAGGATTGACATCTTAGTGTTGCACATATTAATAGTTAAAAATATGGGAAAAACTAGGTATCCAGAAATTCAAGACAGTTTAAAAATTATTGTATAGGTGTATGAAATACTCTGAAGTAACTCAAAATAATGTATTATTGATATGGGAAATGTTTATAATACAGCTTTAAGTAAAAATAATTACAGAACAGTATTATAGTATCATTGCATATTAAAATTTGAATAAAGCTTCTTTATTATGGCAAGAGTATAAGTTATTTTAAATTTCTTTTATTTGCTTTCTGTATTTTAAAATGATCTGCCATGATGAATATCCACATGCAAAAGAATGAAAGAGGATCCATATCTCACACCCTATACAAAAATTAACTCAAAATGTATCAAAGACCTAAACATTAGATCTAAGACCATAAAACTTTTAGAAGAAAATGTAGGGAAATATCTTACAAATCTTATAATAGGAGACCGTTTCCTAGATCTTATACCCAAAGCAAGAGCATTGAAGAAATAAATAAATAAATGGGAACTCCTCAAAATTAAACACTTTTGTGCATCAAAGAGTTTTGTCAGGAAAGTAAAAAGACAGACTACACAATGGGAGATAATATTTGGAAATGATATATCAGATAAAGGTCTAGTATCCAGAATATATAAAGAGATTGTTCAACTCAACAACAAAAAGACAGACAACCCAGTTACAGAATGGGCAAAAGACATGAACAGATACTTCTCAGAAGTGGGAATACAAGTGGCTAAAATGTACATGAAAAGATGCTCAACTTCCCTGGCTATTAGAGAAATGCAAATCAAAACCACAATGAGGTATCATCTCACATCCACCAGAATGGCTATTATCAATAAAACAGAAAATGACAAGTGCTGGAGAGGATGTGAAGAAAGAGGCACACTTATCCACTGTTGGTGGGAATGTCAAATGCTACAACTGCTGCGGAAGGTAGTTTGGTGTTTCCTCAGGAAGCTAAATATAGAATTGCCATATGATTTGGCAATACCATTGCTAGGTATCTACTCAGAGGACATAAGGGCAAGGACACAAACAGACATTTTTACACCAATGTTTATAGCAGCATTACTTACAACTGTGAAGAGATGGAAACAGCCAAAATGTCCATCAACAGACGAGTGGCTAAACAAGCTGTGATATATACAGAAGATGGAATATTATGCAGCTATAAGACAGAGTAAAGTTATGAAGTGTGTAACAACATGGACGGACCTTGAGGACATTATGCTCAGTGAGATTAGCCAGAAACAAAAGGACAAATACTGTATAGTCTCACTGATATGAACTGACATTAGTGAATGAACTTGGAGAATTGCAGTTGGGAACAGAGACCACAGGAGATAGAAATAGGGTAGAGACATTGGATAATTGGAGCTGAAGGGATATAGATTGTGCAACAGCACTGATTGTAACAATTTAGAAACGGACAGCGCAAGACTACCTAACTGCATAATACAATAATGTTAATACACTTGAATGAAGCTGAATGTGAGGACGATAGAGGGAGGGGCCTGTGGGCACAAATGAAATCAGAAGGAAAGAAAGACGATAAAGACTGAGATGGTATAATCTAGGAATGCCTAGAGTGTATAATGATGGTGACTAAATGTACAAATTAAAAAATGTTTTGGCATGAGGAAGAACAAAGGAATGTCAATATTGCAAGATATTGAAAATAGATGGTGATTCATATTTTAAAACTTTAACTTATGTGTGAGACTGAAGCAAAAAATGTTTATTGGTACAAAATTAAAAAAAAAAAAGAGACCTGCCATGGGCATATATTACCTCTGATATGATATATCAGGATGTTATACACATACTCAAGTCTTAGCCAAATATTTTGGTTAGTAGAAAGTTATAAGATAAACTACATGTTAATTTCATTTTTCATTTAACCACAAATTATGGATATCTTTCCATGTTAGTGTATCTTTATCAACCTCATTCTTTTTAAGTTATGTACTGTTTTATTGCTTAAATGTACAATAGTTTAACTAATCCTGACTGATGAACACTTTTTTTAAAAACTGATGACACTTTTTTAAAGCTGCAATAAAACAACTTCTGTATATACCTTTGCATACTTGGAGTATTTCATAAGAAAATCTTCTAATAATGGAATTGCTAGACCAGAAGGAATATTAATATAGTAATATAAAAAAAATTAGAGGTGGTTTTTGTCAAATATTCCCTTTAAAATTTATCAATTTATACTCATATCATGAGTGTGATTGTCACTTTTGTCAGACCTTCAATATAATTGCAATTATATTTTTATTTTTCTTCTGTGAATTGCCTTTTCTTGACTTTTGCTAATTTCTCTACTGTATTGTTTATCTTACTTTATAAGATTTTATTTATTATGGTCATTATCTTTTATAAATATGGGGCACATTTTTTTTCATCATTTACTGTTTATCTTTCAAATCTATTTGTTCAACTCTGTCTTTTGAAATACAGGGATTTATAATATTATTGTGGTCAAATGTGTGAAGCTTTTTCTTTGTGATTTGATCTTAATTTTAATCTAAAGAAACAATTAGCATCCAAAAAGGTATAAAACATTCCCCTGTGTTTCCTTAACATTTTTATAGTTATTTTCTTTTACATGAAAATTTCTATGCATGATGAGAGATAAAATTCTATCTTATTCCACAGTCAATTTTTTTCAACTAATGTATTGAATAATTCATCATTTCCCTAATGTTTTAAAATGCCATCAGTACCATTTATTAAATTTTTCTCTGGCTCTATTTTTGTATTCTATGGTGCTTCATTGATCCATCTGTATATTCTGGGTAACAAAATGGTGCTCTTCCTACAGTTTTCTTTTTTATTACATGGAGGCACCAGGAAGGGAACCCAGGTCTCCGGCGTGGCAGGAGAGAGCTCTGCTACTGAGCCACCATGGCCTGCCCCTTATGACAGTTTTATATTATGTTTGGTAAATTGAGGACAAGTTTCCCAATGTGATTATTCATTTTTCCAAGATTGTCAATTACAGTTATGCATTTATTCGTAGATAAGCTATTATTGATTGTCAGACTCTATCACCTCCACCCTGAGCTGCATTTTTATTTGAATTACAGTAAATATATGGATAAGTATAGGAGACTTAAAACGGTACAGTTTTGAGGTTTCTCATCTTAGAGTATAGACTTATTTTTTTTACTTAAAGGAAGTACTTACATCTAGTGAGGTCAAATTTCAAATTTGTAGTTTGGGCTCTTTTTTGTTTTGTTTTGTTTGCCTGTCAAGATCATTTTTAAATTCACTTTCTTATTCGGTTTATCTGCTTAGCTTTGTGTCATTCAAAAATTTTGATGAGGCCACCTTGACATGCTCAGCAAAATAAATGTTAAGAGTTTACAGGCCAGAGCCAAGCACAGAAGGCCATATTGATACAGTAAATTAATGTCAAACGTTTATTATTTGAGACTTAAATAAATTCTAACTCTGTTTTACACAGAACTATCAATTTAACATAACAACTATAATTTATTTTTTTAATTATTTAACATCATTCAGGAACCCTTTGAAGATCTTTATTGTCTCCATACCATCATTTTACATATTAATGATCTTCAATGGCATTTATGTATTGATTGTCGAAGTTGTTGGCTGGCAAAATGCCCAATAATCAGCTTTTGCATCATAAATGCAGCACAAAATATTACTCGCTCTCCCCACAAATACACACTATATTCCTCTCAGCTTTCAAATTTTCAAAATTTGCTCACAGGCCCTAATCAAATCTCTTCTATGAGTCTGTCCCTGCTTGCCTAGTTTGTCCAATATTTGGCAAGTTGTTGAGACAATAACAGTCAGCTCTACTGCCTACGAGGGTCCCTTTAGTCTCAACACAGAGAAGAGTATAAACTCTGTTGCCTTCAATCTTGAATCTACTCTTCCCTGGGTGAGCTCTAAGGGAACACCAATTTGGCTTTCCCCTAACCATATCCACGTGGATACCATCACTGCTAGTTTGTAGCCCAAGCCCCATTCAAAATGAAATCTCTTCCTGAAAGCCCAGGCTGATTTAAGCCATACCCTCACTAACCTTTTATTTCTAAGAAGTTGAATGCTATGTTTTAGCCCCACCCCCTGCCCCAGGCTGAGGCGCTGTCACATTCAATCATCTATTTGGTTTGCCTGGTCCAAGATGCTACCTACTGTTTTGCCTACAGAATGATCTTAACACTTTCCAGATTGGAATGCACTCTATGTACTATCAGTCTGAGTGGAACCCCACTTTATCAACCCACCTTAGGCATTTATTTTGAATTGTTGGTAATTTTGCTTGGGTTCAAATGTAAAGTCATTACATTTCTCACAGACTCAGAATTATCTCAGTTTCAAAAACTCGTCTCTTCTTGTCTGTCCCACTGGTCAGCTAGCTTCAGCTATCCCAGCCGAGACCATGAAGATCATGCAATTATTTCATCTTCCTTGACAATTCTAGATTAGTTATTAAATTATCCTTTCATGCAAATATCTTTTGCGTGCAATTTGCAACTCAATTCCAAACTCTTAAAGGACAAGGATTATGCTGTTTTAACCCCCATTGTTGTGGTTACTGGATTATCTGGGAAAAGATCCAAATTCATGATCTGATAACTTCTGTCATGCTTACAGGGTCAAAGAATGCATTGTTTGTAATCCGACTACTATGGTTTTCTTATTCGTAGTATGGCTTCTTATATGTAGTATTCAAAAATTATTTCTTGGTTAATATATACGAATGGTGTATGTGATATACAAAGAAAAGAAGCATTTTCTTCATTGTGAAAAATCATAATTATTATTCCAAGGAACTTTTGAATGAATTGTGCTATTGAAATTTTTCTGAAAATTCTTAGCACTCGTATATTATGCCAGGGAGACCCTGACGACTCCATGCATAGAACAGTCTTTGCAATACAGCTCCTGAAGGGGTCACTCATGCACAGGACAAAAAAACACTCCTGGCGGCCTGAACTCTTGATTCAAATAGTGAAATATCTTTGAGAGGTAGTAGAGACGTTTCTGTTACACTTCTTCGGGTCAGAACAGTTGACTTCTTCTTGAAATAAGTGTTGGCTTCCTAAGAGTGTATTCAAGCATCGGCATCTAAGATACATTTTTGTCAATTCTGGAAAGTTTTTGTTTCCTTGACATTTTCCTAGAAGCTGATTTTAATAACAGGCACACATATGATAGAAAAAAAAAAAGAATCTACATGATCCAGAGCACTTTATTGTTAAGAAAAAGGGCAAAGTACAGGAAGAGGTTTTGCTTGTTGCTCAATTGTGCTGCAGCTAAGACAAGTGAAAAGGATTTGGGGCAACTTAGTGTTAGGACAATTAATGCTTCAATTAATCCAAGGATAGGCATCAGTAAAAGTCCAGGCTACCCAACTGTTCCAAATGGGATAAAGGTTTTTAAAAATAAACTTTTTAGTTACTGCACAAACAAAGCAGAACCAAAGCCTTTACACAAAACCTACACCCTATATGCATTAGAGAAGATTAGGTTTTTCCAAGGCTTTGAATGACAAAGTCTTTTCAGATTTTTAATGGGCAAAAAATTTTTTAGGGACCAGGGGTGGGAAGGTTTGTAATCATATAGGCATATTTCCTTCCAAACTTATGTTTATTTGTAGTTTTATAATCCAAAATATAACTCAAGAAAGTATCCTCTTGCTTCATGGTTTATTACCGATTTCACTCTATGCAAGAATATATGAAAACAAGAAGCTCTTGGCAATTAGATAGAGCTGTAATAAAATCTTTAAATATTACTGAGACTTTTACCCCCCATTTTACAAAATAGGATCAATTAATTCTGCAGAAAAGGATCCACTTTGGGAATTCTGTTACATGTATGACTCTACTGTACATTTAACTTACTGTTTTGTTTTTTCTTCCTAAATGTGTGTGCTTAAAATCCTCATGCAATGAGTAATACACTAAAATTTCTCATGGCTTTTGAAAGGCCTTGAGCTCACTGGTGATAGAAAATTAGGCAGAAAGTCCAATTTATTCACACTTTCTCACAGCAGATTTCTTTATTTCTAAATTTAAACTAGGCTGACATCTTAAAGTAGTTTTAGAGAGAAAGTATGGTCACATTTCTAGCTTCCTTTTTGTTTGATGCCTGCATTTTTTGAGCAAGCAACACACATTGATTACCTAAAAGTTTCTTCATGCTTTGTTAATTTGATAGACCAGGCAATTTATTAGGTGTTTCCTGTTTTTAACTGCAGTCTGATCCTGAAGGAAACGAGCAGTGTCTGTGGCACAGCAGATGAGTCTGCGTCTGATGAGAGCCATGTGGGCCAAACTCTCATTTTTCATAAGTGCTGTCATTTTACAGATGTATGACCTTTTTCTTCTTTCTTCAGAGGAGGAGGGGTTGGGGGAAGAAGATAATGCACAGAGTTCATTTGAGAAACTCTCGTAGGCAGCTACACAAATCATGTCACGTAAACCAGAACAGGCTAAGGAAACTTCACATCTCTTTTCCGAAGACAATAACAGATAGGACAGAGAAAGATGGAGTCCAAGATGATTAGGAAAACAGGAATGGTTAATGGATAACAGCAACGTGGCGCCAAGCTGTTCATTCCATGTCATAAAGATATGAAGCCACACAAACAGAGGCCAGGTAAAAGGTCTCTGAATGGATATCCAATCAATGCAGATGTAGATTTGTCCTTTGAGGTTATTTGATGGGAAATAATAGGAACCATGGAAAAGCTGCTTGCAGCAAATTAAGCTGTTCCTTACTTATGAGTTGCAGCACATGCAGGGCTTGCCAGCTCCCTGGGTGTGTGACCTGTGCAGTGACACAGGGCCCCACACTTGGTTGAATGTTCTGCTGATGCCCTGCATCTTCATTTTGCTCTGGACCCCACAAATTATACAGCCAGTCCTTACCCTGCAATGTAAATTAGCAAGATAATGGCTTAATAAATTTTGGAGCTATATATCTTGTGTTTTTAGAACATGACACTTTTTACTTTTGAATTCTGAAACCACAGGCTTACATGTTCTCTGAAAACAAGAGTGGTTCACAAGGTAATTTAGTGGGTCAGCATGGAGAGACCCTTTATATGCTTTTCATACCTGCCATCTACCCTCATTACTTGTTCTGGGCCCAAGGGTATACTTTAAGAAAGGCCAAAGTTGATGAAATGTTGAGATCAAATCTGGAAGACTTCAAATCATAACTCATCTTTAAGATAGCATGAAGAAATATATATATTCTTAGATTGTTTTCCTGAATAGAACAAAAGTATACTTGATCAACTAATACATATGCACAGATGCATATATATACACACACGCAAAAAAAATTTTTTAGGAATAATTATCTAGGAACAATAAAATTATATATTGTTTTAAAAACATAACTTTATTTTACAATACGGAAACATGTACTGAATCAAGCCCACAATCGTCACACATGTGCTGAGAGAGAACTTCATGGCATCTTCTGAAGATTAATCTACAAGAGATCATGCTTTCATTTGGAACCAATGTTCTATAATCTTACCATTACATCATTAAAAAGTGTGCATTAGAAAAACCACTATTTTTTATTTCAGTATTTATAATCCTTTTCTGCTTTTGAGCTAGTTTCTTTTTTATAAACATTTAACCTAGGCCCGACAGTGTGTCTTGTAACATCATGAAGTCAGTTTCCCATTTTGTTTTGGAGAACTTTTTTGTTCAATTCATCTGTATTACTTCGTCTTGTGATAAAATCTCATGAGATGTGAGTGGAACTGATGAAAGCCCAGTGGATTATCTTGTCTGGGGTTTATTTGGCTTCATTATTAAAGGGAGTTCTCTAACCTGAGCTTCCCAGTAGCAACCTCCACCTCATGTACACTATAAACTCTTCTGGGAGGTTTCCTTCTCCTTCTCTCTCTAATGCAGGGGTTAATGTTTATGGTTGGGGTGGGGTGGAGAGTGGTGGAGCTATAAAGAGAGAATCTCTTTTATTTCAGTTGATCTTTTTCCAAAAAAATATAACACGCTGTCGAGCTACACAGATTGTATCTAATGATAAATGTTGAGTGACTCTGATATCAATTAAATCAACTTTATACATTCATCTTAAAGAACACTCGATCAATCTAAATGCTTTCCTGCAGAGACCATGGAGACCATTAAATGACAGTTGCCAAGCAATTTTTATTTCACAAATCAATTCCATACTGAAGTTGAAAACATCTAATCTATTACATAGTTTTTTTTTACAAGACCCTTCCCCCAACCTAAACTGTTAATTATTGCACAGTCAAGGCTGCAATTAAAGGCTGGAGAGATTTGTCTAGTGAGATAACAGAGGTAGGAAAACAGGGGCACAATCTCTCTACAGGGCAGTTACATCACACGTGATAGCACTGTCCTGGATGCTATTGTGTTTGTTTGCTCCTTAGCAGAATGCCCTAATCAATAGATATGTAAAAATAAAGATAATTGGTATGTGAACCCACCTTATTACTGGAAAGCAAGATACCTCCATGAAGGCTGAGAAGATTTACCTCTATCCAAATGTATCAACATCAATTCTTCTTCTGTAGTTAATTTCATAGGAAAATGTCATTGATAGGACTATAAGTATCAAATCATTTATTTACTCTAAGATAAGCAATTATAAACTCATTTAAGAGAGCCATACCATTTTTTTTTTTTGCATGAGCAGGCACTGGAAATCAAACCCATGTCTCTGGCATGGCAGGCGAGAATTCTGCCATTGAGCCACTGTTGCATCACCTGACATACCAATTCTTTTAAGACACAAGTAAAATTTCTTCATAAGACTAAATTTACCAGCAGAATAGTACAAAACTCTGGATAGATATGTAAGAGCAAAACCTAGAGTCTTATAGATATCCTTTAATTTTCAGAACAAAACTTGAAGGTTCTAAACTTGCAGCCTTAAGGTGACTCATTTATTTTAAGCCTTATTTTGATATCTTCTCCATTATTTATAAAAGATTTGTTCTTTTGATTTTTCTCTTCTCTACTTCAATTAAAAAAATCATCTTTCTGCAAATAAATGTATCTTCTCTTTACTTTGTTTTTTCTTTTAATGATAGTCAACTTCTTGTCATAATCTCCAAAGTCAAGATATTTGAAACAGGATATATCCTCTAAATGATTTTAATACTTTCCTTGTGAATTGTCCCTCATTTACACAATCCTTTTTAAAATTCTCCAGCCTATATTTAGTTTAGTTTCCCCTAATATGTATCTCTCAATAACACTGTGCCCATCTCCATACAGGGGCTTTGTGATTAAAATCTACCTAGAAATTAAGTTCTTTCTCTTTTAAATAGAGCTCTTATAATGTTGTCATTAGAAATAAAATATTTTCTTCTCTTTGTGGAAATCTAAGTAAAATACATAAAAGCCTGTAATAATAGATATAGTCATAACAATGATGATGTTTTGAAATGAGTTTCAAGGTAGGTAAAAAAAATTGTTTAACAGATTTTTGACACGGATAACTAATATAACAATATACTTAAGAGAATAGTCATAGGACTCGAGGGAAACATTTTTCTTTGCTATAAAAATTGAACATGGTCTGAGTAAAGTATGGTATAGCCACAAAGAAGAGTCTTTTTGGGGGGTGTGGTAAAAGGAGTTGAGGGTATTGCTTAAATCTTTGCTTGTAATGTTTTACCATAGTTTAGTTATGCCAAAACTCTAAATAATTTCTAACCTTCTACTAATTCATAATAAATAGAAATAATTTTTAAAATTGGTCATGTGTTGGGAAGAATGGGTTTTATGTGAAACTAAAAACTCTGTCTATGAACATTACAGTAGAATTGATCCTTCCTAAGATTTAAATCTTTTTAATCGCATCTGATATGTGTGCATGTAGATTTATATGAAACCTGAAAACAGTGGACTTTCTTTCCTGTGTGGAATCTTCTTGAGCCATTTTAATATCACCTGCTTAATCTTTCATTTATACTGAATCTTCAGAAAGGCCCATAGATCCTCACTTAAGGCTTAAATTGCTACCCACACAGATTCTGACTATTGGAAGGTCAGTATTATGATTGCAATAGAGCAATGTTCTGATTCTTCCTTCTTCAATAAAGGCAATGACACAATCTAACAGAATATAACAGTTGCATTACCTTTTGTCTATTAGTCTACAATTCTGAATTGAAACAATATAGCAAACTTTTTGCACCAAGCCACAATATTTATAAACTATACTTTTTAGGCTCTTTGCAAAGGAAATGGAAAACAAAATAGAATGTGTGTCTTGCTTAACTATAGGGTCGTAAAATTTAATATTTGAGCAACATGCAAATCAAAAATTACCCTAGGAAACACTCAATCAAAAAATCCTTTGATTAAACAATTTGATAACCATTCAAAGGGACCAACCATATTTTTTCTTTTTTGGGCACAATTATTTTCCTTCTTAGCTTTGCAGGCCTAAGGCATTTCATTTGCATTTTATTTGCATTTTGTTCTTAAGGTGAAAAAAGAGAAAGCAAGGAGATAAGAGAAAAAAGAAAAAAAAAACAGTTCCAGATATTTAGCAGTAACCAATTCCTTGGTGTTAGCCTGTGCTTTTGAATATTTTATAATTTATAAACTGAAAACATATTATGCTCTGCTTTTCAAACAGGCTTTGTCACATGCTTTTCTTAAACCTTTTAAGACATAAGGCTTGTGACTGGGATAAAAAATATGCATTCTCTATTTCTGTATATCTCTTGTGGTGCTCCACTGTGGGATTGAAAGAATAGAGGAGGTTACAAGGAGATCTGAAATGTCTGTTAATCATTTACAGTGGCAAAACTTTTAACTTTTATTGAAAAAAATATATGCTGATACTTTAAAAATATCAAGAGGATGTATGCTAGCTAAAAAATACCTATTCCAGATTTTTAAGCTTCATCTGGACACAGATTTTACAAGATGCTAATTTTAAGAGATTCATTGAACGTCACTGAATTAAGGTGAACTCACCATTTCTTAACAGGAATATAAATTAAAGCTGATTCTTAATAGCTCTAGAATGTAAAAGAAATGCTGACCTTTAGTCTAGATGTCAATGGATAGAGATTTTTTTCTGTGTTTTACATCTTGGAATCCAGATATGGTGTTTCTAATTCTGTTCTTCTAAGCCCAGGGGCTAATTATTTAACTTCCCTCTCTTTAATTTTCTTTGCATGCATGAGGATTTATATTGGTAAACTGCATTTTTGGAGATAGAACTAAAATCATACTAATGGAGCATATTAACGAATCACTGCATATAAAATATAACTGATTTGAAATTGCTACAAGAAAAATTCCAAGTTAGCTGAAGACCAGAGAGAACAAGGAAGGGAAGGCAGAGCCTTGTTTTTCTTTTAAAAGGGTGACCGTGTGCCACGCAGCTTCCAGACAACTGCCCAAGAGCCAGGCAGTGCAGGGATCCTGTAAAACTTCAGCCCTTGTATTCTGCAGCGATAAGGCAGGCTGTCTGGATTAACAACCATGTCAAGGGTAACCTTCTGAAGTGCTTATTTGTTTAGAAGAAGAACCTCATTCATCATGAGGGAGTGATAGAAATGGGGTTTTTCTAGCACCATATCTGAAGGCTACCTGGATGTATGGCTCGTTTGGCACCATGCAGAGGAAGAGAAGGGGAGAAGAGAAGAAAGGCACTGTCCTTATTCGATTTCAAAGCAGTATTAAATGAAATGCATTATACATTCTCAAAAACACTATTTTTATGATGCCAACATCATCTCTTTTCGTTGCAAACTTCTCTGGTAAAAAAATTCAACTTAGGTAGAAATCAGAGATGACAAATACAGTTATATTGTTAACAGGCATAAAGATGCCAAAAAAGAAAGAAATAATGCTTTCATAAAATCTTATATTAGAATTATGATTTGTCTTTTATTTACTTTATATTAAATCCTTGAATCCTATTTTATCAATCATCCCTTCCAGTCAAGCACGTGGATCTGATAATGATTTCCTATAATAAATAGATTATAAACCTAGGTTAAATTTTATTTTTTAAAACGCTGCTGCTGAAATAGAAATTGAGACCAAAAAAGTCTTGAGATAATTTCAGCTATTTTTTGATAGTCTAGTATTTATAATCTTATGAAAAAAGTTCAAAGCAAATATCATCTAAGGAAATGAAAGAAAATATTGACATTAAAATCCAGTGCCCTGAGCATAAATAAAAAAAAATTACTTGCTAGATAGGTGAAATTTTAGGTGGTATATCTAATCAATTATGATTGGAAATCAAAACTGAATTCTATGATTTTGAGTATATGCATAACCGTTAATAAGGAGATTTCTGTTTTATTTAAAACTGGTTTGTAGTGTATATAACTTATAACTACTTTGTAAGTGATATATATCACTTTATATATATATATTTATAGTATGATTCTGCAGGACTGCATATATGTAGATATAACCTACAAAATACAAAGCATATTTGCATTCATTAATACACCTATAGTTTATTGGGAATTATTAGCCCATCGTTTTTTGTATACAGTATCTGTTTCTCTTTAACAACCCTGCAGGTAGGTATTGTGGTCTCAGTTTTCAGATGAGGAAAGTGAAGTTTGGGGAGGTTAAATATCCTAAGGCCAAACTCTAGGGTGCCACAGTAGCAGGCTATGAGACCTGGCCCCAAAGCCTTTACCCTTTAATCATGGCCACACTGTCTCTCTTTAATATATGCAGGTATCTATCTGCAAATATCACTAGTTCTAATAATGCTGTGTGCACCACCTTTCTCAAAGTATCTTTTAGAAACCCTAAGGGCTATAAAAGGAAAAACAAAACAAAACAAATCAAAGACAGAAGTTGCCATCCTAAGAACTGAATCCATTGTCAATGACGAAATGCTAAATGAGGACAGGTTGAGATAAGAAAAAAGCAAAATTGTAGGATAGGTAGTTTGTTTCTTCTATCATCTCACCACTCATTCTGTCTACCTGACTCCTTCTCTACACCCCTTTGGAGTCTTCCACATTATTGATTTACTCAAATCTGACCTCCTGGGAACTTGCTTCCATTTTGTTTGATTTCTCAAGGTCTTGATGGCCTCTAATTATGGTTATGGGCAATAACAGATTTTCCTGCTAAATGATTTAGGTTAATGTGCTGGGCAGCTAAAGTTGAACTTATCCAGAGAAACGTAATAATAATAATATAGTACTAGTAATAATAATGAGAAGAAGAACTGAAACCGTCTACCCATGCATATAGCTTGAATACTGAGGACTGCAAACATCCCACCCTGTCTTGTCACCCCACCCCTACTACACAAGCACACAACTTACTGTCGACGTTAACATGACAATTATTCCAGGAGATTTTAATTTAGGCGATTCGACTTTTTTAAAAAAATTGTCTTTATTAGAGAAGTTGTGGGTTTACAGAATAATCATGCATATACCTTCCTATTACACATCTTGCACTGGTGTAGAACATCTGTTAGTATTGATGATAGCACATTTTTATAATTCTACTATTAACTATAGTCCATGATTTAACTTCAGGTTCATTGTGTGTACAGAACAGTGCCATGCATTTTTTTTTAATTTTTATTCTGTTACCCTATATACAATCTAAAATTTCCCCTTTAATCACATTCAAATATATATTTCAGTGCTGTTCAGACCCATCAGCTCTTCAACTGAAAGCAACAACAAAACACTGGGCTGGGCTATTCTGTTAAGACCTTTACCCAATCCTAATTGACATATGAGTACCCTGAGCATAAATCCCAATAGGACTGGGTGCTAGGTGGGTGAAATCAGTTCCCCTTAACTGAAGATCTGCTTTTAACCAAACTTGCAATTCACAATTAATTTCAACCTTGCCTCCTCTTCCCCTTCTAGATACTGTCAAAGCTTTGCTGAGGTTTTGTTCTCCCTTACGGCAGTAAGCATTAATCTCAGCTGTCTTATCGTCAGGCTGTGACAGTAATACTCAGGGAGCTGATATTTAATAATAACTAATATTTACATAGCACTTACAGTGCGCCAGGTAACCTGTGTAATTATAGTAATTATATATACATATATATACACATATGTGTATACATATGTGTATATATATATAATCATTTTATCCTAATAACAATCCCTATTGAGTAGGCATTAATGTTATCTCCATATTACACATTGCACATGAGGGAAATGGCATCAAAGAGGTGTCAAGTAGATAGTTCAGGTGATACAGCTTCTAAGTGGCTCTTAAACACAACCTTAAACTGCCTCTTGTAATATTCCACCACCACCAAAGAAAAGTGTCTTCAAATGACTTTTATAGGAATGACTGCTAACGTGGAAATTATAGAACTATGATAGCAGACTTAAGGAAGTAGTTGTTACTGCTTCCTACAGGCCAGCTTACACATGAGCCGGTCAGACTGAAGAAATCAGTGTGACATGTTAGTTGAGGAAGGAGAATTGCCTGTCATAGCATATACAACATAAAATAGCATCAGAAAATTAGCACAGGTAACAGTCCCCAGTAGATGCTTCCCTACACCTGCTCGATCTACAATTGCAGACCAATTTATTTAGCAGTAATTATCCCATTTAATCGCCTTTGCCTTCCCTGCCTCCTTGCTTTTGCACATAGCCTGTTTCATGTATGCCTCTCTTCTCTTGTATTATCTTTTTTTTTTTAAAGTAATTAAAGTTTAGTTTTACAAAAGCTACAATAAGCAAGCCTGTGTCAAGAAGACGTAGAGATGTGTGCTGATTCCAGAGTAGACATTATTACAGTATCTAGTCCTCAGCCCTTCGTACTTTGGCTTAATACTATGTACGAAAAAACTGTTTGCCGAGGAGAAATTTCACCAGCCACCTCTGAGCGTGTGGCTGCCAGCTGGACTCAGAGGCTCCCAGAGAATGGCTCTATAGTATTAGGGTTTCGGAGAGGCAGCTGAGCTAGCATCTCCTCCTCTCTGCGGCACAGAGGTTGGAGCGGACGCAGCATCAGAGCCTGTTCATCCCAACAAACAGCTTGGAGCTCTGGTGTTGCCTCCCCAACACACGTGTTACCCAGTAATTCCCATTCATTAGTGTAAGCATGCCCCTAATTAAACTAATAATTTGAACCACTGTAAGAGAAACAAAGGAAAAATATGTGCAAAACTTGCTCAAGTTTCTGTACATTGAACAAAGCATACCGCTTAACTCACAGCTTGTGAAAAGGAAACATAAGTCATGGCCAAGCCAGGGTAACTGTATCTGCAGCGATTGTCCCATTTTCGCAGTGGTAGGCAGGGTGGGAGGAACCTGAAGGAACTGCACATGTGTTTGGTAGAAGCCTGGGAAGCTAGAAGAACCTGGCCAGCTCTGGCGGCCAGAGCTGCAAAGACTGATCATCTGAACCAGCTCCAGCCCTTCAGCCCTGAGGGAACCCCACCTTTTTTCGGCCTCGTATTCCAACTGTTAGGGGCCAATACCAAGCTTTGCTGGAGAAAGGAGAAGCAAGCTGCAGTAGGAGCATTCATTCTCTCTGGTCCCAGGCCTGGGAGGAGAGAGAGGGGAAGGCAGGGTCATGTTTAGTCAGGTTAAAACCACCCATACCTCTAGTGACCCTGACTGGTTCCCTACTCCCACTCCTAATTTTCTTCCAAGGACTCAGTCAGGAACTTTTTCTCAATGGCTCTTCCATGCCGTCTTCTCTGTTTGATATAGGATACATAAAGCCAAATAACTCAGAGGAATCTAAGCAAAGACATATCTGCAATATGCTCTTGAAGGCACTGGAGTCAGGACAGAGAGGCTGGTGGACAGGTGAAACCAAGTTGTCTGTGCGGGAGGATGGCTAGAAACTTCTTAGATGCTGCTCTGCAAGTTTCTTGCAGTAGCTGAACTGGTCAATATCGGTCTGTGCTTTCTTTAGCAGATCAGATGTAGGAGTCAACCAGTCGGGCATGAGCCTCTCCAGCTCTAAGGTGATGATGACCAAGGCCAGTGTGGAGCCCTTGAACCGCAGCAGCCGGTGGCCCGCCACACAGTGCTGCAGCTGCTTGGTCAGGGACGCGACGTGGAGGGAAGGATTCCTGTGCGGCAGCAGCTCGAGCACGTGGGGCCAGCCCAGGACCACCAGGGCGTGGAATATAGTCAAGAAGTCCAGTGGTGTCCCCGTGTAGCGGTCCCACCGCAGTACGTCCAGAACAGCCAGCTTCATCCTCAGCAGCTCATTCGGGGTGTAGGCAGAGCCATAGTGCTTTATGAAATCTTTTACGCGTGGAATTAACTGCTCTTCTTCATTGATTTTTACAGCAAGTCTCAAGGAGGTAAGTGTGGCACAGCGGAGGTGCCTCTCTTTCATCTTAGCCGAGACCAGGATGCTGAGCGCCAGGTTAAACGTGGTCTCGTGGAAGCTAAAGACGTTGTTCAGCCTCAGAAGCCATGGCATGACTTCCTGGAAGGCATTGCGGATCTCCACCTGGAGGTCGCCACCCGGCCACAGGCGCGCCTCGCGGCCCAGGGCCGCTTCCAGGTGGGCGATCAGGGGGGCCTCGTCCATGAAGCGTCTCGGGGCGCACAGTCGCCACGGGCGGCTCGGCTGGGGAGACCGCGCCGCAGGCTGCGGGCCGGGAGCGGCGTCGGGGGCCGGGCCTCGGGCTGGCGGGAACAAGGCCGCCCCTGGCGGGGAGCTCCTGCGGCTGCTCGGGGACCGCGCGGGGACGGAGGCCGCCCGGGGCTGGCGGGCCCTGGGGAAGCTGCTCCGGGCCGCGGCGGGAGAGAGGCCGGCGGCGGAGACGGGAGGGGAGAGCGCACGGCGGCTTCGCCCAGACTCTGCGCGAGCGGCCCCCGACGGCTGTGACCTCCGAGGCCCGAGGCTGCGGGAGTCGCGCGCCGGACGCCATGGCGCGGACCCGACGCTGACCCGGGCAGGTCTTGTATTATCTTTTAATATGTAAATAAATGTGATAAATTTTCACAGGCAGGCGTAGTCTTTCACCAATCACTTCCTATCTCTGAAGGAAAATCCTTTGCTGTCCAGTTTCCCAAGCAGATGCATTTTTCTGAACCACGCCTTCACACCGTCAAGCCTCCCCGGGGAGACGGAAAGGCTTGGTGACTTTTTGAATGTGGTCACTGAAAGGATGGGGACAGATTGTGAATATAGTCTTTGGCTGGGAGAAGCAGCATTTTCTATAAAAATATTAAGACAAATATCATCAAGTTTACCTTCTCTTTTTCCTACAGAGAAGAAAAACCTTGCTTTCGCAGGATGGACAAATTAAATCATTCCATTATGCAGCTTTAAAACAGAATAAACTTATGAAGCATGTAATAACATGGATGGACCTAGAGAACATTATGCTGAGTGAGACTAGCCAAAAACTAAAGGACAAATACTGTATGGTCCCACTGATGTGAACCGACATTAGAGAATAAACTTGGAATATGTCATTGGTAACAGAGACCAACAGGAGTTAGAAATAGGGTAAGATAATGGGTAATTGGAGCTGAAGGGATACAGACTGTGCAACAGGACTGGATACAAAAACTCAAAAATGGACAGCACAATAATGCCTAATTGTAATGTAATTATGTTAAACCACTGAATGAAGCTGCATCTGAGCTATAGTTTTTTTTGTTTGTTTGTTTTGTTTTGTTTTTATATATATATATTTTTTGTATTTTTTATTTTTACTTTTTTCTCTATATTATCATTTTATTTCTTTTTCTGTTGTCTTGCTATTTCTTTTTCTAAATCGATGCATATGTACTAAGAAATGATGATCATACATCTATGTGATGATATTAAGAATTACTGATTGCATATGTAGAATGGAATGGTTTCTAAATGTTGTGTTAGTTAATTTTTTTTTTAATTAATAAAAAAAAAATCATTCTAGGAAATGACGGACAAGGCAGGAGTCCTAGCTGGTCCTGTAAATTAGAAATCATGCTGATTTCACAATGACTCTTTCTGAATTTGCACACTTCTTCGACGTGATTTTCTGCTAATAGGCAATGACAAGTTCCCCTAGAAGTATCTAATTGATACAGAGGGCGCCTCATCCAATATTTGCACTTCTGGTGTTGCACTGGCTCATGGGCAGGCAGGGACCGAGGGGTGAAGCAGGAATTAGCGCCCGGTGGCTTCAGCTGCTGTTAATCCCGCCCTCATGAGGTGCTCTCGTCAGCACCCATTCCTAACCCGCTCCTCTCAGGACAAGCCCTACAGCCTCGCAATTTGGGCTTCTCGGCAGAGCTGCCGCTTTCTTTCCCAAAGAGTAACTCTCCACTCACCTGGAAAAACTGGCTAATCCTAAATTGGCTTTGAGATTGTCATTTAACAACTCCAAGGCACGCCAGGATCCTTGCAAATCCTTAGGTAAATGAGGCCTAGACTGAGTGAAAATGAACAAACAAAAAGCTTTAGGGGCGGGCCGCGGTGGCTCAGCGGGCAAGAGTGCTTGCCTGCCATGCCGGAGGACCTCGGTTCGATTCCCGGCCCCAGCCCATGTAAAAAAAAAACAAAACAAACAAACAAAATATAATAAAACAAGAAAATGTTTAAAGATGTTTCCCTTTTTTCCTCCCTTCCTTCCTTCCATCCTTCCTTCCTTCTCTCTGTCTTTCCTTCCCTTCCTCCCTCTCTTTAAAAAAAAAAAAAAAAAAAAAAAAGCTTTAAAAATGGACAGCAAATTCTTTGCCTGAGTCGTTTTTTTATTTCTTTTGTCTGAGAATTAAAATGGCAGATATAAGTCCCATCAGATTGATGTTCAAACTGCGAGGTCTGACCCACACACTTCATGCGATATTACATGGCTATATTTCAAAATCAGGCAGTGAAATAAAAGCTGCATTTTCTATTTTGGGTTTTTTTGTTTTTGTTTTTGTTTTTTTACTGATGAAAAATTTGTTTATTGATGAAACACTGTTTAGTGCTCAAGATTTTAACACCTGCTTGAACTTGGAGATACATTTCTAATTTATCCATTCAGCAACACGGACTTTTGAATTGTTTGTGTTTTGTTACAAAAAGAACCATATCCTTCTAAGAGTATTTTTCTCACTCTTGCAATGACATGCCTATTACACTAGTGTCCCTGCAAGAAGTTCTCAAGTGTAAAATGCCAATCCCTACATACCTATCTGTATGGTGATACTGTAATTTCAGAGGGATGGTCAGGAATCTGTATTTATATCAAGTCCTCTAGTTGATTTTAATGCACCCATGAAACATTGCTGTATACTTGTTATTGAGGAATGTTTCTTTTTTTATTTTTATTTTTAAATTTCTTACCTGAAATAGGGTTGGGAGGGCATTGTAGTGGTGCATCAGTGACCAAAGGAGTGGCAGAGATGCTTGGTGAATCCGCCACTTCTGATGGGTTCACCTGCACAGAGCCAGGCCTTGGCCTAGGAGATCAGTGCAGAAAGCTTCAAGGCAAGAAGGCAATTGGGAGCTCTGATGAGTGATTTTGAAAGGATGGAATGATTTGAGTGGAGGCCACATGGTTTAACTTACAATGAACCTGCAGGTTTTGAAAATTGCATGCTGGATTTCCTCATAAACATACATCAATCTCAGAGAACAGGAGGCTCTGCTCTTTGGTATGCAATCATTTGGGAGTTTTTTCTCATTCGGTACAAATACATGGAAAATATACATTGGAGTTGAGAATTAAACTATGCGGAGAAATAAAAAAAGGATTTCAATAATTTAATAAAAAGCACGTGGGCAAATGTAGGCTCTATTCACTTTCCATTTAAATTATAAATCCTTTGAATTTGTTTTTATGAGAAAAAGCATAGAGTGCCCTTGGCATTCTCTTTTTAGAAAAAAAAAAAAAAAACCCACACGTCATTTCAGAATGAAGAGGTAGCAATTATTCTCAGGAACCCAAGCGAGCAGTAGCACTTAATAGGTAGAATGATGCATGGGGTACAGAGTGAAATTGGGGTTGCCACCTGAAGCTCAATCTTAAGCACTTGTCTTTCCCAAAGCACAATTATACAGGAAAACAGACAGAAATATGAACACACAGAGATACAAAAGTATTATTTTACTGGTTTCGTGGAATTAATAAAATACACAAAATCTCCGGTTTGTCTTGTAGGAAGTTTAGCAAGTTTCTAGGATTAAATGGCTTTCCTTTTCTGTGAAGGGTCTGATGTAAACCCTTGTACCAAGGCTTAAAGTCTTAAGGCTGTTAGAAGTTTCCATCAGTCAGTCTGTACGTCAGCGGATAAAGTCGGTTGCTGATCTAACCTATTCATTGCTCTCTGGAAAAATGCATCAAACTACAGAAGCCGTTTTTAATCATGAAGGAGGGCTCGGGAAATGAAGTCTTGTCTGATGATAAAATGTGTTTTCTAACTAACTACTTTTTAGACCAACATATTACTACAGTGCTTTTCTAAGAAATTTCAAGTGCTGCATTTGATCAGGTGGTGAAAAAAGAGATCATTTGTCTTTGGTAATCTATCTTAAGTAATTCCCATGAACGGCGAGTATCTCTCATTTCCATCATTACAAAAGTTTGTGTTCTATGTATATTCTGTGTGAAACAATTTATTTTGCACATTCGATATCAGACAAATTAATAACAGATTTTTATTGAGGAAAGTTTCTTCTTTTATTTCTAAATTTCTTATCTGAAATAGAGGTGGAAGGATTGTAGTGAACATAAGACGTGCTTTGCTTTTTCCTGCCTTTTTTTAAATCTTAATTTGATATACATTTTTAATACTTGAAATGTCTGCATTTCATATCACATATTAGATAGAGAGGAATATATGTGGTCTTTTAGTCAACAATTGTGTGGCACTTATCGTACACTAAATTGTGTGCTGCGCTTAGTGAAATGTTAGCAGGGAGGCAGAGGAGGGGTAGAAAACAGATAAAACCGCACATCTGGTCCCGGTCTTGGCCCTCTAGGGGTTTATGCCATATATCTGAAAATATGATTGCAGATCTTAATAAGCTTCAGTTGAAGGCATACAAATATCCATATGCTTTGCATGCCGGTGAATTCTTAAGAGGCTGCTCTTATAGTTCATGTCGTGACATTCACCAGAGGAATTTGCTAATGGTTTAATAGTGTTGTTGAAATTACTGGGCTCTTTTTTAGCCTAGTTAGACTGGCAAAGTATCTGAAACATTTCGCATTCAGTTCCAATAATCGGGGATTCCAAGGCTATCAGTTTACCTTTTGCTATGTTTTTATTATTGCTTCCAAAGCTAATAGCGCATTTACCAGATAGTCTCAAAAGCCATCTTGACTAGAGGAAATGTTGATTAACAGGTATCTAAGTTGAACATGGACATTTTTCCTTATATTTGAACAACTGTATCAAAGCATGGATTTAGTCTGTCTGTATGGCCAGTCAGATAAGTATTAGCATTATTCACGTTTCCAACTGATAATACGGCATTTTTTACTTGAAAACGTATTGAAATAAAATTGTTGGACATAATATATTATAAATTTTTATATATGAGCAAAAGATACCGATAAAGAAGTGGGAAGACTTGGCTTTTTATGTGATATTCATTGATTGGAAGGAAATCCATCACTTTTGACAAATACAATTAAAACATATGGTGATTTTTTTACAAGTCCAAAATTTTCTTAATCCGAATTCTTGAATAAGTCAGCGCCATGAGTACGAGGTTAGTACTTCAAAAAGGACATCAACTGTGACCATGTCAATGGTTTCTTACAAAAGGGACCAGCACTTCACAAGGGTGAGACTCATTCAAATGCAACATCTGGCTCAAAGTTTCCTTCATTATATTAGCATTTTTTTTTTTCTTTTTAAACCTGGTACTCATTTCCTGCTGCTACTTTTTATCTCAGTTTGGATGATTTTTAGAGTTGAGATATTGTGTATGCTTTATTACTTCCCTCCTCACAACTCCCAACCCGTTTGTCTAAATTAAAAATATAAATATAAAGTTCACTTTCTCTTTAAAACTGACTGATAACACTATAAAGCATAGGGAGCAAAAAATAATAAAACCTATTCAAGCTTTCAAGTAAGTTTTTAGTTTTAGATAACTATAAAAATCACCATATCAAAGCTTTTTTAAAAAATAAACAGTGCATGTTAGTCCAGAACCCAAGCACAGAGGAACTCACTATCAAGTTAAATGAGAGGTATTTCCTCATTTTTTGTTTTGTTTTTTTTTGTTTTGAGGGGGCGGGGGTGCATGGATGGGAATCAAACCCGGGTCTCCCCATGGAAGGCGAGCATTCTACCACTGAACCACCCCTGCACCCTCATTTAGCTTTTTTAAGCACTGCTTTGAAAACAGACCCTTCTATAGATTCCAGTCACTCCAGTCCTATGGCATGGCTGGAAGTTCTAGGGGGTCAGGGCTGCAGCTCATCTCATTATGTTTGTCGTCCAAGAAAACAAGCCAATAAAAGTTAGCTTGGTTAATTTTTTGTAGCTGATACTATTAGCGGAATGCAGAGTTTATCCTTGGGGAAGAGGGCATAATCATGACAGATAGAACACTAACATCAACCCTCATAGCACAGGAACAAGCAAAACAAAACATTGGTCAATCACGTAAGAAAATAAACCAAGAAATAGCCTGAAAAGGGATCAATGTGCTCTGCTTTGTAAAACATTGAACTGCCCTGAGTATAGCAGCACGTCCTTGTTAATTTTCCTTAAATGTTCACTCTAAAATCTCACCGATATTTTCATTTTAAGAAGAAATATTTAAGTGAAATACATTTTTTTTTTGGCCAGCAAAACTATTGAAGGTTTACATTATGTTTGGTTTATGCTAAACTCCATAAAATATGTGGGAGAGCATCAGGTCTTTACTAACATTGAGACCTGAATGCTTTAAATAACTGAGGAGATTTTGCCTGGGATTTCATTCTAATACTAACTAACCAACAAATATTTTATGCATCAAACTGGAACCCTTCATATGTTTATTGTTACTTACCATAAAATTGGCTATTGGTTAAAGCGTCTGTGTTATTACAAAGAGAAGAAAAAGCTTTACAATGCGTGAACAATTGCCAAAAATTGTCCTTGTGTGCTTTTGCTGTCTGAATGTGGAAAGAGGGAGGCCTTGACTTTGAAATTCCATTACTCTATTTCCCCAATAAAAATTTGTTACTCTAATGCTAAGTAAAATCAAGTGATATAATTTTTAAACCCTATTAATATAATTTTAATAATAATAAACTTTGAAGGTGAAGTTTCCTTTTTTCCCCTCCAAAATGTCAAGATTTAGTAGAAAATTGGGAACTTATGTCACCTCTTACTCTATTGATAACCTTGGTGAATAAAGTAACCTAGTTTTAGCCTCAATTTCCTTATTTTTGAACAGTGCCTATACAGTGCTAAGTTCTTTATTGACTCCTTATAACAATATAATCACTTAATATATTTCCATTTTACAGATGAAGAAACTGAGGTCTGAAAAGTAAAGCAACTTGTCCAAGATCACACAATCAAAAAGCAGTAGAGGGCGGGCAACGGTGGCTCAGTGGCAGAGTACTCGCCTGCCATGCCGGGAACCCGGGTTCGCTTCCAAAAAATAGTAGAGCCAGGACTTGAAACCAGGAAATACAACTCAAGGATATGTATGTATTTAATGATTTAACCACTCTGCATTATAGAGTTGTTTGGCACATCAATTAAGGATTCTGATTGACAATTCCTTAACTAGATGTGAAATATCTGTGTATGGGTCTAGAAAAATATGTCAGCTTCCGTAATTTTCTTAGCCCTTTTGACTCAGATTAAAAAATAATCACATTATATAACATTAATCCTGGCTAACTTTAAAGATGTGTAAATCCAGTGTTGGAAGATATCCTTTCCAACTATACTGGAATTCGAGTTTATTTTCATCTGGCATAATTTATTTTGGGTTTTCAGTATCTGGGCCTACACCAGTATGCATAGCAATAGTAAGCGGAAGAAAGAGAGGGGTATGGAAAAAGAAGATATGACTTGTGCTATAGTTTGTATGTTAGGAAATTAACATTGAATTGATGTCAGTTTTCCCTGGATTCAATGAAAACCAGGTAGGTGTTAGCAGTAGGCATGAATGGGCATGAATGATGGCCAATTAAGTGCCAGATAGTAAGGTGTTGATTTAATGGCTCATTATTGAACATAACACAGATGTAAAATTTTTAGTCTCTGAAATGGATCCTCATAATATTTTGCATTTTATAGTTACTTTTATAGGGAATATCAATACATTTCCCCTCAAGTTATTAAACTTCCTCTGATACAAATTATGTTTGTAAGAAATTGTCTGGTACACATGGATCTAGGTATTAAATTACTAAGACGAGTTTATTAAGAAAATGAAAAATTCTGAGTGATATACGCTGTCATTTTTAGAATGCCATTACTGTTATGCCTCAAGAAACTTTTGTGTTTGGACAGCAGTTTTTGAGTTAGTGTTCTTGATGATGGCTTGATCAGAGAAATTGCATCTGTGACATTTCATGTTTTTTATTCCCCAAAACAAATGTCAATTTCATGTTGAATCTTAGAATATCATTTCCTGACATTCTGATTATAATTTCTGGGAAGAAAATGGTATATGTGTTTCCATGTCTGTGTTGTGTACGTGTGTATGTGTATGTACATGAGAATGAGAAAGGGGTCAAGAACCTGTATCACCTCAAGAAAATGAACAAGATTTTTTAAGGTCCTTCAATGGTTCCTTTTCAGTGAAACCACAGTTTGCAATATGGTGCCCTTTTAAGAAAGCTATCTAGTGACCCATTC
The DNA here is from genome assembly GCF_023851605.1 of Tamandua tetradactyla. Classification (NCBI taxonomy): domain Eukaryota; kingdom Metazoa; phylum Chordata; class Mammalia; order Pilosa; family Myrmecophagidae; genus Tamandua; species Tamandua tetradactyla. The sequence continues at coordinate 10,883,173 of NC_135350.1, forward strand.
TTCAAATAAATAAGTCACAGAATAATATTCTAATATAAATGATCACAGAAGTGTTCTGTTTAACCTGGTCTGCCTTTCCCTTCTCAAAGTGAATGTATCTTTTATGGCATCTTTAGATGAATTAAAGTAGGGATGAGAAATTTAAATTCTATGCTACATATTTAGGAGTACATGTTATTCAAATTGTGAAGTGGAAAAACATTTATTTACTTATTTACTTTAAAATAATAGTGTTATTAGTTTTTTTTTTTGCATGGGCAGGCACTGGGAATCGAACTTGGGTCTCCAGCATGGCAAGTGAGAACACTGCCCCTGAGCCACTGTGGATCACCCCATATTAATCGTTTTTTGTATTAAAAATAACGTTAAGGGTCACTCTGCTATATTTACACGCTCCTTTTTACTCATCACTTGCCTGCCCTTTCTGCGTCCCAGTGTCTGTGAGGCCCGTAGCCCTTCTTTCCTCTTTTTGGAGATTTAAGTGTTTTCACCTAATTATAAACCCTCCAAGAGCCACACAGATAGACCTGTCACAGCTTCACAAACCATTGAAAATAAAAACTTCTTTCTTAACCCTTCAAAGCAGGATGGGATTTTATATGCAGGCAGAAAAATGTGGTATCAAAAATATAATTTAGAAGCAAGCGAGACTGAAGTCTACTTTGACTCCTTTATTTGTAAGCAGTAAGAACTTGGGCAGTTTTCTGTAAAATAGGAAAACAATAACACTTATGGGATTGTACAAGGTGTACGTCAATTTGAGTGCTCACTGCTACATCCGTAGCACCTAGAACAGTTCCTAGAGTTACTAAGTACTTAGCATTTGCTAAGTGAGTGAATAATGCTTATAACATTACTTTATTAATTATAGCTATTCTTATTATAAGTCAAGAAGAAGCATGAGCCCTTCTGTTTAACCCAATTTAAATGACAGGTTTTAATGTGTACATTATTTTTATAATTTCAGATGTTTATAAAAAGCTAATAAATAGGTATATAAGTATATTCTAAACATATATTGGACAAAATCTGTTTCTCAGAAAAAATAATATTGACAATACAATATTCAATTTAAAAACTTCTTATAAAGCCAGATACTGAGCAGAAACAAACAAACAAACAAAAAAAAAAACAACCATAGGTTTTACTTCAGTTCGCACTCTGGGTTTTAAAATAACTTAGGTTATTTCCTAAATAAGAATTTAATTGTTTTCAAGTAATACTGGCAATACATAACCTAGTAGGAGTTACTGAAAATGTTTGGGGACATGCCTGACTGAATTGATTTGGCTACTACCATCTCAGCATGCATTATTCGTTCTTAGAAAGTGAGTAGTTGCTTAAATGTCTGCACATCTAATATTTGGAAACAAGCTAGATGTCTGCCTTTTCCTTTGATTTTTCAGTGGTTCCTTTGTGTTGCATCTCTTTCTATTTTGCAATCTTTGTTCTTTTAAAGCCACTTAGAAAGTAAACAGTACATCTTTGTATTGTCCCCTCAAAATGAGGTAAACTGACCAATATACCAAAGATAATTCAACCTCCTTGTGATTTTTTTGTTGTTTGAGCAAGATGTGTTAGAAACAAAGATTTGCTCTCATTTACTTTTTAGACAGGAAAAATAATTAGCTGTTGTGCAATTATTTGATAATGCCCTACAAAAATTAACTTTAAAAAGTTCCTACTTAAAAAAAAATGTCTTGATAGATTCCCTTCTATTTAAAATTATAACATAATAATCTACATTTCAAGTTAGGTCAGTTATTAATAGCTCCTTTTTTAGGAAATGCTGACATCTTCTAAGGGATGGTGTCAAATTAGAAAACTTTCACCCTCACTGAGGGATTTCAATTTTGTTTGAAACATATTTAGAAAATTAACATTCTCAGTGTGTTCTCCTCTCTCTCCTTCTCTTTCTCTAGATGGCAGCATTTACCTTATTTCTTTTCTTTTCTGGACCTCCTTCTTTACGAAAATACTACACGATGGGGCACAAACAATGACTGCCTGACTGACTAATGAATGGCTGGATGGCTTGTTGGTGAAAGCTGAGGTTATTTGTACATGAATCCCATTTTGTGTCTCTTTAACAAAGATGTTGTACTGCATGAAAACCAATTCCTGCTAATTTAAAGATGGGGGAAGCATTGCAAATGAAATGAGTAAATTCCTAATCTGAAGGCATAGCCTTCCACCTCCCTCCCTCCCATGTTCCTGTAGGGTCCTCGAACTCTTCCATCTCAGAATAATGAGATTTTTACCAAGCTGGCTGAAACCTGAAAGCTTGAGAAGTGTAAGGTTTTGTGGTTTCCTAGCCAAAGTAATCTGCAAAAACATCTATCTACTTGATATATGGAAACAGAAATAAAAGTTCCAAACTTCTTGAGGTTTATACATCTCTAGTGCAGCTTAGTGGCAGGAAATGTGATTATACAACACAGGACTTGGGTGTTGTGGAATTACACTCCCATTCAGGCCTGGCTCGATGGGCACCTGAAGGCCCATTGCATAAAAGTGTTTTCACTCTGCTCTAATGCTCTGCTGCGGCCATCTTGAAATTCTTAATGATTTTTGAGCAACAGACCCTGTATTTTAATTTTGCATGAGACCCTATCAATTATGTAGCTAATCTTGTTGCCATTTCACTAAGGGCAAACGTCTCTCATTGGCAATATGTACATAAAAATGATAAGAATGATAATAGGTAATTCCTATTTAGTAATGAAGTATGATGGAGACCAAACGTTGTATGATAATTAAAACCTCTAGGTATACCAGAAAGCACTCATCTAAGTTTCTTGAACATTTAAAAACCACAATTTTGCAAAATTGGTAGCAAGATTGTCTAAATTCATGTTAATAGAGAAAGACTGAGCAATTGATGGGAATAGTGTTCTTTAACTATATATGTATGTATGTATACATATATTTTTCCACACATCTGTTTCTGGTTCCAACTGAAATCCAGAAATCCAGTAGCACACATAAAAGGAAAAGAAAGACAGAAAGAGCCAAATGTATTTCATTTATGTTCTTTTGGATTGGAGCATCTCATAAACCGTGGTGTGGCTGGCTGGAGAAGGATGGTGAGAACGTGGTATTACGACAAAAACAAAGCAGCAAACAATCGTTTTTAACCGTGAGACAGTGAAAAAATTCTCTCATTCTAAATCAGGAAGTTTAAGAAAAAAACATACACTTAAGAAAAAGAAACACTAATTTATGACAACTCTAGACAAAAAAAAAAATCCCATACTTATTTTCATCTTGACAAAGTAATGTCATACATACATGTACAGACAACACCGATAATTATTTAAACAATTTAAGAAATCTAAGGCAGAAGTGATTTATGGTAGAGTTGCCAATTTCAATTGATGGCTATGTGAATCCAGCTCACTTCATTGACATTTAATTGCATATATTTTTTAGCAGTAGTCTACTTCCTGCATATTGTCAGTAGTCCAATAACTCTCCCAATCAAGGGAGAATGCAAATAATGTCCAGCTTCTTTTCCATCCCATTGGTACCTGCCTAGATATCAGGGCCTAAGTCATCCTGGTCTTAGAGATTCACCACTCTCTAGAGCACCTCGCCTATACAAGAACTTGCTAAAAGTCAAAAGGAAAGAGATACAATAGAGAGAAAGAAAAATGGAAAGAAAGCAAGAAAGGAGGGAAGGAAGGAAAGAAGGGAGGAAAAAAAGGAGCCAGGGAGGAAGGAAGGGAAAAAGGAAATCTTCTCCGCATACATAGGCTATGGAATTAGTAGGATTAGATTTCTAATATTATAGGAAAGGATTTATTTTTCTGTTAATGCTTAGACCTGCCAGGTGGTCTCCTCCAAACATGTAGACTGTGTGGTTAAAAATGTATTGGGGAGTGGCATGCGACGGTAGTTCAGTGGTAGAATTCTTGCCTGCCAAGCAGGAGACCCGGGTTCGAGTCCCAGCCCATGCACTTCCCCAAAACAAAAACAAACAAGCAAGTAAACAAACAGAAAAAAACAAACAAAAATTCAACAAATGGTGCTGCAATAATGGAATACTACTATGGAAAAAGAATGAAATATGACCACTGCCATATAGCATACAAAAAAAACAGCAAAAAACAAACAAGCAAAAAAACAACGACAACAGCAAAAAATACAGAGAGGGAAGCTCTATAGAAACACTGCTCAGTGGGGGGAAATGAGATTCACATAATCCTCCTCTAGCCTTAATCCTAAAAGATAGCTGCAATCCTTTGGGTCAGATACGAGAGTACAATATTCACATTTTACATCAGTGGGTATCTTTGTGTTTTCAGAAGTAAAGATGTTCATTCACTAAGTCAGTAAGAGAACTTGTACCTAAAAGTAAGGGATAATAATAGTACTTTCTCATATACAGTAAGATCTCACATGACTTATTCTGTGGAAAAAATATGTTCTTCCCCTGGCCTTTAAATGCTCTCTAACTAAAAAGCAACAGTACAATTAGGAGATTGTGAAGAAAATACCAAAGGGGTAAATAGTATTTGGTATTAGGTAAAAATGACAAATGATACACGCACTGAGAGTCTTTCCTGCCTATATGGTTTGGGTAGAGGTAAGAGAAGGGCATGAGTCACCGTTTGTATCAGAACAGCTCAAAGAGATAAACACAAGTTATCTAAACAAACCAGTTCTACTTCTATCCACGATGATATTGGTAGGAACAGTCATTTTCTTCCCAAGCAGATAGAATATTGAGCAATACATAAACATAGAAATAAATGGCATTTTCTAAATGCATGTGAAAAGGAAAGACATCGCAGTGTAATCAAGCACATATGCATGACACATCGTTTCTTCTGAGCTATAAACCCATCTTTTTTTTTTTTCCCAGTTGGGTAGATACATCTGTTTCTTTTCCCTTATTTGATATGATCCAGTAAGATCCAAGGTTTGTAGACACTTGCCTGGAACCTCAAAGGTTTACTTGATTTCTCAGCACATAAATCCAACTCTAGTCCTTTTGGGTGGATATTAGTTATGAGGCTGCCCAGTCTATGGCATCATCTGCTATTTGCTTCTCTCCACTAGGAGACTCTTTGTAACCTACCACTCCAACACTGTCAAGACTGATGTCAATTGTTTTCCCAGATCAGCATGGTGGAGAAAGATACACTGTTTAAAAAAAAACAGAAATGCCTGCAGAAGTTTTTAGTATTTCTACATAGAAACGTTGTGAAGACTGAACTTCAATTTGGCGTTAGGTTCCAAAACCTGATGCCTTAGAGGAACCAGCTGGAACTGGGAAGCTAACTCTCTTCTCTTCCAAATTTCCCCCATTGATTCTCACCTGGATTCCTTGCTTCCTGCATACGCTTTTATTCTTTGCTTGCCTCTGTCTTCCATTTTTAAAAGCTTATGCTCACTGATGAAGCTTTCTCTTTAAATGACAAAAGCGTATTTCTAACTATATATTTAAAACGTCTCTTTCAGTTTCATGAGGTTAGCGTGGGGAACAGTTACCTGAGGACGGATTCTCCCGTCGTGAGATGTGTCATATTTGATTGACACATCATAATCAAATGTGTGGTGGAGGTGAAGGTGTTTTGTTTGTTTTTGCTTAATTGACTAAGAAGAACTAAATTAGCAGGACAGCTTGACACACGAAAACTACCTATGCAGCAGTGATGCTGAGCATATATATTTTTAATTGCATTTCATATATGGCATTTTATTCTTCCAGCAGATCGAGCTTCACGGGCATGCAGCCTATGCAAATCCATGGGCCCTTGCTGAGCAGGATCTCCTGCTTGGTTTAAAGTTCAGATGTCATGAAATTCATAATAATTTCTGAATTTCATTTTGCCCTGGAACCCACAAATTATGTAGTTGATCCTAACTTCCATAATAATTTCTTTCAGACTGTGAGCCTATAGGGACATTGTTGCTGGTGAACAGAATTGGTTTATTGTCCATGTGACTATATGAGTACTTGATAGATTGTTGGTTTAGACAGAGCCCTGCCTGACTTTGAAACTATACAGGTATCCTATGATTGTGATTTTTTTATAAAAAGTAATCATATGTATTCTTCCACTGACTTTCACTGTAAAAATAGTTGTTTTTTTTTTTTCTTCATGTGAACCATTCTATCCATGAACAGATCTGAAATCCTTTGGTAACAGAGAGTTAAGTTAAGGGCTTGCCTCATTCTTCTTGGATACTTGAGGAATCTGCCTGAAGTCTTCCACCTAGAGTTCAGTTTGAGACCTTTGGATAAAGCAATTTATTCTTTCTTCATAAAAGACAAAAGTTTGTTTTGTAACACCGATTTGTAGTCACAATGACATTGACTTTTGACAATTTAAGACTGGCTTAAAAGTGTTTTTTTAAGCATGCATATTGAAATTTTATTTAACCTAAAAATACTATTCTGTAATACATGCAGTTTCTAGTTAGGGCCTTCCCTCACCTGTGTCTTTTTGTTTGTTTTTGTTTTTTAACCTGTGCTTTAAAGTGGATTTTTATGCAGTACTTATGAATTTTTAGAAACTACTTTTTTTTTTTTTTTGCACCTTTTACCTGAAACCATTGCCTTTCTATTAAAGTATTTTGTCTATCTATTCATCATGACTTAGCTTTGGATGGGTGATAGCAAGAAGTAGAAAAATAAAAGGTTAGGGCCAGAACCCAAACACACAAAGTGAGTCTGCAGGGATTTGAATATGGGGGTGGGAAAATGTCAGTTGTGTTCAGGCTGATCATTTCTGTAACTAGTGATCTAAAACTGAGATATGGTCAACACAAGAAAGGACCAGGGGATATGAAAGTATCATTAGTAAAATAATCAAATTAAGTCTGAGACTCTGTAAAGTTCAAGATGGGTAATCAAGGGTGTGCTGTGGGTGGACAGCAAAAAGGAGGTCCTGTGGTAGGTGTTTACGACCAACCCACATATAGGTAGGTTCAGGAGCAAGAAGTTCAGTTCCAGAAGATAATCAGGAGGAAGTCCTACTACCACGAGAAGGCAAAGGAGGAACCAATCATTGAGGAAAGAACAATGGACCTAGTTAATGGGGTGCTAGGACTCCCAGCTAGAATATCTCAAGACTGAAATAGGAAATTACTGATGTCCAGTTTATGAGAAGTAAAACTTACTGTACATTGTAAAGTATTGCTGATGCTTGCAAAACTTCTCCAGAAACCTCTTAGCAGATGTGGGAGGTGGGGTGGGCATGGGCTGGAGCCATGGAATTGTATCATGCAATTGGTATGAACTAGCCTTTGACTCTTTGATAAAACATAGTACTATTTTAAAAAAGATGATAGGCTGTTCAAGGAAGGAAAAGAATGTGTTTACATAATTATGATGATAACTTCCTCCTTCTGTTCAATGAGTACTTTTTTGGGGGAGTGATGTTTATTGTTATAATTGGCTCGTCTGTGATCTTGAGCTAAAATTCTTCTACATGTGGATTCGAGTCTTCTGTAATTAACTTTCGTGGTGTCTTTCAAATTACGGGGTGCTTTTATGGTCTGTGGTCCTTTGAGTGAGGATTGTAAAGTCTTTAAGAACAACAGGGATCACGTTTAAACCCTGGCCGTGGGCACAGTCATGGATTTAATCTCTGACTACAATAAAGTCAGGCATTTTGACATTTTATTGTGGTAGCAAGAGTCTTTGGCTTTATTTTCTGCAGGCTGGCACTATGCCATTACTCTAGCTCCCCCTGAAATTGCACTTCTAATACCCATGCCTCCTTTCAGAGCTCTTGCACTGGTTCAAGGCTAAGAAGTGGCCCAGTGCCAGCTCCAATTAAGCAATAAGACACTCCAGGCAGTACATTTCTGAGGATTATGGCATGCCTGCCTTAAGTGTGTCACTACTCAAGAAGGGCTATCATCCTTTAGAAAATGCATTCTCTGAAGTGACTTATGGCCGCTTGGAAGCGGTCCTTTCATATAAACTAGAAAGAAGAAAGAGAGGAGAGGAAAGTATTCCTCATATACTGGGTGGTATTCGTTGTGTGTGGCTTTCTTACTTCTTTGGAAGAGTGGAATAATAGTTGCATCATATTCAATAATCAGAGATTCTATCCCTCCCAGATCCAAGTAGAGATATATGCTTGATCTGCAGTGAGATCTGCCTTCTCACTGCAGCTCAAATGTACACAATGGGTACAGTTTCGAATCTGAAGTATTTTACCTATTGTGTGAAAGTCTTCTCACCAGGCAAATTATAAAATGAGACCAAAAATCTTTTTAAGGTTTAAATCTGATTAGAAAATAAATTGTGTTGAATTGAAGACAACTAAATGTTTTAGTTTTTGTGTGTTTAAGAGGCACACACTACAGAGAACTAATGAAGAAACCAACCTGTTAAGCAGGACTAATGGGTTTGAATGTCAACACTGCCATTTACTAGCCATGAGACCTCAGAAAATGACTTTAACTTTCTGTTGCTCATTTTCTTCATTGAGAAAATGTATGTAATGTATATGTACCTAGTAGTGTTGTTTAAGGACTAAATGTGATGACATATATAAAGCACTTAATGTCAGCCACATAGCAAGGCCAAAATGTATCTCCTGACTGTTCTGAAAGTAATAATTACTAAACTTAAATGTATTGAAATTCCTTTTTCTTACATTGATTATTTAAATTTAAATGATCAGTAATCCTGACAAGATGCTGAACAGAGAATCAGAATTACTTGTCTTAATTTTCACTGTGTAACCTGGGAAAATTGACATTTCTAGGTTTCAACTTTTATATCTGTAAAACAGTCAATAATGTAGGCAGCCTCTAAGGTGGCCCTCAGGGATTCCTGCCCCCTGATAGTCATGCCTTGTGTAACTTCCTTCCCTTGAGTGTGGGCTGGACAGAGTGAATTTGTTTCTAAAGAATAGAATACAGCAGAAGTGATGAGATGTTAATTCTGAGGTGAAATTTTGCAAAGGGTGGGCCACTGTGGCTCAGCAGGCAGAATTTTTGTCTGCCATGCTGGAAGCCCGGGTTCATGTCCCAGTGCCTGCCCATGCAAAAAGAAAAAAAAATATGCAGAGATGGTAGGTTTTGGAAGCCCACTCTGGCTCTTTCTCTCTCTTTCAGATAAATAACTATCTACTATGTCTCAAGGACACTCAGGCAGCTTAAGGCAAGTCCCACCAGTAGGGGAACTGAGACCAGCACTACAAGCATAAGTTTGGAAGGGGATTCTCCAAACCCAGACAAGTCTTGAGATGACTGTGGACCAACCAACAGCTTTACTGCCACTTTATGAGAGATGGTAAACTAGGGCACCTGGCTGAACTGCATCTGGATTCCTAATGCACAAAAACTGAGAGAGTAAATGTTTGTTGCTTTTGCCACTGAATTTTGGGATAATTTGTGATGCAGCAATGTGACAACTCATACAGTGAATATAAAGTCATTATGTGGAGGATACTGGAAAAGTACAAAATATTGAAAAACTGACGCACGATATTGGTAAAAGCTTTCTAAAAAATAACGTAGTCATGTAAAAAAACATTAAAAGTATAATATTATTTATTGCTTTCTTCATTTATATTTGTATCATTCATTTATTTTAAAAAAGCTAGCAAGAACTTCCTACATGGCAGCCACCACTCTAGAATGGATAATACAGCAGCAAACAAAATAGAAGATATCCCTGCCTTTATGAAGCTTATGTGTGGACAAATAGATAAAAAATATATAGTACATTAGAGTTTGATAAGTGCTTGCAATAAAACTTAAGCAAGAAAAGGAATAGGAAGTGCTTACATATGGCAGGGGAGTTACTTTTTTAAAAGTTTGATTAAGAACAGACTCCATGAGAATATATTCAAGTCAAAGTCTAAAATGGCAGAAGAAACAAGCCAAGAGGTTACTGGGGGGAAAGGGATCAGCAGGTGCTGATGTACTGACCCCGGAGGTTTCCTGGTCCATTAGGAACATCAGGAGTTGAGATCAGAGGTACAGGTGTCACATAGCATAGGTTCCTGCAGGCCTTTTAAGAAGAGAGACTTTAACTCTGAGTGGGATGGGGAATCACCAAAGATTCTGTGCAGATGATGGCATGATCTGATTCCAGTTTTACACGGTTTTTGGCTGCTGAGTGAAGTATAGGCCTGAGGATGGTGGGCAAGAATGGCTAGTTGCTGACATTAGTTTTAGTAGAATAACAACACAATGTAATTGAACTTTGTGGTCATTGAGAATAAGATGCCTTAAAAGTTCCTTTTATTTACAAATGTTATATTGTATTAACTTTGTTAAATTCTCATGAAAAGCAATGTGTTTAAGGATTAAAATATTAAAATTGAAGTAAAAAATGTTATTTTACTCATGCCACTCTACAAGACAAAGCTTTAGGAATGAGATTATAAATGTATACATCTACCTAATACCTAAATGATTTTATATACATATTTAATTGCAGAGAAAGAGTAGCTATATGTGTGTATATATATATATGTATAATATATGTGACTGTGTTGTGTAGACACATGAAAGAGAAAGCACAAGTGTGAAGAAATGTTATTAAATGGCAAAGCCTGGTATAGGTTTTGTATGGATTTTTATAATCACTTTTGCAAATTTTGTGCAGATCTGAAATTTTTCAAAATAAAATTTTAGGGGGAAAATGCCCCTGAATTCATATTCATTCAAAATGGATATTTTTACTAAATATAGAAATACATTATGATAAATATAAAAGAGCAATGGCTTCATAACCTTCAGTTCCTCAGCTGATTGTTTATATATACTGATTAGACTAATCTAAACACCAAAAAGTTAAATCAAATTTACTGATGCTTAGGGCTTTGACTATTTTCTAGATGATTATTTTGTAATTTAAGGTTCGTAAACACTTGTAAAAAAAAATCCACATTCACTTGCTAAAACTAATTAAATGCTTCAGAACACTTGCTAAGGGTAAGTGGGTAGATTTAAAATAACTGGTCGAGTGTGGCAGCTGCAGAGAAGTTGACTCGTTTGTCTAATATGTGCCCCACTTAGAAAAGAGATTCTATGCATGTGTCAGACAAGACATATTGACCGCCCAAGAAACATGCAGCCAATAAAATAGCAGATTTGGACAATAATGCTTCAGAAGTTTGATGCATGAAAATTGTTATTGGTCTAGTGCAACCTGTTTTATCATATTTCTGACCTTGACTATCAAATACAGTTTTGAAGCATTTTTCTAAATGGTTTTGCAAATTTATTGAAAAAGTAAGGCAAATGGAAAGTAAAGTGCCAAAACCAAAAGAATAGTTAGTTTAGGTCACACACAAAAAAACAACTTCAGTATCTCAAAAAAATTCTTTTTGCTGTGATAAACCAAAAGTTGTAGTAAGAGCATTGCTTTATCTTATAGTGCTTTATTTCTCTAACAGTATCACCAAAAAATATCATGTCACATTTCTATAGTCTAGATTAGTCCTGAGGATAATTTTAGATTGAATATCCAAGATATTTTTGGCCATAGCCAAGCCTGACAGATAACTAAATCAAATGAAATGCTTGTCTTCAAGTAATTAAAAATGTTAGGCAATTAAAAAAATTCATATATAGTCTGCAAGGAATGTGGAATTTTAAAAATAAATCAATTCTATTTTAAGTCAATTTATTGCTGCTTTTTCTATATTGAGAGGATTAAATTATAGGACAGTTATTTCTATGTGTGGTCCTTCAAAGAACTGATACAAGAGATGCCATATGTTCTTGGTACAAATCTTACTGACCATCCTTCCAGAGAAATAATGGAATTTTCTTTTTTCTACAACATTTCCCAAGAAAGCACTCAGAGACTCATTGAAATTTTTTGGCCAATCATAGAAAATCAGTTTTAGTTTTATAATCGACTGCATATGAGAACAAATATAGAGCAAATGCCAATTCAAAAGTAGTTTTAATGCTAGTCAACGAATAATAAAAATAGCTGCATAACTTCTTGATATTAGTTATTCTGTTTAAAAGGCAAGTAATAATCACTTGTTTTGTATGTAGGAATTTTATACATTTCTTAAATTTTGTGCATTGAAGTAGCTGCATTTCTGAGCATCTTTAACGGATGTCAGTTCTCTCTCCACCCGTACATTGCTGACCCGCCCGTCCAAGCTATGCTCGTAATATGACTGTGCCTTGAGAACGCGGAGTCCAGGAAATCTGCTCTTCTACTTTGATTACAAGGCTTCTGTCACAGAGGTGGGCTCTACTTGACTGTACAGTCAGGGTTTTTTGCATTTTTTTTTTCTGTTACTGTAGGACATTTTTCACTATCAGCATCCCTGCTTTATACAATACAGATGCATGGAGAAAAAAATATATATCTCTGTTAGTCTAAAGATTTAAAAAGATATTCAAGTTCTTATTACCCATGTAGGTTTTCACGTCAAAAAGAGTGAACCTGAATAAAATGTGTTTTTTTTTATAATATAAGAATTTGTGAACATTGCATTAAATTTCCTTGTCAATGGTAGTGCATTTTTATTAGTTACCGTTTATGAATTTGCTGCTTGCCTTTAGTGAACACTTTACTTCAGGAGAGATGAGAAGGAGTTGGGTAGGGGGGATATGTGAATAATGCAGTAAAAAGTGAATGAAAGCAACTTGGAATAATAATATAGGAAAGTAATTTCTTCATATTGAAATAAATGTTGAGTATTGGTCCATGGTTCCCCAGATTAGGGATTTCATGGAACTGTGTATATCTATATATTTTGAGTAGGCTCCCTCGTAGGGTTAAGAGGTTAAACAAACAAAGCAAGGTTTTATATATAAATGCAAATATATATATATATTGCTAATGATTTCATGGAATGACCTTGGGAGAGTGGGAGACTCTTTTTCTCTTTACAAACTCTCCATATCCACAAAATAGATACTCCCCTTTCCCTACTTTTCCCATCCCCTGGTCACTTCTAATCTATTTTCTGTCTTTGTTAATTTTCTATTTCTACTCCTCTCTTACAAGAGACATCATACACTATTTATCCTTATGTGTTTTGCTCATTTCACTGGGCATCGTCTTTTCAAGGGCCCCCTATAGGGGAGCATATTACCTATTACATAGTTCTCTTATGATAAGATTCATCCTTAGAATACGTATTTTAATTTGAATTAGTTTATTCTCACGAATGATGTCACGTTTCCTTATGCTTCTAGTTTTAGAGGTGAATACTTTGTGGTAAGTCCTTCCGGGTCTGGCCCCTTGACGATATTCCCGACCCATGGCTGTTTTCTGTGAGTGCTGCAGGGGTGCAAGTGCTCACGCACCCTGGACAGCCTGTGTGAAAATGCACAGTAGTAGGCAAGGAGGACCTGGCCCGGGTTTATTTGTTTATTTTATTTTATTTGTATGTTGTGTGGTGGGGCCCACATTTCATTCTTTTTCCATGTGAGTATCCCCCTATTGTGGCCCCATTTGTTGAATTTTTGGTTTTGTTTGACTTTTTTGTTTGTTTTGCTTATTTGTTTGGGAAGTGCATGGGCCTGGGATTGAACCTGGGGCTCCTGCATGGCAGGCGAGAATTCTACCACTGAGCTAACCTCGCACCCCCTGTCGGAGTTTATTTTAAGAGCGACATCATTGGCCACAGGTGAATAGCCTATGCCAATTGTCAAACAAAGCAGTAAATATTTCCGAGTGTCAGAGTAAGTAGTCTCTCAAGACCAGAATAGCCATTTTTTAGGTCCTCTTAAAATTTAAATAGGTCACATAATTGAGATATATACTTATCTGTACCTATATAGATATATTCTTGTACAGATGACTATTCCTCATGCATGAGAATTATGAATCTATCTCTGTATATTCTGTACCTTGTTACCTTTTCTGCTTTCTACCTTTAATATTCTCTTTAATACTGGATTCTCTTCTATAAAGATCTTTATTTCTTATCATTGAAATTTGAAAATTTTGACTCTGCTGTTTTTTCCTTGTCTCTTGCAGCATTTTTAGTCCTACGGAGTGCACTAAGACTAGAGGTGTATCCGTCTGAATAAAATAAATCTGTGAATTGCAGTCTTTCAAGTTATATGTTGCTTAAGATTGGAAAGAGGTATTCTAGGGACAAATAACCTGTTTAATATGATGTCAGGGACTCGGCTCAATAGTAAATGAATAGAGCTTGTATTATTGTTCTGTTGTTGTGTAATATATTGTCAAGAATTTGGCAGCTTAAAAACAACCAACATTTATGAGATTACAGTTCTGTATTTTGGACATTTGGGGTGGGGCAACTGTAATATCTGTTCAGGATCTCACCGAGATGAAATCAGGCTTTTGACTGGGGCCCTGGTTCTCATACAGGGCTGGTGGTCACTTTCCTAGCTTACTGGTTGTTGACAGAATTCGGTTCCTTGCGATTGTAGCACTAACGCCCCCATTTGTTAGGTGTCAACAGGAGGCCACTCTCAGGTCCCAGGGGCCCACATCCTTCACTACATGCACCCCTCTTTTTTTAACTTTTTTTATTGTATAGTATAACATATGTTCAGAGCAAATAAATAAAAAAAGCAATAGTTTTCAAAGCACTCTTCAACAAGTAGTTACAGGACAGATCCCAGAGTTTGTCATGGGCTACCATATGATCCTCTCAGATTTTTCTTTCCAGCTGCTCCAGAACATAGGAGGCCAGAGAGCTTAAATATTTTTTTATCATCACAGTCAACTTTTTTCCTTCTTATTTTTGTGAAAAATAATATATATACAAAAAAAGCTATAAATTTCAAAGCATAGCACCACAATTAATTGTAGAACATATTTCAGAGTTTGACATCGGCTACAATTTCACAATTTTAGGGTTTTACTTCTAGCTGCTCTAAAATACTGGAGACTAAAAGAGATATCAATTTAATGATTCAGATTCATATTCATTTGTTAAATCCTATCTTCTTTGTATAACTCCACCATCACCTTTGATCTTTCCATCACCCTTCATTTTGAAGCTAGCAATAGCACAACAGATCCCTTCTGTGCTTAGAATCTCTCACTTTCTCTTCTGTGTCCAGCCATGGGAAAACTCTGCCTTTAAAGGGATAGATGATAAGGACAGGCCCACCCAGGTAATCGTCCTATCTTAAGGTCAGCTAATTTGGGACCTTAATTATATCTGCAAAATACCTTCACAACAGTGCCTAGGTCAGCTTTTTCTTTTTAATTGAGAAATCTTCACACACAGAGAGTCCAACCGTAGTTTACAATCAGTGGCTCACAACATCATCACACAGTTGTGCATTCATCGCCACGATCATTTTTAGAACATTTGCTTCACTCCAGAAAAAGAAATAAAAAGAGAAAAGAAAAACTCATCCATCCCATACCCCTTTCCCCGTGCTCTCATTGGCCACCAGTATTTCAATCTACACATTTTTTTTACCCTTTATCCCCCCTATTATTTGTGTATTTTTATTCTTATTTTTTTTACTCATCTGCCCATACCCTGGATAAAAGGAGCACTAGATTAGTTTTTTCTTTTACGTGCATGACCTGGGAATCAAAGCTGGGTCTCCTGCAGGCAAAGCAAGCATTCTACCACTGAACTACCTGTGCACCCTACAAAATTAGTTTTTGATTGAACAATTGGGAGAAGGTGTGTACATACCAGGGGTTAAGGTTTGGGGGTGGGGTTTTTCTTAGACTCTTGCCTGCTACAAAGCTTGATCCTTAAACTGTCCTGAGTATGAACCATGCCATCTTCCTGTAAATCACCTTCCAATAAATTTATTAGTCTGGACTCAATAGCTGAGCTTTTGTAATCATCATTGCACAGTTTCGAGTTTGTTGCTAAAATGTCACTTCCTGTTCTACAGAAAGAAAATCACTTCCTTCAGGGTATCTTCCTAGGTACAAGTGCGCATACAACTGATGGGTCCATTCTGAGGGGAAAAAACAACTGGAATAAAATTCTGTAGAAATTAAGGTTCTACAATGATCACATGTTCTTCTAGGTCACATCCTTTTAGATGCCAGGTAGAGATGGAGACGTTGGATGGAGAAGCAGTGAACCCGCCGACTTCACTGGTGCAAGAGACAATAGCGAATTGTAGGTGGGGGAAGGTGAAAAAGTTAGGGGAAAATCGCAGTGTCGTAAGAAGCTTTGTTTAGTTCCCTGATGCTACCACTTACTTTTCACTAAGAAAAGAAGGTAACATTTAAGTACCTAAGGCTGAATTCCATTGAAGATTGCTTGACTTTTCCACCTGATGATGATGGCATCATTTTGGATTTGCTCTTTCCTTTTTTAAATCTTATTCCCCACGTCTTCATCACCTCTAGATTGGATTACGATTTTAGCCCCCTTCCTCACCCCTGTTTCCCAGGCTTTCCTCTGTTAATCCAGCCTTCCCGTGGCTGCCAAATCGATCTTCCTGAAACAGTGCTGTCATCACATTAGTCCCTTGATATGGCAGGCAGAATGAAGCAGAGGAAGGAGATAAACTGGGAGACAGGGGCCTTGGACTCTGGTCTTGGCTCAGCCACTATCAACGAGGTTGCTTTCAGATGTATACTTGGAGTCTTCATTTCTTTAAGGCAAAATGCAGCTAATACAGACCCAAGGCCCCCCTTCAACCTTTGCATTCTATAGAGCTGTGATAAAAAATCCACAATCTCCTTGATGAGCTTCTCCAAAGTGTGACCTGTCTCCCCCCACCCCATTCCCTCTTTTGCTCCCTCACCTTAGTGGTCCACACAATTTCTGACCTCCTTCTTTACAGCAATCATAAAACTTCCAGGGAATGAGAAGTAAATCCTCTCCTGAAATATTGCAGATTCCTATAATATCTCCTGCTTATAATGATACTGGCTTTAAAATAAGTGGTGTAGTATTAACCATCATTAATTCTACCTTCACACACAGAGTTTCAAAATATTAACAAATCCAGTTAAACTCCTTAAATAGCATCCAGTGGCCTGTATAATTTGATGTGTAATTTTGGATAAAACACAATTTTCCATAGGTTGGCTGAGTTTGATGCTCTGATATAACAGCCACTACCTTGCAAATATTTCCCCATAGCCTCACACCATGACCATATCTACCTGTCTTTGTGTATGCATTCAATTCATTTTCAAATTCCACCTCGAAGTTTATCTTTGTGAAGCTCTCCCAGATGTCTGTGGTTTATATCTTGCAGTGTCTGCCTTTGGAACTCTCACCTTTATCTCACAACTTAGCTCTTTTTTTTGGATTGTCTACATAACGGTAATAACAATAATATAAGCTAAAAGTTTTAAACTCTTATCAAGTGTCAGGTGCTACACTGAATGCTTTATTTTCCTTGTCTTATTTATTCTAACAATGATATATAAGGCAGGCATTGCTGTTATTCCTGCTTTGCAGGTAAAGAAACACAAATGATGAGAAATTTCCAAAGGTCCTTATTAGGTCCATTTGATTCTGTTGCCTACTGTTCTTATTCACAAGATGCACAATTGACAATGTTGCTATTGTTTCTGTTTTGTGTGTTTCTTTCTTTATTGCCAATGAGATAAGTCCATTGTTGGGAACTCTATCTTGTACTTTGTTTTGAATTCCACACAAACCTAATGCAGAGACTTGATAGCTACTCATAATATAAGTTCTCAGGAAGAAAGTAGTGATTGATTTAATAGCGATTAAGGCAGCATTTGTTCAGGGTTGGGCAGTTTCAAATTCGGTTGTTGAAACTAATGCATAAGATCTATGTACTGACTAGGAGAGAAGTTTATAAGGTGTTATTAAGTAAAAAAAAAAATAAAAAACTGGATGTGTATATTTTCTCAAACTTGTAGACAAGCTGTTTTTATGTCTACATATTTTAAAATTAAAAATTAAATTAAAACAAGCTTGTGTATGCATATACTTATATTTAAATGAACATGGAAATAAGTAGGGCGGGTACACACCAAATTTTTAATATTGGTTGCCTCCGATGAGGGGATTGAAGGGCAGGAACAAGAAACTTAACTTTTTTGTATACATCTTTTTATCATTTGAAATACTACAAGGGACTGGTAACATTTTTAGAATTTGAAAATAGGGCAGGAATATTAAAATTCAAAATTTGAGCTTTAAACTCTCTTTTGGCTTCATTTGGGATTTTATTAAAGTAACTTTTTTTCTGAAACTATTTTTTTTCATTTCTCTTTATCGTGCTCTTGGCTGATTTCTAGCAAGTTGGGCATGGAGTTTTCCCAATATTTATTGTGAGAAGAATATTACACTGTAGTAGGGAGAAAAATAGAGAATTCTTTGATACGTTTCTTCACAAAAACTCATCTGGACTTCATAGTAACTGTAGGGTTGACGTTCACCGTTGTAAACTTTACTGCCAAATTTGGTCAGGCGTCCTCCTTTGTAGAGGTGTCTGATGCTGGAAGCGTTGTTTATTATTCACATGAAAGATTTAATTTTAAATTAATTCAAAAGATGAGTCATATGAAACTATTTCTGAATCCTTTTAGTTCTTAGTTTTCGCTAATAACAAATGCCAGAAAATCATTATTTGAAGACAAAAGCTGCAACTTTGAGATATAACATTCTCAAACATTGTCTGTGAAATCCCTATAATTAGCATGACCCCTGGAGAATGTCTTTGGATATTTGATGAAACAGGGCATGAACTCTGTCCTGCCATCCGGGGTGGGGGGTGGGGGATGTAATATGACCCAGAATGACGCCTGGGAATTTTAAACTACCAGATAGTCCTTATCTAAGAAACTCAGGGAGAAAGACATTTGTCCACTCTAATGACTTCTGTTAGCAGATTTATGCCACGTGGATCAATATATTTCCACCTTCCCACCCCCAAACTCTGTTTCTTATGTTTTTTTTCTTTTAGAAAAAAAAGGGGGGGGAGGCTTGCATGATTTCAATTTTCAAAACTGAGGAAAACAACATGATATGGAAATAATTTCTAGAAAACAACTCTAGTTCATATTCTTTGTTATAAGAGTTTTAAGAGTCTTAAAGATACTTAGAGATACAAAGAAAAAAACACACAGGAAACCATTGCCTTCCTTGCAGGACTAATCACATATCTTAAGAGAAGAAGTAGAATTAAATAAAAAAGAATGAGATACTTTATTAAAAACGTTTCAATCAGAGGTCATTTCTTCATAAACAGCTCTTCTAAATGGTCATTATTTTAATAATTATATTGCCAGTATCCATTCTTTCAAATCAGTATGACTAAAAATCATTGATAAGAATAAATTCTCTTTTATAATGATAAAAATACTGCTGTAGAAAGCACAAGTTTTAAAATATGTGCTAGAGTCTTAGAAGGAATGAAAAATCACTTATTGCAACCAAGGGTTGCTCCTTGATTAAAAGTAGCTCTAAAACAAACAACCTGCATGCGTATATGTGTGTGTAACTAATGCAATTAATCTTCATGCTAGATTAACTTGATAAAATATTGACCTAATTTGGGATTAAAAGATTACAAGTAACATTTTCCTATGAAGGCTGCAACATGCCTCATGTCAACACGGTAATGACAGAATTAACCTCCCAAGCAAGCCCTCATCAATCGGGGCATTTCTGATACTGCTACTTAAACAGTATTTAGTTGACCTACCTTGACTGTGCACCAAGGCTCAATGAGGTAGTTTTCTCAGCCAGCTGAACTGCCTTTGTGGTTTAGAACCATGCAAAGGAAAAACATATTTAAAAGACATTCTAGAAATATCCAGCTTCTGCTTGTCAAATAAATGTTTTAATTTACTAGTAAAATGAGTTGTCTGGATCTACTTCAAACATTTTTATTAAGTGCAAAATATGCCACTTGTAAATGCTGTGTAATTGTTAGCAAGTGTCAGGCATTTTGTTTTTAGGTATAAACACTTGAAACTAGAAAGAAATTTCCTTGATATTTTCACTTTCTGTGATTTTGGTTATAGATGTCTGACAGTAAGGAATTTTTACTGATTGGTTAATGTGGCTGGAGATAATGATGTCTCTTTTCTCTTATTGAGCTATAATACATACAATTCCACTCTATAGTTAACCTTCAATTATCCTTGGCAACTGGGGAGGGGACCACAGAGAAAAATGACATGCATAGATGATTAAGAGATACCTTTTTAAAATGAAAAAAGCAATTGTTAGAAAAGCAGTGTTGGTATAACCTTTAATTATTGAATAGAATAGAATACAAATAAGCTGAGTTGTGCATTCTTGAGTTGACCATATCTTCCTTGAATAAGTTCCTAATATTCTGGATCCTGGTTTTCCTTATCTGTAGAAGTTTATCAGACATTTACATGGAAAAGAGATAGGAAAGCCCCATTCCATCAGCCTATAAATTCATAAAACTCCATTTATGCAAGTACATCTATCTCAGTCCAACTTTCTCTGCAGGCCAAATGGCAACATGGATAGTGGGCTTGGAAGGTTTCTAGGTCAAGTCTCCATGAGATCAAATGTAAAGCAATGCCTTATCTTTCTACCATTAGAGTTTGCTTCTTTGTGGGTATTGAAGGCTTTTGGAATGTCAAGAATTATCTTTTAGAAAGTGGATACATTAACTTTTGAAATTGCTGGGACCACATTTGTTTTGCTCTATGGTTACTTTTATGGTATTTAATTCAGGGCCTGACAGCTATTTGGTTTATAGAAATGGCTTATTGAATTAAGAAAAATACATAATCTTGATTATTCATATCCATCTTCATTTGAGAAACATTTATTGAGATCTTGTAATGTGAATGTGCTGCACCCTATACCAAGGAGAAGAAGGACATATCTGTAGAAGGCTCTAGTAGAGATCAGCTCTACATTAAAAAGAAAATTAACAAGTGTTAGAGAAGTTTTAAAGATTTTTTTAGAGATTTTTTCTTTAAATTAATTCACAAAAAAGGAAGATTAACTGTGCCATCATGCGATTCAAAGATTACTATCATTTTTACTCCTTTAATTAAATTGTTGATCTACTAAAGCTAAGAGTATCTGAGTCTTTTTATATAAGAAAGCAAATGAAGTATGAACTGTCATATATGTCACGTTGGATTCATTCATATAGATTGGGTTAATGGACTCACCAAAACCAATCACAATTTCTCCTGTTATTTTTTCTATTCATTCACCTACAATCACTCCTAGAAGTTCTGGAAGTTCCAGAAATAACTTTCTAACACAATCAGTTTTAATCCTTGTGAAGTACAACATATTCAATGGTGTTCCTTAGAAAATCCGTAGATTCAGGGGTTAGAATCTTTCTGTAGTTTTTTGTTCTCCTCTTGTTTTGTCTTTATACTTATTCTTTTCTGATGGTTCTCCTTATTTGATTGGAGATTCAACATTGTAAGGACACAAGGTTTTTTTTTTGTTGTTTTACTCAAATGAGATAGAGCCCTTCCATTCATTAGACAGTGATGCACCTGAGTAAATAAAAATGATCAACTATATGATGTAAAGGGAGAGAAAGTTTCCTTCAATGCTTTCACACAGAGATATTTGCTAACAAGAGCATATGACATTAAAGCTAAAAACCATTACCTGTTTCATACATAATTATGATTGATTATAAGGTATACAGTAAACTTTTTTCCTTACTATAATTAATTTTTAAAATACACACTTTGATTTGTGCTATTCTAATTACTTTTACTTTAAAATCATGACCTCATGGTATAGTAAAAAGAATATTCACTTTGGGGCCACAAGGGCTGTGAGTGTGCCAGGTACTCCTCTGCTTCTGCTGAAGGAGAAAGACAAAATTCATGTTCTTGAGCTTCTAGCAAAACTGTGTGATCCTAGGACATTTCCATCTCTTCATATTGACTGTGTTCCCATCTGCAAAATAAGCATAGTGACAGCTCTGATAGTTAGCTTAAGTATCCCAAGTTTGGGCAGTGGCTAGTGATGTATCTTCTATAGCGCCTGATATATGGTAAACACTTTATTATGGAATTGTTCTGGAAAAAAAAAGATTTATTTTATTAATTTAAAATTCCTCCCTTGTATAAACAGAATATAGTATTTATGCAGAATTGAATGCTATTCGGTCATTAAAAAGGATGAAGTTCTGAGACATCCTGCAACATGGAATAACCTTGACAATATTATACTCAGTAAAATAAGCAAGGTACATAAGGACAAATGTTGCATGTTATCACTTATAAAAGATAACTAGAAATAGTGAATTTGCAGAGATAGAAAGCAGATTAGAGTTTTTTTTTAGATAGAGGAATGGGGAAAGGGAAGTCTTTGCTTTTAAAAATAAAAAAGAAAGTAATTCCTCCTTTTTATCTCATCTCCATATTGAGTATTTACAAATCAGGGTTATCAAATGAATCTGGGGCTGAGCACACTTACATACATACATGTGTGCATGCATAGATAGAAAGCAGTATTTATTACTTACATAATTAAAAATGGTGATAGCATTTGTATATCAGCTTTGTATGGCTTACGTGTACATTTGTGTATTAACTTTGATGGCTTATGCATATATATATACACATATGTGTGTGTATATATATATTTTTTTTTTAATATTTTAAACATATTTATTACCAGGGTTTCTGATTAACTATGAATAGAGGGTTGCAGAGATTAGTCTTTCAGCAATTTCTTGGCTGCTATTCTTTCTGCACCATTGCTCATTTCCTCTCCTTGTTCTGTGGTGTTTTTACTCATGAGAAACTCAAAAGCTTTTTGGAGTCGACATGGTGTTCCCATTTTATCTCTGCAAGTATTTAGCACACTAAACCAGACTGCATTGTTTTTGATATTTAGAAACCTAGTATGAATAGGAAAAATAACGGGAGAAATTGTTGTTTTGTCAAACATTCTGTTTACCCAATCCATTGAATTTGATATATATGGCAGCTTATACTTCAGAAGTCTTTATAGATAAAGTTTTCTTAGCTATTCTTGGCTTTCAGCAAGCCGAGAAAAACAAATTAATGGATAAAGAGATGGTAATCTTTCAACCAATGTGTATAATTGTCTCCACAGAATGATTAGTTCTTAAAGTAAAAAAAGAGTAGAAAAGTCCAAGTCAACTTGTACTATCATAGAAGAGTAGAAAAGTTCTGTTTTCCCTAACACACTTGTTTTCTATATATATTCTATATATTGTTTGAATAGGCAGAATTTATTTCATTCTGATAAATATGCTAAATATAAGTATTTTTCCATGACATTTGTACTAGCTATATTTGATAAAGATTAAGAACTATGCCAAATGTAACTCTATTGACTTCTGTTCACATTGTAAGTTTTTTGAGCATTTGTGATTCTAGGTTTGAACTTCCTTCTTAAAAATGTCTTTTCCTTGAACTTCCCATTAGGTTATTATTTCAATTCTCATATTTTGGTGACTTTTTCTACTTTCTTTCCTTTCCTGGATGTTTTTGATATTTATATTCTCCAACTAGTTCTGTTTTATATAGCTCTCCCTTAGTGAGCTTATTCTCTTGAGTCAAAACCAGGATTCACCCATTTTGGCCCTACTTGAAAGCTAAACATCTCTTTGCCTGAAGGAATTTTTGTTCATTTCCATAGATATGAAGTCAATAATAAGGAATTCATAAAGGAAAATGACTACAAGCACATTATTTCTGTTATGAAAATATAAATTGAGAATATCTTTAAAACAAAGGAGATTATATATTGATGTGTTTGATAATACATGAGTTAAAGACAAATAATCAACATGAGGTATTAACAAAATAAATCTTCTGCGCATATGACTGAAAGGATGAAGAAAAGAGGGACTAAGCTTTATTCAGCTTTTTTCTTCAATCCTTAGCCCTGTGCCTGTGCACAGTGGGTGCTAAGTAAAAGCCCAATGGATTGGATATATTAAAATAAAATGTTGTTGAATTTCATCTTATGTTTCTTGCCAGATGTAATTTTAGGCATCTTTATATAATTCTTTATGAAGTAGTCCATACCGAATGGATAAATAAAACTCAAGGTTTTAACAATATTTAGACTTCCAATCTATGAACATAGAATGTGCCTCCATTTATTTAGGTCTTCTTTGATTTCTTTTACCAAACTTTGTAGTTTTCTGTGTACAAATCCTTTACATCCTTGATTAGATTTATTCCTGGATATTTGACTCTTTTATTTGGTACTGTAAGTGGAATTTTTTTTCTTGATTTCTTCTTCTCATTGTTTATTGCTTGTGTTTATCTTATATCCTGCCATTTTGTTAAATGTATTTATTGGCTCTGGGAGCTTTGTTATGGATTTTTAGGGTTTTATGTATATAGGACCATATAAACTGCAAATAGGGAAAGTTTTATTTCTTCCTTCCCAGTTTGGATGTCTTTTATTTCTTCTTTTTTTCCCCTAATTGCTCTGGCAAGAACTTTCCAGTACAACATTGTATAACTGTGGTGACAGTAGGCATCTCAATTCTACCAAAGCAGTTTACAGATTCAATGCAATCCCAATCAAAATTCCAACAACATGCTTTATGGAAATGGAGAAGCCAACATCAGGTTTATATGGAAGGGTAAGAGATCCCAAATGACCAAAACCATCTAGAAAGAGAAGAAATAGTTGGAGGACTCACACTTCCCTATCTTAAACTTATTGCATAAACATAATAATGAAAGCAGCAAGGTACTGGCACAAGGACAGACATACAGAACAATGGAATCACATCGAGAGCTCAGAAATCAGCTTTCACATTTATGGCCAATTGATCTTTGACAAGGGGGCAAAGACCACTTGATTGGGAAGGAATAAAGTCTTCAACAAATGGTGCTGGGGACACTGGATCTCCTTTTCAAAAAAAAAAGAGGCAGATCCTTATCTCATACCTTACACAAAATCAATTCAAAAATGGATCAAAGGCCTAGATATAAGAGTCAGAATTATCAAACTCCTAGGAAAAAAAAATTGAAGGGAAAAATCCTGAGGAAATTGTGTTAGACAATGGTTTCTTAGGCTTTATACCCGAAGAACAAAAAAACAAAAGATTCGATAAATGTGACCTTATCAAAATTAAATGTTTTTATGCATCAGAGGACTTTATTATGATAGTAAAATGACAATTTATACAAATGGGAGGTAATATTTGAAACCACATATCCAATAAATGTTTAGTATTTATATATTTATATATATATAGTATATATAAATACTATAAAGTATATATAAAGAAATCCTTTCACTTAACAACAAAAAGATAGGGAATCCAATTGAAAAAAAAAATGGGCAAAAGACTTTGAAAAGACATCTCTCCAAAACGCATATACAAATGGCCCCAAAGCACATGAGAAGATGCTTAACAATATTAGCCATGAGGGAAGTGCAATCAAAACCACAGTGAGACACCATTTCACATCCACTGGAATGGCTACTATTAAAAAAATTAAAAATTACAAATGTTGGAGAGGATGCTGACAACCTGAATTGCTAGTGGCAATGTGAAATGATGTAGCCACTGCAAAAGACAGTTTGGTGGTTCCTCAGAAAACTAAGTATAGAACTACCATATGACCCAGCAATCTCACTTCCAGGTATATATCCAAAAGAATTGAAAGCAGGGACTTGAACAGATATTTGTACACAATGTTCATAGCAGCATTATTGACAATTGTCAAAAGATGGGAACAACCCAAGTGTCCATGAACTAATGAACAGATAAGCAAAATGTGGCATATACATACAATTTAATATTCTTTTCCATAAAAAGGAATGAATTTTATTACATGCAATAACATGGATGGACCTTGAATATATCCTGATGAGTGAAATGAGGACAAATACTGCATGCTCACTGATATAAATAGTTACAATAGCAAATATTGAGTCAGAATCTAGAACGTAGCTTACCGGGGGATGGGGTAGGGAATGGGAAAGTAAGGCTTAAAATGTGCAGAGTTCCTATTTGGGATGATGGAAAAGTGTTGGTAATGGATGGTGGTGATGGTAACACAACATTGTGAGCATAATTAAGAGCACTTAAATTCATATCTGAATGTGGTTAAAAGGGGAACTGTTAGGTCATATATATGATAATAGGGAAAAAACCATGGAAGTGCACTACCTAACAATGAACGCTGAGTTAAACCACGGACTATAGTTAATAGGACAATTTTAAGGATGTACTTTCATCAATGTAACAAATGTTCCACACCAATGCAAGGTGTTAATAATAAGATGGTATGTGGGAATCCTGTAATTTATACATGATCATCTTGTAAAGCCACAAGTTCTCTAGTAAATAAAAGAACACTTGATTTTACATGAGATGATAAGAATTTATTCCAATTTTTTTAGGAAAAAATGTGTAGAATATATATGCACGTTTTGTCTCATATATCTTATTCCTTCTCCTATTCCAAATAAATCAACATACTCTTTTCCATGAAATCTATTGGGGGCATTTATTTCTTTCTAAAATGTACTTATTCTGAGAAATACTGACAATGGTTTTATTAGCTCATTCATGACACTAGTCAAAATTTTCCATGGAAGTCATTCTTGGATGGAGAATCCATAGTAAGTTACAGAACTTGGAGAAAATTATGCTTGGTGCTTGCTCCTTAGGTAGATTTGATTGCTGAAACCTAGTAGCTTTATACTAAAGAATGGGGTTGCAGAGGGCTTGATTTCTAATTGGTGCAATTCTTTAACTTTTTGCAAGTAGCATTTATTCCTTTTATAACTAAAAGAAAGTATGACATTTATATGTCAGCTTTGAATGGTTTATACTGGTGGCATAAGCTGGCAGTTCACTTCCTTTTTTTACTTCCCTCCCTCCCTTCCTCCAAATCAAAGTCTAACTCAAGGAATCTGCTCACTGCCACAGCTCCCTTTAAAGTGAGCCTCAAGGTATTTCCACCAACTAGTCATAACCTAGGAGAACCTTCTCAAGCTTTATGTCACTTCTGCATTTATAAACTCTTTCATACCTTATGACATCTTGCTTGGGGCTATGTTGCTTTATACACTAAGTCATTTCACCATTCTTTACTAATTTTTTTTTCACTTGGTTTGTAAATTCCCCCAAAGTCTGCAAACTGAACTGCAGGGAAAGTAATCCTGGTGAAACATGAACTGATTATGTTTTTTTGCTCAAACACCTTCAACGCTTCCCCAGTTCATGTGGAGTGTAAACCAAAGTCATTTACAGGTATATAATCCGAATCTGAAAACTTTGGGGCAAGATGTGCTTTGGTGCTTAAAATTTTTCAGATTTTATAGACTCCTCTAAAGTACTCAAAGCATATTTTCTATTACCCCACCTTTATCTCACTTGGATTCTGGAGCAGCATAAGATATTCATACTTATGAATAGTTTTGTTCTAAAATGGGCTTATAAAAAGTTTATAGGAAAAAAAACCTTTTAATTGTCATGGCTTTTAGGAATTTGAAATTGTAGACAGAAGATATTAGGGACTTGCATTATAGCCTATAAATTCTCACAAGATCTGGCCTTCTGTGCTTTTTACTCACTGCTGTCATCTGATGCTGCTCTTCCCCTTGCTTGCCATCCTCTTGCTTATTTTATTTTTATTCCTAGCACATATCACCACCGAACAGCTCATGTATTTTTGATATATTATATGTTATTTTTGATCTTCATATATGATATATTTCTTATTTATTTTGCCTACTTCCTATTCACCCTTGCTAGAATATGAGTACCTTTAGGGCAGGAACTGATGCTGCTGCATCCAAAGCATTTAGAATAGTTCTAGTACACACTAGGTGCCAAGGAATATTTGTAATATGTATTTCCATTATTTTTGTAATCACTTCTCTAGTGAGTTATACACAAGAAATAATAAATAGTGATGCAGCAGATGCAGAATGGTTAATATGCAGTATTTTAACAGATTTGTATAAACAGGAATTTTTAAAATGACATTTCTGACATTACTCTTGAAATGCAACATATTCAACTGGCCATGATTGAGATATTGCTCTTATGGTTTCAAACATAAAAATCTCACAAGCAGCTACCTTCTTGTGTATTGCATAGGACTCCTGAATTTCATATTTCCAGGTCTGAATTATGGTTCGTCAATTCTTTATTCTGCTTTATCTTTGGAGATCTAAGATCTACAACCTGTTTGCAGGAAGAAGCAAGAACAAAAGGAAAACAAACTTATGGGTAAAAAAAAATCAAAGACATCAAGTGCAATAATTGAAATGGCAAAATGTTTGTTTATCCTCTCTGTGGAGTGCTGGGCTGGTGTTCTCATCCATTCATCCTTCACTCAATGTGCCAGTCCTGCTTTAGGCTCTGCAGGCCCTGCAGTGAGTAAGACAGGCACCATCTCTAACCTTAGGGATCATTTTGGGTACAAATAAGTGCTGTAAAGAAAAGTAGAGCAAGAGAAGGTGATAGAGTGATGTGTATGGGTGTTTGAGTGTATGAGTGTGTGTGTGTATTTGTGGTGCTAAGATAGGATGGTGGAGAAGGTGTCTGAAACACTAATTTCCAAAAAGGAGTTGGGAATGCAATGAGAAGGCAAATCCTGGGAAAGTCCAGGGTATGAGCTGTATAGGTGGTGAGAACATTGAAAACAAAGATGCTGAGGCAGAAACAGGCTACAAGCTGTTAGAGGAAGAGCAAGGAAGGGCCGTGTGACGGGAGCATGAGGAGAAGGTGATGGGATGGTGAGATTTAACGTGGAAGGTATATTTGCCATTCACATCATGTAGAACCTTCTAGACGGTAGTTAAAAATCTGGATTTTATTGTGATTGTATGGGAAGTTATTGGATGATATGATATAATTTATATTTTAAAAAAGATCACACTGGCTAAAAGGACAGTAGGAAAAGAAGTGAGAAGATAAAGGTGATGGCAGCTTGGACAAGAATTGTAGCATGATGTCAGAATTGGTTGAATTTGGGATATATTTTGAAAGAAGTCACGGCACTTGATGATTTTTGATGTGGTAGGTGGGTCAAAAATGGACTCAAGGATGACCACCACTCATTTCCTGGTATGGAAAAGATTGGGGAAGAATGAATGGCTTGAGGAGTGAAAAAAAATTGCTATTAGATCTTATTTATATCATAGAAGTCCCCTGAAGGTGAGCATTACCTACGGTCAGAAGCCCAGACTCAGGAAGGGTAAGCGACATGTCTCAGGTTATACCAGGAGTGAAAAGTCAGAAACTATTTGAAACTAGGTCTTCTTTTCTTAAAAGTGGTGCTTCATCACTCTATGTTAAATTCCAGTGTTCCTATGGTTCATTTTTGTCTCATTTTCCTTTTATTACTCAAATTTTGGCAGCAAAAGCACTTGCACTAACCATTTTCACTAGGAAAGTTTCAGAAGGGAGTCAGGGTTGATTTAAGGGTCAGGAACATCCTCTCTAGAAAGGACCTTCAGGGACCTATGGAGAAAGGATAGGTCAGGAGACAAACAAGCCAAGCAATCTGTTAGAACTAGGCGTCTATTATGGAGAATAGGCAGTTCTTAATGTATTGCATTAAAATAAAATAAGAACTTTTTGCTTGGTCCTAATGCCTCAGCATCTTAGAGCCTAGTGTTAGGTATCTCAGTGACCACTGTACACCTCCGACACCTGCTTACATAAGATACACAGCTTGTCCTCCCTGCGTCCTGCCTTGGTTCACATCACCACAGAGGTAAATACAAACTCCCCAAACCCACCTCCATCCTCATCTCACTATAAAGGCAGAGTGTGCCCAGGTCCGCTAGGACCTTCTGCTCCCTGGCTGCTTGGCTGAGCCTACGCTCCTGATGTGTTCCCCTCTCTGACCCTGCGAGATGGGCTGCCCCTCCTTGTCTGAGACCTGTGAATACTAATCAGCTTTTCTTTCATATCTCTGTTGGCACTTGTCCTTGCCACTTCTGACTATATAAAGAACTTTCAATCCACTGAAATCTGTAAGGCAGGTTAAGAAAACAAACGGAAATGCTAAATTGTTGCCTCCAGACTGACTGTACAATCAAACATTCCCTCATTTCCTTTTATTCCTTCTTTAACAGCATTCTCGTGCTCAAACACCTCCATTGCGTATCTCCTGGGAATGGGAGAAAGGTTCACGCAATGTTAACAAAGCTTTGAGACCACCATGTAGGAATTTCTAATTTAATACCTCTTTTCCTAGGAAAACTCTCTAAATTCCTCAGGAATAAGCTTACCTGACTGTCTTCATTATCTTTTTCGTTGTCTTTCCTCCAGACCCCTTTCTATCAGTATGACATCTGTGGAACTACGGTGGGACAGGTAAGTATAAGCATTCATATTAGAGTCTTTAATTGATATCCCATGCTAACAGCTTCATGCAACAAATGAAAATAAAGAAAAGCTAAACAAGAACCTCATGAGATAGTGATATAGAAAGGGAAGTGAAAAAAAATCATGATTTTTTTATGTATCTAATCTCTGGACTACATATTGCTACTATAGTTTCTAGAGATGATGGTAAATTCCTTATAAGCTGGAGTCCTATCGACACTACATTTCTAAAGAGACGCTCTCTCTCTCTCTCTCTCAAACTCACCCCCCCCACACACAGACACCCCCCCACAGACACCCCCCCCAAAGACACCCCCCCACAGACACCCCCCCCACAGACACCCTCCCCCACAGACACCCTCCCACACACACACACACACAGACACACGCACATACACGCACAGTCCTTTCCTTTACTTGGGTCTCTTGGGAAACATGGCTTTGGATTCTGTACCTTTGAAAAGTGGTTAAACAAATAAACCCCAAAACCTCAATATCAAATCATGTGTAAGTGTTAACATCTATTTCAGCTTCCTACACCTATTGCTACGTTGCACTGCCGAGTCCCTTTTAACAGTATTGGAAAAAGAGAAAAGAATATTTCCTCACAGATTGGCTGTGTGCTTTTACTTAAATGGGTCCTAGTCATGTATGATTACCTCCCTGAGATAGTTACTGTCTGTTTTTTTATACATTAGAGCCTGAATTTATTGTGGTGAGTGGAGAGCACACTCTCCCTCTCCCCTTCTTCCCAAACTTTATATACCCTGCCTCCCCCACCCCCACCCCAGCCCTTTCTTAGTGCATAACACAGTGTTCTCTTGGTAGGTATTTCTTCATTAAACTGAATCCATGATTTGAAGATTCAGTTTTCCATGCTAGCGGTTATTGGATTTTATGTTTTTAATGTGTCAGAAAGCTTAATAATGTTTTTCTCTCTTTGGAATTATTATAATTATATAACTTGGTATTTTTAAGATGTGCTAGCCCACAGGAGTTTAGAAACTAAAGGAAATGACCATGTTGATCCCTTGCTCATATTTTATCTTTAACTGACAGACTTGTCCCCTGCATTTGTGAGTCCCGGGGCTGGCCACATTCTCTCTGGAGTTTTGCAGAGCCATTTTATTCTGCCTTGATGGAATGGTGAGCCTTTTTCAAAGATAGGTGCAGGGGTGAGCTTGGCTATTGAGTATTCACATTTTTGTTCACTCTGTGTTGGGAAACATTCCTTAGGAAAGCTCCAAAATCACTCTGTTCAAAGAATGAAACGCTTCACCTCAAACGCATGTCTGATTCGTGCATTCATGTCCTCGTGAGAGTTTATTCAGGTACTGAATAGTTTTTTTTATAGATTGAACAAAAAATTATTTCAAGATCACTCAGATTCCTCCATGTCACTGTTTCAAATTCTTCATGACTAACATTTTGGAAGATTTTTCTGTTTGTGTTCATCAAGTCTCATATTTTAAAATTATTTTGAAAGTTTAAAATTTCCTTCTCTAACAACACCACTAATCAGAACAATAAAAAAGTGCCTACCTGTCCCTTGAATGCCTGAAGTTCTCAGTACTTTGTCCTTGACCTTCCTACAATTACGTAATATCTGTGCGGGTTAATGGCCCCCAAGTTCTTGTCCCCCATGGCTTCTCCCATTCTGGACCCAGGAGTTTCTTTCTTTCCACCCAGGCTGGACCCTGGGTGATTAGTTGCCTGAGTGTCTCTCACTAATGTCTTTGATTTTGAAGTGTGCCTATCTATTTACTACCTAAAAAGTCCTAACCCCAGCTGGTTGTCACAATGCATTTTCTCTGCTTCCAAATCCAGACAGCTGAACCCACTGGAGAAAATCATACAAACGTGGACACTGAGCACATCAAACATGTGGTCCCCAATTTGGCCAGTCATTGTAACATGCCTTTTTAAAATACCTTTCATGGATGATTTTCACAAAAACCTTCAGAGAATGATTTAAATATCTGCCACATTTCTCACACACTATATTCAACTTTTCCTCCCATCAGTTAATGTCCTCTTGATTTATCGCGCAAGTTGTGCCCATCACAATACTGCTGCAGATTCTCTTTATAACTTGTCCCACTATATCCACATCCAGATTGATCTTAATTGCCTTTTCTCCAGACTCAAGAAAATATATCCATCCGCTCCGTCCCTTGATTCCACTCTCTCTTCTTTTCCGTGGACGCTGCTCCACAAGAAAATGTATCCATCCGCCCCGTGTCTTGATTCCACTCTCTCCTCTTTTCCGTGGACGCTGCTCCACTTCTCAGGCCCACCTTCTCTAATGGTTCATCTTCTCGGGCTACAAGAATGCTCAAGACTCACTCACCCTCATATAATGTCCCTTGACTCTGGGGACCCCTCTCATTATTAATTTCTTGCTTCTTCTTTGTTTATTGTGAAAATAGCGTGTATACAAAAAACAGTAAATTTCAAAGCACACCACAATAATTGGTTGTGGAACAGATTTCAGACATTCCTTGCTTCTTACTTTCTCATTCAAAGTTTGCAAAGGAGTCATCTTCACTTTCTTCAGTTTACATTCTCAATTTTCTGAAATCTGATTTCTTCCCTTGCCACTATAATGAAACTTCTTTTATGAAGGTAGTAATTATAATTTAATATTCTAAACCCAGTTATAATTTTTCATTCTTATATTACTGGAATGTGCACTGGACATTATATATTTGGTGAATTGCTTTGACTTTTAATCAGACTTTTGATTTACACTAGAAACATTTGCAACCATTTAAATATCTCTATAATTTGGTGTTCTTCTTTGGGTTTGCAAACACAAAAACAGCAGGATAGTTGACAACAAAAACTACAAAACTAATGAATCAACTACTCTACATGGACTTCATCGAATTTCAGAAGCTACTGCTCTCCTATTTGAAAAGAGGAGTAAAGAAAATAATCTAATGACTTAGCACCACTAAGGAACAGTGATGTGGCTTAAGAAGTCCAGAGACTGTTTAAATGGATCTTGGTTTTGGTTTTCCTTCCCATGCCTTTATCTTTCTAAATTGAATGCTTGTAATTTAGCCAAACGTTTATTATAAAAGTTAATCACAGTCATGGAAAGACAACAGTTCTTTGGCTTTACATATTTGGTGGTCTTTTTACCTTTGAAAAAAATGAGAAAAGCTAGAGAATTGGGCCAAACCATACATTGTAGGTGACGTTATTAGAATGACTAATACTCCTATCTCTGCACATCTTTTTAATATATTTAAAACTGTAAATACTTGGAGTTTTTATAAAAATCCAAAGCACCACCCTTTTTTTTTTTGTCTTTATACTGATTCTTTTACATACATAACATGAATGGCAGTTAAAGTTCTATTATTCTATAACGCATCCTTTGAGATGATGTTTTTCATAAGATTCATTTTTATTTCAAAACATCTTCAAATTACTTATATTATTCATGGAGTTATTTTTAATTACTATTTCACTATTTAAAAAGATGAAATATATTTTAACCTCCATTATTGCTTATATGTTTTTGGAAATCAAGAGAAACCAAAGTCTCTCTTTCTAATTCTACTAAATTAATGACAACCAAATTCATGATATGCTTGCCCTCAGATTTGTTTTTTAATGAATCCAGTATGGTAGAAATTTCTTCCTAGGGTGCTGTGGCACAGTGACCTGTTGCTCTTATAGTACAAAGGCATGTAAAAGAAGTTGTGCCTTCAGCCTTGGGAAAACGAGCAGACTCCCATCTTAGGGCAGCTTGCCTGTGAAATCATTGCCCGAGTAAATAATATCATGTCCTTTGTATACTGTGCTGTGATAGCGATCCAGAAACATTATCTTAAAGTAGAATTTATCTTCAGGACAATTATGGGGAAAAACAAAGTCCACTATTTCTTTTCTTTATGCAGCTGCTTTTATTGCACAGAAATAATAATGTTTTTTTTTTAAGAAGCTAAGAAATCAGAATTGCTCTGAATGTTTGATGAAGAAATGAAACTGTGGTAAGAAAAACCTGTATATTTTCATGTGTATTGATGTTTATTTTAAAACTGAGTATCATTATGATCAGTGATTGCCTTTTTAAAATAACATGCCCCATAACGATAGTTTATGGTTGAACTGGACTATAAATAAACACAGATCTAAAAGTGTGTTTATATACATAGGCTGCCTTAATTGACTCTAGTAAGAAAAAAAATCAAATAACTTCAGGTCAACAAAGAGCTTTTTAAAATTTATTATAATGCCGAATAACCAGCCTAAGACTACATTATTACTCTTTTATGCTTAACACAATCAAATATAGCAATACTATGCAAAATAAATTTTCTATTAAGCATTTTGCTCCTGGGGCTCAAAGTGAATTCAGTATTTTTTTTTTTTTGCATCAAGTATGTTTTCATTTATTTATCTATTCATGAAATATTTACTGCATGCCTATACTACCGGCCAGCTCCAGTGAGATGACAGTATCATGGAAACTCAAGGTAGAATCCTTCCAAGTACGAAGTGTTAATTTGGGATTGTGGGTGCTTTCTTATTTTAACAATGTACACAAAAATATCAGCCTGAATTTATCCTGAGGAACTGCAACTTTATTTACATTCTTTCCTGTGGAGAAGCAAACAAACTCTTCTGCTTAGAGATAGAGACAATTTGTTATTGAAATCATCAAGGAAATCATAAACAAGAATCCCTTCATGTTTCTATTACATTCTGTGACTGCTAGCTCTTTTAGTTCCTACCACTCCATTTCTGCAACATGTGAATTAATTATGAATAACGATAAATCAGCTATAAACCAAAATATGTGAACAAATTAGCTTTTGATATAGCATATTTATATTTATATTCTAAATATTAAAAATATTTTCAATATTTAGAAATATTTTAGAAATATTTCCTAGTTTCAACTGGGTCTAAGCAGAGAATTTTAATCTAATGATATGGTAATTTTCATTTTAAGTAATAAATTAAAAGAGAATATAAAACTTTTAAGAAAAAATCAAAACCTGAATTATTTTAGAATATTAGATCTGCTAATAAATGAAAATTTTGCCACCACAACTCTTTCACAGCTATTCTGTAGGAATTTCAGTAACTCTTACATTGGAAAAATGTAACTCTCTCTATAGAGACCTAAATTGGTTTTTGCTAAGTGTACTTCAGTTTCACGCCTATTAATTATCTCAGATAATTCCTGGATATGATGCTCAAGTCCTGTCATGAAAAAACAATCCCACACTATATTTTATCATAATAAATGAATTAATATTATCATGGTTATTTACTTCCTTTTGGCTTTAAATTTCATCAAGTAATATCATTGTTTAAAAAAATTATTACAGAGGGAAGAAAGCAAACACATGGCATTTGACTGTCTCACCACTGTCAAAGTCTCCTTGCAATCTGGGGTGGTGGAAGGAGTGAGGGGGGAGACAAAGTACTGGAAGGCAAATAATATCTGTCTTTTTGGGAGGTGGGGTTATTATTTTATGAATCCAATTTCATATCCATCTTGCCATCTGTCACTGGGCAGGAGAGATGTAGGACAGTGGCAGTCATGTTAAAAAGGCTATCTTGGGATAACAAAGAGAAAAGTTAATGGACATGGATTTACAAATTATTAATGATTTTTCTTGTCATTTCTTGAAAAATGAAAGCTATGCACGCTGCCTTTCTCCCCAAACAGATTGCATTTTATTCCTCTGCAGTTTGTCCATCAGCCTTCACCCTGACAACATAATCCAGAGCTAATCCAGAGCATTCAGTTTTCCTTGTTGGCTCTCAAGCAACCTGCTTAGACAAATCCTGCTACCTGTCAGCCTTCCTGGAGGTGCCAAACCGACTGCCAGGTTAACCTCTGGGGAAGCAGGAAGACCTGCTGATTTAACCCCTACTTCCCTTCCTGTAATCCATAGTAAATAGGGAGGATGTGAACAGGCTAACTGCTTTAATCAGCCCTGGATCCCTTAAAATCTGTTTCATACACAGCTCTTAAGAACTCAAGTTGCGAACATCCCTACGTAAAGTCATATGGCAGTTCCTCCAAAATGTGGGCTCTGAAGAAACTGAAGGATCAGATACACCGAAAGGTCTTAATCCTCTCAAGTAGTCTGTTAAATTATATATACACGACTTCCCTGAGCCGCATTGCTGTTTACATATTCGTCCTAATTGTCAGGTTGAGGTCAAACCCGATTTAGTGTCAAAAAAGGCGAAAAACAAAATGGGGTTATTATAAAGAGTTGCGCTTAGCTGATTTCTAATATTCCTGACATCGTTTACCTTCTCTTTATCCCCTGCTTCCCCCAATACACCTATATGTGCCCAAATTAATTCTGTTGCATGACAGTGAATTTAAATACTGTTTACAGACTGGTCTCAAATGATTTCGATACAAGCAGCTAACTAGACAAAGTTTTAAAATGAGTAAATATAAATTAATGTTGCATGGTATTTAAATGATTCACATTGAATTGACCAAGAATTAAAAAGGAGCACAAGAAGATAAAGGCTTCTTAAATAATACTCACTCTTTACTTAAAAAGCATAACACATCACCTTCTCCTTGTTGGAATTCAAGGCACATCAGGCAATCTGCTCCTGCAGCAACAACAATCCACAGCAAAAAAAAGCTTGCATGAGTGCAGCATTCCAAGGCACACTTAAGAGTTCCTCTAAGTTTAGCCTCTAGAGAAGTGTAATACAACTTCACTCAGCATTTTTAATTTGGGGAAAGTAAGAAGTCCAGGCTGACATGGGAGGAGGGAAACATGGACCAGCCCCTGCAAGAGAATCTGAACCCTACCACAAATAAGTGGTTAGAATCACAGCGGCTTCTAATGAGGGTGTTCAGTTTTCCCCCCATTTAATTGCAGCCCTTTTCTTTGAGGGTGAGAAAGACAAGGTTTGCCCCCTCCTTACATTTTCCCTCCCACATAGCAGAAGATGACAGATGAGGAATTTGGTTATGCAAAACAAACACTCAGCTATGGGTCCAGTGAAGTGTGAGTGCACTTGTGCACAAACACACATACAAACACACACTCACATACCATGTGCACCTGATAATTTCTGAACTAATCATCTTTGAAATATAAAATTTTATTCCTGCTTAATCATGGAGGTGATGGATGCAATTTTGTGTCAATACTATTACCTTAAATTTTATGCCGGAGAAAGGTAAAATGAGTATTTTGTTCTTTGAATCCGCAATAGTTCATTTTTTTAAATGAATCCTCTGCTTTTTTGCTACATAACAGGTAATAAATGTTTCTACTTGTTTGAAAATGGATTTTTAATTTATGTTTTAAACCATTTTGGGGGGGTCGGGTGTTGTTAGCATCCTTTTCACTTCCCTTTCTCTCTTCCTTAACCTCCGTCTCTCCTCCACTGTTAATTGTTCCTTTGTTTCTCTTACTCCTTTAAATTTTTAAATTCCTATTTGTTTCATTGTGTGGTAAAGTTTACTAAGGTGTCAGATGATAATTTGTCATGAAGGAGCTGACTTTTGTGGTTAAGGTGAGAGCAGGGATTAATTGTCAAACAACACCATATAAGTTAAAGGTTATTTTAAAGCAGACTGATTCTTCTATAGTCTGTTTCATAAGTAGATAGTTACTAAACTGAACTTTGTAAATAAAATTTAAAATCAGAAAGATAAAAATGAAATTAAAATATTTGACCACTAGAATACAAGTCTTTCACAGTCCTCTATAAGATTATATTGATCACTATTAAAGTATGTGCTTGAAGGACTACGTTCTTTATTCCAGCAATAACTTGGAGCTATAATTTAAGGATTTCCCGAGGATGATAATTGAATCATGAACTAGGAGACAGAGGCCAGGAAATAAGGACTTGGGTGAAAGGAGGTAGGCAAGACCAAGTTGACTGATCTAAGATTCAGACCTGGTGAAAGATAAGGTGGCAAAAGAGAGATGATAGAGTGAAATTTTAAGCAGAAAAGAGACTTAAAGAATCTGTGGAAATTAGTTTAGATGAGAAGGGAAGTAGAGAATAAAAGGAGAAACAAGGGAAAGAGAAGGAGTCAGGGGACCAGAAAGAAGTCTTTGGCAATAGAACATAACACATATAGACTGAAGCAATTATAGAACTTCAGAAAACAGTGTTATTTAGTAATGCAATCTTTGTCCTACATTTAGCACTTTTAAGAATATGTGTTATTAGCAACTTGAAAGACACACACCTTGATGCATACATGCAAAGTAAAATCTCATAATTATACCAAGGCACAGAGGTTGCAAGCATGGAGTTTTGGAGCTGGGTTGCCTTAGTTTGAAATCTAGCTCCATCACTTACTAGCTGGGTGACAAAGAGTCGGGGCACTCTAAAATGGGGAATTTTTTACCTACTCTGTAGTCATATGCAGATTACTTGGAATAATATATGTGTAGTGCTTAGGGGTACGTGGTTGGAATGTGTGCAGTTTGGCCATTACCCTTGAATACAAATACACTTATACTTCATTGAAACTGCAGTGTGAAGACTCTTTAGTGAGCAATTACAGGTTAATATGTGCTTAATGAAAGTACTGGGTTGTTTAAGGTTTATATTAGATGAGAGATTTAGAATCACTATATCAAAATTTTATCTAGAGCTTTAGAAAAGAGCTCTGAACCTCTGTGATACTAAGTAAATTGATTTTAAAACACTCATACACTGCTTTGACCTGAGATATTTTCATGGCTTGTTGACCTACTTTTTGTTTGTATTTGACATGTTTACTCAGTGAAGAGCACACCATTTTCTGAATCGGTGTAAGAAAAGTGCCAAGATATGTCACCAAAGCTACATGGTGAATAGAAATACAAAAAACCCATAGACACACTGAGAAACACAGCTTCGTGGTTTGTGGTCTTGTAATAGTGATATAAGGCCACTTCAGCTTGGGTAGTCATGCTGTTTAAAATGCATTTACGGTTATACATTTGATCGATATGCTGTAAACAAACGCTAAAACTGTTAGGTCATTTTTGATCGTCTTTCCTTTCTAAAGTACCAGCTGTAAGACACTATCTGGTTATTGATCATGTTTCTTATCAGCTCTGCACATTATGGTGTGTTTGTAGTTGGTATATAATCTAAACAACACTGGCCTAATTCATTGACCTTTGAAATCTAGGTCTAAATGGGAGTAAAACAAGAAGACTGATCACACTTAAAATCTTTAGCCGGGTCTCACTGTCTGCTGAAATTTGAAATGATCACAGCCCAGAAAGTAAACTAGATAGTGGATTTTATCCCAAAGAATGTTCAAATAGATGAATTAGAATAGAATTTGAACTTTGAATTTGTAAGTCATTGTTTTCATAAAAGAATAAACTATATTCATTTATTAGAACTAATATAAGGAGACCAATCTCTGTCCAAAATTTTCCTCTTCTTTCATCCAAAAGATAATGGGAGAGTCTAGCATGGTCTGATGAAGTGTGGCTGATTTTAATTTGGACTGAAATATCTCCAATTAAGTTTTGTGGTTTTGGGTTTTAGAACAAAATTTTGCCTAATACTTGGAACACGCATTTATTCAATGAATGCATACATAAATCTTTTTTACTAAATGAATTCTAAGTTCACATATAAAAAAGACAAAAATAATCACAAATTAAAAACAAAAGAGGAAAAATCTATATTAAGTAAACAGCCAACGAATGGGTGCTTTTAGTTAACAGATTCTTACATCCTTCACCTGTTCAACACATATGCACTTTTGCTTTTATAATGGGATCATATACAGTACTTATATGTAACATGCTTTTAAAAACTCATCTAAACATCATAACTTTTATCACCTAAGAGTATTCAGTTGTATAGATGAGGCAATAAATATTATTCAGTCCCCTTTTGATAAAAATTAAATTTGTTTCACTATTTTGACCATTCAAATACCTGACATCTTTGCACATTTCCACACATTATTTCCTTAGGATAAATTCTTAGAGGTTTAATGAATAGGTTAGATAGTGTCCATGTTTAAATTTGCATAAATATTACTTTTCAGAAAGAATGTATCAATTTATACTTTCACTCGCTTTGCACATGATTATTAGCGTCTACATTTCTTTAACAATAAGTATCGTCATTCTTTTTATTGCTTCCTAGTCTGACAGGAGATATATCATATATATATATAAATACAGACATAACAAATTCTTTTGATTTACATGTTTGACTATGAGTGAAAACTTTTCAGATTTATTAGACATTTCATTACTTTTTCTGACTCTGTTGACTTTCTATTGCCTACTTTTCCATTGAGTTATTCAACTTTTTCTTATTTATTTGTGAGAGGCTTTTATATTGTAAATATATTTCCACTTTATGTATTTCAGTTGCTACTGTGTTTTTGATTATGATATTATGATCAGAGAATATAGCCTGTGATATATTTGCTTTGGAGATTCCCTTTCAGCTTTCTTCGTGACCTAA
The DNA here is from genome assembly GCF_023851605.1 of Tamandua tetradactyla. Classification (NCBI taxonomy): domain Eukaryota; kingdom Metazoa; phylum Chordata; class Mammalia; order Pilosa; family Myrmecophagidae; genus Tamandua; species Tamandua tetradactyla. Next base: position 10,923,799 of record NC_135350.1, read on the forward strand.
TAAATGATCATTTTTAGTAAGTGTTTCATGAGAATATGTGGAAAAGAAAATATATTATCTGTTGAGCATAGATTGAATATGCCACATTAATCTTATTTATATTATTCATATATTCTTTATTTTATTCCTTTTTTTCTATTAGTCTTCCAGAGACTGAGTGGTAAATTAAATTCTCCTGCTATAATTATATATCTGAAAATTTCCAAAAGAATTTTTTAAATCTCTGACAATATATGCATTACATATTTTGATACTTTTGTGAATTGCTAAAAGTTTGTGACTGTTAGGCTTTTATTTAGGAAGGAATGCATTGCATTTAGCTTAAAATAACTTCTGTTGGCTAATGTAATATTTTTCTGTAAATTATTATTATTAATATTACTTGCTAGATCTTTGAAAATCCTTTTACTTTAATTCTCCTATGGTATGTGTCTAGAGACATTTCTTTTATTTGTTTAGTATTTCTGTGAATATCTTCTCAAGTGAGGCAGAGTTTTCTTGGTTTGAAGGTGGCTGTTTACATCAGATTTTGGTAAGGATTAGAGTAACTTCAAAAAGTTCATTTGATGCTATTATATCTTTACTGTGATTTAGATAATTTTGCATAACACTGGTGTTATCAATTACTTGAGAGATCAAAGTTCCTAACCAGGAAGACTAGTTCACTCTGAAAGTTTTGAGGGCACAATTCTGTGATATATTTTCAATTTCTCCCATTTTATTTCTCTAATAGGTTATTTGCTTCGTGAGTCAAATTTTTAAGTGTTTCTATCAATCTATCTATAAGAGTTATATAAAATTTCAATTTTATTAGTATTGGAATATGTAGACTACTACCTAAAAATCTTTGTGAGTATACATCTTTTCTCATTCTGATGCTTCGTTGTGTGTATTTACTCTTTATTTTTTTCATTTCCTAGAAGTATGTCTCTTTCATTCTTAATACATTAATCTTAATTAATTTAATACCATTTTGGTTTAGAATCCACTTTTCTTTTATTTCAATATTTCTTTTCTCCTTGCTTTTATTATTGTTGGGGATTGAATCTTGTCCCCTTAAAAAGGCATGTTCAGGTCCCAAGTCCGGGTTCTGTAGGACCTTGGAGATGTGATTCAGGTGTGCCCAGGTGGAATGTGTGGGCCTTATTCCAAGGTGGTCCAAGTCCTTAAGAGCAAAGGAAATTGAACATAGAAGGAGAAGCCATGGGGAGCAGCCTGAAGCTAGAAGTCAATGAAACCTGGAAGAGAAAGGAAATGATCCCATCGTGGGTACTGTCATGTGATGGAAAAGCCAAGGGATTCCAAAGATTGCCCCTGGGATAAAGCAAGCCTCCCAGCCTCTGAAACTGTAGCCAGTAAATTCCTTTTCCTTTTAAGCCAATCCACTTTATGGCGTTTGTTTTAGCAGTCAGCAAACTAATATACTTATGGACATTGGCACTTCGCATTTTCTGTCATGAATTATGAATTTGACACTTGTCAGCTATGGGACCTTGCCAAAGTTATTTAAACTCTGTGATCCTCAGTTTTCCCTCTTGCAAATTCAAACAATGATACCTACCACACAAAGTCAAGTGAGAGTTAAATGTAAAAGTCGTAAAGTATTTCATATAATGCAGATACAGGGTTGTTGCTCCATAAAGAAGCTTCTATTGATATTACTGTGATATATAATAATTATAATATTTTAAATCAAATGCTTATTTCATTTTATTCATTTTTATTTCATAATGATGACCCTTTAGCTATGAATTTGTCTTCACTAAAGTTTTGTCTGTGTCTCATCTGTGTTGAAAAGCAGTGTTCTTATTTTCTGAATTGTTTTTTTAATTTATTACTAACTCAATAATGATTTAGATAAGTTTTTTAAAATTCGGAGTGTATTTTATAAAAAAATATATATAAATATATAAATAAACTTCATACTAATTTTTAATTTTTATTGCACTGTCATCAGATAATGGTCCTTATGTGATTTCTGAATTTGGATTTATTGAGATTTTTTTGTGGCAAGTATATGGATGTATATACATATAAATATCATAATACTTGGAAAATGCTCAATGAATTCTTGAAAAGAAATTAAATTCTCTGTAGGGTACACAGTTATTAATATATAATATTATAACTTTATAATAGACATAATCATATATGTGTATACATGTGATTATATAAATTATATCATACAATATTATAATTCTTATATTTTAATTTCTTTGCTACTATATATTACTTATGTTTTTGCTTTGTTACATATTTAAAAACAAATAATAAATTCTCCCACAATAATTGTTCCTATTATTCCTTATATTTACAGCTTTCCTTATCTTTTCTCAGAGCAGTGAGTTTTCTCCATATTATTAAGGTAAACTTAAAATCAAGCTATTAAAAAAAAATCAAGCTGTGATTTTGAAAGATGTAGCTATAGTTACTGAAATGTCACATTTTGATAATGGTTTGTACTGACTTACCTTTCCTCTCTTGGAGTTGCTTTGTGTCCTTAATGCAAATTCTAAGACAATTGAAAAGTTCCACTAGATAACCAGTTGTATTAGTTTTGGGCGGTATTTTTGAATTTTTCTCTTGTTTTCTTAGATTCTTTGTGGGAGAGGCTGGTTTAGAGAGTAAGTGATAGACAAAAACAAACAAACAAAAGTAACTTCAACTGTAGGGTGATTTGTTTCTTTTTTAAAAATTTAACTGTGAAAACTATTGCTCTACTGAGTGAATGGACTAGTATAAATCTAAGGAGGAAAGTATGAAATAAGATTTATGAAGCAGTGAGAATTAATGTCATTGTAATGGGATAGAGCCTTCTCCGAGTCTATTTTATTCATGCCTTTTAAGGGCTACACAAAGATCAAACATTTATTCGCTTATCAGTTAATTAATTATTAATCATCCATTCACTTATCCAAAACATTCATCAGCAAGACACCAAGCCTTGTGGGTCATGCTGTGGAAGATTTCAAAGATTAATTTGACAGTGTTTTTGCACATATAGAATTTATCACAGAATGAGTAGACAACACATGGTCACAATTAAGTACATACAAATATGGAGAAATTTTCATTTTCTTAGCAGCTGGCATACGACTTGATTTTTGGGGGAAAGACTCCCCCTATCCCTGCCTCCTAGGAATATTTTTGATGTTTATTTGATTTTGATAATTATTTGATTTGTTTTTCATCAATTCATTTGTTACAAAACTTTTGGGGGAAATGTGAAAAAGTTGGGAATCGTGCATACAGGTTAGTTCTATGGTGAAATCATAGCTATCCACATAGATTTGAAACCAAAGGAAAAGGGAAAACTGACAATGTATAAAATCAAGCTAAAATAAAGAGCTGACAATTAATAAAGCAAAATATGTGATATGGCTAGCTTTTCGATAAATTTATAATCCCCCCTCCCTCATCATAGGAGTTTAGGAAATGGAAAGATGACTCTACACTATATAATTGGAAGATCCATGGAGACACTGGCATTTGAAATGGCATTGTTTGGAAAGTGGTTTGTGGTCATAAGATATGTATATATATATATAGGAGGGCATTTCCAGTGGGAAGAAGAAGGTATATAAATTTGTAAAAGCAAACACATAACAGGTGTGTTCAGAGAATGGAGAGCAATACAATTTAGAGAAGTTGTGGAAAATAATATTAAACCTGCAAAAGTAAAAAGACCTAACACATTCCAAAATATTATTTTACTTATCAAATAATACAACAGTATATTCCTTGCCAAATTGCAGCATATTAAAGGCAATGCTACTAAAAACCTAGTGTTTATTTTATTTTATTAAATCTAGAATAATTTTAAAAAGCAATGATATAAAAGACAAAAAAATAACAAAAACCAAAAGAAACAAAAATAAATTAAAACAATTTTTTTAAATAAAGCAATGATTAAACACAAAATACATAAGTAATAATTAAAACATGTCAGTAGTGATGTTAAGAATAGGCAGCTTATGGGCAGGCCATGGTGGCTCAGCAGACAGAGCTCTTGCCTGGCATGCCGGAGACCTGGGTTCAATTCCTGGTGCCTGCCCATGCCAAAAAAAAAAAGGCAAATCAAATGATTGCTTGAAATAGATCTTGTTGGACAAAGGAGGTATTAAAGTTAAATGATGAAGGAAATAATTAATCAGAAAACAGTATTAGTTGGCAATTTTTAAAAATTTTATTAGATTAGTTGTGGGTTTACAGAAATTCATGCATAAAATAGGATTCCCATTTACTCCCTTCTTATTAACTCCCCTATGATTATTTGATTTTACATTGATGTGGTGCATTTGTTACAGTTGATGAACGCACCTTTCTATTATTACACTATTGACTGTATTCCATGGTTTAAATTAGGGTTCATTGCGTTGTACAGTTCCATGAATTTTTAAAAAAATTTTATTCCAGTAATATAATTACATGTTAAAATGTCCCCTTTTATCCACATTCAATATATAATTGGCCGTTGCTAATTGCATTCACAGTGTTGTGCCACCATCACCACCATCCATTACCAAAACTTTTCCATCATCCCAAATAGAAACTCTATACATTTTAAGTTTTTAAGAAACAGGGAATTATAGCCGGCAGTTTTTGAAAAAAAGATAATGTGAACACCTTAGATTAAAAAGTAAAATAAATAAAATAGTTAAAAAATTTATAGGAACACCTGGAAGAAATATGACGGAACGTCTGTTAAACTTTGATTTTTAGGAGAGAGAGAGAAAGGATGTGATTGGCAAAGTTCAGAAGCACCTGAAGTAATCATAATGAGGAATAGCTATAGCTGATTAAATAGGATCTATATAAACAAGCAGAATGTAAACAAACAGGATATAATTAAATAGATATTTGAAGGAAGGAGAACCCATTTTGAATTTCATCAAGTTTGAGGAACGCATATCAGGACTTGAACTGGTCCTTTGGGGGAGGAAATGACGGAATTAGATGGGAAGAAATGTACAGCAGGGTGCGTGTGAAGTGACCTGGGCTGGAGAGAACTATATACATCTGCAGGGCAGAGCGATCCCACTGGCCTGTTTGGAGGCGAGTGTTGTTGGGAAGAGCCCAAAGGTCAGATTAAGAAAGACCTTGAAGGTCAGCCTCAGGAGTATGTCCACATGGTAGAAAACCGTTTAGGAGGTGGCTGTGGGAAATGAGGCATTAGTCCAGATGGAGGAACAGGAAACATGTTATTTTTATTTTCAATTCTTTTCTTTTTATTTGCTTCCAGGTTTTTGCCTCCTCCATACATATTTTCAGAGAAGGAAGGTCAAAATGTATTCCCATTAAAATCTCTTTGTGACCTTTTGTTCTGAATGGAAAAGATGGATACACTGACAGCAGCTAAAGCAACTTTGGAGTCCTAGGACAGGAAACGAGCAGGCAGGGCCAACTTGCTTGGGACCAGCCAGCACCATCAGTTTGTGATTGAACGCAGTTTCAACTAGTGATTCCAGCGTAGTACAAGGTAAGGTTCGTCTTGCCACAGCTTGTAATTTCTAAAATAGCCACCCGTTCTCAAGTGTAGTGACATATAGGGCAACACAATTTGGCATTTACTACTTTTGTTGATGACAACATGCCACCTCATCTCCTTTGCCCCGTGATGCTGACTCAAGGTCTGACAACTTAACTTGCTCATGTCCCCTGCTCTGCAGCAAAATGTTGAGGAATGGTGACATCTGGATCAATATTCAGAAGAGGGTTTGTTAAATTCTATAAATGATAAATAATAATGGCTAATGTATGTAGTAAATATGTACAAAATATAATAATGAAACAAGAAACGTGCATTTTATGTGTATTTTATGTGTATGTATCTTACAAAAGGGGAAAATGAAGATTATAGAAGTGAAATAACTTGTCCAGGATCACAGAACTGGTAAGTGACAGAGCTAAACTGTGAACCCAGGCAACGTAGCTCCAAACCCCAGGCTCTTAACCACATGTCATCGACTGCCAACACCGTTCACTGCTGTCGAATCCTCCTTATTTGTCAAGATTCAATTAAATCTTGCCTTCTCTCTGAAGACTTCTCCAATTTCTCTACTGGATTTATTTACTGTGTTCTTTAGACTGTCAGTAAATTTTACCTGTATCTTTTTTATAACATGAACCATACTACAGTTTAATCTTTCTTATAGTTTTATAACAGGGATTATGAATTGCGGACCGAGTTTAGTTGATAGATCATTTTGATTTATTGGCCCAATGTTTTGAAAATATTTTATTTCAAATGCTTCTGTGTGGAGCATATGGCATTCAGAGGTCCTGCCACTCCCGAATGGTTTATCCTCAACAAGTTCCTAAATCTGCTTTTCCTGCCTGTCCTCACCAAGGTCTTTGCACCTGAGTTTAGCACCTTGTGCATTTTAGTTCACACTTCACTGATTCTCTCCATTTTCCCTTCTTCACCCTTCCCCACTCCATTCCACTGCTTTAAAAGTTCTTTGAAGCCAGGCTTTGAGTTTTATTCATCTTTTTCCCACTTCCACCACATATGGCACAGTGCCTTGGTATATAGTTAGCATCAAATAAAAAATGACTTTTGAAATCTCTCGGTCTGTTTTTCTCAATTCTTAGGATTAAATGTAACTTCTACAAAAACATAAATGCTTTAATTAAATATATCAAAGAATTTTTTTTGAAAGGACATTATTACCATTAACCTTTACATAAACCAGTTGTAAATGGCATAAATGGTACTCGTAAATCATTTCCTTAGAAATTGCTTTCATTTAAAAACACATAAAATAAATGAAGGAAAACCTTTCTGCTCTACAAAAATGTCTATGTTTAGTCAAATATCTGATGGTAATCAGTAATCTTACCTAATAGTTATTTGAGGGGAGTTTTTTTTTTTTCAGAGCACTTTATGAGTCTAGATATACTCATAATGGGCACAAAGTTATTATTTCCTATTTGACAGCATGCTAGTTTCCTAGTCTATAGTAAAAATCAATTTGAGAAAGAACCTACGCTGATACTACTCTGTTATCTGTAAATTAAAAATGAGGTCAAATCCATTAGTGAATAAACTTGGAATATGTCATTGGTAACAGAGACCATCAGGAGATAGAAATAGGGTAAGATATTGGGTAATTGGAGCTGAAGGGATACAGACTGTGCAACAGGACTGGATACAAAAACCTGAGAAATAGACAGCACAATACTACCTAACTGTAATATAATTATGTTAAAACACTGAATGAAGCTGCATGTGAGAATGATAGAGGGAGGAGGGCTGGGGACATACATGAAATCAGAAAGAAAGATAGATGTTAAAGATTGAGGTGGTATAATCTAGGAATGCCTAGAGTGTATAATAGTGAAATGTACAATGTACAAATTTTAAAAATGTTTTTGCATGAGGAAGAACAAAGGAATGTCATTATTGCAGGGTGCTGAAAATAGATGGTAATTAATATTTTAAAATGTCACTTTATGTATGAGACTAAAGCAAAAAATGCTTATTTGTTACAAAATTTTGTATTTTGACTAGTGCATTTCCTAATATAACTTATGTAGATAGTTTGATTGAACGCCATAAGTACTTGGAATCTCAGGTAAGACATGAGTTTTTGTTGGTTTGTCCAGAGTGATGCCCCAATGAATCCCAGAGTGATTCGATCAGTGAGTGGAAAAGTATTTGCAAAGCCCCCTTCAGGGAATGGTGAGAGCAGGGAGAAATTCAACTTCCCCAAGTTGAATTCTTGATATTCTCACAAGCAGTATGGACAACCAAAGCTATAGGCTGAGCCCCGGTCTTAGGTTTGTTCATATGAAACTTAACCCCACAAAGGATAGGTCAAGTCTACTTAAAATTTAGGCCTAAGAGTCACCCCCAAGAGAGCTTCTTTTGTTGCTCAGATGTGGCCTCTCTCTCCAGCCAAAATGATGAGCAGTCTCACCACCCTCCCCCTCTCTGCATGGGACATGACTCCCAGGGGTGTGGACGTTCCTGGCAACGTGGGACAGAGATCCTGGAATGAGCTGAGACTCAACATCAAGGGACTGAGAAAAACCCTAGAATGAGCTGAGACTTAACATCAAGGGATTGAGAGAAACTTCTCGACCAAAATGGGGAAGAGTGAAATGAGACTAAGTGTCAATGGCTGAGAGATTCCAACAGAGTCGAGAGGTTATCCTGAAGGTTATTCTTAAGCATTAAGTAGGTATCACCTTGGTGTTCAAGATGTAGTGGAGAGGCTGGAGGGAACTGCCTGAAAATGTAGAGCTGTGTTCCAGTAGCTATGTTTCTTGATGATGATTGAACAATGATATAGCTTTTACAATGTGACTCTGTGATTGTGAAAACCTTGTGTCTGATGCTCCTTTTATCTACCTTGTCAACAGACGAGTAGAACATATGGAATAAAAATAAATAATGGGGGAACAAATGTTAAAATAAATTTAGTTTGAAATGCTAGTGATAAATGAAAGCGAGGGGTAAGGGGTATGGTATGTATAATCTTTTTTTTTTCTCTGTTATCATTTTGTATCTTTTTCTGTTGTATTTTTATTTCTTTTTCTAAATCGATGCAAATGTTCTAAGAAATGATGAGTATGCAACTATGTGATGATATTAAGAATTACTGATTATATATGTAGAATGGAATGATATCTTAATGTTTTGTTTGTTGTTAATTTTTTTAATTAATAAAAAAATCAAGTCAAATCTTTTAAAAGATCATACAGTAATTTTCATATGCAATTTTTCTTTATGGAAGTCAAAGCCAACATTTTAAATATGAAGCTGTTAAAATCACCCTGACTCTGTTGTTTCCCTATGAAGGACAAAATCAGAAAATAGTATAAGGTTAAATTGTCTATAATCATCAGCCTTAGCATTGAGATTTACAACATTTTAATAATAATTCTGCTCTGAAGTAGATTGTGGTCATGATCCAAATGTACTGGAATATAAAATTATCTCAGTTAAACTAAACATGTTTTAAATGTGTTACTTCTCATAATTATTATTTGGTTCAAACCATTATTTAGTTACTGGGAAAAATTGTATTTTCCAAGATTTGAGAAGGATAATGCTCTGGAATAGTAGAAATGGAAAATGCTGCAAACATTATGGCTGATATGGGCAGTAGGATTTAATTAAACCTTACTGTATATAATGTGGCTTCACTTTTCTCTTTTATGTTGCTCCATGACATCCATTTGCAGTATCTGGTACTACCAACTTCATTTACTGTAAACATTTCATAAACTCAAAAGATGACCTCATTTCTATAGGAATAGTCAGAGGTTTTTTGTTCTAGAGGGCACAAATGCATATTTGTAATACGTATAACTTGGACATAGTTTTAACAGTTTGGGTTTAAATGAGACCTAGTTCACTGCACTTATGGATAGAAATGAATCATTATTTTTCTTTAAATCTTGGGGCAAACCATTTAAAAATGTGAAATTAAAGCAGCACAGTGATTGTCATGCAGGGCTGGAAGCGGTAACCACTTCAGACTTTGAAATATACTGCGATTGATGTTCATGTGGATTACATTTTAATATTATCCTGGAAGCTTAATTATAAAGGATTATTAGCAGATCATAAGAGGACTACAATGAAATAGGGTCGTGCAGAGTAGAATATTATTAGCTGACTAATCTTCAAGCCATATCTTCTGAGATTGACATCTTTCTTCAACGTGAACTGTGGAGCTAGGTTTATAAGGAACTACTAAACTCCTGCCCCCAACGCACACACCTTGTTAGCCAAAATTCTATCTCTACATTGTTGTTGGTTTGTATTTTTTTGTTGGTTGATTATTTGGTTGGTTGGTTTGCTGCCAGCAGTATTCTATGATCTTTAGAAATTTAACTTCATTATATGGTCTCTCAAAAGCTTCTTGCAGATTTACTGCATTGGCTAAAGACTATGGTGGATATAAGGGGAGCAGGATGTAGGCTAGGCAGCTCTCTATTTCGTTTCTTCGTCAAAGCTAAAAAGTGAAATAAATGAATTTTTTCGAGGATGTATTTGGAAGCCCCACTTGAAATCTTGCAAATCTCACAGCAAAACTGCAATTAGGCAAAGAATCAGTGCTGCCTGTTAAGCTTTTCAACAGATGATAGGAGTAGCCAGGCATAAGCAACTATGTCTTTCATAATGCAGGCACAACATTGTTTTAAAATAGCACTTATGTTGACTTTTGTCATGTTAACTGTGGGAACTTTGGGGGAAATACATTTAGGTACTTGAAGCCTCTAAGTTAGAAGATAAGACCTACCGATATTGTGAACAGCGTGCCTGAGAGGTAAATTGCATGCAGAAACTAAACATGACAGGCTTAGATAAAACACTTATTATGATTAATGCCAGAAGTAGCAACAAGCTCTTTTCTTTCTGCAGCTCCAGGAAACCTCACTTTTACCTGATAATGTTTATGACTCCAGCTCCACTCACCCAATGCCCCAAGCTTTCTTAATAGCAGGCCACTGATCTGTGAAACATCAGGACTTTCAGAATTCTTGCTTCTCTGATTTTCACCTTTCTTTAGAAGATTTACAAATCGTTATTGCCAAATTCCCACATCTGGAGCCTTAAGGAGGGAAGCCAGAGGTACAATGGTCATTGAAGTAAACAGATTTATTATCATTTCTTTCCTTCAACGTAGTTAGATGTTATCTGCTACTGACTATTGGCGCATGCATACGAATACTATAGCTAGTCACTGAAGTTCATCTTAGTTTTTGCTGAGGGGAATAAATGAAGTAGACTAACCAAACCAATATTTGGGGGTTATTTGGGGCAAATATAAGAGGCAGAAACAGATGCAAACTCACAGCACTATTAACATCCACAGAAAACAAACTTATCCTCTTTTGTTTATATCAAATCTATCACATCTAGATCTTCTTAGAATTGTAGGATTATGAAGGTTGAAAGAAATATAAAGGGCCTATTTCCTGACCCACTAAAGGTCCAGTGCATCCCTGACATTTTCTCCCATGGGGCGCTCATTATCTCTTGAGGAAGCACTTTGATTTTCTTAAACAGCTTTATTCTTACCCATTTTCTGCCTTGTTCTGAGTTGACATCTTCTCTATCTGACTTTGATTCACTCGCTCGACTTTAATACTGTCCAGAAAAAAAATTCTTCCTTGTCAAGGCAATTTTCTACAGATTTCAAAAACTTACCATTTTTCTAAGGTGTGTTTCTGCTTGAGGAAATGCTGCATATTAAGCTTCCCTTCAACCATTCCTCAAAGAAAATGGAACAGGCACCATTATTTTAGTTTCCCACTTAAAATGCAGCATTCGAAGTTAATATTTTACCTTGCATGTTGCATGAACAGTCCATAATGTAATGTAAGCATTACTGTTGTGGCAGGAATGAATTCTAAATTGCACCTTACCTTTTGGGGAAGTTGTCTCTTCAGTTGAGTCTTATACAATCAAATGGGGAGCCATCAAATACAACCCCTAAGGCTTATTTAAAAACAAACAAACATATATTAACATCTATTCATACTAAATTAGGCCAAATTTGAGTTGTTGATTTTTAAAAATCTATGTCTAGGACTTTAAAATTCAGTTTGTTGGAATGGTTCAGATGTTCCAATTTATTTGGATCTTAATTGAAGTTTTCCCTCCAAGCTCACATTCATGCATAAATTAATGTTATTCAACCTTAATTTAACAAATGTTTATTTCTATATAATCTAACCAAGTGCCTATTAAACTTATTGGCACATAGCTGGCATGCAGTAAACATTACATGCAAACTGCATGAGAGTGAGAAAACTTATTGGTATTTTTTTGTTAATGTATCTTTAGCTCTTAGAAAAGTGCTGGCACATTGGCACATAATTAGCAGGTAATAAATATTTTTCAAGTGAATTGATAAAAGAACAGATGCATGAAAAACCATAATGTCATTGTTGTGTGAACAAGAGACTGAAACACCATCAATAATGTTAGAGGTCAAACTGGAAATCGCTAATAAGACCTAGAAAATAGATGTGTCCATCCAGGCATGAACTGTCCCAGTTTCCAAAATGACATTAAATTCACTTGAAAAGTGACAGCCCAGGGAAATGGTTAACATTTTAGAGGTCAAGGAGAAGTTCATAGGCATTTTCCCTGCTTACTCTCTTTCACTCATTCATGGTATGGAAGGGGCCAAAAGCCATAATTCTCTTCATAATTTCTCCTGGCTCCAGAAAAGTAGGAAAATTCCCATATAGTCAGGAGGAGATGGAATTTTCAGGGATAGTCAACAGACATGAAGGAGTCTTGTGAATTGAAGTGATAATGGAGTCAGCAGCAGCAAGTCTGTGTCAAAGAATGTAAGCAGGAATGGATGATGCCAACTGTACCCGATACCAGACTTTCCCCAAAAGTTTTCAGCATCAGTTAAGTTCTCAGTTTCCAGATGTAGCTCTCAGGAAAGGGTGAACACATATAACCTTAAGGTTCATGAGAAGTATATTTCTATGTCTTACATGCTGAATTTGTGGGCTAAATTTTATATCTACTAAACAAGGCAAGGAATGTAATCTTGAAGACAGAAAAATTCTAAGAGTATCACTGACACGGGAGCCCACGTTTCAGAACTGGGTTTTAATAATAGGGAAGATGCTAGAGTCTTACAACTAGAGCTAGAGTTTTGTAACATGATTAATAATTATAAACACTAAGACTTGATCAACTTACTGATGAACCACCTGAATCACTGATTTAGGATTGTTTTATTGAGGATTCTGGGTTTCCAGCAATAGACTATATTCTTGACAGTTTAAACAGAAAAGAAATGCATTAGTGGAATGGTAGGTCACAGAATTACTGGGAGGGCTGGTGACTCTTGCAATTAGGCTTAAATTCTGCCTGAAACCAGGCTTAAAATTGTGACTGCTGTCACCAATGCCACCAAGAATTAAATGACAGGAATTCCACTTCATTGCAATGATCCACAGCTTCCAGTATCAGTGTGCCTTTTCACATTAGCGATTTCAACATGAAAACCCTGCTGCCATCAAACCCTGAAGCCTCTGCTATAATGTGTGTCACTAAATTTGATTTGAAGTCTGTCTCGCTTAGTAGATATTATTTGCCGAGCTTAGGTCACGTGCTTAGTGGTAAGGAGAGCTGTGATTCTGTCTTCTGACTTCTAAATTGAAAAAGGAGATTTAAAACTACAAAATTTTCTCTAATATAGAAAGGCTATTCAAAACATGAAGAGTATCCGTGAAGGCATGCATTCAACAAATACTTGCTGAGTGGCCAACACATCCTTGGGACTGTTCTAGTCACCGGGGACATAGCAATGGACAGAAAGCTAAAAATTCTAGGTCTTGTGCAGTTTATATAGAAGCAGTATGGGGTTTAGAGAAAGGAGAAAATCATGCAATAGACACATAAATAAGTAGAAATTTTAGTATACCAGATGGCGACAACTATTACATCAAATAATAAAGAAGGAAGAGGGATATAGAAATGCAGGAACAGGGGAGATTCAGTACTTAAACAGCTATATTATGGTTATGGAAGACCTTCCTGAGGATGTGATATTTAAAACAAGACCCCAGCGACAGGAGAGGGCTAGCCATCCTTGTATCTGAGAAATGAGCCTATGCAGAGGTTCTGAGATGGGAACACACCTGGCTGTTTGAGGAACAGCCAGGAGACCTGTGTGGCTGGGATAGAGTCAGCCAAGGGGGCTACAGCTGGAGTTGAAATCAGAGAACTAATAGGGTGGTCAGATAGTATAAGTTCTGGCAGAACATTGCAAAGACTTTATTTTTCACTTAGAGAAAGACGAGAAACCATTGCCCAAAGATGAGAAAGCATTATTGACACTTTGGGTCGGATAATTATTTGGGGAGCTGTCCTATGCATGGTAGGATATTTAGCAGCACCCTTGTTCTCTAGTAGATGACAGTTATAGCCTTTCCCAACCAAAATGCTAAACAAAATGTCTTCAGGCATTGCCAAAATTACATTGACCACTGAGCTAGAGGGTTTTGAACGAAAGATTGATTATTTGACGTATACTCTAAAAGATGCTATTTGAGAAGAAACTGGAGGTAAAGGAATACAGAAGGAGGAAAATAATTTGTAAGAATTAGATGAGAGTTGATAGTGACTTAGGTGACCACCCCAAGGGGAACGCAGTAACTAGATTTTTGAAAATACTTTGAAAGTAGACCTGAGAAGATTTTCTGTTAGATCGGATATGAAATAATCAGAGGAGTCAGCCACTGGAATGGTAAAATTCCTGTTTGTTGAAATGCAAACAATAATTTGGAGATGGGAAAGATCTGAAGTCTAGTATTGGACACACTGAGTTTGTAATGCCTTTCAGACATCCAAGAGATGTTGAGTTGCATGTATGAAACAGGAGTTCAAGTTGGAGATATAAACTTGGAAATTGTCATGATATAAATGACATAAGAATCAATGAGAACACCAAGACAGTGAAAATAAGGGGAACAGAAGAAGTCCAAAGTTATTCCAGCATTGGAGATATGGATGATGAGGCTAGAAACCAACAAAAAAACCCTGAGAAGAATAGTCAGTGTTTTAGTTTGCTAAAGCTGCCACAATGCAATATACCAGAAATGGAGTGGTTTTTACAAGGGGAAGGTATTAAGTTGCAAGTTTCCAGTTCTAAGGCCATAACAATGTCCAAACTAAAGTATCTAGAGAAAGATACCTTAACTCAAGAAAGGCGGGTCCCAGAAGGCACGTGGCTGGATCTGCTGGTCCTTTGGCTTCTCATATCAAACAGCTTCCCCCAGGTCATTTTCTTTCTGCATCTCCAAATGTCTCTGTCTATGTCAGCTCTGAGCTTTTTCCAAAATGGTTCCCTCTTAAGGGACCCCAGGAAGCGGATTAAGACCTACCTTGAATGGGTAGAGATACATCTCTGCGGAAACCACATAATCAAAAGGTCCCACCCACTAGTGGATGGATGGGTCACATCTCCACAGAAACAACTTCAGCAAAAAGATCCCACCCCAACAGTAGGTCTGTCCACACAAGATTGGATTAGAATAAAGAACATGGCCTTCCTGGGTTACACAACAGCCTCGAACCAGCACAGGCAGTGAGGCAAGAGAACACCACCATAAATGTTTTTTTCATACTGCATAGGATTCCAACATCTGGAAATATCACACTTCTTTAACTAAATTCCTATTACTGGGCATAATTAATTTTTTATTATTATAAGCACAACTTCACATGTATCTTTGTGAATTTGTCCAGTTCTTGTTTAAGTCTGGAAGCTGAATTACCAAGAAAGCTTTGAAACTATTGCTTTATTGACCTTCAGAAAAACTTCTATTAACTTAGACTATTAAATAGTAAATTACTTCTGTTCCCAACATCTTTGTTAACACTGGATATTATCATTTTAAAAATAAAAAATTGTTTCCTCAGAGATTGATAATAAAGACTAAACGAGATAATGTATATTAAGCACTTACTTCTATGTCTAGAACACAGTAAATAATTATTTATTAATATTATTGCCAGTTTTAGGTGAAAATGATACTTCATTGTGTTTTTAAAATGCTTTAAATTTTGGAATAATTTTAGCTTTACAGAAAAGTTGCAAAGATAGTGCAGAAATCTCCCATAATGCTTCCTGCAGTTTCCCTAAATGGAACCTCTTACATTAACATCTTGCATTACTTGCATATATGTGTCAAAACTAAGAAACCAACATAAGTACATTTCTGTTATCTAAACTCTTGACTTTTGGATTCCACCAGTTTTTCCATGCATGCTTTCTTTTTTTATTTCAAGATCCACTACAGAATACCACATTGCATTTGGTCATCATGTCTACTTAATCTCTGGTCTGTGATAGTCTTTTCTTGCTTTTTGTGAGCTTTACTGGTTTGAGGAGTACTGGCTAGGTACTTGGTAGAATGTCTTTCTCTGTGAATTTGTCTGATGCTTCTCTCATGATTAGACTGGGATTTCATTGTGTTTTAATCTAAACGTTTTAACATATTGCTTGGCACTTTGTGTTTCTCTTTCATTAGTTGTCTCCTTGTATCCATTGTCGAAATCTTAATATAAGTGGATTTTTTCCCTTTTTTTTTTTAAACAGTAAAATTCACCATCTAAGTGTCAAACCTTTTTTTTTTTACCAGTTTCCCTTTGAATTTTATTTATGATGCTTTTGAAGATAGATATAGAATCATTTTTGTATTACGTCAACTCCTACTAACTAGTAGTATCTAAAATATTTGAATTGAAGAGAAATTCTAAGGTTATTTTTGGGCTTGTAGGGAAAGAGTGTTTTGGTATCTGTTATGGGTATAGATGGAAATGGTGTTAAATGTGCCATATAGTCACTATTCATTACCTAGAATCTATTTATTGAAGTTGTAGTCACAGAAATTTTCCTCACCCCAAAATTAAATAATTATTTACATATATTTCCTTCTAGAACTGTTAGTTTTGTTTTAAAACTTTGGTCTATCTAAATAATGTTTTTATGTAATTTGTGAGGTAATAAAGCAACTTAATTTTTCCCAGAGGATAGCCAAATTTCCAATATTATCAAATAATTATTTTCCATAATTGATTTTAAAATGTTGCCATCATCACTTCCTGTATATTGCCTCCTTATTTAAATACTTACCAATAATCTTTAAGATAAATTCTAGAATTCTGTAAAAAATGATATATAGGCAAAACAATCTAATAAAAATAGGAAATTAGTACGATTCTGTTCATGACATGTGTGATGGTTTGAAGCTATACATTCTTCAGAAAAGATCATGTTCTTAAAGGTAACCCATTCCTGCGAGTGTAGACCTATTGTGGGTAGGATCATTTGATTGGGTAATTTCATGCCCAGGTGGGTCTTAATCCTCTTACCGGAGTCCTTCATGAGAGATGAAATTCAGAGAGAATACAGAGAAGCTCAGAGAGAAAAGCCAGAGAAGCTGAGAGAGGACACACAGAAAATAGAAAGAAACCACAGGAACTGAGAGGAAGCTACTGAAGCCAAAAACTGGAAGCAATGGAACTGGAGAGAAGAGGAGACCAGCAGATGTCTCCATGTGCCTGGCCATGGAACAGAGCAGCTGATGGTCACCAGAAAAAACATCACCTGTTGATGCCTTGATGTGGAAGTTTTCATAGCCTAAGAACTGTAAGCTTGTAGTTAATAAATCACCCTGGTAAAAGCAACCCATTTCTGGTATATCGCATTTCAGAAACTTAAGCAAACTAAAACAACATGAAAACTATTTTACTTCTCAGTAAAACAATACACCATAAAAAAAGTGCAAAGATTACCTACAGTGAAAAGTCTGGATTTCTAAATATGTACTTGTTTTTAAGAGGGGTAATTGCTCAAGAGACGTGTATGAGCCCGTTTGCTTCACACATTTCTCTTTTTCTAAATGATCACTCTAGGGATAATGACAATAGTTTTATCAGTAAGTTTACATGTTCTAGGGGTGAAGATGTGATTCATCTGGGCTTGAAGATCTGAACTAATTTAAAGCAGTTTAGATGATCTTCTCTCAGTTTCTCATCCATCTCGAGTTTCAAAACCCTCTTAATCATATTTGTTCTTATATTTTCATGAGATGACCATTATTGCTAAGGAAAAACAAGACCAAAATTGTTTTAATTTATTTTGCCATTTATTTATGTGGCATTACTTTCCCACACAGGGGGCCTATCCTTTCGTCCCCTCATGTTCTTTTTTTCGTAGTTGAAATATGGTACATAAAACCGAATCAACCAACCAAACTAGTGAACAAAACAGCCTAATAACAAATAGCAACATTCAACTTCCTGCCCCCAACTCCAATTGATTTTTGTTCTTAATTTTTTTCAAAAGGCTCCACTCTGTTTGGATTACAGCTGTTCAGACACTGTTCTCACCAGCAATGAGAGTCCTTATGCAAACTCTGTTCGTTTTAAGTTGTGTGTGTGCAGGTCAGTTTCTTCACCTGTCTCTGGTACAGTTTAAGTTTCCATGTTTGTCAATATATAACTTTTATGGGCTTTTATATAGCATGAACATTTATTCTTTTAGAGTTTCTAATTTTATCTACCTCTTTTCAACTTACGAATGTACCATCTTAGATTCCAGGGTACATTGGTTTTACTAAAGCCAGCATTTCTCCTTTCACTTAGATGTGTTCTTTGGTAAGAATCTTCTTTGCTGACATTGTTGCCAATTTCACTTTATTTTCCCATTTTTCATTATCCTCATTTTTTCTTTCACCAAGTATCTATTGGCTGGCTACTATGGTGTGGTAGTGAGATTCAGTTGTCAGCTTGGCCAGGTGAAGGCACCTAGTCCTGTTGCTGTGGCCATGAGCCAATGGTATGTGAGCCTCATCTGTTGCTGATTACATCTGCAGTCGGCTAGGAGGTGTGCCTGCTGCAGTGAATGATGTTTGACTTAATTGTCTTGTGCTTAAATGAGAGACCGCAACGTAGCACAACCTAAGCAGCTCAGCATTCCTCATCTCAGCACTCGCAGCTCAGCCCAGGCCTTTGGAGATGCAGAAAGGAATTGCCCTGGGGAAAGTTGTTGGAACCCAGAGGCCTGGAGAGAAGACCAGCAGAGATCACCCTGAGCCTCCCACGTAAGAAAGAACCTCAGTGGAAAGTTAGCTGCCTTTCCTCTGAAGAACTAACAAAATAAATCCCCTTTTATTAAAAGTCAATCCATTTCTGGTGTGTTGCATTCCGGCAGCTAGCAAACTAGAACAGATTGGTATAATATTGTGCTAGAAGCTATCAGAATTTTAAAAATGCATTAAATATTAATCCTATATCCCCCTTCCCTAAGTTTACAGTATATAAAGAGAGAGTAGATATTTGCAGCAATAAATATAATAAATTGTAAAGTGTGATGTTACTTTCATCATCAGTGTAAATAAAATATTGTAAAAATGCAGTAGTGTAGAGCTTATTGAAGATTCAGTGGGCTGTACAGTGCTTGAACATAGGAGAAGAGGGAAACTGCACTCTGCATCAAAACAGCAGCAAAATAAAGTTATAATGTGAAAATATTTCACTTATTCAGAGAACAAAAATTGTTCATTATGGCTGGATTATAGGGTGAATACAAAGAAGTAGAAAGAAAACAATTGCAAAGATATGTTATGATCAAATGATGGGCATGTCCTAAAATTTAGGTGAAGAATTTCGAATTTGGTTTTGTTGATAAAGGAGAAGCTTTCAAAGTCATGCAGAGTGAAGTGTCATGATCAGAAGTTTAATCTGCCAGCAACACCTAAAATGAATTATTAGATGGAGACGTTAAAGATTAGGGAAAGATTTGAGTGCTTTTCTGGGGGATAGAAACTAAGAGCCTCATGATTCAAGTTATGTTTACGTTAGATGCAATGAGGCTCAAAAAACCAAGTAGTCTCAGCTTGTAGAGAAGGGGATAAATTCAAGAGATTCAAGAGACAAGTGGAAGAATTGTAACAAAGATGGTGTACAGCAGATATCCAGCAATATAGGCATATTATTTTTATATCATTGAAATATTGTTTGGTAGGAATCTATTTCCCTGGAATGCCTAAGCATCTCCCCAATCTGCTGGGTGTTTGGTCCTTTTCCAAGCCTAGGACCCCCATAAACCTATAGCAAATAGAACACTGCTTGTATTAGTTTGTTAAGCTGCCAGAATGTAATATACCAGAAATGGAATGACTTTTTTTTTTTTTTTGCATAGGCAGGCACCAGGAATCGAATCTGGGTCTCAGGTATGGCAGGCAAGAACTCTGCCATTGTGTCACCATTGACCCCCTGGGAACAACTTTCAAAAAGGAATTTTAATAAGTTGCAAGTTTACAGTTCTAAGGCTATGAAAATTAAGTCCAAATTAAGGCACCAGGAAGAGGTTACCTTTACTCAAAAAGAGACTGATGCCATCCAGACCACCTCTATCAGTTGGGAAGGCATGTGGCTGGCATCTGCTGGTCCTTGTTTCCAGTTCATTGCTTCCAGTTTCTGATGCCAGCATTTTCCTCTCTGTCTGTGGGCCTTCACTTGGCAACTCTAGGACACAGCTCTGGGTTCTGGCTTGCTTAGCATCTCATGGGGTGGCACATGGTGACGTCTGCTGGACTCTGCTCATGTCTGGGCATCTGCTCTCTCTGTCGGCACTCCAAGCATCTCCAAACATCCATGTCTCTGTCAGCTCTGAACTGACTGTTCTCCAGGCATCTGCATCTGAGGTTTCTTCAAAAATGTTTCCCCTTTTAAAGAATTCCAGTAAACTAGTCAAGACCCACCTTATATGGGTAGAGTCGAATCTCCAGCTAATCAAAAGATTACACCCTCAGTTCAGTGCAACACATCTCCCTAGACATAATCAAATAAAAAGTTTCCACTCTGCAATATTGATTCACCCTGCCCCTGCATGATTGGATCAAGATTAAAACATGGCTTTTCTGGGGTACATATTAGTTTCAAATCAGCATACTGCTGGAGGAGCAAGGGCCACCAGCATCTGACTAGTTGGTGCCTGTACAACACTGCTTTTTAATACTTTTAATCTCATCCTTGACTTGCATGATTTAATAAAATTAAGTTCAAAACATCGTTTCTTCTCTCTTGTCTCTCAGCCTTCTGAGAAAATGAAATTATCAGCAAGTCAAAGCTAGGCAAGGAGGGGCAGGGATTTGTCATATGCTTTGCATTCAGCAGAATAAGACTTTGTGTGATGTCCAGATGGTTGACATTCAGTGATAAGTATGTCATGCCTGTGTGTCAGCTTTGTCATTTCAATTGGTAAAATATCAATCATGTTTTCTGTCTCGTCAACTTCAGTAATATCTGTAGCAGTTTTGTCATCATATTAAGTAAATTCTATTGGCTAGTAGGTCCTTTATCTTTGGTTAGCTATTAGGTCCTTTTGTCTTTGAATAGGAAGTTCTAGAAGGAAAAAAAAGATATATGCATTATTAAAATAATCATTGGATAAAAAACCCAGTTAGCTATATTATTTAATGCTAGTTTAGCTTTAATAGATATCAGGCCATATTCTGAACTGTATAAAGATATGAAACAAACACTACAACCACTGTTTCCCTGATTTTTTAATAATCTTAAACCTATGAGCTATTCTCTTTGGGTCCCAGATGTTGCTGTGAAATCTGAATGATTATTGCATGCTAGAGTGAGAAGCAATAACTTGAATAAGAGAAGAAGTTATGGAGTAGGAAGTAATTCAATAAGACCTTGGTTGTATTATTTCAATCTATTAGGAAGTTTTTGTGTTCTGAGGTATTACATTTTAAATTTGCATATCCATGATTAAGCATTGAATCTTCAATTTTCCCAAGAGATATTTAGAGATCATATGGTTCACTCTTTCATGGAGCTCAAATGCAACTCGTTTTAAAGCAGCTAACACAAGGTAACAACTTATGGTGGTTTGGAGCTATATGTACTTCAGAAAAGCATGTTATTTAAACTTAACCCATTCCTGCAGTTGGGAAACCATTATAAAGAGGACATTTTAATGAGATTATTTCAGTTAGGGAGAGGCCCAGGATGGGTTTTATTCCTATTACTTGAGTCCTTTATTTGCAGAATGAATTTGCAGAGAGAAAGCCACAAGGAAGTAAGAGACTGAAATTCAGTGGAAACTGGAAGAGAACTGAGAGGCCGGGAGATGGTGCCATGTGACAGAGGACCCAGTGGAGAAGGATGGCTGGCAGCCAGGCCCAGGATACCAGTCTCTGGGAAGAAAGTATCTGTTTGATGAGGCCTTGATTTTGACTTTTTCTTGGCCTCAAAACTGTGAACAAATAAATTCCCATTGTTTAAGCCCATCCATTACATGATATTTGCATGAGCAGCCAAGGACACTAAATTGTACCTATTTTTGAAATAATGAATACAAGAGAAATCCATTTTGAATGAATTTATCATTCATGTTTTATAGAAACAAAATTGTGAAAAACATTTATTGTAATCTTAGTGATTGAGAGAGGCAAATTAGATAATTATTTTTCATTTCAAAGGAATGTAAAGGAGTATAATGAAGGGTTGCCTATTATAGTTTAATTCAATTAAAAATATATATTAAGTTCCTGCCATGTACTGGGTACTTCGGGAAAGATAAAGATGGGTGAGACTTCCGGTGCAATGGTAATATGGGAAAAAAAGAAAATCCACAAACAGCTTCAGTGTCAAATAGATATGAAAATATCTTGAGATAGAGAAATAAAATACACTGGGGTTTCCAGAGAAACCACGCCCTCACGTTGGACAGGGGAGGTTGATAATATAAGCAATAGCTAACAATGGTTTGGGCAATTCTTATGTGGTGGGCATCATGCTGAACATTTCACAAGGATTATTGAATTTCTATTTCTACAACCTTTTCATGAGATAGCTCTCACTATAACACTATTTTATAAATAAATAAGGGAATGATAAATAAAGGAAATAATCTTGGAGCACTAAAGTAAAGTATCCTTACTCTTGTGTAGTAAGCAGAGGAATCAAGATTTAAACCGAAATAATACGATATCTAAACTTGAAACCTTCATCAATAGATTCTTAAACCGCGCCAATTTAAAGGCGGCACTGTATTCCAGAAAGGTCAGGGTTCATGACTCCATATATTAAGGAACTTCAAATATGAGGCTTGTCACTTATTCAAACCATTTCAATGATATAAAACATATTAAGAAAATGAAATCTTTTAATTTATTTTATTTGTCTAGTTATTTATTTTTGTATCTGAAATAAACTCAGAAATATTAACAATTGACTAGTGGAGTGAGAAAAAAATCACATTTCCTAGCACTTATCTCCATTAAGCTAAATCTCTAGAAACCTGAAAGACAGAATGACTCTAAAAGTCACCTTCATGAAACTGAGCTGGACTTGAAGTTCATTTTTTTATATCTCAATGAAGTACTATTTTCAAGTGCTGTAAGTAGAAAATTGAAGGAAGGAAGCTTGAAGTGGTTTGAATTTTTAGTCTTCTTTCTAAAAGTATTATAAATTACACTATGGTGAAAATAATATTGAACCAGCTCATGTGAAAGAAGTATAAAATGGCAATTCACCACATCTTCTGCGTATGAGTTGATTTTCAATTAAAAATAGAAGGAAAGAATTTGATTAGAAAAGAAGTGTTGTAGGAACACTTAGTAAGACAAAAACACTAATACTACTATCAAAATTTTCCTAGATGGCATTAATTAGAGAGAAGAAAAATGGTTTAACTTCCAGTGTTAAACGACTAATTAATTCATGTCCCCAGGATTATTAATTGAGCATTGCCTACATGCCAGGAATTGTTTGGGGCACTGGAGTTAGAGTAACAAACAATACAAAATCTCTGCCCTCCTGAAGTTTATATAAAGAAAGAAAGATATAGGAAAGAATAAAAGTAAATTACTAATAATCATGCCCAGTGGCCATAAATGCTAAGGAGAAAAATAAAAGCATGGCATGGGGAATGAAGAGTGATTTTTTCAAATATTTAGAAGAGGGACCTTAAACTCTAAGCTGACATGTGATCATGCTTTTTCTGCGTCCATGTCTTCACACGCTCCATGATAAGATATGTAACCAAGGAACCATCAGAATCAGAGGACATGAAAAGCCATTTGCCTTTGGGTCATGGGATTATGTGCTTTCACAGTTCTTATGTCACTAACACTCTCAGGTTTGGTTGTGTCTGGATCAACTGGCTACAGTGCATTAAAACCATCCATTTTCTTGTAGTGGAAGAATTTATAAATTTATTAGTCCATTAGCTCTTAGATAAAGGCCTAAGATGTTGCTATCCAGAGGCAGAGCTTTATTTTAAGTGACAGCTGAAGAGAGTGAGATTAAAATGTAAAGTCATCAATCAGAAAGAAACTTGGGGAAAAAGTAAACAAAGGCATAGGATAATTATTAGTAAAAGTTAGAAATAATTTGGTTAATGTTGGATCTACTTATGGCTGACTTCTTATTCCTGGGGGCAAGATATTTCCTGTGATCATGGTTAATTTGAGGAGATTGATTATTTCCCTTTGGATGGTGTTAGTAGCTATGAGTTGCAGAAATCCTTCAAATCAGTAAAATATAGAGATCACATCATATGCGCATAGTTATGAGATTTAATGGAGATTTTGAAGGTAAAAAAAGCAAGAGAAAAAGATCCAATTTTATAGTAGGGTGGGATTCTCTTTTGGGGGGCACAGAGCCAATTTGATGCAAGAACAGAGTGGCTGAATGATTTCTACGGCACAAATATTTTGCAAGTTGGTATTTAGTTAAGGAGTGAATTATTCAATTACTTATCACCCTCTTGTTTCTCATGGCAGAGTAAATAAATTAATTAAACCAAAATATGGGGGAAAAAGTAGAATTATGAAAGGGCAATATCGTATATCAACTTGTTGACCAAATGCTGGGCATCTAAGGGCATAAACGGTGACGGTGTTGGTGAAGTGAAACCCATGGTGGTCTGGGGTCTCCCCTGATGAATTGTCCTTTGCCCAGAGAGGGACTATTCTGCTCAAGAGCTCCTAGATGATGTGGGCAGCTTACATGTACAACAGTCAGTTCAGGGAAAAGAAACTATTTTCAGGTTCAATTTCTTAAAGACAATTTTGTTTATTCTTCATATAATACAATATTTGCAACTGTACATGTTTTCCATCATGAATAGCTTAATAGCTTTGAATGAAATTTTAAAAGATCACAGAATATCAGATTATACTAATGCGTTTTTAGAAAATGTTCAGTTAGATGCTTGAAAAGGGGCGGGGCGACAGTGGCTCAGTGGCAGGATTCTCGCCTGCCGTGCTAGACACCCGGGTTCGATTCCCGGTGCGTGCCCATGCAAAAAAAAAAGATGCTTGAGAAGCTGGATTATTGTGTCTTAAACTATTTGAACTGATAAACTATTTGATTGCAAGGAAAGAGACTTATTTCATAATTCCCCCCATTATTGTAGGCTTTAAGACAGGAAGCGCTTCTATTACAAATGAAGCAAAAGCGTAACTTAAAAACTTTCTAAATCCACTTAATTGAAATAAAATTCCATGTACTACTTTCATCTTCTGGGCCATAACTGTAGGGTATAAATTTTATTTAGAAAATAACTAATTATATACAAACCAGGTGGTTGATTGAGTCAATGTGTTTACAACCACGTGTTGGGTAAACCTAACTCAGCCCACCATTCCAGTGGAACAAATGACTGGGCAGCCCTCGGAGCGTGTTTCATTGATTTTCATGTAAAATGGCAAAGAATGAGAGTTAATAATGCTTAGTACTGGTTCTGTCACTTTGACACTTTGAGCCTGATTTTCACGTAAGCTGCTTAAAGTATGTTGAAGAAAGGGTGGGTGTTTCGGTGGGTGTTTCCTGACATGGAGGGGTTGACAGTAACATTCTCACATGTTCTATCCTCTCGAATTATTGGGAGGTAGTGCAGTGTGTGTGTTACAAGGTGTCATTGATTTTGTTATTATAAAAACAAAATATCAGTATCTTTGGTGTTATGTGGAATGACCATAGAAGTTTTTTGTACTACACCAAGGTTCATGGGTTATCTTATGAAGTGTCAAGGATAAATTACACACACTTTTAATGGAAATAAAAATGTACCAATTTTCCTGATATTTTCTGGGATACCAAAGGATATTTTCAATATAGTATACAAGATATGGTTTTTCAATATAATATATAAGATAAGGTTAATGATTTTAATAGTGCATGAGAGTATTTTTTAAATGAACTTGTGATTTTGGAGAAAGTGTTTGGAAAATTGGATCTGGAAATTTGTCAAGCACTGTGTAATTTTGATGTCAAAAAGATGTTTGGCACCTATAGAAAGCTTCAGAGTTGCACACTTTAAAAACTTTTCTAGTTTTTAAGGTAGAAGTTTCTAAAAACTTCTTTAAAAATCTTCCAAATGAAGAGTCTGAGGACATTTTGATTTAGAGTGTTAAAAATATTAAAAAAGGAGCACTTTTTGCATAATTTATAAGAACAATCGATTGACTCAGAAAAATAAAAAAATGTTTTAACCAAATTAAATAATACATTTCCAAATTATATATATATATCATATGCATTATATAATGTATTATTCATAATATAATAATCTATAGTATTGTCACAATGCATATTATATATTTTGTGATATATAACATCTTTTATTGTAGTAGATAACTATAGTATGGGATTATAAAAATGGGCATCAAGATTTCGTGTTTGCATTTAATGCATTTTTGTATATGCCTCTCCATCTTTGTGAAGTGTCCCCTTCAGCTATAAATACCGTTCAAACCAAATATGTATCAAACTTTATTATAAAGGACCATTGTTCTGGTTTGCTAGCTGCCGGAATGCAACACACCAGAGACGGATTGGCTTTTAATAAAAGGGGATTTATTTTGTTGGTTCTTCAGAGGAAAGGCAGCTAACTTTCACTGAGGTTCTTTCTTATGTGGAAGGCACAAGATGGTCTCTGCTGGTCTTCTCTCCAGGCCCCTGGGTTCCAACAACTTTCCCCGGGGTGATTTCTTTCTCCATCTCCAAGGGCCTGGGCTGAGCTGCAAGTGCTGAGATGAGGAATGCCAAGCTGCTAGGCTGTGCTACATTGCGCTGTCTCATTTAAGCACCAGCCAATTAAGTCAAACGTCACTCATTGCAGCAGACACGCCTACTAGCCGACTGCAGATGTAATTGGCAACAGATGAGGTTTACGTACTGTTGGCTTATGCCCGCAGCAACAAGACTAGGTATGCTCACCTGGCCAAGTTGACAACTGAATCTAACTAACACAACCATCTTCAACAATGCGTTTCTAATTAAAAAATATTATTAATAAGATTTTTGTGAGAAAAAAAGCCTTTGGAATTGTTAATAATATATGAAATACTGTTTTTTTAGCTTCCATTTTAAAATAAAATATGTTTATTTTAGCTTCCATTTTATTTCTTTTACAATGCACATGCAATATTAGTATAATTGAAATTAATATACTTTTAAAATGAATAGTTATTCTCAGATAGAGAATAACATGACCAGTGTGATGTTTGTGTTGAGGGGGGTTGGGGTCAAACGCTGTAGTGGTGGGAAGCTGGGTCTGATCTCTGTAAATGAGAAGTTTCCACAGTGAGATTGCAGGCTGCTTCTAATGCTCAGTTTTTTCTGATGAGCATTCAAACTTTATACCAAAGAGGAATGGAAAAGAGTCACTAGCTGGCATCTTATAAATTGCGAGCTAATTACATAAACTATTTGCTTCCCTCTGTCTGAGGACACGGCTCGGTACCGCAGTTCTCTTACTGCACGTCTCTGTCTCAGTCTGCCAGGTCTTCTGTGAAAATCACCACAGACCGGTTGGCTTGAAACAGGAATTTGTCTCACAGTTTTGGAGGCCAGAAAGCCAAAATAATCAGAGTGTCAGCAGGATTATGCTTTCTCTCAAGTCTGTAGCCTTCTGTTGGGGACTCAACAGCAAGCCCTAACTCGGTCTCTACTGCTGTCACATGGTCATCTGCCTCCTTCTGTCTCTGGTCATGTCTGATGTCCTCTGCTTATTAGAACTCTGAATATATAGGATTAAGGTCCCACTGTGATTCAGTTTGGCTTTATGTTAATTCATAGGATTTTTGAAGATCCTATTTACAAATGAGTCTACATTGACAGGACTGTGAGTTCCACTGTGGTACTGGAACATGTCCTTGTTGAGGACATAATTGAATCCATAACAGTCTCTTTGTTGTCAATACAGCTTTTTTTTTTTTTTTTTAATTTTAGGGTAACATGGAATACAGGTAATTACAGCAATGTAAACTGTGCTGTGTCAACCACATAATACACTCCTTTTTTTTTTACATGGGCAGGCACCGGGAATCGAACCCGGGTCCTCGGGCATGGCAGGCAAGCACTCTTACCTGCTGGGCAGGCCCACCCCACATAATACACTCTTTACAAACTTAATCTCTTAAATTCCCTGAGAACTTAAGTAGTAAGCATTGGAACTCCTCCTTGACAAAGCAGGAGTCTGCAGCTAACAGAGGTTAACAAACTTGCTTAATGCGTAAAGCTAAACAGTTTGGGTTGGGACCCAGACTGTCTGACCTGAAGATAGCTGATTATTCCATTGCACTTTGGCTAAAGAGAAATGGTTTTCATGTTTCCTCTGAATGTCCTAACCACTCATTTACCCAACAACTCTCTGACCTTGGCTTGGTTTAGTTTTATTACACATAGAGCACGGCTGAATTGTAAAACAGCATTATCCCCATGAATAGAAGAGATTCTTCTCCAGAAAGTACCAAGAACTCCTTGGGCAACTTAAGAAGACCCAGTTTCCTGCTTTACTTCTCCCCTTAGGAAGCTAAGTGAGTGTGGTGGTTTGGAGTTATAGACCCCAGAACACATGTTCTTCAACTTAACCCATTTTGGTGAATGTGAATAGGGTCTTTTGATAAAGTTACCTGAGAATAGGGCCAATACAATCAGTAAGGGTCTCGATCTTATACCTTTATTAGCAGAATGAAATTCAGATATAGAGAGAGAAAGCTACAGGAAGAAAGAAACTGAAGAGCAATGGACCCAGAGGAGAAACGAGAGGGTGGAATAGGCCACCATGTGCATTGCTATATGACAGAAGAACCTAGGACCAAGGATCCCCAGCAGTCAACCCTGTAAAGCCAGTCTTTGGGAAAAAAGTATCTCCTGGATGAGGCCTTGATTTGGACTTCTCCTAACCTTAAAACTGTGAGCTAATAAATCCCCACTGTTGAAGAAATCCTTTGTGTGGTATTTGCTTTGAACAGCCAAGGAAAATAAAACAGTGAGGATTGGTTTATTACTTGCCTCTTAATCCCAGTCTTTTGTAGGTTTGTATATTTCTCCCTGATCGAGGAAAACAGAGATGCTATAAACCAATACGTCTCAGGAGCCTAAGCTTAAGTCCCAAGACTAATCATTCTCTAATATGAAAGATTATATTTTTATTATATACTCAGCTTTTCCTATGCTACATTCAATTAAAGAATTTTTGAAAGATCAGGAAGTCCTATAGGGGCTCTAGATATACAAACTGAAGAGAAGTACAGTAAAACCTTGTTGCAAAATCATCTTGATAAAGAGAGGTGTCCAAACGATTGGAATGCCCTGGCTGGATCTTTGGAATTCTGAGCATCAAGTTGTAAAATTACAGCTGTATTTACCACAAATGATAGAATCCAAGCATTGCACACATTGCTTACAAGATTCAAACCAGAGATCAGGAGAAAAGTATATCTCACAGATGCAGAAAGTCAGGCAACGAGTTCCCAACTGCTCTGAAATCACTCATCGTGTCACTATCGAGGTCAAGTAACTGTTTAGCTGTTTTCTCCTATCGAATGTGAGTTCCTGAGGAGTAAACACCACATGTTACTGGTCTTGCAATCCCTGATGCCCGACACAGTAGCTGGGACATAGGGAATTGCTCAGTGTTAGTACGGAAATTAATCAATAAAAGGCATAGAGGTAAAATTGTCTTTTATGACAAAATTTTTTTAGTGCATGTTTTAATGATTTGCTTGTTTGTTTTGACATGGGCAGGTTCCGGGAATCGAACCCGGGTCTCTGGCACAGCAGGAGAGAATTCTGCCACTGAGCTGCCAGCGCACCACCCAATGCATATGTTTTAATGATTTTGAATTAATGTAGCAAGAATTTTCTAGAGTGGTACGAATATAACTACCTATTATAACTTTAAGAAGCAGGAAGTTCTACGAACAAAGAAGACATGGGCAGATGACTTCTGCTGGCTACTTTCTTTTGGCTTCCTCAGACCCCACTAACCCTTCTTCTCCTGGTTGCTGTAAGGACTGCATTAATGCATTCTTTTGCCTCCTGGCTTCTGATTGGGCTAGGTCAAAAGAGTCACAGGCAAGGCACCAGAAGGTAAGAGGAGAGTGAGATCAGGTAATTTATTCCTCACAATTCGTCCTCACTGGGTCACTGAGTGCTCACTGCCCACTCTTGTCAGGTGGCCTGTGCCCAGCCCATCCTTGTCTCTAAGTTTCCATAACTGCTCCTTCTATTCACTCCTTCAGATCTAGGGGCTTCATGTGTCCCAGAGGATGTAATCAATGATGTTTAGGTTTTACTCTCCTCAATTCTAATTAATAAAGTTATTAGTTTTAAATTGCAATAATATAATTCATTAGTAGCTCTCTACATTTCTGTTGTTGATATTTCTTCAGGAAAAATGACATTGCTATTGCTAATCTGAAACCCTGAAATATACATATCATCTTTTATGTTAAAAATGGTCCTTACAAGGCAATTTTTGTAAATGCAAGTTTTCTTTGGAACACAACAATCTGTCAATAGGATAGAAACTGTTATGCCTTACAGGATTCTGTAGCTGTACTGCCCGAGTGAAATGAATACATGATATTATTACTGTGATGCCAAGTTTGTTCATTTTAGTCAGAGATTCAAAATCACGGATTCTGTCAACAAACTGCCTGGGTTCCAAATCTGAGCTGCAGCACCTACTTGAACATTTTAGACATTTTCTTTACTACCTCAGTTTTGCCATCCATAAAATGTAAGTTATAGTAGTGCACTCATTGAGTTGTTGAGAAGGCTAAATATAAAGCATTTAGTGCCTAACAAGAGGAAAAATCCCAGTCTATGTTCCCGGCTATAAAATAGTATCCTTGTCATCACCAGGGAGATCCAGTTATCTGTAATTTTCTCTCTGTTAAATGCAATTTGCTTAGAAACCCTAATTTTTAATGTTTTAATAGAAATCTAGTAATTTACTCTCTGTTAAATATAACCTGCTTAGAAACCCTAATTTTTAATATTTTAATGGAAATCTTCTAAAATGCAACCCATTCATCTCTGCCTGTTTAGACTAAGTCTATCTTTGTCTTGGTGACCAGGCTTATTTTAAAAAACATTAATTACTATTGTGTTATGATATCATCATAGTAGATATCAAGATATGTTAGTTTGTTAAGCTCTTCACTAAATACTAAAAAAAGAGAAAGAAATTACTCCATAACCAAGGAAGTATTAAACATCAATTCTAAAAACATTCCCAGTTTTTCTATGAATCATGCAGACAATAAGTGCCATAGGATTGCTATGGATTTGAGTGAGTAAAGAATATTTCATAGATGAGATTTCAGCTGGACGTGGAAAAAAATGGACTCATTTTCTACCAATCCTCAGATGAAGTGAACCCATTTGCACTGTAGCCTCAGGCAGTTTCAGGTGACTGCTCTCTAAGAGTCACCTGGGGGAATGGAGCCAGATAATGGGAGGATAAAAGAGCTTCCTGACAAATCAAAGCAAAACTGTATATGGCCATGGAGCCCATCTTTGAGATTTGTCCCTGGCATGGAAGTTCCCTTCTGAAGAAAGCCAATGTTTTCCTCTTCTCACATCTTAGAGGGCAATACTATGGCAGCATGGAGAAGGAAGAGAGAAATAACAAAATGAAGTCACATTAAGTTTCAGTCATGTCTAACAAGCCTCAGGATCACTCACTCACCAAGCTGATGTCCTAGTTCTCTGCTTTTTCAGAATAGAGAATATTTGAAATGGATCACACGTTTAAAAGTGAAGGAATGTTCATATGACTGCCTTGTTAAAAGTTTCTGTTTTGAGGGAGAAGAAATAGAAGAGTTTGACTATTAAAAAAATGAATATGAAATCAGTTGCACAAATAATTCAGTAACTTCTGTAGGTGGGGGGTTTATAATAACAGTGAGGGAAAGGACACTGGAAGGTCAGAGGAATTGACCTCAAGAGGAAAACTATGCCTTGGATTGTATGCAGGTGCTGCCAACAGCCCTCTGTGTTGATAATGAAGTAGTATTATGTAACCATTATAAGAATATTATGGTGTTTTTAAGAGAAACTCCAAAAATTGTTTTTCTAACATCAGGTTAGGTTGCCTGTAAGAGAATTTAACTGTGTCTGTATCAGAATGGATTTCAGGAACATGCAGTTGAAATAACCCCTGCAGTGCAGGCAAGAATAGACTCTCTTTAGTAGATCCTAACAGACTAAAAAAGATTATTAAGGAGTCACCTACAGTAGACCATAGCTCAACTGTTGCATTTATGGTAAAATTATTTGCTTAGTAAAATTAAGCAATAACATTATGAATGCAGCCTTACTTATGTAAACTTTTTCAAGTATTGACATACCATTTATCTCAGCATATTTTGTTGCTGATATGTTTTTCAAAGATTGCCACTTGATATTTTATGTCTCCCTCTTTCTCTTTCTCTCTTTCACTTCCTTTTTTGCTCTCTCTTCTTTTTTCTTCCTTTAGAATGGATAAGTGGAGAATAATGTAAGAATTAAAGTCAGGTAGCTGTAGACCCACATTCCACCTCGGATCATTTATTAGGTATGTGCCTTTTGGCAAGACAAGTAGCTTCCCTTATTAGGAAGCTTAAGACAATAACACATACCATGATTTGCTGAAAATTCAATGTGGTTATATATGTAAGAGGTTTAGCCCAATACCATGTGGTGTAATCTTGTGCAATATATAAGAGCTAGTACTTTTGTATTCTCCAAATGAGATTTTTAAATTTTATTTTCAAAGAATTTCTTTCTTTTATAACTTGTTTCCCTGATTATGTTGTCCTGTGGCTAAAAGCCTCATCCCCAAGCCACAGAGCTCAAGACAGCAGTAGGGAGAAATATATTCCTAGGCTGAGGATGTAGAAAACCACGCCTGAGGAAGCAAGCAGGCACCCTTCATCATTGTGCTACCTTAATAAATGAAAGTTTTTACTGTTCTTAAATAGTTCTTAAATCACTAGGACATACTATATACAATATAATTTAAAAGCGCTGTCCAGTTCCCTGGAGATAAGGAAATGGCTATAGGGATTTTAGCCAGCTTAGAAGCTAAGGCCGGGGCATCTTCAGTCCCATGTTTATCATTTAAGGGAATTGCGAGATGGGATATTTTATTTGGCTTCATTTCTACTGGCAGGAAAAAAAAAAACATTATCAGCTCAAAAGGATTTTCCAGGTCTTAAGGATTAACCACTGAAAAGAAAGACAATTTTATTAAAAGTTCTTCACTTTAACCGTCCATAAAGGATTGACCTGAACTATGGAATCCAAGAGGTTTTAAACAAAGTGGCAATATCATTCATTTTTACAAATGTAACCAGTCAGGGCATGAAACCCTAAATTTGTTTGGAAAATAATGCTATATTACTTTTGTTTGAGTGTCTCCATACTGAGAACAAGAGTAGAAATTCTATCATTCCTTAGGAAAAAATAAAATGCCAGTTGTTTGTTTTTACTTCGAGTGCACAATGCCACTTATCTTTTATTTCCCCTGTGCCTGCCTTGAATATTTTTATTTTATTATTTTTAGGAAAGATGGGGCAAATACTTCATTATTTTCCTTTATTTAGCAGTTTTCCAAATGAGTTAGTTCCCCAGAATCATTCACATATGACCAGTGATATTTTCCTTTTTCCTTAATCATTTTGAGCTCGTGAATTTAAACAGACAATCTATTGCAGGTGGTGTTATCTCCTTGGCTGCTCACACTGTTTCCTCCTTGGCCAGTGAGAGCCTGTTTTGGCCCCTAAATCCCTTTGGCATATCCTCAATAATGTTTGTTAGCTTCCTTACCCTGGAACCAGCCTCATCCCATGCATTTCCTCACTCCAGCAGGACTCGAGATCAGTCATTTCTTCAAGGAGCCTGCTTCTTTTTAATAGTTAATATTTTTTGAAGACCACAATCTCAGTGTTGAGAGCCAAACTTTTGTTAAAAAAAATCTATTATCATTGCTTATAGCAAAATTCTTTAAGTTATTGCACTTAATTAAATTCCAGTATCAATTTCACTTAAAACCAATGGTTTTTAGATGGTTTGGGGTTCTGTGCACCTTTATGTCAAATATTCTCATGATACACTCTCAGCATTTACTCATTTATAAAATATATACTAGTACTACTATATTAATGACATCATAAAAATTAGCCAAGGGTGGTGCGACGGTGGCTCAGTGGCAGAGTTCTCGCCTGCCATGCCGGAGACCCAGGTTCAATTCCTGTTGCCTGCCCAAAAGAAAAAAAAAAGTTAGCTGAAGTTGGAAATAGGATTTTTATAACGTTTTCTTCTCACACCTCAATTTATTCTGCTCACTGGGGGGATGGGGGCAGGAGAGAGAATCAAACATTGCATATTATAGTTTATATAAAAATTAATTATTTTTACCTACTTCACTTTGGTGGACAATTTTCTCTTGTCAATTTTGAAAACTAAATCTGATTTAGTGATGATTTAGTTTTTGTTTGATAAATTGCAAAGTGCACAAAATTTAGAAGAAGCAATTTCTGAACGTTGCTGAGCTATGTTTTATTTTTTTTTTTCAACTCATGAGTCTGTCTAAACTGCTTGGTTTGCTGGTGTTTTAGCTGTTTGGTGAAGTATTTGCTGGCTAATAATAGATAAGAAGCCATTATCTGTTTGTCTCTATTTGAATATATAAATGGTATAGAATGCTCTTAGCCTTTCAAATACTAGTGCACGCCTTCAGCTGAGATCAGTGTATTTTTTATAGCCCTGGGAATTCAATAAAATGCTACATTATCAAATTAGAATTTAATTTAGGGGATGTTGAATTTTCACATGATGTATAAAAGGAAGGCATGTATAAAAGAGTCCTTGGAGCTTTATCTTCTGCTGGCAACCATTCATTATAATAATAATGTCTAACAAATCTCATTGCTGTAATTCTATTATGTGGATAAAAATTGTTTTCCTTTACT
Organism: Tamandua tetradactyla; assembly: GCF_023851605.1. Taxonomy (NCBI): domain Eukaryota; kingdom Metazoa; phylum Chordata; class Mammalia; order Pilosa; family Myrmecophagidae; genus Tamandua; species Tamandua tetradactyla. The sequence goes on from NC_135350.1 coordinate 10,958,575, forward strand.
AAGTTGTGAAGTAGGACCCCATGTCTTAGTTCGGAAAGCATATTATTTACTTCATTACTATATTGTTAAGATAATCAGTTAGGTTTGTGCATATTGAAAGGTGAACACTTTTTATATCAAATATAAAATACAATTATTATTGTTAAGAACCATCTTTGCTATGTTTAAAAATAGCTATATTTGGGTTAATTATTGAGCTAATAAGTATAACCCACATTATATTTTTTGTGTGTAATCCAGGATGGCAAACTTTTCTATAGATAATAAATATTTGATTTCAGAATTTGTGGGCCACGTGGTCTCAGTTGCAATTACTAAGCATTTCAGTTGTAGCTTGATAGCAACCAAAAGCAATACACTCATGAATGACAGTTTATGTTCAAATAAAAACTTTATTTATGGCCACCAAAACATGAATTTCATATAATTCCCATGTATCACAAAATATTTTTCTACTTTTAATTTACCTCCCCACCCTTACCATTTACAAATGTAAAAATTGTTCTTAGTTCACAGACTATGCATAAATGCTGGTCTGGAAGTGATGGGCTGGATATAACCCTGCCAACTCCTGGTGTAGTCCATCAAATATAGTCCACTGACTGAATTCTATGCCTGGTTATCAATTTAAGGGAAACAAGAGAAGCTGAAAGTCCTTCAGAATATGGGAGCTTGTGTCAGTAGCAATCATTTGATGGTCAAGTTCAAATGCCTAAAGATTTCAGGAAGTAAGTACAAAATTCATAATACCCTTCAAACCTCAAATAGCATTAATCTTTTCTCTATAATTTCTTCATTTTAAAGAGGTTCATTTTTTCCGCTTCAAGAGAATTATAAGATTAGAATCATGCATGGAAATCAATTGAAATGGTCAGTGAGGCTAATTTTATTTTTTTCCCAGGCATGAAATAAACTTACAGAGATCATTTGCTGACATCTATGGTAATAATGGGCAATTTAACAGCACTTTGCTTTTTTGCTTACTTTACTCAATTTGACACCAAAAACAACATTTAAGGCAAATTGGATTATTATCCTGTTTTATGGAGGAGGAATTTAAGAAGTTCTAAAAATCACACAGCGGCTAAGAATTGGAACCAAGACTTGAGCTCTTGTCTTTGGATTCCAAAGCTCGGTGTCCTTGCCAGAAGCATGCTTGTGCACGCATGCACACATGTGTGTGTACAAACACGTGTACCCACATATGTATATAACCAACAGATCTACCAGTTTAAACATACTCACTTTTACTTATTTAAAGAGGAAATCAGAAAAACATTGCCGGTGTCCCAACCAAGCTCTTGAAGGGCTCAGATCAGCGCAAATCTAAGATCAAAGCACAACAGAGTCAGACGTGAGTTTTATTAGGACTTACGAGCAGGAGAGGGTCTCTGGTGGCAGTCGTCCGGAGGAAAAGAAATTAGTGCTCCACGAAGGCAGATGTGCAAGGGTTGCTTATAAGGGTTAGGACAAAGATGTTCCACAGGGTTTGAGAACAGAGTTTCAGCAGGGTCTCATGACACAAAGGTTTGGAGATTTGTTATCAGCAGTGATCAAGGGAGAGGAGTTTTAAGGCTTTACCAGACAAGTAGTTTACAATACCATCTGTACATCCTTCCCTCTCTGAGGAGGTCTGTTGACCTTTAACTCTGTCCTGGTTACGTAGGCAGCTATGGGCAGCAACTTACTCTCAATATGGAGAGGGAGCCCGGGCCCCGAAGATTTTGATATATAAACATGAAATAGACAATTTTGCACAACTGTATTTCTTTAAGATATTCCTTTAAGAAAACTCGCTCAGAAGTTCATTTAATTTGAAATTGCAAGCCTATATTTAAGTCATCGTTATTACTAAACTGAAGAGCTTCAAAGTTTGTTTTGAAAACCCAGACACATCCATTTGTCTTTTCTCTCCTGTCCTTCTTTCACCTTAGAAGTTATTTATCTGGAGAATAATCAAGGGAGTGTTGAGATAGAGCCAATCAGATTACATGAAAGGGAATCTGAGAAAAGAGAGAAAAAATACCCAATTCTTTCCCTTAGGAAATCAAAGGACAGGACACATACTAGTAATTTACTTGTTAGGTCCAAGTTTCTAATTTTATATTGATGTAAAGGAAATCCATTGTTTTGAACTTTATATTGCTATGAAATTTGGTAGCAACCTTGTGATGTATGCTTTATGGCAATATTTTTTGAACTGTAGACACAGCAATAGTGGCTCATAAAGTCAGGAAATTAATACAATGAATGTGGTCAGTTTAAAAATGATAAAATAGAAAATGTGAGAGTGAATTGCACTAAATAAGGATAAGTATTGTTGAGACTTTCGCTTCAGCTGTGGGTGTTTGGGTCTATCTATGTGTGGTGTGCTTTCTGGGTTCTAATGTAAAATGAGCTATTTTCTGTGGGAGGAGGTCCCAAATCTTTGAAAGCCCCTGTTTTATGGTGATAGTAATCCACTTTCACTTTTGCTGCATGTAGTTTGTTGTCTCCATTCAAAATCAGCCTCCAGCTCTAATTACTATTAAGTGCTCAAGAACTTGATTTAGAGTACTTTTGATTTGAAATACGTTTGCTTTCTTTTGTCAGCAGTACACTTAGCTGTGTTAAGCAAAAACGGTCCAGATTTGGAAGTATAGACAGCTATTTAATGATAGTCTATAAAAATATGGGCAGATATTTTAGAAGACTCATGGGGAGGAAGAGAGGAAATAGAGGCAGACAAAAACACAAAAGGATACACAGAGCCAGAAACTAACTTACAAAACAAAACAGAGTCTGGGCTTTTAGACTACTAGAGAGATCCATAGGTGATGAACAGATAAAAAGCCGTATGCATTTACTAAAATATTTTTTTAGTTAAATATATTTTTTAACAGACACGTTTATTTCCCTATGAAACTCTAAACCAGTTGTTCTAAGATTTTTGGATTTTGGGGACTAGTAAAAATAAAATAATTCTAGGGTTTGGGCAACATCGGCTTGACAAAATTTTTATTTTATCAAGTTAAAGTAAAGAATCAAACAGCTGACATCCTTTATCAACATCTTTTGATTATATAAAGGACGTTTTAGCAATGAGAAAGTGGAAATTACAGAAAAATAATGCTTTATTTTATTTAAAATCCACACTTTTGTCCTTTTAATTTTTTATGTGTTTTTATTGTGAAATATCTTTTTGCTTGGTGTGTTTTCTTCATGTCACCAGGGACTGGGGCAAATTTACTCAGAGAGGCATTAAAGCAGTACCACTGCTTTAAATTTCTTTCCAATACTGTGTAAAGGGTGTGTCTGCCAGTCTGCCAGTTTGTCTGTCTATGTATGTTGCTATTCTAAAGAGGAAACTCAAGAACTTGGGGACATGTGGAAATGCTATATTAAAGCTCTACGTTGACTGCTTTTCCAGCATCGGAGGGAAAGGGTGGTTCTCTAGTAGGTTAGAATTTGAAGAGAGAGGCAGGAGGTTAGTCACACATAGAGTGACGGTGACTGACTGGCTCACTGGTGGCTCTGCCATTTTATTGTTTTTGTTAAATCACTGCCTAGGTATTTGCCAGTATCTCTCTACTTTTGACCATAGTCTCACCAAAAGGTTCGATTCTCAACCTGCTGTAAATCACAGAAGATAGTTAACAGGATTCATTTACGTCATATACTGTGTCCTATCAACTCTTGTCTACAAATCCACCTGTCATCACCTTAAGATAACTGACATAATTAGGATTACTGTCTCAACACTTGGAAAACTAATTTTTTTCCTAAATCTTTTTTACAATCTTGATCACTACTCCTGCATATACTGAAGGAAATGATTCCCGAATTAGGAAATTTAGATTATTACTTGCTTTGGTATATTAAATCATTCAAAATGTTTCTTCTGATCTGCCTTCTTCACCGATTGTCTGTTAAGTTAATACCTCTGAAAGAACTGTACATCTTTTTTTTTTTCAACCTTTAACTTGGGAGATATTACTCTATGAAAAACATATAAGAATGGATTTCACATTCAATTATTACCGTTAGAAGCAGTGTATAAAACATTCAGCAGCCACATGTCAGCAGTAGCACCATTATTTTTCAAATCCTTTCTTTAAGTACTTGGATCCTTGTGGAAAACCGATGAGGGGGCTTTGACTAATATTATCCTGGTTTTCAGTAAAGTCACATGTGGATTCTCTCTAAAGATTGCCAGCCCTGCCATACGGATTGCATAAAACTGTGCAGCTGTCTAAGTAGGAAGGCACTGTCCTTGCCAATCCCACTGAAATGTGTTGATAGATGTGCACTGGGTTCTGTTAGCGTGGTAAATGCCGTTGTTCCACACTCACTGCCTCACTACATCATCCACGAATTGATGAGTACCTCTTCCCATATCCTTCAAAGGTCTCCGCAGATCTTCCTTTAAAATTGAAGGATTTGGGGGTGGAAGATTGGGAAAGTTTGTGCTGCAAATATTTCAATGTGACTGTCATTTCGAGAAAATCCTTCCCTAGACTTTCAGCCGTTGTTCAAAACATAGCTCAGCCATTGGCAAATTGTCACTGTCACACCCTTCTTACAACATTGGCTCCACTGGCAGTGATAAATTAGGGGAAAAGCTCTGGGATGCAAAACACAGATGCATTTGTCCTTTAAGCTTTAAAAGTGATTTTTTAACCCATAGTGTATCTTGATGGAAATCCAAATGGAATCAGTGGTGGATCACATTTCTTTCCCTTTTACCTTCATCCTACAAAGCTGTCCTTACAGGGAAAATGATTAGATCTAGACCCACCTCACTGGCCATGCTCATGATGTTTAAGATTGAAACATCACCCAGTGATTATGAATGAAAGAGGGGCTGACATTTTACACATTGCAAAGGAAAGAGTGATTTCTGAAACTTACGGTCATATATACTCTGTCTTCCTCTGCTCCATTGTTAGATAATTATCCCTTTTTCACTTATTTGTTTTCTTATATACATCATGGAAGCCTTCTAATTTCTGCTCTCCAAGGAACTTATGGTCTCAATGTCATACAGGCATTTGGGAGATAATTTAATCACCGGTGTCTTATAATAAAAAGCATAGTTAAAATCATTATAAGCACTGTGATGGTTTGGAGGCTTAATGGACCCCAGAAAAGCATGTCCTTAACTTTAATCCATTCCTGTGGGTGTAGACCTATTGCAGGTGGGAACTTTTGGTTAGGTTATTTCGGTTGAGGAGTACACCAGGGTGGGTGTTAATCCTCTTACTGGAGTACTTTATAAGAGGATAAAACACCTACGAAACTAGAAGATAAAATTAAGAGATGCTCACAGAAAGAGCCCCAGAGAAGTTTAGAGAAAAAGCCACAGACAGAGAAGTTAGAAGCTGAAGCAATAAAACCCTGAAAAGCTGGACCTGCAGACGTTACCATGCGTTTTGCTCTCTGACAGAGAAACCTAAGCTCACCGGTAACTAGTCTTCAGAGGAAGGATCACTTTGTGGTTGGCTTAATTGGGGCATTTTCCTGGCTTTAGAACACTAAATTTGTAAGCTAATAAATCCCCATTGTTAAGAGCCAGTCCATTTCTGGTATATTCCATCCCAGCAGCTTTAGTAAACCAAAATAAACAATTTGTAAAAATATTTTATATTTAGAATACTTTGAAGATATGAGGGTTAAAAATGATAATATTAATGATAAACATTATGAAATAAAAACTACCTTAGGCAGCTAGCATTGACCTTCTTGACGATTTTGGCCAGATTGATTAATGAATCTAAAGGAGGACTTTTATTTATTTAGCCATATTAAAAACAAAAAGTGAATACTTCATTTTTCAATTCATCCTCCAAGATGCTATGGACTGCAAGATTTTAGGATGGTCCTGGAGATACCCAAGGGAATAAGAAGTACTCCCTGCCTCAAGGCCATTGTTTCAGTTTGCTAAGGCTGCCAGAATGAAATACACCGGAAATGGATTGGCTTTCATAAAGGGAATTCATTTAGTTACAGATTTACTGATTTGGGAAGGCACACAACAATATCTGCTGGGCTTCCCTCCTGGTTTCTGAGTTCTAACAGCTTTCCCCGGAGCATGTCATTTCTGCATCTCCAACGTCTGTGTCTGAGCCAGCTCTGAGGTCCTCTCTTCTAGATTCAGATTAAGCCTCACTCACTGAGGAAGGTGCACCCCCTTAGCTGCTGCAGATGCAATCAGCCATCAATGACATTCACATGCTGATGATTTAAGTTCCCTGCAACAGAACAACTGGGCATTAGCACCTGGCCAAGTTGACAACCTGAACCTAACTATTACAGCAAGTAACTTCAATGGTAGACATATATATTAGATGTAAGAAAAGCATCCAGTATAGGGACATAATCCAGTTAAGGAGGTTCAGCAAACACTTTTCTAGAAGGAGATAAATGGAGAAATTCTTAAATAGTGATTAGAAGTTATTCAGACCCCAGGTAAAGAAAGAGCTTTCTAAGCAGATGATTTAGTCCAGAGCTGAGAAATAGCGTGCTTAATGTGGATAAGTAAATTTCTGCTTCATGTGACTAGATGGTAATAGAGACAAAGTAAGTTAATTGATGAAGATGGAGAATTGTACAGTAAGAGAAAATAGAGAACATTATATGTCATATGTAGTTGGTATCACTTTATTCTAAAAATAATGGAAACTCTCACACTGGAGGACTTTACCTGTGAGTGAGTAACCAGCAGCAGAAAACACTTGACACATGATTGCTGTTGATGTCTCTGCATCATGACTTACAGTCAAGGTCTTAGAGACACCCAACTAACTCCAATTACAGTATATGTCTATGGTAATTAGAAACTTCTTGCACCATACTGAAACATTTTATTTTTAGTATTCCCCTAAAATTGCATCCTTTTGTCATAGAGTGACTACTCTATGCCCTTCCATCCTTTCAAAGTCTAGATCAAATCTTCTCCTTCAAATATGAGTTACTAGTGTCAAGACTAGAAAAACATCTTGTATGGTAAAGATATAATAAGTATTTCATAATGTAGTAAAAACACTGGACAAGCAGTCGTTTAATCTTTCAATGCCTAGTTGCCCATAAAACAGAGGAATTATTTTCCTACTTCATACAGATCAAATGAGGTCTTAAATGGATATAATACAAATGCCACATCAGTTTTTACAGAAAGAAATTTTTACTTAAGGTTATTAAACTAGATAGTAAAAATCTTAGAAAACACAGAATTTGGTTTATGAATTTTTACCAGACCAGGGAATAGTTCTGAATATCTATCATTTTGATTTTCCTTTAACATGAAAAAATATTCAGTGTTTATGAGTACAATTTCAAGAATTTTAGCATTAATCTTACTGTTTAAAAGTCTCTGGATTATACATGTTACCTTTCATTTTTTATTGGAAAATTCCCAGTTTTCTGTACATGTATAGTTTACATTCAGATTAAAATGAATTATTCTTCTAGTATACCAAATTTATCATTGCAGACTCTTTAGGGTAGGACAGAAAGAACACCGAACTAAGAATTAAAATTCTGGTTTAGACTTCCTAGTCAATAATTACTTGTGTTATACTATCTGAGTTTTGGTTTACTTCTCAAGAGGAAATAGAGCTAATGACAGCTGTTCTCTTTACTTTACTAAGTGGTTGGGAAGAATAATTGAACAAGGTCTGAAATTCCATACAAATATAAAGGGTTATGCCTGGGATTGCAAAAATATGGCATATTGTGCACCAAAAGAGTCAAAGCTATAGTAAATGCAATTTTTCTGGAATATGGGCTCAATTTTGAAAACAGAAGCTGTCTTGGAAGTTCCTTTAGGTGAATTAGCATTAAAGGGATGATGGCCCTGCTTTTTCATTGCCTTATCATGAGTCTTCAGAGGGAAGAGACTTTGGCACTTAGGAGGCATCCCTTTCTTAGTTGTTGAATGACTGAATGAATAAATGAACTCCTATAACACAATGTTGACCTCATCTATGGCAGGTTTAACCTTCTGCATGTTACAATAATATTTAGTGTGTACAGCTTCCCTATTTGATGTAACGTTTTGAGGAAAGAGATGGTAATTTATTCAGCTTTGTATTGCTACCCAGCTCTTTGCTTAGTGTTTAGTATTTGAAAATCCTGTCACAAATGATTGTTGAACACATGAATATAAATATAGATGTTTAAATAGGATTTAGGCATCCCTTTGGAATATAAACATGTAAAAGAGTGAAGTGTTAATTAAATTAATTTTATCATTTTTTTTTGTATGCTGTATAGCAGGGGTCACATTTCATTCTTTATCCATGTGAGTATCCCCTTATTGCAGCACCATTTGTTGAACTTTTGTTTGTTCGCTTTTTTCATTATTTGCTTGTTTATTTGTTTGGGAAGTGCATGGGCAGGGAGTTGAGCCTGCGCCTCACACATGACAGGTGAGAATTCTACTATTGAACTACCCTTGTACCCCCATCATTATTCCTTTTTAAAGGAATACTCTTCTCTAAGCAAAATTCAACTGAAAACTAATTCTTTATTGCCTAAGGAATTTTGAGCCTTTAGATATCATTTAAATAAACCTAATGCTTCTTATAAATACTTCAATTACAAGTACTTGGGCTAAAAATAGTTAATTAAATAGTTTATTAATACCTAAGAAAAACACAATTTAGGAGTGGATAATCTGAGAAGAAGCTATCAGATGACTGATAATGAAAATGATCAACTAAGACTCAGATTGTGCATAGTATGTTCTGATTTTGCATATCTCCTCTCAGATTTCTCCAACAGCCTAATTTCAATTTCACATTGTTCCCACACTGTCATTTGGAACTTATTGAGCATGACTGACTTTGTTGAAACAAATAGTCCCAAAGAAAATCCAAGCATTTCTTTTATTCTCTCTAGCTATCATCTTAAATTTAAATGTTTTCTTTTTATAGGCATGTTATGCCACACACAGTTGGTCACGTTTTTTCTACTATCTATTTTCCAGTTGATAATATAAGATAGTATAAAGAGCAAATTCTTAGTTTGGTGGTTTTCTTTTACCATCAGGATTCCATTGTATAGGATAGTTGAGGAAAAACATCAACAATTCCAAAATAGATTAAATGGCTGCATAGTAGCAGAAGCTATGCTTTCCTTAATATCTCTATAAGGAACATTGTGAAATACCAAAGGAGTAGGACACTAAGTTTAACAAGTAACAGGAAAGTGTTATATAGATGGCAGGAAAAATACTTTCAGAATCAGAGTTTAAAAATGTAGTGTATATATTGTGTATATATGTATTGGTGTGTGCACTGTTAAGAGGGACAAAGATCAAACAAAAAAATGTTTAATGAATGTTCTTAATTACTTTATGGTTTTAAAAAAGCATTATACATAGAATCTGAATGATTTTAAGCTCAACCAAGGCTTAGCTTCTTACGAGGGAAGGAAAGAAATAGAATGAGAGGTTTCACTATGTAAAGGAAATTGTGGCATTTTTAGATAGGTCCCAGATCCTTCAGATGGACAAAGTTAAAAAATCTTGCCCCAGTCTTTCACACAAAATCTGATGTTTAGCCAAAGGGCATTTTCTTTCTTACTGACCTTCCTCTGGCTACTTTCTTATTCATTTAAAATTTCAAGTGGAAGATGGTGGATTTTAGTGTTTTCTTTGGAGAACTTGGGATATGAGCATTATTCTTAGTAAAGATGATAAATTGCCTTGTTAAGTGACCTTCTCTTTGATAAATTAACTCAATGCTGGTAGGAAAACAGTGAGTCATTTTTTTTTCTCTTTTGAAGCCATTGTGACATCCAAGACTCCAAGGAGCCCAATTATCATCTAGGAATCAATTTCAAAGACCATGAGAGGGTGGTGAGAGAAACTACCAGGCAACTTGTCCGATCAGAGCTGCCACCATGGTGGGGGTTAATGGCTTTATTCCAACTCTCTGCAGTTTGTTTTTCTTAAACTACACAATAGTTCAGAAGAATGGATATTTTTATTGCACTCAGCCATTAACTTTAGAGCAGCAAGATCTACATATATGAGTTTGTTTGAAGAGAAAAAAACATATGTATGTTTCTTCTACATATATGAGTTTGTTGAAGAAAAGAAAATTACCAACCATGCATCTGTAGTTTCCTTTTTCAAAAAAAGGAAAAAACAAACAAACAAAAGGAGTTTGCTCTTTTCCTACATGTATTTTACCAAGGTCCATTTTAAGGTCATTGAAAGAGTTGAAACAAGAACACTTACATAATTTGTAGGACTCTTGCTCAACAATTATTAAGACTCTCAAGATACCTACAGCAGAACATTAAACAGAGTCTGAGCAAGTGACACTGTGGAACTGCACAGGTCGTACTCCTATGAGGCCATCCCTGAGTTAAAGTTTATTGCACAGAGCTCACATTTTTATGGTGCCATGAAAATGAATATTTCATTTATTTTCCCCATTGTTTTGATATGCTAATTTTATTTCTGGATTCTTTAATCGTCCATTCAGCAAGAATTCTTGTTTCTCTACTTTCATGCCTGACCCTTCTTCCGTCCTGCAGTTTCTTTTAAATTCACTAGCCATGATGACCCTTAAAATTTATATTATTCCTCCACCGAAAACCCTAATGGCTTCTCTTAAAGGGCCTACAAAGGCCTGATGTGCTGGACTCTCTGGTTTCTTCATTGCTCTGGAGATTGAGCATCTTTTCAGATGTTTAATAGATATTTGGAGCTATTTCTTCTGTGAATCATCTCAGCCCTATGTATTCAGTCTTTTCCCTACAGATTTGTAATGCCACATCTGCAATTCCTTAAATTTCTGCACAGGTTTGGTTTCTGGGCTCTGTGGAATGTACTACTGGTTTGTTTCTCCATCCTTGTATTAATACCGTACTTTTATTTATTTAAGCTTCACAAAAAATATTGATATCTGACATCTCTTTTCCTCATTCTGCTCCTGATCTCTTGATGCATCTTTTCTGTTCTCTTAAAAATATATCCCATATTTAATTCCCTGCTTTAAGAACACCAGCTTAGGCCAAGTCCTTGTCATTTGCCCTATGGACTATTGATAGAGCCTCCTTTTTGCTCTACTCAATTTATCTCCGCACTCAGGGAGTTCTTCACGTAGTAGCTAGAGGAATCTTTTTCAAAACATTGGATTCTGGGTGGGCCATGGTGGCTCAGCAGGCAGAATTCCTGCCATGCTGAAGACCCGGGTTTGATCCCCAGTGCCTCCCCATGCAAAAAAAAAAAACAAAACACTATGTTCTGTCAGTCTCTCTTTGAAACCCTGAAATCGTTTCCCATCAGACTTAAGAAAAAAATCTGAATTCCTTGATATTAGAGCCTATACTTCACTAATTTTTAAAATCTTTTCTCCTTAAGTATAGTATTCATAGCATTTAAAGCTATCTTAACTTATATTAATATCTTTTGTGTCTCTTGCTCCCTAGTGGAATTTAAGCTCCAAGGGGGCAGGGTATCTCACTCAATCACCCAGTGTCTTTAGCAGCTAATAATAGGTACTCAATAAGCATTTGAAAAATAAAGAATGGGATACTAGGACAAATTCTCCTTCCTTGCTCTTCCTTTTTAGAAATAGCTTGGTTCTGCTTAAGTTTTAGAATAATTTGTCAGTGTCCCTCCTCCCCAAAATCATCTTAGATTTAGGGTTGGAATTACATTTAATTTATAGGTTAATTCTTTTTGAATATTGAAATTTCTTATTTATGGGCATAATATATCTCTTCAGATACGTGAGTCTTCTTTCTTCAGAAGTTTTTATAAACATCTTTTAGTATATTTGTTCATAGAAATTTTAAATTTTTTTGTTTATATTTGAATAGAATTTTTTTTTAATTATCAGTGTCCAGAGAAATTGTTGGTTTTGCTGATTGAAACACTTATGTCAATCAAGCTTGTCAAACTTTCTATTAATTCTATTTTTGCCATAGATTTTATTGAATTTGACATGTAGATAATCATTTCTGTAAAAATTACAATAAAATTTCATTTTTTTTCCTTTAAAATGATTCCAACATTAGTTTCTTTTACTTTTTCTTTTCATTTTGCTAAGTTCTCCAGTAACATTGATTAATAATATTAGATATCTTTATCTTGTTTCTGACATTAATGTGAATTCTTCTAAGGTTTCATCAGATGATTGCTTTAAGGTTTTATATACTTACTTATCAGATTAAGGAATATCCTCATGTATCTCCCACATTTTGTAGGAATTTATGTCCTGAAGGGATATTGAACTTTATCAAATGCTCTTTTGAGAATGCATCAAATTCATCATATAGCTTGTCTTTGTGTGTGTGTGTGTGTGTGTGTGTGTGTGTGTGTGTGTGTGTGTGTATGCTGTATGGCAGGAGCCACACATCTTTTTTTTTCCATGTGAGTGTCTGGTTATTGCACATCATTTGTTGAATTTTTGTTTGTTTGGTTTTTTTGTTTGTTTTGGGAAGTGCATGGGCTGGGAATCGAACCTGGGTCTCCTGCATGGCAGGAGAGAATTCTACCACTGGACTACCCTTGCACCCCATGGCTTGTCTTCTGCAATTTCTTAGAATTATGAGAAAAGAACAAGTTATCAGCCCCTCATATTTGAATACTTCATACTCAAAGAAGTGGTAATGATTGTCTTTGACCAAATCTCATGGTAAACATATGAATGGACTTTCAAGCAGAAATAGTAGAGTCCCAACCTTAAAAAAAAACAAAACCTTTTTAAAAGGATATAGTTTGACTTTCTAGATTGCTTATGATTATGAACTTGTTCCTTTATGGGTTTATGGGAAACTATTGGCTGATAAATGAAAGGGAGTTGCATAGTCATTTTTCTATTAGTATAATAGTAAAAACTAAACAGCCCTCAAACTGAAAAAAAAGCACAAAACTTCCTTTGAGAGTAATTGTTCCTCAAATATATTGTTCAGTAATCATCTGTTAAACCATGTCAAAATCATGTTCTGATGTGAAAAAAGGGACTTCTTTCTTTTTTTTAAACCTGCATCTGATGGATTTGAGCTCCTCCAGAAGGAAATGTCCCATATGTTCTTGGTTCCTACTTAAATTCAGTGGTGTTTGGAAAATGTTTAATCACAGGCTATCTAGGGTGAGAGATGGGAGAACCTTGCTTTATAGTGTTTGTCAATTTCCATCATTTAAATACTCCCATGATGGTTGATTTTGATGCACTGACCTGATGTTACTAAATGCAGAGATGGGAAGAGATGTGAAGAAACACACCATTATATAATATTTCCAATGCATAAGTATAATAAGTATAATTATTTTCTAGGCCATAACTGCCTTAAAATAATTAAGAATTTATGATCTTCAAAAACTTATTGTTTTCAATGTAATTTTAAAAAAAACATACATTTTTATACCTTCATGTTTAATAATGGCTCACAAAACTCCTGAAAATTCAACAACCGCCTCTCACTTTAGTACAAGTTGGTTCCAGTGAGCTGATAACCATATTCTTTGAATTCACAGTAATGTAAGGTGTTAGGTAGGACCTATAGTTTGTGTGAGTTTGCATTGAAAGTTCCACCCTTTTTGTTGACTCATGGTAAACTAAGTTAATAGTTCTAATATTAAACTGTCAATGAATTCCTAGAATGAAATCTATTTGGAAATGCTGTTCTGTCTTTACATTTCATATGCTATTAGAGTCAATTTGCTTATATTTATTATTTTTTAAATATACATTAAAATTAGATTGGCCCATTTTTTCCTTTCTTTTTGCTGATTTTCTTTGGTATCAAGGTTACACTACTTTTTGAATACATAGAATTTCCTCATTTTGCTAATTTTATACTTTTCTTGCCTTTCTGATAATTTTTGTTTCATGTATTTTTCTGCTGTGTTGTTTGGTGCAAAAAAATTTATGACTTTTATGACTCTATAAATTGTACCTCTTTAAAGCTTTTTTATTGTGAAATATAACATATATACAAAAAAGCAATAAATTTCCAAGTACATTTTAAGGAATAGTTATAGAATAGATTTTAAATTTTGGTATGGGTTACAGTTCCATGATTTTTCATTTTTTCTTCTAGCTGCTCCAAGACACAGGAGACCAAATGAAATATCAATATAGTGATTCAACAGTCACACTCATTTGTCAAATCCTGTCTTCTCTGTTATACTCCATGTTTTTCCTTTTTTTGTGAAAAATAGCATATATACAAAAAAGCAATAAATTTCAAAGTACATCACAACAATTAGTTGTAGAACAGATTTCAGAGTTTGGTATGAGTTACAATTCCACAGTTTTAGGTTTTTACTTCTAGGTGCTCTAAGGTACTGGAGACCAAAAGAAATATCAATATAATGATTCAGCGCTCATACTTATTTGTGAAACCCTACCTTCTTGGTATAACTCCACCATTAAAGGTGGAAAGATCAAAGGTGATCTTCTCCTAGTCTTCAGGGGAATTTGGGCTATGTCCATTCTAATTTTTTCATGTTGAAAAGGGCTGTCGATAAAGAAATTGCACCTTTGATCATTAGATAATGTCTTTCTTTAACTTTTGTGTTTTTTGCATTGTCTAATATTAACATTGTTATTCCTGCATTCTTTTTGTTTGTACTTGTTTACTATAAACACTTACCTCCTGATCGATCATTTTAAATAATGTGCTTATTGAAAGCATATGTTATGGGTTTTAATTCAATCTGACAGCCTCATGTTTTAATGGAACAATTTATTTATTGAAATAACTTATGTTCTGGTTTGCTAGCTGCTGGAAAGCAATATATCAGAAACGGAATGGCTTTTAAAAAGGGGAATTTAATAAGTGGCTAGTTTACAGTTCTAAGGCTGTGAAATTGTCCAAATCAAAACAAGTCTATATAAATATTCAATCTAAGGCATTCAGGCATTCAGGTAAGGCATTCATACCTTGGTTTAAGAAGGTGAATAACTTCAGGGTTTCTCTCATGGTTGGAAGGGCACATGGCAAAGTCCGCTAGCTTTCTCTTCTGGCTTCTTATTTCATGAAGCTCCCCGGTAGGCATTTTCTTTCTTAATCTCCAAAGGTTGCTGGCTGTGGAGTCTCTGCTTCTTGGTTCTGCAGCATTCTAAAGCTTTCTCCAAAATACTTCTTCTTTTATAGGATTCCAATAAATTAATAAAGACCCACTTAGAATGAGTGGAGACATGTCTCCATCTAATCAAGTTTAATACCCACACTTGATTGAGTCACATCTCCATGGAGATAACCTAATCAAGTTTCCAACCTACAGTACTGAATACAAATTAGAAGAAACCGTTGCTCTCACAGTGGTGAATAGGATTAAAAACATAGCTTTTCTAGGGTGCATAAATCCTTTCAAATCAGCACAATTGATATAACTGAAATTTTTACTTCAAATTTACTCTATAGTTATTTATTTTCCATTGTACTTGTTTTCTTTCTTTTATTTTCTTTATCTGATCAAAATTCTAGTCAATCTATTTTTTATCTTTGTTAATTTGAAAGTTCACAAGTAGGTTTTGGGCCTTAATCCATATTTCTGAAAGCCTTATGAAGGTAAGAAACCAAAGCCAGAAGTTGAAGAGGGCTACGAGGGGAAGCCGGGAGTCAGTTTTTCCAGTCAGCAGAAACTGGAGGAACAGAGAAAGGAAGGAACATCACCATGTGATGGGAGACAGAGATTCCAGTCAGGATCAGAACACCACCGACCCTGGGAGAAAACAAGGTCTTGTCAACGCCTTGATTTGGACTTCTGGCTTATGAAATCAAGAGCCAATAATTTCCTATTTATGTCAACTCATTGTGTGGACTTTGTCACAGCAGCCTGGAAAACTAGGGCAGCTCATCTTGAGGTCTCTGTTATGCTTTAACTGTTAGAGTTTTTCTCAATTTCCTTAGATAGGGGAATATATTATATATTCTTTGAATTCTTGCACATTTACAAATAAGTACAAATATATATATTTTTAACTTTCACAGGTGAACATCTATACTTAAGATATTGGATTTTAATCCATATCACTAAATAATGTAGGCTAGCATTTGATTTTACAGACCACTAAATTTGTGTCTCAACGGTATTATCACCTTGTTTAATTAGTTTATTGAAAAATTTAATTCAATAGCAATTAGGTTCTTTCAGCTCCAGAAGCTATTTTTATGCTGCACTTGAATTTCTGTATCTACATACATGTTTAACTGAAAAATATCTAAATTAATCAATATCTCTACCTTCTCCTGATTTCATTATTTGTTTATTCAGTTAAACTTATCTTAAAGAAATTTTAAGATTGCCTTGCTATTTTGGTTGTGAGAACCAACTGATTCTGTCATGGTATGTTTTTCCTTTTCATTGTTTAAAAAGTTTTATTGTATATTCATCTTCAGAAAATTGCTTCCCTATGGGATTTCTGTGTATAATGCAGATTATGAGACCACAATTTCCTCCCCAAGTTTATTTCTGTCACATCCCTCCAAGCTTAATTAATTCATGACTAGTTCTTTTGTTGACTTCATGATACAAGGCTTTTTACTTTAAGGGTGAATGTAAATTTGGGTTCCACACTTTTGTACAGATTGGCTTTTATTTTCAATTTATAGCCCAACACCATGGCTCGCATTTGTGCTCCACGCCCAGGTCTAAGTGCAGATTTCTTTTCCTTAGTCCTCATTTCATGGAAGAAATAGGCCCTATGTGGTTCCAAAATTTGTAGATAAACCCATTTCTTACTTCTCACCTTGTGCAAATCTGTAGTACAAGATCTGCTCAGCAGTTTTGACTTTCAGCCTTACTCATTTATGAAAACTCCAACCTCTACTTGTAATCTGGTTCTGAAACCCTATGTAATTAACCATATACAGTTTGAAATATATACACATATCTTTCTATCTATGTATTTGTTATCTATCTATATCTAATCTATATCTATCTATCCATTTAACATATGTGTCTGTGCAGAAAATTGTTAGAATTTTATCCTTATGTATACCAAAACATCTTTTGATCTTTGAGAGTATTTTGTCAGCATAAGTACAAATCCCAATTTCCTTATTTTTGCCTTAGATGAATGCATTTTATTTTTTACTATTTACCTCCTGTGCTGGTTTGAAAGGATGTATGCCCCCTAGAAAAGCCATATTTTAATCAAAATCCCATTTCATAAAGGCAGGATAATCCTTATTCAATATTGTATGTTTGAAACTGTAATCAGGTCATCTCTTTGGATGATGTGATTTAGTCAAGAGTGCTTGTTAAATTGGGTTAGGTGATGACATGTCTCCACCCATTTGGGTGGGTCTTGATTGGTTTATTGGAGTCATATAAAAGAGGAAACATTTTGGAGAATGGAGATTCAGAGAGAGCAGAGAATGCTGCAGCACCACGAAACAGAGAGTCCATCAGTCAGCGCTTTGAAGATGAAGAAGGAAAACGCCTCCTGGGAAGCTTCATGAAACAGGAAGCCAGGAGAATAAGCTAGCAGATAATGCCGTGTTTGCCATGTGCCCTTCCAGATGGGAGAGGAACCCTGACCGTGTTCACCATGTGCCTTTCCAGATGACAAAGAAACTCTGACTGTGTCCGCCATGTGCCTTTCCACTTGAGAGAGAAACCCTGAACTTCATCGGCCTTCTTGAACCAAGGTATCTTTCTCTGGATGCCTTGGATTGGACATTTCTATAGACTTGTTTAATTGGGACATTTTCTTGGCCTTAGAACTGTAAACTAACAACTTATTAAATTCCTCTTTTAAAAAAGACATTCTCATTCTTGTATATTGCATTTCAGCAGCTAGCATACTAGAACACCTCCCAAAATTGTTTTCCATCTGTATCTCATTTAATGATTCCTGAAGACAAGATTTTGTCTGGATAGTTCTGATAATGAGAATGGTTCAATGGCTATGTTCATCAATCCATTATTCTACAGAAAAATTCAATCAAGAAACATTTATTGGACACCAACTATCTCCCAGTAGACTGTTAGGTCCTGAGAAACTAGTTGAATCTCACAATATTCCTCTCTCTGAAGTAGAATTCAGGATCTGGTGAGATTCCATGGTTATGCGCTTTTTCCCTTTAGATAATGATGACTGTTAATTTTCTACAAATAGTTACCATGCCATCTGTATCAATGGAATCTAGAATAGGAGAAGTACTAGACTCACTATTCTGCAATGGTCACATTACCCTCAAGCCATGGGACTGTCACTTACTCTGAAATGACCAGGATGTTGGGAAGAGTTGAAACCATGTATGTGAAAAATGGATGAAAAGTTGGGGAAATACAGTCGCTCACAATAAAGTTGGGAAGACTTGGATTTGCCAATCCCTTCATCCCTTTTCAACAACATGTAACATTCAGATGAAAAAGCCTGTCATTCTCTATTTCTTTCGACGTGGCTGTCCTGTTAACTATGTGGCCACGTGGTTCTAGGACATTTACTTGATTGTTGCAGGTTCCCAGTCGCTAACGGTAGAGATCAGGACATTCTGTTCATTACTCACCGAATGCCATGGCTGGCTGGCTCAAGCCTGTTGACATAAAAATATGCTAAAGCTACCATTGTAAACCTAGCAAAGGCCCTTCACATTTGTTTCTGTCAAATCCAAATGTGGATGGTCTTTATTTATTTACGGAGGAATAAATTATAGCTTTTCACACTGAGAATAAACTCTTTCCATCTGTCTCTTCTCAAAATTGTTTTGTGCCATGCATGGGGCTTTTGTGAGCCACAGATAGAGTCACATTTCTTTCTACTAACTGAAACAAGCTTGTAGAAACTTAACCATCAGAAAGTTAAATATTTGTTATGGGCTCTATAAATGGAAAATATGAACACAAAATTAGTTTTTCTCTTTCTTTAAAATATGATCTATCTGTAAAATGGTAGAACACCAATATTTAAATGATTTTGGTGCATGATAAAATTCATAGCTCTCTACATCAATTTGAGGAAAGGGGGTAAAAGAGTTGGAACTCTGGCTTGTTATCAAATTTAAATCATTTCCAGACAAGATCATGCTAAAGCCCAAATACTGTGGGTTTGGGAATATCTGAATCTACTGCAAATTACCCTTGGACAACATCAGACAGGTTTAAATTCATTGAGCTTATATAAGAAATTACTTTTTGCCTGTAAAGTTTCCATATGCACTAAGCTGCAATGAACACATCCTGGTGGTGTCTGCAGCCTTGGTAAAGGTGTCTCACAGGTGTACAGGGGGCCACTTGCAGGTAAAAGGGTCCCAGAAATTCCTTCCCAGCCCAAGTTTCAGATTTAACCCCTTTCTTGAAGAACTGAAGAAAGAAGCAAAGTGGAAAGCAAGGAATGCTTTTTTCCTTCTCTTTTCCCATGAAACTTGTACAGACCATTTTACAGTCGAATACTCTAGTTCAGGTTAACGTCAAATCATCTCTGACCACATCTTGTCTAATGGGCTCTTGAGTACGTCATTTTAGTAAAGGTAATGTTTATGCTAGATCCAGTGAGGAGGACAAGGAGAGGTTTTTGTGCACCAACTATAAGATATAAAGTTTGAGACACTCCAGAACATTTCAGAAATCATCTCATACAATGAAAAATATTCAGTCTCATCCTTTCACTCTTTTCTGCCCCTTCTCTTCCCATCAGCACCTTCCAAGAGAAATTTTGAGAATTGACCTATTATAGAAATATACTTTTTAATGATGAAACATTCAGAAGTTCTCAATTTACAAATGCTACCTGGTATGAGTTGAACACCTAGCCACAATTAATATAACTGATATATTGAACACTGTAAAAAGTGTGCATTATCCCTCAGAATCACTATATTCTATTTTGGAAGTGCATCTTTACCTTATGGAACAATTAAGATTGCCTTACTAAATGTTTTTTTCTCAATTTATTTTTTGTGTCTTCATGTATTTCATACAGAAGTTTTAATTTCCAATAAGCCTCTATAATGTATTATTTAGGCAAAATAGAACAAACTTTTCCCCAGTTTTAAAATCTTTTTTATTTTGCTCTGTTTCTTACAATAGCAGTTTCACGTCATTTGCCTCCATTTCTGTCTCCCTATAGTGACCTATAGTTTGTCAGAAGACAGAATACAGCTCCCTATCCCCTTTCAATGGATGGGTCACATGTTCTAGTCATTGGGCTACACGCAGACATATTTTATGGTCTATGGCAGCTTCCAGGAAATTTTCTTAAGAGATGATAGATCCCGTCTTGGTATTCTTCTTTTCTTTTCTTTCGCTCTGAAGCATGGGTGTAGACCATCTAAGGATGGTGTTAGAATAGAGACTCGAGGAACGGCAGTGGGCTACTTATTTCACAACCCTAGGAGGTACCAATTCCTATGTGCCCTCCATGAACAGTGTCCCTTGGAACTGTATAATGCAGTGGCCTTAGCAGCTGGGACACTGAGGACATTGCGGGGCACAGCCACCATATTAGCCACTTAGGCCCAGAATTCATGTATGTGAGAGGGAAACAGACTTCTTTCCTGTTATGAACCTTGTGAATTTGAAGTTTACTGTTAGCAGTAGTTGAATTTAATACTCTGTTGCATGCTCTTTTCTTGAAAGATGTTTACAGTCTAGTTGGGGAATGAATATGCAAACATAAGGCATAAAACAATGATCAGACTATGTGCGAATGGATGTAAAAACAAAATTAAATTATCTCATATTAGTGGGACTCTTTAACCTTCCATGCCTTAAGATATATAAGCAAGGTGAGAATTTTATGACGAGTGGTAAAGGCAGAAATTAAAATATGTTGGTGATGGAAAGCAGATGAAAAGCCTTGATAGACTTAAGGACTACAACTGGGCAGTAATGAGACCTGAATTGGGTGAGATATGAGAAATTGAGATATAGATGCCAGCTGTAATACTGATTGCAATGAGAAAGTATATCAACTTATATTCTGCACTGGGAGGTCATGAGGTAGATTTTTAACTTACATTTCAACAATTATCAATACTTATGTGTCTTCTCAGATATATAAATTAGTATCTGTGGATTATAATGATTGTGTCTTTTATTTTAAAATTTGACAGCATGGCCATGTATTATTTTTATAGTAAAATAAAGAAATAAATGGCCTTACAATAACTACATCTTTTCTAGCAGAAATTTCAAACCCATTTAGACCATAAAAAGTTTGAACCACTTAATCTGAGTCTTAAAGAGATTTAATTTTAAGAGATTATATGATATCTTGATAATTTTCCGTGGTAATTCATGTACACATTTAAAATTTTCACTGTTGGGAGACTTCTTGATTTCCTTCAATTTAAGCTAATTTTTCTTAATGGTCCTTAATACAGATATAGTTTATGTTCATGGAAACACAATCATCATTTTAAAGGGGAACTGAATTGTAAAATAGTAAAAGTAACATTTTTACACTTTCGAGTTTTATGCATTACAATATAACATATATTTCATTTCATTTTCACAATTTATGACAGAGGTATTCTTATTATCCTAAGTAATAGCTTAATATCATCTTATTTAGAAATAGCTGAACTGAGAATTGAACACACAGCTCTTACAATTTCATATCCAGAGGGCTATTTGTGTAGAGTTAGGTTTTGTTAATTGTGAAACCTAAATTATACAATTTTAGTGGCCTTCCTCCTGAAAAAAAATACAGTATTACACATGCAAAATTATGTACAGTGAGTAATTATTTAGAATAAGGAAATAAATCACAAGAAACTACAACTTTTAAAAACCTGGCAAAAAGCAAATCATTTCAAAATCCATATAAAATACAATGTTTTTATTAAACTGCCTGGCTCATCTCTACATGACTTTTTCCTCCAATTTATTTAGGAAATATTCTTTGAATAATCTTTGAATGTTTCTTCATATCAAAATAATTTTTTGTATTTACAACAGAAAGATTTTGTAATAATTTTTAAAAATAAAAAGATATTTCAGTCTATCTTCTGGAATAGTTGATTGACATTTCTTTTCTTTTTAATTGCTAGTTGTGAGAACTTTCAGTTTAAACGAATTTTAGTCGTGTCATGTATAGTTGTAGCCTTGTTCTCAAATTTGGAAAAATTGTCAACTTTCTTTCAAGTGTGGCATATAAGATTTCATAGCATTTCAAGTTTTCTTATACAATGGGTAATCTAAATACTCTTTGCATTATTGGTTTTCCTCTACTGTGTCCTTATTGTAAAACCCTGTAATCTTTGTGTTATCCTCGTTCATGTCAGTATTTTGTGTCAAGTCAGCAGAAAAATTCAGTCTTTATATATACATTCATGTGACTTACTCCTCTTCAATATTTGAACTTTATAATAATCTAAAAGCCCATTCCTTAATTCTTTTCAGTATTTATATCTTCTTAATGAATTCTTGCTTTCGGTATGGCCTAATTTTTTTAGCTGTTGTTGTTTTCATAAATAAATTTGAAAATAACTAAAGAAGTTACCTTTCATTTGGAGTGTCAAGTCACATAACTGTGTAACAAGCACTGCTGATGCACGTGTTGCTTGATTGATGAATATGTGAGGAATTTGGTCACCGAACACTTGTTTCTTCACATCAACTTGTTACATCTGTAGCAATTTTTATGCTTTCTCATCTGGAACTCTCAGACTTTATCAGGCCATGGTGAGTCAGATGCACTTAGACATGATTCAATGGGTTGGCATGCAGAAAGCAGGTGATTTCACTTACAAAATTATTAGTTGAAGCAGTACTGCCCAGGCTTGTGTTATACAAACACAGGGCCGCTGATAAAATGTTAGCACATTTTCCATAAGAAAATAAAATACATGGCTCCTTTATGCATTTATAAGCTGCAGTCCTGATTGTATTTAATGACAAGACAGGACTTATGTTTTGCTAGGTGTTGGTGAGAAACAAATCCTTCACTTGTAATTTTACAGGGCTGCTGATTAGAAGAGCTATTCAGTCTATACTTGGCCACATTCATTTCACTTGTTTCCTTTCCTGCTCCCCTACCCACATGACCTCCTGCGCCAGCCCCTTCAGGACATTTTTGTATCATGGTACAATCTCTGGTTCTGCAAATGGTTGGTAGGAGAATTTGTGGGAGCCATTCCTACGGCTAACAGTAAGTTACCTATACAAAAATAACTGCAGAGCTCTAGCATATATTCTAGCAAACCCCAAGACTGGGGGCTCAGCCTATAGCTTTGGTTGTCCACACTGCTTGTGAGAATATCAAGAATTCAACCTGGGGAAGTTGGATTTCTCCCCATTTCCCTAAACGACGAAACAAACTGGATCTTAAAAATGTCTGTGAGCACTCTGTTCTTACTCAAAATGAGGGGATGGTAAAGGAGGGGATGTTGGGGGTAGAAAGCATTTTTCTTAACCATATTTAGCTAAAATATCTTACTTTTGAATGTTTTACAACACCATGTAACCTTTGGGACCCTCGAAGGGGCTGGTGAAAGTGAGGAAAGTTGAACTTTCAGCAGCTTTACAATAAAGCTGCCTCAATAATGCGGTATATTACCATTTCAAAGGTGTAAATTTTGCATCCAGAATTGAAATGCCTGATTGTCCATTGTTGGATAAAAGCATAAAGTCAGATTTATGGACTGAGGTTATTTTTTGATCCAAATTTCATCTATGATTTTTTAACTGGTTAGCCATTCTTTGTGAATCTTTTTAACATGTTCGATTCAGTTATGTTTTATTATGTTCTACAGGATAATCACAGTTTTACAAATTTAGATGATCTGATGCTTGCTAATATTTATTGTTAGTATTAGCGACCATGCCATACTACTTAACAGATGTCCAGCAGGTTTTTATAGCTTCTTTCTGCCCTTAATAAGTGTGTCAAAAGGGAACCCCATGATTATTTGTTTTTCTTCTACTCTCTAGTCAGTTCTACTGAAGTTCGATTGGTTTACAGTGGCCTGCCCATGGTGGAGAGATATTTACAGTGAGCGTGTAGTGTTGAAATCATCGTATTATCATACTAGTGTGAACAAAGTTGAGTGTTTCTACTCACAAGTCCGTACATGCTCTGACTTTGTTCATGTTTTCCTTAACCTAACACAATGCCACTTATTTCGCTAGCTAAATTCCAAAAGAACTAATATTGCGTTCTTGACATGATGTCTTATTTCTTTGTGTATTGTAATTATACCAGGTATATTACTTTTCTTTAGATAGAGCAACGTATGAATAAACATAAATTTTCTTGAATGAACTTCTGATCTCAGTATTTATTGCAAGCTGTGCTTGACAAGTGTACCACTAGGTTAAAAATTCTCCACATTAGGCCGGTACCATGACCCCCAATTTTGCACATTTTTTATGGTGCTGCAGCAAAAGTTTTCCTGGGGATAGTTTATGATACTTTGTGATGATATATGATAAGAACTGAGTGTTTATATTACCGGTGTCAGGAATCCTTTAGGTCTATGATTAACATGCACGCCAAACACCATGGAATCCCCTGATAAATGTACTCAACCTTTTAACTGAGTGACCCAACAAAATGTTGTTTTCTAATCTGCACCTGACTGCTATAGTCTCTTTTTCCAAACATTTTATTTGGCATTTATCATATTTGGGGCCCTCCCACTCTTTTCATCCTCCTTGTTTTATTGATGAATAATAAGATTGTTATCACTGCTGATCTTGACTTGGGCAAATGAAGAGTGACTTGTCTAAGTTTCCAGCCTGAATCAACTGGATGATTTTGGCATGTTTGCTTCCAGTTTTAAGCTATGATTGCTTACACCTAACAGTAGCTATAACATACACATTTATGGGAAGGCCCTAATCTCACAGTCAATGAATGGAATCTTATTCTGTGATATGACTGTAAATGAAACCCCACTTAACAATGGCTAGTCTGATGCCCATGTAAAACAAAAAAACGTAAGACACAGGGAAATTTGGAAGAGATAGGTCAGTAGGTATTGGACCTATGTTAACCTTTCTTTTCTTTTTTCTCATTTCAATCAATGCAATGATGTATATCCTTAAAAAATATTCGTTCTCACAATTTTAATAGGGTAACCATCTATGTGAAAAAAATTTTTTTTCCTAGAAAGATGGATTTTGTGACTGAGACGGAGGCTTGGAAACCATAGTGATATGATAAACCGTATCAGCCTCGGAAAAAAGTGAGTTAGGGAGGAACCACCATCTGACATTCTTCCTGGAGATACTGAGGGATGAGAAAATGCTGGAGCCACAAGAAGAGGCCATGTATATTCAAGGCAGTGCCTGATTTACGTAAGAGTTATGTTAAATACATCATACACACATATACATATTTCAATAATGTTAGGTAGAAAAATAGGTAGGGAGGAGTGGAAGAGGCTGTCGAGGTGGAAGTGGTGAGGTTTGGGCTGAAACCGGAGGTAGAACATTCTGAAAGAACAAGCAAAGAGGGTACAGGAAGTAAGCCCACCCCCGGGCTGCATAGTTGGGTCAAGGGACAAGTTGATAGGTTAATTATTGCAGGGGGGAGCGACAGGGAGCATGCGCAGTATACACATAGGAAAAATAATGTAAGCATGATGCCTAATGAAAAGCAAAGGTTAGGTAATAGAGACATAAGGCCAGCTCAGCATAAGTGTGCACACTGTGCCCAACTGTGGCAGTACAAAAGGGGGTAACTCTGGGAGGAAAGGGCCAGCCGGTTCCGGCTGAATCCACCAGAAAGGGTGTTGTGCTTGCTGATGCTTGCCCTTGCTTATTAGAGTTGATTTCTGAAAGCCACGTGCAAGACTGATGAAATTCTTTTCGCCACTGCCACACCTAGGTGCTTTCATGGGTAACATATCAGAACATCATGCACAATTCTGAAATAATTTTTATATGAAGTCTGTACTGATTCCTTAGTCTGAAGCAACCATTACTAGTATCATTTAATACTCATATATACAGCAGGATATATAATCATGTACAGTAGGACCTAATTTTACTCGAACTCAACGCAAGCGAATTCAGGTATATGTGACTGTCAATCAAAAAATAAAAGCAGAGAGAGAGAGAATTAAGATTTTTAAAACTTATTTCTATGACTAATTTTGTTTACTTATTTTATACTATTTATTTGTATTATTTATTTAAAAATGGGTGTAAGTATGTTTGTATAAAAAATACTTGTTAAATAATGGGGCTCTTTATTTTGTGTGCCCTATGTAGAGCTGGTAGCACTGCAGCTAGGGTGGGGGGAGGGGAGCTGCGGGGAATGGGGGAGGGCAAGGCCAAGAAGGCTGACCTGCCCGGGAACTACAGGCAACCCCACTCCCCAACTTGCCAATGGCAGGTCCCTTCCAGGCCTCCCATTGGCCACCACCAATTTTTTTCCTGTGAGGGAAGAGACAGCAGAACTTGGAGCTGTGCAGGCTGCTGGGGCATGTGGCCGAGAGAGAATGAAAAAATTTTAAATTATTTCTATTATTATTTGTGTTTACTTATTGTTGGTACAGTGCTTATTTGGCTTATTAATAAAAAAATGTGTGATAGTTCTCATAAGAAATACTTATTAAATCATCTTGTTTTCTATCATGCGCCATGTTCAACCTATGTGAAGCATCTTGGAACAAATTGGTCATGTAAAAAAAGTCCCTCCTTGTATATGAACCAACATTCCTCCTTCAGCAGAAGACAAGCTTAAATAATGTATTTGGGCGACTAAATATAGGCTCTGGCAACTTCAGCTCTTTAACACATTTTAAGTCCAACATGTTCCTTGTATTGCTGAATAGTCTTTTATAAGAAAAAGTGATTGTTCTTGCATTTTTACCTTTTAAATCTTCTTCATGCTGCTTTGATTCTTCCAGAACAAGAATGCAGCTTGGAGAAATATGTTGGAGTTTTGTCTTCTATTTACAAAATCAAGACTTTGTCAGTCTGCTTAGTCACGCTGGATTGATGCTGAGTTATCATGAAAGATTTTATTGGGACAGATCCAGCTGTGGATTTGTTTATTTTCATTTATTGCTTACAGCCGTGTTCACAGTAGAAAGTACCAACTGAAAATGAGAAAACCTTCCTGTTCGTGAATAAACTTCCCTTTATCTTTAATAGTATGTTCCTTTAACTCTGCAAATAATTTATGTGGCTTTTGTTGCTTTAACATCTCAATTTTATTTCCTCTCTGGGATATAATGAAAGTTATGTAAAATATGTGAAGTTAGCAAACACATTAACGATAAAAAACTGAGTCACAGAATTCTCCACATTCATGAGACAATTACTTCTGCTGAGTGCTTCAAAGGATGCCATTTAAAAAGCAAGTTGGAGTGAGGTCAACATAACTGGGGCACTATCTGTGTTGTTAAAGTGGTGCAATAAATATATGAGGATTTTGCAAGAAAGTCAGTTCTCTCCCATAAATTAAAACATTCTGATTACTTCTTGATGCTCAGGTCCTGGCTTGTGAGATTGTTTTTCATCAATAAATTTGTGCTATATCTGTACTGACATAAATATACCTGTAAATGTATGAACCCATTTTCAAAAATTCTCAAGTTTCTTTGCTCTTGGTTTAAGGTCAAGTAAATAAAATGGTTTTGAATTTAAAACAGTAGAAATATCATTTTGTACAATGTTTTATTCCCTAAAAAAAAAAGCTCAAAGACCTGTAGTTCTTTTAAATTCCATTTCAATTAATTCCTTTGCAAATCACAGAATAAGTTTTGGTACCTTTGTCCAAGTCACTGAAATTTCACCAAGTACATGCCTCCCTCAAACTACTAAGTTTCAAAATTTCCACATGTGTCTTCTGGTTCTCTTGGTAAATGTCATAAATTGAACTAAGGCTTGAACAGTAGACCACTGTACAGTGAAAATATGTGCAATCAAAAGACATGGGCTGGATTTTTTGGCTTTGCCCCTTCCTAATCGTTGTTTGATCAGAGGGAGCTAACTTTGGCCCACCAAATTTCAGTTTTTTTTACTTTGAAATAGATACAATAGCATCTAATTCACAGAACAGTTGAAAGAACTAAGTAATACATGCATATTATCTTCTATATATGCAATCATCTCTAGAGTGTGAGTTAAGGTATCATTATATTGTTACCCATAATTAGATAATAATCCAATTCTACTTCCTCTTTCCCATCTTTGGAAATATCAAATGCAAGTAATTCTGTGAGCAAATATTCAGGCAGACACCATGTAACAGGAACTGAGACCACAGAGGAGGTGTGTGATTATTATATTCAAAGGAGCACCTCATATATACATTAGTGCTTTCAGCTGAGCACCTCATATATATATTAGTGCTTTCAGCTGATGAAGAAATAGTACTGATAGGTGCTGACATTTAGGCTCTTGTTTAAAGGAATAACCTCGAACAGTGGAACGTGCATTTACATAGAGAAAGGAGTTCCTGCTGGAGAAGTTGCAAGGAATGTTCCATTTTATCGGATCGTGTTGGAAGTTATTATTAGCGTTAACAGTTGTTTCCAAACTGTTCAGAATAAGTGACCAAGTACAGCTGTTTGGCACACCTCACATATTGATAATAAATATGATTGATAGCTACTGATATAAAATAGCAGAACTGAATTTGAGTGGAAGCAGACCACTTTACTGTGTCAAATCTATAAATCTTTCTTGGGAGTAATGTTATATAGAATTACATCACAGGTAAACAAATACTTGCATTTTTAAAAGTAATCAGGTAAAGGGTAAGCAGGTTGCTATTATTATTATCTTTGAATCTCTCAGCCTTGTGTGATAATTTAAAATACAGAGACATACTTTGTGAGAGTCTTTAAAATCAATTTGTAATTTCAGTACTGCTATTATAGAATTAATCATAAAAAGAGTAAAACCTCTTAAATGGCTTTGAAATGTCTTTTAGTTCAAAAGCATGAAAGATAAAAATAAAAAAAGATAAAGCAATAATAAGGAAAGGACAGTAATGATTTTATTTGTTTACATAATATGTATAGAGTGGTAAAATATTTTGATAATATCATTATGGTTCAAGTGAAATATATGTATTTAATGAATGAAAATTTTCTCCAGAATTGTCGATGAAAATGACAAGTTTTAAACATGTCACATTATTTATATCATAAAGTGATTTAAGCATATTTATGAATTTTGAAAAATTGTGTATTTACATTTTTCTCTTGCATTTGTTGTCCTTTGCAGGTGTTCATCAATTATCAGATACTTTCAAAAATGATTTTGGTTCTGCCAATCCTTTAGCAAGGATGGTATTTATCTTTCTCTTCCTGCTGTGTAGTACGGTATCTTTAAAACTTGTTAAGTCTGTCATATCTTTACCCCTGAGTAACATTAAAGGTGGATGTTTATCCAATAAAAAGCAACCAAAAGAAAAATAAGTACATCTGTTTAATAAATATATTAACAATTACTTTATTAAATTAAATTTCTCTATAAAATCATTATCTTTGAACCTATAAGATGTAAATAAGGACAACAATGGTCTTCAAATACAACAGAAGGATATATAACAAATAAATAGTGCATACAGATGGAAAGTGATTTGTGAGATTTAGGCATGAAAAGTTTTGGTATCTTTTATTTGTCTGCTCACTTTAGCATGACTCAAAAATAAATCCCCATGTATGACAGCAATTTTTTTCCCAAAAGCTTTCATACTTCCAAATTTGGAAATTTTCATCTACCCCATCCCCATATCAGACCAAATGTGGCATTTATTCTACCCCGTAGTCTCTACCAATGACATCATCTGTGTTTTATAATGTCATAAGAACTGTAGAGGCAATATATACCTATAGAAA
Organism: Tamandua tetradactyla; assembly: GCF_023851605.1. NCBI lineage: Eukaryota > Metazoa > Chordata > Mammalia > Pilosa > Myrmecophagidae > Tamandua > Tamandua tetradactyla. The sequence continues at coordinate 10,988,281 of NC_135350.1, forward strand.
TACCTACCTGCAGACAGACACCTGACCCAGCGACCTTCATTCGTCATTTATACCTTTATAATTTCACAGAGGAATTTGGCTGTGTTTTCCTTAAGCAAGAATGATATTCATTTTTATCTCCTGCAGTACAGTATGATATCTTCAGACTGTGTTAATCTTTTCTCTTTAAACTTTTTATTTTAAAATAGTGTCAAGCTTAAATGACAGTTTCAAAAACAATACAAGACCAATACAGACAAACTACATATGCCTTCTACTTACATCCACAGATCTTCCAACTTTTAACATTTTGTGATATTTTTCATATCATTCTATTTATCTGTCTATCATCTATCTATCTAATCGTTGATCATCTTTCTGCCTACATCTCTATCAGGTTTTCTAAACATTTGAGACTAGGTTGCAGATATCACACTCCTTGGACACAATGCATGCATGCACATTTTTCAAAAACGAAGATATTCACTTATGCAACCACATTAAGTACATTAGTCAAATTCAAGAAATTTTCCATTGGTATAGAACATACAGTCCATATTCCATTTTTTTCAATTGTCCCAAAAATGTCCTTTTGGAATTTTCTCTTCCATTGTTAGATCCAGTCAAGGACCGTGTATTGCATTTAATTGTCAATTAAATTGTCTCTTTAGTCTCTTTCTTTTCAAAATTGTAGCAACATACATACAATGTAACTTTTCCTATTTCATCTATTCCCAAGCATATAATTCATTGAAATTAATTACATTGTTGATGTTGTGCTAACCTCTCCACCATCCAGTATGAAAACTTTTCCATCAGCCAAACAGAAACCTACATCCCTTATGCTTTCACTCACTAGTCCCTTCCCCCTCAACTGTGTTAACTTGTACTCTACTTTCTATCTCTGTGAATTTGCATATTCTAGTTATTTCATATAAGCGGAATCAAAGAATTGCTCTCTTTTTGTACCTTACTTATTTCACCCATCATGATTTCAAGTTTCACCTATGTGGTAGTTTGTATACAAACTTCATTTCCTTTGTGGCTGAATGATATCCCATTATATGTACATATATATACAGCACTTTGTTTATCCATTCATCAGTTGATTGACATTTGGGTTATTTCATTTTTTTGACTATTGTGCATAATGCTACTCTGAACATTATACAACTATCTGTTCAAGACCCTGCTTTCAGTTCTTTTTGGTATATGCCTAAGAGTGGGATTGATAGGTCATGGTAGTCCTATTTCCAATTTTCTCAGGCACTGCTGAACTGTTTTGCACAGTGGGTACACCATTTTACATTCCCACTAACATATACAAAGATTCCTATTTTGCTGCATCCACACCAGAATTTTTATTTCTTATTTAAAAAATAGCCATTTTATTGTATGTGAGGTGATATCTCATTGTGGTTTCCCTAATAGCTAATGACTTGAGCATATTTTCATGTGCTTATTGGCCATTTGCATGTTTTCTTTGGAGAAAAGCCTACCCACATCTTTAATGCATTTTTAATTGGATTGTTTGTCTTTTTATTGTTCAAGTGTAGGAGTTCTTTATGTATTTTGGGTATTAATCCTTTATCGTATGTATAATTTCTAAATATATTTTCCCATTCTGTGGTTTTCATTATCTTGATATTGTCCATTGACGATTAACTTTCTGCAAAGAAAGATGTTGGAATTTTTATTAGGATTGCATTAACATCTTAAGGCTATTGCTTTCCAATCCATCAATCTTTTAAAATTTATTGAGACTTGGATTTTTTTCCCTAAATATGCATATTTCTACTTCATGATACATGATATATCATATTCCTAGGCATTCCAACCCTAAATTAGAAGCATTGTTTCTTTTTCCCTTCCCTGCTATCCACCCAGTCTCTGACCAATCTTATCCATTTCTCACCATCTTCAATGTCACTGCCCCATCCACACCTACACTGTCTCGCTTGCAGACTTTTTCATGGCTTCCCTTTTCTCTTAGAGTTTCCTCTCCTGGGCTATTTGCAGTTCCTTTTCATCCTTCAGTTTTCAGCTAAAATTCCATCTGAACAGAGAAGTCTCTTCTCCAGTTACTTACCATCCTCTATATTTCTACTTATAGATTGTTTGAAATCTGTGTGTATCTTGCATAACTCACCTAGTCTTTGCACTAGTAGATAAAGTCCATTAAGGCTAAAGACCCTCTTGCTTTTATTTTTCTTTTACTACTATATATCTACTCTCAGTGCTGGCATGAGAGGCAACCATAAATGATTATTGAAAGAGAGACTACATATACAATTGTTTGAAGATTACAGTACTTGTTGGGAGAAGCCAAAACATAGAATATCATTAAAATAGGAAAGCTGAGATTTGGGCACAGGAAACAGAGTAATCCAATGTCCCTGAAATACAGCTAAGGTCATTATGAGGAGCAGTAAGACTGGAAGTAAGGATGGTAGCTGAGGAGCGGTATTTTGAGTCTTAAATGCAAAGGAAAGTAATTTGTGCTTAGTTTGCATATTTTTTCAGTTCATGAAGTACTTGAAGAGAGAGTAGTGCAAAACTACATGACTCACTGTCTGTGGAGCCAGAGTCCCTGGATTTGTATCCCAGCTTTGCTTCCCCCTGGCCATGTGGCCTTGGAAAATTTACTCCCCCTTTTGAGTTTCATTTTCTTCATATATAAAATTAATGTAATAATTTTAAGTGTCTCCTAAAGTTATTATGAGAGTTTAATAAATTGATATGGACACAATGTTTAGAATTGCACTTTAATTTTATGAAATATTAACTATTTATATTTTACATTTAGCCACAAGGAAAAATTCAAGGTAATCAGTATTTCTGCTATTTTGTATTCAGCATTTTGATTTTACTCTCATAAAACATCCAAACTTACAGAATGGACTAGTAGAGGGAAATGTTTAACCTTGCCAGATGTTGTATTTTCCAATTCTAAGACTTTCAGTTTAAAATTGTCTTTTGAGTAAATTTGTTTGTTTTTCAATCAGTAACTAGGTTTTAAGGTTTTATGTCATCCTTCTCACTCCCTCCTGCTAAAGGGGGGGGATGCATATGATATATACGATGGCAGAGAGGGAAGGGAAAGTGATTGGGCAGAAAGTATCTGACATTGCTGCACATTTCCAAGAAGGTTCAGTGAGACCAGTGAGGAGTTCTCAAGTCAAAACGTCCATTGGAAGAGTCCTCCATCTCCTGGTAATAGACCTACTTTGGCACCCTCACCATACTCTGGCACTGGCTGGTAGCAGCCCGTGAGAATCATGGCTTTCCTATGTACATGGCGGTTGATTTGGATGTCAATCAATTAAGCACCATGAAGCAGGAGATGGGAGCAGCGCATTTTTGTGACTGTCATGCATGTTGAATATGTATCTCTGAACACTTCCTCTCCCTACTACAGTCTAACTACCTCTCCTGAGTAGGACAGAAGCTAGACTAGGACTTAAGATTGAGTGCAAAGCTTTGTTCTATGCCAGGATCTAAGAGGTGAAAGTATGTATAGGGTTTTGCTTCTTTCTAAGATGCACCAAATATTGGAGATCTGACATGACACAAAAGCTTGGGAAAAGTCCAGAACCTTGGTGCTTTTGAATAGGGCCTGGCCTGCAAGATCCATGAACTGCTATTGGAAGAGAGGTCCCCGCATTCATGTGAGGTCCTAGTTGGACCTGTGAGATCTTACTACTTCTGAAAGAAGAGCAGGAAGACTACCAAAATTGACCTAGTTTTTTTTTTTTTTTCTACCCGGGGACCAGGAGATTACTAAATAGAATCCGTGGAAAAAAGAGGCTTCTTGGTATTTTAGCATAACGGATAACACGCCATAGTCACAGGGTTGGCTGACGGAAGAAGAGACAGCAGCATTCCCCATCCATATTGGGCTTGCTGTATCTCATAGTACCATAAGTTACTTTTAGCTTCCTTGGTGAACAGACTTATGAATAGACAACCCTTAAAGGAGACCATATAGAGTAATCTTGCAGCAGGGGACATGTGAGAACTCCTTCCATGCTATATGGAAGTCAAGGAAAATTTTTTTTTTAATTTTTATCTATTAATTAAAAAAATTAACAACAAACAAACAAAAACATTAACATATTCCATTCTACATATATAGTCAGTAATTCTTAATATCATACATAGCTGTGTATTCATCATTTCTTAGAACATTTGCATCAATTTAGAAAAAGAAATAAAAAGACAACAGAAAAAGAAATAAAACAATAACAGAGAAAAAAAGATTATACATACCATACCCCTTACCCCTCGCTTTCATTTATCACTAGCATTTCAAACTAAATTTATTTTAACATTTGTTCCCCCATTATTTATTTTTATTCCATATGTTCTACTCATCTGTTGATATGGTAGATAAAAGGAGCATCAGACACAAGGTTTTCACAATCATAGAGTCACATTGTGAAAGCTATATCATTGTTCAATCATCATCAAGAAACATGGCTACTGGAACAAAACTCTACATTTTCAGGCAGTTCCCTCCAGCCTCTCCACTACATCTTGAACAACAAGGTGATATCTACTTAATGCATAAGAATAACCTCCAGGATAACCTCTTGACTCTGTTTGGAATCTCTCAGCCATTGACACTTAGTCTCATTTCACTCTTCCCCCTTTTGGTCGAGAAGTTTCTCTCAATCCCTTGATGTTAAGTCTCAGCTCATTCTAGGGTTTTTCTCAGTTCCTTGATGTTGAGTCTCAGCTCATTCCAGGATCTCTGTCCCACATTGCCAGGAACGTCCACACCCCTGGGAGTCATGTCCCACACAGAGAGGGGTAGGGTGGTGAGACTGCTCATCACGTTGGCTGGAGAGAGAGGCCACATCTGAGCAACAAAAGAAGCTCTCTTGGGGGTGACTCTCAGGCCTAAATTTTAATTAGACTTGACCTATCCTTTGTGGGGTTAAGTTTCATATGAACAAACCCCAACACTGGGGGCTCAGCCTATAGCTTTGGTTGTCCACACTGCTTGTGAGAATATAAAGAATTCAACCTGGGGAAGTTGAATTTCTCCCCACTCTCACCATTCCCCAAAGGGGGCTTTGCAAATACGTTTCCACTCACTGATCGAATCATTCTGGGATTCATCGAGGCATCACTCTGGACAAACCAACAAAATCTCATGTCCTACCTGAGATTCCAAGTACTTATGGCGTTCAATCAAACTATCTACATAAATTAGGAAATGCTCTAGTCAAAATATAAATTTTGTAACAAATAAACATTTTTTCTTTAGTCTCACACATAAGGTGACATTTTAAAATATTAATTATCATCTATTTTCAGCACCCTGCAATAATGACATTCCTTTGTTCTTCCTTTCAGCACCCTGCAATAATGACATTCCTTTGTTCTTCCTCATGCAAAAACATTTTTAAAGTTTGTACATTGTACATTTCACTATTACTACACACTCTAAGCATTCTTAGATTATACTATCTCAATCTTTAATATCTATCTTTCTTTCTGACTTCATTTATGTCCCCAGCCCTCCTCCCTCTATCATTCTCACATGCAGCTTCATTGAGTGTTTTGACATAATTATATTACAGTTAGGTAGTATTGTGCTGTCCATTTCTGAGTTTTTGTATCCAGTCCTGTTGCACAGTCTGTATCCCTTCAGCTCCAATTACCCACTGTCTTACCCTGAAGGTCTCTGTTACCAACAAAATATTCCAAGTTTATTCACTAATGTCAGTTCATATCAGTGAGACCATACAGTATTTGTCCTTTAGTTTTTGGCTAGTCTCACTCAGCATAATGTTCTCAAGGTCCATCCATGTTGTTACATACTTCATAAGCTTATTCTGTCTTAAATCTGCATAATATTGCATTGTATGTATATATCACAGTTTGTTTAGCCACTCTTCTGTTGATGGACATTTTGGCTGTTTCCACCTCTTGGCAATTGTAAATAATGCTGCTATAAACAGTGGTGTGCAAGTGTCCATTTGTGTCTTTGTCCTTATGTCCTCTGAGTAGATACCTAGCAATGGTATTCCTGGGTGGTATGGCAATTCTATATTCAGCTTTTTGAGGAACCACCAAACTGCCTTCCACAGCGGTTGCACCATTTGACATTCCCACCAACAGTGGATAAGTGTGCCTCTTTCTCCGCATCCTCTCCAGCACTTGTCATTTTCTGTTTTGTTGATAATGGCCATTCTGGTGGGTGTGAGATGATATCTCATTGTGGTTTTGATTTGCATTTCTCTAATGGCCAGGGACGTTCAGCATCTCTTCATGCGCCTTTTGGCCATTTGTATTTCCTCTTCTGAGAAGTGTCTGTTCAAGTCTTTTTCCCATTTTGTAATTGGATTGGCCAAGGAAAACTTTTAAGGTAATTCAGGGCTGCTCTGTTCCTAACCATACTATGCAGACATTTTAATTTGACTGTCACCTTCCAAGCAGACAAGGTGATTCACTTAGAAGTGCCCTTAAGGGTACTCAGCATCCAGAGACAGAAAGAACAAGCAGAGCCTCTAGAAGAAAATCAGGAAGGACCCCAATTTTCTGTAGTAATAATGCCAAAACAAAGGTGGAGACAGATGACAATTTTTTTTTTTACATGGGCAGACACCTGGAATCGAACCCAGGTCCTCTGGCATGGCAGGCAAGCATTCTGGCCTGATGAGCCACTGTGGCCCAGGTGACAATTTTAACAATAGGAAATTAGTGAGAGAGTTTAAGGAGATTCAAAGGCAGCATGAAGCCCTTCTGAAATTAAAATTAGCAATTTGCTTTTAAATTTTAAATTTCAGTAGATAAATTCAGGAATGATTGCTCCTGAGATTCATCTCTTAGCAGGTAATGTATCTTCCAGTTCTAAGATGGCCAGTTTAAAATAGTCTTTGGGGTAAATTTGATTTAAATGACTAGGTTTGTCTCTCAGACTTTTTAATCAATAAAGACTTATGGCTGCTGCATTTTCCAGGCTCTTTCATGATTAAAAATGTCTTTTTTTTTTTGTCTGGGCAGGCACCGGGAATCAAACCTGGGTCTCTGGCATGGCAGGCGAGAACTCTGCCTGCTGAGCCAATGTGGCCTGCCCTGTCTGTTGCTTTTATTCTTGAAAAGTTTCTTGGCTGGGTAATATGTTGTTCTTGCATCACATTTGTCAATGCTGTAGAACCATATTCTGGCAGTGAAATTACTATATAGAAATCTGAAGAAATTGCTTGATTTTTCCATCCATGAAGGTGAATTGTTTTCTTTACATGGTGTTTAAAGAACTCTTTATTTTATTTGTGATGCTCCATGGCTAAACTGCAACTGAACACTCTGTCTCGAATTTTAAATGCTATTCAATCTGCAGATTCGACTTTTTCTCTATTTCTGGTAAATGTTTACACAAGCATCAAATTCTTCCTCTGGTCCATTTCTTAAGCTTTCTACTTCAGGGGCACTATATCCTTATCTTCGTTTTGATTTATCTTTCATGTATATTGTCTTTTCTTTAGTATCCTTAAACTCTCAGTCTTAATCTTCTTTATGCTGATCATCTTAAGTCTTTTATCTATGTCAATTAACTGGACATTCAGATCTATTTTGGTTATTCTGTTTCTAATTTATGATTTATTCTGCAATAAATTTGGTCCTCCATTTGCTACCTCAATACCAAAATGTCTTTTTCCATCTTATTCTAGGTTTTAACCTCTCAACTTTGTTCTCCTATTCACTAAGTTCATATCCTAACATGCATTTTATATTATGAAGAAATTATAAGTAGAATCTTCTTTTCATTGATTTATATTTTCTTCTGGATTTGGTTCTTCCATTGCATTGACAAGATGTGGGAAAGTTTACTGAAGAGAAACTGGAGGGGAAACAGTTGGGTTGACCCTCTGTGATTGAACTGGTTCATCTAGAGCTACATACTTAATTAAAAGGTTATGTGGTCCAAGGTCATCCCCCTATGGAAATAAAATATATCTACCATAGGAAGAACATAATTGCCCATTTTCCACCAACCATTTCCACTTATCAGTCAGAAAAAGAAAGAAATAAGAAAACCCAAATGATTTCTTTTTTTTGCATGGGCAGGCACTGGGAATTGAATTCGGGTCTCTGGCATGGCAGGCGAGAACTCTGACTGCTGAGCCACAGTGGCCTGTCCTCAATTGATTTTTATCTTTTTCTTTCCCAAATTGATTTTTAAAATCTGTATTTGGGAATATTAACAAAGAATCTCAGGATTTGTTGACCCATCAACAAAGCTCTTAAGGTTTGGAAATTGACCTGTGTTTTGTCTTTCTGCTATATTCTGAAATATTCTTTTCTTTACTTGGTCACCAGTTGTGCTGGTTTGAAAAGATGTATGTACCCTAGAAAAGCCATGTTTTAACCCTAATCCCATTTTGTAAAGACAGTTGTTTCTTCTAATCCCTATTCTGTGTTGTATGTTGGAAATTTTAATTTGATTATCTCCATAGAGATGTGACTCAAACAAATGTGGGTATTAAACTTGTCTCCACCCATTCCAGGTGGGGTTTGATTACTTTACTTTGAATCTTTTAAAAGAGAACAATAAGAGAGAAAGCTATGAGATGCCGCAGAACCACAAAGCAGAGAATCCACCAGCCAGCAATTTTTGGAGTTGAAGAAGGAAAACACCTCCCAGGGAGCCTCATAAAGCAAGAAACTTGGAGAGAAATCCAGCAGACACCATCATGTTCACCATATGCCCTTCCAGCTGAGAGAGAAATGCTGAATGTCTTTGGCCTTCTTAAACCAAGGCATCTTTCCCTAGATGCCTTAGATTGGACATTTCTATAGAGTTGGGTTTTTTTTTTCCTTTTTTTTTCTTTTTTTCCACATGGGTAGGCACTGGGAAATGAACTCTGGTCTCTGACATGACAGGAGAGAACTCTGCCACTGAGCCACCATAGCCCTCCCTACAGAGTTGTTCTAATTGGGACATTTTCTCAGCTTTAGAACTGTAAATGAACAACTTATTAAATTCCCCTTTTTAAAAGCCATTCCATTTCTGGTATATCACATTCCAGCAGCTAGTAAACTAGAACACCAGTTTTTTTTAAATTATGGAATTATTTATTCCACTTTCTTTTTTTTATTTACTTTGATCTTTTCCAGCTTATTTTATTTTATTTGCATGCCATTTATTAAGTATTTGGAGAGTTAAATTTTGCAATATAATTTCAATCAGCCAATAAAAGAAAATTAAATTACAACTAAAACAAGATAAAATTATTTATGTAATTGTACATATATATATATACACATGACTTTTTTGTTATTTTTTATTTTTGTTTCTTTTTTATACATATAACTTTTGATTACTGAATACTTAGAAATATCCCAATAGCATCTAGTGAAAAATATTAAAAATATCAAAATAATTTGGTATATAAAAATAAACACGTAATTCAATAGATCTCTATATTAGCAAAAATAAAATGAAATTATAAAAATACTATGCATATTATTGGCAAAACTTTTAAAAGTTTTCTGAAATTAACCAGAACACTACAAATAACGCTTTAAAATGTATTAAATTACTGAACAAATGAAAGGACAGACCATGTCATTTGATGAAAAGATAGTATCATAAACAGTTATCGCTTCACAATTAGTGTGTCTATGAAATTCAGTTGAATTGAGTTTCTAATGCTTATTTTGTTTGGTACTGACCATAATAATACTAAGTTTATAGAAAGGAATAACTATGTGTGGTTAGGAAAAAGTTATTTGAAAACTGATAGGGAATTTATTTTTAAAGAACGTAACAAAGCTACTCTGATCATACCAGTATGGTATTGGCTTAGAATTAATATGTGTTAATATCCAATTTCTGCTTCTGACCATGAGTTTGACGTAGGGTTGATATTCAAATTATTTAAAGCTGCCTGGCATGGGAAAATAAGGCCAAAAGATTGATTCTAGTACAACCTACATCTGACTGAGTAATTTTGTCATTTATTGTTTTTGGTTCTTCAGTGTTGTTACTACTGTAAGGAAGTCTTTTGAGAGAAGATGTGTGGTAAGAGCATGCAAATTTTGCTTTAAAATTGTTTATAACTTTTTCTCAATTACCTGCTTAATGTTTGCATTGTGTGAGCAAAAAATAACAATACAGTTAATTTAAGGACAGGACTGTAAAGTTGAACTTCTGTTCTGGATCCTGTTTTCACATTAGTCCTTTCCAAGCTCTTTAATCTCATGTATCAGATGGGAAAATATGATATTTGACTAAAGTGGCTTTAATGAAATTACAATTTAGACGTAGCTTAAACTGAAGGAGATCATAAATGATGAACTGTAAGTTGTGAGGCTCATTGTCTTATCATAACTACACACTTAAGTAGAAATAAGTACATCTGTTTCAGATTTATTTATTTATATTCAAATCATTAAATTAGTCTCATTCAGAAGCTCTTAGATGCTGCACACACTTATTTTCCTTCTTCTGCTCTGTCCTCCATGATAACTGCTAAATGTCTTCATACAAAAGTTTCACATTTAAGGAAAAAGTCCAAAACATGCACATTTGGTTAAGATTCAAACCAAATGAAATAACTCCTTTTCATCTCCACTTTGTATTTTATCAAAAGATTATCAGGGCGGACCACTGTGGCTCAGCAGGCAGAGTTCTCGCCTGCCATGCCGGAGACCTGGGTTCAATTCCCGGTGCCTACCCGTTCAAAAAATTAAAAATTAAAAAAAAGATAAGTTTTCATTTATGTTATAATGACTTTTATTTTTTCAATTAATATTCTTAATCACTATAAGGTTCTATTTTACAATATTAGGTAATTCAAGTGTCAAATTATGCGATTAATTGAATTTAGCCTTGGTACATTCTTTTTTTTTTTAAGAAGCTATTGGTAGAAGTAATTGGTTCTGTGTGTCTTTCTCATAGAAGACCATGCAAGGTTTATACTGACCACAGAACTAAAGGAAAGCTAGTGACTCATTTCTTTTGAAAACCGTCTCCAATTAGTATTGAATATTCCTTGCTACTCCACAGGCTACTGATGTGGCACAGAAATCAATGCATTGACTATTTCCTTCAAGATTTCATGTTATTAAGCTGCCTGTTGGGGATTGAATCATGTCCTCCACAAGACATGCTCAAGCCCTAAACCCAAGTTCTGTGGCTTTGAATGAATTTGTAAATAGGGTCTTTGAAGATCCTGTTATGGTGAGGCCAAGTTGAATCCAAGTGAGCCTTAATTCAGTATGAATGGAGTTCTCCTAAGCAGGGGAAATTTGAATACAGAACTAGAAGCCACAGGAGGGGACAGAAAGAGGTAGCTTGCTACATGGTAAAGGCAGAGATTGACTGCCAGATAATCACCATCAGAATGCTACTCACTTCAGAGAAGGCATAACGTACTGATGCCTTGGTTTTGGACTTTTAGTCCCCAAAACTGTGAGACAATAAGCTCCTATTGTTTGGGCCAATATTGTGGTATCATTACAGCAGCAATGGCGAATTAAGACACTGGCTCTAGGTATTGTGCCTTTGGCCTACTACTGTAAACTCAACATTTTATTTATTCTAAGGATACTGCCGAGAACTTTATTTACCTCTTTACACAATTTCTTTTTTATGAAGAATTATGAGAAATATTTTGATCTTAGTACTAGGGATAGGTGGATTTCTGAGAAACTTTTTAAAAGTTTTATGGTCACCAAGTCATAAAATTGATTAGGTTCCCATTTTGAAATGGATATTGAAAAACTCACAGCTAATTTGCACTAATCTTATTCCCGCCTTCATCATAGTTATCCTTGCTGTATTTTCCTTTGCCCACATTTTCTCATTTACCTTGATTTGTAATATAGTATTCAAATAGGTTTTAGTATTTGCAAGCTGTATTAAATCCTTTCTGGGCAAATTTGGGACTCGATGATATTTATTGCTGACTACTAGAGTAATGTTTTCTCTTGTTGTTATCATTGTAAAGATGAACTAGTTTGGGGGTTAATTTTTAACTTATTGTGTTAGCACCCTGTGCCACTTATTATGTAGCCTAGAAAAGCCATGTTTTGAATCCTGATCCATCTTGTTTGGAGGCAGCCATTTCTTTTAATCCCTATTCAGCACAGTAGGCTGCAAACTTGATTAGATTTATCACCACAGAGATATGACACGCCCAATTGTGGGTATTAATCTTTGATTAAAGGGAGATGTGACTCCACCCATTCCAGTTTACTAGATCCTTTAAAAAAGGAAACATTTTGGCAAAAACTTCAGTTCCATGAGAGCCACAAACCCCACATAGCCAGAGACCTTGGAGATGAAGAAGGGAAGTGCCCCAAGGTTGCTTCATTAAACAAGAAGCCTGGAGAGAAAGCTAGCAGATAGTGCCATGTTCACCACATGCTCTTCCAGTTGAGAGAGAAACCCTGAACTTCAATGGCCTTTCTAGAGTGAAGGTAACTTCTTGTTGGTACCTTAGTTTGTACATTTTTATAAACTTGCTTTAAGCGAGACATTTTCATGGCCTTAGAATTGAACTTACAACTTAATAAATTCCCCCTTTTAAAAGCCATTCAGTTTCTGGTATATCACATTTGGGCAGCTAGCAAACTAGAACATACTCTTACTAGCATTTGTTCTAGTAGAGTAAAATGTTTTTATATTGGTAAAGGCATTCATTAGTCTAAATGGATAAGTAACAGTAGATGGGATAAGAATTTTGCATGCAGTAAAACATCAGAATCAAGGAGAGGCAATTAAACATGAGTTGCTTTGCTTCCAAGAGGAATTAAAAATAAGAAGGGATTAGAAAAGGAAAGACAGGATAAGAACCACAAAAGCAATGGACAGGTGCATGCCCAGTGATGGAAGCTCACCGTGTACCCCTCTACTATCTTCAGGCAGACCCAGAGAGCTTATTCTCTTGTGCACACTGAAAGGGTACTGACGTTTATATCCTTGTAATGCTGAACAGAAACACTAGGCGGAAATGCGCAAAGCTAGAGAAGGGTGGTGCTGAAGACAAAAGCAATGAGCTGAAATCCATAGGTCACGGAAAACAGTTAAGGTACTAGAGTTGGATCCCAGCTTATAGTTCAACTATACTTATATATTAAAAAATTAAATGCAAATACTTTTGAAGTTTACTGTAAAAGTGTCTTAGAGTCTCTGGGATCAGTTCATATTGTGGGTGGATCAACTAACGCATTTTCAATTTTAAGTATTCTCTAGCTCCAGCTGATTTATTATGCATGTTGCATTTTTAAAATTTTTGTCCTCCTCATATTTTATAACCTTTCATCAGCTATGTGAAGTATATATAACTAGAGATCTTAACATCTGGGAATATGTAAACTGTTCTGGATATTTTACTAACAGTCATTAAGAAAATTAATAGTATGCTTACAAAAACATAGCTTCTTTGCTATTTTCATTTAACAAGAGCAGAGGATGATAATGAGTTTGATGGAGATCAAATAAATGAATGCAAACCGATTTTATACTTTGGTATTTTATTCTAATAATAATTGTAGTCAAATTTCCTTCTTTTCCCAAATAGATGCTTTGCCTATAAATCAAACACAGAACCTACATTCAACAATATGCAATCGAATAGGGATAAGGAAACATTTAATAACTTATTGGGTACCCCTATGTTCCAGGCACTTTCTAAACACTAAGAATAAAGAGTGAATTAAAAAGACCAGCCTACGTAATCTCACGGAGCTTGTATTCTAGGGAGGGAGGCAGACAATGTACTAAGCACATAATAAAATGTGTTGTGTATCAGATTGTGGAAAGAACTAAGGAGAAAAATGAAAATGGAGAAGAGGGATAAGGAGAAATTTGAGGCTGAAACATAAATAGGAAATGCAGAAAAGGCATCATAGAAATGACATCTAAGTAAAGAACAGTAGAAAGTTAGGAATGACCTGTGTGGATATTTGGACTATGAGCAAATAGCAAGTGCAAATGTACTGAAGAAAGGTATGGCTAGTATGTTGGAGAAACAGGAAAGAAACTTGTGTCAAAGGAATGAAGTAAGAAAGGTGGAGAGCAGTAGACAATGACGGCCATATTTTGGACAGTCTTGTAGACCATTATAATTGATTTAATTTTTTTCTTCCTTTTTCTCTAAATGGGGAGGAATGCAATTGGAAACCCTCGAGGAGAAGAGTGTCACAATCTGAAATGCTTTAAAAAGAATCACTCTTGCCGTTCTGCTAAGAGAGGACTTAAGGACAGTGAAGGTGAAAGCCTAAAGACTCGTTAAGATGCTAATGCAAAAATACAGGCAAGAAAGCATAGTGGCTTAGACCAGAAGAGAAGCAGTGGTGAGGAGTGGTTGGATTTGAGTGTTAAGCCCACAGGATTTGTTGAATGATTGGATTCAGGGTGAAAGAGAATCAGTGAAGACACAGTGATTGTACCCTGAACAACTGGAAGGAAGGAGTTGCTGGAAACTAGGTTGGGGAAATGCTGCCAAAGAATGAATTTGCCAGGATGGTCTGCAGTTCAGTTTTGGAAGTGACTCCTGTTTGAGACGCCTGTTAGTTATCCAAGCGGAGATGTCAAGCAGATTCATCATTACCCAGTGTTCTGTGTATATCCAATTGTATATATTTTCATTTCCGATGATCCAGATGCTTGGAAAGCCCTGTTTCCTGCTGACTAGATATGTTATTCCGTGAGCTATCTCTTGATATTTCTGTTGCCTTCAGTGTCTACTATACTAAGGACTTTTGCTTCTATTTGATTCAGTAAAGTGCTTAATTTACTGTTCTTACTGAAGATGCACATAAATAACCTTTTAGGGGGAAAATAAAGGCCATGAACAACAACAAATAGTTCCTCATAACCTCGTGTGGTTTTCAGGAGGTCGATAAAGAATCTGAAGAGAGGAATTTGAAATGAACAGAGGTTAAAATAGAAAGCAAGGGCAGGCCACAGTGACTCAGCAGGCAGAGTTCTCACCTGCCATGCCAGAGACCTGGGTTCGGTTCCTGGTGCCTACACATGCAAAAAAAAAAAAAAAAAAAAAAAACAACACAAAACGAAAAAATGAACAAACAGACAAAACAACCAAGGAAGCTGGCCCTTTCACTTTAAAAGCAACTGAGAGTAAATAAATGTTTATGGTTATCGAAGAACTTTTTATTAAAGGGGGTCAAAGTAAGCTGCTTGGTTCTGGTGATATTATTAGCAGGGCACTTCCTCTGACAGAGACTTGCTAGTTAAGGCTGTAAAAGGAGCAACAGATAAGGTGGAGTGCTCACAACTTAGCAACAGCTTGGAAAGTATTGTCAATAAATGCTCCGGTTTGAAACAGGGCCAAGTGATAGGATGTGATAATATTGTACAATTGAAACGGCACTTCAGTATCTAATCTTGGGATTAGAAGAGATCTGGAGGCTCACACCACTGAAACCATGTCGGGGTGGGATTTATAGCTCTTCTCCATTGATATTAATAACAGCTGCAGATTAGTGGAGGTGCACTTTGATACAGTTTACTGCAACATGTCCATGATAAAGTGTAGAAACTTGCTCTTTATACCAGAAAAGAGTGACGCAACTCCCCAAAGTGTTGTAATAGAAACTAAAGCATCTGGTTCCCACTATCACCATGTTTTGTGTAAATGTTTCCAAAGATTTAGTTTCTTGATAATGGCCTTTCATAAGTTCCTTTAAGAAAAATTTGGCCCCATACCAGTTTTTCCCTACACAACAATGACTTTACATGGGAGCAAATCATTCTCTAGCCCAGCCTTTCATAGCTTCATGTTGAGACAATTTGCATTTAGTTCAAAATAGTTGAACAGGAAATATCATAGAAGTGTGTTGCCATTTCACCAATAGATGACCAAGAAGTTGGGGGGGGGGGAGATGAGGAAGTAACTAAAGAAGGGGAAAAAAAAGAAGGATGAGTTGAGAAAGGGAGCAAGAGAAGAATGGAGTGTGTGAGAGAAAACAAATTGGAAACAGAAGCTAGAATGGGAAAATGCCATTTTAGAAAGTAATCTTTTAAATTCTGTTTTTAAAGTCATGCCTAGAAGCTGTCCAAACTACAGCCAAATAATAAGATTATGTCTGATTCCCGATCCTAGCACTGTCAGGTTTGGTTAGTGTGATGTCTATAAAGCATTTGGTGTGGTTACCTTTTGTTTTGTAGCAGCAGCAAGAATCCTCTACATTAGGCATAAATTGTTTACAGGTTTTTTTTCTTGTTACCGAATTTGCATGGAAATCTCAAAGTGAGCATTATTTACTTCGTGATATGGTTCTTTTTTTTTTTTAATTCAAGTGACAGACATAACTATTTTAAAAGAAATGAAAGTCACTACACACAACCAATGATTCTCTTACATGAGAGTTATAGAGGAGACTTCATGTTTCACAGTAATTTTACATTAGTGTGAAAGGAACCTTGTTCATTTTTCTTTTAGAAGTATATCACTGCATCATTTTAATTATAAAATAATAATAATAAAACCAATACTAACAACAGAAAAAGGTTACATTTGGAAAATGTAATTCGATGTCTTCCTCAGTTTTAAAGCTAGCCTCTTTATCTTCATCTTATCTCAGGATATGTTTATTTTAATAACATAGTTATTAAAACATTTACAACTAAGATATGTGACAGTGACATTAATTTCAAGCTATTTCACTAAATCATTTTTATTCTTTTCATTTAAGGTTTTATCCTTTCATTTCCTAAAAACGCTTATAGGACTTGTTTGTGAAAGTTGGCGATTTCCAAGTGTACACTTCAAAATGTTGCTATTATTAACAATTCTAATGGTTAGCTTGACAGATCCGTAATGAAAAAGATTAGCTCACTTTATGGACCTTGTTTTTAAAAATAGAAATGAAATCTAGGTCCTGTGTTGGACACAATTTGAGAATGTAAAGTTCATACTCCTGTGCCAAATGAAGGTTTAGGATATTTGCTTTGATTTTCTTCTCTGGGCAAGCAAATTGCTTGCACTGCCTAACATCAGCTGAGGTGCCAAAATATAATACTGTGGATTATTAAGCTTTGTTGCTCTCCTTCCCATTACATAGAACGCATTTTGATAAGAGCGATGAGAAAAATAAGAGACTCTGGATATCAAAACTTCCTGGGATTATTGTACTTTTAGTCCAAATGACACATACCACTACTTTAAAAGAAATGAAAATCATTACACACAACCAATAATTCTTTGTGCTTTGACCACGTGTTGTGCTTGGTCACCTTGCTAAGTGCAAATTCTAATTATCATTTGGACTGCTCTGGGCGGCAGTTGTAATGAATTAGCTCAGAGTATTTCACTATTCTCAATTTTGTTAATAGGCACACGGAAAGCTTTATAAAGACACATTTCTTTCATTTATAGAAACTGAATCCAGATTTAAAGCTCTTCTCTCACCCACTACTGTTGGCTCTCCTAAGAATGATTCTGTGGTGGTGCTTGGCCTCTGGAAGAGCTGCAACATGTGTTGGCAATTTCGCAAACCAAATTTAGCATCCCTTAGATTCAATATCAGGATATTTATTAGGAGTAATGCTGGCCTTGAGCGCTTTCTGTGGATGTATGTTAGGCCATTGGCAGTGCTTCTAGGGTGAGTTTTTCTTGTTTATCCCTGATGATGCTTAATGCAAGGCTAATCTATTTCTTGGGACATCCCACTGAGGTGCAAATCTGATTATTCATAGCCTAATCTGGAATGTGCTTTCAAACTGGGCTATGGAATTGGGGTTTCTAACCGCTGGGTAGCTTTAATTTATACGAATCAAAATTATCTTGGGACAATACGATAAAGATGAAATGGAAGAATAGAAGTTTTCTCTTATTGTTATATGTTACTGCCATTGTTTTAAATGTACTTGACTTATTCCGAGCTTCTCTTTGAAACTTTCCTAATATTTTTGGAATGGACCTAATCGTAATTCAAAAGCTTGGAAAACAGAACACCTTTGTTGATTAACAATATTGCTTTGCTTACCCCACTTGAGAGCAGACGAGTGGTATGCTAGTAAATATTAACAAGTGGCTCTCCAGGAAAAAAAAAGCATGGATTTGTAGTATTTGTGAATTTCTAGAGTATCAATACTCCCACCGTGATAAATTCCAAGCTACCAGCCTGATATCAATTGGCTTTCAAAATGCCTGAAAATTTAACAACAGGCTTTAGCTATAGCTGCTTTCCTGTCATCATTGGGAAATGTGTTATACATTTACCTTTTATGTTACAAAACGCGATCATTTCCTTATAAGGGACTAAAAGCAGCACCCACATTTAAGAGAACATAATGATGCTCTTTACAAGAACCTGTTGTGTGGAATGACCAATTCTGAGTTATGTCATAGAATCCAGGTGAATTTTTAAGAATCTCTGGTCCCACGTTTTCATGTTGAAGAAACTGAGATCCAGAAAAGACAGAGGGAAGTTTTGCTAGGTCATCATGTCAGTGATAGGACTCAAACTAGATGTACTGGGCGTCAGATCAGTGTTCTTTCCATTAATTTACCCTGTTTCTTAACAGCTCGCACAGATTATTTTGAATTACCTCATGTTCCTTGACAGAGGCAGTTAACTGGTCAATTGTTTTAATCAACTGCCAAATCTCAAGAGGTCTGTGGCTTGAGTTAGCCAATGGTTAACTCAATGAAATAAAGATTTCATTTCTTTAGTGAGTATAGATTTTATAGATGCCCTGTGCCCTTACAGCTATAATGTCCGCTTTTTATTTTATGACCTTAGATATCAGATGTGCAAATGAATGGAGTACCCTTTATTTTGCAGTCCTGATTTTTCATAACTTTCAACTAAAAAAGTCATCCTAATCTTTGTCCTATAAATCCCCTTAGTGGTATCTGCCTTTACTCACTACCCTGCATAAATCTTTCATTACAAGATTTCTTGTTTATTTACCTCTAAAGCTAATTTTCATCATGACACTTTGCTGTTTAAAACCAAAAATAATGGCTACCCTTTCACCCAACCGAATAAATCCAAGCCCCTTAACCTAGACCCCTGCTAACAAGGATCAGACGTGTCATGCTCACCCTTATCCTTACTGCCAACTACAGTGCTTGGCACATATCAGTTATCACCTTACACATATTGTCTTATGTACTCACACAATGCACTGTTGCAATCCCCATTTTACACCTGAAGAAATAAAAGCAGGCATCTCCTGTTAGGACTTAGGGCTATTTGGTAGCAATGCCTGGATTTGATCCAGGTTTTAAGATTGGACTTTACCCACCATGCCATGCTACCTTGCTGAATATTTTAGACAGCCTGACATAGTATGAAATGTTCATCTTGTCTGCCTTTCTAGTTTTTCTCTTGCTAAGTCTCTAGGCATAGACTTGTTATCAGATACTCTGGTTCTCTCATTGTGATCCTAATGAGATCCATAGATCCTATGTGTTTGCTAAAACTGATTTCTTTGCCCTTGTCATTGGAATTGCTATTGTTTATCTTCATCAACATCCTGACCTTCCTTCAAAGCTTTTCTTGAACCATCTCAGTCTCTCCTTCCCAGAGTGCTCAATTCTCCTGAACTTGATACTCTGCTTTGTTTTTCTGGTTGTCTTTTCTTTTCTGTAGGACTGACACATGCAAACAGTTTAGATCTCTCTGAATGGGGACAACGCATTATGCATTTTTATATTATCCACTGTAATTGGTTCTGTACCATAACTATTTTATAATATTCATGAAGCATATGTTGATGACAATTTATTTGCTAGTTATGCAGATCATTACTTGTGTTTTGACTGCACCTAGAAAGTGAGATTCTGAAGAGCATTGCATTTCGAAATCCCTTTGACAAGTTGATTGATGCTTGATAGAAACAATAAAGCACAATTTACCTGTGAACACAAGTACAGAAGAGCAAATATTTCGGAGTGACAAAATGGTAGTATAAAAACAATGGAATTAAAATAGATAAAAAGGTAAATGGGAATTAGCAGTGTGCCTTCATGAACTGTGAGCATAACTAAAAGTGCTACTCACTAGAAGTCTGTGAGAATTCCCTTACTAGATTTTGCATAGGTCATCAATTTTTCTTAGGAATAATTTGCTTGATTCCTAATGATTCTCTTTCTACCAAAGTAATAAGGAAGAGAATGCAGCAGGAAGGATTTAGACAAAATGTTAGAAAGATTTTAGAATAGAAAAGGAATCTAGAATGTTTTCAGCTAAAAGCATCTAACCGATGGCCATGATTTTGAAAGACCTTTCTTCAAAGCAAGCCAGAAAGGGTATTAACCTGGTTTACAGTTTCCTTATACATCCCAAGGTCCTTTGCCAACAGTTTTAGCTGCACAGTCTAATGATCAGGAATGAGTCTCTAACTGTACTGCTGTTATCTAACTGCCAGCACTCTTGCTCCATTCTCATTCTGAAGGATAGGTTCATCTGAGAGAGCTCTGAGGGCCTAAAGTGCCTCTGGCTTAAAGTCCATACCTATGTATCATCTTTTGTAAATCCTTGTCCTTTTGCCTTTGAATTACTAAATCAGACTCTTGGTAACTCCATCAAGGCAGTAGTCTTTTTTTTTTTTTTTTTTTTTTTTTTTATCATGGGCAGACACTGGAAATTGAACCCGGGTCTCCGGCATGGCAGCCGAGAACTCTGCCTGCTGAGCCACCATGGCCCGCCCCAAGGGCAAATGATTGTTTAGTGTGGGATAGTGACTCTTTAAGTTCTATGTGGGACCTGGACTTTGTGACGGGATAATTGAGTTGCATGAAGATGATGACTGATATTAATAAATATTTTGGGTGCCTAGGAATTTCTTCAGTTCCACTCTTCATAAGACGAATTATTGTTTCATGCAGTTTTATCATAAATATATAACTGACTTTTATGGATTGAAGCACTGTTAGCATTTTTGCCCTCACTCAATCTGATAACAATTATTTGAAGTTGGTATTTTAATACTTAGATGAGGAAACAGAATGTAATTATCCATTAAATAAGAAAAAGATGATAAATACCTTACTTTATGCTCTCTCTACTGTATTTCTGAACCACATGTTACCCTCTCTTTGACTAGGTCAGTGACTTTGTTCATAAGTGCTCTGATTTTTTTCACAAGTTAACACTTAAGCTGGAGGTCTCGCGATGCTGGACTTTAAGGCATATTATGAAGCCACAGTGGTCAAAACAGCATGGTATTGGCATAAAGATAGATATATTGACCAATGGAATCGAATAGAGTGCTCAGATATAGACCCTCTCATCTATGGACATTTGATCTTTGATAAGGCAGTCAAGCCAACTCACCTGGGACAGAACAGTCTCTTCAATAAATGGTGCCTAGAGAACTGGATATCCATATGTAAAAGAATGAAAGAAGACCCGTATCTCACACCTTATACAAAAGTTAACTCAAAATGGATCAAAGATCTAAACATTAGGTCTAAGACCATAAAACAGTTAGAGGAAAATGTAGGGAGATATCTTATGAATCTTACAACTGGAGGCGGTTTTATGGACCTTAAACCTAAAGCAAGAGCACTGAAGAAAGAAATAAATAAATGGGAGCTCCTCAAAATTAAACTCTTTTGTGCATCAAAGAACTTCATCAAGAAAGTAGAAAGACAGCCTACACAATGGGAGAAAATATTTGGAAACGACATATCAGATAAAGGTCTAGTATCCAGAATTTATAAAGAGATTGTTCAACTCAACAACAAAAAGACAGCCAACCCAATTACAAAATGGGAAAAAGACTTGAACAGACACCTACCTACCAGAAGAGGAAATACGGATGGCCAAGAGGCACATGAAGAGATGCTCAATGTCCCTGGCCATTAGAGAAATGCAAATCAAAACCACAATGAGATATCATCTCACACCCACCAGAATGGCCATTATCAACAAAACAGAAAATGACAAGTGCTGGAGAGGATGCGGAGAAAGAGGCACACTTATCCACTGTTGGTGGGAATGTCAAATGGTGCAACCACTGTGGAAGGCAGTTTCGCGGTTCCTCAAAAAACTGAATATAGAATTGCCATACGACCCAGCAATACCATTGCTGGGTATCTACTCAAAGGACTTAAGGGCAAAGACACAAACGGACATTTGCACACCAATGTTTATAGCAGCGTTATTTACAATTGCAAAGAGATGGAAACAGCCAAAATCTCCATCAACAGACGAGTGGCTAAACAAACTGTGGTATATACATACGATGGAATATTATGCAGCTTTAAGACAAGATAAACTTATGAACCATGTAATAACATGGATGGACCTAGAGAATATTATGCTGAGTGAGTCTAGCCAAAAACTAAAGGACAAATACTGTATGGTCCCACTGATGTGAACGAACATTCGAGAATAAACTTGAAATATGTCATTGGTAACAGAGTCCAGCAGGAGTTAGAAACAGGGTAAGATAATGGGTAATTGAAGCTGAAGGGATACAGACTGTGCAACAGGACTAGATACAAAAACTCAAAAATGGACAGCACAATAATACCTAATTGTAAAGTAATCATGTTAAAACACTGAATGAAGCTGCATCTGAACTATAGGGTTTTTTTTTTTTTTTTACTATTATTACTACTTTTATTTCTTTTCTCTATATTAACGTTTTATATCTTTTTCTGTTGTGTTGCTAGTTCCTCTAAACCGATACAAATGTACTAAGAAACGATGATCATGCATCTATGTGATGTTGTTAAGAATTACTGAGTGCATATGTAGAATGGTATGATTTCTAAATGTTGTGTTAATTTCTTTTTTTTTCTTTCCGTTAATTAAAAAAAAAAGTTTCAGTCAAGAAATTCATGTCATATGCTTGTACTGAAAAGTGGAAAGAGTACAAATGAGACAAAATCGAAACAGTCACAATGTGTCTTGTACTTTTATAAACAGAAAATTCTAAATGCTAATAAAAACTTGCCCTGAATTATAAAGTACCTGTGTTATAGAGGTACTATTAGCAAAAAGCAGTATAAAGTTACAGTAGGGAATCATTTTAGAAACCACACATAATAGTTCAAATTTGTAAACCTTTGCATTCTCTAAGCTCTATTTTTATTTTTTAGCATTGGTTCAACAATAGACTGTATTTTTATTATTTACCTTGCTGCCTTCATTTCCTTTTTCTATTTGTGCTCTGGAGCTTTGTTGTAGTATGTGTCAAAAATAGGCTTAATAGTGGAGTAATTTTACACTAACCCTCTTTAAATGGCTATCCCTTGACACACTAATTTTTCACAGGCTAAAACTGCAGCCTGTTAAAAGTAAATGCATTCCTTCCAGGCTCCAAGGTTGGATTCATGCTCAGATGACCCCTTGACATTTTACAGGCATTGACAAGGTGCTGTCCCCTCTCTGGAAATAATCTAAACATTGATCCCAATGAATACAGGGGAACCCTAGATAAGCAGGGAAAATGTGTTTATAGACATTTTCAGGTCACTCAAGATGTGCAATTGAGGGCTAAATGCTTACACTTTTAGAGAGTAAGGGGTGGGAAGGGAAGCTCTTCTACCAAATTTTTTAATCTTCCTGTATTATCATTTGGTCAACTTAGCAGATACATAAAATGCAAAGCATATTTGCTTTCTATTAGACTATGATGAATTCTTACTGATGAAGGTAGAATACATTAGATTGTATCAAATAAAATCCTCATTTTACTTTCTGGATACTGGAGCAATTAATAAAGAGAAACTTTTGTTTAGAACATGTCTCAGAGAATACAGATTTGCACTAATCAGTCGGTTTAAAAACACTAAACCATTACTATTTTAAATAAAGGGCTATAATGATTCTTAATGCTTTGTACATAATGTCCTAGGAAGCATGGTTTAACTTTTTAGAAGTCTGGCAAACTACAATGCTTAATCTAATCCTCAGTGAATTATCTGCTTTCTTTGTTGGTATTACAGGTTCAAAATCCCAGGTAAAATATATGTTTGATAATATACAAAAATGATAGCCAAATACATATGAACATATGTTCGCTTTTTAAAATTCATTTTAGGAAGCATAACTGTAAGCCAGAAATGTTTTCTAGAAAGTAACTTCCACTAGATTGAAGATTTGTGTCTTTAGATCATTGCTTTATCCCTAATGCTTGACACACAGTAGACAGTTAGTAAATATTTTTAACACCGTCTAAGAGAAAGTTTGGCTTGAGGATTTGCTCATTTTAGGCAATGGTTATAACTCTATCATACATGTGGGTCCATGAGACTCTTTTATACAAAGGTCATTATACATTTAAATCATATTAATAACTCCACTTTTATGTTTTCCCACTCATCAAGCAAACTTTTATTTATAATTTGACTCGTACAACTTGCCTGATGTTAAAAAATACCACAGTGTAAGAAAATGTTTGTCTGCTGTTTGGTGATGTTGCCAATCACTGTTCTTATTATAAATGAATGAACTAATATTGGTAGCATAATCAGCTATTTCTAGAATTTGGTAATATTAATCTGTCCCTGGGAGATAGGCTGTATATGGATCAGTGCAATATATTAAACACTGGATGAAGATAGAAAACAAATACACTTCTGATCTTCAAGGAGGAAATTGGATTGAGGCACAAATGAGCCTTAATCCTAAATAAACCACATACTATCCATACATATATGTGGTTCAAAACATACACATGTGAACCAAGGAGGCATAGAAATAAAGTCAAGGGAGTCTTCTTGGAAGAAAAAAATAAAAATATATTTGCCTAGAAGAATGAGGAGAGTATCACAGGTAGGGAAAATGTTACGGATAAAAGATGTGTTAATGGAAGGAAAAGGTTATATGAAGGATTAGCCTAAACATAGCAAGGGTCTGTGCTGGGAAAAGTAAGGTATGAGATTTACGTGACATATTAAAAAAAATAAGCAAAAATTCATTATCAAAAATGTAATGTAAATGGTAGAAGGACTTAAACCTCATCTATGGTTACAATGATTTTTGAAGATTAATATACAGTGTTGCAACCGATGCTCGATGTTTTTGTCATCCATGCCGTATAACAAACTGCCCCAAAACCAAGTGGCTTGAGGTAGCAGCGTTTAATTATTCCTGATGTTTGTGGGATTTACTGGGGTCCAGCTGGATGGTTTTCCTGCTGGTCATTCATTTCATGGTGGTCAAATGGTGCCCAGGCCTAGAGCATCCCCGACGGCTTCACTAATGTTTCTAATGCCTTGGCAGTGCTGGCTGGAAGGTTGGGGTCAGCTGGGATGATGTGACGGGTAGACCTCTCCACGTCTTCGTATAGTCTCCAAGTCCTTATCCTTTTCTCATGGCCTTTCCACATGTCCTCCCCCCATGGTCTCTCTCCATACGATTAGCCGTATTTCTTATGGTGGCTCAAGGGCTCCCAAAAGCACAGGAGAAGAATCTGTCAGGCCGTATTAAGGCTTAGGCTCAAAGCTGGAATGGTGTCACTCCTAGCACATTCTATTGGGTGAAGCCAGTAACGAAGTCAGCCCAGTTGCCGTTGTGGAAATAGATTACACAAAGGCGTGGATCCTGGGAGGCGCATTCGAAATTGGAGTATATCTTTGGGAAATATCATCGTAGGTAATTTCAAGTCATTATCATTCTCATCAACATCACTACAAGAATAGTGGCAAAAGACCCACAAATACTATTTATTGGGCTTTTGCTGTATGCTAGGCACTATTCTTTATACTTTAATCCAGAGGAAGACAATATCATTATCCCAATTATGCATATACAGAAACAGAGGCCCAACAAGATTAAGTAACTGGCTCAAGATCGTACAACCTGTGAGTATGCAAGAAGAAATTTTAAGCCAAGCAGTCTGATTTTTAAAGTCTGTGCTAGTGAGTACAATTCTATATTGTGTCTATGAAGTATGATTTTATGTGTCTATCTATTGATCGATTGATCTATCAATTGGTTGATCTATCGAACTATCTATCTATTGTGCACCTGAAATCTGAGATAAATAACAAAATGCCAAAACTTATTGTGATAGTCCTCAATATTTTTACTATTATTCTCAAAACGTTTCATCATAGCCCTACAGGTTCAGCTCCACTAGACATATAAAGGATCTGATACAAATTTCAAAATTGAGTTTGCGAAAACCGAGGGTCTGTGATGCTGCCTAATTTCAGGAGGTGATGCGTGTTGTAGTTAATATGAGTGGAATCTCTTGAAGCTGTGTAGGGTGCAGCCATTTGCTGGGCCACAGTGTGAATGCGCTTCCCAGCACTGTGCAGTGTGACTGAAGGGTGGCATACCATTTATTCTCCATTACTTCAGGCCTGCCATTTTCAGTGACACTTTCCAGATGCAGTGCATAGGCAGACATCTTTTTTTCTAGTTATTTTGCTATTTGTGTTCTTGTATACACTATAAATGATATAGGCTCTATAAAAGTATTTCTTCATATATATGTTATGCCTTGATTGATTGATTTTCTGAAGAATTAAATGATTTAGTATAAGGGTCCTGAACTTTAAACCAGAAGAAAGAGGCTTAAGCCCTGCATGTATTCTTTCTTTCTTTCTTTTTTTTTTTCTTAAACATGGGCAGGCACTGGGAAACGAACCCGGGTCCTCTGGCATGGCAGACAAGCGTTCTTACCTGCTGACCCACCGTGGCCTGCCCATCTGCATGCATTCTTAATATTAGTTGTGTTAATGTAAATAATCACCAAATTCCTCTAAATCTAAATATAGGCCTATCACCTTAATAAATAATTTGGTGACATCAACATGTTTGTCTATCTATAATATGGAGCTGATATTCCTTAGTTCTCAGAGTTCTGTGAAGCTGTAATGAAATAGCTCCATGTAATTAACTTTATATTAATGCAAAGAAATATTAATAGCAATTGAGAACAAATATAGCTTAATTCATGTTTTATAGATATTGTTAGAAGCTACTTTAATAATATCAACTGAACTGCCTAATAATCTTTCTGCCATTGTACATATATTAAGGTTTCCCCAAGACAGAAGTTTGATTGAGGAAAAAAATACCTGTGAATATGTAAAAAGCAGGAAAAAAAAACCTTATTTTCTTTGAAAACAAATAATTCATCTCTAGCTGCTCAAAATGTCTTTACTAGTTTATTTATCTTTTCTTTTTTATACTTCTATGGGATGCCCATTACATTCAGGGCATTTTACTAGGCCCACACTGTCCAATAGAGTTTTCTGTGCTGAAAGAAATGTTTACTATCTGCACTGTCCAGTGCAATAGCCACTTGCCACATGTGGCTACTGAGCGCTTGAAATATGACTGGTGCAATGATGAAGTGAATTTTAAATTTTAATTCATTGTAATTCATTTAAACTTAAATAGAAGTGACCACATGTGATTGGCAGATATGGCCTTGAACGATACAGTATTAGAGGCTGTATCATCATGTCCCGTCATCCTTCATTTACAGATCTTGTTTCAGGAACTGGGGCACTTGGGATCATTTGTCATTTGACGGCCATAGATCTTGTTTGTCCATACTCTTTAACCTTGTCCTTCTTTACTAAAAGGCACACATTTTCAAGGTGACTGCCAATGTCAGGGGGCCATCTGTCTCAGAAACTTGGAGGTTGCTGCCCTTTGGCCATGTGGAGTTCATGATTTTGAGTCTGATGCTCCTCAGACACCGACATGCGCATGCTCAATCCCCTAATCGTAACTTAAGAAAAAGTCTAGGGAGTAGAAAGGAGCCATTCTAACCAATTAGGGACCCAGAATTAGACTTGGAAGGGCTCAATGGCTTCTTGAATTCACAGTGTCTTACATGATTTAATTTTTTAACTTTGGCAAAACTCAAAATTCATTTTGCTACGCTTTTTTCATTTAATCTTTAAACCTTAGGCAAATTTAATCCATGTGTTTCTCATCAATGTAGATAGTAGACATAATTCATCGAAATGTGTTTGGTAAGAATTGTTTTGAAAGGGTTCCAGAAATCTTGTGTGTCTTTTGAATAAGAAGAAAGACTACATCAGTTTTGCATAAAACTCCCATCTGGCCAGAGGTGATTTAGCCAGAAGTCAGGCAGCCTACTAGACTAGCTGAGTGCTGAAGCAATTCTCTTTTCCATGACTGTATTTAGAAACATGTTATCTCCATACGTACAGTGTAGACTCAAAAGAGTGTAAAATTCACCTACCTCTTTCCTGTCATTGTAAAAATGAGGAAACCATGGCTCACAGCAAAACTAATATGTGCAACGTCTCTGCCCTGGTTTAAGACAGATTCGGAATTCAAACTAAGCCAGCTGATTCAACATAGCACACAGTCTCATCTCCATTCTTTTAAAATCAATTTAGTGGTAAATCAGGAAAATATTTTGGTTTTATTAAGAGCATACAAGGACAGATTCAATTTTAGATAACTTTTCTTCTAATGATAAGTGATTTATTAACACTTCGATTAAATGTACATGTATATGCCAAACTTACTGTCTACAGAAAAAAGTTTATTTTTATTGACACGAAAAATAAAGAAACTTCTTATGCTGAGCTTCTAACAGGAAATTCCTCTTGGCAGCTAGCTGTTTTTTTTCAAAGGCAAATGAAAAGAAGATACAAAGATCTTTGTCTAATCATTTTACAGAGGAAAAGAAGTGGAGTTAAATTCTATATGATTTGTTAACATAGAGGCTTATAGGGCGATATGTCATAATCCAAGGGATGAACTGTGTTTCAGTTCACACCTGATGCTAGGAGATCTGATGGCTTTTTTTGGGTTTTGTTCTAGGGATTTTAGAGAAGAGGTGTCACTTAAACTCTTAAGTGTTATCAGTTTGTCTGGGGAACCTCTGACTGAAGGAATCTTGCTGTCTCTAAATTCTTATCTGCTGCTGTCATCAATTCAATAGCATTATAGCTCCTCTCTACAAATTTATAAGCTTGCAAAACGGCTGAAGCTTGGGAGATGAAAAATGCCCATTATGTAATATATCATTTGCCTGTTTCAGAAATGTTTACTCTTTTTGAAGGCTTTTTGTACAGAGGCTATTTAAGCTTCCTGATAATTTATTAAATGTCTTCTTGGATCGATTAAAAAATTAACCTTAAGGAATCTGAGGGTTTTGGGGATGAGAATGACATGTTTGATTAGGTGTGTTTGATTCATGAGAAGTCTAGGAATAAGATTTTGAATGTCAGTTAGGTCTTGTTTCCATCCCACACTCTTCTGCTTGCTCTGTGACTTTGAAGAAGTTACTTAACCTCCCTGTTGCCTTTCTAGTTTCTCAGTTTTTAAAGAAAGCAATTTCATGAAAATCAAAATGTTAATAATAGTTATACAACATATTACACTGGACTTTCTATAGCATCACTCATTAAAGATCAGATTGTGTTACAGAGAAAAGTCTGAATTTAATCTCATCTGGAATAATTTAGTTGTTGAAGATGAAGGCATGAGGCTTCTAAATATTTTCATAATGCAAAAATAGAAGGAACCAAAGACTCTAGAGATAGAATTAAGGTTTTAAAAAAATGTCTCACAAGGGAGAAATGGAAAGACTATTAATGGAAAATAATAACTCTAAAATAATAAAAACAAGCATATTTTCTAGAATTTAAATGAAAAAGATGTGAAGTTGAAGGAAAGAAGAATTGTACAAAATTATCATCAATATAATTTTCTAAGTAAAATTTCTCTGTGGTGATTACAACAAAATGCAAATGTTTTAAAATAAAGGCACTGTATTTATGAATAGCAGTAAGATGATCTAGCACAGAGCGACCAGATACGTGGCTTTGTGGTTGCAATAAGTCATATGTTAAAATGGATCAGTTCATAAATTGTTTCACATATTTAAAACCTATGATAGATGTGGCTTAAGTAGGTCAGCTTCATTTCACATGTTTCCTTGTTTATGCACCAAGTTGAATATTCATGTTTTATTGAACATTAGAGAATTGCTTTTACATCTCTGGTAATTTTATTACCATGATTGGATTTTCTATAACTTCAACTTTAAGCAAGAGAATAAAGAATTCAATAATGACAAATAAACTAGCATGTATAAGTGGCCTTGTAATGTGCTATTATTGTTTCATAGTCATATTCAATGAAAATTATTTTTTGGAGAAATTTGCATTATGTGGTTTCTGTAGTGTTACATGTGATTTAGTGACAATGGCTTTCTTTTTAGTGATTACAGATTTAAAGGATTACCAAACCCTTCAGATTTTAAAACAACAGAATATCCAAGAGGAGTTTATTTTCAGCTTTTGCTTACTTCCTAAATCATACATTAATGGGAAGTTTGGAACAATGGCTAAACGTACCACTGCTGAACCAGAACCCTTTAAAATGTGAATTAGAAAAGCAGAAACAAATTGCCCATGTATACTGGAAATGATGTCTTATATACAAATACATTTATAAATAAAGCACATTGCAAGTATTAACTCATTAACAAATAAAGCAAATTAAAAGTGAGACAGTAGAGTGTGGAGAGAACAGTTAATTAGGAAATAAACCCATTTTTTACATGCATGATGTAGCATTACATGGATGAAAAATTAATATGTGTAAAATGCATATCACAGTGCCTAGCATACAGTAAGAGCTACACAATTGTTTGCCTTTTATTATCATCGTCATTATTATCATCATCAATTACTGTCATCATTATTCATTTTCCCTCTGACTAGCTTCTTTGACCTGTACACTAAACTTAGAGTCCCAGATCTATTTTAAGAACTATCTTAACAGCATTCTCAGGTCCTTTATCTTTTAGCTATTCCGCCGCTGGTATGAGACAATTGCCAGCCGTAAGACAATTTGATCCTTCTTTTCCTCCAGAATTAAAGATGTTGATAAAGAAAAATAGTCACCTCTGCAATTTGGAATGCTAGCATTTGAAATTGGGCTCAGTTGTGTTCAGCGATCCTCTCACTTATCTCTAGTCAACTAATTTCTCTATTTCCGAAAGAGGAAATTTCTCACCTTTATATCCTCCTTTAAAACTTCTCCCCAACTTGATTTTCTCCCTGGCTCTCAATGTTGTGCGACATCACCATCCATTACCAAAACTCTGTCATCAGCCGTAACAGAAACTCTGTACCCATTAAGCAATAACTTCCCATTCCTTCCTCCCCTCAGTGCCTCGTACACTCTAATCTAATTTCTGCCTCTATGAATTTTTTTATTCGGTAAGAAGAATCACACAATATTTTCCTTTTGTGTTTGGTTTATTTCAGTATGATGTCTTCAACATTCCTCTATGTACCAGAAATTCATTCCTTTTTATGGCTGAATAATATTCCATTGTATGCATATACCAAATTTTGTCTATCCATTGATTGATGGACACTAGGGTTGCTCTCATCTTTTTGCAATTGTGAATAATGTCACTATGAACATTAGTGTGAAAAATATCTGTTCAAGTCCTTGCTTTCAGTTCTTTTGGATATATACTTAGTAGTGCAATTGCTGGGTCATATAATTCTATATTTAATTTTCTGAGGAACCACTAAACTGTCTTCCACAGTGGCTGAATCATTTTACATTGGCACCAGTAATTAATGAGTGTTCCTGTTTCTCCACATTCTCTCCAACGTTTTGTAATTTTCTGATTTTTTTTTTAATGTAGCCATTCTAGTGAGTATGAAATGAAATCTCACTGTGGATTTTTTTTAACTTTTTTTAATTGTATAGTATAACATATGTACAAAGCAAAGAAATAAAAAAGCAATTGTTTTCAAAGCACTCTTTAACACAGAGTAACAGGACAGATCCCAGAGTTTGTCATGGGCTACCATATGATCCTCTCAGATTTTTCCTTCTAGCTGCTCCAGAATATAGGAGGCTAGAGGGCTTAAATATTTTTTTATCATCACAATCGACTTTTTTTCCTTCTTTTTTTGTGAAAAATAACATGTATACAAAAAAACTGTAAATTTCAAAGCACAGCACCACAATTAGTTGTAGAACATATTTCAGAGTTTGACATGGGTTACAATTCCATAATTTTAGCTTTTTACTTTCTATCTGCTCTAAAATACTGGATACTAAAAGAGATATCAATTTAATGAATCAGCATTCATATTCATTTGTTAAATCCCATCTTCTCTGTACAACTCTACCATCATCTTTGATCTTTCCATCCCTCCCTTAAAGGGTGTTTGGGCTATGGCCATTCTAAATTTTTCACATTGGAAGGGTCTGTCACTAATATGGGCGTATCATCGTGGTTTTGATTTGAATTTCCCAAATGACTAATGATATTGAGCATCTTTTCATGTGTTTTTTTGCCATTTGTATGTCTTATTTGGAGAAATGTCTATACAGGACCTTTACCTATTTTTAATTGTGTCACTTTGTCTTTTTATTGTTGAGTTGTAGTTATTCATAATTTCGTATATTAAATGCTTATTAAATTATCTTTAGCAACTATTTTCTCATATTCCATAGGTCATCTTTTAACTTTCTTGATAATGTTCTTTGATGTACAAAAGCAGTTTTTTATGAAATCCAATGTTATCTATTTTTGCTCTGTGCTTAGGATTTTTGCGTCATACCTAAGAATCCATTGCCAAGTACAAGGTTCTGAAGGTTTTTCCCTATGATTTCTTTTAAGGATTTTATCGTTTCAGCTTTTATATTTAAGCCTTGATCGATTTTGAGTTAAATTTTATATATGGTATGAGGGACCCACATTCATCCTTCTCCATGTAGATATCCAGTTTTTTCCAGCACCATTTGTTAAAGAGAATTCCTCGTTCTTTTAGCAAAT
Organism: Tamandua tetradactyla; assembly: GCF_023851605.1. Classification (NCBI taxonomy): domain Eukaryota; kingdom Metazoa; phylum Chordata; class Mammalia; order Pilosa; family Myrmecophagidae; genus Tamandua; species Tamandua tetradactyla. The sequence goes on from NC_135350.1 coordinate 11,020,967, forward strand.
AATCTCGTTTGAGTTTTATGTGTAGGAGGGCAACATGATTAAACTCACACTTGGAACACATGGATATTACAAAATCCTCAACTTCTCTCTTTCATTGTTCAGAAATAACCTTTATCTCAGATACTGAAGTTTATATTCTTTTTTGGACTCTCCCCTCCTGCTAAGTTCTCGATCAAGGCCTATTTCATTTTCCCTTACATCTTGCTCTATTAGTCACTCCCTGTCTAGGATATTTTTCAATATCCATCTCTTCTCTTTGATTCTTTCCTCTTATACATCAAATGAAACTGTCTACTGTCATGTTAAAATATATTCATTAAAAATCCTCTTTTGCTCAAGCTAATCTAATACTATTCTTCACTCCCACCTATTCCACGAGAGTTTGAATTTCCTGCTTGTACTTCACCTACCATGGACCCTCACCCTCACCCCACTGGCTTCAATACTCCAATAATGCAGCCAAGATCTTCCAATCCCCAGATCAATAGCCTCTTCTTTTCAGTCAGTGTCCTGACTAATCTCTCTGTGGTGTTTGGCATTGATGGCTGTTTCCTGAAACCTCTCTCCTCTGGATTCTATGATACTCTTTCTTGCTGTGTCTCCTCCCCTTTTCTTGAAATCTGTTTTAATACCTTAATCTTCCTTAGTACTTCCTCTCCTTGTCTCTATTCCTTATGTGCATGAGATTTCCCAAAGGTCAACATTTGCTTTTCTCTTGTTACTTGATAATGTTTCCCTGTAATGGCTCTCTTTACCTCCATTTACACTTGTGGCTTGAACTCTCACACACTTTCCTATAGGAGAAGTTTATAGCATTTCCATATTACTTACATATACTGACAAAATAGTACTGACCTCTAAATATATGATGGGAGTGTTATGAACTCTATCTTGAATCTATAATCGATCCGTACACTTGCATAATATATCTGGCTCTGTCCTTTCTCTGGAATTACAGATGTACATTTCTAACAACTTGCTGCCAAGATGATCTGAACCTTGAAGACCTTTCTCTGATCATTTCTATGTATGTCTATTTATCCTAAGTTTTGACAATTCTATTTCTAGAACGCCCCTTGCATTTATATTCTATTTATTTGTACTACCAGTTTAACAGTTCAAGTTTCTTTCATTTCATACTTGATGTATTTGAGAAATATCACCATATTTTTGTTCTTAATTTATTTTTGTTTATCCAGCAATCACCAACTCCACACAAATAACATAATTATTTTTCCTAAAAATGCAGATAAGATTGTATAATTCCTTTACTTAAAAACCTAATCTGATCCTCTATATTTTTCTAAGGTAAATTCCAAATTTCTTAGCGTGTTGTCCAAAGAGTTCTTTAAAACCTGGCCTTAACCTGCATTACTAATCATTCTCCCAATGTTCTTACTGATGATTACACAGGACTATTTGAAGCTTCCTCTATATTGCATTGCAACTCAGGGTTCAGCCTGCTCTTTCTGTTGAAACACCTTTTCTCATCCTTATCTGCAATTTGTGCAGATTAAAATACTTAGGATTGTGCACATAGTAATCACTTAATAAATATTGTCTATTTTATAATCACTGTCTTTTAAAATTTGAAAACAACTCTTCTATTTTGCTTGATATGATTCTGCCAAGTTGGAATCCATCATTCTCTCCTTAATATCCCATAGTGCTTAATAATTTTAGGTTGGCTTATGGATAGTTATTATTATTATTATTATCATTTTTTGCCTTTCTGATTAAGGAACATTGATGGGAGACAGCAGGACACAAGTTCAAATCTTAGCTTTACCACTTGCCATCTTGTTGAATTTTCAAGGTACTTGGATAAGACAAGGTGTTTAAAATACTAATCATAATAATGCCTGACACCTACTTAACATTTAACCTTGTTAGTCTTGTCCTTTTTCCCTTTCTCCCTTTCCTTTTATTCTCTATCACCTAGCACAGTGTATTTAATAAATACTCAATTATTTTGTTGATGTTGATTGAATTAAAGGAGGTTTACAGGAAGAGCAATTCAGATCTCAGCCCCTGATAAGGCATCAGGATTTAAGAAATCAAAATATCCACTTGCAGCATTTGGAATTATTAGCTGCTTCCTTACTGTCACATGACATATAAGACCTTTGCAATATTAATTATAACCTCAACACTTATTGGGCTCTGTCAGGCACAAGTCCAAGAAGTTAATATTTTTTATAGCTCATTCAATTTATCCTCATGTTAACCTCACGAAGTATGTGCTATTATTACATCCATGCCTCCCTGATAATAAGTAATGGGGTTAGAATATAAAATTTAGTAGTCTGACTTGAGTTAAAACTCTTAGCCAGTATGTTACAATAACTTCAGTCCTTCTTTGGCTTCATATTTTTCACTTCCGGACTATCATTTGATTAATTATGAAGAAAAATGCTGGAGAGCTGTGATTGTGTATTTTGCAGGACTGGAAATATAGAGCTATGGAGATGAGATTTGAATACAGGAATATGTGGCCAATTAAAGGGATAATGACATCAGGGCATAATAATCAAGAAAGAATTGGCCCAAGAGAATGCAGACCAAAGAGCAAGGAAATGAGCTAATTCAATGACCTCAATAAGCATCACTCAAGCATCCAATGGAAAGTTTTCTCCTGTGTATCATGAAAAAGATATGAGTTACTGGAATCACATACCATTGTATTTCTGTATGACTTGATTCTGGTTCATTGGATAAGCAGTCATGCAAAAGGACTAATCTATAAGCATTGTGTGCTCTGTGTACTAAGCACTGGGGAGAAAGATACAGGCCCCATTCCATCACTTTAAGTAGAGTGTAGTTAAATAAATATGAAATAATTCCTGACTTTAGTACCGAAAGGTTTATTTTGCTATGAGGAAAATTGCACACTCATAAATCTTAGGATAACAAAAGTTATTAGAAGAAAATTGAGCATAACCTGAAAATGCACAAACATTTCTTTTCCGAGTTTAAGGAAAATGAGAATTCAGAAACAATATTTTTCTTCTTATGAAATGTGTTTACAAAGATGATTATATGAGCTATTTTGAAAAATTGAGAGTGCATTAAAATCAATTTCCACTCAGTTAAGTTCAGGATTTCTGTGTAACTTCTCCCTAAATAAGATGCTGAGCTTAATCTAATAGAGTAAGTCATTCACGCTCAAAAGACTCTCTCTAGATAGTAAAATGGAAAACTTATTTAAGCACTAAAAGCACAGCTCATGGGAGGATGATAGGGCAAAGAAAAGATTGTGAAGGCTTTAAAATGTTTGTAGAAAGAAAATACAAGACAAAGCTAATCTCAAAATTCAGAAAATTAGTAAACTGCTGCTACATTAAAAATTGTTATACATGGGGAGTTTTTGTTTCTTGGATTAGATACATGATAATTACTTTGGGATTTTAAGCATTAATAGAGCCTTAGGATCTTTTTAGTGTGCTCTTCTTAAAATAAACAATTTTTTGCTATCAGTACTGTAACCACAGGATGCAACTTGAAATTGTACCTCTTTTGCCCCACTTTTCAAGGGTTGGTTTTCTCTTAGCAATGACACTGTCGATGGTTATGTGCTTTTATCATATGGCATGCCAATATGGCCCTCTTTCAGAAGTAAACTAGTTTATATGTGAAAATTATCATTGTCTAGCACATAATTCCTATCTGAAAAAGACAAATATGGCATGAGGAGGTATTTTTTCCATGAGAAAACTTACTTAGGGTGACTATCAGTTTACATTAGAAAATAGGGAGAGGAATACCACTGTTCTAGTTTGCTAGCTGCTGGAATGCAATATACCAGAAACAGAATGGCTTTTAAAAAGGAGAATTTAATAAGTTGGTAATTTACAGTTCTAAGGCTGAGAAAATGTTCCAGTTAAAGCAAGTCTACAGAAATGTCCCTTCAAAGGCATCCAGGGAAAGATACCCCGGTTCTAGAAGGCCGATAACGTTCAGGGTCTCCCTGAATTGAGAAGGCACATGGCGAATACAGTCACAGTTTTGCTCTCAGCTGGAAGGGCACATGGCAAGCAAGGCATCATCTGCTACTTTCTCTCCTGCCTTCCTATTTCATGAAACTTCCGGGGAGGCATTTTCCCTCTTCATCTCCAAAGCGCTGGCTGATGGACTCTCTGCTTCATAGTCCTGCAGCATTCTCTGCTATCTCTGAATCTCCTTCATTCTCCAAAATGTTTCCTCTTTTATAGGACTCCAGAAACTTATCAAAACTCACCCAACTGGGTGGAGACATGTAGTCACCTAATCCAGTTTAACAACCACTCTTGGTTACCCGATTACAATTTCAAACATACAGTATTGAATAGGGATTATTCTGCTTTTATGAAATGGGATTTAGATTAAAACATGACTTTTCTAGGGTACATAAATCCTTTCAAACCAGCACAACCATTTACCAAGAAGTCAGTAAGTATTCATTGTTGCTAGTCACTTTCTCCATTACAAACTTTTCCTATTTGGGAAATGAGTTCTTTATACCCTTGAGCATATAAATTGGAGTGAGGTTTAGTATGGTTTTTGTTTAAAACTTGGTGACCACTTTTGCTTTAGTTGATGTGTCTAAAGTGAGGATACCTCTATGCTTACAACTGCATTGGGGGCTGCAGCTAATATGTTGACATCAAAAGACACCCATAGATACTCTGACCACAAAGAAAATGAATGTTCATGGGGTTTCATGTTTCTATATATAATTTCAGAAGAGGGAATGATAGACTATAGAGCCAATTTTATATTATGGCATTGTTCTATTTAATTTAAAATATATACTGACCTTGAATAATCAATACTTTTAAAGGAAATAACTCAGAAATTGGCGAAATTTTCTATTGGGCACATATTATGAGATGAAAAAATACATAATGTGTCAGGCAGGAGATAGTGGTATATGTGTAATTTATCAAAAAAATGTGTAGAGCTTTTTTAAACTGATGGTTAAGATTTTCTAATCAAAATGAGGAATGCTGCTCAATCAATATAATCTTTTGTGAAGTAAGGATCTCATTTGAAATTCAAAATGATTAAAACATAATAAGTTTGGAATTAAGGAAAACAAAGTTTTGAAAAATGTCTACTATTTTCTGCATCTTTGTTGGAGAAGTTTGGGAAATACAGCCCTAAGACAATGCTACTGACACAGATTTCCTAGGACTCAGCCGGCCAGCCTATATCTACTATCCTAAATTTCTGTACAATGCTGGCCAGAGGCACCATTTTCTTTGTTCGGAATTTGTACGGCCAAATAATTAAAAATGATGCTTGGCTGTTTTTCACTTCAGCAAATTAAAGTTAACATTTTGGTAAAAACTAAGCAGTAGAAAAAATTATGACCTCATGTAATGTGGTTTAGTACATATTTATGTGAAACTGTATTTATGTCTCATTTACCCAGCAGCAGATGATGAGGTATTTCATGCACTAACATTTTCTAAACAACAAAAGCTTACCCCTTCAGGTGCCAAAATCTGTTAATTATTTATTTTCTTAGTTTGGATTTTTTATAAAGTATGTTTGGAATTTCCATGCTTTCTAAAACAGAGGATATAACCCTATATATCACCTCTTTTTGATTGCTCATGTTTATCATTTTACAGATAACCCTTCCTATATAGCATTGCATCTCAGTGTGTGCCTTTGCCTGTCACCTCTCTTGATGTCAGCCTATCGATTGTCACTTCATTGTTGTCAGAGTAATTGTCTCTAAAGTTCTGTTCCTACCTCCCAAACCATGATTTTGTTCATTACAATCTTTTGAGAGCTGAGAAACTACATAACAAAGCTCTAAAATATTTCTAATTATAAAATAATCACATGCTCATAGTAGAAGTAGAAATGGAAATTAAAAATACCAATAGTATTATTGTAAACAATTGATCTGATATTCTTTGATCTTTTTGCTATGCACGTACAATTTGTTTACAAATAGTCAAATGAATAAATCTTTGCGTGAAGGTTGGAAGAGCACAGTTCAATAAAACAATCATTTTGATGTAAGCCAAATTGCCAGGGAGTTAAGGTTTGTCTGCAGAATGGGCAAGGCTAAACCACAGAAACCTCAAATTCCATCTATGAGTTAAACATCTTTGAGTATCAAGGAATAGTCAGGAATAAATAGGAACAGGCAGAGAAAGAAGTAGACCTAAATGTGGCAGTCAGGCCAAGAGTGGTGAGTTTTGTTTTTTGTTTTTTCTTCAAACTTGGAGCCAAACATAAACATAGAGTTTAATTTTCTTAATTTTAAGTACTTAATAACCTATAATTCTTAGGATCCTTTGATTTTGAGAAAAAAAAGTGGATTCTCTATCTTGAGTGTACAAAGGCACAAAATTTTATATTTAACAGAAATAGACTTGAAATTTGTAAAAATGTAATCCATTTGGATAACTACATTAATACTTCATTTTGACAGTTTAGACCACTCATAAAAATGGATTGTAATAGCTTGGAGTAATAAAGGTACATTTCTGGATTCAAAGACTACAGTTAAACATGGCATTGGCATTTTATTTTTAAATAAAATAAAGCTTTATTCAAGAATCAGATTATGCTATTAAATCTGATAGATTCATAACATTCTGAAATTGTAAATCATATTAGAAATCTTCCAGTCTAGTATTTTCCATAATTCCATATGACATCTTTTGAAATGCACACACATACAAACACACACATATACACTGTGCGCCTTTGTGAAATAACTTAGGAAACACTAACAACTGTATCTCCTTTCTTGGAAATTCATGATGCACATCGGCATTGTAAAAATGATAAGTCCTGCAATAAACAAAATCTGTTTAATGGTGTTTAAACAAGAATTTCCCAAGTGTGTTTGAACGCAGGATGCTTTGTTTGCCTTGGGTAGGATTTAAAATCTTTACTTGGAACAACTTGCAAGAAATGCTGATCTCATCCTTATTTTATGTACAAAGAATTATGCCTAAGGAAGGTTCCTGATAGTGATTGTAGACCCAGAACAAAAATTTAGTTTTTGCATGTTCCTTTGCATCTCAATTCCTTTTTTCCTCCTTCTGTACCTATTGAGTTTGAATTTTCCTCTACACTCAATCTTGGGACAGTTCATTCCCTCTCAAAGCTTCATATATCACCTTTACATTGATACCTCCTCCATATCCAGCTCTAGCCCTGGCATCTCACCAGAGTGTCACTATAGAATCAACAAGCACCTATTGGATTTATTTGTACAAATAATATACTTCACATTTAGCATATCTAGAACTAATCTCATCTTCCTAGCAAACTGATCATCCTTTAAAACATCCCTCATTCCACAAATGACAACAAAATTTTCCCAATATTGAAGATCTTTCTTGAAGTCAAATACATGACTATTTTTTTTTTTAATTTTTTTACATGGGCAGGCACCGGGAATCAAACCCGGGTCCTTGGGCATGGCAGGCAAGCACTCTTACCTGCTGAGCCACCATGGCCCGCCCCACTATTTTTTTATATAGTCAAATATATGATGTGTTCTAGTTTGCTAGCTGCCAGAATGCAACACACCAGAGATGGATTGGCTTTTAATAAAAAGGGATTTATTTCATTAGCTCTTCAGAGAAAAAGCAGCTAACTTTCAACTGAGTTTCTTTCTTACGTGGGAAGGCACAGGGTGATCTCTGCTGCCCTTCTCTCCAAGCCTCTGGGTTCCAACAACTTTCCCCAGGGTGATTCCTTTCTGCATCTCCAAATGCCTGGACTGAGCTGTGAGTGCTGAGATGAGGTATGCTGAGCTGCTTTGGCTGTGCTATGTTATGCTCTCTCAGTTAAGCACCAGCCAATTAAATCAAACATCATTCATTGCAGCAGGCATGCCTCCTAGCAGACTTCAGATGCAATCAGCAACAGATGAGCGTCACATGCCATTGGCTCCTGTCCACAGTAACAGAACTAAGCACCTTCACCTAGCCAAGTTGACACCTGAATCTAGCTACCACATGAGGCAAATATCTTTTTTATTATATAGCTCCAGTCAGGTTCTAATTACCTAATTTTTTTTCTCTTAAATATTATCCTAACTTGCCATTCCTCCTTTCTCCATTATAAATTCTAATTTATTCCTGCAATACTAAATATTCCTTAGTTCCTGCCTCTTCCATCAGTCTCTTTCCAATCTGCATAATTTGAGTCCAAATCCTAGGGTATTCACTCAAAATCAAGTTTCAACTTGTTTCTTCCCTACTGTCTTGGTCTCCAGGATGCTTTGACAAATACTACTTGATGGGTTGGCTTAACAACAGGAAATTATTGGCTCCTGGTTTCAGAGGCTAGAAGCCGTGGTTCCTCCCAGGGTCAATAATGTCTGGCAGGCCAGCAGTCCTTAGGTTCCTTGGCTTTCCTGTCATAAGACATGTCCTCTTCTGAGTCTTCCAGATTCTGTTGACTTCCAGTCTCTGGCTCTTCCCTGTGCTTTCTCTTTTAAAATGACTCCAGTAATAAAATTAAGACCCATCCTGACTCAGTGGGCCACACCTTAACTAAAAGTAACATCTTTAAGAGGTCCTATTTACAGTGGTTTCACTTCCAGAGGAAAGGGATTAAGATTATTATTATTTTTTTCTGGGTCACATAATTTGACCTACCACACCTGTCCAAGAGTCTTTATGGGATTTTATTTCCTGATGGCCCTGTCTGTCTTCATGGTTCTAGAACATGGCCTCACATTGGGCAGGAAGGATGACTTCAATATCCACATTTCAAGGGCCATTATATTGTCCGCAGGTCCATTGCCATTTCTGATGATGGAGCATGAGCTATCAACAGGAAGGAGATGGATGAGGGAGTGATGTGGCAATACCTGGATAGCAATTGTAGTTGAATGTAGCTTAGGATTTCATTTGATTTTCTATCACAGTTTCTGAGCAGTGAAAAATGGGGAAATTAGTGTGGTTTGTTCCCTTCCCCTAATAGCCATGTTCCTAAAATGTGGCCAAACCGATAAATGAGAAGCTATTGCATTACTAAATTATGTACAGCCTGCTGAAGGCCAGTAAGAAGGAATGGGGAAAAAAAGGGAGGATACAATGTGTCTATGATTTCTTTTAAGAAAGCATAAGAAAATAGAACCTGTCTGATTGAGAAACAGATGCGTTCTGAGTGAAAATACGATGAGATTGAAAATCGCAGTTATTTCTCCACTTGAGCAGGTTCTTCTGTGGGTTCTTTGAAAGGCCACATCTGCTGCAAATAACATTACAGTCCTTCCCTTCTGTTAGTGCATTACATCTCATCAGTTCGTTAAAGTAGAGACTTACATTGTTCAAGCCTAAGAAGGAGTAAAGCATCAGATTACTGAATTTGCTTAGGGGAGGTTCTGCATGAGGGGCCCTCCTACCCTACACAGCTTTAACCAAACTCCTTCTTGCTGGGGACTGATTTCCTCTCAATGCCTTGGTCTCACCACCCCCTGTTAATGTATTTGTCATGATCGGATGTCCCCTAGAAACTTTCTGTGTTTCTTAGATATATGAGTGTGTTTATAGGCCAACTGAATAAAGTTGTACCAAACGACAGAAGAATTTTCAACAACATGGTATGCCACGTGCGGCATGACCGCATGGAAAGGGACCAATGACCTTTCAATATGGGGAAGAGGTGAGGAAGAATGCCATGAACTCTTTTTGTTGACCCAGAGAGACTCTTAGAGACCCTCTTCTTAAATACGCCAATCCAGTTAGTCTTTCTAATTAGAGCCCGGTTAGTCTTTCTAAGATGTGAGAATAGATGATTACACAATTTCAACTCCTCAAATTAGAATCTGATTCAATCTGGCAAGATGATTAACTTGCCCATATAGAGATGATTTTCTTACTTTAAGTATCTCAGTTTAAATATTTTGGTGTTTTACACTATGATATTTTCCAAGAAGTCAATGAGCGCTTGATAAAAAACAGATTTCTTCTTTACATGATGGAGACAGGGGGAAAAAACATAAACATCACTCCCTCACTGTTCCCTCACTGGAACAGATAACAAAAATTGATGGTGGGAGTGGAGAAGAGACTCCATTTGGCTCCATTTTGCAGATTTCCTGGAGAGAAGCACTTTTAAATAAATCACTTTACGGAGCTAGAGAACAAAATTGTCAATCTATAGGCTTCAAGATTTAAAAAAGTAACATCTGTGAAATTATTTACTACCAGTGTTTCAGGTATTGGCAGCTAATCTCCCTGCATTTTCTTCTTTTTTTTTAATGGTCAATTGACTTTTTTTCACAGTCACACAGTCACATTGTGAAAGCTTTATCATTACACAGTCATCTTCAAGAAACATGGCTACTGGAACACAGCTCTACATTTTCAGGTACTTCCCTCTGAATTTTGTTCTTAATGTTCTAAGTCCCCTGCTTTCCCTTTCTTTCTTCAGATTTCATCTCTCCTTTTCTGGACCCTTTCTCAATTCCCTTCCATTTCTCCTCACACACTCATTCAATTGATATTAGCTTTTATTTATCTTTTAGTATTTCCATGTTTGCAGAATTATCTGGAAAAAGTGAAAAACTATTCTCTAAGATCCCTCCTATAGCAGAAGTGCACACTCTACCTCATTCCCATCCTCCAAAAGGAAAGATGAGATACTCATTCCACATTTGGGGAGTTTACGCTGAAATTCATGCTTTCATTTAAAAAAAAGTGTTGTGGCATGGAGGAAGAAAGTAAGATATCCTATGATAACAATAACAAAAAAGAAACTGTGTATATTTAAGGCAAATGACCTGTGTACATCAAGATGGAAGGTGAGACAAGCAAACTGCCCCCAAAGAAGCCTGTGCTGGGAGAGGCCAGGCTACTTGCTCTGTGGGCAACAGCACGAGATTCTTCATCATGACAATTTTTCCTAAGGAAGCTGTTTATATTGGTCTGCGTGCATTTCTGAAGCTTGGTGATATCAAATCCAATTATCCTCAGCTGCATGACCACCGAAGCTACTTTCACCTGTGAGTGATTCCTCACAGCAAGAGAGGGGGGCAACACAGCTGCTTCTCTCTATACGGAGGTGGGGAGGATGGAACCTTAAGGAGCAAGCATAATAGGAGGGCTAATAAGTCAAAGGAAAACAAAGCAGAATGGAAAGGAAGAAAACAGGGCTGATGGTGAGCTAGTATTGAATAGAATTGAATGAAAGGATTTCTAAGCAGGCATCAATTACAAATACCTTTTAATAAACGGTCATACCACAGTGTTCTGGGCCAAAATCAAAAGCCTCTAGCTATAAAGTAAAAATATTTTCATTGGTCTCAAAATGGGTTCCCATGGAATTTTTTATACTTATGGCTCTGAACCTGACAGCACTAAAGTCAGATGAGAACTTGCCATAAACGACTATGCTCAAGTCCCAGCCCAAATCGAATCAATAAGAATCTCTGCCAGTGGGGCCAAGACACCCGTCCTAGGTTTAAGAAGATCCCCAGGTGATTCTAAGTGTGGCAAGACTTGAGAACCAACTTAGCGAAGGAAACTCTTAGTAAAAGTGATGTGAAAGTCCTTAGTATGCAGAATTTTTGAGGTATTTACATTTGCAATGTTAGGGCTGAAATACATGGAGAGATCTCTTCTGTTAATTAAGGAGATTTTTTTCCTGTGTGCCCCATTTTGCTTTTGTTTATGCAAAGTCTTATACGGCTCCCATGGATCCAGCTACATTCTTTGATGGCTGTGTTCCCAAAGATGTCAATGAAATCAGTGGAAAGAAATGTTTGAGAGATGTTGTGCTTTTGAAGAGTTTTCAGGGCCTTTACTGTGCTAATGTATATTGTTAATATGCAAGGATATGACAGATACATGCTCTTTTTTTTTCACATGGGCCAGCACCGGGAATCGAACCTGGGTTCTCTGGCATGGCAGGCAAGCGTCCTTGCCTGCTGAGCCACTGTGGCCCACCCGATAGATACATTCTTTAGTACTATTATATGTACATAATGTTTCCTAAGCTTATCTGATCAAGAAATCCCTTCTAAGGAGAGAATCTATGTAAATTTGTGTTCTGCAAAATGCACTTTAGAGAGAATCTGTCTATCGTCAAATGCTTCCTTCTTCTTGTATCCCAATCCATAGTTTCTGCTCCACTGACTGGCAAGAATTATGCTGGTTCTGATTGTAGTCCTGAATATTAATGAAACATTGCCAGTATAGATATTCATGTAGATACATAGCTTTTACAGTACCTAAATAAACATGGTCCTTGCCTGGTAGGCTATTGATAAGACTTTCACACCATAGGGTAAAGAAACATCTTACTTTTTTCATGTCAAATTCCAAAAAGTCAAAGAATTTGACCACTGCCAGCTCTTTAATGAGGTCAATATTTCTATCTACATTAGATTTTTTTGTATGTTGATAATTTTCTATCAGTAACTGCCTGTACTGGGTTTAATTGTGCCAACCAATGATATGTCCAAGTGCTAACTCTAATGCCTGCGAATGTGGCCTTGTTTAGAAACAGGGTTTTTGCAGATGTAATTAAATGAAGGATCTCAAGATGTGATCACCTTGAATTTAGATGGTTGGTGATCTTATAAGAGGAAGGAGAGAGGAATTTAATACTCAGGCAGACACAGAAAGAAGAAGGCTGTGTGAAACTGTAGGCAGAGATTGGAGTTATGAAGCTCAAAGCCAAGGAAACGAAGGACTGCGGGCAGCCACTAGAAGCTAGGAGAGAGGTATATGATGATTTTCCTTCAGAGCCTCTGGAGGGAAGTAACTTGTTGACACTTTGATTTTGGATTTCTGCTCTTCAGAACTGTGAGAGGATAAAGTTCTATTGTTTTAGTCCACCCAGTTTGAGGTAATTTGGTACAGTCACCCCTAGGTAACTAACATACTGCCATACCCTGGTTTCTATTGAGCCTGCAATGTCCTGTCACCCATCCCACAGATGCCAACCCTGAAGCTATTTGCAACTCTATGTGGACAATTCTCCCGTCATTCTTTTCTCAGGTGTAGTAAGCTACAGCAAGGAGTATGGAGAGTGTTTAGATGTGTACAAGGAAAGACAAAATTGCTTATAGTAGCAGAGCATAACTTCTATGATTATCGAAATTCATGGTCCAAGGTTATCATTCCTAGTCTATCTTTCTATCCAACTCTGCTGTCTTTCCTTCCTCAGGTCCTTCTCAACTACTTCCCTGTTTCTCAGTTTCCCTGATCAACTTTTCTTCACTCTTATTCTTTGTGTTCTTTCCTTATGGCCATCATGCCATTCTCTTTTCTATTTACGCCTTTATAATTTAGTTCCATTTCTTGATCTAACAAGTTATGTAGGTCTAATGGCCATATAGTTGCTGATTACTTTAATCAGTCCTGCTCAGTGGGAGAGATTCTCAGAAGCAAAACTGCAGGAGCAGAAGCTTAAATTAGCTAAGCACTAATATTACAAACAAAAGAGCAATTTTGTTTTTTTCAAATCAATTTAGAAAGTACATGGTAGCAATATTTAATTAGTTATTAGGGCATGCTATTAGGTTGCATTAATACAGAACAAAACTGTAAAAATTGTGGTATCCTAATTTTGCATGGATTTATCTCAAGAATAGAGGAAAGGAGAGATGCTTTCACTAAGAATAAAAAAATAATAAAAACAGTAGAGTTTTTAAATGTATTTAGATTTTTCCTTTGACAATATTTAGGATTTTCTTTGAGGTTACAGATACTTTTCCAACTACTAAGCCCCATAAGACAGACCCTTGAGGCCAAAAAAAAAAAAAAAAAGGTAAGTTTTATTATGCATCAGGACCTTTTCGTCTTTTCATCTTTGCAAGGTGAATAAATTGTTTTTATGCAGCATCCAATCTATAGCTCTTTTCTCTTGAGACCCGAATTTTCTTTTGCCTTTTGTAGCCAGGTTTTTAAAATCCCTTGATATTTTCCAGAAGAGTGGGGCTTTGAAGCACAGCTTCAGTGAACTCAAATATTAGAAATCTAAATGAAAATCTGGAAAGTCAAAAACTTTACTTATTTCATTCGTGTATTGTTGTTTGGGTGGGGGTATTTTCTTAAAATAGTTCCTTCCACTTATAAAGGGCTTTAGATTTTTAAAAGGAATTTTAGATCAGTCATCGTCTGAGAATCTTTCCTTGTGACGTGGGTATTTCTAAACTGTCAATCATTAGTTACGAAGAAAGGAAACGCTGCTTAGGAAGGTGACTTGACACACCTCCATTCACACAGAAGGTCAGGAGATGATCGCAGCCAGAATCCATGGCCTGAAGACTAGTTTCTTGCATTCAGATCTACTTACATTTTGGGGGGTGGGGGTGGGGGAGGCATGGTCCGGGAATCGAACCTAGGTCTCCCGCATGAAAGGTGGGCACTCTAACCACTGTACTAGCCACGCACCCCCAAATCTAATTACTTTTATGACGAGGATATCAGGCAGTAATATGAAAAAACAAGGAAGGAGTAAAAGAATAAAGGAGTGAAAGGACAAAGGAATAAGACGAAACATCTTTATATCTTAAACTTAGGGTGAAAAAAATGGCTTCTGAAAATGCAAATGACATTATCTTGATAATGGCTCACAAGAAATATTTTAAGATAAGAAACAATAAAATAACCTAAAGCAGTTCATAGTGAAATATTGCTCAGTAGTACTCTCAATAAAGAAGATTTTGTTTTTGGACATATGATATCAACTTCTTTCTTTTTCTCTCATTCCTTTTTCTCCCTTTTACCTTTCTTTGCATCCTTTCCTCTTGTTTCTTTCATTCTCTTTTATGTTTACAATGAGTAGTACTGATAAGTTGGTCAAGACAGAAAGCTTGAAATTATAGTCTATTAAGAATTAACATTTTTAAGCTAAAATGAGGAACAACAGATTGCTTATTAATTTAATGCTAATCTTATCAACTAAGGGATCAAGAAACAAATTTTTGCCTCTGTGTGTAAGATTCCACAACAGCAGCAATAAATCCTTTAAGCATTAACTATTATCAGAAGATACTTCAAGAAGAGATTGACTAGTCCCTAATAATTTTCCTGGTTAGCAAATCCTATCTTCCTGTTCTGCCCTCTGGGGCTACAATGAAAGATTTTTCAAGTTCCTGGGCAAACAGGACAGGCAGAAAATGGCTGCACTTCATTCTCATCGACTGTAGAATATTCGATGGCATGTAGGCCTGGCCATACTTCATAAAGGGTTTGGAATCAAAGATTAACTCCAGTGATTACATAAAGGGTTTGTAAAAACTTATGGGAAGAGTCCCGGGGAGTCTTCCCTCACTTTACATACTATCCTCTCTCTCTGACCCATTAATCTTATTAATCAGTAGGGCTGTATTAACCTACACATATAAATTTTTCAATGATGTTCAAAAGTTCTTGGATTAATTCAATAATGTCAGAAAACATAATTTCATAAAAAGAATTGGTTTGTTATTATTCGTGTGCCTGCTAATTTTCACTTCAACCAGTGATGAAACGGGCTTGGGTATTTCACTTGCATGAACTCAAACCAGGGATAAATTTAAGAAGGCAATGAATATAATATCTGGTAAATGTGGTGTGCAGGGCAGCCTCTTTACCTCTCTCAGTAGAAAGTACTAAGTGATTTTTCATAATTTACTGACCACAGCTGGATGATTCTATTTATCATGTGTAGTGTGGGGATTTTGAGTTACACAGGGTAGGCATATATTTTGTATTTAGAGAAAAAGCTCTATGTCAGGATTCCAAGATTCATAGACTTAAAGAATCTCATGTTTGGGATGTTTAAAGGCTCCTACTTCAACCTGCTATTTAATGCTTAAATCAACTAAAATTCCAATAGTTCCCATCTGCCAGGCTCTGTAACAAGTGCCTTAGAGACATATTCACCTCTAATCTTTCTATGATGTATGGATCGCTGCCAAAGAAATTGTGGCTCAAAGAAGTTAAATAATTTATCCAAAGACACAGAGCTAGTGTGTAGTGGGTTCAAGGTTTGAACTTGTGCCTATTTGGTTCCATAACTACATTCTGCAGATTATGGTCTGCATTACCACACGTGATTTGAACCTATAACACAACTTGCACAGAAGAATTTGAGAAGATTATTCTTTCCAGCCAGCCAACTTGTGATACTGCCTTCGTCTGTTTTCTGACCATGGCTGGGAATGGTTTCTCCCAAAGGACCTCAAACTTTCAAGGCCAAATCTCTATAAATCTCTTTTACAAACAATTGACACTGATGATATGAAGACCTATATTTATAGATTCAAAGATACTTCTCTCCCACTAAAGAGTGGAAGCTGTCTCCATCTTAGGAAATATTATCTAAATGAGAAGAAATATCAAGGTGTCTTCAAAATATGGACAGCTTGAGATATCACATTTATATCTCATCAAAGAAATAAACAGATCATTTTTTAGAAACAACCCATAATTGGTTTGTCCCAGTTCTTGGTAGTTTAAGAATCTCTATTCTCATAGTGCCTAAACTACTATGTCTTGTCAATTAATTGTACTGAACTTTGTTTTTTCCACTGATAAAATGGAATAAGAAAACATCCTACATATCTGAGAATGTGCATTGAAAAGTTCGGTATTTACCTACAATGGTTTATTAGTAGGGTACAAATCTTGTTTCTTCCAATTAAAAAAAATATATTTAATCTTTATCGAGTAGGTAATTGCTAAATATTGGGAACTGTTTGAAGCATCTTGCATGCATTAATGATCTCGCTTGATGCTTAAACATCCCTATTAGGTCTGTACTGTTTCTACCTTTATTTATGGATGAGAAAATCAGTTATAGAGAGAAATTAAACATTGTGCGCATATTCACACATCTAGTTAGTGGGAGAGTCAGAATTCAAAATCGACCAATCTGAAACCAGACGGAAACTAAGAGGTGAGCAGTATTAGAATGTGAAGGGTACATGGGAAGTCATTTGCATTGTTATTAGTGGCACCTCTGCCTTGCGCTAGCCTGGAGGCCAGACCTCAAAGCAGAAATTCTACCCAAAAGAAAAAATAGTTTTGGAAAGAGTTCACATGAATATGGTCATCCAAATCTTTCCCCTAAAGGGAAAGTCTCCCAAGTAGACGGCGGTGTTTTCTTACTTGTACTACAGCCAACTTCCAACCAAAAAATCTACATGACAAATGATGCAAGAGGAAAAATGCTGCTTTATTTTCAGGTTCCAGATGGAGTTTATGATGTTGTCAGATAGAAAGTCATTTGACTTACAGCCTCACTAGATTCAGTTTAGATGCTTTCCTGAGACATAATATATATATGGCATGCTATAGCATAATTTAGGTTTTAAAATATATTACTGTGTTTTTAAAATTTAGCAGAACTTTGAACTTTTTATTGAAATTTCGATGATAATAAATGTTCTTCATAATAAAGATGGTAAAATCATAATGATAAGAGCATGAGCTCTGGAGTCAGACTAACTAGGCTTGAATTCTTGTTGAAGTTGTTGGATGTTTTTTTTTTCTTTTATTTGTTTCTTAACCATTTTATACCTCAGTTGTCTTATCTAGAAAAGGAAATTAATCTTCTCTGGGGATATTTGAGGGATTCAGTGAATTAGTACAAGTAAAATATGTAAAGCAGAGCCTGACACACAGGAATTAATTACATCAAACTGAAGTCTAATTATTGCAATTCACTATTTTCTAAACTAACTTTGGGCAGTAGCATTGAAGCCAAAATAGCTTGAAGAATAGGATAACTTCTATTCCATAATACACTACACTTCAGGGATATTCTTACTAAGAAGTACTTCAAATGAAAATAATCGGGCTATGAATTATGATTATTCATATAAGTTTTATTTATTTATTTAAAAGAAACCTCCATTTTATTCAGCATGTTTGGCACACCCAGAGATACATCAGACCTCAAAAAAGTTACAGTGAGGCCACCTGAAGATTGTACCAAATAAAGATGATAAATAAATATGATCAACACGCACAACCTGAAAGGGATTCAGATAAAATATCATGAGTGTTCACAGAAGGCACCCAGTTTGCTTCTCGTTGTGAAGGGAACTGGGGACTGCTTCAAAAAATAAGTTGCATTTCAATTAGTCCTTGAAAGATGCTACTTGGAAACAAAAATGGGTAAAGATACTTTTAGGTAGAAGGAAACATTTACAGAGAAACTCAGGGAAGCAAAAAGTTGAGAATCAGTGGCATACATAAAAGTTTGGGTTAAAAATCTCTTCCCCACCCAGAGGGCGTATTGAAGACTATGACCAAATAAGGTTGTGAAGGTAGAAGTGATGACGAGCCTGAAATCTTTAGCAAACTCACTGTAGGCTTAATCTTGTGAGGGGAGGTATCATATTCTCACCACACAGCATTTTAAGAGGGAGAATGAGACCGAGAGAGACAATTAGAGACATTTTGATTGAGTTTGAACTCTGCAGAGTTCACCATGTTTCCCTCTATTGTATCTGGTATTTATGCTGTAATCGTGGTACCTTTAGATTTTTTAAGTTAGTGAACCCTACTTTCTATCATCCTACCCTAAAGAAGAGCAGAAATGTTATTTATTTGAAAATGTGACTAATACAGCAATCCCAAATTGAGATGATACAAAGGAAGAAGAAGGAAAGCTTTGGAAAGCTTTGACAATTAGAAAAAGAAAAGTGAGCTGACAAATTCATAGACCTTTAAAAGCGAATCATTCACAAGAAGCAATTTTAACATTTTCTATAAAATCTTGTTCTGTCTTGGGCAGATTAACTGTGATCTGGCTCAGTGTCTATTAGTGTGTTCCATTAGCATTATGGAAAGAATATGATAATTGGCATAACAATGTTTTCTACTGAGAAACTAAAATTTGAGTGTTACTGAGGAAAATTCATGCTCTACCTCCGGGATCTGGTAGAACTCATAGAAACCACTTGGGGCATCTTTATTTGGTGTACAAATGATTGTATACTCTGAATAAAAAATATATCCAGTGTTATTCCTGTTCTGTTTTCTAAAAGTGTGATTAAATACTTATTAAATAAAACTTTCTAAGAATCTGCAATGTCAGAATTTACCTCCTTTGCATTGTTCAATGTTTGTAAAAGAAATACGGACATTATAAGCTTCAAAATAAGAATTTGGGGTTTCTGGTGGTTATCCCTGATTACCTTCATTCTTTTAAGTTTTACTGGCTTCAGAAGAAGTGAAAATACACACCAAAGCAGCTACTGCAGAGATCGTTGTGAATATATCCCTAACAAATACCCATTCAGCTTCAGCCTCTGCTAGGTTCTCTTCCTCCCTTCCCCGGCTCCCACCACAGACATCAAATACTACTTTTTAAAAACTTTTTTATTGTAGCATATATACAAAGCAGAGAAATAAAAAAGCAATAGTTTTCAAAGCACTCTTCAACAAGTAGTTACAGGACAGATCCCAAGTTTGTCATGGGCTACCATACGATCTTTAGATTTTTCCTTCCAGCTGCTCCAAGATATAGGAGGCTAGAGGACTTAAATATTTTTTATCAACACAATCGACTTGTTTTCTTTCTTTTTTTTGTGAAAAATAATATATATATACAAAAAATACTTTTCAATGCACAGCACCACAATTAGTTGTAGAACAGATTTCAGAGTTTGACGTGGGTTACAATTCCACAATTTTAAATTTTTACTTGTAGCTGCTCTCGGATACTGGAGATTAAAAGAGATATCAATTTAATGATTCAGCATTCACATTCATTTGTCAAATCCTATCTTCACTATATAACTCCACCATCACCTTTGATCTTTCTGTCCCTCTCTTTAGGGGTGTTTGGGCTATGGCCATTCTAAATTTTTCATATTGGAAGGGTCTGTCACTAATATGGGGTAGGGAGATGGAACTATCTGATGTTCTGGAGAAGCTGGGCTAGGTTTCAGGACTTATCTGGACCAGGAACCCATCTGGAGGTTGTAGGTTTTTGGAAAGTTACTCTAGTGAATGGAACCCTTGTGGAATCCTATATATTGTCTTAGGTGTTCTTTAGGATTGGCTGGAATGGTCCTGTTTGGGGGTTGGCAGATTATGATAGGTAGCAAGGTCTAACTGAAGCTGGCATAAGAGCAACCTCCAGAGTAGCATGTCAACTCTATTTGAACTATCTCTCTGCCACTGATACTTTATTACTTATACTTCTTTTCTCCCTTTTGATCAGGATGGAATCATTGATCCCATGGTGCCAGGGCTGGATTCATCCCTGTGAGTCATCTCCCACATGGCCAAGGAAACTTTCACTCCTGGACGTCATGTCCCACGTAGGGGGGAGGGCAAGGATTTCACTTGCATAGTTGGGCTTAGAGAGAGTGAGGCCACATCTGAGCAACAAAAGAGGTCCTCCAGAAATAACTCTTAAGGCATACCTATAGGTAGGCTAAAGCATCAAGCACCAATTTTTAAAAATAGATTAATGCTCATTTTTAAAATATAGTCTATGTAAATGCAAATACTAGCAAACAAACTTGAGGAACTTTCCCCCTTTATGTTGTATAGCTCCTGCTGGACATGGTAAGGATTAATACTGATAGTACAGAGCAGGTGAAAAGGCCAAGCTGCTTATTTTCACTATGTTGGATTATGGTTTTTCTTGCTTGCTGTGGAGAACATTAATGCCCTTCTAATTTTTCTTGAATAAAAATATAATTTTTGCAGGTTTGGCCATGTGCACACATACAACATATACAATGAATTACTTTTAAGTATAAAAAATATAAATTTGAAAGAATTGTCATAAATACAGACTAAAAATGCTTAATACCAAATGGCCACTCAATTCAGTCAAAACTGGAAGCAAAGCATCAAATAAACTATTTGTTGTTAAATATTTGTTTTAATTCTCATAGATTGACCCTTTATATATAGTCATAAGATCTTGAGAAAATATTAATGAAGGAAGTATTTTCAACTTCATACCTTTCAGTCAAATTGCAGGGGTGCTTTTTTTATGGTAGCTAAAATTAATGGGCAGAGTTAACCGACAAATGGTTTGCACAAGTGCACTTCCTAAGCATCATCTCATTTGTAACTGAATTTGTCTAATAATTATATGTGAAGCATTTATTGGTTCTCAGTAGATATTACAATTAACAATTTATTTACAATTAATAATTGGATATTTACAATGAAACTGAAAGTGATTTCATTACCAATCACCCTAAATTAAAAGATAATACCCTCTTTTGAAGGGTACTTTAAAAGCAAGCTGAAACCAAAAAAGCATTCAGTAATTGGCATTGCTGAACTATCTGAAGGAAAATGCTTTTACTTACTATGTTAAGCAATCAGAATGAACCCTGATCCTAAACTCTTTTTGATGGATTCGTCTACCCACACCAAAATTATTTTATATTAAAACAACAGTCTTCATCATTGCCATATGAACGACATAGTTTATACACTGCACATGAGGGTTTGGCAGTTTGTAAGAGCTACAGAGTTATGGAGAAACTAATGTGACAACTCAGTGATGATAAAAATTTGTTATATATATAATTGAAATATATACAATGAAATATATATAATGTATCTATAATTGAAAGTAGTTAAAATTAATTTTACTTTGAAAATACCACTATATCTTTCATGATGACTGACAATAAATCATGCTAAGAATAAATTTAAGATTCCAAAGCCTACAAATTTCTTCTTAAAATCTAAACTTTATACGAATGACTCCAGCAGAGGGCACCACGTTTAATTTCACACCCTGAAAAGTCTTACTTCTTTGATTTTCTTAAGTCATGCAGGGGCTCCCTCTGCTGTCCTTTTAGACCAGACAACAGATGGATGTCAATGCATTGTCTCCAAACCACCCAATTTTGTGCAATTATATTCTAAAGATTACTATGCGATATTGTACT
Source organism: Tamandua tetradactyla (assembly GCF_023851605.1). NCBI lineage: Eukaryota > Metazoa > Chordata > Mammalia > Pilosa > Myrmecophagidae > Tamandua > Tamandua tetradactyla. The sequence continues at coordinate 11,042,808 of NC_135350.1, forward strand.
TCCAGATCTATTCAACTTCACTCTGCATAGGATTACAAAAAAGATTGCAAACAAGTTGAGTAAGTCTTAATTAGATATTTCTGTAAATAAATGCTGACAAATGTTATTCTTCTAAAACTATGTAGAGAAATTTTTAAACAGTTTGAATGCTAACTGCATATTATGCAATAAGAGGAGATCATGACACATGAGTATTGAAACTTCGAATAATTGTGATTAATCAAAGCATCAAAAACCTGAGAAAATGTCTCCGTGTGTGCGTAAATGTGTGGGCATATGTCTCGGGGGGTGAAAGGGAGTGTCGCTACCCGCTTGACCCCTACAACTATGTTTGATCTAAGTTAATATTCTCTACAGCTGTTTTTGTTTGTCATTTTAGATGAAACCTCTGAATAGATTTTTGCTAGACTATTTGTTCACTCATCTAACAGAATGAAAATAAACAAGGTTGTGTGTCTCTGTGCATGCAGAGGATACATATTGAGACATTAATCTTGGCAAGTAATTTTTTCTAAAATCACTTTCAGATAGCAGGGTAATTGCAAAAAAAAAAAAAAAAAGGTTTTCCTTACATTGATTTGTATCTTTCTACATGAGTGGTATTTCCCAATTTCTGTAAACAAAGCAGTTAACAAAATAATGAATTCACACTGACTTTAATTTCAAATAAATATTCTAACTCTTTTTTTCCTGCTTGTATTTGCCTTAATTCCATACATGAATGAATGGAACTGTGTTGGTCTTTTATACCTTAAGCCAAACACAAGCCACCATTTCAAACAAAATCAAAGAAATTTTTGGAATGTTAAAATCAATCAGCTCTTTTTTAGTAATGAATATTTATTAATAATACAATAATGATAGAGATGTTTCTACCAATTGGCCAATTTTTAATGTTAAATAATCATTAAATATGGTCTGTCATTTAAATGGATAAGTGATGGTGAGGCAGAAAGGAGAAATGTTCCTATGCAGTGTAAAGAAACAGATATGTTAGGTCTGTTGAGCTATTCTGAGTGCTATCATAAGTAAGTTTCTTCTAGGAGGAAAATGCTTTAAATACTTTTTGTCACATTTGAATCCAGGTGTTCCTGGATATGCCATCTTGAATGTAGGTGTTCTTTGTACTATTGGCTCTGCTGTATTTGTGTATGGTTCTCAGACCAAAATTTGGGAAGAAATACAAAATCATTATGTGATTTGCTTAAAATTAAAATTAAAATTTTAAAATCTTTTGGTTTCTTTCTTGCAATCATATACATGTATTACCCCATAGTCAGAGAACTTTTCCAAATACAATATAAATGGAAATTGAGCTTAAAATTTGGTAGTTAACTTATTTATTAAGTTGGTCAATTTGCTTCTAGGTTTTGGAAGTTGGCTGGGCTGCAGAAGGTATAATGTTATTTTTTACTGAGTGATGCAGTTTCTTTTCTTGGGGAGGGTGGGGGTGCATGGTCTGGGAATCGAATCCGGTTCTCCGTATGGAAGGCGGGCAGTCTACCACTGAACCGCCCGTGCACCCATAAGTGATGCAGTTTTAGGCTTAACAAAAGCAAATTCTCACTGATATTTTAAAATAAATCTTTGCTCTGGCATATTTGGAAAGATGGATTTTATTCTTCCAACTTGAGTAATTTTAGCTAGCAGCTTATATTATTAAAAAATAATTTTTCTTGTTCTACCTGTAGTTAAGTTCCAAATCAAAATTTTCCACAGTGATGGAAAATTTAGACCATGATGTCACCTATAACCTCTAGTTGTCCTTAGAGTAGATGGGGTACCATTCTCACCTCGGCTACTTAGTTCATATCTCCTGTACTTACCAACAACTTATCAGTAAAGTAGTTGTTGATGTCATGTGGCGGAAGCACAAAGTCCATGCCAAGCTAAATTTTTAATTTAATATTATCAGTAAAATCACATATTCTTCATAAATAGGAAGCCCTATGTCTTTATTTGGAGTCCAATAATTACCCTAAAAAAAGATAATTAGTTGCAAATGATTTATAGGTCATTTTATATGAAAAGCTTTGACCAGTTATACTTATCATAAAGGTGTTATTTTGGCATGCTAGTGTGTGTTTGCATTTTTTTCTTTAAAATTGCTACCACCCTCCCATCCTCCCCAAAAAGTGACTCAGATTCACACAACAGCCTTTTTGCTGTAACTAATCCCTCCAGATTTGGCTGAGCCGTTCAGGCTGCATTTCCTGCCTGAACCCGCCTATGTGAAATGAAGGCAGAACGAAAACAAAATAAAAGTTCTGCAAAGATCCTTCTCATTATTTTTTAAGAATGCCAAAACTTATTGTCAAATGATTAGAACTTCAAAGTGTTTCCCTGTGTCTCTATCATTGTCTGTGTGTAAAATCCTTTTTATTCATTTTCTTCATAAACACAGGGCATAGGTGTTTTCAGTGAGCTGTTTGAGTAACTCTCGACTATTCCAGCAATGAGAAGGCACTAAGGTTTGTAAAATTAGAACAAATCCAACTTTTTTTTCTTGGAAGAAGAGTTACCTATAAAAGCATCATGAAAGTTCAAGTTTTTTTTTTTTTTCTTTCTTTCTTTCTTTCTTTCTTTCTTTCTTTCTTTCTTTCTTTCTTTCTTTCTTTCTTTCTTTCTTTCTTTCTTTCTTTCTTTCTCTTTCTCTCCTTCTCTCTCTCTCTCTCTCTCTCTCTCTCTCTCTCTCTCTCTCTCTCTCTCTCTCTCTCTCTCTCTCTCTTTCTCTCTCTCTCTCTCTCTCCCTCTCTCTCTCTCTTTCTCTCTCTCTTTTTTTAAAGAAAATCCTATATATTGATCCATTTAAAATGTGAAGCTGTTCCCCTCCCCCCCATTTTTTAAGAGCTAAGAGGTAATGCAAATGGATCAAAGATGACTGATTTAGTGATCTGTTGTAAGGCTTTATTGGATTCTTTTATAACAGATTGTAAGTTAAGTCTTGGTAGGTCTCTGTTTTGCAGTTCTAAGCCGGGTTATTTATAATATTTAACAGGGATTAGTGGAAGTGAGGCAAAGTGATAAACTTCCCAATTTAAATAGTTTTCCTGGCAAATTTTAGTTAAAATATCACAGACTCTATTTACACAGGCTGCATGCACTGATACAGCATTAGTCTGTCAGTGACTCACAAGTCCATGGGTTTCTTGTGGACCTTAGACCACCAAAGACATTTCACAGTAGGAAAACTTCTATTCAATGGATCTATTTGGTTTAACTGTTAATATTCCTTGTTTCCACTAGACCATCATGATTGCATTACGGGTATGATAAAAATTTTTAGAAAGTTGCACTAAAAACTGTTCAAGTATTATGCTACTCCACCATTTTATGTTCTTATGGTCCTTAGAAGATATCGTCAGGGATATATATGCTACCTTTGAAGCCCATCATTACAGAGAAATGAAATATAGGACCTACCCTCTTACTATAAAACAATTTTCAGTTCTGTAATAAGCACACGTTTTGCACAAAAGAAATTCATTTTTACACATTATCTCTCTCTAAGACGACCCCTCAACTAAGGCAATTAAGGTGAGCTTCCGAGTTGTTGAGTTTTCCCATTGTTTCTACTCCAGCTACATTTGGGTGCTACTCAAATAAACTATTTTCTAGTAGAAATTAGTGGACATTTAGGGAGCTGAATCTGTTGTGTGGGAATTCTTAATATTTCTGTGGAATGTTTGGACTCTTAAGTTTTGTTTTCCAAAGAAAGTAATCTTACGGACAGAGGCTGGGAATATTATTTTAATTCCTTTCACATCCAGTGTAATATAGTCACTGATATATAGTACATGCTCACTAATCTGGCTCAATTGGTAGACTCTGATCTATGAAAATTAACATAGCTTTATAATTTTGAGTATAATCAGGACCACACAGGATACTTCATATTGTACACTGGTCTTAGAAACACATATACAGATATTATATATCACAGTCTGTATAAACTGACTACCAATTGTCCATCCATCTACCCATGAAACTATCTTTATTATTTATATTCTACTTGACACTGTTCCAAAAATATTTGGTGGCTTTTACAACAAACATGGACATCTCGAAAGTTTATATGAATATATATTAGTGTTTCAGGGACTAAGGTAAAATAAGAGTGTAACATTCTAGAGATCAAGGTCACATCTTAACCTAGAACACCAACAGTGCTCAATCAATATTTGTTGAAACAGTAAATGAGTAGAAAAATTAGAAATGTAAGGGAAGTTTAACTGGCAAAAATGCATTGTCTGTCTTTGGCAAAAAAAAAAGAAAGATTTTTTCCTCTCTAGACAAGCACCACAGTAACTGAAGGGAGAATATGACACATGTTGTTTTGCATGGGCATAGTTTTTCTTTATTCCTCGGAAGCCACATGGGCAGAACCCTCTAGAATTTAAAAGAGCGAATATAGCTGTCAAGGGAAATGAAAAAACATACCATTTCATACAAGTTTTCCAGTGAGCCAGTTTGTTAAATAATGTGCAACCTGTGATGATTTTAATAACATCTTCTTAAGAATTAGACATTGACAACCTGGAAAATATTTATTTCCTGGATAGGAAAAAGAAATACAAAATCCCTGACTTAATGCAATTTTAGATCAATATAAAAATTATCGTGGTAAAATCTACCAGTCCAACATTCTTCAGGTAAAAGATTTGCTGTGTAGTACAAAGAGCTGTTTTAACTTCCAAACTATAAACCTTAACATTTTAATAAAGACAGCCTATTTTCCTGACTAATCTTTTGTTATTTTGTTATGCATGAACTCATATAAATGTGTAAGTTTTCCAAATCAGGGAATTTATTTTCAGATACATTAGCCTTTCTGAACCCTAACATATGATCAAGCTGTTTCCATTTGTGCAATTGTGTTCATGCACAAACACACTCATCGCAGCATTGCTAGAGTGTGTCTTTGATCGCACACTCATGTGCTACAATGCCTCCTTACACACAGTTAAATGGGCACATCTCTGCGTGTATGGGCACAAACTCAGCGCACACATCGCAGACACACCCACACTCTTCCCAAGTTGTCTCCTTGGGCCTTGAATGCCACTGTTTCCTAACTTTCATGGCCTCGAGCACAAACATACCTTTCCTCCCCTGTTTACTAATTTACTCTTCACCAGATAAATACAGTCTTGTGGCCATGGCCTGCCCTCTTATCCTGTCTGCCTTTGGCAACCAGGGGAAAATATCATTTATCAGTGGTAAAGTTGAGGACTTGCACAAGGGAAGCTGACACTTCTGGGCAGCGCATGGAGTATTTGGAGCCAGCAGAGGTTCCTCTGCTTGTTTTAAGCTTAATGACCTCTCCTACCATGTAAAGATTATAATGTTTCATTTCTCGGTAAACTTAAATGAAAACTTACTATTTGAGAAAGAACATCATTTCTCCAGAGAAAACAAATCAATACCAGTTCTCTAGTTTCAATACTTACAGTACTGCATATTTCTCATGCTTTATTCACAAAGGCATCCCTTTATACAAATAAGTTTCGATGCTTGGTAAAATTCATCGGGGCAGCCTGAATCTCTAAGAACATCGAGGAGTCAAGGTTTTCACACAGAGATCATGTGCACATTTTGCTTGCATTATAATACATTAATAATCGAGAAATATGGTTGAAAATGTGTATACCACTGGCAACCACAAATGTCTGTATTACAGCTTATGTGGTTGGGCTGAAACCTATTGCATGCAAAGAATGTCCAGCACCGACTTGGTTTTCCCAACACCATGACAGTATGAATTATCATATGTTTAGAGTAGAAAAAATAGAACTGCCAAATCAAAGGGAATAAATTTAACCCTTGCAGTCTAAGAAAGTCCTACATATAATCTTTCACACCATTGACTGGAAAAATGGATTGAGACTGACACGGAACGTGTTGAAAAACTCACTAGCAGGATGTCTTTCTTGTAAGTTTGACTTAATTGTTCAGTACACTGTCTGACGCCCCTTTCCCTGAGTCTCTCCATTTTCAGTACGCATTTCTGGTATCAAAACTCATTGCTCCCCGAAGTTTCTGGTTTTTATACTAAACTGTTTTCTCTGCTGCGGTTACTGGTAACTACATCAATCTGTGATGAGAAAATATTTCAATGTCAAGTTGTTTAGCCACAGAATCTCCAAATGAGATAGATACCTTATTTTTATACATTAAAATAAATATACATTCATTTGCCATCCACAATGAATGGCAAATCGAGGAAAGGTCATAGGAATTTCTTTTATAGGTCAGATCCATTTGCTGCCCACATTATTAGTTTCTAGTATTGCATAATGAAACACCCAAAGTGGATTCCAAATGTGCAGCGAATTTACACATTTTTTTCTCCCAGGCTGTGCTCACCATTTCTTTCCCTTCCTGCCTGACAATATGTTGCCATGCTATAAAAGCCCTAATGCCCATTTTCAACGATTAGCTGTACATCAGCATTACCACCACAAATCCACAAGTTTCACATCAAGCATTAAATGGGATGAATATTGATCTGCTAAAGAGGATTTATTTATTTCTAGCTCTATCCAAAGATCAACTGCTAGCAGCTTTTGGGGGATCTGTGAAGCTCTCACAGCACAAAGCTACTGCATACATGACACTGGACTTGACATTTCAGTTCTGGAAGAAAACCAAACAGTAAATTCAGTGCAATAATCCTAGATAAATGAGATGATCACTGGAAAAGCTGAGATAGTTAAGTGGTCTATCAGAGAAGTCCAACGGATGGTATTGAACAGTTGCTACATAGAATCCTCACTCATGTCAATATGGTCCGCAGCACCATCATATCAGATGCCAATATAATCACATTAAAACAATCTCTACCTCCTGCTTTGATTTCCTTGCATGTGGTTATTTTCCTGGATTTACAAATGACTGTGAATAATGCAAAATGTGACAAAAGATGTATCCTAAAGAGTATGTGTAACAATTGTTTTAAATATGTGTAAACTGCATTATAATGTAGCATGACGCATATGAAATGCATTAAATTGAATCATGCTATATATAGCATGTGGGATACAGTTCTATACTCTAACTAGTGGGACACGGGATGATGTGCTGATCTGTATAACTTAAAGCCAATCATTTTTGAAATATAAGAATGGCCAAATTCTGTTGCAAATTTTCTAAAACTTGTAGAATTCCCTTATCCTACCAAATTTGGAATGCATGGTCTCCTTTATACCATCCAGATACTACCTTAAAATGATGAACTGATATTGACTAAGCCATATAAATATTCACCCATTTCATAAATTCAGTGATGCTAATTCAGTGATGCCCTTTAACTTCAACAACACCAAAAATGTATTTCTACTCATATAGGCATTTACAAAGTAGTTTCTTTTCCTAAATCTTTAATTATTGGAAAATGCAGGCCTTTGTATCCATTTTCTTTAATAGGATTAGGCTACATAACCATTTATTTGTGTTTCCTCTGTACCACAAAATAAAATAAAATAAATTGAAACAAAACTTTTTGTGTCTATAAATATAAAAATTGCTTGCAGTCATTAATTAGTCTTGATGCAAACCATCAAACAAATCCATTCAGAAATTCAGCAAGCTCAGTGTTATGCAGACATCCTCTATAATTATATAATGATATAGTAAACATGGTGCTGTATTGTCATTTTTATAGCACTTTATTCATAGTAAGACATGTACTGAAGCAGTATTCTATTAGAGGTCAAACCTCTGTTAAAGGCAAGATGGTATCTTTATGCCAGTTTTACAGATGAGCAGACTAAAGATTAGAAAGGATAAGTTCTTTATTCAAGTAATGGAAAGAGGCGCCGGCTCAGCTCTTCTTACTCCAGCTCTCATGTTTTCATTTACACACTCTGTGGCCTGCAATAACCAGACTTGGTTGCCCACAGCTGGAAAACCATCCTTCCACTTTAACTTGTAGAGACACCATCTTTAAAGGAGGTATTTCATAAGTCGGTTGAGATAGAGGCAGACTTTAAGTCACTTATTCATCAAAGAAATAAAAAAAAGCTCAGAATTTCCTCCATTCTACTGCATTATAATGCTTAGCTTCTTAATTGTTTACATTTGCTTTAATCATTAAACCTGTCAAACAATAGAGTGAGGGATACTAAATGAATTGAAGAGATAAGAAGAAAGGACAAAGTGGAGTAAGATTGGTGATTTTGCAGTTCTAAGATGCTGGAAGCAATATCTCCATTTGTAACTCTACCCTGATGAAAAAATACTTCTATATTAATTATAATGCTTCTGAAAGCTGAAAAATTATGCTTTGTTATGGATATTTGAAACTTTTGGTAGCAGGTGTCCTTGGAAGAGGTACCACTTAACCTAATTAGGGTTTTTTCCACAGATTTGAGAGTCTAGATTGTCAAGGCCAAATGATGTTTATCAATTTAAAAAGTGACATTGGAAGAAAGAGGAACAGGTCTAAACATTCTATATCCGTTCTGTCCATTCTGTTCACTCTCTGTACGGTTCATTTAAACTCATGTTAGCCACCCCAAAATAGAAATCATATACACTGATTTTATCAGGATACTACATGCACAAACTGCATGAGCCAATAGTTTGGGGTTAGTTTATGAGGTTTTTCAATTTTTCATTTTGAAAGTCTTTTAAAATCTGGGATATCTGTGCTTTTAGTTTAGTTTTTTTTTTTCAAAAAGAAGCAAAATATTGAATGAAGATGTATGTTCCAATTAATAGTTTCTTTCATGAAAGGAATTTTTCACATCTCTGAATCACATACCATTTGGGAAGGAAAACAATATGTGACCTTAAAGGAAAATGGGGGGGAGGGTGTAAGATGCAAAAATGTGGTCCTGTTTTTAGGGCATTTCTCAAAACATTGGTCCTGGAAAACAGAAAAGTCTTGAGGGTTCGAAGGGCTTAACAATGTCACAGAATGTCAGTTACTTTTTGTAGTCCAGCCTATAACTGACACTTCCAGGTATTAGAACTTATTCTCTGGATCACTTTGCCTTCCTTCTTAATGCCACATCTTCCTTCTAAACGCTTCTTCTCTGGCAGTTTTTGTAAGGTAAAACTCATTATACGCTGAAAATATCTATTAAAAAAACCCAGAGACTTGATGAGATTAAGAATCCCTACTGTTAACTAATGAACTACATTTCTCTGTTAATGCTTAAAATCGTGCAAAATTAGCAATAGGTGCATAGTGGGCATCCAATAACTGAAAACTTCTTCATCCCGTTGCTCTTAAAATGACTCTAATTGAATTTATCTTATAATTATTGTAACTCAATTAATCAAGAGTAAATCAAAATATTTTAAAATAATGAAACTCATTCAGGGGTGCCTTTTTAAACTTTAAAAAAAAGCCACATTTATTTATATCCACATACGTGAGGTTCTAAAATCATTTTACATATGCTGCAGTAGATATAATTCTAGTAAAGCTGGAATAGTCTTCCCAAAGCTAAGAGTTCAGAATATTTAACTCATTGTTCTTGGACATAATGCTGTTACCTAACAATAACTGCTTTCTTCAGAAACACTTCATTACATATGCCACACTGAAGTCGGCTGCAATGCTTGCGGTTAGAGGAACGCGGCAACATTTCAGTTAGGAAGGAAAGCATCAGATAGGACGGAAGGCATTCACCCTCTGTGCCTTTCAAAAAAAGATCTCTTAGTCACTTCTTTTCCCTTTCTGTTAGACAAGTAAGGCAACATCGAGATTCTCCTTTTGTTGTAGGTAAACCAGGCCAGTTAGGTGATGGGCTGCTTTTGTCTTGATTGTTTATACTGGGCTAGGAGCAAACATGAAAGAAAGTAAGGTGCGAAAGGTGGGTGGGCTTTCATTCTGCTGAGAGCTGGACCAGAAATTTGAGTTGCATTACTTAATCAAATGGCTCAATGCATAAAGAGTGTGGAAGCACTGCTTCGTGGTAGCTTATTTCAGAGACAGGTCTGCTTAGATCTCTGCGACCGTTTTTTCCAATTTCCTACCAAGAGTTAATTGGTTTTGCTCACGTTACTGCTCTTTCTCACGTTTCAGTTGGTCTTACCAGAGAAAATGGCTCAATGCTGTAACAATGGCTTGGAGAATACGAATCCCTTGAATTAGACAACAGGTTTTTATTTCTTCTCATCCATTGTTCTGGATGAGTCTTCTTCTCTTTATAAACAGGCTAGAACAAAGGACTATTGTTGTTAGTATGCACTGTGTGTGCTAGGAACATACGTGGGAAAATATAACTGCAGGGGTTTTCTTTTCCAGTTCCGTATTATACTATGGCCTAACAGAAGTGCTAGCAGCATAAAACGATGCAATAAACCTCTCGAACAGTAGCTGATTTGTATGCGACAATGACCATAAGGGTAACTCTTCAGCAAACCTGAATCTCATATATAATGCATAGCAGTTAATAAATCACAGTAAAATCAGATGGCTTAGAGCCAACAATACCTAACTAGTAATGGAAAGGGGGAAAAAGATTTATTGAGAGACAGATTCTGTCTGGATTTCGCTTTTAAGATGCTCAACAACTGCAGTGGAGTATCTTACACAGTTTCTAACTAGATGTGTATATTCTGTTGATTCACTTCTTTTTTTCTGAGGGACTTCTGCAGAAAGCTGCTGGGTTTTTCCTCCCACCACCAGGTGGAGTGTTTTCATTTTAACAGTTAAGATCTTACACATGAGAACCAAGGCAAATCTTACGGGGGGTGGGGGGGAATGTTCCTTTTGAATCTCTAATTGTTTGAATAAGAAGATTTTATTAAAGTGTCCCCTTCAATCAAATACAGGCTCAACCTTGGCTCAAAAACTTAACTGTGTTTTAAATGGCACTGCACATATCTTAGGAAAACAGGGTTATGCTTTTGCTTTATAGTTTTAGAACGAAGTGCTTTGGGATTCACTCATTGTATTTGACTGCCAGTGTTTTACTCGTTGCGCTATGTGCATCTTAAAAATGCAGAATTTGCAAATTTGTCATGTCAAGGGAAAGAATATGGAAGACAACATATGCCATACAGATCTGAGGAAAGCATTCGTTTCAAATCTGTTTCTGGTTATTAGGAGGTCTTGCCCAATTTCCGGTGCTGACATGGACTATTCAGATGTGTGGCCAACATGTTACCTCAAAGTGAGAAATACTTGAACCTACTGAATTATTACCTTCTACTGATTCTTAACAATAAACGGAATGGAGATAAATTACTGAAGTAGGGAGTGGGTAGGAGAACTTTTTAATGCCTCTGTTTAGTTACCTACATAATTTTCTATCTTGTGCAGATTCAAATTTATACTTCTGAACACCCTAAATTAATTTACTGCTGGATTCTGATGGAATGTGAGAAAGAGATCATCTTCCTGAACGTCATAAAACTAATGTATCTAGTTTCACCGAAAAACAATGTGTATTATAGTGTCTCTTTAATGATGTCAATTGGAAGTAAAATGAAAAAAGACAACAGCCCAAAGCCATCTTTTCCCTTGCCTGGTGTATTAGGTATATTTGCATTCAATTATAACAGCCACAAGATGGCAGTAATTCCTCATTAAACAGACAATTGTCTCTGCCCTGAATTTCAAGGTAGTAACAAACTCGTAGGAAAATAAAGAGAAGGATCTCCTTGGGTTAAGGGTGAGAATAAAACGGCACAAGGGTTAGAGATAATAGGAGTGGACTAAAGTAGAATGAAATTAGTTTTACCCTGATGTCTTCAGGTTTTTCAGGTGGCAGAAATTTCAGGTGAAATGGTATCTTTAATCAGAATGAGTCTGTAGAAGGCAACATTATAAAATGACCTACTATAGATAAATCTGGGGATGTGGCGAGATCTAGTTCTAGATGTGCAGTAATTAATTTCCTAATGACTATGAAAACTTAGGCTTGTTTGGCAACTTTAATTCTTGGCTCTTACATGATGGTACTGCATCATGGCATAGTGATATAAGCAATAAATAAAATATTAATTCAAAATACAATAACTGGAGACAAAAACTACATTATAGAGTGCCCTATCATTATGCTTGTCCCAGAGTGTTCTTGCTCGGGCAACCCAAAACAGCCCATATTGCGAGGCAGAAGTGGTATGT